>NC_138552.1:101204297-102404297 GCF_964273705.1 Natrix helvetica | reverse complement strand
TGGTGTTCAGTGTTGACAATTTTAAGACCTATGGACTTCAACTTGAAGAATTGCCCAGCCAACAAATCTTAAAGTTGGTAAATGATATAATCAGAGGTGGTATTCAGCAGGTTCTGACCAGTTCTGGAGAACCAGTAGCGGAAATTTTGAGTAGTTCGGAGAACCGGTAAATACCACCTCTGACTGGCCCTGCCCCCATCTTTTCTCTGCCTCCCAAGTCCAGCTGATCAGGAGAAAATGGGGATTTTGCAGTAACCTTCCCCTGGAGTGGGGAGGGAATGGAGATTTTACAGTATCCTTCCCCTGCCATGCTCACCAAGCCATGCCCACAGAACCGGTAGTAAACAATTTTGAATCCCACCACTGGATGTAATGCTGCAAAATTGGGCATCATAAATAAGTTGTGCTAAGCAGCTTAGCTTTAAATAATTTGAGTGCTGCAGATATTTGTCTTAAGAAATGTAAAGGTAGTAGATGAGCTCCTG
This sequence comes from Natrix helvetica, assembly GCF_964273705.1. Lineage (NCBI taxonomy): Eukaryota > Metazoa > Chordata > Lepidosauria > Squamata > Natricidae > Natrix > Natrix helvetica. The sequence continues at coordinate 102,403,812 of NC_138552.1, read as the reverse complement.
TGTGCATTTTCAGAAATATAGTCTCCATAGGGTTTCCCACTGTTGGCAGAATGTAGGACTAGTCCCAGGTATTCGAAACAGGATGCCTGCTCCGGTTTGTGGCCATCAGTGCTCCAGGACAGATGACTACAAGGTCTACGATTTTAATTTTTTTGGTGATTGTGGTCCAGATTTTCTTCCTTGCAATACTGTGTCAGTGCTCTCGGTGCTCTTTTAAAGATCAATAGATATTCTTGAAAGTACTGCTGCATCATCTTCAGAGTAGATGTATCTTCCAGCATGTTTTGGGGAATGAAAGTTTGCGTTGTGGAGATCACCCACCATGGAGTTGAAATAGAAACTGAATACGAGTGGGGCCAATATGCAACCTTGCTTGATGCTTTCTCAATCTTAAAGTTTCTACCGGTAAGGTTGGACACCGCTGATCTAAAGAGAAGGATCAGATCATTAGATGGATATAGGAGAACATATGCAGAAGACTATATCAAATTACAGAACTCTCTCGTATGGCCAAGTAGATGCTCATAAGTCTAGTTTATGGCCCAGTTCACCATTGAACAAATTTTAAGGGGTGCTGTAGAGAACGTGGAGTATTTTGCAACAGGGTTGATATCTGAAAGCAGCAGGGAGGTCAAAAATTGTCCTGGGCACCTTAGGCAGAGGTGATATTCAACCGGTTCTCTCCAGTTCAGGCAAACTGGTGGCGGCAGCTGCAGGAGGCTCCGCCCACTCATGCCAATGTAATGCGCAAGCACTGCGCATGCGCAGAAGGCAGTGTCCAAGCGGGCGCACTCACATTTGTGAACCGGTAGGTAGGGTAAGTGAATCCCACCACTGACCTTAGGTATTTGCAAAACCACCAGTGGCACTGGTGGTTACATCTTACTTTAAGCTAGATCCCTTTGTATTAAATGAAGTAGACATTGGTCAATGGAGGCCTCCAGTTTTTCCCGCAACTTAGCTCAGAACATGGAATCAAATACTGCTTTGAAGTCTATGAAATTCACATAAAGGGAGATTGTGTTGTGAGAGGAGTATTTTTCAATGAGATAACGGAGCACTAGACACTGATCAATGACAGATCAGCCTTCCCTAAAGGCAGCTATACTTCACGTTTTCAGCTCTGATGAAGGGAGCTTATGGAAGCAATACTGTAACTTTAAAAAAAAATCAAAACCAGGTGCAATAAAAAGCTTTGTATTTATACTTTTTAATGATGGATGCTGAGCCCTAGAGTTTGCCAATTCTGAATTTAATAATTAATAAAGCATGTCAGGTGGTTTTATTACCAAATGCCCTTTGAGATATTGTCGGTTGTGTTATTTCACCCCCATCCTTAAGAGGAACAGCAGCAAGGCTGATGAGAAGAAAAATCATTCCATTGCTGTCTTCACAATTTGGTAAGAAGAAAAGCCAACTTTCCCTTCACAGCCAAGGGAAGGGTTTGAATCCAAGTCTCCCTGATTAAATAGCTCCCTTGGTTTACATCAGTGGTGGGTTCCTCTCCCCGTCGCTACTGGTATGCTGTGCACGGGGCCGGATGTCCTGGTCGTGTACGCGCATTCCGCAAGCATGCACAAACCACCGCTCCTGTGACACCCAGCTGCTTGTTGGAGGTTGTGCAGGCGCCACACACTATGCACATGTGCGCAATTGGCCGGTTGCTTTAAAAACAGGTATGGAACGCGGGCAGGCTTGGGGGGGCAAACGAGCCACCGTAGCAATATGGTGGCCGCTGCTCCCGGCTACTGCTGGTACGGCTGTATATGCAGCTTTGAACTCCTGTAGGAAAGGCAGGATTTTCTTTGCTTTTCTCCTGTTCACTGCTAGACATGAAAAGGAGATTAACCCAACAGACCAGTATTTACAATATGCTAGTTTAATTGTCATTCCCCCAAGGAATTCCAGGAATTGCCTATTGATGTGGATGCCGACAAGTTTCTGTTAGTAACCTATTATTAACTTTGTTTGGGTGGTTAGCAGAACACATAAAACTAGCCAGTAGTAGGAAAGCATTTTGAAATTTTTGAGGAGGGCCAGGCATAGAAGCAAACATTTTCCTTTTTACCTTTTTTCCCCCCAGAATAATTTTGGAGGAAGTCTCATAGAAACTTGAACTTGGTGGTTTAAATATGTCCTCTGGCTATGAAAACTCTCTATGAAGATTCTTGATGCAAGAACCCTTCACTGAATTACAACCTTCAAATACATTCCCCCAAATAAGCAGCTTTTATGGAGAAAACCATGCTGCAAAATCAGGACAAGAAGAGGACAAGAATAGCAGAACTACAGCTTTCTTACACTGAGAAGATTAGCTGAAAAAAGACTATCAAAGTAAATAGCAAGGTGTTCTAAGATAGGTTAGAAAACAGAAGAATGGGAATGTGAATAAGCAAAAGAAGAAGGAAGGTTCAGATAAGGTTTTTCATAAACACACTTTTTTGGGAAATAAATATTTGTTTGTGTTGATTTATTGCATGCAAGATGAGAAAATGCATTTATTTGTGGGAGTTTGTTGGGGGGGGGCTGGAGAGAAGAAGAGAAGGAGGGAGAGCCCAAATTGCTGCTACAAGAAATGGTAATTAATTCGATTATTTAAAGGATGTGTTTCTTCCTAGTCCCAACTTATTATTTTGTGAATGGGGCATCCCTTCTGAGATGTTACCCCTTCTTCAGAATCCTGAAACTCAACAGAAGATCTGTCCTTGACATGAGAGCCAAGTGCATTTCTTATTAAGTATACCATACACAGCTGTGTTTCTATTTGTCTTTTTTTCCTTACATTTCAGTAAATAACTATGGTGCAATCCAGATATAGATTCCCATATGCTGGGGATGGGGGTGAACGTTATTCCCCAGGCTCATTTTTGGAAGACACGTAAACATTTGGTTAAATGTAAATATACATTTAAAATAAAATACTTGGTACAATCTAGCATTCCCCCCCCCCCCCGCAAATACATATATTAATGTGTGGATGCGTTTTCCAAACAAGGAGTCCAGATCGAGAGGCATTAAGAGCAATTTTTCACAGGAATATAGTGGCAGCAGGTCCAAAGCAGCTCCCTATTTCTGCCATTCCCTGGTTTTGGCTGCATACAAGAATTTCTGTCTCAACCACATTGTGTTTGTAACGGAAGAAATCTCATAAATGTCTCTGGAGTTCATGGGACACATCTTTTTCCATTTGCTGGAACTCCTGCCTCATTGCGTATCCTAGCTTTTGGAGTCCATCCCTGTTAAGATGGCCTGACACCTCCCTGACTCATCATTGCAGGAATCAATTAATTTGCTTTTGGGCACCCCTAAGATGGCCCATGTAACGTCTCTACTATGTGAGCTGCACTGGGTGCCAGTTTGATTTGTCCAATTCAAAGGGTTAGTCATCACCTTGAAAACCCGTCATTGCATGGGGCCAAGATCAGAGGTTGTATTCAGCAGGTTCTGACCGGTTCCAGAGAACCAGTAGCAGAAATTTTGAGTAGTTCAGAGAAACAGTAAATATCACCTCTGACTGGCTCCCACCCCCGTCTATTCTCTGCCTTCCGAGTCCCAGCTGATCGGGAGGGAATGGGGATTTTGCAGTATCCTTCCCCTGGAGTGGGGAGGGAATGGAGATTTTACAATATCCTTTCCCTGCCACGCCCACAGAACCAGTAGTAAAAAAAAATGAATCACACTACTGGCCAAGATACCTGAGGAACCATCTCATCCCAATTGTAAGTAATTGGGTAAGTAAGGTAATCCTCGACTTACAACAGTTCATTTAGTGGCCGTTCAAAGTCACAATGGCACTGAAAAAACTGACTTGCCACTTTTCACACTTTTGACCCTTGCAGCATCCCCGTCGTCACACGATCATGTTTCAAATACTTGGCAACTGACATGACTCATATTTATGACCGTTGCAGCGCGTTGGGGTCATGTGGGCTGTGACCATCTGACAAACAAAGTCAATGGGGAAGCCAGATTCACTTATTTATTTATTTATTATTATTTATTAATTCAATTTATAGGCCACTCCCTCTCCACAAAGGGACTCGGGGCGGCGTACAATTCAATATACAAACAAATGACGAGGAGGAGGTATATACAAAAACATTTTACAATACATAAATAAATAAATAAATAATCATGAGTTAAAACAGCACAGTAAGATTAAAACAATTAAAATACCCAAAAGTCAGAATTAATTTAAAAATTGTCCAGGGGGATTGGATAATATAGTTATAATTCAAGCCAGGCCGGCTAGTTGGAACAGGTGGGTCTTGAGTTTCTTACGGAAGGAGCGGAGATCGGTAGTTGTCCTAATGTCGTGTTGCTCACTTAATAACTGCAATCGTTCACTTAACAACTGTGGCCAAAAAAAGTTGTAAACTTGGGCAAACCTTAGTTAACAAATGTTTCACTCAGCAGCAGATATTTGGGGCTTAATTATGGATGTAAGTGTTAAGTAGCCATGGTCGTAATTGTGATCGTAAGTTGATTTAGGATATGTGCAAGGAACTAACTATATTTTCCTTCCGGTTATTCGTTGCTGTCTTCAGCAGCTTGAAGTGGAAAGTTGATTTTTTTTTCCCTGCTCCTTGTTCAGAGCATTTTGAAATGGCATGAAGACAATTATGAGTCAACTTCTTTTTAAGGAACTGAGAACAGTGTGGGGTAGGAAGTGACCCCTCCTATATCATGGACAGGGTGCTCTTAATCCCAGCTTGAACCACTGAATCCTTATCCTAATATATCTATGGAGAAGGGATTGTTTGGATGAAGTAGGAGAGTGGGATGAAATTAGCAATGTGAAATTCAATACAAATGAGCAATACAACATCAGGTTACACAAAAAGGAAAAGGAAGAGAAAGGCTAATCTGATTTAGGCTATATTAATAAAACTGCCATACCCAAGCGTGATTAATACTTTTTAATTTTTAAACTTGTATGGGTTCTGCCTTACTTGAAAAGCCATTGAAAAGGATTAGTGATATGGAAAATAAACCATATCAAGGGAAGAAGGAAGGAATAGGCAAAACTGGGAGGAATAAAATGACAATACTGATGAAATATCTGTAAGGCATTTACATAGGTCTTGCTTTCTACGGACTGGGCTACATTTCATGCTGCAAGTTAGAGTTTTGGCTGAAGAGTAGGAAACATTATTTGATGGTGAAAGCAATCTAGAAATGTAAACTTTTGCTTGGAGAACCAGTTATCTTGTGGAGCAAGTCTTTACAGATCTTTGGAACTCACCACCCAGAGCCTCAAAATTCCTGGGTCAAACAGGGGATGGATTAGATCACACTCTGGACCAGGGACGTGCGGTCAGGGGAGGCAGGGGAGGCAGAGCCTCACCTCTCATCATGAAATAATAATATATAAAATAATAATATCCACGGGGGTCCACGAGGGAGTTTCATATATATAAGAGGAAGAGGAGGGAGGAGGAGGAGCGCGCGTGGGGCGGTGCCAGCTGGGCAACCGGCGGAGGCAGGAGGGTTCTCAGAAGCGCCAATAACCTTCCTGCCTCTGCTGTACTTTATGCGCTCCTCGCGACTGCAATCGATGTCCAGAAGTGGCAGGGGCTTGATGACGTCGCTGCAGCTGCCATGCGTGGACGGACAGAGGTAGCCAGAGTGGCGCCGAGGCAGTCCGGCGGATGAGCGACCGAGGATCAGGCTGCCTGATCCTCCATCGCTCGCTCGCTCGCTCTTTTGTCTGCCCGGACCCCTCGGCGCCACTCTGGTTACCTCCGTCCGGCCATGCCCAGCAGCGACATCGGCGACGTCATCAAGATTTTTTCCAAGCTCTATTCTGGAAGACCTTCCAATTCCTCATCATTTATGGGGGCTCAGGGTCTCAATTCAACTCTAGAAGTAGACGACAGTAACAGAGTTGGAAGCGACCTTGGCGGTCATCTAGTCCAACCTCCTGCTCACACAGGAAACCTGTACTAGGGATTTGAAATATCAGCCTCCTCTAGCTCACTACGCAGCAATGAACTTGGCACCAACAGACCATATGCCTATTGTTCTAGGAAAATCAAGATAATCTGCCTCCGGAAAACAATGTTTCAAAGCCCTTACCTTTGAGATGCTCAGATGTAGAAACAAGATTTTCAACAGGGATTGTCACTTTCACAAGCCAAGTCCACTAAAATTCAATGTCTATACAAGAGATAGCCATTTTATCCTTAGCCAACACTACCATTAAGCCAGAACATTATTAAACCTTGCAGACGGAAGAATTACATTCACCAGAAGAACAAGTGTCCATGTCAGGCTTTTCCCCAAGAAACTGGCTGCTCTTCTATGTCTCTGCTGCCTAATTAAATCTTCTGCTCCACTCTATTCGAAGTAGTTAATCACCTGGGATAAGTCTGATCAAGATTTAAAATTCCATTTAGGTGGGCTGATCATAAGCTCTCAGCACTTCATTCATTGCTTATCAGCTGTCTGAGGATCTAAGCAGTTTTTATTTTAAAGCACCAAAGGTTTCCTACCTTAATACTACCAAAAGGTCCAGTTCTCTTTGGTTTTCTATAGCCTGCCAAGCTTTTGTTGTTGTTGTGTGCATCACAAAGAGAGACTGCTGGAGGGGTGGGCTTCAAAAAGTTCAGCAATGGGTTCTCTGCCCGGTTGCTGGGTGGGCATGGCCTAGTTGGCCTCCTGCACAAATGGGGGGGGGGCTTTTCACCTTCCCCAGTCTCCGGAAGCTTTCCTCGAGCCTCTGGGAGGGCGAAAACTGCCTCCCCCGGGCTCTCGAGGCCTTCAGGACTCCTGTTTTCCCCCTCCCCGAGCCTCTGCACTTACTTCGCATCCAAAACGGGTCACATAGAGACTCCTGGGAGGAGAGGGGCAGGTTGGGGTGGGAGGGATGGGGAGGGGAGGGGCAGGTGGGGCCAGCCAGGGTTGGGATTTGGAGGTTTTCCGAACTGGCCATAACATTAGCTATGGGTTCTCCTGAACCCAGATGAATCCATAGCAGCCCATCCCTGGACTGCTACAATACAGACCTATCTTGTGGAAACAAATCAATTCATGTCTAGCTGAGGTTGTAGCAGGATGGAGCACAATATTAAGTGCCAGCCATTCTTGAAGAAGTTTTCCAGAGATGTAGCAGATCTAGACACTACTATCCAACTGCAATTTTTTTTCTTTGCCTGGTGTGTGTAGCTACCACCTTCCCTACTCAGCCTAGAAGATTCAGTAATCTATGCCCCAACAAATTTCAATTAGATTCTCTAATGCAGGGGTGACTGGGGAATTCTGGGAGTTGAAGTCCACAAGTCTTAAAGTTCCCAAGTTTGGACACCCCTGCTCTAATGTATTTCACAGAGGCCATCATTCAAGATATTAATATTTCCTAAGTAAGTGAAGACAGGATTATTTGAACGAGCCATCGGTTTTGAATGACCATGTTTATTTGTGGTACTTAATGGTGATGTCTTATGATTTTTGTTTCTTTCTTTGTATCTTGCTGTGTGTTGCCCAGAATTCTCTGGAATTGAGGTGCTATATAAGCAGTAAATAAATAGGTTCAGAAGGACCTAATTTGGAACCTAGCTGCTTGGTTATTAAATCCTAAATGGTGTGGTTATATGAACAGCCCTTAAAGTGGGGCACTTGTCTAAATAGAAATAGCGCTTAGACTTATATACCACTTCACAGTGCTTTACAGCCCTCTCTAAGCAGTTTATAGAGTCAGAATATTGTCCCCAACAATCTGAGTCCTCATTTTACTGACCTTGGAAGGCTGAATCAACCTTGAGCCTGTTGATATTCGAATTGCAGGCAGCCAGCAGTCAGCAGAAGTAGCCTGCAGTACTGTATTCTAACCACTACACCACCATGGCTCTTCTCAATTCTTCTTCTAAATGCTATCAGCCCAAGTGATGGCGTTGCCATAGGTTAATAAAAACTCTGAATGGCTGAGGGGTCAATTACTTAAAAGGTCTCCTCCCCTAATTGCATTCATTAAGTTAGTTCGAGAGCACCGATGGCGAACCTTTTTTGGCTCACGTGCCATAAGTGGGGGGAGCGCAGGGGGTAGAGTGCGGGCGTGCCACACCCATAATGCAATGTGCGAACCCCCCCCATTTTTGCATACTTTTTTGCCCTCCCCAGGCTCCAGAGGCTTTATAGGAGCCTGGGAAGGGCGAAAACAGCCTCCTCCGCCCCCCTGGAAGCCCTCCGGAGGCTTCAGGGACCTTCAGGACGCTTCCCTGAAGCCTCCAGACCAGTCAAAACAACCCTCCGAGCAAACCAGAAGTCCGTTCCCAAACTTCCGGTTTGCCCGTAGAGCTGGTTTTTTGCGCTCCGGAGGCTCTTTTCGCCCTCCCCCAGGCTCCTATAAAGCCTCTGGAGCTTGGGGAGGGCGAAAAATGGCTTTAAAAAAGGGTGAACTCAGCTGGCCAGCGTGCGTGTGCGCCTCGCGTGCCCTGACAAATGGCTCCGTGTGCCACCTGTGGCACGCGTGCCATAGGTTCACCATCACTGGTCTAGAGCATGCATCTCAAATGTGCAGCATCACATTGCCATCACATGATATACCATGACGTTTCCCCCCTTCGTGGAACTGGGGTGGGTGTGGCCTGCGCATGACGCATCCAGCCCATGGGCCGCCAGTTTGACACCCCTGTTCTAGAGGCTTTGTTTGTGGTTCTTAAAGTGTTAAATGTGCTCTCATCTTATGCTCACTCCCACCCTCACAGCCCTGACAAACAACCACAAATCACCTCCAACCCAACAATGAGGCATAAGCAGTTCTTTAGAATCATAGAGTCACAGGGCTGGAAGGGACCTTGGAGGTCTTCGTGGAGAACCAGTGGATTTAAAGTAACAGCAAAACTTTACTGGTTGCAATATATAGTTGCTCCTTTCACTCACTCACACACACAGTGATCCACACTTACCTACATCCTTCTCAACTAGGTGCCAATAAGTTGCCACCAAGTGCCACAGAAGCCACCAAGTTTGGATCCAATGATGACGCCAAGAGTGGGTGGGCTTCGGACAGTGGTAGGTTCCGGATCCCATTCCAACCGGTATGGTTGGAATGGGCCCAGCGGCATCCACAAAGACACGTGCAGCGCATGCATGCATCGTGCCTGCCAGCGACACCTCCGCAAGCCTCCATGATGTTCCAGCTGCTCGCGCAGACGCTGTACGCGTGAGCAGAAGTGCCGAAGGCTTTAAGGGAAAAGGTAAGGAGTTTGGGTGGGTGGGCCCTCCGGAGCACCATACCGGAACGGTACCCGGTGCTCCAGGCAGGTTCCAGTATGCCTGTACCGGGGTGTACCACCTGCAACCCACCACTGGCTTCACGACTCCTTTTAACCCCAAGTCCTTTCTTTGGTGATTCCTAAAACTGGCAGGTATTCTTGCCTAATTGGTTTTAAACTCTGGTAGATGTTGATCGGTTCTGAGGAGGGATTTCTCATGTGCTCAGATCAGGGGTGGGTTCCTGCCAGTTCTATAGAAGAGGTTCCACAAATATATAGTGCCGTTTAGAACCGGTTCCAGCTCCCTCCCCTCACCCGTCCGCACATCATCAAGATGAAGAGCGAGAGGAGGAATTCTGGGAGTTGAAGTCCACAAGTCTTAAAGCTGTCAAGTTTGAACACCCCTAGGTTTTTTTTCTAAAGGGTGAGGGGTGCAAGGGTCTTGTAACTTTGACAGCTTTAAAACTTGCGTGCTTCAAATGCCAGAGTTTCTGAGCCAACATTTTGGTTGCTAAGCAAAAGCGTTGTTAAGTGAGTTTCACCACATTTTACAAGTTGGACATGCCCACCCAGTCACATGGCTGGCAAGCCACTCCTACCCAGTCACATGGCCAGCAAGCCACTCCCACCCAGTCACATGGCCGCCAAGCCACTCCCACAAAGCAGGCCACACCTACAGAACAGGTTCTAAAAAAATTTTAAACCCACCACTGGCTCAGATCCAACTTCCTTTGTCTAGTTCAGGTGACATTGTTTTCCTTTGTTTCTCCTTTACAACTTGGTTCCTTCTTATTTATTTCACAAAGGGATCTTTTTGACAAGATTCCTGGGCTTGCCCACACTGCTTCCGTGCCTGCTTCATTATTGGGCGCGACAGCTTCAGCCATATTCTCACATTACAAATAGTCCTTGACTTACAACCATTGATTTAGTGACCACTCGAAATTGCAATGGCAGTGAAAAGAAGTTACTTAGGACCATTTAATAATAATATAATAATAATAAGTTTGAATTTATTAGCCGCTCCCTTTCCAAGTAGGACTCGGGGCGGCGTACAATGGGGCATATAAAACACAGAAAATATATAAAAACACATAGGCGTACATACAGAACATACATACAGATACACAAACACGGACTCGAACTCGGAGGAGGTAAACAATTTACATCATATAGACAGTTAAAAAACCCGCATTAAGATACCCCAATTATAAAAACCCCGTATAGAATTAAAATTTAACGTTTAAAATACAATTTAAAACCAGTTAGGAGGAATAAGAATAATTACGATTGAGCCAGGCCAGATAATTGAAAGAGGTGGGTCTTCAGCTGTACACGGAAGGAGCGGAGATCGGAAGTAATCCTGATGTCACGGGGGAGGTCATTCCACAGGGCTGGGCCCACCACAGAGAAGGCTCTGCTCCTGGGTGTCGCCCCCCGGCACTGTTTGGCGGACGGCACCCGGAGAAGTCCCTCTCTGTGTGAGCGAATTGGTCGTAGGGATGTGTGAGGCAGGATGCGATCCTGCATATAACTAGGCCCTGTGCCATGGAGCGCTTTAAAGATCATAATCAAAACCTTGAAACGCACTCGGTAGACCACAGGAAGCCAGTGCAGCTCGCGCAGGAGAGGTGTTACAGGGGAGTATCTAGTCCTCCCCATAATCACCCGCGCGGCCGCGTTCTGGACCAACTGTAGTCTCCGAGTGCATCTCAAGGGAAGCCCCATGTAGAGAGCATTGCAGTAATCCAGGCGAGACGTCACTAGCGCATGGGTGACTGTGCGTAGGACATCCCGGTCCAATAAGGGGCGCAATTGGCGCATCAGGCGAACCTGATGGAACGCCCCCCTTGCCACGGCTGTTACATGGTTATCCATGGACAGCCGGGCATCCAGGAGGACGCCCAAATTGCGCACCTGTTCCATGGGGGCTAGTTGGACGCCCCCGATGGCCAGAGATGGAAGCACCTGGTTGAACCGGGAGGCCGGAAGCCACAGCCACTCCGTCTTGGAAGGGTTGAGTTTTAGTCGGTTGCCATCCATCCAGACCCGTACGGCCTCCAGACACCGGGACATCATTTCGACGGCCTCATTGGGGTGGTTCGGAGTGGAAATGTATAGCTGAGTATCATCAGCATACAGATGATATCCCACTCCAAAACCACGGATGATCTCGCCCAGCGGTTTCATATATGTGTTGAACAGGAGAGGCGAGAGCACCGATCCCTGTGGCACTCCACATGTTCTTCGCCGCAGGAGAGGCCGCAAAGGCGCCACCCGGTCTAGGGCCCCGGTAGCCGCACTATTCCATGCGACTACCAGGTCCTCTACTCGGGGGCGGGTCAGGTCCACAGGAGGTGGCCCAAGTTCCGTCTGGAACCTATCCGGTTCCATCAGGCGCTTGGGGCGGAACCATCTAATACCTTCCAGTTCCGCCTCCTCGCGGCGGGGGGTAGCACCAGGGAAGTCCAGCCGGAGAAGTGAGTGATCCGACCATGACAGGGGAATAGTGTCTAGATCCCCTATTCCCAGATCACTCGTCCACTGGCCAGAGACAAAAACAAGGTCCAGGGTGTGGCCTCCCTCGTGAGTAGGGCCCTGAATTAACTGGGTCAGGTCCATGGCTGTCATGGAAGCCATGAACTCCCGAACCCCCTCAGACGCTTCCCCCATCGACGGCAGATTAAAATCCCCCATCACTAAAAGTTTGGGGGTCTCAACCGCCACCGATGAGATCAGCTCAAGGAGTTCGGGCAGGGCTGCTGAAGTATAGCGAGGAGCCAGGTATACTATCAGCAGGCCCAACTGCCTCCCTGGGCCCCATCTCACGACGAGGGACTCACACCCGGATGTCTGCGGCACAGTGAACTCTCTCGGCTCTAAGTCTTCCCGGATAATCACTGCTACCCCACCGCCCCTTCCCTGGGCCCGAGGCTGGTGAAATGCTCGATAACCTGGAGGGCACATTTCCACAAGGGGTAGACCTCCCTCGTGGCCCAACCAGGTCTCGGTTATTCCGGCGAGGTCCGGGTCCCCCTCCAAAATTAGATCGTGGATGAGGGGGGCCTTATTAACAACGGACCTCGCATTGCATAACAGCAGTCTCAGGCCTTGGGTCTGCAGATCCTGACCACCTAGTATGCAGGGATTGGTACAAACGACCGGGAATGACCAAAAACCCCGGTCTCCCAACCGACTACGTGCTCTTAAACTGTCCTCGCACCTGCCCCTCCCTACGACCGTTGGTATTAAGGTGCCCTGCATAGGAATGCTATCTTCCCTCTCCTCCCCCACTCCGCCCCCTCCTCTTTCGACCACACCTAAGTGCCTGGCTCTTCCATCCCTCCTAACCAGTTCCCCCCCCCCATCCCTACAACCCCTCCCCCCCCCATCCTTATAACCCCTTACAACTTTTAAAAAACATTTAATTAAAAAACCCCTTAACGTGCGCTTCCTCCACCTCTCTGGGTTAATGAACCCGTCCTCAAGGTGGGCCCTCGAGAGGGCTGGGGGCCAGACCTGCGAGAGAGGGGACTCCCGCAGCTGCAGTAAATCCGACTTCGTGTACATAAAGATCATATAGAAAAAATCATAGGGGCAAAGTTAGTTAGTTACAGATGCTGAGGATGTAGCCTGGTTTGTCGTAGATATTGTCCTAACCCTAGATGGAAAGGGTAAGTTAGTGGGCTAGTTTTTCACACTTACGCATCCCCATGGTCACGTCTCTTGGCAACTGGTTCGTATTTATGACGGTTGCAGTGTCCTGGGATCACCTTTGGTAACTTTCTGATAAGCAAAGTCAATGGGGAAGCCAGATTCACTTAATTATCATGTTACTAACTTAATTGCACTGATTCACTCTTAGCAACTGTGACAAGAAAGGTTGTAAAATGGGGCAAAAATTAACAACTATCTCGCTTAGCAACAGAAATGTTGAGCTCATTTGTAGTCGTAACTTGAGGACTACGTGTAGCAATAGTTTTGGCTCATCATACAGAGGCCAGGAATAAGATTTTCTCACTGTCACTAGTACCTACTTAAGGATTATTGTCAAGATGTTCAGCATCTTCATATACACACAAACAAAGGCACGCTTGTTTACCCAGGCATTTTGGAGGGTAACATCTGCTCTAGAACTAGATACTTTAAAGATTGTCTATTTTTATATTTGTTTGTTTTTAGTTTCCACTTTTCATACTTACTGCTTTTAAGCAATTTTGGTTTTATTGCCATGGTTTCCTTCTAGACTCCCCCTGCTTTTTTTTTGCATCTCTCTGGGCTCCTCTGGAAAGAAGACTAGTATAGAAATTAATTGGAAATAGACTTTGTCTTTGCCAACTAATGTATCGTTTCATGAGATAAAATGAGATGTAAAAGGATCTTTGTGTCCTACCCACCTAGCAGTTCAAAAGTATGAAAGTGTGAGTAGATTAATAGGTACCCCTTTGGCGGGAAGGTAAGAATATTCCAAAGGCTATATACAGGGGTGGGCTTCAGAAATTTCAGCAACGGGTTCTTTGCCTGGTTGCTGTGTGGGCGTGGTCATGGGGGCGTGGCCTAGTCAGCCTCATACACCAGGGGAGGGGGCATTTTTGCCTTCCCCACGCTTCAGAGACTTTCCTCAAGCCTCTGGGATGGCGAAAACTGCCTCCCCTGGGCTCCGGAGACCCTCTGGAGGCCGGAAACAGAACTTCCGGAACTTCTGGAACTTCCGGGAGGCCTGTTTTTCCCCCTCCCCAACTTCCACACAGGCCCTGCACTTACCTCGCATCCAAAACAGGCCACTTGGAGACTCATGGGAGGGCAGGGGAGCAAGGGGGATTTGGAGGTTCTCCGAACCGGTCCTAACATTAGCTACGGGTTCTCCTGAACCCAGGAAAACCCATAGCAGCCCACCCCTGGCTATACACCTTTGGTGGCCACATGCCCACAGAAATTGTCTTTGGGAAAAGCTGACTCCCTTGGCAAACAGAGATGGGCATCCTATGTACAGACATGACTGACAGGGAAACTTTTATCTTTTTACCTTTGTGTCCTGTGTTTGAAACAATGGCACCTGATTGTCCCCAGACAGGGACATTTTCAGTTGATGGACCTTTGGAATTATCTTCCATGAGATGCAGCTGGTCTGGATCCATCACCCACCCCCACTGACCTTTAGAAACTGCTAAAAATCTGGTTATTTCCCCAAACGTTGGGTCTCCCGTGAGTAAATTCCCATCAGGAGAGAATATGATTGTGAGCTAAGTCACATATTACTCTTTATTGTTATTTGTCTTTTTTATCCTGTTTGGGTGGTGGTGGTTTGTAAACTGCCCAGATTTGTGTTGTTTGAATAGGGTGACCAAGTAAGATCTTTCAAGAAATCATTAATTTAAAAAGAAAAGTTAACAATTACCAGTACTCTGAAGTTACAGCTGAATTATGTTTTAAAATCAAACCTTGAACAATATATGTCTTTCAAGCCAAACCCATCATTTCAGAATCTAGTAACTAAACTGAAGATTGCCTATGTGGATGTAGTTCATAGAAATTTTTTTTAAAAAATTAGAGAGGCAAATAAATATGTTAAGGGATTCTTTTCACAGACTGGAATCTGCTTCATCAGACCCACAAAATGAAGTGTAAGTCACAAAAAAATGTGCTATTATTTATTAGTTTATAGTTATCAGAAAAGTGTTGTTTTGGCTACAGCAGACTAACAAGGTCATTTCTCTCTGAAATTTTAACTTCATCTGTGCTGCAATGCAGATTAGCTTTAACAAATCAAACTACCACAGTCTTCCAACACAATATAAGACTCCTAGTTGAATATATCAAAAATGTGTTGGCTACAGGAATAAAACAGACCAAACAGTTTAACCCTTAGCAACCAAAGACATCAATGCTAAAAGATTCGCTGTGCACTTGGTTAGTAACAGGATCTTCTTTGGCAACATTTAAATTGTTTTTGCTGGTCTAAGAAAATAAGCAGGGTTTTCCTCGATTATTTGGGTGGTCCAAAACAGTAGTTTTACTGGAAGACATGGTAAACAATTTTGTATCATCAAAGAAAACTGCATGGATGTGCTAATCTAGGCTGCCAACAACAATATTTGTTTGATGAAACTACATTGAAAAGTTTGGACTGATCAGCCTGAATGACAGCTCTTCCCAACACAGATGAGCAGAGTGCGCAAGAAACAATACAGGTAGTCCCCAACTTGCAACTGTTTCTTTAGTGACACAACAAAACTGAATCCAGGAAGATCTTGGGTTCATCCCACCTGGAACTTTGTAGAAATCACATTGGCTTTTGAAATAAGCTAAATACGGTTACAAAGGCACTGAAAAGAAGTGACCAGTTTTCACAATTATGGTATAACCCCCATGGTCATGTGATCAAAATTCAAATGCTTGGCAACTGGCATGTATTTATGATAGTTGCAGTGCCATGGGGTCATGTGGTTACCTTTTGCCATCTCCTAAAAAGTAGGGATGTGGTGGCTCAGTGGCTAAGCCTCAGTGGCTAAGACGCTGAGCTTGTCGATCAGAAAGTTTGGCAGTTAGGCAGTTCGAATGCCTAGCGAAGCGTAACAGAGTGAGCTCCCATTACTTGTCCCAGCTTCTGCCAACCTAGCAGTTCGAAAGCATGTAAAAATGCAAGTTGAAAAATAGGGACCACCTTTGGTGGGAAGGTAACAGCGTTCCGTGTGCCTTCGGCGTTTAGTCATGCCGGCCACATGACCATGGAGACATCTTCAGGCAGTGCTGGCTCTTCAGCTTTGAAGTGGAGATGAACACTGCCCCCCAGAGTCGGGAACGACCAGCACATATGTGTGAGGGGAAACTTTACCTTTACCTAAAAAGTAAAGTCAATGAGGAAGCCAGATTCACTGAACAATCATGTTACTAACAACAGCTGCAGTGATTCACTTAAAATGTGGCAAGAAATGTCATAAAAGGAGGCAAAACTCACTTAACTACTGTCTTGCTTAGCAACAGAAGTTTTGGACTCTATTGTCATAGATCGAGGACTACTTGCAGTAGGTTTTAATGCTACTTCTCTTTTCAGTTGCCCTCAGCAGATGGCAGCAGTGCATTTAGCTGATCTAGAAAGGGAGGCAAGATCAGACCTACTTAATACTTGGAGAGAGACTACCTTACTTTGGAAGATAAGTACCAGAGGCTAAACTGGGAAGCTGAAATTTAAAAGAAAAAGAAATCTCAGAGAAAGGAAATGGCAAACAACATTGGTGTCATCCAAATAAAATTGTATAGATGGATCTTCAGGAGTCAAACTTGATGCAAAACAAACTTTGCCCTTATTGTATTCAGATTTCCAGAAGAATGCAAGTAAATAGCTTGGGTTTATGGTAGCAAATCTTTCCCTTATAATTATAATGTCAAGCCAGGTTTGCATCTTCTAAAGCAATACTATATTTTGTAGTAAGAATGACGGATGTATGTATTTTTACCATTGACAGGAGCCATATGCTAAATAAATAAACCATTAACAGGAAGCCCTAAAATCAATCCTAGTGTCTTGATAGAGATGTAATACCTATATAATGTACATGGAAAATCATGATTGGTCTAGATCTACAACCTGATTATTTAAAGGACTATCTATGTCCAATAGTTGCTGTCTTCCCAGTAAGTTTGGGCACAGTGGGTACAAACCAGGTCCATGCAAAGAAGGAGTCTCATCTTCTGGATCCCAGGAAATTTGCTTCCTCTGCTGCTGCCTTCTGAAATGGCAATTCTCAAGCCATCTGTTTTGGGTTCCACCTTGCTAATATTCTGAAAGGCTTTGAAAACGTGGCTGTTCTCCCAGGCCTGGCAGTAGGTTGCTTTTTTTTTTCAAAGTCCCTGTGGGTTTTCTCTGGCGTGTTGTGTTTGTTTCTTCCAGACGTGATCTTTTATTTTTATCTTATTATTTATTCTTGACTCCTTTAAAGGGTAAGCTGCCTGGAGTCACTTTTAATCGAGCAGCCTCTCGTTTCTTTTTTTTTGTTTTTGTTTACTTAACCGTCTTAACGTACACAATTAACAAAACAATATTTGATTTTTTAAACATTTAAAAATAGAAAAGAGACAACTCCAAGCAAATTAAATAAAGCTTTGGTTTCTAGTTCAGCAAGCGGCCTTCACGTTTAATAAGATAAATAAAGTGGAATGCATTAAAAAGATCTTCAGAGTTGATTCCTGGTTGATTTGTTAGTAGATTAAGTCCGCAAAGGTTCAATGTGTCAATGAAAACTCAATCCTCCAAGGCCAAAAGTATCTTAAAAAAAAGGTTAAATCCTGGCAACTGGACCAAAGTTTGTTAATCTGAGACGTTTCCATACTCATCCAGGTAACGGCACCAGTCAAAATAAGACACAAAGGTTAAGTATTTCGAAAAAGAGGATGTACTTGTTTAAGCCAAACACGTGTACATATAAATACAAAGGAGAAATTAAATCAAACACCTAGCAAAGATACTTGTGTTTATCAATGAAAAAAAAAAGATTGGATGGGTAACCCCCACCTGTGAAAAGCTTCCACTTCAGGTATCACAAGGTTCTGCATTCCACATGGAAGGAACCAGAATAAAATTACCTTTGTACTTAAGGAGGTTCTTATGGGAGAAGGCATCTTTTCAGCTACTATGAAGTGAGGTCTATAAAGGGATATATTTTTTCCCACAGCAGCGTTGGAAGGCTGATGTAAAAAAAGAGATCCATCCCAGCTGAGACTGTGCCCTTGTGGACAAGGGGCTATCGAAACTACAGTATATACCAGCGATGGCGAACCTTTTTTGGCTCGTGTGCCATAAGTGGGGGGAGCGCAGGGGGGTTGTGTGCGGGCATGCCGCACCCATAATGCAATGCACGACCCCCAGTGCGCATGCACGCACTACAGGCACTCCCCCTCCCATTTTTCCATGCTTTTTTCGCCCTCCTCAGGCTCCTTTATAGGAGCCTGGGGAGGGCAAAAACAGCCTCCCCCGCCCCCCCGGATGCCCTCCGGAGGCATCAGTGAAGGCTTCAGGGACCGTCCGGGGGGGCGGGGGAGGGTGTTTTTGCCCTCCCCAGGCTCCTATAAAGCCGCTGGAGCCTGGGGAGGGTGAAAAATGGCTTTAAAAAAGGGTGAACTCAGCTGGCCAGGGCGTGCTGGCCAGCTGACGGCAGCGCCTTGCGTGCCCTGACAAATGGTTACACGTGCCACCTGTGGCACACGTGCCATAGGTTCGCCATCACTGGTATATACCCTACTATACTGCACCTTCATGGACCTACTCATAACACCTCACCTGATAAAATACCCAGGAAACACTGATCTCTTTGATGTACAATTGCTTTTATCAGATCAGCGCAATGCAGTCTCATGAATGTAGCTAGAGTTTGTTGTACCATCTCCAAAATTAGGCAGACTTTGACTACCCATTGGCAATGAACTAATTGTAATACATTATATTGCCTTTTGATCCATCACACCCTCGGGCAGATGTTCAGATTGCATGTGGCATTTTTATCCACTTTTTATCGAGGCCTTCCGAAGGACCTGAGATAGGCAGAGGTGGATGTTTATGGTGTTAAGAGGTATCATCGCAGGATGTAAGTTGTTCTGAGTAAAGCTGCCTATTGCAATAGAAGTTGTTGTTGTTGTTGTTGTTGAAATTTAATGCTTATTTTTAATGTGACTATTAAAAAAAATGCTATAGGGATATTTTTGTCACCACCCTCTTAAACCAGCTCCTTCTGTGGAAGCCAGTGCTAATAAGCCTATCCTATCCCAGTCAAGATCCTGATAGCAATATATTGTACAGTGGAACCTCCAGTCATGACTGTAATCCCTTCCAGGACTTGGGTCGGCACCCAATTTGGTCGTGGTCAGAAGCGTTTGTGACCCGAGGTTCCACTGTAGGTCCCCCAGGAGCATTTGAACCATCTTCAGAAACTGTGCCTATGAAGTTACATGCGTGTGAGTGTTTTGTTTTTAATTTAAATCCCAAAGAAGTCAGCATCTTATGAGGGATAGGGACAGGGTCTTCTACTCAGTGGAGTATTCAGTTTGAGACAGTACAATATTGGAATTTACTGAGATGACACCCTACATCTGAGCCCATGTGAGTTTGCTGTCCACATGGATATTAGGATCTCCTTTCTAGTGTGAATGCCCCGGATTTCAGGCAAAAAGGCTAACTTGGAAGCAGAGCTGCATGGCAGAGAACACTGCATCTTGTTGGGTGTTTAGAGCTTGGTTGTTTTCTTGCAGACATTTCATTACCCAACTGGGTAACATCATCAGTTCTAGGTTGCATAAAGGATATTAAACTGTCTTCCAATACCTTTCCACTATTCCTCGTCTTTCTCCTCCAGTCACCAGTTGCTTTGGTCTGTCTAACAGTGGAAGGGAGCCACGTCTGTGAAGACACTGAGAGTACACCGCTTCTAAGATCCCTCCTGACTCCAACTAGGGCATGACATCAATATGATTTATTTTAGACATGGTTTGATTTTCAAAAGTGCAGATCTGGGCAAGGCAAATTCAGCTGCCATTAGTTATAGCACAGAGAATACGATAAGTTGCTGATCAAAAGCTATTTGGGTGCGAAGGCAGGCCCAGAAGCGTTGCCATACTGTGCGCTTATCATCTTTAAGGGAAGTAAAAACTGACTTGGAACCTTATCTGGAAGCTGGTAATTGAATGTATTTCAAGTGCTTGTCAAGTATGAGTCATTCTATCCTTAGAATGCAATCATCCTCTGCCATATTAGTATTTGATTAAGGGGTGGAGGCTTAGCAAGCACCTTTGGCTTACCTGGGGCCATCCAGTGACTGGGGAGAATGTTGAACGGAGGGCTTTTCACACTGTATTTGAATGTATCTTGTCATTACAGTGTCAAGAAGTATGCCAATTTGAATTATTGTACTCGTATGTCCACAAGGGGAACAAGGAACAATTGTTAAAAGAAGAAAAAGGGGGAAGAGGGAAGGGGGAAAGGGGAAGAGAAAAGTTAGCTTTTTAAAAGCTTGCATTTTAAAAATTGAGCTGTAATTGAAGATTATAACAGGAGGGGAGGGGAGGGGAGAGGAGGGAAGGGAAAAGTTAGCTATTTTAGAAACTGAGTTATGGGACAAAACATATAGTCATTATTCTTCCCCTTTGGGGGAAAAAAGAAAAGAAAGTTACATCCTAGATTTTAGTGCTTTTAGGCAATGAATGGACTCTGCTATGACTGACTTGTTTATTATCTGGAGAAGAAAGTTATTTGAAGACCTTTTCACTTAACAACAAAAGCTACTCTGGTAGAGATGACATTAAAAAGTAAAGTTGTTTTGTGCTGAGCTCAGTTCTTAGTGATAGTGTGGAAACATTTGATATTTATCAAGATTTGATGACAACAATAACTATCTGGGAAATGGTTTTTCAATGCTCTTTTTGGAGTTTTTAAAAACTTCCCAGTCTAGGCTACAATCACTTCGACAGCTTAATTTTTTGCAGATCCATTGAAGTCTCGTAAGTACTGCCATCCAGCTAACTGGGATGTTATTCCAGCCCCTGCCTATATTCAGAAATCTGGTTTGAGGATAGCCATGAATAGGTGATGGTGTATTTCCCCCAGAAGAAGAAGAAAATAGGAGTAAAGTTAGGAATTCTTAAGATTCCTAATTCTTTTTTTTTTTTAAGAATTGGTGATTTGTAATCTGAGTTGCTATTTTTATTCTAATAGATATGCATACAGGACATCATTTTAGAATGTATCTTGCCGGAAACAGAATGATGGCTAAGAGATGGTGATGATATCTGCAAATTTATCAAGTTTTCCCTTTCATTTCCCCCTAAAATTAATTGTTAAAATTATGAACACCCTGGGCTGAGGACAGAGCTCTGGAGGATTTCACTTGGGACACCTTTCTAAGCTGATACAGAACCACTTGCAAGCATCTTTGGAACGTGACTCTTGCAAATCCCAAATTATGGCATCTATTAGATATTCATTCCTCTTCATCTCCACTCCACTCATCTTATGCAAAGAGATGAGAAGAAACACAAACCAAGGAGATGATTCTAGGTTGTCTCTCTCTTTGATAAACTTCCATTGGTTGCTTCTTATCCTGCCCTTGTATTTTGGAGAATAGTTTGACCCCTTCTGTGACATCCCCTCAAGTACTAGAAGACTGCTGTCAATACTATCTTTGTTATACTATATATACTTAATTCCCGCAATTGTTCATCATACAGTTTAGTCTCCAGTCCCCTAATCATCTTTGTTGCTCTTCTCTGCACTCTTTCTAGAGCAGGGGTGTCCAAACTTGAGAACTTTAAGACTTGTGGACTTCAACTCCCAGAATTCCCCAGCCAGCAAGTCTTAAAGTTCCCAAGTTTGGACACCCCTGTTCTAGAGTATCAATGTTAGATCGGTGCGAATGCAGCAGGCAAGAGTCGCTAGTGATTTCAGCACTTTTTATTTCCAGCAAAATGTGACTGCGCTCTGCCGGCTGGGCTCCCAGAGCTCGCCCTTTAAGGAGCTCCAGACAGACCAGCCAGCCAATGACAGCAGTTTAAATTAACCGCGGTTGGGACAGCCAATCCACGGTGAGCATGACAATTTATGTAGATTCTAGCCAATCCGCGGCGAGCATGAAAACTGATGTAGATTTCTGACGTACATCCGTACGTAACAGTCAACTTCTTTTTTGCATCATGGTGACCGATCAGGGTGGGCTGCTCCAGGTTCAGGCCCCGGGTTCAGGCGATCCTCTAGTGAAGATTCTGTGTGGTTCGATGAACCCCCCACTCATGGCTGGCTCTGCCCCCCCCTCCTCCCAGGAGTCTCCACGCAGCCCATTTTGGGTGCCAGGTAAGTACAGGGCCCACACGGAGGCTTGGGGAGGGTGAAAAACAGGCCTCCCAGAGGTTCCAGAAGGCCAGAAATGGGCTCGTTTCCAACCTCCAGAGAGCTTCCGGAGCCCTGGGAAGGCGAAAACGCCCTCCCCTGCTATGGTGCAGGAGGCTGACTAGGCCACACCCACCATGGTCATGCCTACCCAGCAACCCGTCAGAGAACCCATTGCTAAAATTTTTGAAGCCCGCCCCAGGATGCAATATTCTAAGTATTGTCTTACCAGTTCAGTATAAAGCAGTACAAACTCTTCACGTGGCCTTGATACCATCCCTCTGTTGATGTAGCCAAGTAACATTCCTATTCAGCAGCAACTCTGAAGTTTCTAGAGGAAGCAAATTGTCCATCCACATCTGTCTGGGATGGTTAGATTAGCTATAACCTTGATATCTGCTATTGCCTGTTTTGTAGGCCTCAGAAGAGAAGTAACTGAGAGTAGGTTTACCTCTTTTAGAGCCTTGAAATCCTTGAGGTTTAAAGATGAAAGCCCATCAATGTCTTCAGTGTCCTTAGGAGGTGATGATCAGTAATGGTAGGACCACGTCTCTGCTTGCTTCTAACGACAGCACATATATGCCCTGGAAGCATCTGTTTTCTTCTGCTTTCCCACAATGTTGCCTTCATCTCATCTGCAGCCTATGAAGCCATCCATGCTATGCAACTGCTGCTACTGTAGTATTTTCTCTCCCATTCTGATACAGTCTAACTATAGCCAACAATGCCTAAAATGGGTTAACTTTCTAGGGCAATCGGGTGATTGGGAGCGATTGAGGACAGGGCCAAAAGAGGCAGAATAGGAATCAGCATGGGGACAGCACATAGATTTTGTTTCTGCAGACTCAAAGTGGGTGGTTAGCACTTTAAACTCAACAGCAAAGAAACAGCCCACTTACTGTTTGCTGAGGGCATCTCATAAGCAGCTCCCTGCTGAGGCAGACTGAAGCATCCCAACATGTTCCAGTATGAAAAATAGTGTTTTCCCTGAGAAAATGAAAAAGCCGCAATCTGACAACCCATGAGGGATGAAATGAAAAAGGATTAGGTTTGAGGCAGTTGGGGGGGGGGGGATCTCTGTGACTAGCCATTGTCTCCCAGATCTGCTGTGGAACTGTTCCTTTTGTCTGGTTCCTGAGCTCAATGTATATTCTGCAGTGTTGCTGTGGCTCTGAGGAAGCCAGATGCTTGGCTTCTGTTCCACAGCTGCTTCCCTTTCCTCTTTTCTCCCTTTTCATAAGATTGGGTAAAGGACTGAGCTCAAAGATAAAGGATTTCCTTTTCCAGTCGTATCTGACTCCAGGGGCAGCGTTCAGCTCCATTTACAAGCTGAGGGAGCCAGCATTGTCTGAAGATATTTCCGTGCTCATGTGGCCAGCATGACTATCGCTGAGGCACAGGGAATGATGTTGCCTTCCTACTGAATTGGTACCTATTTATCTACTCCAGAGGTGGTATTCAGCAGGTTCCGACCAGTTCTGGAGAATCAGTAGCGGAACTTTTGAGTAGTTCGGAGAACCGGTAAATACCACCTCTGGCTGGCCCCGCCCCCATCTATTCTCTTCTCCGGAGTCACATCTGATTGGGAGGAAATGGGGATTTTACAATATTCTTCCCCTGGAGTGGGGAGGGAATGGAGATTTTACAGTATCCTTCCCCTGCCACGCTCACCAAGCCACGCCCACCAAGCCACACCCACAGAACCAGTAGTAAAACAAAATTGAATCCCACCACTGATCAACTCCCATTTGCATGATTTCAAACTGTTTGGTGGGCAGGAGTTGTGGCAAATAACAGGAGTTCATCAGTCACGTGGCACTTGGGTCTTGAACTCGGGCTGTCAGCTGACAAGCTCAGCATCTTTAACCCCTGAGCCATCGCGTCCCCTTCAGACGGAATGTAGATGTGAAACCTTGAAACTGACTTGCTTGTGCCTGACGTTTTCTCGGCAACAAAAAAGCAGGGCTTCCCAGATGGAGAACATCAAGAAAAGGAAGACGTGGCTCCCAATTTCTCTTCTTTGAAAAAGTTCACCCCATCCTAGAATGCCACCCGGTGTAGATAAGACTTCTAAATACTGCTTCCTTTGCCTGCTTTTTTTATGTATGTTCCAATGTAATACCAGAATCAATAGAAGTGATTTCTCATGTTGCAACTCTAATCTAGTAGCTGTCCAAATCCAGATGGCCACTAGATGGCAGCCTTGAGAATCAAACTCTTTTTCTCAACCTTGGCAATTTGAAGATGAGAGAGATTTTCTGTTTGCTGCCCTCTTGTGGTTGTTAGGGTTGTAGAATGAAAGTCTTTTGGAGGAAAAAAATAGGGGACAAAAATCAATGGACGGAGCACTCAGACCTTACAAACATTATCCCATCGCCCATTCTATATAGCAATTGGTGGCTGCTTTTTCCCGTGATTGGTGACATTTGGATTTCAGGTGATGTAACATGGAACGGTGCAGCTCCATGCTTGAACAGGGGTTTGGACTAGAATCGGATCAGTTGCTCCTTGCATTGCTGCCGTTTCGGTGCTGGCAAAAAAATGTGTGCACGCACCTTCGCATTTGCTCATAAATAGGTCTGCGCATGCGCAAAACATAAAAGAATGAAAATGAAATTCAAGATGGTGCCACCGTAGGAGGACCGGTTCAGGGGTGTGGCAGGCTTGGGTCACTGCCGGTTCCATCGACCCAGGCTGTCAAATCACTACCGGTTCGGCCAAATCCGTCTGAACTGATAGGAACCCACCACTGACAAGAACACCTCCAAGGTCCCTTCCAACTTTTTTATTCTGTATTCTATTCTTTAGCTAGCCTTAGCACACCCATCTTCCTGTTGCACAGTAAGGGCATATGTAGTATTGGTGTAGTAGTATGAGCTATACCAGAGATCTTATAAGCCGTACATTACTTCACTCAAAGATTCTTTCAATCGGCTGTATGTCTTAATAAGACTGGATTATATTTAATACATACACACACTCACACATATATTAAAACTATTTAAAATTTAAGTCCTTTGGCAAATCTAAGCAAAGTATCTCCTACTTCAATTTTAAATAGTTTTAATATATCATCTTTTTTTTTTCTGGAATCTTAATGTGTTATATGTTACTTAATTGGCAATTTTCCATATTCATGTTCATCAGATATTCATGAACCTCTTGTATTTATATGCGTTTCTCACAGAAACTATAAAGAATTACCAACTCAGCATATTTAAATACTTTCTTTAATATAACATCCAGGTAGTGAGGGGTGCTTTTAAATACTATTTTAATACTATTTTGGGTTCTAGGATTCATCGCGTGTTCTACCCACACCTTTTCATCTTTCACAGAGGCAAATTTGGTTTTGTATGCATTTTAAAAAATACAGACCTGAGACCACTCAACTTGAAATCTCCGCTCAGCCATAAAGAGATACACATGGATTAGGCCATAGTGTTGCTTAGCTGGCATCCTCATACATTAAAACAAAAATCTGAAGATGTCACAACGTCAACAGAAAAAGAAGCAATAACTATGTAGCCAAATATCAGAGCCACAGGCATGTTGATTGCCCCAACATTTTCTGTAATAAGCATTTATTTAACAAACCAGAAGTGCTTGACACATGAGTTTCCAGGGTGTGAAATTATTACGGTAGTGGAAAGCTTGGATGGGGTGATCAAATTCCAAGGTGATTCCCTTAACACTCCCCCCATCCTCCCCAGTAAAGGAGATCTATAAGGCAACGCAACACTTCCATTGATTGAACCTGAATAGCTGTGGCATTTTGGGCACTTCTCTGACACTTTAGTGCTTTTCTACATAAGCCTTTTTTTAAAAAAGCTGATCAACGCAAATCAACCCTACTTCAATGCTTCACTGCAGACTGCCGAGGGTTTAGTTTTCAATGGTGTTCAGGTGCAGAGAAAGATAGGTTAAAAAAAAAGTAACTGGAACCACACAGCAAAAGATGGAATGTGAAAGTGAATTTCAGGTGGTCCTCAACTTACGACTGCAATTGAGCCCCAAATTTCTGTTGTTAAGTGAGTTTTGACCCATTTTACAACCTTTCTTGCCACGGTTGTTAAGTGAATCATTGAAGCCGATAAATGAGTAACCCAGTTGTTAAATTAACCTGGCTTCCCCATTGACTTTGCTTGCCAGAAGGTCACCAAAGGTGATCACATGACCTTGGGACTTTGCAATGGTCATAAGTAGGAACCAGTTGTCAAACACCTGAATTTTGATCACATGAGCATGGGATGCTACAAAGGGTCTAAGTGAGAAAAATGGTCATAAGTGACTTTTTTCAGTGCCATTGTCACTTTGAACGGTAACTAAAAGAAGGGTTGTAAATTGAGGATTACCTTTAGGTACAAGTGATGATGCAGTTAGAAAAAAATATATGGTTTTTGTTAAGGTTTGAAAGAAAACTAGAACAATTTAAAGACTGGGTGATAAAATGGACTATGAATTTTGGTTATAAAATACAGGTGGATAAATGGAAGAGTGATTCACTCTCAGCTCAACCCACCTCATCGGATTGTGGTTATTGTGGGAGGAAATAGGAGGAGGAAATTGTGTTGGATATGTTCAACACAGTGGTGAGATTCAAAAAAAATTACTACCGGTTCTGTGGGAATGGCTTGCTGGGTGTGGCATGGTTTGGTGAGCGTGATTTAGTGGCAGGGGAAGGATACTGCCAAATCCCCATTTCCTTCTGATCAGTTGGGACTCAGGAGGCAGAGAATAGATGGGGGCGAGCCCAGCCAGAGGTGGTATTTACCGGTTCTCCAAACTCCTCAAAATTTCCGCTACCATTTCTCCAGAACTGGTCAGAACCTGCTGAATATCACCTCTGATTCATCACCTTGAGTTATTCACAAAAATAATAAAAGTGGCATACAAATAAATAAATAAAGCTCCTCTGTGTTTTTCTTTCCTTTTGTCAGACCTAGTCAATAGTTTTGTTTGATGTTTATTCTTTTTCTTTTTATTCCAGAAAGGTAGAAGTAGCCTTTAAAAAAGGAGAAAGAATGAAGTATGAGCTTACAACTGAGTTAATAGATATGGCCTTCTAAAGGCAAGGCTATAAATATTTGATGATAACGTGATATTATTGTCTCCATCCCTTGCACAGAGCACCAGATTTGGTAGGAGGTTCATGGGAAGGAAATGCTTTCTCTTCAAGTCTTCATACTTCAAGGTTGAAGAACACATCATGTGACAGGTTCCACAACAACATGACATCAAAGCTCCGTTTGGATAAGTACGGTATGTATGGAAGCACCCTGATCCTTATTGTGCTAAAGTTCTCTAGCAAATATGTGTGCAAAGTTCAAATCTGGCATAGGAAATAGGAGTGAACCTTTAGACTCTGGTTTTGAAGGAACGTTGGATTCATTGCTATAGAACAGCAACATCTTTTTGTAGGTCAATAAAGTTGTACAACCACATGCTATACAAATAAGGCAGAAGGAAACGAACAATGATAATGGCTTTGGGACAAAAGCATGCAAAAAGGACTCAAAATAGTCGGCTGTGGAAGAAATTTAACTCAAACCCTGAACCTCAGACATACTGAATTAGATAGGACTTGTACTACCCTGTTTCCCTGAAAATAAGACCTCCCTACATAATAAGCCCAATCGGGCTTTTGAGCGCAGGCACTAAAATAAGCCCTCCCCCGAAAATAAGACCTCCCCCAAAATATTACAACCCAGCAACAGCCATGAGGTGACCGTGCTTGCTACCTCCTGCATCTCAAAAATAATAAGACCTCCCCAAAAATAAGGCCAAGCGCTTATTTCAGGGGTCAAAAGAAAATAAGACTCTGTCTTATTTTCAGGGAAACACGGTAGTGAATACAAAGCAGTTTGGTGTCTAGATCAGGGGTGCAGAATTGATTTATGGGAATTGCTGATATCCTGCTAGTTTCCCCTTCAAGATGGTGGGGCCAAACATTTTAGGGTTTTTTTGTATCTGGGGGGAAGGGAAGTGGGCAGTTTAACAAGCAAAATGATTGTTGGATGGCCTTGTTAAAAACATCCATTTTACTCCTTAACATTAATGACTTCCTGCACTAAAATATATGGTATTAGTCCACCTTTGGAGTATGATCCTCAATATACTAGTAGTTTCTAGGAAATCTGAGTGGGTGTTCTATGTTTTCAAAACTTAAGTGGCCCTTACTTCTTTGTGCATGTTTCTCATGTTACAATCTGAGATCTATCTCCCTATCCATCAGTTACTATTTTATTCTGTGCTTTGTACTTCATTATAAATAAGCATATATTAAACTATTAATGCTACAAAAGCCTGATGCAGCTCTTCAGGTGCTGACATTTATACACCCAGGATCTAAGGAAATCTCTTACCATATGATCACAGACAAACTTAGTTTGGGAGTGTTAGGGGGTATCTCCGTTGGGAGACAGAAAGTAGCACAGCGGAATGTGCAGCCGGAGAGAAAAACGTTGCTAGTAGAAACACACGAATAGAGTCACAGACACTGCTAGTAAAAACAAGTAGCTTTACTACTAAATTTGCTTCACAAGCAGTGATAGTAGATAGTAGATATTAGTCCAAACACAATTCAAAGAACAAACAATTGTTTACAGTCGCAGTTCACGTTCCAGTCATCAAGTCATCAATCATGGGACAAGCAGAGAGAGACTGAGCTCTCCTGACTCCCTCTTATAGCAAAGATAATTACATCTGTTAAGTACATCCACTCATTTAAAGTAACAGCAACCTTTTGTCATTGTAGATAGATATATATTGCCTGCCCAACACTAGGAGTATACTCCCAACAGGGAGGAAAGGGGGGGGGAGTAATCAGGTAATTTCAGTCTTTCCAAATGTATAAAAGCAAATAAAAACTAATCTAGGGGAGGGGTGTCAAACTCACATCATGATGGCGGGGTCATGTGATGTATTGGGACTTTTTTTCCCCCCTTCGCTAAACCGGGCATGGGCATGGCCAGACCAGGATGCATCCGGACTGTGGGCCAGGAGTTTGGCAGCCCTGATCTAGAGTAAAGCCTCAGAGTACAAATTGTCCTCAGGGACATCAGTGGTGGGATTCACTTACCTTCCCTACTGGTTCACAAATGTTGAGTGTGGGGACTTCTGCGCATGAACAGTCCTCGCGAATTATGTCAGGGCAGGTGGGTGGAGCCTCCCACAGCCGCCACTACTGGTTTGCCAGAACCAGAGAGAACCGGCTGAATACTACCTCTGAAGGACATCCACAAACTCTCAGGTGAGATAC
Organism: Natrix helvetica; assembly: GCF_964273705.1. NCBI lineage: Eukaryota > Metazoa > Chordata > Lepidosauria > Squamata > Natricidae > Natrix > Natrix helvetica. Next base: position 102,374,468 of record NC_138552.1, on the reverse strand, counting down.
CGTTGGGTTCACAGATTGGGCAAAGTCAGGATGGTTTGGCTTTTGTTTACTATGATCAACCAAACTGTGGTACATATTATGGACTATGGCATTAGGAAAGAATTCATTCCGTTAAGAGGTATTAGGAAACCCTAACTGGTGCAGCAAATTTGGGCACAGAATGCTTCAGCAGTTTAAGATGATATTGATCGTGCCCTACCAGATAAGATAGCTATAACAATAATTTTATTACATAGTACAAAATGTACCGTAAAAATTAACATAAACCTTATAAAACGGCTATAGGGCAATTGACTTAATATACATGAAACTCTTTGGTCAACTTCAAGGGCTAATTAAAAACAAAAGTGAATCAGAGCAGCATTTCCAAAACTGATGTAACGCAGATACTTTTGGGAGGTCATTAGCCATGCTGACTGGCAATACTGGTAACTATAATCCAAACACAACTGAAGGGCAACAGATTAAGGCAGCCTTAACTTCAAGAGATGCTCTTCTTTTCATCAGTAGCTTTGTCTGAGTTGCTTATGCTGACTCATACACATCCACCTCTCCCTGTTAAAGAAGACCTGAGGTTATATTTTAACCATGTTTGCAGGTGCCAGGCTAGATGCTCCTTCAACATGGAGAGTTGGAATGGAGAAGACAAAGCCTGAAGGCTCATCCTTGCCTTCCCACCACACTTAACAAGGTGTAACACTTGAAAAACATCTGCACCATTCTTTTAACGTGTTACATGAGGATCAAACTGTATAATGGCAGAGCAGATATGAATTCACCAGAGTCAGATGTGGCCACAAGTCAGAAGAACAATGGAGAAAACAAGAGGAAGGAAGGATCAACAGCTCCACAATATGCAACCACAGCACATCTGCTATGCTTTTCTAGAATCGCCAAGTTGTTTGTTGAGCAGTGGGTGTGTTTGTGGGAATTGAGTCATTGGTCATGAGATTGCTGCATTCCCACCTCTCTTTGTCAGACCATAGCTGGATGAAACCAAAAAAAGTTATACTGCTTGAGATAAAATACTTTTCTTCCATTTCCCAGCTGAATCTACAGGCAAAGCAATGGAAACTGGTCCTTGGACGGTGTTTTCTACCACATCAGAGCTCTGATGCAGCCAGACCAGGAGTGGGATTCAGCCGGTTCAGGCGAACAGTAGCTCCAACGATCAGCTGAGAGTGAACCAGTTCACTCCGACGATCAGGTTGGTCCTTGCGCTTTACTTACCTGTAGCTCTCAGCTGATTAGCAGAGGTCAGATTGCCGTGCTTCAGCTGTGTTACTCCCCAAGAAGCAATGCGGAAGGTAAGTTTTGGTAAAACCGCGCAGGCATGCGCAGCACACAAAACACTCAATCACCGAACCAGTTGTTAAACCGGCAATATCCCACCACTGAGCCAGACACTTTTAGATTCTGGTCCTCTTTTTCTCTCATCTCTTTAGAAGGCAAATCAAAATACGATTTTGAACAGGAATAGCTCTGTTCATCTTGCAAATTGGAGTCTGGACTTCTTCAACTTTCAACCTACTCAACTGCTGAGAGCAGCAAAAAAAAAACAGGGGACATCAGGCCAGCAAGTTGACATGCAAAAATCTGATCTTTAAAATGCTGCTGTCGCTTCTTTCTTCCACCCCCAACCTGGGCACCTCATTCTGCCTAAGAGGCCTATGAGGGTGGCCTTAACTCCAGTGTGCAGGAAGCGGAAGCCACATCGCAAGACTTATGCTATGAGATGGCTGAGGAAGTTATGGTCATAGGAGGTCCTTACAAACTTGTGCAATCTTTGCGAGCAACAGCAGCTGGGACTGCCAGAAATACTCTTACTAAGCAATGTGATCACGGTACATCATATTTTACAACTGTGTCACTTAGCACTGGAATTCCTGGTTCCAATAGCTACTTAACTTGGGGACTACCTACAGAAGCTCTCAAACTCCCAGCCCACGGGCCGGATGCGTCATGCGCTGGCCACGCCCATGCCCAATTTAACAAAGGAGGGGGTGTCCCGATACGTCACGATACTGTCATGACAACATGAGTTTGAAAAACCCTAACTTACAGCATCCACCATTTTTTACTTTCTAAGAAGAGGCATGTGTTTTACATCAATTTGACTCCATTCAGTTCAGGTGCAGCAGTGATTTAGTAAATGCTAAAAAAGAGCCACTGTGAAATTTGGGGGGCACAGCCAGCCCTGGCTTAACCATTAAGCAAAATAAGTATGTGCTTTGGGCACCAAGGGAAGGCAGCACCACCCAGTATTTTCCTTGTGGCTATATATCCTAACTATTTTACACAACTGTAGCTGTCAGCACTTACTGAATCTTAAAATCTTGTCCATTAAGCAAAGGAAGGTGGGAGGCAGCATTGGTAAGCTGTGTTTCTGTTGGCATTTATCTAGTCCTGCAGAGAGCCACCATCAGATGCCCACTCTCTGGCCTAAATTCTGAATTGCATTTCCACTTCTTCTTCTAGGGATCTCCCATTCAAATCCAGAATGTTTATTATTTTTATCCCACTTTTTTTCCATATACAAAGCGGCAAATGTACCTAATAGTCTTTTCTCCTCCTATTATTCCCCACAACAATAGCTCTGTGAATTGGGCTAAGAGAGAGAGAGAGTGACTGTCTCAGAGTCACCCAGCTGGTTTTTCATGCCTAAAATGGGACTAGAACTCACAATCTCCTGGTTTCTAGACCTGCAGCTTAATCACCCTACGAAACTAACATAGCATGTGATCTGTATGTATTCTGAAATAAGTCCCATTGTCTGTCTTCACTTCACTTCACTTTTGGATGCGTTGGTGAATATTAATCTTAGGCTATATCATAGGGACGTGGTGGCTCAGTGGCTAAGATGCTGAGCTTGCCGATCAGAAAGGTCGGCAGTTCGAATCTCTAGTGCTGCATAACAGAGTGAGCTCCTGCTACTTGTCCCAGCTTCTGCCAACCTAGCAGTTCAAAAGCATGTAAAATAGGAACCACCTTTGGTGGGAAGGTAACAACTTTTCATGTGCCTTCGGCGTTTAGTCATGCCAGCCACATGATCATAGAGACGTCTTCGGACAGCGCTGGCTCTTTGGCTTTGAAACGGAGATGAGCACCGCCCCCTAGAGTCGGGAACGACTAGCACATATGTGCGAGAGGAACCTTTACCTTTATATCACTTTGGGCAACAGAAGGGAAATAAAAATTTAAATGTACACATATTCAGAAAATAATAAAAGAACTGAGTGGAGTTGAATTGATTTAAAACACATATCTTATTTTCTTAAAAAGTAAAAAATGGTGGACACTATAAGTAGTCCTTGAATCAGGCGGCTATTGGAACCAGAAATTCCATTGCTAAGTGACATGGCTGTAAAATATAATGTAACATGATCACACTGCTTAGTAACAGCAATTCTGGGAGTCCCAGTTGTTGTTGCTTGCAAGGATCGCATATGTTTTTAAGCAAGGCAAGGACCTCCTGTGATCATAATTTTCAACTTCCTACCAGCTTCCCCATTGACTTTGCTTATGGGAAGCTGGTAGAGAACGTCAGAAATCAACATCTTAACTTTAAACAGTGAGTGGTTGTAACCCAAGGACTACTTGTAAGCCAGCTCATCCACCAGCCTGGAGAGAAAGCAAAGTCCACTGTGGGATCCTTGGTGCTCTCTGAGCTTGATGGTTTTCTTGAAGACATTTTATGACCACACTAGATTTACATCATCAGTGCTAGTTTGCTAATGAAATGTCTGCAAGAAAACCACCCGTCTCAGAGATCACTAGGGACCCTACAGTTCAACTCTGAGCTACAAATATCCTCTTCTAAAGTCAACTGCAGAATACAGGAGAAGGTATTTAGAAAAGAGTCAAGAACGTTTGTTTTCTGATAAATGGACAAATAGGCATATGATTGACCATGTTTACTACAAGGACTTCTTTTTAGTTTCCTCCTCCCATTGCAGTCAATTTGTGAGAATCCCCACAATATGCTTCCTCAAATCCATGAGAATCCATGGGCTGTTAGTTTCCAAAGCTAGTGATGCTTTGGGACAGCAGAAGATGTCTTTTTACCCAACACACAGCTGCAAGTGGTTTCTTCTTGCAGATGACATCTCAACCAAGATTTTGGCACTGACGTAAGTAAATAAATAAATAAAAACCCCAGGGCTCTATCCCAATCCTGGGCAATCATACAGCAATAGTGGTTAAACCAATTAGAGGTTGTTTGTATATTTAAAAAATAAGAAAAATCCTTTTTTCTTGTGTGATTCAAACTCTGATGCCTTGGGTGGCCACCTGCTTGTGTCAAATGAAGTAGGCTGCTAAATGATAGCACCTGTTCCTTTTCTGACTTCAGAAACCAGCCTCAACTGGTTTGGGAACTTTTCTGTGTTTTTGATTTAAGGTGGGGGGGGGGGGAGCAGGATCTTGATTTGCCCAAGGCACCCTTTTTCTGGAAAACCATCCTATTTTAGGACTCTGCCTTCCTGGATGATTGAAGTGTCTGCACCAGTGGTGAAATTCATTTATTTATTTTTTGGCTTGGTGGGCATGGCAGAGGAAGGATACTGCAAATTCTCCATTCCTTCCCCACTCTGGGGTCAGCCAGAGGTGGCATTTGCCGGTTCTCCGAACTACTAAAATTTCCACTATAGGTTCTCCAAACTACTCAAAACTTACACTACCGGTTCTTCAGAACCTGCTGGATTTCACCTCTGGTCTGCATCCATCTGGGACTTTTCAGATGCTTTGGTTCAAATAGTTCCTAGCTAGCATAACCAAAGCCTAGACTAGTTAACCTTGGTTGAACTAGGGTAGCTCCTAGTTAAATCCCCACCCCCGCCCCCAACCTCACCTCCACTTCCCTATTTGAGTAACAGGTAGAGAATGTGTAAGGGAGATTCTCAAGCATCCAGATCATCCCAAAAAAAGCTTTTTCCAAAGGCAACTGGACTTTGTTGCACTTCGTCAAAACTTCTTCCAGAAAAAAACAACAGCTCCAAGTTGCCTTTTGGAAAAGCTTCTGTGGGACAACCATGACTGGATGACTGAGACTCTCCGTAGACAGCCAAGATCCTGGTTGTCCCAAAAAGCAACTTGTACTTTCTTAGTTGTTGTTCTCCCCAGGGCCGGATTTTCCTATCGGCTAACTAGGCTTCAGCCTAGGGCCTCAAGATCAAGAGGGGCCTACATTCAAATTGTTAGCAAAATTAAAATTACACTATTCTAAAAACAGTGAACACTAAAACACTAAAGCAGAATAAGGAGAAATTCTACACATATGACTAATAAACAAACATAAAAATGTATTGGTTAAGATCAACGCGTTCTGCTCATTGGGTCTGTTCGTTTGTATATACTAGATTACACCAAAGTATAGTTCATACGTTCACTGATTGCTATGGCAAATATTGACGTACCTTATGCTACTAAGCTCTGGTTTGTTCCTGCATAAATAAAGTGCAAATTGGTGTAGATTGGAACAGACAAACGAACAGACCTATTGATATCCCGACGTTCGGTTATATTCGTGTTACTTCGATAATATGAAAAAAATATATATGGTGCTGAGAATAAATGTCCAAATAAGTGTTCTTGACCTTTTTTTTATTTATTATCCATGCCACTTTTTTTTATAAAGGTTAGTACCAATGACAACATGTTTCATTTAATATATTGATATATATCACAGTAATGATGTATTTTATTATCTCTCATGTAATTTACAAACTTAAAAATGGGAGGTGAAAGGGCCCCATAAGTGGAATAGCCTAGGGCAGGGGTGTCCAAACTTGGCAACTTTAAGACTTGTGGACTTCAAGTCCCAGAATTCCCCAGCCAACTCTGCTCTGCTGGCTGGGGAATTCTGGGAGTTGAAGTCCACAAGTCTTAAAGTTCCCAAGTTTGGACACCCCTGCCCTAGGGCCTCTTTTCATCTAAATCCGGCCCTGGTTCTCCCCCTCCCCCGCCACCTCAGAAACATTCTGCTTCTCATCCATCAAACCCGTTCTGAAGAAGCTTCTTGGGTGAGAAGCGAAACGTTTTCAAGGGGTTAGTCTAAGTTGTCTCGTGAAAAACAATTTCGGGACCACAGGCCAGAACTTGGGGGGGGGGGGAAGCCCCTAAGAAAAATCCAAGTTGCCTCATGAAATCCACTCTCGTGACAACAGGCCAAAGGAACAGAGCTCCAAAACAAGGCCGGCGGTTAAGCAGACGGCCGGGAAAACGAACCGGGCAGGCGCTAGGATCCCGCGGACCCGTTTGGAAGCGGCGAAGTCGCCGTTTCCCATTGCGAGAAGTGAGAGGAGCCTCCCGCGGGCAGCCGCCGCAAAAGCAACGGAGGCGAAGGGAACTTCGCTCGGCGGGGAGGAAACCTGCTTTTCAGGCCCTGCTAGCGCGGATGTGGCAATTCCCCCCCCTCCTTTTTTTTTCTTCTTCTTTTCGCCGACTCGGCTGTTGCAGGCAACGTCGCATGGGAGACGGCGATGAGGATGGCTCAGAAAGTCTCGAGCAGCGCGGCGGAGACTTTCCCCTGAGCAGCCTCGGGACGGCGGAGGGAAGGACGGTGCCAAGAAGGACGGCGCTCCGATGGACAACGACGGTCTCTCCATCAACCATGAGCCCCAGCCTTCCTCGGGGCAAGCCTTCAAGCTTTACAAGCGGCGCTGGTTCATCCTGACGGCCGTCTGCGTGGTGAACTGCTCCAATGCGATGGTAGGCACAGTTGCCCGGCGACTTTCGCTTTCCTAACCCCGCCGCTTCTCCACTCCTCTGGCAGCGCCGTTTGGGAGCCGGTCGGGACTTCTATTTTTTCTTTTTTTAAACTTTTATTTGGCTGCTTTCCCATTTTCCCGAACAAACCGTCCTGGCTCATTTGTACACATTTCTTTGCAAATGCCTTTCTGGTACACCGTACAAAGATGATCCTAGGCGGTTTTAATTGTAACCCCGCGGCGCCCTTCCAGGGTGTTTGTGTGTGAGAGGGAGAGAGAGGTAGGCTTGGGTTTGTAAGAGATGCGTGAAGATCCTCATACCTATCTCTGCTTGGGGTGGGTGGGGGGAAAGCCCCTTACATATTTCCTTAAGCGGGGTTGCATGCAGGCTGATCTGACGTGTGATTCATTCATGACTTCATAGCAAGTGGGATTGAATGAATTGGGTGTCTCTTTAATTAATTTCATTGCTTCCCCCTAATACAGTGGTTCTCAACCTGTGGGCCGGGACCCCTTTGGGGGGGTCAAATGACCCTTTCACAGGGGTCGCCTAAGATCATCGGAAAACACATATTTTCAATGGTCTTAGGAACCGAGACACCAATTTTATGGTTGGGGGTCACCACAACATGAGGAACTGTATTAAAGGGTCATGGCATTGGGAAGGTTGAGAACCACTGCCTAATAGTCCCTCTATTTATCTTTATAACAACCCTCTGAAGCAGTCTGAAAGATTAGCCCAAGTGAAGATCATAGCAGAGTTACCCTGATAGTTTTCACCCCAATCAGATAATCCCCTAATTCAGATAACCCCTTAATTCAATGCCCCCCCCCCCACCTTTCAGGCACCAGGGACCAGTTCCTTGGAAAGAGGATTTTCCATGTACCAGGGAGGTTTCCTATGCTGCTGGCATCCCGCAGATAGGATTTCACTTGTTTATGCAGCCCGGTTTCTAACATGTCACAGACCTGGGGATGGGTATCTCTGCCCTAATTTATAATACAATAATACAATAATACAATAGTAGAGTTGGAAGGGACCTTGGAGGTCTTCTAGTCCAACCCCCTGCCTAGGCAGGAAACCCTATACCATTTCAGACAAATGGCTATCCAACATCTTCTTAAAGACTTCCAGTGTTGGGGCATTCACAACTTCTGGAGGCAACTTCTGTTCCACTGATTAATTGTTCTCACTGTCAGGAAATTTCTCCTCAGTTCTAAGTTGCTTCTCTCCTTGATTAGTTTCCACCCATTGCTTCTTGTTCTACCCTCAGGTGCCTTGGAGAATAGTTTGACTCCCTCTTATTTGTGGCAACCTCTGAGATATTGGAACAATGCTATCCTGTCTCCCCTAGTCCTTCTTTCTATTAAACTAGACATACCCAGTTCCTGCAATCGTTCTTCATATGTTTTAGTCAATCAAAGGTTAAGAATTTTGAAAAGTGGAGATGAAGAAATCTTGGAAGGCAGTAGGCTTGGAAAACAATCCAACAAGAGGATTTCTTCTGAAATTTGGGACAAAGAGTGCGGTTTTAGTTTATTTATTAATGTACTTATTTATTACATTTGTTTGCTGCCCATCTTGTCACAGGTCTTATTAGTGATATGCAGGTTCACTTCATTCCCTGAAAAATGTAAGACCCAATATTTTTTTAGTTTTTAAGTAGTCTAAATTAGCAGCTCTTTCTGCAGCATACAGTTTGCAGTCCAAAAGGATATGTACAACCTCTTCAGTGGCTCGTGTGCCACAAATACGCAGCCTTCCCACAAATGAAACTCCATGAAAACATTCATGCCTTATCGTGGAGTCCAGTTGTTGGAAGTGATCTCTAGAAAAAGCTCTTATGAGATGCTGAGGCCGTAAGCTGTTAGATGCTTTTCTAACTGGAAAGCAAAATTTTGTTGAGCCAGCCACTTCAAAGACTTAGCATATTTAAGTGCTTTAATATCATTTTAGGCAACCACGTCAATGACAAGAGCTTATCTGAAATATCCCTTATCGGAGAGGCAGTGAAAAAGTGCATTTTCCCTCCTGTTTGGTCCATGCTTGCAAACTTCCTTAAATGCATAGAAATGTAAGCCGCGTTTTCTGGCTCAAGGCAATAGCCCATCTAGCCCAGCCCTCTGTAAAATGTGATGTCCAAGCAGATGAATTTAGGATTAAACACATTGGTAGCTCTCCAACACTGCCAATCCCCAGCAGCTGCCTTTAAAGGCCGGTGATTTTGGAGGCAAGATACAGCCACCCAAAGTCAATTCTCCATGAATCAAGCCTTTGAAACTTATTTTAAACTGATGACCATCATCAGATGGTAGTAGCAAATTCCACTGTCAATGCCCCCTTGTGCAAAGAAGAATGCCCTTTTATTAACGCTGCATCTTCCCACATGGTTGCTGCTATTGCTACCAACCTGCCTTCCATTGAGGACCTGTATACTGCACGAGTCAAAAAGAGGGCTGTGAAAATATCTACGGACTCTTCACATCCTGGACATAAATTGTTTCAACTTCTACCCTCAAAGCGACGCTATAGGGCACTGCACACCAGAGCAACAAGACACAAGGGCAGTTTTTCCCCGAATGCCATCACTCTGCTGAACAACTAATTCCCATAACAATTGTCAAATTATTTACTAAGACTATTGCTATTATTCTTCTCATCCTCCCTAGTGCCTATCTCTTCCCCCATATGACTATAACCATGTTGCTTGTGTCTTTATAATTTGTATTAATTGTTTCCTAGTATGATTTGATTGCTTATTAGTAATCTTGACTGTCACTAAGTGTTGTATCTTATGATTCTTGATGAAAGTATTCTATTTTATTTTTCTTTATGTACACTGAGAGCATATGCACCAAAGACAAATTCCTTGTGTGTCCAATCACACCTGGCCAATAAAAAATTATATCTATCTATCTATGGTTGCAGGATGTACTAAATGAGCCCAAGTTCTAAAACTACGGAGGAGGGAGAAAAACACTATTTTCCATACAGCGATTTTTTGGGAAAGATCCTACACAACCTTTTAAATTTTCTACCTTGAATGGTTTGAGAGCCCTAATATCAAGAACAATTAAGGTAGAAGCTAGGTTCCTTTAGAAGGCACACTCCAGATCCTTCTAGATTACCAAGAGTTCAGTAATTATGAGATCACTGTACAAGAAGCTTTCTTAATCTCCATTGTCTCTTTCATCTAGTTATAAAAATAATCTGTGTAATCAGGTCTGTAGGATCATTGGCTTACAAGGATACATAATATTGCTCCTTGCTTAGCATATGGTTTAAGTATTTAAATGTGGGTTTATTTTATATCAATCAATGTGTTCTCATTGAAGTATGCCACAATTTAATGTATAAAACAAGGGACACCATTCTGAGGGTGAGATGGTGTCCCTTGATTTATATAAAAGAAACCCACGTTTAAATACTTAAAACCATATGCTAAACAAGGAGCAGTACTGTGTATCCTTGTAAGGTAGTTTCCTTTACAGGTCTCTCTAAACAGATTACAGGGTCAGCATATTGTCCCCAACAATCTGGTTCCTCATTTTACCAACCTCAGAAGGATGGAGGCTAAATCAACCTTGAAACAGCCTGCAATACGCATTCCAACCACTGCCCCACCATGGTTCAAGACTTAAAGGATATACAGTAGAACCTCTGGTCATTCCCACCACTAGCCTTGGTCACAGGCATTCACGGGGGACTCCTTTTCTGCTTTCTCAGATGCTTTCCCATGTCTGCATCCTATTTTTGGTAGGAAAGAATATGGAAGCTGCTACATTGTTTTCTACGACTACTGCTCTACAACTTACCTTCTCCTTTTCCTTTCTGCCAAGGTGTCAATCAGCTGTCAGGATCAATAGCTGCTGAACACCCACAACTTGCTTTGTAAAGTTTGTTTTCACGTACAAATATGAGCATGCGACTCACTTGTCAATGGCACGTTCAATAGAACTTGGAGCTTTTCAGATATTGCTTGACTATAGTTCTTAGCAGCGTGAACTAGCATAGCCAATGGTGAAGGATGCTGGGAGTTACTCTCAAATAATTCCTGGAAGCTCACACATCTCCATTGCTATATAGAAGCAAAATAAAATATATTAACGTAGTTTATGACTAGGGAGTTGGGAAGGTTTCTCTCCCGTAAAGATACTATCCAGCTTTTCAGCTTTCTCTCGATTCATTGTAATGGAAAGAGGAACCTTTTAACATCCTGGCTGGGATGAAAAAAAATATGGAGATTTCCATCCTTTACTGAAGGGTCAAACAGCAGCCCTTCAACCTAGACCTGACTAGGGTGCCAGATTTATGAATGCTAATAGTACTTTATTATAAGGTTACAGTAACAGAATCTTGAAAGTCTGATTATACCCTATTTCTTTATCTTCTAAAACACTAGGGATGTTTATATCTGAGACATTTCATCAAATTATGTTTCTGCCCCAGACTCGGATTTCTTTTATCTAACTTGGTTCTATTTTTCCTCAAGGTCATTCTGACTTCCCATTCCAGGCAGATGTGTATTTTGAAATGGCCATAGATAACATTTAGGTCAAATCTTTATTGCAGTCATAGACCAGCTTATGTAACTTTAGGTTTGCCTTAATGGTTCAGACCCACAGGTTTTGCTATTCTCGTTCTAACAGCAAGCAGCTCAATGCTCTAGGGGTATTGGAAGCAGGGTGTGGTGGCAAATCCCTTATGTTCTGACATTTATTCCAGTCACTTCACATCTCTTAGACCGCCACTCTTCAATGAAACTAATTAAATGCCATAATTAGTGTACACAGAGGAGTTGCCTTTTTCCTTATTCCCACAACTAACATCTCAAATGAAATGCAGATATTGGGAAACGCCCAGGCAGGCAGGGAGGAGGACTGAAATAGGGAATTAGCCTTGAATCATTGCATGGCCACAAGAGATCCAGGACTCACTCTCCCCCCCCCCTCCCCATCCCCCTGCTGAGCTCCATGAAACAGATAGAACAAGGAGAGCAAGCTGTTTGGGCAGATTCTTGTATTACAGGCAGGAAACTAGTTAGTTTAAATTCTACACGTGTGGTTCTGGTTGCTTGAGCCTGACGAAAGACCAGTGATGAAAGTAGCAGGACCTCTTCTAAGGTTATTTTCTGAGTCTGCTGTCACCTGTGAACTCATCCAGTGATTCTTTCTAACTTCTCAAGTTTCTTTGGAGGAAGAGAAAAGATAAGATGTCAGGGTTCCAAGTAACATCCCCAACCAAGTAAGACTCCGAGGCAAGCAATTCTTCAAAGATCCATTTTATTAGAGATGTCATATTGGCACATCTTGGAAAATCCGAATCTGAAAGCTCCCAGGTTTTCCCCACCCAAAAGGAAGTCAAAGTCCCTTCCCCTGCACCCCACATGTCCATCACACGGTCCCGTCAATCCACCTTCCCAACTGGAGATGTCACCCAGTCAGGCTGAACGTCCTGGACTCTCAGAGAAAAGAATGTTGTTATGACTAAATAATTCTACCAACTCAATGCAACCCCCCCCTCCCACTTTCCCACAGCACTAGGTATGGCAGCCCCGAAGGGCCAAAAGAAAAGATGGCCTCCAGGGCTGACAATAGACACACATGCCCTTTCTGACTGGTTTCAACATTGCAGGAACTAACCCCTCATTACAGAACGTAGGGAACCCAGTTACAGAACATACAGAACATAGTAGAGAACACAAGTTTGCAACATTTTTTAAAAAATCGTTTCAGTACTAAAGACCTAGCAATAGGGATTCCATCCATTAATTTTAGAAAGCTTCTAAAAACCTTTATGTAAATCCTGTGTATTTTAAAAGTCTTTGGAAGTGTTCATGTTTTCAAGTATTCACTAGCCACAGTTTCTGTAGTCTTTGGTAGAAGTGGGTTTGTCCTTCCCATTCTTCTCTTTAATTGTTTTAAAACGTTTCTGTAGATACCAATTGGAGTATCAGTGATACATTAGATCCTGCTAATCCAAAGTTTCACTAGTGTATTCCAAGCACTACACAACTTCCCTATTACTCACAGAATACTACTTGTAGTAAATCTGCTCTGCTCAGTTTCCTCTAGAAAAGGTTCTCAACCTTCCCAATGCCGCGACCCTTTAATACAGTTCCTCATGTTGTGGTGACCCCCAACCATAAAATTGGTGTCTCGCTTCCTAAGACCATCGAAAATATGTGTTTTCCGATGGTCTTAGGCGACCCCTGTAAAAGGATCGTTCGACTCCCAAAGGGGTCCCGACCCACAGGTTGAGAACCACTGCTCTAGAACATCCTTCAACCCATTACTGGTCACCAATTGTAGGATAATGGAAACCTATAAATATTAATTCAAAGGAAGCTGCTCTGATTTTATCAGAATTTATCAGATTTTTTGCTAGGCAAACGAAAATATCCTGAGCACTTTACCTGTTATTTTTTTTTTTTTTATGATTTACCATATAGGTCACCAAATCTCACCTCTTGATTGGGAACAGCCCCAAATTGGTTATAAGATGGGCAATTATATAAATATTTTAAATAAATAAATAACAGAATTGGAAGGGACCTTGGAGGTCCTCCAATCCATCCCCTGCACAAGCAGGAAACCCTATACCATTTCTGACACATGGCGGTCGAATCTTTTCTTAAAAACCTCCAGTCAGGGAGCACCCTACTGAAGGCAACCCATTCCACTGGTTAATTGTCCTTATTGTCGGGGAATGTCTCCTTAATTCTAGGTTGGTTCTTTCCTTGATTAGTTTCCATCCACTGCTTCTTGTCCTTCCTTCAAGTGCTTTGCAAAACAGGTTGGCCCTCTCTTCTTTATAGCAGCCCTCAATTATTGGAAAACTGCTGTCGTGTCATTCCTAGTCCTTCTTTTCATTAAACTAGACATGTCCAATTCCTGCAAATGTTCTTCATATGCTTTAACCTCCAGTCCCTTATCATCTTCGTTGATCTTCTCTGACTTCTTCCTAGAGTCTCAACATCTTTGTTATATCCTGGTGACCAAAACTGGATGCAGTATTCCAAGTGTGGTCCTACCATAAAGCAGTACTAACATTCATGTGATCTTGATTCTATCCCTCTGTTAATGCAGCCCAGGACTGAATTGGCTTTAATGAGAAATTCGGTTCATCTAGTGGTAAAGGCACCAAGCTAGAAATCAGGATGATATGAGTTCCAGGACTGAAAAAACAGATGGATGATTTTGGGCCAATCCCTCTTTTAGCCCACAATATCAGGCTGATCCAATCGGTCATTTCCTATTGCAACCAATGGATTAACACTTGGTTGTTAGCCCCCTCCCCCCCCCCAAAAAAAGAGCAGACCTTGCACTGGGGGAGAGGAGAGGAAGCTAGAAAGAAAGAAAAACAATCCACCTGTTAAATATTTCCTCTTTGCAAACTGTTTTCCCAGTTTCAAATGCTGCATAGTTGATTTGGGGATTATGGTACTTATACAATAGCAGAGTTGGAAGGGACCTTGAAGATCTTCTAGTCCATCCCCCTGCCAAGGCAGGAAACTCTATGCCATTTCAGACTGATGGCTATCCAACATCTTCTTAAAGACTTCCAGTGTTGGGGCTTTCACAACTTCTGGAGGCAAGCTGTTCCACTGATTAATTGTTCTAACTGTCAGGAAATTTCTCCTCAGTTCTAAGTTGCTTCTCTCCTTGATTAGTTTCCACCCATTGCTTCTTGTTCTGCCCTCAGGTGCCTTGGAAAATAGTTTGACTCGCTCTTCTTTGTGGCAACCCCTGAGATATTGGAACACTGCTATCATGTCTCCCCTGGTCCTTCTTTTCATTAAACTAGACATACCCAGTACCTGCAACCATTCCTCATATGTTTTAGCCTCCAGTTCCCTAATTATCTTTGTTGCTCTTCTCTGCACTCTTTCTAGAGTCTCCATATCTTTTATACATTGTGGCAACCAAAACTGAATGCAGTATTCCAAGTGTGGCCTTACCAGGGCATTATAAAGTGGTATTAACACTTCACGTGATCTTGATTCTATCCCTCTGTTGATGCAGCCTAGAACTGTGTTGGCTTTTTTGGCAGCTGCTGCACACTGCTGGCTCATATTTAAATGGTTGTCCACTAGGACTCCAAGATCCCTCTCACAGTTACTACTACTGAGCAAGGTATCACCTATACTGTACCTGTGCATTCCGTTTTTGTTGCCTAAATGTAGAACCTTACTCTTTTCACCATTGAGTTTCATTTTATTAGATAGTGCCCAATGTTCAAGTTTGTCAAGATCCTTCTGTATCTTAAGCCTACCTTCTGGAGTGTTGGCTATTCCTGCCAGCTTGGTGTTATCTGCAAATTTAATGGGGTTCCCCATTTATTCCCTCATCCAAATCATTGATGAAGATGTTGAAGAGTACTGGGCCTAAAACAGGGCCTTGGGGTACTCCACTGCATACTTCCCTCCATGTAGATGCAGTTCCATTGAGGATGACATGTTGAGTGCAGTTGGTCAGCCAGTTATGAATCCATCTGATGGTGATGCTGTCTAACCCACATTCTTCTACTTTATCTAGTTGTAGGTTATGGTCTACTTTATCAAATGCTTTACTGAAGTGCAAGTAAATTTTATCGACGGCATTCCACTGGTCCACTAATTTTGTCACTTTGTCAAATAATGCAATAAGATTAGTCTGGCGTGATCTTTTTGTGACAAACCCATGTTAGCTTTTGGCTATTACTTTGTTTACTTCTAGGTGGTTCGCTAATTCGTTGCTTGATTATCTTTTCCAGACTCTTTCCTGGTATTGAGGTCAGGCTGATAGGTCTGTGTTTCCTGGATCTATATTTTTTCCTTTTTTGAAGATGGCAACCACATCAGCTCTTTTCCAGTCCTCTGGCAGTTCCCTGGTGCTCCAGGATCTCTGAAAGATATAGTTCAGTGGTTCTGAGATCTCGTCTGCCAGTTCCTTCAGAACCCTGGGGTGTAATCCTGGTGATTTGAACTCATCTAGGGTAGACAGGTGCTCACTTACCATTTTCGTCCCTATCTCAACTTGGGTTCCTAATCTGATTTTTGTGGTGCTGTTTTTGATAGGTTGGACCCTTTGTGTAAAGACAGATGCAAAAAATGAGTTAAATAGTTCTGCTTTCTCCCTGTTGCTTGTCATCTTTTTGCAGTGGTGGGTTTCAAATTTTTTATTTATTTATTTATTTATTTATTTATTTATTATTTCTTTAGATTTCTAAACCGCCCCCTCTCCCAAAAAGGGACTCGGGGCGGTGTACAGTCAGATAAAATGCAGATAAAATACATGAATAACAATATAAATAATATAAAACAATTAAATACTAAACATTTAGGTGGAGGAGATGAGACTGCACAAGAAATAAATATGCTATGGAAACCCTAAAAAATACATCCCCAATTAAAATACCCAAACCCAGTTAAAATATATCCCCGGGAGGCAAAACTAAGAGAGTGCCAGGCCAGCTAATTGAAACAGGTGAGTCAAAAGAGAGTCAAAAGAGATTTTAGAATCTCTTCTGTAGGTTTGGCCTGCTTTGTGGGGGTGGCTTGCCGGCCATGTGACCAGGTGGGAGTGGCTTGTCAGCCATGTGACTGGGTGGGCCTGGCCAACTTGTAAAATGTGGTGAAACTCACTTAACAACGCTCTTGCTTAGCAACCAGAATGTTGGCTCAGAAACTCTGGCATTGAAGTTTGTAAACCTTAAAGCTGTCAAGTTACAAGACCCTTGCACCCCTAACCCTTTAGGAAAAAAAAACACCCAGGGGTGTTCAAACTTGACAGCTTTAAGACTTGTGGACTTCAACTCCCAGAATTCTTCCTCTTGCTCTTCATCTTGATGATGTGCGGACAGGCGGGGGGAAGGAGCTGGAACCGGTTCTAAACTGCACCCTGTAGATTTGTGGAACCTCTTCTATTGAAGAGGTTAGAACTAGCAGGAACCCACCCCTGCCTTCTTGCCACTTTTTCCCAGCAATGGACCAGTTGTTTCCTTAACTTTTTTGTTGTTTTGAAC
Source organism: Natrix helvetica (assembly GCF_964273705.1). Classification (NCBI taxonomy): domain Eukaryota; kingdom Metazoa; phylum Chordata; class Lepidosauria; order Squamata; family Natricidae; genus Natrix; species Natrix helvetica. The sequence continues at coordinate 102,357,755 of NC_138552.1, read as the reverse complement.
ATGTTACAAGCCTTTTTTGTTATTTTTTACTTTTCTGGCAAGCCTTTCTTCATCGTGAGCCTTAGCTTTCCTCACTTCATCTTTACATGCTCTGGCTATTTGCTGATATTCTGCCATACTTATGTTCCCCCCCCCCTTCCACTTTTTATACTTATCTTTTTTTGTCTTTCAATTTATCAGAGAGTTCTTTATGCAGCCATGCTGGTTTCTTCTGGGAGCTGTTATTCTTCTTCTTCATTGGTATTGTGCTATATTGGGCTTTTGAAATCTCATTTTTCAAAATTTCCCGAGCTTCTTGAGTTGTTTTCCCCTTGAGGATTTTCATCCATGGAATTTTTCCCAAGCTCTCTCTGAGTTTAGTGAAATTAGTTCTCTTAAAGTCCAAGACCTAGTTTGACTTTGTTCTACTACTTGTGTTTGCATAATGTTGAATTCCAATATTGCATGGTCACTTGTCCCCAGGGTTCCTATGGCTTCAACACCTTCTATCATTTCCTCTCTGTTAGTGAGAATTAAGTCCAATATGGCCGATCCCCTTGTTCCCTTCTCTACTTTTTGGGAAACAAAGTTGTCTGCTAGGTTTGTTAGGAACCTGTTGGATCTTCCACTTGGTGCAGAGTTTGTTTCCCAGTTGATGTCAGGGTAGTTAAAATCCCCCACTACTATTGTGGTGTGCTTCCTACATACCTTAGTTAGCTGACTAGCAAAAAGTTCATCTACTTCCTCTGCTTGGTTGGGTGGCCTGTAGTATAGACCTATGGCAATGTCATTTCCCCCACAACCTTTAATATTGACCCAAATGCATTCAAGATTGTTCTCATCATTGTTGTGTTCTATTTCTGTAGAGATGTAGTTATTTCTTATATGTAGTGCAACTCCGCCTCCTCTCTTATTTGGTCCATTTCTTTTAAATACTTTAAATCCTTCTAGCTGTATGTTCCATTTGTGGGTTTCATCCCACCAAGTTTCTGTAATGGCAACAATATTGTATCTGCCCTCATTTTCTTGAATTCCTAATTCACCCTGTTTATTCCTCATACTCTGTGTATTGGTGTATAGAGTCCCTTCGGGGAGAGGGGGCGGTCTATAAATTCAATAAAATAAATAAATAATAAATAAATAGAAATTTGAGTCCTTTAAACTTTATGTAACAATTGCTTTTATTTTTTTTACACTTAATAATATAAATAAAATTACAAATAAGAACAAACAATAACAACAACAATAACAATAGCAACAACAACAACAATAATAATAACAACAATAACAATAAAAACAACGTTGTCCCAAGCAGGGCTTTGTAGGTGGGGGGATTTGTCCTCCAGCTGTATAACCTCCGTTACTGAAGGCGTCCTGTAGGCAGACAGAATAACAGAATTAAAAGGGATCTAAGAGGTCTTCTAGTCCAACCCGCTCCTCATGAAGACATTCCCAGCATCACATCTGTCTGCCTGCTGGGCTAAAGAGACAGCTTCTGGTGCAGCCCATCAAGAAGGGGGAGACTGGCTCCTCGCAAGTGATGCAGCTGACCTTCACTACTCCTGGCTTTTCTCCCCCCTAAAAGTTCTTGGTTGAGGTGCAGAAGGCAATTCCTCCTCCTCATCACTAACAAGCTGGCAGCTGCCTACTTCCCCACCTGAAGCCTCAGGGCTGCCATGCGACAGCTGTTGTTTCAGCCAAATCACTCATGACAGGCTGCTTGGGACCACTGACCAACTCACCTCCCAGGGTGCCTGGGGCTGGTTCCTCCTCCTCCAAGCTGACCTCTGGAGGGGAATCTGAGGAAGCATCTGGGGAAGGAATCAAAGACTATTATTAGTACCATGTTGCTCTTTCTGGAGCTACTTGTACTTGCCCTCCGCTCTTCCCAGGTAAGCATGTTGGACACCTTCCTGTCTGTGGGGTTCATACCTCTTCTCACTGCAGAAGATGGTCCAGGGAGTCCAGGATGTCCTCTTCCAGGCTGCTGAGATCCTCCAGAGTGTCTTCTCCATCCTCTGGAGAATCCTGTGAACAACAATGATTCCTCTTTAGCAATCAGGGAAAGGAAACCCAGAATTTCTAAAAGAGGGTCTACTGAATGGGGATCACATTCCCCATTTAGAACACTGGTTCCTGATGCTTTGCAGCAAAGGAACCAGTCGTACCAGAGCTTGGGTGCATAGACTACATACCTTGCCCCAAGGGCCGAGTGTCCCCTTGCTCCACTGCACAATTCCCTCAGGTTAGAGGGACTCTATCCCTGCCCAACTGAAAACAATTTGTCCTTCTTACCCATGGACTGGAAGAGGCCTCCCCATCCTGGTCCCAGCTGTCCTCAGATTCCTCCTCCAGAAGGTCAGCAAGGGAGTCTTCATCCCAGAGGCTGGTCCTGGAGCCCATCAGGACGGTCAGCGAATCCTGCAAATGACAATAAATCCTAAGCTTCCTGCATCCCCATTGGATTGCTGGAAGGTAGGGTGCATTCAGGCCCTATGGGCCAACAGCAAGAGAGCCTTTGTAAGCCTTAAGCTTAGAAAGATACATGCCACAATTTCTCCCTCTCCCATCAGGAGTCGTGGCATAGCCCTAACCCTAACCCTAGCCATCGGCCCCATTGCCAAAACTGTCTTACCTCTGGGGAAGACAAGTCCTGCCTGGGAGAGAATTCCACCTCCACTGGTTGGTCCTGTGGTTCCTGGAATCAAAAAAAACAAGATTTTGTCTGTGGGTATATTAAGAAATCCCCAGAGACAGGGCTTCTTCTTTTCGCATGTGGAGGAATTCTCCAGTCCTTACCAACTCAGTGGAGGTCTCCAAGACAGTGGACAGCCACGGCCTGCAGGGCTCCCGCCTTTCCTCTCTGGGGGGAGAAAACAAAAGGGTCAAAGATCAAAAGAAGCCATGGGCCCTTTTGTAAGAGTGGTCATGTTGAAGCTCTAGGAACCCTTCCGGTTGGCCTGCCAAGGGGCTTGGCCTTCCAGTGGGGTTCCCCTGAGATGCCTCCCCTCCGCAAGTGTTTCACCCTCCAAAGTGATACTTACCCTGAAAGGCAGTCACCGCTTCCCTCCTGCCGAATCCCTGGGCTCAGAGGATCCTGCAATAAGAATGCAAATGTTCTGTCTCTTGGCATTTTAACCAATGCAAAGAGTCAGAGCTTCTGCCACTAAAAGGGGAGGAGCTGGTCTGGCCTTACCGATTCAGTGCAGGACTCCCAAATTGTAGCGAGCCGTGGCGTCCACCTCTGCAAGCTCTCATTTCTGGGGAGAGAATGAAGGGCCTGGGTTATTCTTCTGTTAGCAGAGTAAGAGGCAGAGGGTAGAAAATGCCTGCCCTCTGCCATCCTTTCTCCTAGCCCTTCTCTTGGGGGCTTCAGAATCCCTCAGCTAAGAATACTAACCTCAAAGAAATGAGAGGTGGCCTTACATCTTCCTTCCTGGGACTCCGGGTGCTGGCAGGAGCACCCATCACAACCTGCAAGAAACAATTATTGTTGTTGTAGGCTGGCCAGGTTCCCCCCAAGTGGGAATTCTTCCCTTCTCCCACCCGGTTTTGAAGTGTGAACTGGGCTTCTTGCAGAAGCATCCTTACCCCAGGAGAGGAAGATGTGCCTCCCTCAGACACACCATGTGTCTCCCATTCTCCCCGCTGGTCTTCCAGTTCCTGTGCCGTCCTGAGCAAAAGAAGAAGATAACATGTCAAAAAACATCCATCTAGCTCAGCCTCTCCTTTCTCAGGCCAGCCAGTCAGCCTGCCCATCTTTTTGCCCTGAATCCCCTTCTGGACAGAAAGCCATTTGGGGAGAGGCTCTTACAGACTCCGCAGTCCATCAATTGTGCCCCACCATGCCCAGGGTTTTAGGAAAGGGGGGTGGTACCTGTCAGGAGGCACAGGAATGTCTTCAGCATTGCTCTTCAGGCAACAGAAAAGGTGCGAACACCTTTTCCAGATGTTCTGTGAAGAAAAGAGAAATAGTCATGAGTCAGTCAAAAGAGTTGAGAAGCATGACTTTTTCCCCTGCTGCCAGTTTCTTAACAGCTGAGATGGCCATACTTACCCTGAAGAGCCTTCTGATAGCCATGACCACTCCTTTCAATGCACGAAGGGAGAATGGGCAGCTGGGCATTGGCTAGTGGCTTTTCAGGGAAACTGACAATCTCGTTCCCTTGGCAACCAAGTAAACAATGGCTATATTTATACCCACCCAAGGTGGGCAGCTCACCTGGGTCTAGGAGTGGCCGGTGGCTGACTCCCTTTGTGGCCTTTTAGCCTGTGTGTTTCATGTGGGAAGTTGTTCATGAACAACAGAGAAGCACCATCATTGTGGCACAAAGCACAGAGGGAATCATGGCATCCTAGGGCGGAAGCGACTTTTCGTCTAAGTCCCTGCCCAAGGAAGGGCTCCTCCTACCATCTCAGGCAAATGATTGGCCAATCTTTTCCTGAAAATCTCAAGAATGGAGTACAAACAAGTCTTGGAAACAAACTGTTCCACTGCTTAATGGTTCTCACTGTGAGGAAACTCTTCCTTAAGGTAGAAGGAAAGAGGAAAAGTGGACAAATAGCAGCAAAATAGATAGATTTAATTATGATTGTTAGATCATTGGAAGATCTGATGCTTTAGGCTAAAGACAGATCATCCATAGATAATTTATCTGTGTGACTTCTAGGAGCTCATATTGACTTGCTGGCACATACTTTCTTAAAAGGGGGTTATTTGGTGGCTAAATGGACATGGCACTCTAGTTTTGATAATGTGGTTTTTGTCACTGTATGCGACCAAAACAATAGAAAGTGGTATTAACACTTCACTTGAGGCACAATTAGCTCGGCTGGTCCTGTCATTTTGCCTGACCCATTTAAAACTTCATTAACTTCATTTTATTTACAGTAGCAGTTTCAGTTCAGAGCTGCTTGTGCTTGATGATGGAGAGTGTTGTGGATGTAGGATTTATGCCTAAGAAGGGGTTGTGGATTGTCCTTGGAAGGGCAGAAGCCACGGTGCTCATGGACATATCATTGCTGGTTTTTGACAACTGATTCAGACAAATGCAGATGTTGACCTTGGGATTTGTTGTACTTCTCAGATCAGATATGTACCATTGTATAAGTCCCTAAGCTTTTCAATCTGATATCATGTGGAGAATGAATTTATATTAAATTTATATGCAACTTTACTCACAGCAGCTAATTACTAATTTCTTGAAAGAAATAACCAATTAAATGGAAGGTAACCAATTCAGTGGTACCCTAGCAAGGCAATGTACCTATCCTAGGTCCTGTACCTATATCTCTTGAGATTCTGAAGCCAATATCAGAAGCCCTGTTCCTTGTGCATCTTGTGTTTTCTCTTCAAAAATACTTACATGTCTTTCATTAAAAATCCGCTGCCTTAAGGGTAGAGTCCAGTCTGTATCTTCTGGAATTCCAATTAATTAGGATCCCCTCTGGCACCAGCCACCTGAAATTGATTTTTTTTTCATTTAGCTTTGTGGTTAAGAATTGCTATTGTGTTCTTAGGTCTCTTACCTTCCAAGGGATCTCTTTCAGCACCGTAATTTCCTTTCCTCTGTATTTCAGTAGTTCGTCTCTCACTCTTTTCAATGCTTCCATCTCTTCTTATTGTTCTCCTCGCAAACCTAACATTGACCTCCCTAGGCACTTTGTGTCTTCTTGCATAGCTTGAGTTTAATCTGTAGGTTTGATCTAATTCTTCGTCTATTATTTCTTTCTCAATTTACAATGCTTCAGCCAGCAGGTTTGTAATCAAATCCATTAAGTCTTCCACCTTGTCTTCTGATATATTCTGAAATCTTAATATATAAGAGCCAAATTACCAAACATGTGGATAGAAGCGAATATTACGCTAATACCAAAAGAAGATGCAGATCTAACATGGACAAAAAATGATAGACCAATATCCTTATTAAATGTAGATTACAAAATCGCAGACACACTGAGAAGCTTTGTTCCAAATATCTTTGCATGCCAACTAGCTGTTCAAAATAAGGCTTTTTCAATCGTCTATATCTATATCTGTCTGTCTGTCTGTCTGTCTGTCTGTCTGTCTGTCTGTCTGTCTGTCTGTCTGTCTATCTATCTATCTATCTATCTATCTATCTATCTATCTATCTATATCTCTATCTATCCTATCTATCCTATCTATCTATCTATCTATCTATCTATCTATCTATCTATCTATCTATCTATCTATCCATCTTATCTATCTATATCAGGGGTGTCCAAACTTGGGAACTTTAAGACTTGTGGACTTCAACTCCCAGAATTCCCCAGCCAGTAACTCCCAAAATTCCTCAGCATGGCTGGCTGGGGAATTCTGGGAGTTGAAGTCCACAAGTCTTAAAGTTCCCAAGTTTGGACACCCCTGATCTATATTGATTTATTGATTACCCTATAGGCCATATCAAAGCACAAAGTTCAAAACATATCGCCAATAAAATATACAAACAGTTTAAAAGAAGAGTAAGGTAAACTACAATAGTTGTAGGATAAGATACAATATGATTTAATTCATAAATGTATAAAATAAAATAAAATGACAAAGTTATATTTCGGTGTCACCCTTACAATCTGCCCCAATCAGTCCCACTTATGCAGATCTCAATTGAACCATTTTGTTTAAGTCCTGTGTGTGTTAAATGTTATTTTCCTGTTCTGGCCGCACATAAGGTAAATTGTTTTGATATGGGGATCCCAATGGGTCATTTGTTCAGTATACTGACCAAGGTACCTGTTTCTTACCCTCTTATGCAAGCAACAGTCAGATAGGATGTGAGCCAGGTCTTCTACCTCTGCCACTCCACAAATGCAGAGAAGCTCGTTGTAGGGTATAGAATGGAATCTCCCATATCTGTCCATTGTGTCAAGCTGTTCGAATCTCACTCGCGTAAATATCTCTCTAAGATGTTTGGGCAATTGTAACTTCAAACAGCTGTCTACTTGAAAAGTATGTTTGTATTTGCTCAGCCAATTCAGGTTACACACCTTACTAAGGATAGCTATATATTTTGGTCTTATCTTTTAATTTGAGCATTTAAACTCAGTATATCATTTTACTGGCAACTTATTTTTTTTTTTGGTATCTCACACTCTGAAGTGCTTCGTCCCTGATTTTTTTTAAAAAAATATATGTATTGCACTTTTCTCCATCTCCAAAAAACACATCCTGCTTTTCATTATGACTACCTTCGGTGACCTTCATTATGTTTCCTATGTGATTTTCCTATGTTGCCCTGTGGGTCTAGGCTGCAGGGAAATAGCAAGGAACCAGGTCTGATTCAAAAGCTTAATCCCAGGCCAAGCGTGTTCCTTGGAGCCAGATGACACAACCAGGGAAGCCCAGAGTTGTGCCTCCTCTCATGGATGTCCTCCAGATCCCAAAAAGAAACTACACGAATAGCCAGGAATATTTCCAGCCAGAGATTGAAAATATTCTCAGTTGGAAATACCTTGAAGAACAATGATTTTGAGACCTGGCTTTGCTCATTACAGATCTTTTTTTCCAATATGGTGTTCCAGGGGTAGTGGTCAAGGCCAGAATTTTGGCCAAGGGTCCTGGAGATTAGATGAGCTGGCTTTCACTTGGACTAAAGACCCTCATCGTTGTTCTGAATAAGTTAACGGTGATTTTTGAACCAAAAAAGATCTGAACTTTTGGATGTAAAGCAAATGAGCAGCTCTAGAATATAACCAAGCCATCATTGTAATGCTCCAGCTTTTGAACGTAAACATAACAGCTGTCTGCCTTCAGAATCAGCATTCAGAACCCGGTTATATCTTACATTAAATCTGGATTTTTTGTTTTGTTTTAAGGGCTGTATTGCTGAGGTTAGAGGAATACCTATTGCACAATGTTCTAGAAATATTATTCTGTCTTCTGTGATGGAGTGTAACTTTACAGATAAGTAAACTTTAATGCTCCAGGTTTTAACTTCTGAACATGAAGATGTCCTATTTTGAGATGGATATCTTCATTGGTGGTAAAATCACCCAAAACTTTACTCTTTCGGATTCTATTAGGGCAAAATAATATAAAGACATAGAAATGTTCTGATTTCAATGATCATGTTGTCTTGAATCTATACATGTATCAAATGGAATGATTTCAGATCATTAACAAAGCATTTCAATTTTAATAACGCTTTGTCAACTCTTCAAAATACATTTGGTCTGGAAACCAACACCACAAGAGTCAGCATAACTCAACTTTATTGCTTCATGGTATAATAACAGAATCTTGAAACTCTGAGTGAGTTTCTCTCACCTCTATATTATACCCAAGAGTATCAAAGCAAGGCAGCTTTGAGTTTCTTACTCCTTCCTTACATTGCAGCTATTGAATTCTTTCTTCTTTAAGGCCACCTTCATTCTTCTCTACCGTAAATTTTGTTGATGATACAAGTAGAATTCTTCTGTTTTGACGAATCAACAAGAAGTATTCTACTCTTGATAAGGAGATCTGATTTCTAGAAAAATATCTGGAAAAGATATAGGGATATTTGTTCATCGATATGATCTTAGTTATTCAGTTGTCCCCTGTGGAGCGGGCGCGCAATTTGGGCGTCCTCCTCGATGCCCGGCTGTCAATGGAGGACCATGTGGCAGCCGTGGCAAGGGGGGCGTTCCACCAGGTTCGCCTGGTGCGCCAATTGTGCCCCCTACTGGACCGGAGTGCCCTGCGCACGGTCACTCATGCGCTGGTGACGTCTCGCCTGGACTACTGCAATGCCCTCTACATGGGGCTTCCCTTGGGACGCATCCGGAGACTGCAGCTAGTTCAGAACGCAGCCGCGCGGGTTATTATGGGAAGTACTCGTTACTCCCACGTAACACCTCTCCTGCGCGAGCTGCACTGGCTACCTGTGGCCTTTCGGGTGCGTTTCAAGGTATTGATTACCATCTTTAAAGCGCTCCATGGCATAGGACCTAGGTATCTGCAGGATTGCATCCTACCACACACGTCCCTGCGACCTATCCGCTCACACAGAGAGGGGCTCCTCCTGGTGCCGTCTGCTAGGCAATGCCAGCGGGCGACACCTAGGAGTAGATCCTTCTCTGTGATGGGCCCAACCCTCTGGAATGACCTCCCCCCTGACATTCGAACTACCACCGACCTCCGTTCCTTCCGGCAAAAGTTAAAGACTCACCTATTTCAATCAGCTGGCCTGGCACTTTCTTAGTTTTACCTCCCGGGGATTTATTCATTTTAATTGGGTTTGGGGTTTTAATAAGCTTTTAATGTACTATATTTATTATTCTACATACAGTCTTGCAACCTCCTCCACCTACGTATTTAATTATTTAACTGTTTTATGTATGTATTTTATAACGCATTTTAGTGACTGTACACCGCCCCGAGTCCCTTTCGGGAGAAGGGGCGGTCTATAAATACGAATAATAAATAAATAAATAAATAAATAAATAAATAAATAAATAAATAAATAAATAAATAAATAAATAAATAAATAAATTCGTTTAAAGAAATACATTTCTGTGTAATGGCTTAGAGACCTGCCTATTTTCAGATTGCAACTATGGTCTAGAACCAAAATTCTGATGCAAAAATAATAATAATAGTGTGTTGGGTATGTCATATCTGAGTTTCAAAATCTGAATGATCACCATACTGTATGTAGCAACAAAATAGAGACACTGCTATTCTTTGGTTCCTTTTAGCAGTCTTTTAGATTTTTTGCTATCCAGTCCTTTGCCAACTAATTATTGAAAAGGGCATCGATATCAGTCGTTTCAATATAGGCTTCCGAAATGCTCAGTGACTGTTTTATGTTTGTAATTAATACATTTTAAGCTTGTTGAAAAGTTACTTTTAAATACTTTTTCCAGTGTTGTATTTCCTTTTTTGTTGTCAACTGTCTTCAGCACTTTCTTCAGAACTGTTGGATATTCATCCAAAAGAGGCTGGTGATGATGGTGATTAAATGATATAGGGTGGTTTAAAATGTTAGATTATATTTTATTATGTTGTTATATTATATGTAAGAGGTAAGAAACCATAGTACACATAGCTTAGAACATGGGTGTCAAACTCAAGGCCCGCGGGCTGGATCCTGTCATCGATCTGGCCATGCCCAGCCTGGTCACACTCACCTGGCCATGTCCCCCCGACACCCCCCCCCGAAGTCAAACACAACCCCGATGTGGCCCTCAATGAAATTGAGTTTGACAGCCCTGACTTAGAAGGTGCCTAAATTTTAGCACTCACAAACAAGGATGCCTGGATGTTTGACAGTGGTTTTTTCTTCTCATTTCCTTTCTTTAGCTATGGTTGACGTTTGCTCCAGTGGCTGACATAACAGCTGAACGATTCCATACCTCACTGGATATGGTCAATTGGCTCTCCATTGTGTACTTTGTGGTATCAGTTCCTGTGGGACTTCTAGCAATATGGATTCTGGACACCATCGGACTCAGATGCGCTGTAAGCAGAATGGAGATGTATACGAGTCATTTTATTCCTATCAAGTTCTTCAGAATGGGTTTTAAGGATTTTTCCAAAAATTGGTGGGGTCTGCTTCACTAGAAAATCAGAACTGGCCAATGAGCTTGCCTCCCACCCCCCCACCCCCCAAAATCAGATACTACACAATTGGAAGCCATGGCTGAGGGTCATTGAGACATGTGGCAGATTGCAAGGCAGGGGGACAGCAGTGCACACCATGAGATGTTTGACATAAAGGAAGAGAGAGACAGATGCAACATTAAGTGAGGCATCATTTGTGCTTTTTCTTTACATTAAGAAACAAAAGCAAAAATTAAATTCAAGATGTGGTTTGGATTTTTTCCTCCACTCAATTTTCTGATGAAACATGTCTCTCTGCGTGTGGTTGTATGCACACCTGCAAACATACTGCAATTTAACTTGGGGGGGGGGTGTCTCCAAACCTGGCAACTTTAAGACTTGTGGACTTCAATTCCCAGAATTCACCAGCCAGAATTCTGGAGTTGAAGTCCACAAGTCTTAAAGGTTGCCAAGTTTGGAGACACCTGATTTAGCCCAAGAGAAGAATGTGGCACGGATTTTCATTGCAACTGGGGGGGTGGGAGAGAAAGAGTTGTCCACTCCTGCACTTCAAACCTGAATCACATCAAAAGCAGCTGACTAAATACTCAAAAACTGCTACTTTAAGACTGGGACATTAAAGTATCTAGTTTGTAATTTCCCAGCCTGGTGGTTTTTATATATGTTGGGATTTCTGTTCACATAATCACAGTCAGCATAGGGTGGATAGACATTCTAGGAACTAGAATCCCAAGATAGGCACAGAGCAACATACTCAAGAAAATGTTAAAATGGTGCATTAATTTATTTGTATATTTGGTTGATAGGTTTATGCATTTAAAGTGTTCACAGCCTATCCCATGTTTATAGCCTATACTTCAGAGGGTACAAATATGGACATAATAATTGAAGACATCACCTAATTTTGGCCTTCAGTGTACATCCTAAAAGATATGATAGGATCTTTTTTTGTACATGGATCCTTCAGCAGCAAGGGATGTGGGGATTTTCTCATGGAGCTGGAAAATGCGAAAAAAAAGGACACAGTGCTGCACAATCACTTTAAACAACTTTAAGGAAGTTTTGTGCGGATGTTTGCTTAGCAGCAACATTGTGATCTGGGTTTGCTGTCATTTCTTTTCTGCCCATGGGTTTGGAGTTGGAGCCTTCCCATTTGATTTCCTTGTGTTTGAAACCGATCTTTGATAGTCAACGTATAACTTTGCTTGGAGATGCCTTGATAGCTGTTCTTAGTCCCATCCACTTCAAATTCGATATTTGTGGACAGATCCCGCTTGCAGCGAACACTATACTTTGGGGTTCATTTACACAATTACAAATGGCGTTGATCCAGATTCAGTTGAGCAAGGATTCCTGCATTCGTCTGGTCTCTTTTTCACTAATATCAAAAATATGTCTGTTGAGAATAAGCTGGGAGTGTCTTGACATTTTAGGACCATGGACAGCATCCAGCATCTTACCAATTTTCATGTAATTCTGTGAGTGGGATGTCATTCCTTGAATGCTTGACATACGCTGGTGTGACACAGCCGGCTGATACTGGCTTGTAAAAGGCAATTATTAAAGTTTCTGGAATTTTACAAGGCAGTTGAAAGCAGAGTTAAGCTGCACAGCCTAGGATACCAATCAGTTGTTTGGCAACTAGAGACACGGCAGTTACAGAGCTCTATGTTGTTATGCAAATTATCGGCATGCCACTTATTTAATTGGCATCACCTACTGAAATTATACTGGGTGAGACTTGAGCCACAGAATATCCCTGCCCATCCTCCAGATTCTCTGCTTCACCATGGGCTAGCAGTCTCAGGTTATTTAATACAAAGATTAAGCAGCTTTCTGTTAAGTACCATGTTTCCCCGAAAATAGGACAGGGTCTTATTTTCTTTTTACCCACAAAATATGGCTTGGGCCTTATTATGAGGGGAGGGTTTATTGTTTTGGGGTTGCTGGGTGGCTGCTCTCTTGCAAGTGGGCTCCCAAAGAACCAGGCACAGCCTCGTGGGCGAACAGCCATGAAGCGACCACGCTCATGAGCAGCCACCCGGCAAACCCCCTTTCCAACTAGGCACAGTTCCATTCACTGACCTAGGGGTATTGCCAAGCCGTATGAATGTCTTTTCGCCGCCGCCCGGCTCCCGCGGCTTGGCGCCTTCAAAATGCCAGTGAATTCCGCTCTTGCTCACGCACCTCCCAGCCTCACGATGCCCTGGCCCAGCTCTACCCGCAGAGCCAGGCCACCTCCACTGCCGCCACCATCCCAGCATGGCTTTTTTGGCAGCTTCCAAACTGAGTCTTCCAGCAGTGGCCGTTCTGGGCGTACGCTCTATAGTTGTATGCTCTACCAGCAGTTGACCCAGAGCTGCCGGAAGACTTGGTTTGGGAGCTGCCGAAAAAGCCATGCTGGAATGGCGGTGGCGGCAGCAGAGGTACTCTGCCTCTGCGGGGAGAGCTGGGCTAGGACATTGTGAGGCTGGGAGGCGCGGGAATGGAACAGCCGCTTACGCAACCCCCCTCTCCAGCCATACAGAGTGCCTTTCACTGGCATTTCGAAGGTGCCAAGCCGTGAGAGCCGGGCAGCGGCGAACAGGTACTCACGCGGCTTGGCGATACCCCTAGGTCAGTGAATGGCACTGTGCCTGGCTGGAAAGGGGGTTTGCCGGGTGACTGCTCATGAGCATGGTCGCGTCATGGCTGTTGTATTGCGCTGCTGCAACAGCACAACACAGCCATTCGCCCATGAGGGTGTGCCCGGTTCTTTGGGAGCCCACTCGCAAGAGAGCAGCTGCCCGGCACCCCCCCTCTTCAGCTGGGCACAGCGCTGCTCACCAACCTAGCAGTGTCCCGAAGGTGCCAAGCAATGCAATCACCTTTGCCTCCCCCCCAATTCCTGCAGCTTGGCACCTTCAGGATACCACTAGGTTGGTGAGCAGTGCTCTGCCTGGCCGGAGGTGGGGGGGTTGTCCAGGGAGCTTATTTACAGGGGAGGGCTTATATTTTTCCCCACCAGAAAAATGTGGCATGGCCTTATTATCAGGACATGTCGTATTTTCGGGGAAACACGGTACTTGGTTACACAATATAAAACAGGAGGTGATTTTTAGCATCTTATGATCATGGATAGCATCAGGTCATGGAAGGCTGATTTATGTGAACCCTGATTGTGTGGCTTTTTCTCTTGCAGGTGCTACTCTGCGCCTGGCTCAATATGGTGGGCAGCATCATTCGTGTTTTCAGTGTTATTGATAGCCTGAGCTTAGGCTCCTTAAACTACGTCTACCTTCTTGTAGGACAGTGCCTCTGTGCTGGGGCCCAGCCACTCATCATCTTTGCACCAACCAAGCTAGCGGCCCTATGGTTCCCTGAAGACCAACGAGCCACAGCCAATATGATTGCCTCTATGTGTAAGTAATTGAGTTGGTGTTCGTTATTCCAAAGCTTATGAAGTAAGATGGGAAACCTGGGTTTCAGATGTCACTTTTCTTGGGGAATACAATACTTTCTCTGTTGAGGCTCCCATCGTCAGTGCAAGAGTTTATTATTAGCTTACTAGACAGGGCTGTTTTGTGAAGATGTATGTACTAAATATTTGGACTATATAAGTAGGGTGGAGATTCTGTGGCCCTCCAGATGTTGCTGAAGTAGGACTTCCAGCATTTCTCGCCACTGGCCATGCTGAGAGATGGAAATTACAGTTCAGTAATATCTAGAGCAGTGTTTCTCAACCTCAGCAATTTTAAGATACGTGAACTACAACTCCCAGAATTTAAAGTTGCTGAGGTTGAGAATCACAGGTTTCAGAGGGCCACCCCAAAGAGAAAGGTTAAGCATAACTCCAGAGGTTACATCTATCGTCTATATTCATGAGAGAGATACTGTATTTTCCATCTAGGGCAGGGGTCGGCAACCGTAAACACTCAAAAGAGCCACAAAGGTCCTAATCAGAAGCCCCCCCCCCTTCAATTCTGGAGCCAACTGGAAGTCCGGTTTCCCCACCATAGAGTTTTCTCCTAGTGTGGCATCCTTTTTCCTCTGCTGACTAGAAGTCCGGTTCCCCAACCATAGAGTCTCCTCCTAGTGTGGCGTCCTTTTTCCTCTGCTGACTAGAAGTCCGGTTCCCCCACCATAGAGTCTCCTCCTAGTGTGGCATCCTTTTTCCTCTGCTGACTAGAAGTCCGGTTCCCCCACCATAGAGTCTCCTCCTAGTGTGGCATCCTTTTTCCTCTGCTGACTAGAAGTCCGGTTCCCCCACCATAGAGTCTCCTCCTAGTGTGGCATCCTTTTTCCTCTGCTGACTAGAAGTCCGGTTCCCCCACCATAGAGTCTCCTCCTAGTGTGGCATCCTTTTTCCTCTGCTGATTAGAAGTCCGGTTCCCCCACCATAGAGTCTCCTCCTAGTGTGGCATCCTTTTTCCTCTGCTGACTAGAAGTCCGGTTCCCCCACCATAGAGTCTCCTCCTCGCTCAGAATTCCTCTTTCCTCTACCTGTCCTAACCAACAATCCTAACAATTGTGTAGCCAACTAATGACAGGGAGCCCTAGCAGAGGGCTGAAAGAGCCACATGTGGCTCCAGAACTGCAGGTTGCTGACCCCTGATCTAGGGCATTCTATGTAGACTTATACTGTATGGAAATCATGCTGCTAATTCATTTGAGTTGAATATTAATTTTATTTAATTATTTCACAGTATCTTACCTAAGCAGTTCTCGTTGACTATGAATAAATAAATAATGCTCCTTAGAAAGAAAGAAAAAAAAACACCCCATGATATATCTATGTCTTGATCCATTCTGCAGATGGGATCTCACAGAATTGCCACACAACACTTGAATGTGAAATCATGACTAAAATTAAAAAAATATTCTTCCTCCTTTGCTAGTTGTCTGTGGTTGTGCTCTCCCTGATTTGTTAGCCTTCTACCTGAGAAGCTATTGTTTGATCACAAGGGCTGATTTGATGAAATAGATGCATGAACCCCTTTCCCACGTGCAGCACAATTCAGAAAACTCTTCACCTTCCATTGATGAGAACCTTAAAGCCCATTTGGAGAGGTTTTCGAAAAAAGGAGGCATTTATCTTCATTTTTCAGTTTGCTTCTTTTTAGGAAATAAAGAAGTCCAACAAAAGGCTTCTGAAGAAATTGGGACTTCACGTATGGGACAGATAGGGCTCCTACCTGTTCTCCTGTCAATTCACAAGCATGTTGAATGTGTTCCAGTTACTTTGGTGAAATCATACCCAATCATCTCTTTTCTTTCTTTCTTTTTGCGTTTCCATTTAGCCAATCCATTGGGCATGCTCATAGTTAACCTATTGTCACCGACAATTGCTCCAGAAGCGAAAGATATCCCTTTACTGGTAAATGATCATAACATTTCACTTAGAATTCAACACAACATTATCTGTTCTTGGGAGGCAACTTTATACAACTGCTGATGTTCTTAAAAAATTGGCCGGGTGCCTGTTTTACAGATTGGCTTGTCTGCAGCGCCTGCCATCCTTGGCTGCCTCATGTCCACGCTCGGTGTTTGCAGTAGTATTCCCCCAACTCCACCGTCAGCAAGTGCCGATCATTTAAATTCACCAACTTTCTGTCAAGGTTTGAAAATGGTAAGCCGCAAGCAAAGCAAAGGAGTAAACTTAGGGATTGCCCCTATAATTACAGGTACTTCTTGATCAGCAAATGTTCCAAGTTATGACAGATTCTTCCCCTCCCTCAAAAAGTACTTTGGACCTGTTACAATTGCCACTCCTCCATCTTGTGATTACGCAGTATAGGTTCTCCTGCTTGAGAAGGGGGTTCGACTAGAAGACCTCCAAGGTCCCTTCCAGCTGTATTCTATTCCAAACATTTGTATACTTGGCAAGCAGCTCATATATGCAGAGTCTCATGGTCACGTGACTGCAATTTATGAGCCTTTTTTTTTTGCTGGAAACCCAAAAAGACTGTTCATTGTTTTTGCTGTTTTCTTCCAGTTTTCGGGGGGGGGGGGGGGGGAGAACGCCCATTGCAAACAGTGGGTTCACTTAGGGACCATGGTGTTCGTTAATGACTGCTATTCTCATTTAATGATCACTGCAAAAAAAGGTTATAAAATCAGGTGGGGTCACATGATGCCCCCCTGAATGACTGGCACAACTTACTACTGTAATTCTGGGCTCTATTACAGTCATAGGTCAAGGGCTATGTATATATAGTTGTCCTAAATAGCAAGTTGGATGGTATATAAACTGTGTGTAAAACCAAACCTAGGTTATATGGAAACAAGAAAAGTATCTTCTTGCTAGGTAGTCTGGTTGACTACCTATGTCAATGTTTGAGGAATCAGGCAATACAATACAATAGCAGAGTTGGAAGGGACCTTGGAGGTCTTCTAGTCCAACCCCCTGCCTAGGCAGGAAACCCTATACCGTTTCAGACAAATGGTTATCCAACATTTTCTTAAAGACTTCCAGTGTTGGGGCATTCACAACTTCTGGAGGCAAACTGTTCCACTGATTAATTGTTCTAACTGTCAGGAAATTTCTCCTCAGTTCTAAGTTGCTTCTCTCCTTGATTAGTTTCCACCCATTGCTTCTTGTTCTACCTCAGGTGCCTTGGAGAATAGTTTGACTCCCTCTTCTTTGTGGCAACCCCTGAGATATTGGAACACTGCTACCATGTCTCCCCTAGTCCTTCTTTCTCTTAAGCTAGACATACCTAGTTCCTGCAACCGTTCTTCATATGTTTTAGTCTCCAGTCCCCTAATCATCTTTGTTGCTCTTCTCTGCACTCTTTCGAGAGTCTCCACATCTTTTCTACATCGTAGTGACCAAAACTGAATGCAGTATTCCAAGTGTGGCCTTACCAAAGGCATTATAAAGTGGTATTAACACTTCACGTGATCTTGATTCTATCCCTCTGTTTATGCAGCCTAGAACTGTGTTGGCTTTTTTGACAGCTGCTGCACACTGCTGGCTCATATTTAAATGGTTGTCCACTAGGCAATGGTTAGAAACTAATCAAAGAGAAAAACATTTTGGAATTAAGGAGAAACTCCCTAATAGTCAGGACAGAAATCATGGGTGTTTCATCATTGGAGGTTTTTAAGAAGAGGCCATTTGTCTGAAATGAGATAGAGCTAGAGCAGGGGGCTGGACTAGAAGACCTCCAAGGTCCCATCCAACTTAAATTCTATTCCAGCCCTAGCCCTATTGTTTCTTTTTCTATTCCTATCTGTGCTGGATGAAATGCTGATGAAGTCCTTTAACTGTTTTCAGACAGGAAACAATTCAATGCCTGGTGGTGTCTGCAGTAGAAGCAGGGTGATCAGCACAATGGAAGCAGAACTGGCACGCCATGTGCCATGATATCCCTTGCGCACGTTAAAACCCAGCAACACCTTTTCATAATTTCATATTTGTAATGGTAATAATAAGTTGCCCAGAGCCACTTTGTAAAGTGAGATGAGCAGCATATGAATTTAATATTAAAATAAACGAAACATCTACTGGCACCTTGCATAATGTGCTGTGTTTTCACAACTCTTTCTTGCTGTGCTTGCTTTAGCTCATCCGAAATAAGCCTTACATCATCCTGGCTCTCTGCTTTGCCACGGGGATAGCACTGTTCACATGTCTCACTTCTCTGTTGGAACAGATCCTATGCGTCAATGGATATTCCGATGTAAGTCCCTTCTTCATTTTATGTGTCTGTGTCAATGAGATTGAATGGCAGGAGAAGCTAAGACAACCCAGGAACTTTGTGAGATTGGATTGTAAGACAAGGAGGACAAGCTATCACATGCTACTTGATGCAGATAACCAGACCCATGCATGTAGTATTCAAACTGACTGCTCTATTGTTGTATGCTTGATGCACAGGAATTTATGTTTTACCGACAAAGAAATAAAGGGAGACTAGCATAGATCTATTACAAGCTATTTAGCTCTCATCAGCCATACATACCCTTCTGGGATTTGGACCCGGGCTACTTGCAAATTAGGTAGATGTATTAACCTCTAAGCCATGGGCTCTCCTCACTTTGTCAGCTATACCAGGGGAAAGATTGTTTTTTATCAGGACAACCTGGTCTACCCAATTATGGGATGGACTGTACTGCACAGGAATCTTCCCCAGACTTGATAGTTTTTGCCTGTGAAAGACTAGATAAGGTTTAAAGGTATTCAGTGGGAGTTAGATCTTGCCTTCTTGTATTTACCTAATGGGTCCAGACTAATTCCCTGCTTCAGCCCTCCCACCAACTTGGAAGGTTTCTTTCCAGCACATGGCACTGAGAGAAGCAATGCAGATGGAAAACTAGGAAGTGCCTTTTTGTCATGTTAATCTTTGGTGCTTGTGATTAATAGTTGCACAGGCCATGTCCTCTCCAACCTGTCCATGCTCTTTCTGGGCATTTAATTTGAAGAGTCTGGTGGGAGATGGAGAATGGGAGACACAAATATTTAACTTACCCTGACCAATGAAAGGCATTTCTTAAGTTTGGTTCTGTTCTTATGCTCTTATTCTTATGTCCAGTTACATAATTGGTCTGCCTCGAACTGTAAGATGAGTGGCATATAAATACAATAAGCAAACAACTAATTTCTTTAGGGTGATATATCAGCAGAGAGCAGCCATTATGAGTAGAATTAGATAACTTGTATCCCGTTTCCCTGAAAATAAGACTTCCCCGGATAATAAGCCCAATCAGGCTTTTGAGTGCATGCGCTAAAATAAGTCCTTCCCCGAAAATAAGCCCTCCCTGAAAATATTGCAACACAGCAGCAGCCATGAGGTGACCACGCTCGCCGCCTCCTGCACCTCAAAAATAATAAGACATCCCCAAAAATAAGGCCAAGTGCTTATTTCAGGGGTCAAAAGAAAATAAGACCCTGTCTTATTTTCAGAGAAACATGGTATGTTGGTAATAGTTAATAGTGCCAAATTGCTCAATAATAAAGCAAACCAAAACTGATTAAGTCTTCCACTGGAAAAAAAGGTTCTGTTTTATTTTATTCCAAAAATCATCTAGGTTTCCCCAGTTCCTTTTTTTCACGTAAAAGGCAGGCAATCTCCACAGTTCTAAAAGTTATTTGCGGTCAAATCGTTGGCTTGTTTGCTTTATGGATTCCCTATAGGCTTTCCTAAAGTATAGGCTGATGGAAATAGGACACACAAAGGCTATCCGAGCTGGGTTTCAAGCTCCAAAATGTGTATCCGAGGTTATTCTGAGGCTAAAAGCTGGCCAAATGAGGGTTGAGGAAACAGCCTGCTTATTAATTTTCAATTACTGGCTTAAATGACATGATTTCCCAGTAGAGTTGATATCATTTCTTTTACTGAATAAATTGCAATCCATCTGGGCTCAGACAAGTGTTAGAAAACTTCCATTGTCCGGCCTCCCTCTTTTTTTTAAAAAAAAAAATTTAATTTTTAATTTTCAAAACAAACACAACACATCCTTCTTTTGCATACTGTAGAAAGTGTATCAGTTGGTTACAAAAAGGCTTTCGTGCATCTCTTCCACTGTCAACAAACATAATTCACATTAACTCAAGTATTTTAACTGAGATATTTATACATGTTACCATCATCATACCTCCATTTTCATTTAAACATCCTTCATCATAAAATATACCAAGATTTAATACATAACCACATACTGGCATTTCATTTACTATTTCTAAAATCCTCCAGTAACACTGAATCCTTATATCCTATTCTAGCTAAACATCCATAATATTTAATAACAAAGTTTTCTAATCCTCCTTTCCAAATCACTGTTTACAATTCACATCCAGTTTCCTTATGTTGTACCCATACCTGTATATACGTTGTTATCATTATTCCTCCTTTATTTAACTATATCCTGCATTATTACATTTTCCCCCTAATAATTAAGACTTAACTGTATCTAACTTAGTTCTTTTTTATTAACCTTTATATATAATCCAAAAGGATTTCTAATCTTCCTTTCATGGGTACCATTCAATATTCATATCCAATTATTACTTATCATAACACTACACATTTTATACATTATTATCATTATCAGTTATTTATTTAACTATATCTATTGTCATTAAATTTCACTAAGTTTAACTAGTTTTAAATTATACTCTTCCATCTATCAACCTGTATCTTTCCAGTAGCAAAACAGTCTCATATCTTCTGCCATTTGTGGTGTCAGTCCTCTAATCATCTCCTTAATCAACTTTGTATGGACTCCTCTTAGCAACTCCTTGCTTATAAAATCTCTCATGTAATTTCGATGCCCTTCTTCTGTTTCCTTAATCAGCTTATCTTTGATTGTCGGTAGTGTTATCAATGATATTGCTAATAAAATTTCCCTCTTTAAATCCATAAATTCTTTTGTCTTCTTCTGTATCTTGCCATCTGGGGTAGATTTCCCCTCCATTTAATTTCTCTTTCAGTATTCCACACTTTCTATTTTCAGAGACAAACCAATCACCATAAATATCAGCAATTTTAATTTCTTTATATTCATTTTCCTCTTCGATTTTTAGGATTTTAACCACCACTTTTTCCATTTGATAAACATCTCCAACTTCTATATCATATTTTACTGTTAGATACTCTAAGTCTTCCAACTTCTTCTCTATCCATTCATATATGTTTGATAATTTCTGTATTTCTGAGAATATCTTTTGCAGACTTAAAATTTCTTTCTGCTGTTGAAATTGTGCCATTATCTCCAGTTAACAAACACTGCTGCTCTAGCTTGGAAGGTTTTAACAAGATTAAGCATAGATTAACAATAACGTTTTATTTTCACCTTTCTCTGGTTAAAAATATACTTCAAAGGGACATCTGTATGCTTTTCTTCTTATCACTCTCTATAAACAAGCAGTGAGACCTTGGAGTGCCAAGCCAGGATAATCAGTGAAAAAAGTAAGAGTGTTTTATTTCCAATACACAAACCACCAGCCTCCAAGTAGAAGTGTTATTGTTGCAATCGTCTTTGTTTCTTTTTGTATCTTTTTTGTATTTCAAGTTAAAAAAAAAAGTCCGATTCTTGAATGAGTTAGAAGAACACCCACAGTAATGAAAGAGGAGAATTTTAGTCCATAGGTTACAAAGAATAATAAAAGAAAAAAAAAAGAAGAAAACTTAATCCATTCGTTTTAAAAGGCTTGCATAAATTCCATCCGTGAAGATAGCATTTAAAGAGTAAAATAACCCACTGTCCAAAATCATTCCAAATTTAATTTCACCGCTTATTTCTTCTGTTCTCCAATTTAAATTAGTTTAAAGTTTTTTATAGGCAGTCTCATTTAAAACGGTAAAAAATCCTCACCAGCTAGAAACACTTTCTCTTTCCGTATCCTTCCATTTTGGAGCCGCCCTGACTTCATCAGCCTAATGGCTGGATTTTTTGTTGCCGGCCTGAAGAACTTCTCTTGGATCAATCAGGGACTTTGCGATGTCCCTGAGATCAGCAAGACATATTCTTCCTGTTCACCGTCTCTGTGGGACGGTTTAGGTCCGTTTGGACTAACCAGCGGCAAAAGTATGGCCACATACTTTGGCTCCTCCTCCTCCATGCGGCCTCCCTCTTGATTTCCTGCATTCTGTCAAATTTGCACAAGCTAAGAGAGTTATTGGAAAAAGGCTTTTCAATACTGATTCTTATAATAAGAGGCCTTATTCCAAAGTATATCCAAGTACACTTTGTAGAAACCAGCCAATTATATCCACTTCAGTGGTGGGTTCTGGATCCTGTTGCAACCGGTACGGTGCAACGGGGCCAGGCGTCCACCACATGAATGCGCACGCACAGCATGCATGCAGCGCGCACATGTGTACTTACCGCCTGCGATGCTCCAGCTGCTGTACTCTCCGTGCGCAGAAGCCCCGATCAACTCAAATACAGGTAAGGACACCGGGCGGGTAAGTGCTCCCTCTAGAGTACCATACTGGAACGGTACCTGGTGCTCCCAGCAGGCACCGGTACACCTGTACCAGGGCGTACCTGTTGTATCCCACCACTGATCCACTTACTAATCTCTCCATTTCAACAAAGTTTTCCTTCAGATTCAGATAAAATTGCTTGTCTTTAAGAGATTTAAGAAGGTTCTCAAACAAGTCAAACCTGTTCTAATGGAGAACAGGTTCAGTTCAGTTGATGGACTCAGGTGACTCTAGCTTCAGGCATGGTCACAACATTCCTTCTGTAAAGATCCTCAAGTATTTATTTTTCCTTTTTTCTTGCTTGTTAACTTTTTCTTACCATGTAAGAAAAGCCCTACAACCAGGTGGCACGCAGAGCCCTCTCTGTGGGCATGTGCACTGTCGCCAGCTGCTCTTCTGGTTTCAGAACTGCACATGCTGGTTTTCACGGACACCGGACCTCCAGAAAACAGCCTAAAAACAGCCCGAAAAATGGCCACAAAACAGGCCATTTGGAGGGCTTTTTCCAGCCATTTTTCATGCCGATTTTTGGGCTGTTTTTGGAGCCTTTTCATGACATTTTTCATGGCGTTTTTCAGACCCTTTTGTAGGGCACTTTTGGCCTGATAAATAGCCAAAAAAACAGGCATGCACACAATGGAAGCCTGAAGATCAGGTGGCCTGC
Source organism: Natrix helvetica (assembly GCF_964273705.1). Lineage (NCBI taxonomy): Eukaryota > Metazoa > Chordata > Lepidosauria > Squamata > Natricidae > Natrix > Natrix helvetica. Next base: position 102,334,639 of record NC_138552.1, on the reverse strand, counting down.
ATGCACATGGGCACCAGCCAGCTGATCTTTGGTTTTCCGGCACTCCAGCACACCTTTTAACTTAACTTTAACTTTTATTTAATTTATAAACCGCGCCCTCTCCCAGAAGGGACTCGGGACCCACATGCACGCACATTCTGGTTTGGGCACTTGGTGCCGAAAAGATTTGCCATCACTGCCCTACAATATTATAGATACTATAACAAGATTTTGATGAGTTCTGGTCTACATGAGTAACATCTTCATATTTACTCTAATATTTGGTCATGCATGAACGAACTATTAACTGTAACTTACTACTGATCATTAGGTTTTATAGTGCAATTCATTCTTATATTGTTAATTCATTAATTTACAACAGACTGAGAATCTAGTTTTAGAATTTAAAATTGGAAGTTTTAGAATTCACTTATGATTAATTTGGGGGAAAGTTTTTAGACAAACCATGTCCTATAGTTACTAATTTTCATTTCAATGCAGTTCTGCATTGTTTTACAGACTTAAACATTTACATGGCTGAATTTTGTTGTAAGCTGGTCACATTCCCTGGGTGAAATAAAATGCATCCTCTCATATTGATCAAGCGATTTTGCCGCTGCCGCCCGTCCCGTTCCGTGAATTCGGCCCTCTGATTTTAATTGATGACTTGTTTCACCCAAGAGTAAGACCTTGTATAAGCATCTGAAATGCTAGTTTTTCACCTGCAGAAGTTCTAGTGATGGAATAGAAACATCCATCTTAATCAGGTCGTAATCAGCACACTGTATATCTGAAAGCCGATTACATCTGTCTGCCCCTCCTCAAAATTTGTTCTTTCGCAGTTATCCCCCCCCCCTTTTTTTTTTAAGCTGGCAAGAGATCTAACTTCAATAACAGCTTCCAAATTCAGAGAAGACATTGGAAGCCAGAGAAGACATCCATCTGTCATGGAATTCTGGGAATCCATGACAGATGGATTCATCCATCTGACGTTCACACATCTTAAAGTTGCCAAGTTTGAGAAAACATTGATTTAAATAAATAACAACTTCTTTGCCATTGAGGTGAAGTTGTTATCGAAACATTAAGCCATGTTTTGTTAGATTGCCTTTACTGCCAAGATTCCTGGTTACAACCAATAGCCCACCATCTACTAGCTGAATTCATTTTATTTCCAGGTATTATTGTCTGATCAATCTGACTTTTATTTCTCTGGATGTGATTAAGTTTTGCTTAACTAATGTGTTTGTGAAATAGAATTCTGATAATATTGGTTTTATAATTATTGGATAAGCACTTTTGTTACCAAGTTTTCCTCCTTTTTTGTCAATGGTCATAAAAAGCTATTGTATTATGTATTGTATTATATTGTATTGTGCTCTGAAATTGTGCCACAGGTTTCAGCTGTGTGGCCTGCATTTCAAAACCACTCATAAAATGAAGATCCAAAGTTTGCCTAAAAAGATAACATCTAGCCTTTCCAATTCTTAGGACATTAAAACTGAGAGATTAATCACAAAGCACTTAGCTGAACCCAGGATCTCTCTTGATAATAAGTTATAAGACTTATGAGGCTTCTATTTTCCTTTTGAAATTTCCCTAATTTCCAGATTTCAATATATTACCCAATATCACTAACTTGAATTACTGAACTCATTCTTCTAGATGTATTAGATACATACAGAGATGGCTACACACATTTTAAATAGCAATAGCACTTAGACTTACATACCATTTCATAGTGCTTTGCGGCGCTCTCTAAGCAGCATATTGCCCCCCACAATCCAAGGCCTCATTTTACCAAGCTCAGAAGGATCGAATCAGAATCGAACTCCTGGCAGTCGGCAGAATTAGCCTGCAATACTGCATTCCTTTCACTGCGCCACTACAACTCTATACTTTCTCAATACTTCTCAATACTTTATCTCAATACTTTAGAAATGAAGTATTATATATAATATTTGTGTGTGTGTGTATCCTTCAATGTTTTTAAAATTGTTACCAGCTTGGTGATTATTATTTTTAGTCATAAATTTAGTGATTAAGAAAAAAAGAGTACTACTCTTTATTCCTGAAGTTGTTCAACTATTTGCCTTTAATCCAATATCTTGTACAGTTTTTTGCAGGTTTGACCGGAGCCTTGTTCATTATATTTGGGCTCATTGGTGCCTTTTTCCTTGGACTATATGTAGATAGGACAAAGAAGTTTACAGAAACTACCAAAATCAGTTTTGCTCTATCTTCTTTGACTTGCATTGGATTTGCAGTGGTAAATATATTTTGAAACTGAAATAATGCTTCTGTCTGCCCTTCTGTAGAGATAATGAACTTTTCAGCTGAATAAATCCCATCCTCTAGGAAATAGTTAATCATCTAAATCTTGTAATGTGGTTATTAAGAGAAGTGTGTTTTCCATGTAACCATAGATGTTTAAGTAAGGGCTGATTAACACTTAATCCCTCCAGTGCCAAGCGATATAATGAAGGTTGTAATATTTTCACTTTCATTCTGATACTGGAGAAGGAGATCAGAGGAATATTTTGAAGACAGAATAAGTAGAATCATCTCACTTCTTTGATTCCACTGAAGTCTTAGGAGAATAAAATAGAATGAATAGAAATCAGGAATAGAGAAAGAAAAACTGAACCCATGTCAACATTTCGTAAGATCATCTAATCATTCCATATTATTTACAAACTTTTAACTAGTATAAAAGTTCTCATGAGTGTATTGGTGGTTAAAATAGTGCCAAGACACATTTTGGGGTTCTTAATCACTTGTTATTATTGCTTTAAAAACTTTTTTTTAAGAACAGACTTCCCAATTTTGCATCTTCAAAAAGAAATGGGGCTTCAGTTCCCAAAATTCCCTATTGAAAGTTCCATAGGATTTTGAAGGATTTTGCAATAGCCTTTTCCCAGGAGTGGGGAGGGAATAGGGATTTTGCAGTATCCTTCCCCCAGGAGTGGGGTGGGAATAGGGATTTTGCAGTATCCTTCCCCCAGTATCCTTCCCCCAGGAGTGGGGTAGGAATGGGGATTTTGCAGTATGCTTCCCCCAGGAGTGGGGTGGGAATAGGGATTTTGCAGTATCCTTCCCCCAGGAGTGGGGTGGGAATAGGGATTTTGCAGTATGCTTCCCCCAGGAGTGGGGAGGGAATAGGGATTTTGCAGTATCCTTCCCCCAGGAGTGGGGTGGGAATAGGGATTTTGCAGTATCCTTCCCCCAGGAGTGGGGTGGGAATGGGGATTTTGCAGTATGCTTCCCCCAGGAGTGGGGAGGGAATAGGGATTTTGCAGTATCCTTCCCCCAGGAGTGGGGTGGGAATAGGGATTTTGCAGTATCCTTCCCCCAGTATCCTTCCCCCAGGAGTGGGGAGGGAATAGGGATTTTGCAGTATCCTTCCCCCAGGAGTGGGGTGGGAATAGGGATTTTGCAGTATCCTTCCCCCAGTATCCTTCCCCCAGGAGTGGGGTGGGAATGGGGATTTTGCAGTATGCTTCCCCCAGAAGTGGGGAGAGAATGGGGATCTTGCAATATACTTCCCCCAGGAGTGGGGAGGAAATGGGAATTTTGCAGTATCCTTCCCCTGCCACGCCCACCAAGCGTTGCCCACCGAACCGGTAGTAAAAAAAAATGAATTTCATCACTGCAACAAACCACTTTCAAAAATGTTGCATAGAAAAATGCACGGATTTGTTGACTCCAGGAGTCGCCAGACACTCAAATGAAATATTATCTAAAGAACTAAATCTAAATGGATGCATTAGCATCAGGGAGAAACTGGAGAACAGCCTAATGTGCCATGCTCAGATATAAATGTGCAGCATGGCTCTGGGTGGCAGGAATATCTGCTGAACATAATGCTATAGAGACTTCCTCATTGGCTATGGGTATGTTCCCTTCTCTTCCTGCAGGTATCTCAGATGAGAGAACAAACCTACGCTGTGGCCATATTAAGCAGTCTTTTTGGGCTTTTTGGATTTTCTATCTATCCCATCGCGATGGAACTAAATGTTGAATGCTCTTATCCTGTAGGAGAAGGAACATCATCTGGGATCATTTTTGTGATCAGGTAGCTCAGCAGATTCATTCAAGTAATTGAAATTGGAAATGGAAAATGGAAATTGATCTTCTCTGGGCAATAACTGGACTCATTCACTGGGTTTTGTTTTGGGTGGGGTTCAGTGTGATGTTGATTCCAGCCATTATGGTTAGCCAATCATAGTTTATGGCCCAGCATCACATGTGAACCAAGACCTTTGGGCTTTAGGCTATTCCACAAAAAACGCTGGTTGAGAAAGTCATCTTAAAAGTTGCCAAGATTGAGAAACACTAAATCAGAGATCTAAATCAGTATAGCTGGCTGGAGAATTCTGGGAGTTGAGGTCCACAAGTCTTAAAGTTGCTACCTTTGGGGACTTCTGCACTAAATTAATATAGGATTTCCAGGAGGAGCGACTGATGGATTATTTTCATTTGAAGCCAGTAGGAGTCAGAATTGCTCCAATCCTAGGAAAGCACTAATAAATTTAAATAACTTGGTTTTTCTCCCACGCTTTGGAAGTGAAGCTAAACAAAATCATTTCTAAGGAAAGAATTTGTGCGCAATAGTGCAGGACATTGCAGAACAGAGTGCAGGACATTGCAGCATAGAGGCAATTAAATGTTTCCCAGGAGGGAACGGCTCTTTCATCTTTGCCTTCGTTTAAGCTCTTGTTTCTTATCCCTCTGCTTCATGCCAGTCAGAACGCAATAAGCTTATGTTACAAAACAGGTACTTTATTCAAGTCACATAAGAGTGAAGAAAAGAGAAGGCTGTGTTCACTCAAGTAGAAAAAACATTGCAGAGGGACAGTGCAAGAATTCTTATTAGGAAAGTACGCTGATTCTTTGGTCACTGTAGTTGCTTTGTATATATGTTGTCTGTTTTGTTTAATTACAGAGTCGCCAGTTCCAGCAGTAATATACCCACCAACAGAACAGTATTCTTATGGCTTAAGAAAAGCTATCTTTTTCAAACTCTCTCCCGGCTCCATAAATATAGAAAAAGATTCCTGGTAAAGAAGGGAACAGGAAGATTTCCTACTTGTTCCTTTCAAAATCTGACATCTTCAGTGCGTTCTTGTTTGACTGTGGTAGCTAGAATTTTTTGGACACACAGTCTTATTGATGCCAATAAGAAATGATGCTAAGAAAAAAAACTAGGTTAGATTCTACAGTAAATCAATAGCTAGGTCACCCTGAAGGTCTATTTTAACCCCCAAAGCAAATCTTGGTTGTTAAAGCTGAAAATCTTGCTTCAAAATAGGTATATTTTAGATGTTACTAGCCGATAACCCGGTGTTGCCTTGGTATTTATTTACAGGGGGGAAATGTCCGGACCAAATGTAATTTCTAATGTTGGATTTTCCCCCTTACCAGAGGGAGCCCCCTTGTGGAGTACTGTGAAGTTGTTACCATGGCAATTCACTGCGCTTTACAGTAGAAGCCATTTTACAGCAGTACAGTAGAAGCCATTTAAAGGCACAACAGGCTGCATCTTAACAGAACACACACCCCAAGGGGTGTTAGGGATGTCTTACCCCCACAGTATTTTTTTCCAGAGAGTAAGCCATCTGTGTTCCAAGTTTGAAATTGCTCGAGGCGTTCCAGAATTATGCTGGAACACACACACACACAGAGCCATTTTTATATACTGTATATAGATCACAAGATGGGTAACAGTCAGTTTTGTTTCAACAGCCAGATCCTAGGAGTTCTCTTCATACTACTCTTCCAGAACTTGGCTGTGGAAAAAAAGAATGCTCCTTTCTCTACCTGTGCTCCATCCCTAGGTCCACCAATGGATTGGTCAAGTAAGTATGTTCCTTGGAAAGATTTGTTGGGACGTGAATGGTTGGATTAAAGTCACCAGCTGATTCTTCACCAGCATCAAGGTTACATAAAGTTGAATGAAATCCTAGAGTTGCTTATGAGCCATTCTTCTTCTTCTTCTTTTTTTAATGGCTTAGTTTATTCACTTTTATTTGGGGATGGATGAAGTAACCAAGGATCTTATCTGGAAAATAACTATGTACCCCAAATCTACTTTGACATGTATTTGCCTTGGATTATCAAGTTTTTACGGGTTCAATCCTAGAGGAAATGTAACGGTGTGAGCTGTTTCCTCAAACCTGTTTTTCAAGGCGTTGTAGTTTCTTAGATTTTTAATTGTTAGTTTTGTATCTTTTTATACAAGAGCATATGGTGATATATTTAACACCCCCTTATCCCTTTTCTCCCTGCAGTAACAAACCTGTGAGATGAATTTATGTTTACTGACAAAGAAATAAAGGGAGGCTAGTATACATCCATTTCAAGCTATTTAGCTCTTATCAGCTATCCATGCCCTTCTGGGATTCGAACTCGTGTGCTTTTGGCACCCGAGATGAAAAAGGTTTGCCATCACTGCTATAGGGAAAATAGAAGGAGGAAGGATTATATTCGCTGTCTTGAGTTGTTTATAAAAATAATAAAGGTGGGATATAAAATAAATAATATATCATGGTTGTTATCAGGACAGAAGGCAAACTCATCTTATTGTTTAGACCATGTGTGTCAAACTCACGTCATCATGGCAGCATCACGAGATGCATCAGGAGTTTTTCCCCCCTTTGCTAAACCGGGTGTGGGCATGGCCAGTGCGTGACACATCCGGTCTGCGAGTTTGACAGCCCTGCTTTAGACCATCTGTGGGCAATCATTCTAGTGTGCCCCCAATTCTTTTTGAGGGTCCCAGCAGCTTTTTTGTTCAAGCTACTTAAATTTGATGGTTCAAAATAGTTGTATGATATTCTATTAAATTGTTGTTTAGGGTTTGCTTTTTAAGCCCTCCAAGATCCTTATAAGAAAAAAAAAGTGGAGAGAATTGTGACCCTGTGATGTTCTCTGATTTTGGTTATTTAGATACAGTGGCTTGCCCTATCAATGTTGACGGGAGTTTTGTTTTCTTCTTGGTAGTGGATTAGGTTGGTGTTTACTGTTTGTTTGTCTGACGTGGTAATTCCTTGACTGAGGAATTGTTGGCCACAAGTGGTGAGGCCAACATTTATTAGGCCTCACCAGCAGCAGCTTTTGGTTTGCCCAAAATTAGGAAAGGTGGCCTTGCTGCCAAAATGTTGCCTCGTCTGTCAACTCTGAAGCGAACCTGGCTGAAGCGAATCTTATGCTGCCTCATAGTTTCCACAAAGCCTGAGAGAGTGGAGGGGGGAGTAGATAGCCCAGCTAACAGTCAAAATAAACAGTTTTCCTGTGGTAACCAAGGTCATCGTGACAGGTGGCGGGTGAAGGAGAGGAGCCTGCCAGCTGTATTCATTGGACAATGTGACTGGTGACACAACGGGGGAGGGGGGAGTTTTACTCTTTTAATTAGATGAAAACCACAGGAACTTTTAGAGTTGATTTTCACCAGCTGTGGCCGATATGATGTATCCAATAAACATGTCCTTTGAGGACTCTACCTGCCTCGGAGTTCTGCTTTCAATGGGTGCGTTACTCAGAACACCGACATAGTCTAGGTTTAGTGTCAGCGTTGCAGATGTATATACTTGCTTTGTGTCTTATTTGATGAACTTAATTTGATTTGTTCCTCAAACCTCAAACAGGATATTATCGTGTATCATTGTATCTTTGGTTAAACAACTTTCTCATTATGCAATTTTGGTAAACTTCTTGAGACATATGTTGTTTTACAAAATACTAATATTAATTCAGTAATAATTCAGATTTCAACTGATTTGCGTAAAATCCCCATACAGTGTTGTATGCATTGCATATTTCTAAGTGGCTAAGTGAAACTTAATTAAATATAGTTTAAGAACTATTGGGTTTTGCTTCTATATATTTCAAAATGAAGTGCTGGAGAATATCCATTTTTTTTTCTTACAGATGCAATGCTGGTGATGGCTGGAATCAGCACTGTGGCATCCTGTCTCTTTATCATTACATTTCACACTAATTACAAGAGGATCTCTGCAGAAACATCTCAAGACTCTTCCACCAACAAAACAGAAGATGGGGATGTTGTAGTAACAGCATGAGATGGAATATTTCTAAATGAACTCTGGACTAAGCCATATGCCTTAAAATCAGTAGACACCCTAAGTGCCATAAACTCAATAAATTATAACTTTGTGATAATTGACTGTAAAACATTGGTTCTTTTTATTCCTTCTGATAGTTGAATGGCGTGGAAGCATTTCAAACAGCCCCACCTTCTTCCAAAAGGAAGACATCAGTAAGGAAACATAGAGGGAAGGAGGGAGGGAGGAAGGGTTGGTCAGGATGTAAAGGCTAAGCTGTTGCACTGTCTTAATGGAGAACAAACGGACAATATTGGGAGCAGGGAGAGAAAAGGATAATAGATATTCATAAATATTCATAGAGGAGGGAAGACTGAACCATGCTCTGTGCTAATAGGCAGCTTCATTCGTTGCCATTATTGGATACACTTTTTCAGATTTTCACTTAAATAGAACTTAATCTTAGGCAATGGTGCTAAATTGCAGCACAGTTCTGGGTAATCACTCCTTTTCTTCCTAGAAAGCTGTGTAGAGGTTTGGGTTCACCCAGGAGAGTATAGAAATTGTTTGGCTCCACTTTGCACTATACCAAAGTTTATGGTTTAGTATGATTTATGTACTTGGCTAATTTTTGCAAAGAAAGCAGATGCTTGAAACAGCAAAATATTTCAGGTCTTCCACCACGCCTCCTTGTGTCCAGGATGGTTCAATAGGAGCATCTACGTGCAGCTGATATAGTTGCTACAAAGGGCAGAATTTGGCTGTGAAGCTGGGTATGTACTGTTTGAGAACTACCATCCCAACCATGGAACTAATAAGCTTATGAAAACTTCATGGATTGCAGAAGAAGCATCAACACATCTAGCTGTGGGATATTATTTGATGGGACAGTGGAAGGGAACAAAACGGAAGAGCTCTGAAGAAGTAGCCCTATGCCGCACATTATTTGTTACAGATCATTTGTTACAGAACTTACTTGAAGTGTTTTGAATTGTAAATGGAGTTCAAGAGTTCTGTTTAATTAAACCAAGCAGAACATGGATGAGGCCAATGTATAATATCTTCTACGAACATAATCTTATGGATAGGCTTTAGAAGAGTGCATGCATTTATTTGCTCATGATTGTCTTTTACCTATTTTGACCAATTAGATGAAGGGTGCTTATGACTGTTCCTGCAGCATAAAAACACAATGGACAAGCATAACTAGGTACAACAGAAATTTAACTGTTATATTTGTAACAGAGAACTCTAGGCATATCCAGTAGTCACAATGTACTTGATACAGAATATTTTAAATCAATGCAAAATATACAATCAAAATGCAACCAAACATAAATACATAGCAAAAATATATACAGATCTCTTTTAAGGTTAGACCCTGAAGACAAACATATTTAAATATCGAAATGAAAAAGAAAAGCATAACCTTATAAATAATGTTTACAGTCATTGCATTTCAGGACTGCTACTTCAAAGAGAAGAAAAGGAGTTTGCAAGGCAGATTAAGTAGAAAACTAGGCACACCACAAAACTAATACAGAAGAAACAAGTAAACAAGTTGATGTGCATTGCTAGCTTCTGTTTAAGCACACTGTGGGGACACTCTCCTAATTATTAGAATTTCACTATTGTTTGGGAGCAAGTTGTTAAGCGCATATATTGCAAAAAGCAAGCACGGCATGCTACTCCGTTGGCCACACATGATTTGTATGTTAGAAGTAGGCCTTTGCCACAAAACCTTGCTCAGCTTAATGAATAAAGTTCAATGCATTAACCCCATAGCTTTCAAAGGAAGGCTCCCTTCTGTGCCATCTTTTAGACAATGAATACCTAAATGTTTCACTCTGCCACCCTGTGACTGAGTCACTAATCCAATGCTGATGTCAGCAAAGGCCTATCACCACCTCTCTTCTAAAGCAAGGCAGCTCAGGGGGAAGCGGGATGGAGGGGAAAAAATCGAGGAGGTTCAAATTTCACAGCAATTTCAATGGGTGCCAAGTCCAACTGGCGCCAGGAGGAGAAAGTGCGTTTGACGGACTGCTGCAAAACTTAAATCTTTCTCTAAAACTTTCTTGGGCCCCCATTTTGAATGAGGGAAAGCGCACTCGATCCACCTGAGGATCTGTGTGTGTGTCAACCACAGGGGCATACCCAGTTAGAAAATATTTTGTGTTTCAGTTAAAGTCGAGAATAGCACAGCAGTGATCAGTTGTGTATTAGGTATATTCAAAGGCATCCCCTCTGACCTAATTCTTTTCAAATGGCAATCATATACCCTGAACTACTTTATCAGTCGTCATCTTTTTCGGAACTGGCTTACCAGTAATTCCTTTTCAAAGCCTTTGAACCCTACTTGACCGAGGAGGACGGTAGAGATCTCCAGGAGGAAACTATCAGCTTGTCTGTTCCAAAAAGTCTTTTGAGTCAAGATAGTTAAACTGCGGTACAAAATATATAACTGAATCTTCAGGCAACATGGAAAATAGAGGCCTACTTGGTTACCGATTACAGCAATCCAAGTGATTTTTTAAAAAGCTAAGTAAATATATAATTCAGTTTAGAAAATACTGAATGATGCAAAAGCAAAGCCATGGAGAGACTCCTTTTTGCCTGTTTGATCAGGAAAACAACCTTTCTGAGTGATTTCTGGCTGGGGAATTCTGGGAGTTGAAGTCCACAAGTCTTAGAGTTGCCAAGTTTGGAGACCCCTGGATTAAACCATCTGAGCCTGCTACAATTATCCCATACAATTTTCTTAATTTTCTTGGAAATCTTTTTCTTGGATCAAAGATTCAGAAATATAAATGCTTAAAGGTCCCACCCCCCCTAAAATATCAGTGTAAGATGGTCCTTTGTTCTGAAAAACTTTGCAGACACTTTTAGGAGTATATAAAACCCTAACCCTAAAATAGTCTTATAGTTTCTTTATTTTGGTCACTGACCAGCAAAACAGTTTTGAAAATAGGATTATAGCTGTCCTGTTGCAATAATAATCTAAGCTATCTACAATAAAATTAACTAAATTTTCAATTGCTACCAAGTGATTTACATTGCACAGCTTGTTCTGTATAAGATGTACTGTATTGTGACAAAAGAAACAAAAGTGACATCGATTTTTTTTCTTACCTAGAATTTTAGGAAGCAATTTTTCTTTCGCCTTTATATAATAGAAGTCAATGCATTTTAGATACCTTTTATGTTAATTACAAGCTAGTGAACAGCATTGTTTTTGCGTCTTCTTTACATTTTTGCTTTGGTGCAGAGCAAGTTAGGATTCACACTCATTTCTTGAACAAATATTTATTTAAGCCTGCCAATTTGGCATATAAAAATTTACACATCTGATAATCTTGCATCAAACTTGTTCCTTACTTCTACAGATAAAGGCAGGCCAGCTTTTGAAGTGAATGGATAGATCCCAGGAAAATCAATTAAGGAAAGTGATCGCTTTTCCAAGCAGAACAGGCTGCAGTTACTAATTTTGTTTTCTAAAAACATATTTGAATTTTATAAGGAGCCAACATGATATTTGAGGATAGCAATAGCTCTTAGACTTATATACTGCTTCATACAGCCCTCTCTAAGTGGTTTACAGAGTCAACATATTGCATCCAATAGTCTGGGTCCTCATTGTACCAACCTCGGAAAGATGGAAGGCTGAGTTCACCTTGAGCCGGTCAGAATCGAACTGCTGGCCGTTGGCAGAATTAGATTTCTGCAATACTGGATTCTAACCACTGCATCATCAGGGCTCCTAGGATGATGTTTTGCTGCATGCTAACTTCTAGTTACATGCAAAACAAAACAGTTCATCCATAGCATATATGCCACCGTAAAGGACCAATCAGATCACTTCCTGTCATTGATAATCGCATAATCTAGCAGCACCTTAAATCAGTCAAATGCTGGAGACAAACTGTTCTGTTTTGCAACCATAATAGTTTTGAATTTTAAAATAAAAATCTAGAGGTAAAAAAAATTAGACAAAGAGCAAAGAGCCTCAATTCCCCAAAAAGATGTTGGCACATGCCAATCAGTCAATAAAAGATGACAAAATGTCTCAAAAAATGCTTCTCTAACACAACTGATCACTTTGCAAGGTATCTCCTTGGATTATTCTCCTATTAGTCTCCCTAGAAGATAGACTAGACCATGAAATCAACTCCATTGAAAGGCTAAAACTACCTTTTAAAATGGAGATTAGATATAGTAGTAGTAAAATCTTGCAAGTCTGGTGGTGTTGTGCCTCCCTCTCCTTATAGTTGAATAAATTAGGGAAGTGTCTTGTCTCCTGAATATTATCTGGATTTCTGGTCTTCTAAAAATGCTTTACCCGATTAGCCTAAGGCATATCCAGCATGGTCTTATTCCTTACTCTCTACCCTCTATTCATGCAGAGAAACCTAGACGCTCAATAGGCCTCATTTATCCAGAATTACTAAATGGACAGATTATAATAACACCTAGAGATAGACAGAAAATCAAAGCTAGCAGCAATTTCATATCTGTAGAAACATGCAGAAAAACAGCATGCATTTAATATTTTCCTTCTTGAAAAAGATCAGTTTTATACATATCAAATTCAACTTCTCTATTTAATAGTGAAAGATTTGTGTATTGGTCAGAGTGTAAATGCTCAATGGATATACAATATGTTAGCACTACCAATGTTCACTAAATATCTTCACATATAGAGGACTTAAGCATATGTGGCTACTCTATGGCAACTGCATATATATGGGTGCTACATATTTCCTGCATGGAAGCAATATTTGTGTAGAAACTTTGACATATACTAGATTTTCTAGCTGAAATGTTATCTGAAATAAAAATATTGTAGACATACCTTTTACAAATCAAATCAGGGAATCCCCCCAAAAATACTCTCACTTTTTTTTATTATTGATGAATATTTAACTTAAGATCTCCATCAAAATTTCTGTAACTGCGTATAAAACTCTCCTTATAAATTATTTTCAGAAAATATAAACCTTCTAGTTCATTAGAAATATTTAGTCAATATCTAAGTCAATACAAATGCTACAGACTCTGAATCTTCAGATGAGTCAAAAGCTAAACTTAAAAGCTTTGAAGAGCATCTTAAGAGACCAATCCGAAAATAGAATTTTACTATCAAATGCAGAATGCAATGAAAAGCAGTGCATTAACATGAAAATTTACAATCAACAGTCATAACCCTGTAAATATCAAAGTCACTTGCCAAATGACATTAAATTGTGTTTTCATGCTCAATGAAGAGATTTCCATCTAATGAAAATTGCAGGCAACCAAAGTCACAAAAAGTAGTCATTTTGCAGTATTCCAGTCTAAAGAATCACAACCTAACCCATCCAAAGTTACCAAAAGTCAAACGGATTCTATTCTTACTTTGGTTCTGTGATTCATGTCCCACTCTCCAAAATCACTTCCCAAAGTTCATGATCATTTGTGGTAGGCAACAACTACACATGCCTGTATCTTTTCTTCATTAAAGCAAAATTAGTTTAGTAAGCCAGTTCAAGTAAGAAAACAGTCTAGCAAAATGAAAATCTCACTTTGCAGCACTCAAGAGCTTCAACTGTCTCAAAGTCACAACAGTCAGGTGAACTCTTCAAAGATGACTAGCCAAATGTGATTAACCTATAAAAAGAGCATTATTATCATGATAATCTGTTCCCATGGAATTGAAAGGCACTAATTGAACACACATGATCCAGAAATGGTGTAAATTAGCTTTCCCCAATCTACTTTTCAACCTATGCCTTAAATGTCAAATTTCCATCAATCCCCCCCCCCCCCAAAAAAAAGCACAGCTGTCCAGCACACTGAATGGGTGCCAACCTGGAGATAGATTGTGTAAATCTTACTCAGTTCAATGGTAATAGGCAATATTTCTATTCTTAGACGTCATCTACACTTGGCATGTCCAATGTTGGCAACTTTAAGACTTGCGGACTTCAACTCCCAGAATTCCCCAGTCAGCATGGGGAATTCTGGGAGTTGAACGCCACATATCTTAAAATTGGTAAGGTTGGACACCCGTGAGCTACATTAATGTCCATAAAATGAACATCACGTTTATAGGACCAAAGCAGAATACACCTGCCAGAACTATAAAACTGGAATGCAGAGACTGTAATTTCAGATGGAGACAAGCCCATATTTTGAACGCATAGACCCAACACAAATGTTAATGGCTAGTATAATTCTGATTTTCGATACTGCACTAAAAATGATAACTCCTCGTGACTTTAAACAGCAATTTTTATAGAATCTTACAGGGAAACTTCCATTTATTTATTAATGTCTTACAGAAGTACTTGCTGTACCTAAGTCTATTTGGCAGCAAGAAGTCGGGATGGGGAATAAACAGGCATTAACGAACATAGCAGAATTACAAAGCAGACAATTTAACGATGTGCTGGAGATCTTAACCCTAAAATGCACATTGTTTTCATCTAGGATTTCAAATGTCAGGTAAGAATTTTGTAATAACTACGACAAACCATCTCTTATATTTACAAGTGCAAAGTTAAGGAAGCGTGTAAACAAGAGACTTCTATATTATTATTATATTACTAGGTAGAGTATGAAATGAATTCTTAGCAAGCCTGGGCCAAGACCGATTTCAACATTAATATTTTATCAATGTGACCTGGTCTTATCCAGAGATTGGTGTAAAGGTTGTCTAATCTGCAAACTAAGTAGCCTATCCACACAGTGGCCTCTTAAGTACAAACAGTGAACATATACAAAGACGTATTCACTCTTCCTTGTTAAAAATGATTCATGCTATCTTTAAAAAGAAACCTGGAGCAACGCATTGCTTTAAAAATATACCGTGTTTCCCTGAAAATAAGCCCTAACTGGAAAATAAGCCCTAGCATGATTTCTAAGGATGTTAGTAATATCAGCCCTGCCCCCAAAATAAGTCCCAGTTAAGATCGTCAACCAGACAGATGCATTTAGTACTGTATTTTCCTGAAAATAAGACCTAACCGGAAAATAAGCCCTGATGCATTTTTGGAGCAAAAATTAATATAAGACCCTGTCTTATTTTCAGGGAAACACGGTAATAGGAGTTCTAACCACCCGCTTGTTCAGCAAAGAATCTAGATGCTCAATCCAGATGCTACATTATCCTCATTGCAGAGCATGACCTGAAAATCAGGAGCACGTGCTCCCATTTTCAGAACCTATACAGGTAGTCCTCGACTTACAACTATTCCTTTAGTGACCATTTGAAGTTATGACTTATGACCGGCTCTCGCACTTACAACCGCTGCAGCGCCTCCACAGTCACGTGATCAGAATTGAGGCGCTCAGCAACTGGCATGTATTCGCCACGCCAATTGCACCATGGCAGCATCCCAGAGTCACGTGATCACCATTCACGACCTTTGCGGTTGGCAGAGTCAATGGGAACCATCAGATTCGCTTAACAAATATATGATTGATTTAAGTGCAAGCGACTGACTTAACAACTGTGGCAAAAGATGTTCCCAAAATCAGGTGCAATTCTCTTAACAACTGTCTTGCTTGGCAGCGGGAAATTCTGATCCCAATTGTGGCAATAAGTTGAGGACTACATGTACTTGCATTTGCTTTCCTGTATTTCCCTGCGGTTGACCACTACATATATGCCGACAGTTACTTTGTAAATCACAGGCTGTTGGAATCCGATAGCAAACTACGTATTATTGTAATGCTCATTAACTCATCTTCTGCTCTGGTGTTCTAATAATGCAAAACCATAGTTAGTACTCAGAGGAGAAAAAAACAAGAGAGAGTGTGTTCTCAGATCTCTAATTCACTTTTTGTAAAGACATCTGCAAAAGACTCATTTGTATTAGGCTATAACAGTCTGAGGCCAACCCACATGAATGTGGTCGTGATGAAACTGTAGCTTATATCTTTTAAAGAAAAACGAATCCTCAACACCAATCACATCATCCTACTTGGACGTTTCATGGGTTTCAAGAGGAACTGGAAAGGAAAGTCCATCCTTTAAAGAAAATGTCAAAGGCACACAGCACAGAGGGAGGCTTTTCACAGTGCAAAGAAACTTACTCTTTTTAATGCCCAAGTACATCAATGCAGCACTTCAAAAATCAAACAAACGAAACATAACATGGTGTTGACGGACACAATGATGACAAGACAAAACCAAGGCAGCAGCTTTAGACGGTAAGGTCAGCAGTGTGGCATGGAGTGGAGTGGTATTATCAGTGGAGAAACAGAGCCAGTAGGCATGCATTTTGCTTCTTCAGCATCTGGAAATGGGGAGTTATAACAAAGCAAAAGGAAACAGGACCTCTGGAAGTTTAGGAAATCTATTTCATGCCACAATTCCATTAAACTTTCTGGAAAATTGTGCTTCTGAAACTTGGCATGCAATCTACGGGAACTCCAGAGCTGTAAAAGGGGCAATTCAGCACAAGCGTAAAAGGCACATAAGACATTCTATGTAGTGTACTTTTTTAGCATCCCGGCTACAGTCAGCAAAGTAGTGAAAATGTTTAAAAATATTAAGCAATATATGTCCAAATAATACTTCTGTCTAATAATCTGAATGTATTTCTCTGCTGAAAATGCTAAAACACTGTGTATGTCTTACACATAGAAATTCAAAAGCTAAAAAAATCTTGCTGCGTGAATAATATTTGAAAGGGCAGCGTATTTTAGAAAACATGTCAAGGACAAAAGAATTGTATTAAGCCGTAATTTATTTAACCACAGTTTATTCCATAAATGTGCTAAATCGCAAACCACGATTTGCAAGCAACATTTTTGGCTTAGTGCAATGGACCCATCCAATTGTAAAGTAGACTTTTCAAATAGTTGGCTACACAGGTTTTCTATTAAAGAAACACAGCCCCATGACTTGGGATGCACTAAACTAGTTACATTAATGTTCTTTGAATGGAATCCAATTGTGTCATTCTACTGATCAGTGGAAAAGCCTGTTCCCTTCTAATGGTACAGAACCATAGAAGCAGGTGATTCACACAAGAGAGCACCCCATGTGCAGACTATGCAGAGGCATCCAACACACAGCGGCAACATGTAAGCAGCGCACTGGAAGAGCATATACTGAATGACATAACCAAGTAGCTGGCACTGTGTGTAGGAGCAGCTGCACAGTGCAAGGGCTAGACCAGTGATGGCTAACCTTCGTGTGCCCATAATACAATGCGCCACCCCCCCCATCCCACCCCTCCCACCCCCGCATGCACACACATGCTTGGCCATTTTGGCTTCCAGGTTAATGCAGCCCCTTTTGGGCCTGGAAGGCCTCCTGCACCAATCTGGAAACCAAAACGTGGTGCGGGGGCACCGCGTGAGGCCCCAAAATGCAATGTGAGCCCGCCCTCCCCCCCACGCATGCACAGCAGAGACCCAAAAACCAGCTGGCTGGCAGGAAGACGTGTGCATGCGTGGTGGAGCTAGGCTGGGGTGACAGCTGGAGTGCCTGAAGAGAGGGTTTTGAGTGCCGCCTGTGGCACAGGTTCGCCATCACGGGGTAGACCACCTCAAGACAAGTTGGGAGATTTCACAAAAAGTCATGTATAATAGAGTAACAAGGTTAAGCTCCTGTAGGACTTCCACATCTAAACAAGCAGGAACCGGTCAATCAACTAGACATCATAGTAACAGACAAAGGACGAAAAGACAACAGTGATGATACATGTAGTAATGCCAAGTGACATCAAGATCAGGAAGAAAGAGCACCTGAAGGAAGAACTAAAACAGAAAGTAAAGGCCAAAGTGGTCCAACATATACCAGGAACAGTATCAGAAGTCCAGAAGAATGCAGTGCTAGAAACAGCTAAGATATTGCACACGACTTTCAAATTCCCAGGCCTTTGGAAGAGGACCGAGATTGGGGAAGACAAATACTACCCATAAGGGTGAGAAAGATTTTTGTTGTTGTTGTTGGCAGCTGCCTGGAATCAAAGCTGACTTGAAGGCACAAAACCACAGAAACACAAACATAAAAAGTGGTAAAGATGATGAAGAAAGCGATCTAAGATTACCTTGTGCTTAAGTAGTTAAATTTCATTTTCATTCTGAGCTTGTCAGGTCATGTTGACTAAAGTCCAATTCTGCATGTCGGTTTCCACCACAAAGACTTGGCTGATTTAAAGTTTAAAGAGCCTGGCGTCATCTTCCAGCACCTTTTATTTATCCGTATGAAAAATAACTGACGAGTTCTTTTCAGTTTGTTTTATTGTTAGTAGCAGAGAAAACTTACTGGCAGATGACATCAGAACTCTTAAACATTCCTTAATAAGACAAAAGCAACCACGGATGAAGTGGAGATGGCCACGGATAAGAATCATGTACAGTAAGATATGTTCTAGACCAGTGTTTCTCAACTTTGGCGACTTTAAGTCCTGTGGACTTCAACTCCCAGAATCCCCCAGCCAGCACAGCTGGGAGTTGAAGTCCACAGGACTTAAAGTCGCCAAGGTTGAGAAACACTGGTCTAGACAGACCTTGATAAGCATGTCACCAGAACATGGTCAATCTGTCCCTGCTCTAATGCAAGCACATCCCCTAACCATTTTTTGCAATTCTTTGGATTATGGTTCTAAGATTTGATAAAAGAAAAGCACACATGTGATTTTGATGTTATGAAAACTTGTGAACTCCCAAAATAAAGCACATTTAGTTGCAAAGGATTACTTTACAAATATTTTAAACCAATATTCTCATTTCTATGCAACATTTTATGGTCAAACTTCTAAGAAACCAGAAAGTCCAGAATCAAGTCACATGTTAAGAAAAAGAGAGAAAAAAAGAAATTGATAGTCTTGTAAGAACACCTTTTACAAAATATCCACCATTCTCCAATGTTACCCTGGATGGGCGTGGCATGGAGATAAGAAATACTGTAAACTGCAACATGCTCTCACTGTTTGGAAGACTGGTGCATGAAAATGTCTAGTTAAAGAACACTAGTGAGCACCTCACAATTTTTCTTTGCAATTATTTGCCAATACGGATATACGAGAGATGCAAGACACACACATACACACAGAGCGCTGACAAATTTGGGGATGGACCAGTATTATCTACAACAACACACTACGTGAATCCACATAGATGTTTCCCAGACGCCCCTGTTCTCCTGGGAAAACACAGCAGCCACATTTGCAGCAGCAAAACGATAATGCTTTTGAAAGTGCATCTTTTCTAAACGAAAGCAAATCCTGCAGAACTTCTGAGCTTCGATGTTTATTGAACATTGCCTAATTTCCTTCTGTTGCTATGCATAAAACCCGAGCCGTCCATTTTTAAACAGGCTTCTTCACCACTTAGCAAGGCTCTATCCACTCTTGATCATGTGGAAAGGACACAATAACAGACACAACTTGCACGATCGCATGATTTCTCGACCAGGGATGTAGAGATCTCTATCAAGTTATTTTCAAATACAGAAATACAACTTCTGCTTATGACCTAGTCGCATATCATGATTCTGATTAGGTTCCTGGCTACTGCTACTGTTTTGGCATTCAGGTTTAATTACTACAGTGTGGTGCAATTCCAACAGGTTAGACACCTAAAAATAGGAAACCCCTCTCCCTTTTATTTTCCTTTGGGTACTCCATATGAAACAGTACCCAATTTATTCCAACTGCCCATCATCTAGATGCTGATAAAGTATTCTAGGCAATACGCCCATGATGAAGAACACTAGGAGTCTTAAGTTCAGCCGTAGCCACATATTCCCCATCATTTAATCAACTGAGTTCTTGGACTTAACATAGAATATTTTTCACTTTGGTGTGGTCACCAAGAAGTCAGAGGTTTACGCCACTGTTGTTTTCGAATTTTTTTAAAAAAAATTAATGGAAACTTAGAAGCAATTTGGAACTGAATTCAAGCTTTCATTGTGGTCAACCACAGCTTATCTCAATTTTGAAGAAATGGCAGGTCCCAGTTCATTAAAAATGAACCTCATTTCAGATATATCCCGTCCAAAAAGGGGCAGAGGAACCAAAGCTCCAAATATCTTCTGTTAGCCTCTGAACCCAGTCTACTCATTTGGGGTGGGAGAAGAGTACACAGGTAGTTCTCGACTTACAACAGTTCATGACTGTTTGATGTTACAATGGAACTGAAAAAAGTGACTTTTGACCATTTTTCACATTTGCTACTGTTGCAGCATCCCCATTTGATCACCTGATCAAAATTCAGGCGCTTGGCAACTGACTCCTATTTATGACGGTGACCGTGTGCCCAAGGGTCATGTGATCACCTTTTCCGACCTTCTGTCAAACAAGTCAGTGGGGGAACCAGATTCATTTAACAACTGTGCCACTAATTTAACAACTGCCAATAATTCACTTAACAACTAATAAAGGAGAATATCTGTAGCTCAGGACTGACATTTGTAGCTCTGGGTTGACGTAGCACTGATGATGTTACCTAGTTGGATAATGAAATATCTGCGAGAAAACAAGGAGGTCTGTCAGAGAGCATCAAGGACCCTTCACTTAACAAATGTGGCAAGAAAAGTCATAAAATGGGGCAAAACTCACTTAACCACTGTCTCACTTTGCAACAGAAAATTTGGGCTGAATTGTGGTCGTACGTCGAGGACTACCTGTAGTGAGCTGTTGGGCAAAACTATGAATGATTGTTATAAAGGAAAAATAACACCATGAAATGATAATTGGGAAAACAAGCAAAAAATGTACTGGCAGATAATCAGTTTCTTACTCATAAAGAAGTCTCTATATAGGATATTTGGCACAATTACCTCATTTAGAGAACAAAATCTATTATTTGTATTGTTTTTAAAGTTAAAAGTATTTTGACCAAAAATAAACCAATGTATATTTCATTTTCTTCATGATCATTTAATATTTATCAAACATAGGTTGAAATAGATTAATTTACTACATTGTGCTTCGTACCCATTCTGAGTTTGACATTTCAGCCACAGTCTGAACGCTGACAGAAAGAGGAGGCTGAAGAATGAAATCAGGACCACTGACTTACAGAGGAGAATTAGAGAAAAGAAACCCACATGACACATTAGGAAACCAACGCTTGCGGGTTTTATAAAATAAAATAAAAATCTGTAAACTGTACAAAAAGAGAGTCAAAATTATAGGAGCTTTCTTTTTCTCTCAAAAGGTTTCCTGTAGTGGTGTAGTGAAAGTGTTTGTGGTGCATAGATGAAAACTCAAAACAGAGCACAACCAGCCATTATGGGGTGAGTTTTCCCTCTCCAGCATCCTATTAAATTTTTTCTTTGCCAGTTCTTCAATGAGAGCTCTGTTGCGTGTTTAACAAATTATTGATCAAAAAAGTATGAGTAAGCTGTGGATTGCACAGGTGAAGAAGAGAAGGCAATGTCTCAATAGACCAGGAAAAAAAATCTGTAATGAAGCTGGCCCTGTGGAACAGACTCTGGACTACGCTCCTGGATTAAATCATCATAAGTCTACCCTACTTCAGGAACTAGTTCACAAATTATATTATTGGCTTTTTTTGATTCTCACCCAGGTTATTTATTTTTCTCTGGACTAGCTTAAATCTTTCAACAGAGTGGCTGAAAAAGAGAAAGAAAGTACTTTTCTCAAAGGTTCCCTAATACAAACTCCTCCAGTATACAATCATATTTTCATGTCAGTTACATGGTTACTGAACAATGAACATGGAACAAGAAGACAGGCTCATAAACGACCTGAACAAGGCAACAGTATTTTTGCCAGACAGGTGTCATCTACAGTAGATGTGCAGCATTTGAACTATGAGTATCTTTCATCAGTGCCCTGCTTCATCAGCCAATGTGCTCTCGGTTCTTGAATCCTTTATGTTTCCAGTTTTCTTCTGTTTCTGTTTTGATTTCTTTAACATATGGACCTGCAAAGACCACACATACAAAAGAAATCTGACAATTAAAAATCAGACAATTGTACAATAAAATAAAATAAAAATCTTTTAAAAAGGGATGAATTGGCTTAACATACACCAGCCTCCCCTAACTGGCATTCCCAATAAGCCAAGAATTGTAGTAGATATACTCAGTGGTAGGATTCAGCCAGTTCATACCTATTCGGGAGAACTGGTTGTTAACTTTCTTAGCAGTTCGGAGAACTGGTTGTTGGAAGAAATCTTATTTTGTTTTTTTCCACTTTACACTAATCCTGTAAGGAAGGCAGGAAGGAAACATTCTGGCGTTGTTTCTAGCCTAATATTCACTGCCCTGTTTACAGAAACTGCCTCTCTAGTTAATCCTTATTACATTGTAACAGCTAAGGCGAAACGCCCATCGATGTCAGTGACGTTGAGCTGGCCACCACCACCCCAGTCACATGACCACTGAGCCTTGCCTACCCAGCTGGTCATTAGGGAAGAGAACAGGTTGTTAAATTATTTGAATCCCACCACTGGATATACTAGACATGGCCATGGGAAGCGATCATCCTAACATGTTCTCAATATAATACATTTGATGCAGCACAGAGAGTGGTAGGTAGCAGGAAAACTGCAAGCTATGCATACAGAAATAATATGGTGTAGATATTCATTTGATTCTGTATACTGAATCTTAGAAGAAAGAGCTAGCTCTGACTATAAGAAATATCTTTTGGAACTATTATAGTGTAACAACGTTAAGTTGTTAGAAGGACCTTACAAAACGTTGAAAAATGTTGTACTCAGAGAAAACTCTATATTTGGGAAGGAAGAGAAAAGTTAGGCTGGAACCTCACATTTTAGTTTTCCATGTATGCATATATTACATGAGGGAGATTTAGCTATGTTTACTCCAGTCTGCAAACTTAAATGGCACGGTGAGAACATGGCCTTTGAGCAATAATTCAATTATCATATATAGCAGGTCTCCACTATGCCTTCTTCAACATACCATGGTTTTCTGGGTTGATTAATCCATTTTCCATTCTGTTCTCCCCCAAAAACCCTGAATACATGATAGGACATTCATCTGACATGCAGGTTTATTCTACTCTCAGTAATATACATTCCTGAGATATAATTCTGGTTAGCTAACCCCGAAAGCATCCAACTACAGCAGATCAAGATGGCTGAAAGGAAAAGTTACAGCTTTTGGCATTTTTTACTACTAAAATACATTATATTTCAACCAGATCCATCTGGCTATAGTCTGTTAAGTACAGGAGCTGAATATAGTTACAGTTTTTCCCGCTTTTCTACAGTCATGATAAAATGTTTGACACCAAATATATAAATTACCTTTGGTCCTGCTGCAGAAATAATTATCTGACCTGGTGGTTGAATCCAGGGCTCACCATCTACTTGGACAGGAATTGGCTTGTGAAGTGTTACACGGAAGTAGGAGCCTTGGGCTATCCGGATGCCAGAACGGAGACCTCCCTGGACTTGACCCTATTTGGGGGTGGGGGTGGGGGAAACTAATCAGAACACTACTTTTTTTTAAAAAAATCAAATCTTCTTTGAGATCAATCCCTGGGTAAAACCTAACTGATTCTTTTACAATTTTTATAAATGCATCACACATGAAATTTCTCCCAATTACAACCTAGAAGTAAGGAGAAATTTTCCGACAGTGAGAACAATTAAGCTTGCTTCCTGGAGGTGTGGGTGCTCCATTGCAGGAGGTTTTCAAACATAGATTGGACAACCATTGAGGAAAGGGTTGAGCTAAAAGACCTCCAAAGTTCCTTCTACCACTATGATTCTATGTTCTATAACAGCGATGGCGAACCTTTTTCAGCTTGCGTGCCACAAGTGGGAGGAGTGCAGGAGGGTCGTGTGCGGCATGCCGTACCCATAATGCAATGCGCGAAACCCCCCCCATTTTACATGCTTTTTTCACCCTCCCCAGGCTCCAGAGGCTTTATAGGAGCCTGGGGAGGGCAAAAAGAGCCTCCCCCGCCCCCCCGGAGGCTTCAGGGACCATCCGGAGTCTTCCCTGACGCCTTCGGAGCGCTCAAAGCGACCCTCCGAGCAAACCGGGACTTCCGGTTTGCTCAGAGGGTCATTTTAAGCATTCCAAAGGCTTCAGGGAAGCCTCTTGAAGGTTCCTGAAGCCCCCGGAGGGCCTCGGGGGGGGGGGCGGGGAGGCTCTTTTCGCCCTCCCCAGGCTCCTATAAAGCCTCTGGAGCCTCGGGAGGGCGAAAAAATGGCTTTTAAAATGGTGAACTCAGCTGGCCAGTACGCGCATGCACACTGGCCAGCTGACAGGGCAGCGCCTCGCCTGCCCTGACAAATGGCTCTGCGTGCCACAGGTGGCACGTGTGCCATAGGTTCGCCATCACTGTTCTATAATCTCCAAATACGTTTCCATTTAAACTATCACACTGAATACCCTCGCTGTCATCACCATACTATATTCCTATAGCCTTCTGCTTCAATATACATACATCTCAATTAATTTACAAGTGCAATATTGTTTCAGGTCAAGCCAGATTAACAGATGAGTTGGAAGGGGACCTTGTAGGCCATCTAGTCCAAGTCAAACAGCATAAATCCATTATACTCCCTAAAAGGGTTCAAATGCCAAAAAAAAAAAAAAAGCCATTAAGAGGAATCAAGTGTGCTTTGACTTACCATGTGAACAACTCCAGTGACACCAACTACTTCTAATAAGCCATCATCAATTTTTGGTTTCTCAAACCGATTGTCATTATCAGACCCCCAAAGATCAGCGCCTGATCCCCAACTACGTAGAAAGAAAGCGATGAAATAACCCCGTTGTATTTACTTATTTAGAACATTCATATGGCTGTCCATTTTACATATGTATCTCTGAGTGATTAACAAAAATGCACTAATAATAATAATAAAACAACTGGAAATCAGTCAACTGCAAAAAGGCAGCTTTACTTGGAACAACTTACATTCTGTAAAGGTACCGTTAACACCAGCAAAAAACATTTGCCTATCCCAGGTCCTTGGGAAGGACTTGATAAGTAAATAAAAATGCCAAATCCAGTCTGCGTTGATTGTGTGACAAATCATATTTAAACCTCTAATATTTTTTTTTATTTCTGTAAAACGTTTACTTTGGAGCATTTATTTTGCAGGAAATTAAAACAGAAGAACAAGCGTACAAACGGTACATATAGTTTCCCTTCACTGCTACTGTAATTACTGGCATCATACAGGGGCATTGTAAGCAATTGAAAGAGAACAATAAGTATTTAATCATCAGAAGATCAGGTAACATTTAGATACGGTTTCTGCTCTTGTCTTAATGACCTGCAGAGGGCGCTTGAAAGCAGCAGATATACTGCAAAACATTTAGGTAAAATGAAGAAATCCTGTATTAACCCACAGAACTTAATAAAGACTGGGCCACGAAAAGAAAGCCTCTGTCCTGACATACCAAGTCAACTTGTGAAGATGTGCTAGCGTTTATAAAGAAACAAACAAGAGTTTATTCAGAGGTGAGTATAATTAATAAGCTAGATCTGTTATTCGGATCATGTGAGATTAACAGATTGCTGATACGTTTTTCATATAGAAATATTTTTTTAAAAAAAATAACTAAAAATGAGAAAAATGTGGAAACCGTCTAAAATGTATTTGCCTAGTTATTTTAAAAATTAGTTTCATCTCATTTATTTTTCTGTCCTTTAATATATTCGGGGCTCATTTTAAAAGCCTTTACAAATAATCCATATTGATTATTGAATTGATTGGATTCACAGTCTGTGCTACATCATAATAGGATATGTCTGATTCTGGCTTTATATGATGCATGAATCCAGCTAAGTCGAACAAATGCTGGTTTAGTGAACCTTATATCCATAACTCCAATATTTCCTTGTATTACCTATAAATAATGGACACACTAATGGTAACAGAAGGAATCATTCTTATAACCCTTTCTTCTCTACATACAGAAGATAGATTTGACAGGTAACTGATGGATAGATATAGAGAGATGATGATAGATAGATAGATAGATAGATAGATAGATAGATAGATAGATAGATAGATGATAGATAGATAGATAGATAGATAATAGACAGACAGACAGACAGACAGACAGACAGACAGACAGACAGATAGATAGATATAGAGATACATTTACTATTCATCAGAATTCTCAGAAAAGTTTCACGTTTTGTAATCTGTTGTTGATATCGTCTGATGAAAAGATTTTGGGTAAAAGACAAAGAGGGGGAAATGTCCATACAAGACAATGAAAAGCTCTGGGCAGCTGGCACAAACATTAGTGACCTCAAGAGTCGAATGGTGTGATTTTGTACAAGGCAGTTTCATGTGTTCAGAAGTGAAGCTGAATGAACAAAGGCAGGGGGAACAATAAGTAGAATAGCTAGAACAGAGTCCATTTATTCATGTCGCTATGCTTCACACATTTTAAAACACTGTGAGTTTTAAACTCTGTGTGTTATCTCTGTGAAATAGTTGCCTCTCTCTCTTAAATCTGTGTAGGCTATAGGGAATGATACATACAGGCATGGCAAACTATATGCATCTCACTTGAACAGTGCAATATATAATAGGTTTTGCCATTACAGGAATACTACTTAGCCAATCGCTAAAGCCTGCAAGCCTTTTTGTCATTCCTTGGCAATGCCAAGTGTGAAGCACAACATGTTCTCCTATTTTAAATTAGCAGTTAAGCATCATGTCTAAAATCAGATAAACAAGACAATTGACTTCTTTATTTTTTAATCCGGCCTTTATTATTTTTACATATAAGGAGGTAAACATATCCAATACTCCTTCCTCTACCTATTTTCCCCAGCCTGTGAGGTAGGATGGGCTGAGAGAAAGTGACTGGCTCGAAGCTTTCATGCCTAAGATAAGACCAGAACTCAGAAGTGTCCTGTTTTGTAGCCTGGTCCCATAACCAATAGACCAAATTCCATAGCTCCAGTGTAGTATATTTAAACTGGGAAACAAGATAGTATACAGTTGCAGTATTAACAACTGTATAATAAGTTTGCAGTCCCAACAGAAGAAGAACAAAGGCAAATATATGTAGCTCAGGACTGAAATGAGGGGGGCTTGGTGCTCTCTGAGTTTGGTGCTTTTCTTGAAGACATTTCATTAGCCAAAATTAGGTAACACCATCAGTGCTAGTCTAACCAAACTCAAAGAAAACTTTCTTCTTCAGGAGAAGAAGCACATGAACTTGAAGCTTCTATGCATTAACAGCTCAGAGTTGTTTATTAAATCCACAGTAGAATAACATAACTCAGAATGCAAAGCAAACTCTTAATACAAAAGCACTCAAAGTATTTATTAATAAAGCAATTTTAACTATCAAAACAAAGCAGCTGTAAATACTAACATAACGACTGTTTGGTAAAAAGCAAATCCAAAGCCAGATGACTAGTATTTACCTGGGAATATTGATGAAAATAAGACCCTCTATACTTGGAAGCTCAACTTCATGCTGGTCCACTTGAAGTTTAATTTCTTTATGAAGACTCCTGGTATGGCTCATTTTCTGCAGCCCAACTTTTACATAGACTCCTTTGTTGTGTAGCCTATAAATAAAAGTTGTGTTTATTAAAAATGGTACATCACGGGCTGTGCTTTGCTTATTGACACAATAGTTTCTTTCTCTGATTTTATGGGAGACTTGCTTTCCTCAATCAGATAAGTAAATGTTTAGCAAATCAAGCCTGAAATGGAACTGGGCTGTACATTATTTAAAAAGTGACCATGTCTCAATTAGGTTACACAGCAGAATTGTCAAACATCTTTGCTCCTTTATGAAGACCAGTTTCATATACTGGAACGTAGAACCAAATCAGGCCTTACTACTGTAGATGAACGCTTCAAAGTTCAGAGTGAGATCATACAGGTTTAAACTGAAATATCAGAACAGTGAACCGAGGAGCAATACACTGGAAGTGGGATTCAATGTGAACAGAAGAATAGCTTAATCTTGATATGTTTACTTAGGAACTATGATGAATGTAGAAATGCAGGGAACTGTTGGAAGAAACATGGCTCAAGTGGTTTGGAGCTTAAACTAAGAGAAACAAGAATGACTCTTGAGTCTTCTATTTCATCTCTTTTGGAGTATTATCCCTCTTCAACCCAGCCAGCAGGACTATTTGGGATGATGGGAATTGTAGTCTAATGCCTTTGCAGATACCAGATTGAGGGAAGCAGAGATGCAGCTATCGTGACAGTAATAGTTGCTACCTAGTGTGCTGTGTCAAGATTCCCACTTCCCCACATGGAAGGCAGGCTCCATGTGAATAAACACAATGGACAAGTTTATATATGATGGTTGACTTTATTTACAAAATAACCACTGACAGTATCTTGCGTTACCACTTCATATTGCCAGAAACAGGTGTTTACTTCTTGTTTCTGGCAAAAATGCCCATTGTGGACAACTAAGTCCCCTAATGACCATGGCATCTGCTTTTTGCTTAATGACCCCCCCCCCCAAAAAGGAGGTAATCTGGTGGCCTAATTAACTACTAGCACAATTTATGACCTTAATTCCAGACTCAATTATAGTTGTAAGTCAAACATTGCCTGTATTAATGAGTTGGAACATATGAAACATATGAAAGTTTCTTTTCAATGATTATCAGTTCATGGGAGAAGTTATCACTTTTCTCAAAAAAAAAATCCAAATACCTGCTATTGAATTTGCCTGGCTCTTCTTCCCTGGCATGATGGAAACCTAGACTCAGCTCTGCATCAATTCCAAGGCCACAATAATTATTCATCTGTACAATCTGGAGGGGGGTGGGGAAGTAGAAATGAAGTTTCACTTTTTGAACTAAACTATTTCTAATTTCTAACAAACACACAGGAACATCTCCATTACAAACTCTTCAATTTAAAAAGAACTACAGTATAAAGCAGATCCTAACTAGTTAGGTTCAACTTCTAGTTGAACAGACAAATGTTATCTTGATATTTGTCTTCAACAGGACAAATGTCTATCTGTCTTTCATAAGAACCCATAGCATTTCCAAAGGCAATCCAGTAATATTCTCAATTCTCAGCATCCAGTTTATCTGTCATCTTCTCTTTTTTCTACACTGCCAAAACGTATGTTTTGCTTTTAGTCTGTCATATCGCTGCACAGAGTATGTGAGTTTTGCTACAAAATAAAAAGATAGCTGAGGCATTGGATTTCGGGAAGAAAGAATTGGACCTCTGCTTATGTAGCCATGATTCTTCTAAATGATTTTGGACAAACCAGATTAACATAATCTTCCTGGAATCCAGGAAGAAAGCCTTCTCTGCCATAGCCACCGGCCTTTGGAACTTTCTCCCCCAGAGAATGAGGTGAGCCCCCCAATTTCCTGCCCTTTCTGAAGTGTCTGGAGACATGGTGCTGCTGACTCACTTGAGTCTCACATAAACTGCCTCCTATCAGAATACATTGTTTATAAATTTTATATCTCTCCTTAACAGATTAACAGAGTTGGAAGGGACCTTCTAGCCTAATGCCCCTGCACAAGCAGGAGATCCTACACCATTTCTGACAAATGGCAGTCCAGTCCCTTCTTGAAAGCTTCCAGTGATGAAGCTTCCACAACTTCCGAAGGCAAGCTGTTCCATTGGCTGATTGTTCTCACTGTCAGAAAAGTTCTTATTTCTAGGTTGAATCTCTCCTTGATCAGTTTCTATTCATTATTCCTTGCCTGGCCTTCAGGTGCTTTCGAAAATAGCTTGACCCCCCCCCCTTTCTGTGGCAGCCCCTCAAATATTGGAATACTATCATATTTGTATAGTTTAATTGTACACCGCTGAGTCGGCTCGGTGAGTGACATGGATGTTCTCCAGATTTCGGGAGAGGGGGCGGTATATAAACGCTAATAATAAATAAATAAAATAATAAATAAGATTTGATACAGTAACAAATAATTTTCCTTAGAAAACTATCTGAAGAGATATGACATATCTCACATTAAATCCCACACATTCTTTATGTAATGCATTTCAAGAGGCTACATAAGAAAGCTGGTGATTTCATTTTATGCGGCCGACAATGTGAAGTTTACCGTGCTTATCCTAGTAGAGAACAGCACACTCAGCTGTTTCTTTATTGGCTTATAAAAAGGAAAGAGAAGTAAACTGTGATCCATTTTACAAGGATTTTATAAAAATCCTAGCCATGTGGTGATTACATGATCAAACATATATATTCTAATTACCATATTTCATAGCATGGCAATCTTCCAATTAGGGTGCAACAAAGCACCATCGCAATTTATAGGCCTTTCAAAATAAAATCACATCAGTCCTAAGTAATCAGAATATTGATTATACTCTCATCATTATTGTTATACAATTATACAATGATGAGAATAGCTGGGAATTGTAACCAGGTCTACATCTCGGCCAAAATTAGGCTGGGGCTGGGGAGGGTTTTAAAAGTACAATGACTATATATGTATACTTTTTTGTTCTATTGTTTTTAAAAAAGGAGGAGAATACATGTTAAAATTAAATATGTATATTGAAAAGGAATTATAAATACCATCAACATAAAATGGAGCTTGCTCAGAAGCTGAAATACACCAAGTAAATGAGATGAAGAGTGGGAAGTAGAGGAGAGAGAGGGAAGAAGAGAAGGATAGGAGAGAGGGCAAGGGGGGAGGGAAGAGGAGGAGAGAAATGGGGAGTGGAAAGGGGAG
The DNA here is from genome assembly GCF_964273705.1 of Natrix helvetica. Classification (NCBI taxonomy): domain Eukaryota; kingdom Metazoa; phylum Chordata; class Lepidosauria; order Squamata; family Natricidae; genus Natrix; species Natrix helvetica. The sequence continues at coordinate 102,303,972 of NC_138552.1, read as the reverse complement.
AGAGGAGAAGGAGAGAGGAAGGGGAAGTTGAGAAGGGAAGGATGACAAAGGGGAAAAAAGAAGGTAGGGAGGGGGAGGAGAAAGGGAGAAGAAAGTGATGGATAAGGTACAAATATGGTGTATGGAGAGCAGAAGAGCCAATAATTGTTTTTGGGAATGAATGTGTGTGTGTGTGTGTGTGTGTGTGTGTGTGTGTGTATGTGTTATTTGTGCTGATAAATAAATAAATCCTCTGTGCATAATGTCTGTCAACATTGCATCAAGGTAAGAATTTTCACCATGACTTGCACATTCATCAGAAAAGAGGAACAGAGAGTGAAAAAGAGACTAATTATGGTAGCAAAAAAAAAGATAAGTAGAAGCAAAAGTGAAGGAAAAATGGAGAGAAGACTATAAATTATGCCCAAAAATCTATTATTAAAAATAGCAGGCATCTGAGAAAGACACTACAATAAGAACGTTGGTCCTTACCTGAACGTTTCTTTTTGGTAGACGAAAGGGAGGGGTGACTCATGGATATTCTCACAAGCTGATTGGTCCAAAGACTGAGGGAAATCCTTTTAACATCCTCCTTTCCCTGTTGGCTCCCAGTTCCTCGAAGTTGCATGGCCATAAATGCAAAAAGACAGTGCTTGGACCAAAGACTGAGAGGAACTGGGAGCCAACAGGGAAAGGAGGATGTTAAAAGGATTTCCCTCAGTCTTTGGACCAATCAGGCTGTGAGAATATCCATGAGTCGCCCCTCCCTCTCGTCTACCGGAAAACAACCAAGTTATCCTCTACTGCTTCAATCTTGAATTATTAGATCATTCTACACGTTTATGAGTTTTGGATGTTCAGTGCCTTCCTTTTTTGTTGTTGTTGTTGCTACATTTTTATAGTTTCAGGAAGGAAAAATTGAGAAATACCTTAGGAGGTTCTGGCTCTAATACACCATTTTCTGAGCTTTCCAGTGCCTCTTGAGCATCTAAAAGGATGGTCCAACGATCCATAAGCACATCGTCAGCTTCATCTACGGATATCAGAATGGAGTACGGATCTTCGCCACTATAGCCAGCACCCCAGCGCAGGACCCTCCCCAAGTCGTTACCTGATCAAAAAGGGCATATTTTCATTTTTAAAAATCTACTAAAGAAAAAGAAAAACCCTTTACTCTCACTTAACCTGAATTTCAATAGGTTTGCTACTTCTGACCAATGGTGTAGACCGGTGGTTCTCAACCTGTGGTCCACAAACCCCCGAGGGACCACGATGTCACAGTGGAGTCCACAAAGTCTTGAAGAAATGTTATGATTTAAATCTTGAGTTAAGTCTTGGTGGTCCAGGGCCACAAAAGGTATTTAAAAGGGGTCCATGGTGAAGAAAAGGTTGAGAACCACTGATGTAAACTACCAGGAGTTGTAGTTCTGCCACAACTACAATGCCCATTGATTCCAATACATTTTAATGATCACTTACAAAGTTAAAATGAGATGTTTGCTGAATTTGCCATTGGAAATAATCTCCTAATAACACCAGTTTGCTGTAATAGTAGCCAGTGCTAATTTAATTTGCGGAAGGATGACTGAACCGGTAGAGGGAGTGGTGGGAGGCTCCGCCCACCCGCCTGAAGCTTCTGCGCTCACACACGCAAACTGGTAGTAAACCAGCTAGCAACCCACCACTGGAGAGAATCTATGAGCTTATGGGAATCCTCATTCATTGCCCTTCTTCTTCCTAAAATCCACAGTTTACGCCTCACCTGTTCCTAATGGCAAAATAGCCACAGATGGTTCAGGGCAGGCGAGCTTGTGCCTGATCTCTTCCAGGGCACCAAGGACCCATCCAACTGTGCCATCACCACCGCATACCAATATTCGGAAATATGGAATTTGGGAGAAGGCATGAAATCTTCAGTGTATAAAAAAAACAATAAGCACAATATTATTATAAGCAAAACTGCAAATTCAAGCATGTGTACAGTTTACTTTCAATCTATCCAGCAACTAAAACCAGACATGGGCTCATGTATCTTATTTTCTTAATAGACTGAAGTCGATATCCCAAGAACTAGATGAATTCTACATGGGCAAGGAGAGATTGGACTTCATTTAATCCAGCAGCAACCCTTCCAGCTCCAAAAGCAATTTGAAGGTTAACAGAAAGAATTGAGAAATCTCATTGGGCTCTCAGACTCCTAGGAGATGCACAAGAGTAACTTTATGGATCTGGTCTGAGTGCTTTTGAGATACAGTAGAACCTCTGGTCACAAACACTTCTGACCACGTCCAAATCAGGCTCCGACCAAAACATCCACTTTTTTTTCCGTAGCCGATTTCCCCTTCCACGCCATTTTTTTTTTTGTAAACACCAAATTTCCAAAATTATGTTTGGATCATGACCAAATTGGTTTTCGACCAAAGTTATGGAACGAATTATGGTCATGACCAGAGGTTCTATTGTACTGACAAGAAGATCACTCACAGAATGATCTAGTATTACCTCTTCATTCTAGATGATCTAGGTTGCATTAAACATGTTTTTTCCCCAAATTCTAACATAACAGAACCAAAATCAGAAAAAAGAAACAAAAACTGAGCCAACCTAACGTTCTTTTTCAAATAAGACTTCACCTTCACCTCATATGCATCCTGCTCCCTTCCTACCATCTTTGTCAATTTTAAATAAATTTTAACATTAACATTTATTATTTTAATATTTAATGTTTTATTTTGCAAGCCACCTAGTGTCACCTCTTGGAGAGATGGGCATTTCATATATATGGAGTGATGGAATGGGCCTTGGTATCCTTATAGACGCATATAGTAAGGCAAGAGCTATAAAGCCCAAAAATCCTTCTCAATCTCAGATTTTCAGATTACGTTTGCCCTCAAAAACAGCTGTTAGGAGAGCCTTAAAACAGGCTAAAGGGCTCTTCAGGGTTCGAGAATGGTTGTTTGATTTAAATATCTTGCTGGCCTGAAAAATGGGGATTGACTACTCAAAAACACATTCCTGGGCAACATGGATAAGCCCACTTGGCCTTTGAAATTCAAGTGCCTTGCTTGAACAATGAAAGCATTTGATAAAGATGGTAAAGAGAGAAAATTAATGTTATTACTTCTCTTGCTGAAGATAAATGGACTGCTTTTTAATTTTCATACAATGCTCTGTCATCTGTAAGTCTATTAAGCTTTCTTCTACAAATCTGTTAAACAAAACGGAACTGTGCCCACTAACATTTTATAGTATCACTTTCCAGCTATGTAATACACATTCAATATGGAAAGCCGACAGATTTGCATGTGGCAAGAAGAAGAAAAGCAAAATAGTTTCTCGCCTATTTGAAAAATAAAACCACAACTCATCACCAATAAATAAAACTGAGGGGGAAAGTACTCAAACCAACCTAAAATTAATTTCTTGTTTCTACTTATTTAAAAAACAACCTTGTAGAACATGTGAGTGTATTCCATGCAGCTTAAATAGAAAAAAAAAACCGCCTGAATGTTTCATTTTCAAGAGTTAATACCTTATCAAAATTTACATTCTGTACGTAGGGGGGGAAAGTCATGTAATGAATGTTCAGTCTATTTTCCAATAAAGGGCAAGCGTCTAGGGTTTTCAGCTTTCTCTCTTTTTCATTCTTTGCATCATTGTGTCTTTGACAAATTAGCTTCTTTTCTTTGGAATAACCGCTGCCAAATCCCAAGGCAAAAAATAGAAATGGCGTTTATTCAACTCACCCCGACAGTTTTAATAAGTGACTTTAAAGCCTATTGAAAAGAGTGCAAGGATTTATTATTTGACAGTAGGGTTAAACATCTCTTCCTTTTTTCTTTTTTTTTAATTGAACCTTTTGGCGTGAATATTGTCCAATCTTAGCCACATTGCTATTCACACTGTGATGCTTCCTAATTACTGCACTAAAAGCTTTTGAAAGAGGTGGCCGGCTTCCAAAGTCTTTGTGGAGCATTAGCCCAAGGCTTCGGATCTACAATTTTGCAAACAGCAGCTTTGCACTCCAATCCCGAGTAACCTTCCAAAATAAACAGACGATAAGGTGTCAGAATCTTCTGGTCAAAGGGAGAATTAGGAAATCCCAACGCAGCAGCTGCAAAATCTTAAAAGACGTTCCTTGGCAATGCCATCTTGTCACCCATATTGAAATGATACAAGATCGCCTAATTAACCAAGGTTACAGATTTTTCGAACTCCTGAGTCATTATGAAGTGCCAAATGTTAACAGAAAAGGTTCAGGAACAAAAAGGAGTCAAGAAGAGGAAATGTTGTCCTCTCTTCTCCAAGGGGTACAGGCATGATAAAAATGTCACTACAGCAATTTCCATTTGGCCATTGGTCAGGGCTTCGGCAGCTTTGCAAGGCTAAGAGCAAGGAGGAGAAAAAAGCAAGGCAAAAAAAAACAAAAACCCCAACATCACCCGAAACAAATAACACGTGAAATAGTCAAGATGTGTTGAATAGAAACAATAGATTACCCGGGTAGTGGACCTCCATTTGTTAGTTCAAAGATCTGATGAGGATTCAACAGTTTTCGGAAACTGTACAGTAAATTCCGACCTTTAAGACCTCCGCTTTTGGGATTCACAAATATGAGCACAGGACAGCAGTTCTGAGGAAGCTTATTTTGCTAAACAAAAAAAATAAAAGGAGAAGTGGTTAAAAATGTGGCATTTAGAGCCAACAAGATAAAATTCCAACCTACACGACGATGCTTAAGACAATAAAGAGAAACCCAATATCCGTAACAGTCTAAGACTACTTATTAAGAACTTTTTTTGCAGATTTTGGGGAGGGGTTGTCATGAATTTAAAAGCCACAAAGATGCCCGTTAGTGATTTCCAAAGAAAGTCTTATTTTTATTGTTTGCACCTAACTTCCGGTAAGAAGTCTGTAGAAATTCTCAGTCATCCACGTCGTGGTTGCCGCAAAGATGCTTTTTCAGGAGGCAACTGGTTTGTTTACTCTCTTTTTTTCCTTTGAAGACATTTCGCTTCTCATCCAAGAAGGTTCCTCAGCTCTGACTGGATGGTGGGGAATGGAGGGATTTATATTCCTTGCAGATAGCTGGTCATTTGCATCCTTTCTGAGGGTGTTAAGACCACTTGGAGGTTTATCTGTGTCACCTGAGTAGTTCTAATGGTTCCTGTAGACTGTAATTTTTTACACACCATTCTAAGGATATGCTTCAATGACCCTCAAAAAGGATGCAAATGACCAGTTGTTTACAAGGAATATAAATCCCTCCATACCTCACCATCCAGTCAGAGCTGAAAAAGCTTCTTTGTCAAGCTTCCAAATAACATGTCCCATGAAATGCAGTCCAAGGCATCCATTTTCCATCAAAGTCTGTTTATTAGGAACATATCAAATTGGCAAGGATTTGGTTTAATTCCGACTCTGGCCAGGATCCGGAATTACACCCAATAAAAAGCAAAAGTTTGAAAATCCCCCCCCCCCCCAGTCACAATCTCCAATCAATTCTCAGTCCAATCAGTCCTGTGACTTCAAACTCCACTTTCCTTCAGCTGCAGCATCTTCTCTGTTCCCATGGGAAGGAATGCCACCTAGACATAACATTCCCCCTTTATCTAAGTAACCCCCCTTTCAAGAGTTAGAGAGTGGCGAGCCTGAAATGCCATTAAGTTCCTTTACTTGCAAACCTAAAAACTAAGAAGAAATAGATAAAGGCTACAATAAAATATGGCTACACATGTGCAATCTTCAGGGTCAACAGCTCAGCTCTGACTGGATGGTTGGGAATGTAGGGATTTATATTCCTTGCAGATAGCTGGTCATTTGCATCCTTTTGGAGGGTCGTTGAGGCCACATGGAGGTTAATCTGTGTCCTTGGGGTCATCTGAATATTGCTAATGGTTCCCGTAGTCTGTAAATCTTTTTTTTTTGGGGGGGGGGGGAGAAATCTGTTCATATTCTCACACCATTCAAAGGGTGTGCTTCAACGGCCCTCTAAAAGAATGCAAATAAGCAGCTGTCTGAAAGGAATATAAATCCTTCCATACCCCACCATCCTGTCAGAGCTGAAAAAGCTTCTTGGATGGTAAGCAAAATGTCTTCAAAGGGGAAAAAACCCAAAAAACAAAAAACAAAGTCCAGCTGCCTCCTGAAAAAGAACTTTGGAACTTCCAGTAAGGAAGAGCACAATTATCCCATACACGTATGTAAAACTTAAAATTGCTTGGTATGTCAAATAGCTAGTTATAAAAATGGGATACCAGCTGACTTCTACAAGGGATAGCTAAGAACTTTGGCAACCTTGATAGTTGAGCTATCAAAACATCTGGAATAGCAGGTGGCACCCATATCCATGAAGGCCTTTGTGTACATTGTTCCAGTTGTGTCCTTTCTCTTAGACTGGTAGGCTGTTTACAATCATTTGTGCTCTGGTCACCTCTGGTTTGCATTACTGCAATGTGCTGTGCATGGAACTACACTTGAAAGCTACTCAAAAGCTGTCATTGGCCTACTTGCAACACAAATAGTTGTTGGACACAAGTCAGTACACTCATATAACACCATTAGTTTTCCCACTAATAGTATATGGCAGGGGTGTCCAAACTTGGGAACTTTAAGACTTGTGGACTTCAACTCCCAGAATTCCCCAGCCAGCCATGCTGGCTGGGGAATTCTGAGAGTTGAAGTCCACAAGTCTTAAAGTTCCCAAGTTTGGACACCCCTGGTATATGGTTTTAAGAAAGCCTGAGGACTGAAGAACTGATGCTTTCAAATTGTGGTGTTAAAGAATACTCAAATACTATCAAATCAGTCAATCCTAAAAGAAATCAACCCTGCGAGGATAGAAATTGAAACTGAAGCTCAAATACTTTGGCCACCTAATGAAATGAGAGGACTTGCTGGAACCTAAATTGGGAAAGATTGAAGGCAAACAGAAAATGATACAACAGAGGATGAAATGGTTAAATAGTGTCGTTGATGCAGTGAACATGAATTTGGGCAAACTCTGGGAGACAGCGGGGGCCTGGTTAGTGCTACGATCCACAGGGTCGCAAAGAGTCAGACACGACTTAGTGGTGGAACAACAACACAATTTTGCGAGCTGTGTTGGCTCACGGATGCAGTTCAAGTTGCCAGTTATCATCTATAGAATAAAAGCCCTACGTGGCCTAAGGCTAGGTTATTTGTAGGACAGCTCACCTCCAATTGTCTCTGCTTAATCTATGAGATTTTGCAGAAACAATGACATCTGATGGGACCTGGTGATGCTTTCTCTGCCCTGGCACCTGCTTTAGGGAATATTATTTCCCAAGGTTCAAATGGTGTGACCCTACTAGCCCTCCATAAAGTCCTAAAAATATGGCTCTTCTGGACATTTGGGCCAAAGTGCGAGATGAACTCATCCGGAATGAAAGCTATGGCTGGTCTCAATCATTTTGTTAGCTTTTATTTTGTTATTCTCTTTTCAGATCCAGGCATTGGTTGTGCTTCGTTTTTAGGGTTTTTTGTTTTCCATGTTTCTCTCCAATTGTAAGCCGCTCAGGGTTGCTTTTTACAAGCTGGACATCCATATAAATCAAACTAACCAACAACAAACAAATATATCTTGAACCGTCTCTGCCACATTTACTCCAAAATGAGCAAAGCTTATTTCGCAACCTGAATCAAAGGTAAGGCATTGATTGTTCTAGGCAGCTGCTTAAATACAGGAACAGTTTGCCTTTATCCCTAAAGACTATCTTTCGTTGGCTTAGGCAAAAATGGAAAATAGCAGTCACAAGCAGTTTATTTTGGAGAGAATGAATGGATTAATATTGTCAACCCAAATCATTCTTTTCCTCCTGGGCTCTAATTACATCTGGCTCTAGTAGAGGGTTCTTTCTGACACCATGATTTATACTAATCACTGGTCTGAGCTTCCAAATGAAAAGATAAACTATGATGTAGAGTCGCTTCTGTTTCTTAACTTCCTATCAATTCAATACTCCAACCTTTCGGTAGAGATACTTTCAGAAACAGAGCATCAGTGCTCATTATGGTTTATTCTACTTTAACAGCCAATCAGAAGAACCAATTACTTACTTACAATGAAACTGAGTGGTCTTCTGTGAATTCACCCAAGGGCTTCCTACTTCTGCAAAGCCCATTCAGAACCTGCTATAGTATATGGCATGCTTTGCTTGGCGTCTCGTCCTCCACACATACAATGAATGACTAGCTGCATTTCATGCTAAATCCTCTTAATTCCTGATACCAACATTCCTGATCCTGCATGAAATTCTAAAGTCACTAGCACCAAGCAGGGAAGAAGGGAAGGATGTATGAAGACAGATTACTGGAATCGACACCTTCAAGATGTGAGTCAGTCAGCATAAAGATCTAGGTCTGTGATGGTGAACCTATGGCATGCGTGCCGGAAATGGCACACAGAGCCATCTCTCCAGGCACGCCATTCATTGCCCATTGTGCACACCAGCCAGCTGGTGTTCACACACACAGTGGCACCAGAAACCGGAAGACAAAGTGACCGGCACACATGCACACGCTGGAAGCTCAGGGAACTGCTCTTCCGGTTTCCTCCCCTGCATGCACGTGCTCACTCCCGTTTTGGCATTCAGTGCCAAAAAGGTTTGCCAATACTGATCTAGGTTATGCACTTTTCCCGATGGACAGAAAGATGTTCAGGCCATTTGGGGAATAGGATGTAATCCCAGTACACAAGTCACAAAGTGAAGCAAACCATGGCTGCTGAAGCTTCCATGGGATGAAAAGGATGTAGTTAGATTCTTGTGCATCTTTGCTAGGACTTTAGTCAGCATTAAGAACTGCTGGAAGACTTTTTATAAGGACCTGTTCCATGAGAACCTGAGTTTACTTCCTAGAGATGGAAGGCCTATTTGGTCCCTACTGAAAAAAAGACAGGCGTTGGTGTTTGTCTCAAGATACAGTGATCATTCTTGCATTTGCTCCAGTGGATTCCAAGAGGTCTGGTGAAGGAGACTAACTCCCAAGACTGGAAACAGAACATTACAAATAGGTGAATGTTGTGGAACTCTGGATCATGACTGCTGGGAGATTTGGGGAAGAGCAAGAGAAGATGTGAGGACATGGCCCTCATCTTTAAAAATAGAAAGGGAGATCTTTGAGTAATAGATAGCATAGGACTCAAGACCATGGAAGAAGAGTGTAGGGAAGGGCTATGATATGAATATATGGAACTGAGGGATATTAGGGCAATATATTTCCCCAAAACCAAGCAATCAATAACCAATTATGTTCCCAAAGATCTCAAAATGGATGAGGGGCCTTTCTTGTCAATCGTTCAGGAACAGAACAAAATTCCTGGGCTTCCCTATTAAGGGGAAGTGTAGTCTCTGCAAATTCTGACAGCAAGGCAGCAGGAATTGGCAAAGTAAAAAGCAAAAAACAGGGAAACGAATAATCATAGATAAGCATCTAGCTGGACAAAGGTGAATTCCAGGTCAAGAAATCCAAAGCCAAGCTGAAGATTTAGGATGCCAAATCAGCAGCAGTTAAACAAGCAGGGGTTGTAAATAACTGGATTCACAAAGTCACTGTTCATGGAGCCAGATGCTTAAATTGCTTCTAGCAAATGAAAACTGTTTCTGTGAGTCTTAAATCCCTTCCTTGCCAAGAGTGCCAGCTGTTGCCTTCCTTCTGCTCTGCTGGGTAGTTCCGTGTCTTGCTCCCCCACCACTGGGGAGGCACTGGGTTGAGAATTGTGGTTACCCTACACCAAATCAATGGTCCTTCACAAAATACTGAAGAGGTTTCTACGGAGGAAAATCAAGATCCATTTGCTGTATAACAGAGTTGAGGAGATTTGGAGGATGGGTCCAACCACCTTCTCCATCATATAACAGACCTCCTCACAGTTCACACCCTTATACAAGATTATGAATCCTCCATGGTGGCCATGTTGGAATTTGATTTTCAAAATCCCTACAAGTCTTTGTAAGCGACCCCTGGCAGTAACCCCCAATGTTGTCCTTATTTTATTTTTGTAGTACCTATCAATGTCCAAAGGACATAAGTAAGACCCTATGGACTTAAAACAAACTATATCAATCAGTAATATTCATGTTTCACTTTCACTTTTCATAAATGAAAATGCACTAGATTAACTCTCTTATTTTTATTGTGGGACACTAGGTGAGGCTACCGTTTCATCTACTTTATTCCATGCTTTATACTAGAAAACTGTGGTTGATTTCAAACAATTATGTGTAAATCTGTGTAAATCTAGCTTCACAAAGATAATAAATTGCTTAGTTCCCTTCTCTTCTCTTCTGCCAAAGTTGGACAAAAATTGAAAGTTTCTGCTTCTAGTTTAGATTAAGCACAAGTGTATACATAGTTTGTGATTAAATGTAATCATGGCTACTTTACAGAAAACAGCTTCACAATCCACAGACCTGACTTGTTTCTACTGCCATCAAACAAGGGATCCCCCCCCCCATTTCTAAGGTCTCATTAATCTAAAGTGGAACCAAACATCTCTGAACTTTTTGCAACTGATCTGAGAACAAAGGGGATTGTTTATGTAACTTTTAAATTATTAATCAGGTTGGATCTGAACCAGTTCATATGAACAGTTCACCTTGCTTTTTCTATACCTACACACCAGTGGTGGGTTTCTATTTTTTTTACTACCGGTTCGCTCGTGCACGCTCGTGTGCTCACATGGCGCTTCTGCACATGTGCAGAAATGTTCGGGCGGGTGGGCGGAGCCTCCCACCGCCACAAGTACCAGTTCACCTGATCTGGGCCGAGCCAGGAGCAACCCACCTCTGCCTGAAAAAAATCAGAGTGCTGTCTTAGGAAAAGCACTATGGACCAAGTGTCCGCTTGAGCAGAAATAAACCTCTGCTTGCCTCTTTTAAGTAAAAGCAAATTCTTTGAAATCTGATTAATATGTACAGGAAATCTTGTAAAGCAAGACTTAATTAATTGTTTGCATGAACAATTTCAAGGAAGGTGGGGATTTTTCAAAGGGTTTACTATAAGTCATTGATCTTTACAATTGCATCTATTGTTTAAGATGCAATCCTTAAAGTTCTTATCTAGAATTCAAATACCTTGCAAATCATAAGAAACAAAAGATTCACTTAGGCTCAGTAAACAAGCAATAGCTGTAACTATAGCAAGTTAGGAGTTACAATATTGTCCCCAGATGTAATCTCACAAATGCTCCCAGTATCAGAATGTACCCACAACACAAATCAAGAAATGGTTGGGGGAGAAATTCAGCCAGATAAGAATCCATGGGATTGGTCTAACTCATAAAGGAAACATCAAAGAATTCCTAAACGTCATAGGATGCACATCCAGGAAATAAGATTTCATGCTGCTGCTGTTTAAGAAAATGTGACCATGGCTCATTTTTGCACTTTCAAGAGATTTCAGCCTGCTGGATCTGTTGCCAATTCAATACTGACTATATTCAACAATATACAGACACTGTTATACTCTCCAGAAATAATTAATGTTCTTTTAGTGTTCTTTAAACCACACTGGAACTATCCTTCAAGCTTGTAAATTGGCAAAGCTGTTTTTCTTTTAGATAGAACCAAAATAGCATATTATTTTAAATGCCCAAATCAAACACAACTGTTCTTTGTTTATAACAACACATTTCCTAATTGACAGTAAATTCTTCTGTGCCACTGTGTGTTAATTCCTCACATTCTCTGTGTGATCAGAGTAGAATATCAAAATAGTGCTGAATTTAATTTAACAAGTTAAATTGCTATGAAAATGAAATCACTTTCATTTCACTAAGAACACATTGCCCTGATTGTAGAATAGATTTGTATCACCTCTATGCCAAAGAGCACATATTTAATTAATACAATTTATACTGGGCAAATGTTTGAACATTCATTATTTAAACAATATCAATCCAGTTGGACTTTAAGGAACAACTTAATTATGTAAAATATTCAGTCAGCAATGTGCAATGGATTATTTCCTTTATGCTAACTAATTAATATATTCTAATTCCCATTCCCATTACTTGTCCCAGCTTCTGCCAACCTAGCAGTTCGAAAGCATGTAAAAATGCAAGTAGAAAAAATAGGGACCACTTTGGTGGGAAGGTAACAGCATTCCGTGTGCCTTCGCTGTTTAGTCATGCCCGCCACATGATCACGGAGACATCTTTGGCTCTTTGGCTTTAAAATGGAGATGAGCACTGCCCTCTAGAGTCTGAAACAACTAGCATATATGTGCGAGGGGAACCTTTATCTTAATCTTTTTATTCTATTTAGCTAACTTCTTCTAAGTATTTAATTTAATTTAACTGACAGGTGACGTGTTAGTGCCACTTTATAATGTCCTGGTAAAACCACACTTGGAATATTGCACTCAATTTTGGTTGCCACAATATAAAAAAGACCTTGAGACTCTGGAAAGAGTGCAGAGAAGAGCAACAAAGATTAGGGGGCTGGAGGCTAAAACATATGAAGAATAATTGCAGGAATTGGGTATGTCTATTCTAGTAAAAAGAAGGATGGAATGACATGATAGCAGTGTTCCAATATTTGAGGGGCTGCCACAAAGAAGAGGTGGTCAACCTATTCTCCAAAGCACCTGGAGGCAGGACAAGAAGCAATGGATGGAAACTAATCAAGAAGAGATCCAATCTGGAATTAAGGAGAAATTAAGGAATTGAGAACAATTAACCAGTGGAATGCTTGCCTTTAAAAGTTGTGGATGCTCCATCACTACAGTGACGTGCAGTCAGGTGAGGCAGGTGAGGCACAGCCTCACCAGTCTCATCATGAAAAAAAAAAGTAAAAGGAAAAAGCTGAGCTAGTTACTGCCTCACCGTGGATGACTCTGCTTAACTGTTAAAAAAAGCTGGAAAAGGTACGTGTGGGTTGGAGGGAGGGGGAGGAATTCAAACTTCATCCTCCTGGTGCTGTGCATGGCTTTGGGCAAAGGCTGGAGGGAAGGACCCTGGCTCGCTTGTGCTCTCCCTCCCCAAGAGTAGTTTGATTGCAGGCAGAGCCACGTTGTGGGGCCGGTGTGTGTGCTACAGCATGGCTCTTTGCCTGGCTTCCTGCCTCCTCCTGTGGTCTCCTCACTGGTGCTCTCCCTCCCCAAGTGTAGTGACTTCCTCCCCAGGCCCCCATTCATTTCTCTCTCTCACACACACAGCTGGATAAAACTATATAAAAATCTAGCCCAGCTTCACTGATTACAAGTTTGAAAAGGCAACGTGGCTCCGCCTGCAATCAAACTACACTTGGGGAGGGAGAGCACAAGCGAGCACTGAGGAGACCACAGGAGGAGGCAGGAAGCCAGGCAAAGAGCCATGCTGTAGTACACACACTTGCCCCCAGCCTCTTTCTTTTGGAAGGCTCAGATCGGCTCCCCTCCGGCTTCTCTGCCTCTCCTCTCACCCCAGCCTGCCAGCAGGAGGTGGTGGGTGGGCTTTATTGTGTTCCAGGCATTTCCCACCCAGACAGCAGGCTGCATTTGCAATGGTGGAGGTGTTTGGGAAAGGCAGCAGGGGAATGGGGGGGATGGCAGAGGAGCTGCTTTCAAGCCACTGGAAAAGATATCCAATCCAACTTTTGTGTGTGTGGGGGGGGGTTTGTTTGAGAGTGAGTGAGAGAGGGAAGGGGTAGGAGAGATAGTCCAATCCAACTTCTGTGTGTGTGTGTGTGTGTGTGTGTGTGTGTATGTTTGAGAGAGGGGGAGGAAGGGAGAGAGGGAGGAAGGAGGGGAAGGAGAAGAAAAAGAAAAAGAAAGAAGGAGCAAAGGAGAAAAACAAATGCTGTCGCTTTAAATTGGAACTGAGCATGCCTGGCTGTGGAATTCTGGGAATTGAAGTCCACAAGTCTAAAAATATTTGAAACCCAGCACTATGTCAGTGCCTCACCAGTCATAAACCTCACTGCACGTCACTGCATCACTATAGGTTGTTAAGAAGAGATTGGACAACCATTTGTCTGAGATGGTATAGGGTCTCCTGCTACTCCTTAGGATAATAATAATAATAATAATAATAATAATAATAATAATAATAATAATAATAATAATAATAATAATAATAATAATATTTAATGCTTCTAGACCGCCCCCTCTCCCACAAGGGACTCGGGGCGGTGTACAGTTCATACAAAATATAACAGGATACAATAAAATTAAATTAAATATGTACAGTTGACAATTGACATGGAGGAGGTTAAAATGTAGTTAAAAGAACTGTACAAAGCAGATATAAAATAAATTCAAACCCCTAAAAACAAATACAGTAAATTAAAAAACCCTAAAATAACCAGATATAATACATTTGCCAGGAGGGACAGTTGAATTATGCCAGGCCTGCTAGTCGGAACAGGTGGGTCTTCAGTTTTTGCCGGAAGGAGCGGAGGTCAGAAGTGGTTCTAATGTCGGGGGGGAGGTCATTCCAGAGGGTTGGGCCCATCACAGAGAAGGCCCTACTCCTCGGTGTCGCCCGCTGGCATTGCCTAGTGGACGGCACCAGGAGAAGTCCCTCCCTGTGTGAGCGTATTGGCCGCAGGGATGTATGTGGGAGGATGCGATCCCGCAAGTAACTAGGTCCCGTGCCATGGAGCGCTTTAAAGATGGTAATCAGCACCTTGAAACGCACCCGGAAAACCACAGGCAGCCAGTGCAGCTCGCGCAGGAGAGGTGTTACGTGGGAGTACCTTGTACTCCCCATCACAGCCCGCGCGGCTGCGTTCTGAACTAACTGCAGTCTCCGGGCGCGTCCCAAGGGCAGCCCCATGTAGAGAGCGTTGCAGTAATCCAGGCGGGACGTCACCAGCGCATGAGTGACCGTGCGTAGGGCATCCCGGTCCAGTAGGGGGCGCAATTGGCGCACCAGGCGAACCTGGTGGAACGCCCCCCTTGCCACGGCTGCCACAAGGTCATCCATTGACAGCCGGGCATCAAGGAGGACGCCCAAATTGCGCGCCCGTTCCACAGGGGGCAATTGTTCGCCCCCTATGGCCAGCGATGGGATCAGCTGGCTGAACCGAGGTGCCGGTAGCCACAGCCACTCAGTCTTGGAGGGGTTGAGTTTAAGTCTGTTGTCCCCCATCCAGACCCTGACGGCCTCCAAACACCGGGACATCACTTCGACAGCCTCGTTGGGGTGGTTTGGAGTTGAAATATACAGCTGAGTATCATCAGCGTAGAGGTGATACTCAACCCCAAAACCACGGATGATCTCACCCAGCGGCTTCACATATGTGTTGAACAGGAGAGGCGAGAGGACCGACCCCTGTGGCACTCCACAAGTGAGTGGCCTCGGGGTCGACCTCTGTCCCCGTCAACACACATTGCCTCCGGTCGGAGAGGTAGGAGCCAAACCACCGCAAAACGGTACCTCCGACTCCTATCCCCTCCAACCGGTGCAATAGGATACCATGGCCGATGGTATCAAAAGCCGCCGAGAGGTCTAATAGGACCAGGATAGAGGAACAACCTCTATCTCTGGCCCTCCAGAGATCATCAACCAACGCGACCAAGGCTGTCTCTGTGCTGTGCCCGGGTCGGAAGCCGGACTGGCGTGAGTCTAGATACTCGGATTCGTCAAGGTGTCGTGGAAACTGCTGCGCCACCACATTCTCTACAACCTTCGCTAGAAACGGAAGGTTGGAGACTGGACGATAATTAGCTAGCTCCATTGGGTCAAGTGAAGGCCTCTTAAGCAAGGGCCTCACCACCGCCTCTTTCAAGGTGGTTGGTAAGGATCCCTCACCCAATGAGGCATTCACCAGGCCCAGAAGCCAGCCTCGGGTCACCTCCCAAGATGCCAGTACCAACCAGGAGGGACACGGGTCCATTAAACATGTGGTGGGTCGCAGCCGTCCACGCAACCTATCTAAATCCTCGGGGGCAACAGAATCAAACTCCTCCCAGGATGGTCTCACAAGACTCGCTGTTGGCGGCCCGTCTGGTCCACTGAGTGGGGCCCATCCGCTCCGGATCTGAGCGACTTTGTCCTGCAGATATTCCCCAAATTCCTCTGCTCTGCCCTGTAAGGGTGCCCCCTGTGTCCGCTGTGACAAGAGGGAGCGGGTCACCCTAAACAGGGCGGCAGGGCGGTTATCCGCGGACGCAATAAGGGTGGCGCAATATCTACGTTTGGCCACCCTTAATGCCACAAGGTAGGTCCGCAAGTAGGATCTTACCTGTGTTCGATCAGATTCGGAGCGTGAGGACCTCCACCTGCTCTCTAGACGTCTCCTGTGGCGCTTCATCACCCTCAGCTCCTCGGTATACCAAGGAGCCCGGGTGGGTTGCTGCCGCAGGAGAGGTCGCAAAGGCGCAACCCGGTCCAAGGCCCCAGCCGCCGCCCTATTCCAGGCGGCCGCTAGGTCCTCCGACCGAGCGCGGGTCAGGGCTACAGGTAATGGCCCAAGCTCCGTCTGGAACCTATCCGGCTCCATCAGGTGCTTGGGGCGGTACCAGCGTGGACCGTCTGGTCCCGCCTCCTCGCGGTGGGGGGTAGCGCCAGGGAAGTCAAGCCGGAGACATGAGTGATCTGACCATGACAGGGGTGTAACAGTAAAATCCCCTCTACCCAGATCACTCGTCCACTGCTCAGATACAAAAACAAGGTCCAATGTGTGGCCTCCTTCGTGTGTGGGGCCCTGAATTAACTGGGTCAGGCCCATGGCTGTCATGGAAGCCATGAACTCCCGAGCTACCTCAGATGCTGCTCCCGTCGACGGCAGGTTGAAATCCCCCATAACCACAAGCCTGGGGATCTCAACCGCCGTCTCCGAGATCAGCTCGAGGAGCTCGGGCAGGGCTGCTGATGTATAGCGAGGAGCCAAGTATACAATCAGCAAACCCAACTGCCTCCCTGGGCCCCATTTCACACCAAGGGACTCACACCCGGATATCTGAGGAACACTGAACTCCCTCGGCTCTAGACCTTCCCGTATAACTACAGCCACCCCAACACCCTTACCCAGGGCCCGAGGCTGATGGAATGCACGGAAACCTGGTGGGCACATTTCCACGAGGGGTAAACCACCCTCGTGGCCCAACCAGGTTTCCGTTATCCCTGCAAGGTCTAGCTCCCCCTCAGAGATCAACTCATTAATGAGGGGGGCCTTGTTGGTTACGGACCTTGCATTGCAAAGCATCAGCTGTAGGCCCGGGCTCTGTAGTTCCTGGCCACCTAGGTTGCGGGGGTTGGTGCAAACGACCGGGCATAGCCAACAACCACGGTCTCCCAACCGACCTTGTGATCTTCTCTTGTCCTCGCATCCCCCCCTCCCCGCGACCGTTGTAATCAAACAACCCTCTATTGGAATCACTTGTTCCCTCTCCCCCCCCCCCCGCTCCGCTCACTTCCTTCCCGGACTCACCTGTCCGTCTAGCACTGGCACTGGCGCCTCTACCGGCCTGGTTATCACACACCCCCTCCCTGGAACCCCTTAATAACAATAAAAAACTTCTGGATAAAAAGCCCCTCAGCCTCCGTTTCTTCCACCTCTCGGGGTTCACAAACCCGTCATCAAGGCAGGCCCTTGAGAGAGCCAAGGGCCATACCTGCGAGAGCGGGGCCTCCTGCAGGCGGAGCAGGTCCAACCTCGAATAAATAGTTCGTTAAAAGTCCAATGGAATCAGGATGCTAATAAAGGTTGATAGAAAGTTGGTAAAAGTTCATAAAAGTTGATGGTTAATGAGTCAGGGTCTTAGAGGGAGGAAGGAGATGTTAAAATATTCAGATAGAGAAGAAGGGGGTGGGAATGATCGAAATAGGATATAGGGGGTTGGACTAGAGGACCTCCAAGGTTCCTCCCAATTCTGTTATTCTCTTATTTACTACAATTATTGCAGTCTCGGATCCTGTTAAAAATCTACAGAAAGCTAGTAGAAGAGGTCATCCACCAGTTTGGCATAAAATATCATCAATATCTATCTCCATTCTCATTTAAATGGGGGACATGGTAGAACTTCTAAGCCAGTACCTGGAGCTGCCAGGATCTGGATAGGTAACAAAATAGACAAATGAAGTGATAGTTCATTAAGTAGTTTAATGATTCTGGATTTGTAATAACTTTTCCTCTGAATGGGTAATGTTTCCCTTATCTTGGGATTCCTTCTGGACTCATGGTTCTTGATGGAAGAACAAGAGCAAGTAATGATCAGGCGGGTCTTTGTCCAGCTATACTCTTCCCTAGAGCTGAAGAGTATCTCTCATTCTGTAAGTACCTCACTTCTGGATTAATGCAATTTCTTTTATATCTGGCTATCATTGAAAATGACACAGAAATTTCAATTAGTGCAAGCTGTGTCACCCATGTTATGGGCAATGTCATTGCTACTACATAACTCTAGGAATTAACAGTAATGGCTGTCCATATGTTTCCAAGTGCATTCAAGGTGTAGATCATTAGTTTAAAAGCCCTACGTGGCTCAGGACTGAATCTGCCTAACCATTATGTTCAAACAGAGAATGCCTGTTGAAGGTCCTTGTGTATTTTGCAGTGTAATTAGTAGGGTCATGAAAATAGACATAGTTTATGGCAGCTCCCCACTTTTGAAACAGTTTCACCCTTGAAATGCTGGTAGCCCAATCCTTATGGCTTTCCAAAGGCTTGCAGAGACCTGACTGAAGGCCTTCAGGGATTCACTCCTATTGGTGCCACAGTATATTATACAGAAATTCTATAACTTTCATATAAAACATAATGAACTGCGAGCCACTAGACTGAAGCAATATATGTGTCTTACAAATAAAACAAATAAAAATAAACATCAGAGAAAAAAATGCTAAATAAACATGAACTGTGTAATCAGAACATATATTAATGCCTTATGTTACTACACACAGCCAATGGATCTTACCAGAATTTCAGGGAGAATAACTGCAGTTAATGCCTTGTCATTGATGAAAGTATCTTTAACTAACATATACAGTCTCTCAGCTTCAGAAAAACAAGTAATTTCTAGCACAACTGCACCTGAATAAATGAAGAATATATTTAACATGACATGCCCATATTTCATATGTATCCATACTGTGAGTTCCCATATTTGTTCCAACGTAAATATTACTATGCCATTTACCTCACTCACTCAAATCTAAAACTTTATTGATTATTAAAGTCACTGGGGACAATATTTATTTCTGGAAAACAAAACATCTCTTTCTATGGTACAATCTAGATTTTTTTTAAAAATAGTAAAATGTTTTCTATTCCAGGAGATGAAATATCAATACACATAATAGTATAATTAGGGAAGAGTTCATGCTTCTACATGCAAAGAGCATTAGGAGGCGGGGAAAGAGCTAGTAAAGTAATTCTTACATGCACCATACATGAACCAGAGCAAAACCATATACCCAATAATTCAACTGCCAAATTTGAATTAAAACATGATATTCTTACCTTGAGATGAATATATGTGACTCATAGAAACTAAATTGGCTGAAACGATAATAAAAAAAATATCATTGTCCAAGCATCCCTTTTAAAAACCTTTTTTTCCTAACTGAAAGAAAAGTGTACAGCTAATAAGTTAATGCTGTCTCGTTTTTGATGTATTTTAAAAGACCAGTTGTGTTTATTTGAAGATGAGTGAAATTTAAACACAAACTGTCCATGGAGTTTCAGCTAAGGCTTCAGGAGAGTAAATAGGATCAACTGGTTCGTAATAAAACAAAGCTAATTCCAAATAGTACTGCTGGGAATATGTTAGTTAAACAAACACCCATCACACATAAGCTAACTATTAATTTAAGTTGCTGTCAGCAAGGATTGGATGGGTAACATTCCAGAAACCATGGGCACAATTTTCATCGGTGCAACTGAGCTTTTGAGGACCCAACAGATAGATAGATATACACAACCCACATTCATTCTGTGTTGGAAAAAGTGGGATAGAATGATTGCATAACATGCCAGGTTGGTGTTTAACAAAGAATCCAATATGTTTTCACCCAGCAATATACCTAACTTACACATTTCCACTTCTCCTTCATTATCCAAAACAGCCAATTCTAACCTAGTTAATTTTAAAAAGAAACCAGTCTTCATACCTTCTCTTCTTAAGCGGCTATATTACTTTAACACAGTGCTTCTCAAATAGTGGGGCGGGGCCCCCAGGGGGGGCGCGAGGCTCCGTAAAGGGGGGCTCAGCTCAAATTATTTTATATATTTTTGTTTTGCAGGTTAAAGTTTTTTTTAATATTGTGTTCCTTTAAATCCTGTGCTCCTTTAAATCTTTTCTGCTACAGTTAATAAAGCTATTCTTTGTTGTAAATTGATCCACATTTCTTTCTTTTTTTATTCTCTTATACGTTAATAAGGATACAGTGTTATGCAGAGGTGTACTTATAACAATTTTATAGACAAATGATACTATTTACAGTCGCGCGGGGGGTGCGAAATGTTTTCTTCTTCCTAGGGGGGGCATGACAGAAAATAATTGAGAAGCACTGCTTTAACACCACTTCAGTATTCCTTATTATTTTCTACCATTTCCCCCCAAAAAATTAAAAAGGACTTATAAATGTAATGCATATATTTCTAATAATTCTTTCATGTAAAATCATATGCACAAAAAAGGAAAGTGGCTGTTATTCAATCCAAGAAAAAAATATGAAAGTGGAAGACAATTTATTAATCGTAACAATAAGTTTCAGGGGCATTCTGATGATTGCCTCTGATTAAATGACTTTTTTTTCATTTTCTACAAGTTACAGCATGTATAAAAAATATGAAAAGTAATTCCACAAATAGATGGCATCTGAGAACATGTCAAAATATAAACGCACTTTTCAATTTATGTAGATTAAAAAAACAGATACAGGGGAAGGGGGTATCTGACGTACTTTTGATGGCTAATTCATCTTTGAGGATTTTTGTATATTCTTCTGGAGTAAGATGGAGTGGCAGACCACCAACAAAAAGATGGACACGCACAGTCGATATATTATTTTCTACAATGTAAAATCTTGTTTGGTTCATCTGACGCAATGATGTCTGTGTAAGAAAAAAAAAATCATCACCTTAAAGCACATTTCATATGGCGAGAAGGTCAAGGCTTCTATAACCAATTCTGCCATCAGTACCAAAACACAGTTCCCAGACCACGAAGCCTGTCTACTACGAGGATCATTCTTCAGTAAACAAGTGTCCTTTTATGTAATTTGCTTGTTCATTTTCAATCTGTCCTACATGTTAGCTTTGAAAAGTGAAAATAGCTTAGTTGGGTGCCATTAGTATGAACAGGCACCCAAATAATTTTAGGCTAGTATCATTGAATTTAAAATTCTATGCCAAGAATACACAGTGAAGAACATAGTAAAACTATTTTGCACAATTACTTATGATCACAATAGCTGTTGCCACAATAAGCCAGAAATGCAGCTTATAAGCGATATGTCATCAGCACAACCAAAGACAAAGACCACCAGAAACAAGAACTTTGTATTACTTATGAACTAGGACTTTTCCTCCTTCCTCAAATAAACCAGGATTTGGAGCTACTATATATTTTCTTCTTCCAACCAGTGATTTTTTAAAGGAGGCATAAACCCAGACTTCCAATATTGGTGAAATACAGGTAATCCTTGACTTACAATAGTTCATTTAGTGACAATTCGAAGGTACAACGGCACCAAAAAAAGTGACCATTTTTCACACTTACAACCTTTGCACCATCCCCACGGTCACATAATCAAAATTCTGACACTTGGCAACTGACTCATATTTATGACGACTGCAGTGTCCCCGGGTCATGTGATCCCCTTTTGTGACCTTTGACAAGAAAATATCAATGGGGATTCATTTAACAACCAGGTTACTAACTTATCAAATGCAATGATTCACTTAACAACTGCAGTGAGAAAAATGGGGCAAATTCACTCAACAAACATTTGATTTACCAACATAAATTTTGGACTCAATTGTGGTCGTAACTCAGGGAGTACCTGTACTGAATTTTGTTTCTTCTGGAGTTTCTGCTTGGTTAAGCGCTAGCACCTCACTAGGAAAGCCAAGTTCATAGATTATAAAAGTAGAAATACACTATATTGCCAAAAGTATTCGCTCACCCATCCACATAATCAGACTCAGTTGTGAGCGAATACCTTTGGCAATATAGTGTATCAACAACTGTGGAATCTTCTTACTTGCGAATCCAACCATTTTGCCTAAATATCTTTGTACCATGATTTTTTTAAAAAAATATTCATAAGAGTTTGAACATTTAGTAAAGCATAGAAGAATAAAGAAAAGTACTTTCTACAGTTTCTTTGTTTACCTTTCTGATGTCTTGTAACCTGCTGATAATTGATTCATGATCATCCAGCACCATTCGTTGAACTAAGGAGAATTTTAAAAAAAAACTTCATTGATTCTTTTTTAATTGAAAGCTATCATACAATTAATTAAAACAGTCCAAATGGCAAGTATGCAAATTTCTTAGGCGTAAGGGAACTTGCAATTAAAAAGAGAGAGAGAATTAGACATCCAGGTTTTTTAAACTGAAGTTACATTTACATAATTCAGCGGAACAGTATCTCACCTTGTCTGGAGCCCATGAGGACCTCCACCAATTTGAAGTTTTGGAAGCAATCTGACTGCCAAAAGACAGATATGTTAAAAATGAATGTCCAGCAAACCATAGGATTTAAAACTGATCAGTTTTCATGATTTAAAAAGAAAAGAAAATATCTTATAAACAGAAGTAATCTGTCGTCCCTCTTCTTATTACCTGAAAAACTGGGAAATTTTGCATTGCAATTTGAAAAACTAGTTGTGGACCTTTATTAGACATTGAAAGACAAATTTCCTTGAACACCACATAAGTTCCAAAGTATTAAATGTTAATTTACACTACAGAATGAGTGGAGCTCAGCTACCAATGATCTAAAGTGAAGCATTGTTTGCACAAAATGTCCCTCTGGCTTTAACAAGACAGGTGTAGTACGTCTATAGTATTATCACCAGTGGCTAACTATTAATAGATTATTAATTTTGGTAAGAATCAATCCCAAAAGAACTCCAAAAGCCACAAAAAAGAGAAGAGCGTAAGGATTATTCTCATCCAGGCTTATTCTTAAATGTTAATTTAAACTACTTTGGGCCCTCAGAGCAAAACATGATTCAGTCTATTAAAGAAAAATGTGGGAATTGCCTGTTTTTAGTAGGCAAACTTTCATAGATGCACCATACACTGAAGAAAGGAATGTGAATTATATTTAGTATCTATAATAATGCCAAAACCTGATCCTCATGGATCGTATCCTGATTTCTCATGCCACATATCAAGTAGGAAAAAAAATCCAAATTCTTTTGGATCTCATGCAGAAGAAGACCCACTCTCTGTAACCTTCACTCCCTCTAACAAGTTCATAAAAACTATAAATTTCAATCCTGTCAGATTGAACATATAGACCTAAATCCTTCCACCTGCTTTTTGGGGAGTCCTAGAGAGTATATAAAATATAACGGGAGACTGATCATCCTGACCTTCTGTTCTTCTTTCCCATCATTCTTCTATCAAGTAAGGTCAACATAGCAGTTAGTCAGAAAAAAAATGCTATTTCAATACCTAGTTCCTAGGACAGTGATGGAGAACCTTTTCAGCACCGAGTGCCCAAATTGGAACGTGCATGTAAGTGCCCACACCAGAGTGCAGGAAACCCGAAGACTAGCTAGCCGTTGTGCACAAGCTTGTTTTTTGGGAATTTTTGGGCCATATATGAGCCAAAAATGCCCCCAAAACCAGCCTGAAAACAGCCTGGAAAAGGCCCCCCGAAATTTTTGGGGCCGTTTTCAGGCTGTGAAGACCAGTTGGCTGGGTTGCATGGAGAGCAGCTGGCGTTGGCACACTTGCTCTGCGTGCCACCTCTGGCATGCATGCCATAGCTTCGCCATCATAGTCCTAGGACATTGCAGGATGTGGAGAAACAGAAGACATATATGAAAACTCTAATGGACCAGCAATGAAATTCCCTAGCTATTTTCATATGCCTCTTGTTTGGAATCACAGTAGGACTACAAATAGAGTAAGACCATTACATTTAACTCATAAGACCCTAGAAAAAAAAGCAACTGGTAGCTTTATATTACTGCCTACCTGGTATCCAAGTAGTGGAAGAACTTCTTTAATCACCATATCGGTAGTGCTTCCCTTATTTATGCGTATTGAGACACAGGCCACTCCCACTCTGAGGACATGGATAAAAGTTTATATGCCAGATAAGAGAAACAAAGAAACAAAAACAATCTTTTCTCATTCTCTACAATAGCACCATTTGTCAAGTTGTGGGATAAGCTACTAAAGCTTAACATATATACCTTATTTGAATATATCATAGGAGAATGTATATTTGATTATTTATTTATGTTATTGTGGCACCCACTGAAGCTTCTGTCTTGTTAAATAAACTAATCATGAAGGACCTTCAAGATTCCGTTTGTTTTGCTCTTAAACTATGGTGTTCTTCTCCCTTTCATTTTGTTTGCAGCTGTTTAAAATCTGGTTTTTAACTCACAGACTTGCTACCAACATCTATAATTAGTGTCTGAGAGTATAGGATTATATAATTGCCCATCAAGCAAACATGATTCAGGGAGGCAAACATAGAGAGAGATGGGCAGTCTAGAAATGCAAAATATAAATAAAATAAATCATAAAAATAAAAAAAACCAACAAAACAAAAATAATAAATAACAATGACATATTAATAGCTATTAAGGACAAGATTTAGTTAGATCCTTTTTCTTAAAACAATCTTCAAATGCATATAATCACTGGCTGATTTTAAAACTAAAAATTACCATGTCAGTGGTTAAAGCTAGTGAATAAACAAATATAGCATGGCAAGATATCACACCATTTATTTCATTTAGAACAAAGGAAGCTGTTATGTATCTCTACAGATATTGCTGGGACAATAATACACACAGAATGCTAGCATTTCTCTTGCTTACTCTGAAAAACTAGCTAAGAAATTAAGAAAGGAAGGAATAAAAGATTAGAAAATAATGCAAAGGTATAATATATTGTTTTGATTTTAATAATTGCTGCTGCTTTCACTGTCACCCAGTTAAGGCACAAATAAACATAGCTTTGCTTCCTTTTCTTGTTCACCAATTATCTACTGACAGTCTCCTTTGCAACATGCAAAATTGAGTGTTTTTTTTTATCTGACAGATTTTCTAATCATTAAAGCAGAAACATCAGGTTGAAAAGACTGTGTCATATTTATTATCACGCTAAATAATCAAAGTCTAAAAGTCCCGAATTTATAATACTCCAACTACATATTGTCCAAAACAAATACTTGCTTTCAATACCTGCCTCCTAACTCAACCATATAACAGTTGGAAGTGATCTGGATCTCTTTTTAAACCAGAGCAGTCCACCCCCTCAAGTTATACCCTAAGATTCATAATATTTTGTAGGACTACATGTTTCAGTTCCATTACCGGATATTTGGCATTCTATTAATAAAGCTCAACAGGAATTGAACTTCCCTTCTCTTCCAGACACAGAAATTCTCTTCAGCTAGATTGTCTTTTTATTTTGATATTTGAAGTTAAAGCATGTGAAATAGATGCCACAACAATTTCTGATTACAGACTGATCTAACTTAGTGCTTTATTTGAATAAAAGAAATTAATTAAATATCCCTATTAAATGGCTCCATTTTGCTACTAAATAAATATTTTATTCAAGAGACTTAAATCCTTAAAGGAGACAAATACTGCCTAACTTTGTATGCCTCCCATCCATCTACGAACTTCACGCTTCCAAAACGGAACTTTTTTAACAGTGAATTGGGCAACAATATTGTGTGAGAGATCTCATATGTTGTCGACTTCACTGAAACCAATTAAAAGCAGTAACTTTGTAATTTGTATCTATCTGAGATACGAACAGAAAATAATTAACAAATACCAAATGTACTGCAGGTAGTCCTCAATTTATAACCATTCGTTTAGTGACCTTCAAAATGACTGTGGCTGATGACTGTTTTTCGCACTTATGACCACTCCAGCATCCCCATAGTCACATGATCAAAATGTGGACACTTGGCAACTGGCATGTATTTATGACGGTTGCAGTGTCCCGGGGTCATGTGATCATCTTCTGCGAACTTCTCACAAACAAAGTCAATGGGGGAAGCTGGATTTGCTTAACAACCATATAACTAAGTTAACAACTTCAGTGATTTGCTTAACACCTGTAACAAGAAAGGTTGCAAAATGGGGCAAAGCTCACTTAGCAGTCGTCAAGTTTAGCAATGGATATTTTACGCTCAATTGTAGTCGCAAGTCGAGGACCACCTCTAATCAACTTTATTCTAAAAATAAAGTGGTGGTCCTTTATTCTATTCTGCGTACTTTTTATTCTCAAGTACACAGATCCAATCCTATATCAACAGAAAGTAAGACAAATTGTCTTACAGAAAATAAGATCACATTTTTGAATTACATCCCAATCATCATATTACTTGGACATCCTATTTAGGTAACTCCATACAAGATTCCTTCAAGTAATGTGATAATGTAATTATATAATGTAATTAATTTCCAACTAGCTTAAAATGAGGACAGTATGATAATACATGCCTTATAGAGACTGGACAGCTCAGAGACAATCTAATTAGTAATAACCATCTTGTTGTTGGAGACATAACTGAGCAGCTGGAATACACATTCATATGTCTTGGATCCTGCCCAAAATATGTACTTTGCCATATTTTGAGAATTAAATCAATAGGATATATCGTATTTTTCAGACTATAAGATGCACCGGACTATAAGATGCACCTAGACTCACAGAAGGAAAACAAGAAAAAAAAATAGTTTTTTGCCTCCGTGTGTCGTGTTTTTGCCCTTCTTTCACCAAAAACATGCTCGCTTTTGGCCTGCAGAGTGCTTCTGGGGGCCGGGGAGGGCGAAAACGTGACACACTGAGGGTTCAGGAGCTCAAAAACGTGTCCATTTTTGGCAAAAATGGGACATGCAGAGCACTGCAGAGTGCTTCTGAGGGCCGGGGGGGGGGGGCAAAAACATGACGTGCGGAGGGCTCGGGAGGCCAAAAACAAACCCATAGAAGATGCACTGAAATTTTCATCCACTTTTGGGGGTGGGGGGAGTGCATCTTATACTCGGAAAAATATGGTAATTGATATGATTCTGCATCAATGGCTAGGTTTGAAGTGTCAGCCCTTCGAGGCAGCCTAGGTCAGGGAATAGACTCTACAGTATGACTAGAACTACACTTTACTGTGATAGACTATTGTAATTAATTCTTGTCACTTTGACGGCATCTTCCCTCCTTCTCATACCTCAGGGAGATATATCAGAGGCAATCTAAGCTGCTTTTCTCATGATTTCCTCATTTCCCAGGACTTAAAATTTGTTTTTGCTTTTGCAACTCTCACTGCGTATTTCCTCCAAGGTCTTCTCAGTGGTTGTTCACATGCATTTGTTCTTTTTGGATATACCCCTAATATTTTGATATCAAGTGCTGTGGACTTTCAGATTGGCTAAAAGAATCAGCATACAACAGTGGATGGAGAAATCTATACTGAGAGTATTTTCTTAATGACCCTCATTGGGACCAGTAACTCTGCCACTGAGTAAAGCAGTCCCTAAGGGGAAAATCATGTTAGTGTGATTGTGCTACCTGGCTAGAAGGAGATAAGGAAACTTAGTTTCATGCTTTCAGTTTTTGTTTGCCTCCTAACTACTTCCTTGCACTTTGGAATGCTCAAGTGCCTAGTTACTGTGTTGTGAGCGTCAAAAACAATGTGATCATAACAGAACCAAAGCTGGGAGCTGCAAGTGCACTATGCAAACAAACAACTTGCAGTAGTCTCTTGAAATCCCTTCTTCTTCAATCTCTCCACTCAGCAAGGTGGGAGGGGAGAGCAATAGAGCATAAATATGTTCTTCTTTTCCCCTTTGTAAAACAACATCCTAAACTACCGTATTTTTCGGAGTATAAGACGCACCTTTTTTCCTCAAAAGAGGCTGAAAATCTGTGTGCGCCTTATACACCAAAGACAGCATTTTTTGCCTCCCGAAGCCCCATCCCTTCACCAAAATGGCTGTGCATACCCTTATGGAGGCTTTCAGAGAGGTTCTGGGGGCTGGAGAGGGCAGAAATGAGCAAAAAATGGGCCGTTTCCCCCCCCCCAGCCCCCAGCAGCACTCTATAAGCCTCCATAAGGCTGTATGCAATTTTTTTGACAAAAAACTGGGTCCATTTTTGTGAAAAACAGGCCATTTTTTGCTCATTTTTGCCCCTCCCCAGGAGCACTCTGCAAGTCCCCCCAAGGCTATTCATGCCTTTTTTTTTAAACTGGGCTTGTTTTCGCAAAAAATTGGCAGTTTTGGGGAGGTTTGCAGAGTGCAAAAACTTTTTTTTCCTTTCAGAAAGCTCTTTAACTGATTGATGAGAATTATATTGATCAAGTGCTGTGCCAGCAGAAACAAAGTCTTAGGTGCTGCAGATTGTCAGCGATTTCCTTCTCCAGCACATGGATAAATACACTGGGAAACATCTACCTACCTACCTACTCTCTCTCTCCCCCTACCTAGCTACTGTATTTTTCTCTCTCTTTCTCTCTCTATCCCTCTATCTACCTACCTATCTACCTACACTCTCCCTACCTACCTACTGTATTTCTCTATCTCTCTATCTCTCACTATCTCTCTCTCTCTCTCTTTCCCTTTACCTACCTACCTACCTACCTACTCTCTCTCTCTCTCTCTCTCTCTCTCTCTCTCTCTCTCTCTCTCACTCACTCACTCACCTTACCTACCTACTGCATTTCTCTCTCTTTCTCTCCCTCTCTATCCCTCTATCTACCTACCTTTTTTTAAATTTGCCTCTTCAAAACCTTCAATACTCCGGTGCGTTTTATACTCCAAAAAATATGGTAATTAAAATGTTGACAAATCGCATATAGCACCAATCCATTCTTTAGATAAGGTACAGCTAGCCGTTGTTTACCAACCACTCATTCAGTAACTGTTTGAAATTACAACAGTGCTTAAGAAAATTACTTTGTGGCTAATTTATGCCCATTTATGACTTTTGGCACATTCCTTTGTCACATGATGGCCACTATAGTCAGTATGTGTTGACCTATGCCTGAGTCATGGATCACCCCGCCCTGCAGAGCAGAGAGATTGAAAAGGATGAGGCTGCAAGAGAGTAAGCTGTTTGCGCTTCTGCACATGGAAATTGTGCCAACACAATCAGGAGACTGTGAGTTCAAGCCCCACCTTAGCTATTAAAGCCAGCTAGGTGACTTTGGACTAATCTCTCCCTCTCTCTCTCTCCCACTCCCCTCTTTCTCCCTCATTCTCTCTCTTTCTCTACCCAACCCACCTGACAGTGTTGGTGCTGTTGGACAGAAGGATGGCAGTATGTTGTTGTATATGTCCACCATGTTCAGTTATTTGTAAAAATAATAAAGAAAAGATATGAATAAATAAATAATAAAAAAGCCAAATAAATATAATTTTTCTGAAAATTCAGGGCCATTTATCAACGAATTTTGACGATTCAATATGGAGAGATTGATTCCAAGGATTGGGCAAGGGCTTTTTATTTGACATTCCAAAAAATTGAGTCAACAATATAATGGTTGTGCCTCACTGAATGTGACTTTGGGGGGGGGGGGGGCTTTTTTCAATCCCACAAACAGGTTGTACAAATTAATCTCAATTTTGCTATTATTTGTAGTGTATAGTTAAACCACACAAAAGAAAAAGAAAAGCACTTTCCATATCCTAAATGACGTTAAAACAATGCAATGTACTGACTACCTGGGTGTACTTAACTAACTCTTAAGTTGTTTGTTTATGTATAAGGTTGACATTGTAGAATAAATAACCTCAGTACTTTGATATCGTGCCATAGTAGTAACTAGCAACCTTCTGTCTGACTTTATTAACACTTGGACAGGAAGCCAAACAAGAAACATTTTCAAACAAAACACATGGATATGTTCAGACAGTCCCTAGGTACAGAGCTCCAAGCAAGGAAGACATCAACTTCAACCTTCTTTTTATCCTTCATACAAGAGGGATATATGAATTGAGGGAAGTACTCTTGCATTCCCCGGTAAATATAGAAGCAGCTGCTAAAAGAAGAGGTCTAAACAGGAGCTAGCTAGGACTACGGTAATTTGTTGCTGCAAGGCATGGATGCCTTTGAAGATTAGTTTGAAGATTAGCAGCTGCTTTGAAAGAGCTGTTTGCTTGAAGAATTCAATCCATGTTATGTCTAGACAGGGCCTCTCCCTCTCTTTCTCTCTCTCTCCCTCTCTTTCTCTCTCTCTCTCTCTCTCCCTCACTCCCTCCATCTCCCCCTCCCTCTCCCCCTCCCTCTCCTTTCTCTCTTTCCCTTCCCTGTCCAATTCTTCCTTCTCTGTGCCTCATTCCCATTTAATTGTATTCTTCACTTTCTTCTTTTCCCAGCACAGATATTCCTTCAAAACCTGGTTTCCAATGGATTTAGTAACCTAAGGTTGACCTGACCACGCTACCTAGTCTGTTGATGTTTTTCCCCCCTGTTATATTTTGGGTGGATCATCTCTTTTGAGTAAATAAATATACAACAAGAGTGGAATTGGAATTTGCTGAGAACAAGATGACTCACTTCAGCCAGCCGGGATAAATCTTTATGACTTCATTCTCCTTAGGTTTAGCTCTGATAACCCACGCCTCAGGAACGGCTTCTTGGAAGACAGAACCCGGCTGCGCCTCTTCAGTCGTATCGTTCCTATTAATGATGTCGTCACAAAACAAGGCCTGCTGAGTGAATGTCTGAAGTTCGTAATCTTGTTGATCATCACTGATGTAGTATGCCCTCAGTGCAGCCTCCTACAACAGTAAATCCTTGTTTTTTAAAAAAATCAAAAGAATATGCCTGAATGGAATGGTGATACAGCCCTCACTTACGTCAAATACACAGTTCCAATCAGCACTTAAATTGCCCGAGAGGTTTCGTGATAAGTATGAAAGAAGTATGAAATTCTAATCTTTACTTAGTCTTGGCAAGTTCTATCATAATGCATCATCTTGCATCCCAATTACCAATGTACCCCATGCTAGATTGTTCTTGAAAATGTTAGGTGGGATCAGATCCGGTTAGCCCTGGAATGGGAAATTATTTAGTCATTCCAAGGTCTCAGTATAGATCCGTGATGATGAATCTATGGCACATGGGCCACAGGTGCACGTGGAGCCATTTATTAGGGCATGTGATGCATTGCCCTGTCAGCTCCACTTTGGCCTTCTTTTTCGGTTATTTTTCACCCTCTGGAGGCTTTTCTGAAGCCTCGGGAGGGCAAAAAACCACCCAACGTGCAAACTGGAAGTTCGGGAACAGACTTCCAGTTTGCGCATTGGGCCATTTTTCGTGCTCCGGAGGTTTCAGGGAAGCCTCCTGAAGGCTCATGAGGGCGAAAAATAGCCCTACGGGCAAACTGGAAGTCACCATTCCCGAACTTCAGGGTTGCCCATAGGACCATTTTGTGCCCTCCAGAGGCTTCAGGGAAACCTCCTGAAGCCTCTGAAGGGCCTCTGGGAGGGCGGGGGAGGCTGTTTTCACCCTCCCCAGTCTCCTAGAAAGCCTCTGGAGCCTGGGGAGGATGAAAAATGGGTCCAAAAGCAGGGGGTTGCGCCCGCAGGCACACGGGGGTTGAGCGCATAGCTTTATGGGTGTGGGCATGCCTGCGCGAAACCCCTCTGCGCTCCCCCTTCTTTTGGCACGTGATCCGAAAAAGGTTAGCCATCACTTGTATAGACTGAGAAATTGCATTGATGTTCCAGAAAAAACAATAGCGATCTATTTTCCTAAATTTACTAAGAAATCAACATGGACCTATTCAGTCATCACACTCAACTTCATTCAACTTCTATTTTCCTAAATTTACTAAGAAATCAACATGAACCTATTCAGTCATCACACTCAACTTCATTCAACTTCTATTTTCCTAAATTTACTAAGAAATTAACATGAACCTAATCAGTCATCACACTCAACTTCATTCAACTTCTATTTTCCTAAATTTACTAAGAAATCAACATGGACCTATTCAGTCATCACACTCAACTTCATTCAACTTCTATTTTCCTAAATTTACTAAGAAATCAACATGAACCTATTCAGTCATCACACTCAACTTCATTCAACTTCTATTTTCCTAAATTTACTAAGAAATCAACATGAACCTATTCAGTCATCACACTCAACTTCATTCAACTTCTATTTTCCTAAATTTATTAAGAAATCAACATGAACCTATTCAGTCATCACACTCAACTTCGCAGAAGCTTTACTTAATTTCCTTTGTTGGTACAGTGACAATTGGTAGCCAGATGTCCCCTCCCATTAAGTAGACATAACTGAATAACTCCAAATGTTGATTCACTATTTAGAGTCAATCAAAATTCAGAATACAAGTAGCAGCATTACGCAAATGGCAAAGACTGTAGAATATACTGAAAATTAAGATAAAACTTAAAAACACATATCTATGTCAGTACTATACCAGCTACTAGTTACTTTCTCACTAGTTACTGTTTTGCGACAAAAGAATAACTCATGAACCAAATTATTAGTCTCTCTTCCAAACAGAATTAAATTCTTCAGCATTTTCAATAAACAGTTTGGTCTCTTGGCATTCTTACCACAACTTCTTCATTTTTTGCAATCCTCGGAACTGTAATAAGACGATACTGATTACGTTTTACTGCATCATTCCCATCGTATATTTTTAATATTTGTTTACCTAAAACAAAAACAAGTATTCTAATATGTAATACAAGAAATACAGTTAAGTAGCATACACCTCCAAATTGCTGAGGTGTTCAAAAGGTTAATTCTTAATTGTAATATTAATGGATTGTGATTGCAGTTCTATTCTTTACACTGATCGAAGAGGCTATATCGAGTAACATCTGATCTATAAGAAGTAAGCACAGAGTCACAGCACAATTTTAAAAACATTTTCTCTTCCACTCATAAGCTATCAGACTGTACTAGCATTAGTACAGTCTGTACATCTGTACATTAGTACATCCATTAGTATAGATTACCACATGAAGAGTGGTAATTTGCTACAGCTCCTTAATCAGAAACTAGATAAGTCATCAGTCAAAGATTCTCTAGTGCAGCGTTTTTCAACCTCGGCAACGTTAAGACCTGTCAATTAAGACATGTCAATTAACTTCAATTCCCAGAATTCTGACGGTTGTAATCCATAGGTCTTGAAGTTGAGAAACGTTGCTCTAGTGCAGGAGTGTCAAAGTCAAATCCCGTGGGCCGGATCCGGCCTCTGGGGTGCTTAGATCTGGCCACAGAGCTGCCCTGGAAACCGCAAAGTACCAGCCCATGGTGCCTCTGCCAGTGAAAACAGAGCTCAGGGGGGCTGCAGGTGGCCCTCCCAAGCAGAGTGTTGTAGGAAGCCGTCACGGACGAAAATAGAGCTCAGAAAGCTGAGTCAACCTTGAGCCTCATAAGGATCGAATTCTTGGCAGTGGGCATTCTAACCATAGGCTTCATAAGTATAAACCGATTATGGCGAACCTACGGCATGCGTGCCAGAGGTGGCATGCAGAGCCCTCTCTGTGGGCACGCGCGCCATTGTCAACTGGTCTTCAAGGGTGCCGGAGCGTGGGGAAACGGCATGAAAAGGGCCAAAACCCAGACCGTTTTCAGGCTGTTTTCGGGCCAAAAACGGCATGAAAAACGGCATGAAAACAGCCCCCAAAATGGCTAAAAAACAGGCATGCACGCGCTAGCCAGCTGTTCTTCGGATTGCCAGTGCCCCCTTGCACGCACATGCACAATTGTTCTGATTTGGTGGTGCCGAAAAGGTTCACCATCTCTGGTATAAACCATCAAGCCATATAAGCCATAATGCTAAACTCCATTTCTACATAAGCCTCCATTCAAATGGTCCACAAAATCACATCCACAGTCATACCCACTTTCCATTTATAGATGAAGTTTGCTCCATTTTATCATCCTAAGGCAATAATAATTTTATTATCCAGCAAAAAAATGAGTCACTGCGCAATTTTAAAAAGCTTATAAAACTGACAAAACCAATATGATCTTCAACACTCCGTGCTATGAATTTCATTTTACAGCTCAGGGGGAAAAGTTTATGAGGTCCCAAGAGCGAAAGAAATATTGATACAAGTAAAATAAGCCTCCAAAACTGTAATTCAAAATTTTTAAATTGTTTGGAGTTCTCTGAGAACAGAAACACATAGAATTTAAAAACTTAAACCAATTAGCAAGTGCACAAAACGTTCATATAAAAATAAAACAAAATTAATAAAACATACTATGAATCATAAATAAAAATGTTGAGTCTTTCTTAGTCGAGGCTTCGCAATGTTTTAAGGCTCAGTCCATGAGATTCTGTTACTTTGTGTCCTACTTCTGAAAATTTTAATAATGTTAAAAAATCTGTATACTAAATCCTGCTAAATATTCAGTATAACCTGAAGGTATTGGAAAGGTCTTAAAAACATGTTGGTTAAGTAGTTGCTTTTTAAATATAACTTGTTGGAGAACAACTTATATTTAAAGTTGTTAATTTATATTTCATCAAATCAGATGTTGTTGTCCGACAACTTATGATTTCATAAAATCAAACTTCTCCCATAGTTAAGATAACTTTAGATTTATAAGTAAAGGTAAAGGTTCCCCACACGCATGCGTGCTAGTCGTTTCTGACTCTGGGGGGGGGTGCTCATCTCCGTTTCAAAGCCGAAGAGCCAGCACTGTCCGAAGACATCCCAGTGGTCATGTGGCTGGCATGACTGAACACCGAAGGCGCATGGAACGCTGTTCCCTTCCCACCAAAGTTGGTCCCTATTTTTTTTACTTGCATTTTTACATGCTTTCAAACTGTTAGGTTGGCAGAAGCTGGGATAAGTAATGGGAGTTCACTCCGTTACGTGGCGCTAGAGATTCAAACCGCTGAACTGCTGACCTTTCTGATCTACAAGCTCAGCGTCTTAGCCACTGAGCCACTATGTCCCATTAGATTTGTACTTCAGCCAAAAAATCTACAGTTGATTTCAGGAGAAGAAAGAACTGTCCAAAATCCAGAGGTTTATGTAATTAGAAAGAAAATCATTAGATTTTCATACACCCTTATTCAGGAACACCTATTGAATTCAATCAGACTTCATGGTAGAGAAAACATGGTAGAAAATAGGACCATGGATCCTACATGGAATATTTTGGATTTAACTTCAAGCGGTGCTTCAGAATCCATGGAAACACATGGCATCTCCCGTGCCCTAGCATAAAATATTTCATGCGGAGGAGGGATAGTTGTTTAGAATGGAAAACACCAAATATTCTAATGTGGGAAGACAAGATGAACCTTCAAATATTTTATCTTTAGCATGAAAAGCTTCAGAGGACTATCTCTGTATCTAGTGCATGAAAAGATTCTTAAATCAATAGGAAGGCTATTGGAGAAAGGAAAAAGTGATCCCTGTTCCTTAAATCAAAGCTTCCTTAATGAAAGCATTTTAAACAATTCTTGGAGACCTCATGATTGAAAAGTACAGCAAATAAAAGCATTTCCTAGTTAGTTAAGAGAAAGATTTAAGGTAGATAACAGGACGTTTGGAACTGAACAATAAAAGACAGAATTTGTAATGTACAAATGATGATACATATAATTGCCAAAATGAATGCACTCGTGCTGAAATTTGAAATGGAAAATGAACACATGAAAGGTATAGGATAAAATCGGCTGAGAATTTGGTACATACATTGTTGGAACAATGGGAAAATGTAGCTGAAAAGATTGAAATTCACATTATAATCTAAAGGAGAAAAGGCAATGAGATCTGTAATATCTTGAGGATTCTTTTATGTAAAAAAAATTAAATTCTGCTTTTTAAATCACATTGAAACTAGTGTATAAACAATTAACCACAATGAATACAAATATTTAATCCAATAGAGAGAGCAACGGATTTCTTTTCAAATGTCATTTTATAGTTATGATATTTGATTAATTTAGCAGCTTTAACCTTATGTTACATATTTTTAAATATTCAATAATAAAAAGCTACCGTAATATTTCAAAGAAGCTGCCTTGCAGACACTTTAAAGGGCTGAATTACACAAACAGCTTGAATTAATCATTGTTTAATAACAATATTGTCAATTACAACAGGAGCTGGCTAGCTGTCAGCTGAGCTGGTAGGCCATATGAGAAAATAATCTCCAAAAAAGGCTAAAATGTTCATTAAGACTGGCTATAAACAAAGTCTAACAAGTCAGACTGTGTTGTTCTTTCTCCTTCTTATACTTCAGTGAATCAAGGAGGCATCTCCCTGAACAACTTCCAAATGCTATATCTTTGTTTGGATTTTAAAGGGTGCTTCATCCCTTTTTGCTCAGGTAAGGAGGGTTCCTGCATATTTCTGCAAGATCATCTTCTTGAATCTCTACACCAGGGGTGTCAAACTCACAGCATCACATTCAGTGGTGGGTTCCGGATCCCGTCGCAACGGTACGCTGCAACGGGGCCAGATGTCCACCTTGGGCATGTACGCTGTGCATGCATGCACATGTGACTGCCCTGCAACGCCCCAGCTGCTCGGCGAGGTCGCACAAGCGCAGTACACTGTGCATGAGTGTGCAATTGACCTGTTTCCCTCAAAAAGAGGTAAGAACGCAGACGGGTGGGTGAGCCCACCAAAACACCGTTCTGGCATGGTGGCTGCTGCTCTCAGCGGCCACCACTTCATCCATATCGGGCTGTACCGCCCAGAACCCACCATTGATCACATTGTCATCATGTGACGTATCGCACCTTTTTCCCCCCTTCACTAAAGCGGAGGTGGGTGTGACCAAAGCGTGACACATCCGGCCCACAAGTTTGACATCCTTGCTCTACACCAACTTCTCGACAATCTTTTGGACGGAACATTTTGCACAATAAAAAACTGCAGATTATCTGTGTATAAACCTTTGAGCTCTGGAGAGGATATGCACTTAATATCAAATGCCACTTACTCGAATCTGCTGAAACCTGGGATTCTTTTAATGATGATTGTGTTGAACTATCGACATCATCGTCATCATCTGTCGAAAGAAAAATTGGGAAAGGCATTTTATGTGGAGAATGATGTATCGTTTTAAGGCTACTACAGTATTCCGAAGAAACAGGCTCCCAATATTTCTCTTCTTACATTGACATAATCCATCACATATTGAAGAGTGTTGAATCAGGATTCTAATGACATTTATGCCCTTGGGGGATTAAAAATCCCTATAGCCACAATGAAACTGTTTCATAGCAGAGATGTGCAAACTTCATTAACCCTGGAACATTCTGCTCCTGCATCAAAAAACCTGGCACAAATTTATTACATTTTATGTATTATTTTTATGAAGAAGAAAATGACACTGCAA
Organism: Natrix helvetica; assembly: GCF_964273705.1. Classification (NCBI taxonomy): domain Eukaryota; kingdom Metazoa; phylum Chordata; class Lepidosauria; order Squamata; family Natricidae; genus Natrix; species Natrix helvetica. The sequence continues at coordinate 102,266,529 of NC_138552.1, read as the reverse complement.
CAACCTATATTCGGCTTCCTATTGGGGTCCCTGAATCCATGGAGAAACTTAAAATACATGTTTTTGGTTAGGCAGCTGGTGTCAGGTGCAAAAGGCCCAGATCACACATGAAGTTCCAATTAAACTGATTTTTTTTACTGCTCATGCTTAAGTATAAGAACCTACTTTCGTTCTACTTTCATCCTAAAAAAGGGTCAATGGGATTAAGAGAGGTCGGACTTGGTCTATTTGTGGCTAGGCTTATTCCTCTTTTGATTCCATCCCCAGGTTCTGCCATTCTTCTCTTAGCTGATGGACAGAGCTCAGACTATCAATTGGTTTAGCTCCTCATAGAATAGTGTTTCCCATAGGGCTATAACACACTCAGAGGAGGCATGTTAAATTCTGGGGATTCTAGGAAGAAGAATTGGGAGAAAACAGGAATTAAGATGCAATGGTTGGCAACAGTGGTGGGATTCACCCAGTTCTCATACATTCGGGAGAACCAGTTAACTTTCTAAGCAGTTTGGAGAACTGGTTTTTGGAAGAAATCTCATTTTGTTTTGTTTTTTCACTTTACAGGGCTAATCCTTAGGAATAAACACTCTGGTGTTGTTTCTAGCCTCATCTTTATTGCCCTGCTTACAGAAACTGTCTTTCCAGTTAACCCTTATTACATTGTAACAGCTAAGGCGAAGCGCCCATTGACATGAGTGATGTTGAGTTGGCCACGCCCACCCAGTCACATGACCACCAAGCCCCACCTACCCAGTTGGTCCTTAGGGCAGAGAACCGGTTGTTAAATTATTTGAATCCCACCACTCGTTGGCAACCTAGATGGATTTAAATAGTGATGACAATTGGTTGGTGGTAAAAGACAACAGGTGGTTGGTAAATCTGTAATATGTTGGGAAATGCTTACTTTGTAGCTTAAAGAATACAAATAGGTGGATGACAACCCAAGAAAAAAGTTACCAAAAATCTAAAAAGAACGTATCTTGGCTTTTTATTTATGTTTGTTTTAATTAAACAATTAAATTTAATTGGCATGCCAGTTTGCTGTAGTGATTAAGGCATCAGGCTAGAAACTGGGAGACTGGGAGTTTTTGGCTTTGAGTATAAAGATAGCTGGTGGGGTTGGGCCAGCCACTCTGTCACAACCCTAAGGAGGAGGCAATGACAAACCACTTCTGAAAAACCTTGCAGGGACCTTTCCAGGAAGTCTCTGAGAATTAGACACAATTGAATGGGGTGGAGTGTTTAAATATGCCATCCAAAGACAGGTTTCTGATATTGGCAGCTATATAAATTTGCTAAATAAAATAAATAAATTTTCCTGAAAATGAAAATATTGGTCAAAAATGTACTGTAGAGGGCAGCAAAATATTGCTTTAGACTCCAAACTATGTTTTTTTTCCCGGGATAACCCAAGCAAAATAAATCACAGGATTAAAAAAAAGTTTGCATATTTGTCTGATCACCAAATCTATCCCATGTTGTGCTCTATGATGGCCTCTTTTTTTCCACCACAAATTTGTAATTGGCGTGTTGGCTTAGAATTGTGGAAACTATAGTTTCAATCTATGTGTAAGACCTCAGGGAAAGAAGGCTGTACTATACAATTTTTGATAAGCTAAGAATTTAAATTTTATAATGGCTTACTACTTTGCCAAAATATTAGTTTAGTTTGCTGTCACCACCATCCTTTTCCAGTAAAGGGTTTAAGCGTTTTCTTATATTTAGTGAGTTCAAAACAACCCCCCCCCCCAAACCACAGTTTCCTGATATTTTGAACTGGGTAAGCCATTTCATCTCATATTTTTTTGAAACCTACAAACCTGTCAAAGTTTCTAACCCTTGGAAGAAACATAATCCTCAAATCACTTGCCAGAATAGCTATTTACACATTGATGATAACATATTATAGGTAGTCCTTGTTTTGTAACTACCATGGTCAGCAGTTACAACAGCTGTTTGCAGTTGCAAAGGTGATGAAAAAGTAACCAGCGACCACATTTACTGCTTTAGCACGCCTACAAAGCAAAGGAAATCTGAAGTAAGATCATAAAAACAGTAACGGTTCCACTTTGCGACTGCTTTGCTTAATGACTGAGTTGCCAGTCCGAATTATGGTCACTAAACAAAGACTACCTGTAGCAGACCAAACCAAGTCAAAATGTTATTTAACAATAACTCATAATAATGTGAATACAAGAGAAAGACAGAGAGAGAAAGAGAGAGAGAGCGTGAGAAAACAACAATGAAACAGTTTATCATGATTCTGAACAGCTTAATATAATTTCTGAACTTTACCTGGCTCGGCTTGTATGCTTTCTGATATTCGGAAACAGTGCATTTTACTGAAGTTCCGACAAAATAATCGCACACAACTGGGGGGAAGAATCATGTTCCTTAATCTTCCAAAAGTACACTCAGGAGGCACAATCACACAGCAAGCGGCATGAGCCTACAGAAAACACAATATCAAATTCTCAAGAAGCTCTGTTGGTATAGCCAAGAGATTGCAACATTGCATTTCGTCTTCTGTAGTTTGTGATATTCTACAGTGGCAGTGATAAAACATAGAAATGGTGGGAGTTTTGACAAACAATGGTTTTCCCCCGCAAAAAAGCTGTTATGCAGCTCAGAGGTGAGAATACTTATATTTTCAGTGCTATATGATTCAGCATTCTTTTAGCTGTAACTGCAGACACTATTAATTTCTCACAAATACAAATCCATAGGTGAACTTTGATTATAATTTGAGTGCCTATATACTTGGAACTACAAACTGTTTTAAGGGAGGAAGAAAGTTCATACTTAGGATAATCAGATTTCCCTTACAAAGAATGAGGAAATCGTTTGAACACAAGAATGTTTCCGTTCTTTTATAAAATAAGTACTGATAGCATCAGAAATAACAGCTAACATTTATCTGTTTTTTTTTTAAGTTTACTCTTACTCTATGGTTCTACTACAAGATATCAGACTTCTTTTATGCACGTCTGTTTCCAAGTCAGTCTTGATTCCTGGTAACAATTGTACAAGTCCCTACAGGTCTTTTTTGAAGTGCTTTCTTCCGATGGCTGAGAGGGAGTGACTGGCCCAAAGTCACCCAGCCAGCTTTGTGCCTAAGGCATGATTAGAATTCAGTTCCCTAGTCTTTAGCCTACTGCTTTATCCATTACACCAAACTAACTCTTTTAGTCTTTTTTATTTATTTTTATTCTTTAAACTTTATTTAATTAATATCTCTCCTTTATTGTTTTTATAAACAACCCAGGGTGGTGATCATATCTACTGCTCCTTTTTCCTCCTATCTTCCCCACAACAACCCAGTGATGTGAGTTAAACTGGGAGAAAACGACTGGCCCAAGTCACCCAGTTAGCTTTCATGGCTAAGGCCAGACTTGAACTCACAGTCTTCTGGTTTCTAGCCTGGTGCCTTAACCACTAGACCAGGGGTCAGCAAACTGCAGCTCAGAAGCCGCATGTGGCTCTTTCCTCCCTCTGCTGCGGCTCTGTCACCAGTCGGCGCCACAATTTTGAGAGGAGCTTCCAGGGGGGCGGGGGGGAGAAGCACAGTGCGCCAGGAGAAGACTCTATGGCAAGGGGAGGGTTTTCCAGTTGTCTTCACAATTGATAGGGCTTTCGGTTATGACAGGTAGAGGAAAAAGTATGCCGCACTAGGAGGAGACTCTATGGTGGGGGAACTGAACTTCCGGTCAGCTCCAGAATTGAACAGGGGGGCTTCTGGTTAGGACCTTTGTGGCTCCTGGTGTTTTCTTTTCTGCGGGAAACGGGTCCAAATGGCTCTTTGAGTGTTTAAGTTTGCCGACCCCTGCGCTAGACCAAACTGGCTCCCTCCTTCCCATGTATATGTAACTAACAGAAATGTTACCATCTGTAACACACACACACCATGCTAATAATTCTGAAGCTTATTTGATTTAATAAGTAGCCAACAGAACATCCAGGAATTTTGGATTGCTGAATGTTTTCTATCTTGTTTGCTAATTAAGGTAAAAGATTAACCACATGTCTTCCTTGACCGCCACAGCGCCAAATATATTTTATGTGCCTGGATGGTTTCAAGTTCTGACAGCACAATAGGGAAAAAAATAACTTTCAAGTTTAATTCAGGTGAAACTTTAATAGCCTGCTTTTAATAGTAAAAGGGAAAAGGGATAAGGCACACCTTATGCCCTCACTTAATGATGATAATTGGGGCTGGACTTTCTGTTGCTACGCAATGCAAAATCATACATCTAGAATGCTAAGCAACAGCAGTTCTGGCAAGCCCCCGTTACCATTGTTAGGTGAATTACTGCAGGTCATTAAATGAGGATTTCCAACTCCCTACTGATTTTGCTTGCGGGGAGCCACCCGGGAAGGCTGCAAACCACGATGATCTGAACATGGAAATCCAGGCTGGTTGTTGTGTGACCTGATCACAGACCCATGACAATGGGACACTGAAAGAGCCAGAACTTTACGGACTGGTCATAAGTAATACTCCTTCAGTGCTTTTCTAAGTTTGGACAGTTGTTGAATAAGTGGTTATTAAACGAGGACTATCTGTATGCTGAAACCTTGCCAAAACTTCCTCGTGTACTTTTCTCTCAGCTACAGAGATATCCACAGAGTGTGGGCAAAAGGGCCAAGATGGCGGCCATGAAAAACAGGCAGACTGAATCAGGTTCAGTCACATCTTTGTGGTCTTGATTTTTTTTTTTGACCATCCCCACTTCTGCTTGCTAGGCTTTAATGGTGGAAACAATCACGGGTTATTTCTCTCCCTCAAACCATACTCCAGTTTTCTATTTAATGCTGCTATTCAGAAGGAATAAATGTTCTGCTTTGAAGGCTAAACATTTAATCTCTAAATGTTTTTGCGCGGGAGGGAAGGGCGGGGGGTGGAAGCACTTTGCTTCGCCTGCTGCTGTTTTTGCGGCGAGCCCTCTTTTTGCCCTGCAAGCTGTACCGGTAGGTGGTACAGTGGTAATGGCGGGGACTGGTTGCGCATGCACTTAAATAGTTGGAGGTGGGCTTATTTTCGGGGACCACCACAAAGGACATTTCCCAGAGTAAATGTTGTGTGGTTTCATGTACATTTCGATATTGTGGTTTTTTTCCGCACACTTATGGTAAATATCTTTTGAAGAACAACTTTCTTTCCTTGGAATAAATTTAGTCTTTGCTTCATTGGAGACCTGCCTAAGCCTTAATATACTTACCAGGATGCCACACCATTCACATCTCATGCCCGAGAGCACGTCAGAAGAGCCACAGGTTTTTTTACAAACTTTGCAACGTGAGCCTGGTGGAAGGTTTCCCTCCCTCCAGTGATGATGGTACATATCCTATAAAGAGAAGCAGAATCACAATAATTACGTTAAGAGGGCATGATAATGTTTTGCTCTAATATGGTCAAACTTGGGTACTTGGATGAGAAAGTATCCAAAAACTACCCAACAGACCATACTGGGAAATATTTATAAAAAGTAACCCAGAGGAAAGCAGAGGTTTTGTTCCATTTTATGACCTTTCTTGCCACAGTTAAGTGAATCACTGCAGTTGTTAAGTTAGTAACACGGCCGTTAAGCAAATTCAACTTTCCCCATTAACTTTGCTCATCAGAAGGTTTCAGGTGATCACATCCAAAGATACTGTAACCGTCACAAATATGTGTCAGTTGCCAAACGTTTGAATTTTGCTCATGTGACCATGGGGATGCTGTAATTGTCATAAGTGTGAAAAAGGGTCATACATTACTTTTTTCAGTTCATGAGTGGTTGTAAGTTGAGGACCACCTTATAGTTTTTACATATATACATACAAACAAACAAATTCATATATGTGTGTGTGTAACACACACACATACACACACACACACTAAACTATTGTCCCAAACGTGCTCTTTCTAAATTTGTATACAGCCCATCACATTTGCATGACTCTGGATTCAAATTAATTGTTGTCATTATCTACCAAATTATTACTGAAAAACACTGAAAAGCTAGGATACATTTTTCATTTGATCAGCAATATTTAAAGGTGTGGGGAATTTATTTAACTGAAAAAGTAATCCAACAACAAAGAACTTTGGAAATTTATTGAAACCCGTCACCCTTAATCAATCATACTAATGATATTTTACAACAGTGTTTAATATTTATGTATATGTATAGGTACAGTATGTAAAAGTCACTCATATACACACAGAGGCAGACACAGTCAAAGGCAATTTTTCATTTTTTTCTGTTTTATTTTTGTTCTTGTTTTAGTTTTCCTTCTAACGCTGCGTACTGTGGACAACATTTAATGTTTTGATAAAAGTGTAACTAGCTAAAAGTACACTCACATGATTTTGATGACCGTCTTGATGGCACTCACGGCAATCACTGCAAGCAAAGGGGGCACAGTCTGTGTGTACATATATCTCACACACTGAAATAAATGGGAAAAAGCAAAATTAACTTTCCTCTGCGTCTGTTTACCCACGTGCATCTCTAGATTTACTTTTTTCCAGGATAACCCTTAAAAAACTATTACAACTGGTTTATCGTTATAGAATTTGTAAGTACAGTATTCTGAATACAAATTTAAAAGTTATTTAAATTAGGTGATCTGCTAAACACCTAAATTTCACAGCGCTGTCTAACATATATGTACAGCAGAGGTCCCTAACCCCTGATCCATGGACCAGCACCAGTCCGTGGCCCGGCACCAGTCCGTGGCATGCCATAAACCGGTGAAGCCGCCATTAGCAAATGCAAGCAGCATGGGAAACCACACCCCTTCTAGTCTGCAGAAGAACCTCTCTCTACAAAACCAGTCCCTAGTACCTAAAAGGTTGGGGGACACTGATGTATAGTATATTTACCAATGTAGTATGACTGTATTATTATCATTTATCCTTCTTATTATCTTCTTTACTCCTCCCCTATTGGGGAAGAAGAGAAGGAGGAGAGAGGAGGAGGAGGAGGGGAGAGGAGGAAGAAGAGGAAGAGGAAGAGGAGGAGGAGGAGGAGGAGGAAGAAGAAGAAGAAGGAGAAGGAGAAGGAGAAGGAGAAGGAGAAGGAGAAGGAGAAGGAGAAGGAGAAGGAGAAGGAGAAGGAGAAGGAGAAGGAGAAGAAGAAGAAGAATCTGTTGCTTTGCATGTACAATGAAAACTTCTGTATCAGAGACAAATTCCTTGTCTGTCTAATCATAAGTATTCTAATTTTAATTCTTATACACAACAAGCATAAGTTCTCCGTTCAGTGGTGAATGCCATGAAACACAAAGGAATATGTTTCATTGACAGACACAATTCCAATGCAAAGGAGAATACAGGTTTTCCTTTGAATTTTTTTTCCAGTAAGTCTTTGGACTTTCTTTAAAGATTAAAAAAAACACTCATACATTTTCTTTTCATAGATAAACATAGATCAAAATCAGGGGAAAAGGAATTAACAGTGAAATTACGCTATGCTGACTAGTAGCATAATCCAATCTCTTTGGAGTTTACCTTCACAGCGAAATGCTGGACTTTCCAACTGCTTTCTGCACACAGAACAGAATTTTCTCTTGTAATGTCCTATGGGTCCTAAACAATGTGCAACTGGAACCTGCAGGGGGAAAAGGTATGAATTAACTACATATTGCACAGTGGTTTATGTTGCACTTACATTTTAATTGCTATGCATTTGGTTAATGCCCAATCAGAAGCCAAGGCTCCATTTTTCCATCAGCATATAACCACAACATTCAGAAGGAGAACAAAAATCTATGTGGTTGCTAACAGCCAATATCAACTTGAGGACATATAACCAACCAATTACTATATTAATTTCTTCTCATTAAGAAACATGATTATGTTTATTGTTGGAAACATTAAAAATATGAACTATGCATCATTAACAAATCCTATTTATCACACAAGCTGATTGATCAGAAACCAAGTAAGAAACTTGGAACTATAAATCAATACTGATAAATCCCTTGACAAAAATTAAGGAAATTCAGTAGAAAAAGTCCAGAATTAAGGCAACCTCAAATTCAATCAAATTCCATAGCCAGGGATTTTAGAAACTGAGGTTACTGCTTTGGCAAATAAATACCCCACAATCATTCACCGGGTGGAGATCTTATACAACCTTCTCCGCAAAGGTTTTATGCAAGTGGGATTCTTTCTGGACTGATTTGACTTCTCATGTGTTTTCTGACTGTCCGCAATGGCAATTATACTGAAAATTGGGAGATATCCCTGCCATTTTGTGTATGTACTCATCACTTACTCTCAAAATGTAAATTTATCCTTGGCTGAAAAATGTTACCAAGTTGCCTTAAGTCAAAATTTTGCATGATATTATTAATGTAATGAGATATATCTATAATTGAGGCATCTGTTTTAATTTCCAATTTCTTGACTTGGGTCAACATCAGAAGTGGTATTCAGCAGGTTCTGACCAGTTCTGGAGAACCAGTAGAGGAAATTTTGAGTAGTTCGGCAAACCGATAAATATCACCTCTGGCCCGCCTCCTCTGCCTCCCGAGTCCCAGCTGATCGGGAGGAAATGAGGATTTTGCAGTAACCTTTCCCTGGAGTGGGGAGGGAATGGAGATTTTACAGAATTTTTCCCCTGCCACGCCCACCAAGCCATGCCACACCCACCAAGCCTCACCCACAGAACTGGTAGTAAAAACATTTGAACCCAACCACTGATCAACATAATCCTATGTTCACCTTAATTTTGCTTTTAAACCAGCTAATTTGGCAGTCACTTGAGGTGAGATGGATAATGTAGAAATTTAATACATAAATAAATATTTTTTTTATTCCTGGATTTTAAAGTAGAACATTCTGGAATAAGATTGTATGTTGAAGACAGCATTTGTAGATTTGCTATACAGCCTTTATAAATATTTAATAACGACATTACTAGTGTTGGCACTTGGTATATTTTGAGATGACGGGCTATGTACTGATTTCTTCCCTTATTAGAATTGCATTCTGCTTTCCTCCAAGCTGTACAAAATAGCCCACACAGTTTTAGTACCCACTGTTACTTGCATAATGTTTTGTGAGGTTGGTGAGGCCTAAGGTCAATCAGTGAGTCATAGAAATTGTCTAATGTATGAAGCAACTATATATACCATAAGGAGAGAGGAATGCAAACTGCTTTAGGAAATGCCAATCTTATCATTAAGGGCAGCTTCCTACCTACTAAACATTTCTTTTTCACATAGTTCATCAAACTATCAAAAATTAACTAAAACATCACAAAACAAAGTAACAGCAGGCCAATGGCAAGCAAAGGGTACTTATTCTTTCTGATGGTCAATGTACCGTACATTAAATAAAGGAATTATATGGCGTAGAGAAAACATTCGGGGGATGCAATTCAAATTATTCACCGAATGCCACAGAGCAAAAAGACCAATGACAACGGTTTGATTTGATACAGTAAATGAGAAGTATTTTCTGTCTACCATTGCGATCTAGAGCCCGGCAGCTGAAATATAGGACAAGGGTGAAAGCAACTGAATGAAAATAGGTGGTAAAACAATTTACTGAGCCTCTTCTGTGCATTAAGAATCAGAAAAAGCTATATTAGTGGTTCATTTATTTCTTTATTGCTTCAATTTACACACCTCTCCATTCCCCAGGACTCTAAACTGCTTACAAGGCATTACGTACAATAGAGGTAAAACTGGAAGAAGAATAACAAATCACCATCAATCCTGACCACTAAGGGGAAAAAATGTTTTTCAATCAGTTCTAAATGCCTTCTTGAAGAACTGTTTCTTCAAGATTCCATAATTTTGAAAATGTAACAGGGAGTGGGTAGCTCAGATATCCAGAGACAAGCTGTTCCAAAGGAGGGGGGGCATCACCAAGAAAGCAAAGTCAATGGGGAATCCGGATTCACTTAACAACTGTGTTACTAATTTAATAATTGTAGTCATTCACTTAACAAATGTAACAAGAAAAGTCGTAAAATGGGGCAAAATCCACTTAACAAATTTGTCACTTACCTCTGGGCTCAATTGTGGCCACAAGTCTATGATTACTTGTAGTATCAAAAGTAGCTGGGAGGGCCAAAATAAGAACACACACACACAACACCATTCCCGCTCCCATCAGAGATCATCCTAGAGTGCAAATAATGTGTCCTCAGTCCCATACCTCAGCCTGAATCTTGACTGGAAGACATCCAGAGAATCTGCTTCTGCAATTCTCTGAAGCTGCTGTACAATCAACTTCTCCATCAACTTCCCCAAAAAGGGAAAGTTGGAAATTGGATGACAATTGTCCAAGATCATCAGATGATCCTGGACAATTGTCGTTTGAGGGAGAAGATGGTTGTTTGAGGAACAGGCAGCCCACTGCTTCCTCTAGAGATGGCAGGACCACACTTTATCACTGCCAAGACCCAATGTTACCTCCTGGAAGCCTTAGCCAACCTCATGGAATATGGATTTTAAACAAAGATGGCAAAGCTAACAGTTGCACAAATCTTGACCACTTTATCAGGTTCAACAGGAACAAAACTGCTCCCTAATAACCAAGTCACCTCCACAGGACTGCTTGAAGACCAAGAAGTTTAACGTGGTACAAATCTAATTGGCTTTCAGATACCTTGCCAATTCCTCAGTGAGCTTGTAGGTAGACATAACAGCTACCTCCTACCAGGAAGAGTCAGATCACTTGAAAAAAGACCACCAGGTAGATATTTGTGGACACAATAAGGGCAAAGAAATACTGATATTTTGCTGCTCTTTCCAACACAAAGAAGGTCTTATTTTCTTTTGTCCCACGAAATATGGCCTTGGGCTTATTATAGGAGAGAGCTTATTATTTTCTGAGGCAAGTGAGAAGCGAGGCGCACCTTTTACCTTTCCAGCTCCGTCGCGTTCCTGGCCATTGTGCTCAGGGAAGCGGCTGGTAAAAAAAAACGCTTCTCGCGAGTTCAATCAAACTTCTTGAAGTCATGAAAAGGGTTCTTTTTTTACCAATGCCCTCTCATTCCAGGCAGCCACTAACTAGTTTGGACCATTCAACAGATCTTCAAGAACAACCAAGGTTCCTTCTGGAAACCAATTAGGGTTATCAGACGCTCGGGACAGACCAATTTCATATTTCCCACTTCCCTGCATTGGAAAGAACTGCAGGGCCATCAGAATGTGTTCTCGCTTAATCTATTTTTCCTTCTTTTAACAACCCTGCAATCTTTTGCATCGGGGTGGAGTCCTAGCAACTGAATGGAGCTGCGTGTTGTATTATTGATATAAAGAGAGTGGTGATAACAAATGCACAATGGAGCCATAGTTCTACTGCTGAAATCTGGAACTTCTTTTTCTTTGATAAATGAACGAGTAAATCAATAACTGGTAACCTTTCACCAAGGGGGAGGAATCATATCAGATCTATACACCTACAATTATTCTGTAAGAGCTATCCCATTTCCAGGAATTCCAGGATGACACCAAGCTGGCAGGAATAGCCAACACTCCAGAAGATAGGCTTAAGATACAGAAGGATCTTGACAAACTTGAACATTGGGCACTATCTAATAAAATGAAATTCAATGGTGAAAAGAGTAAGGTTCTACATTTAGGCAACAAAAACGGAATGCACAGGTACAGTATAGGTGGTACCTTGCTCAATAGTAGTAACTGTGAGAGGGATCTTGGAGTCCTAGTGGACAACCATTTAAATATGAGCCAGCAGTGTGCAGCAGCTGCCAAAAAAGCCAACACAGTTCTAGGCTGTATAAACAGAGGGATAGAATCAAGATCACGTGAAGTGTTAATACCACTTTATAATGCCTTGGTAAGGCCACACTTGGAATACTGCATTCAGTTCTGGTCGCCACGATGTAGAAAAGATGTGGAGACTCTAGAAAGAGTGCAGAGAAGAGCAACAAAGATGATTAGGGGACTGGAGACTAAAACATATGAAGAACGGTTGCAGGAACTGGGTATGTTTAGCTTAAGAGAAAGAAGGACTAGGGGAGACATGATAGCAGTGTTCCAATATCTCAGGGGTTGCCACAAAGAAGAGGGAGTCAAACTATTTTCCAAAGCACCTGAGGGTAGAACAAGAAGCAATGGGTGAAACTAATCAAGGAGAGAAGCAACTTAGAACTGAGGAGAAATTTCCTGACAGTTAGAACAATTAATCAGTGGAACAGCTTGCCTCCAGAAGTTGTGAATGCCCCAACACTGGAAGTCTTTAAGAAGATGTTGGATAGCCATTTGCCTGAAATGGTATAGGGTTTCCTGCCTAGGCAGGGGGTTGGACTAGAAGACCTCCAAGGTCCCTTCCAACTCTACTACTATTGTATTGTATTGTATTGAAAGCCTAAGATCCATCATCCTCATTCACTAGACTGTGGCCAAAAGGCTTATGAATTTTGCAGCCTCACATTATTTGATGGGCCCTGTCTAATTCCCTTCAGGTGAAACAAGAAAAGAAGGCTGAGCTTGCTGGTAATACAAAAAGTTTTTTTTAAAACATCGGACTTGTGTTGAGGTGCAAGAGCGATGTTTTATTAACGCATTCTTTTTTTAAAAATCAGAAAAAAATTAGGAGCCTCCTTACACCACCCTGTCAAGAAAGAAATCTCCCTTTAAGGAGATACATAAATGAAGTCGCAGTTGAAGGATGTAGTTGTGCACTCCAGAAAGGCAAAAGGGCAGCAAAGAAAAATACAGCTGAGAAAGAAAGGCAGTGTCCCATTCCCAAGCAGCATATTTCCATCATTGAAGATAAGGATGGGATAGTGCCAGCTGTGCCTGACCTAATAACCCACGTATAAAAAGTCTCTCTGTTGCACAAGCATTGCAAAAGGAATATTCTCCCTATTTTACGCAATCAGATGATGCAATTACTATTGAGTAGGTTCCTTTCTCTCCAAGATGGCAATCATCAGAGCCTTCCGTTGACTCTCTTTCTTGTGAATGAAAATAGCTCTGCATTAAGATATGCATATCACCACACATTCTCAGAAAATGAGTAGAAGGATCCAGTTTTAACAGCTTCATTTAATCCCTTCTTCACCCCCTCTGCCAAATTCATCCCTCAGATTAATCTTACTTCCTTCACTCCATAAAGCCTCAATTATTCTTGTACTTAATCATCACTATAGACAAGTAGCTGCTTTAATTCTACAAGCAATATCAATTTTGGTTCTCTTTTATTACTGAAACCTCTTTCTAGAACAGAGTCTTTATAATCCATTAAGATCACTTTGCAAAGATAAGATAATGTAATCTCATCCTTGCCTTTGCATTAAAGCCATGTAATTGCCTTTAATACACTGAATCACATCCTCACACATGTACTTAATATTGGCATTTTACCGCATTATCCCAAAGTCCTTAAATAATCAAGAGAACATAAGCTAGAAGAACTTTAAAGCTTTCACTCCCATTTTAATTAAGTAGTTTATTTGATCACTCAAACCATCAAAATGCCATCCATCTTTCATTTGGTTATTGAAAGCAAAACAATTTCAATCCATATTGAAGTTGGACAAGCCAAGATGGCTTGTTTCCAAAAATTACCATTAAAATTAGCCTCTGTAAAATGATACAAAGGTTTACAGTTCATCAACATTTGAAGCAAAAAAATTCAACGTTCACGTAACTAAAGCTCTGAAAGGAGAATGATCTTAGCAACATGCTATATACCAGATGAGCATAATACAGAAGCCATATCTAATTAAGTAGGATTTTAACACAAGAAAATATCATTTGTGGGTGTGACAAGGATATTCAGCTACCGTGGGCTTGCTGTTGCCTAAAGTATGAAATATTCTCAACTTACACCATGTTCATCAAATACATTTATGATACTAATACTAATCAAGATCATTTGAAATGTTAGTACCACTTTATAATGCCTTGGTAAGACCACATTTGGAATATTGCATCCAGTTTTGGTTGCCACAACATAAAAAAGGTGTTTACAAAGAGTGCAGAGAAGAGCAACAAAGATAATTAAGGGACTGGAGGTTAAAGTATATAAAGAGTTGTTGCAGGCTTTGGATGTGTCTAGTCTAGTGAAAAGAAGACTAAGCGTGACATGATAGCAGTGTTCCAATATTTGAGGGGTTTCCACAAAGGAGAGCTTATTTTCCAAAGCACCAGAAAGCAGGACAAGAAGCAATGGATGGAAACTGGATGGAAAGCAGGACAAGAAGGAATGGATGGAAATCAAGGAGAGAAGCAACCTGGAATTAGAAGAAACTTCCTAACTGTGAGAACAATTAACCAGTGGAACAGCTTGCCTTCAGAAGTTGTGAGTGCTTCATCACTGGAGGTTTTTAAGAAGAGATTGGGCAGACATTTATCGAGAATGGTATAGGGCAGTGATGGTGAATCTTTTCAGCACCGAGAGCCCAAACCAGAATGTGTGCATGTGCGCTTGTGCGCGTGCCAGAGCCCCCAAAACCCGAAAACCAGCTGGCTGGCACGCACATGCCTGGGTTTTGGTCATTGTTATGCTGCTATTCCGGCCGTTTTGAGGCAGTTTGGCACCCACGAAGATCAGAGACCAGAAGACCAGCTGGCAACGGTGCGCGTGCTCACAGAGAGGGCTCTACATGCCAGCTCTGGCACGTTTGCCATAGGTTTGTCATCACGAACCTTGGGTGTCCTGCTTGAGCAGGGGGTTGGGCTAGAACAGTGTTTCTCAAACTTGGCGACTTTAAGTCCTGTGGACTTCAACTCCCAGAATTCCCCAGCCAGCTATGCTGGCTGGGGGATTCTGGGAGTTGAAGTCCACAGGACTTAAAGTCGCCAAGTTTGAGAAACACTGGACTAGAAGATCTGCATAATCCCTTCCAATTCTGTTATATTGTTAAAATATAAAACTGAAATGTTGTCTTGTACACTCCCAGGATATACACTACCTTGCCCCAAGTGTTTATTTACCATCCTGCAAACAATGGTTCACAAATACAGGGCCACTATACTTATATGTGCTCTACAATTTTCATACCGTAGATCTTTCCATTATATCCTTAAGCCAAGGATATAGTATGCAAAACTGAATGTTGGCCTTATGTTAAATCAGAAATAGCATAGAGAAAAATGAAAATATATATGCCTGACACACTCTGTTCAAAAGAGTTATTAGCTTTCATAGAAAAGGCGTTTTTAAAAAGTCCACAAAGCAAAAACAATAATGTGCTTTAACTCTAGAAAATGGAAGCGTTAACAGCTGTTTGGGTGGACAAAGATGCCTGTTCTATTTTCAGCTATCTTCAGCAGTTAAACTTCCTGTTTCTATTTTTGTAGGGGGTTCCCTTGCTTTTCAAATTCTCATTATGCTGACAGCTTAAACAATGACACGCATGACTGAAATGCACACGCAAACACAAAGACGCATATATATGTATGTAAGGGCTCCTAGCTAAAGTCAGCAGGAAGCTAGTTCGTACTAAACTCTTTACTCAGAACAAGGAATGGCTTAATTTGACCTAAGACTTATCTGCACAAAAACTACATATTAATCCAGTGCACAAAGAACTACCCAAGATCTAGAGCATAATTTCAACAAGCCTCATACAATTACTAACAAGAAAGAAGGCACACATTGTTGTTGTTGTTGTTAGTTGCGAAGTCGTGTCTGACCCATCGTGACTCCATGTACAACGTTCCTCCAGGCCTTCCTGTCCTCTACCATCCTCTGAAGTCCATTTAAGCTCATGCCTACTGCTTTGGTGACTCCATCCAGCCAACTCATTCTCTGTCGTCCTCGTCTTCTTTTGCCTTCAATCTTTCCCAGCATTAGGCTCTTCTCCAGTGAATGCACACTAGCATTATCTTAAAAGACTCTTAAAACAGGGAACATGTCTAATATCAATAAAAACACATAAATCTATTTGAGGTCAGAATCCTTAGAAATGTAATTCTGGCTTCAAAAAGGATTATTTCATGCTCTATAATTTCATTGTAAACAATCAACACTGGAGACTAGTAAAAGCAGCTGCAAACTAGTGAAATAAAATACCATATTAATCCATAAATGGAGTTAACATAAATATTATTTTTCGATGAGGAATGGGACCTAATGTAAACATGTACCTCTTAACCAATTATTTTTTAGAAAGACCATTATAGCACATTTTATCTCTCTGGCAATTAAAAACCAGCTTCCGTTAATTTGATTGTAAGACATTATATATAGGGATAATATAAATTTGGAATAGTTAAGCAAATCCATGTGTTATCCTATTCAAAATAGAAATATAAAGGGGCACGGTGGCTCAGTGGTTAAGATGTTGAGCTTGTTGATCAGAAAGATCAGCAGTTCGGGGGTTTGAATCCCTAACGATGCGTAACAGAATGAGCTCCCGTTACTTGTCCCAGCTTCTGCCAACCTAGCAGTTCGAAAGCATATAAAAAAATGCAAGTAGAAAAATAGGAACCATCTTTGGTAGGAAGGTAACAGTGCTCCGAGGGCCTTCGGCATTTAGTCATGCCGGCCACATGACCACAGAGATGTCTTCAGATAGTGCTGGCTCCTCAGCTTTGAAACAGAAATGAGCACTGCCCCCTACAGTCAGGAACGACTAGCACATATGTGTGAGAGGAACCTTTACCTTTACCTTAAACATTACTGAAAGCTTCCTTTGTCCTATAACAAAGTATAAAGGATATACTTTGATTTTGGAACCAAAAGCCCACAACATTTCAACAGGAGGATATAACCAAGCAACAGATAAAAGCAGAGATAGAATTCTTGCCATTATGTCATTCATTCATTTGTGTCTGTCTGTCTGTCTGTCTGTCTACAGTACTTACTAACATTTTATTTAGAATATTAATTTGTAACTACAAGCATGAATTCAATGATTACTAATAGTTGCTTTCTTTACACTGGATAAGACATCGCTTAAGAAACCAAGTGACCTTCAGCATCATAAACCCATGTAGGAATGTTGGCCTTTAAGAGACAAATAAATCATTTTAGTCATCCTTCTGCAGAAGTCATACACAAACACACACTGGGTGAGGATAATATCAATGTCTAGCACACTTGTCACGGACAGGATTTCCTAATACATTATAACCTTGGTGATACCGTTCAACATCAAAGAGCCAATCCCAAAGAGAAGAGTCATCCCATTGAAATGGTTCAGCCTAGTGCACCTAAATTCGTATCTTGGATAGAGTAAATCAATGCACTCCTAAGAAACCTGAAGAATTAAATTGGCCACTCTGGGGACTAAGTGTACATAAAAACCTGATCTCTAGCAAAGGAAGAAACAAAGTTTTAAAAGACCAAAACTCCCTATTCAATGTGTTCATCTACTCCCAGCGGTACCACTAAGCTGCTACAAAAATGTCACCCATCTTCCAATAAGAACAAGAGCTTTGTTAAGACAAATCAAACTTGCCACAGAAAGCATATGGCCAAGGAAAAACAAGAATTGGAAATGGGCCCCACAACTGGAGTGACCAGTTTCTGATAGGCAGATGAAAACTACGACCAGCAGTAGAAAGATCTACCCAAAGCCCCTCAGCTGATTGCTGTCTCATTTTTTTTCAAGAGTAAATGAAGGGTGGCTAAACCAAACATTGTAGTAATACCCGTAATAGTAATAGTTTAGTTGCCCCAGCTAAACCCCCATGTTTTACTAAACATGCTAATTCAATGGCAAAACTCAGAACTTTCAATAACCACTCAATAGCTCTTTTTTGTTTTGTTTTGTCTTGCCCGGTAGAGCAAATAGGGAAGGTTCCTGTCAAATTCTCTTTTCCAGAAATGTTGGAAAATAAAAATAGAAACCTAACACAAAAGCTCAAGTGCAGCTATATACAGGTAGTCCTTGACTTTCAGCGACAACTGATTCAATACAATACAATACAATACAATACAATACAATACAATACAATACAATACAATACTAGAGTTGGAAGGGACCTTGGAGGTCTTCTAGTCCAACCCCCTGCCTAGGCAGGAAACCCTATACCGTTTCAGACAAATAGCTATCCAACATCTTCTTAAAGACTTCCAGTGTTGGGGCATTCACAACTTCTGGAGGCAAGCTGTTCCACTGATTAATTGTTCTCACTGTCAGGAAATTTCTCCTCATTCATGTTGCTAAGGGAAACATTTGTTAAGTGTGTTTGTCCTATTTTATAACTTTTCTTGCCACAGTTGTTAAGTGAATCACTGCAGTTAGTAACAGGGCTGTTAAATGAATCTGGCTTCCCCATTGACTTTGCTTGTCAGAAGATCGCAAAAGATGATCACATGACCCCGGGACACTGCAACCATCATAAATATGAACCCATTGCCAAGCATCTGAATTTTAATCATGTGACCATGGGGATGCTACAATGGTTGTAAGTGTGAAAAATGGTCATAAGTCACTTTTTCGGTATATTCACTTAGAATGGTCACTAAATGAACTGTTGTAAGTTGAGGACTACCTGTACTGAATACCAACGAAGGTGGTGCAAAGAAGGGGAATGTCCACTCAAGCATTAAAACATCTCTTCTTACTCTAAATAAGGCTAAAAAATAATTATGCTTTCTTCTCATATTTGAGAGAGAAAAAACCCTCCTTAACAAAACATTATTGTTATCCAAGGCCTTAGACTTTAGCAAAAAGGCATTGATATAATTTTTTTCAAACTGACCATCTGCTAAACAAATATACTTCAGTTATATGAACATTTTATGGATAATAGATCATGAAAACAGTATACAAATCAGCATAAACATTCATTGTGGACCTTTAGATCATACAATACTGAAAACTAGAGCAGATTCCTCAAGGGAGTTTCTCTACCTTAGCAAGTTCAAGATATATAGAATTCAATTCCCAGAATTTCCCAGGTAGCAATGCTAGATACAGGTCAAAGTTGTAGATACAGGCTGAGAAACACAGCCTCATATTAGCATAGAATAATATTCTATTTGCATAAATAACTGAACACAAAAATATTCCAGTAATGCAACACATTATTAAATAGTTGCATAGTTGTTGAGATACATAACTTGAACATTGGGCATTATCTAATAAAATGAAATTCAATGGTGAAAATAGTAAGGTTCTACATTTAGGCAACAAAAACAAAATGCACAGGTACAGTATAGGTCAGTGGTCGGCAAGCCGCGGCTCGCGAGCCACATGCGGCTCTTTATTCACTTTAATGCGGCTCTTCTGTGTGCCGGGGGCCCGCTCCCCTCCCTCCTCTCGGGCACTTCAAAACAAGCCCCCCTTTCCCTTTTTTCTTTTCGACCCACAATGATTAGGGAGGATCCTGAAGTCGGGCGGGGACGAGAAGCGAGGAGGCAGAAAAAGAAACGGAGGCTAAGGAGCTTCCCCCCGCCCCCTCCCAGCAAAAATCTAACCGGGGAGCCAGGCGGGCAGTAGCAAATTAGCCGATCACGCCGCGTAATTTGCTACTGCCCACGCGGTGTGATCGGCTAATTTGCTACTGCCCGCCTGGCTCCCCGGTTAGATTTTTGCTGGGAGGGGGCGGGGGGAAAGCTCCTTGGCCTCCGTCTCTTTTTCTCCCTTCTCGCTTCTTGGGGCTCCACCAATGGGGGAGCAAGGCCCGCCCAGCACCAGGCTTTGGGCTAACACAGAGGTCTGCAAAGGTGGCTGTTTTAAGACTGGTGGACTTCAATTCTCAGAATTCTGGGAGTTGAAGTCCACCAGTATTAAGAGCCAATTTTGCATATGATTGATGCCCTTGGTGGACTTCAATTCTCAGAATTCTGGGAGTTGAAGTCCACAAGTCTTCAAGCTGTCAGGTTTGAAGACCCTGGGTTTTTTTTTCTAAAGGGTTAGGGGTGCAAGGGTCTTGCAACTTGACAGCTTTAAGACTTGCATGCTTCAATGCCAGAGTTCCTGAGCCAACATGACTGGAGGAGGAATTCTGGGAGTTGAAGTCCACAAGTCTTAAAGCTGTCAGGTTTGAAGACCCCTTGGGGTTTTTTTCCTAAAGGGTTAGGGATGCAAGGAGCTTGTAACTTGACAGCTTTAAGACTTGCGTGCTTCAAATGCCAGAGTTTATTGAAACTAAAAACAGTGTACCATCCTATGTATTTTCGGTTTTAAAAATGTGGCTCTCAAAATAAATTTCAATCGTGGTTTTGGCGAGATTTGGCTCAGTTGAAAAAAAAGGTTGCCCACCACTGGTATAGGTGATACCTTGCTCAACAGTAGTAACTGTGAAAGGGATCTTGGAGTCCTAGTGGACAACCATTTAAATATGAGCCAGCAGTGTGCAGCAGCTGCCAAAAAAGCCAACACAGTTCTAGGCTGCATCAACAGAGGGATAGAATCAAGATCACGTGAAGTGTTAATACCACTTTATAATGCCTTGGTAAGGCCACACTTGGAATACTGCATTCAGTTTTGGTCGCCACGATGTAGAAAAGATGTGGAGACTCTAGAAAGAGTGCAGAGAAGAGCAACAAAGATGATTAGGGGACTGGAGACTAAAACATATGAAGAACAGTTGCAGGAACTGGGTATGTCTAGTTTAATAGAAAGAAGGACTAGGGGAGACATGATAGCAGTGTTCCAATATCTCAGGGGTTGCCACAAAGAAGAGGGAGTCAAACTATTCTCCAAGGCACCTGAGGGTAGAACAAGAAGCAATGGGTGGAAACTAATCAAGGAGAGAAGCAACTTAGAACTGAGGAGAAACTTCCTGACAGTTAGAACAATGAATCAGTGGAACAGCTTGCCTCCAGAAGTTGTGAATGCCCCAACACTGGAAGT
Source organism: Natrix helvetica (assembly GCF_964273705.1). Classification (NCBI taxonomy): domain Eukaryota; kingdom Metazoa; phylum Chordata; class Lepidosauria; order Squamata; family Natricidae; genus Natrix; species Natrix helvetica. The sequence continues at coordinate 102,245,803 of NC_138552.1, read as the reverse complement.
CTTTAAGAAGATGTTGGATAGCCATTTGTCTGAAACGGTATAGGATTTCTTGTCTAGGCAGGGGGTTGGCCTAGAAGACCTCCAAGGTACCTTCCAATTATGCTATTGTATTGTATTGTATTGTATTGTATTGTATTGTATTGTATTGTATTGTATTGTATTGTAATGCAAAGACATACAGTGCACACACACATATACATATACATATACATATACGTATACATATAGGCATGGTTTTAAACCAGACCTTAACATATTATAAAAAGAGTTACTATATATAACTCTGTGGATGGTATGCACATTAACAATCAAGTCCTCATTCCCTGTCCCTCTAAAGAGGAGGAAAATGAATGCAGGATTTGAAACCAATTTAACTCTCCCACAGGATCCAATTAATGGACTGTCTTGAACAGTCTATCAAAAATGAAGATAATCTAGTTTCTGAAAAACAGATGAAACAGCCAGTCAAAGTTTTTCAACCTTAGGGTAACTAAAAAAAAGTTGAATCTGTGCCAACTTTCTCAAAGCTTATTTCCTTTAGTCTTGAACAAAGTGCAGAAGAACAGCTGTGTCTTTTCTGATCTTATTTGGAAGGAGTTTTGTTTGGAAAGAACTAAGAATGATCTTGAAAACACAAGGATACAATGGCAGAATTCAACCACATGCGTTAAAAAAGTGAAAAAGTCCTGTCTCAAGCTCAGTTTTTTGACATTATTTTGAATACTCAAAATCAGGGTTTGCAACACACAGGCTAGAATTCAGGAATTAGCCAGTTACATTTGAGCTCAGGGCTAAGGCTGATCTTAGAAATATGAAACAAATATATGTTTGCTTAAGAAGTGATAGGAGCCATCTGAACATTTAATATGGAGGCCAATGAGGTGCTGCTTCATGTTCTAATAGCAGTAACTTCTAAATGAAGTTGTTAGAGAATAAAGTGGCTGGATGGAGTCACCGAAGCAGTAGGCGTGAGCTCAAATGGACTCCAGAGGATGGTAGAGGACAGGAAGGCTTGGAGGAATGTTGTCCATGAGGTTGCGATGGGTCAGACACGACTTTGCAACTAACAACAACAAAATGAAGTTGTAGAGATTTCTTTCCCAAATTCATTCTAATCTGAAAAACTAATTGGGAATTGAAAAGAGAAATCTTAACTCCTTTCCATTGAAACAATAAAACTGGACTGAAAATATAGGTCTCACCCAATCCAGGGATCAAAACTACAAAGGGGCAATTGGGGATATACTGGTATGTACAGTCAACAGTCTGCCTAAACAACTGATCCACACCAAAATGAGCTTTCTCATTTCAAGATGTTCTTCTTATCAAAATACCCAGAATGATGTCTTGTGATGTTCCAATCAAAGCTTAATCAACTGCTATGTTCACTTCAATCAACATATACCTTTTCAGGTACAAAGTTCTATTTAAATGCTATAGTTTATTAGAGTGTTTTGCAGCACTCTGAAAGCAATCCATTCACATCCATTTAAGAATAATTATAAACAAATAAAAATGGTACTGTTCCATTAATTTACCTCCTTCACAATAAATATTAGATACACTGAGAAGCAGCACTCATCCAATTGTGTTAGAGCAATTAAATAATTATCAAGGAGGGAAAGTGTTCAGCAGCACTGAAAATATTGAAGAAGAGCAGTGTACCTACAATAAAAGTTGTTTTAAAGCAGCCGTGGCATAGGTTTCAGTCAAACAAATATCACAAAGTCATGAACTGACTTTTGAATTCAACATTATTTGAGAAGGAATCCCCAAGAAGAATCATATGCATACTTATACACAAAAGTAGCCATTGAAACTTACCAATACAAGCTGCTCACAAAAAGCTTCTTAAACATCATGAGTTAGAGCCAACTTGTAACTAAGTCCAAGCAACAAAGATTAGTCATAGTATGCTAACTCCATAATTCTCTGAAAGTTGTTGACACAAAACTTATCTTATTCATGCCAACCATCTGAGTTCACAAGACTTCATTTGACCTTGAATTCCATATCCTACTTCAGAGCGACATGTTCAGGAAGATAGAGAGATGGTCCAGTTTCCATTAACATGGAGCTAAAAATTTAGTTGAAATTGATCCATTGCCAGATTTTAATCAACCTTGAAATTATAATTTAAAAAGGCAATTTATGATTTGCAATATTAAAATGGTCTAAGAATCCATCAGGAAAAATGTCTTTAACACCCTTTGTGTGCCACAGCTTCCCAAAATAGCCACTTTATATAATCTGGAATGGGATTAGAGTATATAAATAAACATTTCTCACCCACAAAATAAATTGCCATTAAGCGTTCTGTTATTTTTTTAAGTTTTAAGAACCAAGTTGACTATGCTTCAAGAAGCTAATCCACAGCTGTTCTCTACCAAAGAAGATACTTCGTTAGGAAAATATAATTAATAGGGACCACATCTTGGCTTGGAAAGCAAACAGCATTAAGTCTGGATAGTATTTGAATGGATACTAAAATAGAGCAGTTGAGAAATATCTCCGAAGAAGGTAATAACAAGCCACTTTCTTACTGTGGCCAAGATATCCATGAAGTCATTAGGAATTAAAGTTGATTTGGAGTAGCTGAGACATTTCATGATATCTTCTAGTGTTGAGGAGTCCAAAACCTTCAAAAATGTCGCAAGATTAAACCTACTATAGCCACATCACATCTACTACCATCTCAATGTTTATCAGTCTATTTTTCTTTTATATAAGTTACTGGGAGAGGATGGGTGGAGAGAGGATACGACCTCCTCAATCAAAAATATAGCTTATAAGTAGCACAATAATCAAAACAAAAAGACTACCTGTATTCATTCTAGTGATACCATTTTATCATCTAAAGATTTTCTTCAACCTTTACCACCAGACAGGAAAATAAGTTGGGATCTCAACCCATTCTTGATTTGGTTATAACACCAATTGCCACCACCAATAACTTACTCAACAAAAATCCCTATAAATAGTAGTCTAATAAATAGCAATTACATAAACTGAATGATTGGCTTGTATTCTTGTATATATGGGTATGTCAATTTGATATTAACTAATTTCATATCAGGGATTAATTCCCCGCAACAATAAATCTGTATTTTAAGGCACTATTTTTAATAGTTTGCCCTGGTACTCTAGTTCCCACAAAAGCACTAATACATAAAACATGATTTCATATATTATGCAACACAAAAAGAAAAATGCCAATTTTGGCTTAGGTTTAGGTACTAAACTAGTACGTGGCCAAACTCTATACATATACACCAAAATGTTTCTCTCCATTTTCATTTTCATCATCATGGCTTACAATGACTCGCAAGTACGACACTTCTAAAATTCCAGAATTATCAAAATTATGAATATAATTCTGGATGAATGAGGATACTTTGATTACATTTATATATCAGAAAGTAAACTTTCTATTAACATTAATTAGGGGTTCTAGTAACCAAAACTAACAATATATTTACATTAAAAATAGAAGAAATATTTCCAGGCATACAAAATATTGAAAAAATATCCTTAAATGGATATACTTTTGCAGGATACTGTTTATTTGTTTATTTATATAACTGTTTATTCAACCTTATATAACACTGATTGTATACATTAACATAGCATGTTGCCCATTTTTGTGTATAATGCTAAGCCAGGATAGTCAACCATGGCTTGTTGGGTCTCGCGGAACATAAACCATCCAACTGATCCAATTGAGGAGGGGCAAATATAATGTGGTGATTGTCTGCTTCATAAACAAGTTGTGATAATTAAAGGAACATTTATTGTGATTGTTTTCATTAACATGACAGCCAAAAAGAAGTGAAAAGAAAAGGTTTTTCGTAAGAATGAGATGAGATGAATGGGATAGTATGGGTGTGTTGTTATCAAGAGTCAAAGGGCAAAATGTGTCATGGAGCACTTATCACAGCATTTATCAGGAAGAACTTAAACAAAATGTGGCTTTTCTCAGATATGTTTATTAGCTGTGCAAGGCAAATTTGTGTGAGCCCAGGAAACATAGCACCTCCACCCCCTATTTCCACAACAGCAACTCTATGAAATAGTTGCGCTGGAGAAAGTGGCTGACTCAAAGTCACCCACAGTCAGCTTCTTGTGGCTGATGATAGACTAGAACCTGAATCTCTCATGCACCAGCTGTCCAGTTACACCCCACTGAATAGTTAGCTTTTCCCAAAGCATGAGCAACTTACCCTTACAAGACTTGGAGCGACAGATGAGCAAGGTATCTTCACATACTTCAGGCACTTCTCATGAGACATAAAATTGCAAACTGTGGAAAACAAATATACATGTCAATTTGTATTAAGAAACAGACAAAGGTCCCACTTAGCCCATTCATTACCATTCAATAATGTGTTGTATGAATTAATACATTATTTTACCAGTATTGATTCTCCTGCCAATTAGCTTTATTGGCTGATACTTAGTTCAGGTAATATGAAACATGGAGAAAAGCTTATTATTATCTTTACTCAATGAATAAAAATCCATGAAATATCCTTGGAAGAATTATGGCCTTTCCACATGGAAAAACTGTTTCAACTCCTTGATTCTTTAAATTAATTTTCTATATAATTAGTTGCACACCCATGCTTCGCTATGGAACTATGTGATCGGGCTTGATAAATTGACATTTAAATTTGGAAATTAATGAGTAGTTTATAGAGGCACTGTATTATTTCATTAGAGACGGTAAACTAAGTTTCTGTTACAGATTAAGACATTATTGTAAGTCTAACTATTATAAAATAGATGGGTTTAAGCCCTTTAATCCCACCAGCACCCAGTTGCAACTGGCAGTTGGAATAGAACAGTGGGGAGAGGGAGTAGAATGTCTAACTCCTTAGCATCAGAGTGTTAATATAATACTGTATAAGAAATACTAATGATCTGATGGTCATTTCGACAAATCCTTTCTTAGCGAGCACCTAGAAGCCAAGAGAAACATACATGCCAAATTTCAGGTTTGTAGGCTTTACAGTTTTGGAGATTTTGTGATGATGTGCGAGTGGCATTTCGCTTTTATATATAGAGATTTTTTTCTGATACCCATGAACCAGAGGTATACATAATTTTCAAGTACACCATTGTTTCAAGATTAGAATTATAATCTTGAATGTTTTATTTTCGGTTTCTTTTTCTAAACTGACCTTGACTCCATCTCTCACAGCATTCTATGCTCTTCAAACTACGAGTAAAAGAGATAATATATGTGGCAATATAAACTCAAATTACGCAGATGAAAACTCAATCTCTCCAAATTTCCAGCAGGTTTGTTTTACAACTGTGAGTATGGACATAAATAGAAAATAAAGAGCAATATAAACGTAACTTGTCTCATTACACAAAACTAACCTTAAGAAGCCAATTTTCTGGTTATAAAAATAAAGCAGACCTTTTAAATAAACTATGTGTCTTGATATCTTTATACCATGTTTCCTCAAAAGTAAGACATGGTCTTATTTTCTTTTGACGCTCAAAATAAGCACTTGGACTTATTTTCGGGGAGATCTCGTTATTTTTGATGTGCAGGAGGTGGCAAGCATGATCACCTCATGGCTGCTGCTGTGTTGCAATATTTTCAGGAAGGCCTTATTTTAGCACATGTGCTCAAAAGCCCAATTGGGCTTATTATCTGGGCAGGTCTTATTTTCAGGGAAACAGGGTATTAAGTTTGCATTTTGCTTAAAGGATCTCATTCTGTGATCTGCATATAAGGTCTTGAAATTATCAGCTACTAGATAGAGAGGCTTTTTTCCTGATTTGTAGATGTTAAGGTGAAGTACTGGAACAGTTAATTTTTCCTTTCCAATTTGTTTTACGTCATGCTGATTAAATTCTCTGCCAGCTAAAGTAACAAGCAAAAAGAGGATAACATAAAGTTTTGTAAAAGTGTTTGGTTCGGGTAATCACTTGAAAACTCTGAAATGTAATTCAAGAAAGCCAAAAGTAGAATAGAGGAAAAGGTATTAAAGTCTTAAAATGCATAGATGTTATTCTTTGCTGGAACACTTTAAACCAAGGGGTTTTAAATTCTTACAGGATGCAGAACCTGTTCATTTAAAAAAAAGATCTGGAATCCCTGGTTCAAGAGGGGTGAGGCTTCCGACTTTCTCCATTAGAAGCTAAGAGTTGAAAAATCCTATTCCAAAGTTGATTTCATAAAAAGGGTTGCTATGGAACAGGAATAATTTGGCAATCAAAAAGGGCAAATTTCAAAGCTTGCTATATCCAAAAGAATAGTTTTGTAAATGTCAAAACAAAGACTAATATTTTTGTCTGGCTTAGGAAATAAGTCTGAAATGAACACAACTTATTTTGAAATGTTTGGAAAAGCAAGTTTACAATACTTTATAAATGTGCCATTTTAAGTATAAATTTACTCATTGTTTAATTATTAGCATGATTTTGACTGAAGTTCAGAATCAAGATCCTTTTCTGAGACCTACCTCTCACAGTTATTAATGAGCAACAGGCTACTTTTCTATACATGATGGTGAACCTATGGCATGCAGGTGGCACGCAGAGCCCTCTCTACGGGCATGCCAGCCTTGGCCCATTCCAGCCTGCATGCGAACGCGCCTCCTGCCAGCCAACTGGTCTTTGGGTCTCTGCCACACATGTGCGGAGAGCATGTGGGGGTCATGTGCATGCATGCATGGGGGGAAGGGCACATGCATGGGAGATGCTCGCATTGCATTTTGGGGTCTCGTACAGCACCCCGTGCCACATTTTGGGCCTGGAAAGCCTCCTGCACCAACCTGGAAGCAAAAAAGGGGCAAAGGGGGTTTCGGCGGATGTGTGGAGGGGGTCACGGGAGGGGATGTCATGCGCACATTGCATTATGGGTGTGGTGTGCGTGGGCGCTTTCAGCACACGACAACAAAAAGGTTAGCCATCACTGATATAGTGAATGACCTCAGAAGAAATGACACATTATTATCATTTTTAAAAACAATTACATGAAACAGAAGAGAATATTGCCATAACTACCCACATTTTTAAAAATATATATATTTTAGACGAAAGCTACAAAATTCACATATTTTACGTATATATACAGATGTAGGTTTCACCCATAATGAACGGGCAGAGAAAGAAAAACGTCTCTCCAGGGGTGCATGGCTGGTTGGGGAATCCTGGGAATTGAAATCTACACATTTTTAAGTTGCCAAGATTGAGAAACGCTGTGTTAAAACATCTGTGTGTTCATTCCTCAACTCATTCTCTAAGAAAGGCTGAGCGCCAAAGAATTGAGGCCTTTGAACTATGGTGCTGGCAAAGCCTCCTGCGAGTCCCTTGGACTGCAAGACGATCAAACTGATTAGTCCTAGAGGAGATCTGATTGCTCTTTAGAAGGCCAGATGCTGAAGATGAAACTCAAATACTTTGGCCACCTAATGAGAAGGAAGGACTCACTGGAGAAGAGCCTAATGCTGGGAAAGATTGAGGGCAAAAGAAGAAGGGACGACAGAGAATGAGGTGGCTGGATGGAGTCACCAAAGAAGTCCATGTGAGCTTAAATGGGCTCCAGAGGATGGCAGAGGACAAGAAGGCCTGGAGGAACTTTGTCCATGGGGTCACGATGGGTTGGACACGACTTTGCAACTAACGACGACAACATATTGCAATGCTCTTCTGGAAAATCGCTGATATAAAAATAAAACACCCACAAACAATCAGCTACAAGATTACACTATGTCACAAGATCTTGCTCTGGACTCCAAATCATCCAATATGAATTAAAGAAATATCTATTTCTCTGTAGTATTTCCCAAACCAATGAACCACCCTATGATTTTCGTCCCTTTCACTCTTTATTTACATGTACATGTCTCACTCTGGCAATCAAATGTAATCCCAAGCAAAGTGGTAGGGCTTTGTTCTTAAATTGCTATATTCATCAGTTTCCTAATTAAATGATAGGATATTTTACTGATGAGTTCCCCCAAATATTCCTTTGTTATATAAACCAGGGCAATGTCACAGTCAGCTACATTTTCTGTGCTGTTAATCTAGGATAAAGTAGTAGGCAATTATATCCAGTTATGCAGAACTTAATTTCAGCACGAGACATGCAACAAATAGTTGTGTAAATATTAACTTGGGCTAGAATTCCATTTTAAAAATTACTTCCATAATTTTAATTACTTTAAAACCGCCCAGTCGGTTGTTTAATTTTTTTTTAATTACTCCCATAATTTTAAATACTTTAAAGTTTAATTACTTTAAAATTACTTTAAAACTGCTTGGAGGTGCTAGGTGTTGGGGGGGGGGGAGGTCAGATAGATTTAATAAATTATTAATATTATTATTTTAAACTATAGATGCTGACAAAAGTTCCAAAGAAAAACAACGCTGATTCTGGCTAAATTTCGCAAAACCCCTTGTTTGTTTAATAAATTTTGCACTGCTTCCTGTTTCACAAATAGTTGTCTTAAAGCAGTAAATGCCATGAAGCTTTTTCCATTGAAGTACATAAAAGGCAAGACAAGAAACAATGGATGGAAACTAATCAAGGAGAAAAGCAACCTGGAATTAAGGAGAAACTTCCTAAGTGAGAACATTTAACTGGTAGAGCTTGCCGTCAGAAGCTGTGGGTGCTTCATCAATGGAGGTTTTAAAGAAAAGACTTGTCTGAAATGGTATAGGCAGGGTCTCCTGCTTAAGCGGGGAGTTAAACTAGAAGACCTCCAAAGTGCCTTCCAGCTGTATTCTGATTGAGTGAAATTGGCAAGGTCTTCCAACTGCTTCCCGTGGCATATAGCTCAAGAGTTTTCCCAACTCTTATGGAACAATTTTTCTATGAAAAATGTAGGGAGCTCAAAAAATTATGATGTATCTTTCCCACCCCAACTGAAAGTTGGAAAGAAATTCATATACGGGCTCAAGAAATCTGACTTACTGTCCACCTGTGTGTCTTATTAGCAGAAAAACTTGCCAAAACCTGAAAAGCTGATACAGATACTCAATTTACAACCGTAATTGAGCCTAGAATTACATTGGGTAAGTCATGCCAGTTGTTAAGCAGGTCACCTCACCCTATTTTGCAACTTTTGGACAGTGTTCATTAAGTGAATCATTGCAGTTAAGTGAATGCTATGGTGTCTGCAACAGATGGTATTTACCAGAAATCAGAAGTAAACACTGGATACCAGAAATCACAAAAAGACACTGCTTTTCAGCAAAAAACTTAGTAAATCACAGTCATGTGGATTAATGTGAGCTAGCTTCCAAGTGCCCAAATATGACCACATGGAGAAGGCAACCATCAGAACTCCCAATCTGTGTCATAAGTAATCTTGGAGAGGTCTGTTGTAAATTTTGCTTGTAAGTTGAGGACTACATGCAATGGTGGGAGAAGCTGGCTAAAGAAAAACCAAGGGCAGATCTGGCTTGATGCTGTGCAGAAAAATATTACCAAAAAAATCCCTCCCCCCTCCCCAATTCATCCCATAAGAAAAGCCTTTGGGGAAAAATTTGGAATGCTACTGACAAACTCTCCATTCTAAGTCTTTGCCCTTCCTCCTTCCTGTCATGTGACTCAGAGCCAGTGGTGGGTTTTGGATTCCGTTCCAACCGGTACTGTTGGAATGGCCCCGGCATCACCCACATGGAAGCGGCAGCGTGCGCATGCGTCGTACTTGCCTGTGCCGCTTCCGCAAGCCTCCACGCACTCCAGCTGCTCGCCGGAGCATCGCACAAGCGACGTATGCACCATGCACGTGCACGGAAGCGCCAAAGGCTTAAAGCACAGTAAGGAACTTTTCCCCTCCGGAGCACCATACCGGAACAGTACCCGGTGCTCCAGGGAGGATCCGGTACGCCCGCCTGCAACTCACCACTTCTCAGAGTATGTGCAACCCAGCCTATGCTTTCCCAGTGCCCACAGATAAATATACGTAGATACAGGACAAAATGAGGGCAGGAAAGACACACAAAAAGAGTCGACACATAAATCCATTACACCAGTGTTCCTCAATCTGAGCAATTTTTAAGATGTATGGACTTCAATTCCCAGAAATTCCTCAGCCCTCAAGAAATACATTGAGAGTTGAAGTTCACACATCTTAAAAGTTGCCCAGGTTAAGAGTAGAATTTAAAAGATGAATTTTCCCTATGAATTTGCCTAACATTTGGCACTGGTTTTTTTTTACCTCAATGCTTCAGCTACTTTTAGAACCCATCTAGAAGATGTAGAGAAGAGCTTCCGTCCTCTCTGTGACATCCCTGACTTAAGATACTGTAAATTGCAGAATTTTTCACTCCACACTATTTTTTCTTAGTCGATGCTCCTCTATCTGCTTAATTGCCAGCAACTAGATATATATTTCTGAAAGAAAATTGGAGGATGACTCATACTCATTCAGCTCTCTCCAGAAACTTGAACACCTTGTGTATGCATAAAGGAAAAGGAACAAAAGAATAATGGGGCCTATTTTGTTGTAAATGTTTAAATACCATCTCACTCCCCTCTCACACGGTGGGAACAGGGGGAAATCTTTGTCTCCAGCTTATCTTCAATTTGGCTTGTGACAATTAAATTCAAACATCCCAGTAACTAAAACAGGTAATATTATGCAAGCCATTGAAAAGTCAAGTGAAATATCAGAAAAGCTATAACCTCTATAGTTAACTGTTTAAAGATTGCAGTTAAAATATTCCCCATTAAAATAAAGGACAATGTGTAAAGTAAACTCAACTGCACTGTTTACACTAGGGGTCTCCAACCTTGGCAACTTTAAGACTTGTGGAGTCTTAAAGCAAGCTGGCTGAGGAACTCTGGGAGTTGAAGTCCACAAGTCTTAAAGTTGCCAAGGTTGGAGACCCCTGGTTTACACTATCTCTATTAAACACCTCAAAATCTTTTGGACTTCTGCATGATTAAGGTTTTTTTTAAAAAATCCAGCTGCTTTTAGAGCTACATGCCAGGTAATGAGTCGATTTCTTAAAACATGGCATCATTCTTCAACCATATTTGCACAGAAAATAGAAAATAATAAGCCAAAGGAAATACGCCATAAAACACGAAGAAGGAAATGCAGCTAAATCTGGTTCGCCCTTCATTGTTCCTCTCCACACCTTTCATCTTTGCTTCTGCCCTGTCTGTGCACCACTTCATACACTACCTTTTTTCTTTAAACTTCTCGCCACCCGTTTTCTGAGAATCTCATTATCTCCATCCAACCATGACTTCCTTGGTTTTCCCCGCTTCTCGCTCATTCTTTTTTCCTTCAGATATTTGATTTGTGATTCAGGCTTCATTCATTCATTCTTTCTACATGATTAAGCCACCTAAAGTGATCTGATATGAAGTCCACCACCTAGGCATTCCTGATGCTATCCCACTTCTTAAGTGCCTTCTTTCTGCTGCATTCGATTGCATCATTTTAAAAAAAATCACATCTCCATCAAAATCACAGTGCATTTTCTCTCCTTTTAATCTTAATAGCTCCTTGCTTTCTTTGACTACCGTGCATCCTTTACAATGATCATTTTTTCTATACAAATCACAGATCATCTCCACTCATTCGTTGCAACAATGATTCTCTTACGTGTAATTTTTCCCTCCATTCTCAGCCTGTTTCCCTTCACCATTCCATAAAACATCCTTTTTCCCTTTTCATTAGGCACACTTCGGGGGCATTCTCTAACGTAATTCTCTTTTACTGTCTCTGGAGTAGCTGGCACTTTTCCCCCCCGTACATTCACTTTCCATGTATTCTGGGAAATTATTCTATATTCCTGTTCCTTATAGGACTCTTCTGCTTTCTTCCTGCAGTCATTCTATTCTAGGTTCTTTTCATTTCTTTTTCCTCTGTGTCATTTTTCTCTAGATCCACTCTTGATATTATGAGATAATATCCTGTCCGGCATTCAGAACCTCTTATATCCTTTATTAACTATCTTAGTGTTTCACTGTAAACAATGAAATCAGCATGATTTTGTTCATTTCTTTCCTACTTGTAAACACCATATACTTGAAACATATTTTCTTCTAAGCAGATATTCAAAAAACAGTTACTTTTGCATTTATTCTTGGGACTCTGGATGTCTCATTATTTTATCTACATTTCATCTAATTCCTGCCACTCATTTCATCATCTAACACAGAGGTCTTCAAACATGACAACTTTAAGACTTCAAAGTCCACAAGTCTTAAAGTTGCCAAGTTTGGGGACCCCTGGAACAGGTTTTTTTTCCTTCTTCTCTGAATCTCATTTATTCCGAATGTTACACAATTTTTCCCCAAACGAATCTCCCTATCACTGAAACACAACATGTACCTCTCACCAACCAATGCCTTCCTATTTTCGTATGCATTCATAGCCATGGGAATTGTTTGAACTGGTTTCTGTGTAACCCAAAGTTGTTTGAGGACTTGAATGAGTTTCACTAGCTAAGCTTCACTTAGCTTCCACTAAGGGGAAAGAACTGAAAGGGACTAATGGAGAGAGAGAAAGAAGCAGCATGGAATACATTCAGCCATCAACGCTTGCCTCAATGCTGCAAGCATCCATAGACATTTCTCTAAAAATACAACAGAAGGGATAAAGCATGTCGATTGACACTTAGTACCCCACTTCTCTTAAATCAGGAGTTCCAAAGAAACCCAGGGGTTCTGCAGCCAGAAATAATTTGAAAACCCTTGACCTAGTTGACGTCAATTCATACTTTCTATCATGAATTGTAGACCTTTATTTTCATAATTAATGCCACACCTTCACTTCCCTGCATTTACCCATTCCACTCCACAAAATCAGGCTACCTTTATTCAGACCTACTACCATATATCCTTCCCTTCACAATTATAGAAAATATCATTTTTTCTTTCATTTGATTTCACTACAATTTATGCTCTTTTACCATGCAACCTCTCTTACATTCCAAGTCACAGTCTTCCATATGCCAACCAGAGTAGCATATTATGATCTCCATCACACATCTTGGTTTTGGTCAAAGCTTTCACATAACCCTTTTTTGGTAAGGTTTAAAAAGCTTGTGTATAGATTACCAGTCTTAGTTATAGCTGTGTCCCACACCATATATCCAGCTAACAATAAGAACCATACTGGGAAATTCTGATAATAATCAAAATACAGCTGGAAGGCACCTTGTACATTTTCTAATCCAACCCCTTTCTCAAGCAGGAAACCCTATACAATTTCAGACAAGCGCCTACAACAGGGGTGTCCAAACTTGAGAACTTTAAGACTTGTGGACTTCCAGAATTCCCACAAGTCTTAAAGTTCCCAAGTTTGGACACCCCTGGCCTACAACTTCTGAAGGCAAACTGTTCCACTGGTTAATTGTTCTCACTGTTACGAAGTCCTTAATTCCAGATTCCTTGATTAATTTCCACCCACTGTTTCTTGTCTTGCCTTCTGGTGCTTTGGAAATAAGTTGACCCCCTCAAACACTGGAAAACTGATACATTTTAGCCAGTATGCCACAAGTATAAACAAAGCCCAATTTTACCTCAAATATGCTGATGGAATTCTACACAAGTTGGATTAGTTCATTTCACTATACATCATTAAAGTTGAATTAGTTCATTCTACTATACATCAGCCCTACTTTCAATATACAGTTAGCCCTCAACCTACGACCACAACTGAACCTAAAATGTACGTTGCTAAGTCAGAAATTTGTTACGTGACTTTTGCTCCATTTTATGACTTTTCTTGCCACGTTTGTTAAGTGAATCACTGAAGTTATTAACACGACTGTTGAGTGAATCAGAATCAAAAATAAATACAATGAAATTTCTCATTAACTATGCTTGTCAGAATGTTGCAAAAGGACATGACCCCGGGACACCACAACCTTCATAAATATGAACCAGTTGTCCAGCATCCAAATGTAAATCATATAACCATGGGAATGCTTCAACAGTCATAAGTGTGAAAAATGATCGTGTCACTTTTTTCAGTATAGTATAACCTTTATTGTCATTGTACAAAATAAATACAATGAAATTTGTTATAATTGTGCCATTGTAATTCCGAACAGTTGCTAACCAACTGTCGTACTACCTGTATTTATCTTTTCCATCTGATGTAAAATATGGAATACATTCTCTCCCTGTTAACAATCTTTTCTGCCTTTTGAAACAAGGTTATAATTGTTTCTAAGACCTAAATATCCAGAATTAAATATTTTGTTCTAGTTTTTCTCACTGAATGGGTGTGAGAAAAGTGTGCCTGGTGTAATTCAAACTTTCTCTCGCAAAGGCAGTTCAAAAGAGCTACTATTCCATTTTTATTTTCATTCACTAATTGCACTAAGTTTCACCACGTTTACAAGTTCAACAAGAAAAACAATATCATAATCTTTTATTAATGCCTAATCTATTTTGTCTTGTATATGCTTCAACCTTCTTGATAGAAAATACATAATCCTGGCTGGGGAGATGTTTCAGTTCTTCCTGAAAAGAACAAAAAGGGGTTAAATAAATGTACAGTATTCTTGTAATTTTCCAGTGATCTAGTCTCCTATTTTAAGAAGCAACCACCTCCAGGCAACCATGCAAGCAGTGGCTTGCACTTTCCCAGGTGGAACACGTAGGAGCTTCTGGCCCCCAAAGGATGGACAGCGGATAATGAATGGAGAAAACTCTGCTCATCATTCATGTCAACACATGGAAAGAAAGAGGAAGAACAACAAGATCATTGGAAGAGAGAAAGAAAAGAAAGAGAAAAGCTGTAAAGGAGGGATACTCAACCCCTGGGCTGTGGCACATTATGGGGGCTCTGGCTGATTCAGAACCAGGCTGTACGAGAGGCAGGCAGGTATGCAAGCATGCATGCTGATCAACTTGCAGTTGAGTTCTGTGTGCATGTGCATGTATGCCAGCATGCCGCTTGCATGAGTTGAGCTGAGCGTGCTATCCCGCTACTCACATGCCCCGGTTCCCCTCTCTCCCCGCAGCCAGGCCACCAAGCCGCAAAGATTGAGCCCCGCTTCTGTAAAGCATTCAGCAAATCTCAAATAAGTCTTTCCAAAACTAGACCACAAGTTGTTCTTTTACCTCCGCACTGATGAGATTTAATTGGAAAAGGAAACCTAATAGTTTTATACCTTGCATATAATATGCCAGAATCTCTGAAAAAGTTGCTGTCAGTCATTTTTCAAGTGACAGGAGAGAAAAAAATGTTCTCTATAGGGGAATTGTATTCACTATATTTCATTTAGAAAGTTTATTTAAACTATAGGATAGTAAAATTAAAATCAAAACTTTTGACATAGTTCTGCATTCTTCTTTGTTCTGGCCCAAACCAGTTTTTGGAGCACAATTCCCGGAATGCCACACAAAAACAAAATGCAGTCTGAAAAAGTTTGGGTGTGTTTGTTGTAAATGGTGAAGACTAGAGAACCAAACAGACTCAAGAAAAAGCCAACCACATTTCCGTGAAAAATGTCTAGCAACTCCAGTGTAAAAACATGACAAACAGTTTTACAAGGACTTCCACACTGCAATTTAACTATATAGCAAAATCCTTTTATAGCTTTATTTCTTAGAAAACTGGAAGTACTATACATTCAGCTACTTCTATAGTACTATTTGTTCAGTCACTATTAGTTGCATGCTCAGCAAGAGCAGAAGGCTTAGTTGAGAGCTGTCCAGAAAATTACAATTGCTAGAAAATGTATTTGCAGTGAGAACGGGCTGCTCTCCAGGTTTCATTTCTTAAGAACCAGCATTATACAATATTATCACTCAGGTGGATTTGGCCTCAGAGCAAAGAATGTCCTTCTTCTGTCAGTTCACTGTGATACATTGCTATTCTCTACTATGTTGTGAACTAATTATGAAACACCAACCAGATCTGCTTTAGAATCCTAGTACAAATGGGGCCATTATAGTGTGTTAGAGAAAGCCCAGTTAGTTCTAAAGAGCCCCTGTAAAACTGAAGACACAATGAATAAGACGCAAGTAAAATTGTGCAGTAGATAAGATCCTTCCACATTGTAACTAACACCAGGCTTATAGAGTGACTTACAAAATACTAAATGTTTACAAGGACCTTCAACAGATTCAAGCTACAGTGCTGGGTCACACCAGGAAAATCAGAAAAACACTTCTGCCAAATATGTTTTTGTGATGTGTTACCCCTTTCATTTTCTGCTTGCACAGGTATGTCCATATTCGGTTAGTTACTTTGACTAATGGAATTTACAAAGGCTACCAAATTTCCCTTTATACAAACAGACGATAACAATATGTATGTGGTACGGAAGGACACTTCTCAATGTAAAATAGATCCAAAAGAATTAACTTCACCTAAAGTTCAGCTCTGCAACTTCAGCTAAACATTAAGAAGAAAGGAAAGATGGGAATACTTGTTGGCAGGTCTGTGCCCAGAGGAAGTATCCATACTGAAGCATTACAGTAAGCATATGAAATAGTATTAATGCTACAGGAACGATGTCTATATTAGTTCCATATGCTAGCTTGCTCATCCCACAGTGATTCTAAATTTAGCTCTCTCATTTTTATAGATGCTGTATGTTTACCTTAAGAAATACTTTTGTCGTGTAGCTTATAGACAAACACAAGCTTTTGAATATAGACAAATATAGACAAATTTTGACTTCAACAATAAAGAACTTGTTTACTAAAAGAGACCAACTACATTTTGACAAGAATTCAAGAAAATGTCTTGATGAGGCTAAACACCAGATTGAGGTATCTTTTTGCAAGATATAGCAGAAGAAAAATAATGCATTGCTAATAAAGAAGAATATTTGTAGCTCAGGATTGACATGAGGGGTACTTGGTGCTCTCTGAGCTTGCTTGCTTTCTTGCAGGTGTTGCACTGATGATGTTACCTAGTTTGGGTAATTAAATGTCTGCAAGAAAACAAGCAAGCTCAAAAATGGTGCATTCTTTATACAGATTATATAATATTAATAGAATATACTTAACTAGTAGTCATGCCGGCCCCATGACCACGGAGATGTCTTTGGACAGCGCTGGCTCTTCGGCTTTGAAATGGAGATGAGCACCATCCCCTAGAATTGGGAACGACTAGCACATATGTGCGAGAGGAAACTTTACCATTACCTTTTACTTAACATGGGATGTTATTCAATTAAGCATGAACTGCTTCTAACAATATTTCCAAACTGCACAGATTTCTCACAAAAAGAACCCCAAGAGATGCCATGGGATTTATTTGCAGGGGTAGGACTAAAAGCAAAAGGCATGTCTTCTTTCAACCTCAAGGACAGCCCATATCTACTCTTCTTGATTGCTGCCTATAGGGCTCTTTTTCCATGCCCACGGTTGTGCTATGATTTTGATGACCTGTCCATCTAAGTGGCGTAATGAAACATTTTAAAAAAAGTATACTTTCCAAAGAGCGTAGAACCAGCACAAGCAAGCAGAGGCCAAAATGCCCTTTTCATTCCCAAACCGATGGCCAGAGCCCTGTTCCCAAGTAGGAAAGAAAGTGACTTGATGTAATGGTCTGTGAATATGTCCTTGAGAGAAAGGAAGAGGAGAAGATGGAACAACAATCTAGGCAACAGTACAATAAGGGACAACTTAACCTATATATAGGTTGTTGAGAGTGTGGTGGCTCAGCAGTTCCCACGTCATCTGGAGGAAGATGATTTTCTAGACCTGCGCCAGTCCGGCTTCCGGCCCGGTCACAGCACGGAGACGGCCTTGGTCGCGTTGGTGGATGATCTCTGGAGGGCAAAGGATGGGGGTTGTTCCTCCATCCTTGTCCTATTAGACCTCTCGGCGGCTTTCGATACCATCGACCATGGTATCCTATTGCGCCGTCTGGAGGGGTTGGGGATCGGGGGCACCGTATTGCGGTGGTTCCGCTCCTACCTCTCTGGCCGGACGCAATGTGTGTTGACAGGGGAGCAGAGGTCGACCCCGAGGCCCCTTACTTGTGGGGTCCCACAGGGGTCGATCCTTTCGCCTCTCCTGTTCAACACATATATGAAACCGCTGGGCGAGATCATCTGTGGTTTCGGGGTGGGATATCATCTGTACGCTGATGATACTCAGCTGTATATTTCCACCCCAACGAGGCTGTCGAAGTGATGTCCCGTTGTCTGGAAGCCGTGCGGGTCTGGATGGGTGACAACAGGCTCAGGCTCAACCCCTCCAAGACAGAGTGGCTGTAGCTTCCGGCTCCCCGGTACAACCAGCACATTCCATCGCTGGCCATCGGGGATGAACAATTAGCCCCGGTGGAACGGGCACGCAATTTGGGCGTCCTCCTTGATGCCCGGCTGGCTATGGAAGATCATGTGGCAGCCGTGGCGAGGGGGACGTTCCACCAGGTTCGCCTGGTGCGCCAATTGCGACCCCTTTTGGACCGGGAGGCCCTGCGCACAGTCACTCACGCGCTGGTGACATCTCGCCTGGTCTACTGTAATGCTCTCTACATGGGGCTCCCCTTGAGGTGCACCCGGAGACTGCAGTTGGTCCAGAATGCAGCCGCGTGGGTAATTATGGGGAGATCGAGGTTCTCCCATATAACACCTCTCCTGCGCGAGCTGCACTGGCTTCCTGTGGCCTACCGGGTGCGCTTCAAGGTGTTAGTTACCATCTTCAAAGCGCTCCATGGCATAGGGCCTAGTTACCTGCGGGATCGTGTCCTGCCCCATACATCCCTGCGGCCCATTCGCTCACACAGAGAGAGTCTCCTCCGGGTGCCGTCCTCTAGAGATTGTCAGAAGGCGGTGCCCAGGAGTAGGGCCTTCTCTGTGGCGGGCCCTACCCTTTGGAACGACCTCCCCCCAGACATTAGAACAACAACCGATCTCCGCTCCTTTCGCAGTAAACTGAAGACCCACCTGTTTCGGCTAGCCGGCCTGGCATAACTCGACAACTTTTCCACCCCTAGGTCATTTTTTAATTGTTAATTTTAGTTTTTAAACTATTAATGTTATTGGGGTTTTAACTTTTTTGAGTATTGTAATTATTTATTTATTTTTTACCTCCTCTGTATGACATTGTGCTGACTGTTGCTTGTGTACGTCGCCCCGAGTCCCTGTGGGGAGAGGGGGCGACTAATAAGTTATATAAATAAAATAAATAATAAATAAAAATAAATAAAAATCCCAAGTTTCTTGAGCTGTAAAAGTGAGAAGAAAGAAATGTATTTTCAGACTTGCAAAATTCTTTACTGTAGGTACTGTTAGTACTCATGGTTAGTGATTCTTGTCTAGAGTACCTCTCAGGGCTGTGTTCTGACCTAGGCTTAATAGAATCAAGAAACAGACTCCTTGTCCCGCAAAAAAACCTTTTTATTTGGTTAATGTGAATTCCTAGCATTCACATCAAGAAAAAGTCCCAGCAATAAGTTTTTCAAGGTTTGATTGCAACAACGGACCTTATCAGTCCTTGGATAGTTGCCAGGCCGAGAGCTTCTAGTCTCAACGCTGTACAATGAAATACCTGTGAGCCATAAACTCAGATAAGTAAATCTTCACAATAGTAAACAAACTAATTGTCTCCTGTAAACACCACTCCCCATTTGCTCCCATTTATTCCCTATGAAAGGGGCCATTCAACGTCCACTTGTGCTTTTACTCCTGAGTCAACCCCTGTTCCTTAATTGTTCCCTTCTCCTGACAGCTCTGTGCATGCGCGCATCGGGAACAGGCTCCAGCTGTTCTTCTGCCCCACTTATTTCTGACTCCGAAAGTAGCTGATAAATGTCGGACAGTTCTGCCTCCGATGCAGAGCACCCATCAGAGCCTTCCCCAGACTCCAGGACTGGCCCATGTTCCTCCCCAACCTCCTCTCTATCTGAGTCTGCCACCTGCTCAGCTAGCCGATGATGGGTCACAACAGGCTGATACTTTCTCACTGTATATTTAGGAGATTTCAGTATCGAGTGTAAATCAAGGTGTTCCGGTTAACTGAGAACCAGAAATGTTTTCTCTTCCAGGACTCAGTGTATTCTTAGGCCTGTCTTTCCCAGTGTACTTCCTCTGGCTGAGTGCTAAATTTTATTCAGCTTTTTAAACCATGAATCTGCATGACCTGACCTGAACCAGCTAGATAACATTCCTGCATTTGATACAGGTAGTCCTCGATTTATGACCATAATTGAGCCAGGAATAAGTCACTATGGTTGCTAAGTGAGGCATGACCAGACCAACTTTTTTGGCATTTTTTTTGCCATGGTCGTTAAGCAAAGGAGATTAAGCGAATCAATTTTCCCCAAGCATACATAAATACATATATACATACATACATAACTATGACAAAAGCAGAATTACTTTCGTTCATTGGATTTGTATTTAACATTGTACAGGGCGATTAAATGAAGATTTAGTTGAATCTATCTTGATGGGTGAAAAAAAAGTCTGACTCCTAGTTACCGTACTAGATGGTTACTACTCATGTCATTTCCCTCGGCGGCAATTCAGAAATGGTTTGCCATTGCACGATACCAAAAAGTGAGGCAATGTTAAATGAGTATCAGAGAAGTTCTGCCTAAATAGTAGAATTGCCAGTAACTGAAATAAATCAAGCCCAACATAACACAATGCTATGCAAGAGTTCAAGTCCTACAGGACAACATATCAAGTATGGCAAAAGTGATGCAAAAGGGAGAAAAGGAATCTGCAAACAAAGATTAAAAAAAACTTCCCAAGAATAGAAATCTGATACTAATCAAGAAAATGTCAGAAATGAAAACTCTCCCTCCAAGTCTTTTTCAACTTGATACTCTCCAGATATGTAGAAATTACAACTCTTAGAATTCATAGCCAACACTGCTAAGGAAAGCTGCTCCAAACCACTATATGGCTAATCAGAAACAGGCAGCAGCACACTTTAGACTTACACAGTCCCTATTTCATTGTACATAAGCACAAGAGTTTCTGGTGTAAATTAATGATAGGTGAATTGTGCCACTGGGTCCATAATACAGCATTTTTTTCCTGGATCTCAAATTACATTTTTTTTAAAAAAATCAAAGCTTCTTCTTTCTTCAGTACAACTTTCTTCTTTTAAAATGGTTAGTTTTATAGTTTTAATGTGGCACTGTATGTTGTTTTCAGGAGCAACCCAGAGTTATTTATAAGATGGGTAGCTTACAAACATTTTAAATAAATAAATAAAATAATCATAGTTCCATTTTTGATCAGAGATCTGCAATGTGTATTGTATGTATACTGGAACCATGAAAGAAGACAGTTACTATCAACTCAAACATTGTTAAATCCTAATTAAAACAGACATTAAGGAAAGAATAAATTTACACCTCAAAAGACATGTCAACATAAGCCATGGTTAAGAGGTGGAAACATTAGAGGTCACTTCTGATACAGATGACACTGACATGGTAATGAATAAAAAGACTATCACCAAGAAGGCTGAATGACTATCTCCCTATTTGTTTCAGAATATTCTATATTTAATTATATTTTTAAATGACAGTGATGATGATAGTTCTAATACAGGTGAGAAAGTTTTCAGATAATTAATAATCTGAAAACTTTAAAAGTATGTAAATAGGAAAAAAGGTTATGGTGACTTAAATAGAACATCGCTAGTTGTGGGGAAATTATTCAGTGTATTTTATTAGAATGTTCTCAAAGAAACAACATGCTTCCATGTTTTTTAATGTACTCCAAATATAAGTTTAATGTACTCAAACTAAATAAAAGGAATTTAAAAATGCATCCTGGAACCCTCAATCGTATAGCACAAAGCACTACATTGGCGAAGAACATATTAATAATGATATTTATTGACTAATTCATGGCACAGCATTTTAGTAGTTACTAGTTCTGGAGCATAAGAAAGCAAAGTACTAAATCAATTAACTTTCATTATATGATATTAGAGTCCTTTTGGCCTATTGCTGGCATTTAGCTGAACTTCCTTCTCTGCCAATAATATACTGTTCAATTATTTATTTAAAAAAATACATTATGCCAACTTCTGCTTCTTATGTATTTGAATAAGTCCCTACTTCTTTCTTGTTATACAACTAAAAGGTAAAGAAACAGTAGTCACTTAGATACTAGCTTTAAGCTTTTTCAAAAGCTGATGCAAGAGAATTATTCATCCATTCATGCATACTCCATGTTATTGCTCAACTATCTAGCAATGTAGCAAATTACTCACATTCTCTACTTCCTTACCTGGTTTACACACACCATTGGGTGTTTACGCAACAGGGCTATGAGCAATGCTTAATCATGGTGCCAGGATTTAAGATACAGTGAATTATCCTTCTTGATGTGACCTTCCTGTTCTAGTCCATCTTAAAATGTATATGTCATAGCTAATTTCAAAAGATCAATACAGTGCACCAAGAAAGTTCAATCGTAAAATCTACGCACAAAGAACAAACAGCTGCTTCCTTCCAGAGCCATAAAAATAGGGGAAGGAAGGAAGCAGCACAGCAGAGAAATATACAGCCTCAAAACTTGTGCCTGCAAAATAACTTCCCTTCAAAATTACATGAATGAAAACAAGGGATGCAAAGTCAAGATCAACATGTTATCCCATGGTGTCCTCATGCTTCCCTTACTTTAGAGAGAATGAATCAAATGAATTCAGAGGAACCCCTTCCATTAACATAAACTACCATAACGAAGCATCATCTGAGCAGACACCCTAAGGGTGCATCAATGCTTAAGAGAAACAAGCAAAGTAACCTGAAATAAAGACACCAAAACTGCAGAGAACACTTCAAACAGGACTAAAAATACAGGTAGTTCTCGACTTACAATAGTTTGTTTAGTGACAATTCAAAGTTACAACAGCACTGAAAAATGTGCCTTGTGATTTTTTTTTCCAGTTACGACCTTTGTAGCATTCCCATGATCATGTGATCAAAATTTAGATGCTTGGCAACTGGTTCATATTTATGACTATTGCTGTGTCCCAAGATCATCTGATCACCTTTTGTGACCTTCTGACAAGCAAAGTCAATGGGGAAGCCAGTTTCACTTAACAACCAGTTTACCAACTTAACTGTAGTGATTCACTTAACAACTCTGGCCAGAAAAGTCGTAAAATGGGGCAAAACTCACTTAACAAATGTCTCATTTAACAACAGAAATGTTGAGGTCAATTGTGATCATAATTTGAGGAGTACTTGTATGCCTCTGTTTTAAAAAAAAACCATCACAATAAAATATAAATAAATATGTCTTCAGAATACAAAACGCAAATATATTTTCAGAATACATCTTTATAATTTGTCCTCAAAATAAATATAGGGAGATTAAGGTAAAAAAACTGATACATTGCAACCATTGCATTTCATTATTGTGGACATATCAACACACTCTTATCAACAGCGGGAAAACAAAAGCACATATTCCCATATTGTTTATCCTACAATTCCTGGAATTTTTAGGCAACACATGATTGGATTCAGTTAGCATTTGGGAGGGACATCGACATAGTCTTAGTCTAAATTTGGAAACCCATTTACCGTCACCCCATAATTGGTATAATTTTCTCTATCATTTGACTAAGCCTTCCAAGTGTTTAGGTATAGGAAATATTCTTCAACTCTGACATTGGTTGAATTAAGTTGAAGTTGTAATGGGAGGCCAGAGTCTCCCATCACCATCAAAAGGAATCCCCAAAATGTATCTTAGATGGACATTAAGGCCTTAATCCACATGGATTGAAAGCTAATGTTGCCAGCATATGTACCAATAAAGCAAGGAATATGGTCCAGCATGTCATAAGTGGTTTTGACATGAAGATTTTTCTTTCTCTTCCCCTTAAACAAATAATCTTCTTTGAATTAATGACCTACCAGTCTCCCAGAAGTAAAAGTACCAACCAGAGGAAGTGTAACTGCAATCCCAAGTAACACTGAGGTGACTAAATGAGATTACACAAGGATACCAGGCTTTCTCTAGAAAAAGGCAATGATAATTAGAGATGCCAAGGATTAAATCTTATTACTCATGCAGAGCTATTGATCTATGTGCAAGAGATCAAGAAGAAAACTGACAACTGGAATTCTTTTATCCTTTATCAGCCAAGTATGATTGGACACACAAGGAATTTGTCTCCAGTGCATAAACTCTCTGTCCTTAAATAGTACATTTATATACTGTGCACAAGCTTTTCATATGCATTCATGTACACTCACAATCCCTATAACGGTATATATTCACTTTAACTGTTTCTCTAATATTCTTTTTTTTTAATGAAACCGGCTTTCATTAATAATATTCCAGGGGTAATTAAAGAGATTCATCCAGATATACGCCATAACAATTGCCCACTTACAAGCCTGATCATGTCAACTATAGATGACAGCAGATTTTAAGATATGAAGTTTCTATAAATAGCTGCTACTTCCTCTGAAATGATTGAACAAGTACAAATCTGGCTTTAAAACTGCTCTTTGTTCCATATTTGATTGATCCTCAAATTTATGTAACGGAAAGGAGATAAGCCTTCTTTGTAACTCAAGTTGTGTTCTGCAGTGGGTGCAACATCCCAATAGGCTTTTCAAATTCAGAGACAAGTCCTCATAGTAAAACCTTGGTTTCCTTTCAAGAAATCCTTGGTGCTAGGCAATGGATAAAAATCAACAGGCATGGTTTATTATGCCTGCCCACAGAGGGAAAAAAAACCAAGAAGAAAAAAAATCACCTCTTGTGTTGCTATGCACATGATAGTTTCACTGTCTAATGCCCAACCATTAGCAATACAGTGAGATAAATTTTATCCATTTTATCTGTAATGTAAAGAAGGGCAGGGAAGCATTTTCCCAGGATAAAAATGAAGGGATAAGAAAATTTCAGCCTTTCAGACAAGCCACTATTAAGCCCCACAATCTTTATCAGTAGAACATTGACAGTATTGCGCTGTATCTGCATTATTTACAATTCATGAAGCTTTTCTTTTTCCTAAGATATTTTTATCTGCAAATAACCTGTGCACTCCACAGAGCCATTTAAGAAAAGGGGGGGGGAGGGACCTAGTTTGGCAAATAAACAAGAGGAAGTCTTTTGAATTTGCTCTTCCAGTGGGGAAAGCTTTTGCATACAAAGATGAAGTGATAGAAAAACTTTTTCCAATGAATGTGCCCCAGGCATCCATTAAAATGAAGGGATATTTCCCCCCCACACTTGAAAAATAAATGTCCCAACAGGAAAAAAAATGGGCAAATTTAAAAGAGAAACGCTTTGCACTTCTTAGACAGCTTTACTTGGTAGAAAGAAGATCAAGAAAAAATCAGCTGCTTGGTATTTCTCAGCATAAGAGAACCTCAAAAATGGGGGGCAGAGGAAAGCTACAACATCCACAAATAGAAAAGCAAGCAGGCAACTCCAGTGGCAAAACAAACCCAAACCCCACAAAATACACCGCTGAGATGTTCAAGTCCTGCAGAACTCTCCACCAGCAAGACGGCTTGCAATTCCATGTTGCCCCATGAGATTGATCGATCGGTTGGTTTTGCATCCATTACCCCCGTGGATTTTTTTAAAGAGTCCCAATTTGGAGAACCAATTCATTTTGGGTTTTTACTAACTAACTCCATTTGATAAGGTCCTAAAGATGTTGCGCAGCGAGGCAACTCTTTTTAAGAGGCAGGCGGCTGGGCAAATAAAGAGATGGAGTGGCGGGCATCCCTAACTGGAAGCGCAAGCTTCAGGAAGTCAGGAGCGGGGAGGGAGACAAAATGACACGCATTTTCTCCCCCTTGGGCGCTTCTCCCCCACCCGCGGAAGTGGCGAGACCGGCCGTCCTACACCCCCCCCTCCTTCCCGCGTCACGAACCCGCCACGCACCCTTCCTTCTGGCACGGCAGCGCTCACCTTCGCAGAGGTAGCCCGCCAGCCCCCAGATGAAGTCGGTGCAATAGTGACAGAAGGTGGGCTTGGTGAGGGTGACCCTCTTGAAGCCGTGGCCGGGCTGGCTGCCTCGAGCCGTCGGCGGGGGCGGCTGCTGCTTGGGGGAGGCAGGCGGCGTCTGGTGCTGGTAGTGTTGCTGCAGCGAAGTCGAAGAGGAGGAGGAGGACGACGACGGCGTGGGCAGCGAGCGGCTCTTGCCGCCTCTGGCCATCAGCGGGCTGGACGCGGGGCTGGAGCCGCGGCTGCCTCCCAGCAGGGAACGGGCTCCTTCTGCCATGCTCAGGAGGCAATTGCTGCCGCGTTCCCGGATAGCGCAGTCCCCCCCGTTTCTTCTGGGGAGAAGAAAGCGGCTTTCTCCCCCTCTTTTCCAAGTGGACAGCCGGGCGCTCGCTCGCTCCCTCTTTTTCTTTTTGCTCCGGGGACGCGCCGCCAACGGCAACAGCAGCAACGGCGACGGTTCTAAGCGAGACTTCCGCCGCGCTTGCCAGGCAAGCCAGAGAGAGAACGGCGGGCCGTGGGCGAAGAGGAGGAGGAAACAGGCGGAGGGAGAGGGAGGGACGCAGAGGGCGGTGCTTGGCGGCGCCAACGGCCGCTTACCCGGCCTTCGCCTCAAGGCCGCCTCCTGTCGGGCTGCCCGCGAGCGAGCCGGAGTCTGAGGAGAGGTGAGGAGAGGTGAGGAGGGCGCCGACGCCTCGAGCCCTGAATGGCAGCGTGGCACTCGGTGCCAGCCTTTTGCTCGTCTCTGGGGATATCAGATACCTTCGGATGCCTCTGGATGCCTCACCGACGTCTGAGGTTAATCGGTCAGAAGGGCTGACCGGACAAGTGGCGGGACCCCACTTTCCCCTCTTTAGAACTTAGAATAACTTTACTGTCACTTTGAATGTAGGCTAATATCGGCACACGTTGCAATGACATTTCGTTGCCTAAAGCTCTCAAAGGGTCACCACCGCTAAAATGCACTACATAAAACATGACACAAATCAATCAATAACTATGTGCATATGCCCACATATGTTACACGACCCAGAGAAACAACACAGTCGATTTCGGATGTAGGTATGTACGTGGTGAGAAAAAGGAATCTTGGCGAGTTTACTCAACGGATTTGGCCATATACTATAAGGGAAGGTGACGGCTGCACGGAAGAGTCACGCATAACTCTTGGCCGACATCTACTCTACTACTGTAGTCATCGGGATTTTTTCCAGGTCAGTTATTGTTGGAAGAAATGTCCTTCTGGGTTCAATTCCAAGTGGGGGAAAAGACACTGGAAACATGGAGGCTGCTTGGAAAGATGGTTTAATGGTGGACAGGAACTCAAGCCATGTGAGAAAAGGGGGAATCACACACTTCCAGATGTTGGGTGAAGAAGAAGAAAAAACAGGAGCTTTGATCTTGAGCTTGTATCCTGATTGGTTATCAGACTCCCATGGGGCCATTCAGGAGCAACTCTGTAGGCTGTCTCCCAGGCTTGCTTGATTTGCTGGGTGATGATGTAGTCTTCCCAGGTGCCATGTGGTGAGATGGGGAAAGGGCGAATACTATCATGCCTTAATCCCATCACCCTGGAGCTGAAGGGGGAATCTTTGTTATGTAGAATAGACTGGCTCAGGCCTTAATGGCTCATTGACAAAGGTGGGAGGGAGCTGAGTTTCTGTCTCCCATTTAGAGGAAATATTCTGACCTTTTAATATTTCTTAAAATATTTCATTTTCTAGTAAAGAGGTGGGTTTTAACTTCCTACAGTATAATAGCCCTAATACCAGTAGTCCTGGTTTTATGACCACAGTTGAGCCCCAAATTTATGTTGCTGAATGAATTGCTCCATTTTGCAAGCTTTCTTGCCACAGTTGTTAAGTAAATAATTGCAATTGTTATTTAGTAACATGGTTGTTAAATTAATCTGGCTTCCCACTGACCTTGGTGGTCAGAAGGTCGGAAAAGCTGATTTCATGAGCCTGGGATACTGCAACCGTCATAAATGTGAACCGGTTGCCAAGCATCTGAATTTTGATCCTGTGAGGGATGCTGCAATGGTCATAAGTGTGAAAAAACGGTCATAAGTCACTTTTTTCACTGCCATCGTAACTTTGAACTGTCACTGAATAAACTTTTGTAAGTCGAGGACTACCTGTAAAGGACAATTTCACTTTTTTCTTTTCTTTTTTTGTCCTTCCGATCTATGTTGATTCCTGGTGACTGCCTGGGCAAGTCCCTGGAGTTTTCTTGGCAAAGTTTTTCGGAAGTGGTTTGTCCTTGCCTTCTTTCCAGAGTTGAGAAAGAGGGACTGCCCCAAGATCACCCAGGTAGCTAGTACCTGGTACCTTAACCCCTTCATCAGGGGTGTCCAACCTTGGCAATTTTAAGACTTGTAGACTTTAACTCCTAGAATTCCCCAACCAGAACCTTCACTTATAAAGGTAAAGATTTCCCATATTCAGTTGTTTCTGACTCTAGGTCAGTGATGGTAAACCTATGGCATGCGTGCCACAAGTGGCACACGGAGCCATTTGTCAGGGCACGCGAGGCGCTGCCCTGTCAGCTGGCCAGCGCGCATGCGCGTGCTGGCAAGCTGAGTTCACCTTTTTAAAAGCTATTTTTTGCCTTCCCCAGGCTCCAGAGGCTTTATAGGAGCCTGGGGAGGGCGAAAAGAGCCCCCCCCGGAGGCTTCAGGGACCTTCCGGAGGCTTCCCTGAAGCCTTTGGAGCGCTTAAAACGACCCTCCGAGCAAACCGGAAGTCACTTCCGGGTTGCTCGGAGGGTGGTTTTAAGCACTCCAAAGGCTTCAGGGAAGCCTCCGGGGGGGCGGGGGAGGCTCTTTTCGCCCTCCCCAGGCTCCTATAAAGCCTCTGGAGCCTGGGGAGGGCAAAAAAAGCATGTAAAATGGGGGGGTCGCGCGTTGTGTGCACATGCGCACTGGGGGGGTCGCGCATTGCATTATGGGTGCGGCACGCCCGCACACGACCCCCCTACGCTCCCCCCACTTGTGGCACGCAAGCCAAAAAAGGTTTGCCATTGCTGCTCTAGGTGATGGTTCTCATCTCTGTTTCTTAGCCAAGTGAGCCAGTGTTGTCCAAAGACACTCCCATGGTCATGTAGCCAGCATGACTATATGCCAAGGAGCACAGAATGCTGTTACCCTCCCATCAAAGTGGTACTTATTTATCTACTTGCATTTGCATGCATGCTTCCAAGCTGCTAGGTTAGCAGAAGCCCCCAAGTCTTAAAGTTGCCAATGTTGGCATCTCTGCACTACATCAACCTGATCTTAACTAATAGTTTCTTGTTTTCCCCTTTGAAACCATGGGGCGATGGTCACCTCTGATGAAGCATTCAAAGATGCAAGGCCTCCTCCAGGGTGTTTTTAGAAATAAGCAGCCTAAACATGCTCAGAGAATCTTCTGCTGGATACGTGTTTGAAAGTGACATACTTTTTTTTTTTTTTAAGATCTAACTATTTTGGAACAATATGCGAATGGGAAACAGTGGGGAGGTTGCATTCGGCCAATTCTTTGTTTGAATTCTGTTTGAAGCAATAAAATGCTTAAACTGCACATGCTAAACCAAGTGTGGTTATTGATTTATTTTAAGTTATTCTGGATAAAAATAAGCCTATCCTTCACAGATAAAGGAACATTGACCTAGCAATGTTTTAAAATTAGCATTTTTTTGTTTAACAAGCCATGTCCTAATTCAGTTAATATAAAAGGAGTAAGGGTAGGTTGATACATCTCTTAGAATCATTCTGCTGAATTGCAAGTAGGCAACATTTCAGCAGTCACATTTTAGAGCTCTTGAATCAATGAAATTATTCTAAACTCCCCTATATCCCAACAAGGAGGCAGTTGCAATAATACTTTCTGCATTGCTTCAAAAGTGATATTTCCATCCACATACAGTAATTTCTCTGCCACAATTTAGAGCGGTGTTTCTCCACCTCAGCAACTTTCAGGTATGTGGGCTTCAACTCCCAGAATTCCTCAGTTAGGACTGGCTGGGGAATTCTGGGAGTTGAAGTACATTGATAGGAAAGTCACTGAGGTTGGGAAACAGTGATCTACGCAATGTCTGTGCTCCTATTGGTCATTATTCAGAGCTGCGTGCATGCTTTCTCCTGATCACACTCCTGCTGCTACCCTTCACAATCATTTTCAGGATGTCTGAATCTTGATGAGAAAAATGCACTAGATTAAACCTGATCCCCATTTTTAAAAAAAATCTCGGGTTCCTTCTCCAGTAAGTAGTACTTCTAAACCTCATTATATCTGCAGATGCAGCCAGTGTCCCAGTTCTTAAGACAAGTAATAGTTGAAGAGAATCACTACCCCAGATCTAGTTCTTTCTCTGTTTATAAAACTGGTTCATGAATGGATCACTAACAAGTGGCTCTTCCTTGTTTTTGTTTTAAACTAGATGAAACTCACAAGCATTCAGCCAGTTTCACATTTTGGCACAAGTTATAAGAAGAAAAAGAACTGAGCATGGTGCTGTATTACATTAGTCCTTGACATGTGACCCCAATTGAGATCAGAATGTTGGTTGCTAAGCTAGGCAGTTGTTACATGTGTCGTGCCTGATTTCATGATCTTTTTTGCCACTGTTAAGCGAATCACTACAGTTGTTAAGTGAATCAGGCAGTCATTAAACAAGTCCAGCTTCCTCCATTGACTTTGCTCTTTGGAATTGGGTTGGAAAGATTGAAAATGGCAATCAGATGATTCCACAATGCTGCAATTTTTGTAAATAGATTCCAGTTGTCAGTTTTGACCTTGAGACGTGGAGATCCTATGACAGTTGTAACGAGAAAGTCTGGTCTTCTAAGTGAGGAACAGTGGCAAGTTACTTTTTTCAATCCATTGTAATTTCACACAGTTGCTAAACAAACTGTAAAGTGTTGTTTTTATACCATTCTGCTGGTAAATGCATTGGATGGGAAGGTGTAAAGCAGGCAGGGACGTGCAGTCAGGGGAGGCAGGGGAGGCAGAGCCTCACCGCTCTCATCATGAAAATAAAAAAGGGAAAAGGCACTGAGGAGCCTTCTGCACACGTGGTCTGGGAATGGGACCACGTGTGCAGAAGGCTCCTCTAGCCTCAGCCTCCTTCCTGCACAGGTGGTCCCATTCCCCGCCTTCCTGAGTCAACATAAAGGGGACCGCAGAGCCGCGGTCCCCTTCATGTTGACTCAGAAAGGCGGGGAATGGGACCACCTGTGCAGGAGGCTGAAGCTGCCTCAGCCTCCTGCACACGTGGTCCCATTCCCCTCCTTCCTGACTCCTGAGTCAACATGAAAGGGACCACGGCTCACACTGATGATGTCACCAGCCTCACCAGCCATAAACCTCACCGCACGTCACTGAAAGCAGGTATATCAAACTCACGGCCCACGGGCCAGATGTGTCACACGCTAGCCACGCCCAACCCCAGTTTAGTGAAGGGGGAAACAGTTCCGATGTGCCACATGAAGACATGTAGTTGTGAGTCTGACACCCCTGGTGTAAGGGGTAATGAGTGGAGGTAGGTTCATTACAAAAGGCTCTATCAATAAAATCCACATTTCTTGATTATCCATGGAAAGGAGAGCAACTGGCTTTTATTAAAGAAGTAGAGAAGCAGGGAAATCAACCAATCAGGGGCTGTGGCAACTGGTATTTAGAGAGAATGCATGGCCAAAATTCCAAAGTTTAAAATCCAGGCAGAAATTTTCTAAACTGTCTCTATTTCCAGCCAATTTTAACAAAGGAGACAAGCAGCTTAAGCCTACAATACAAAACAATTTTTAAGCCACAAAACAAATTATGTTACGACTTACAGCTATGTGTGAACCATGTCACTGTTTATTTCTGATTACACCGGAAACATCTTCATTTGCATATTCAAAATCATGTATGTATGTATGTATGTATGTATGTATGTATGTATGTATGTATGTATGTATGTATTTGTGTTACAACCCCTGGTATGCCCAAATATGGGAGGGAGCTCACTACTCCCCCTTTCTGTCCTTCGGCTCATTACAGAAGACCATGCAGGCAGAAAACCATATTTTTATTTTTAATGTTGCCTTTTTATATTTGTGTTGTATTTGTGCTGATAAATAAATAAAGGGAGACTAGTATAGATCTAAATACATACCTATTTCCCTGGCTCAGCTGATAGGAGGAGAGCCTGTGGCTTAGTGGCTAAGACTCCTGCCTAATATGTAATACAGCCCAGGTTCAAATCCCAGTAAGGGTATGGCTAGCTGATGAGAGCTAAATAGCTTGAAATAGATCTATACTAGTCTCCCTTTATTTATTTATCAGCACAAATACAACACATTATATATATATAATATATATCATATACAACTTGAGAATGTCAAAATGAAATATGGTTGATTTCATGCACCTTCATGGGATCAAAAGCTGAATTAAAGTGATACCAGATCTTCAAAAGTATTCATTGCAAACACTATTGTCTATAATGCTACATAAAAAATAGATTTGGCAATGAAAAAAATGGAACATCAGTGCATTACTTAAATATTCCACATCCCCACAGTGGAATAAAACTGTTCTTAATTTGAAAAGTGGAATAATTCCTATAGATAGCTAGAGGTATGCTTTAATTCTGTGGGAGTGCAGACCCTGGCACGAACACAAAATACTTTGACTGCTTGAGCTTTCATCTGGACGGGGTAGACAGCTAGACAGAACAGGTTTCTGGTTTTGAGGATTGAGAAAAATGTGCTTGAAAGCAGGAGGGCAATGCCTACTAATATTTTCCATGAAAAACTACAGTGCTGCAAATCTCTGCTCTTAAAACATCCAACATTTCCACACACTCCTCAGGAGAAACATGCACATCTAATCTTTCATTTTTTTGGCTGTTCATTACTTATCATCTGGTTACTCATACAGCTTCATGTGTGAACTGGCCTCTTTTAAAGTCTCACCTTCAGCTTATGTCCCAGAATGGCCATGCAACCTAGAGGCTCACAGTAAGTAATGCCAATACTAGTACGTGTAGCTTAAGAGATATTGGGTAACCTCTTGTTTGTTATTTGCTATGTTGTCTAAGCCCTGTGATATAGTTCGATCATAGATGAAGAAATATAATGTAGTGCGAAGTTACAAATCAGGTTTCTGATTTATGTATCTCCCCAAAACAAAACAAAACGATCAGAGAAAATATATTTTGTTTTGGCTTTTTAAATTTTTACCTCTGTTAACAATTTATTATTTAAAAAATGGAATGATTTAGAAATAGTTTTAAAACCTATATTAAAGTGCATTGAACGTCAAAGTAAATTTTCTGAATTTTGTGGAGAGAATTAATTATCTTAATTCACCCCATTGGATGGGTAATATTTAGATGTGGAATCTATAAATCGGCTTAATTTCAGCAAGTTCTACCTTTCCTTCACTCAAGAGACCTTTAGATTACTGAAATAAGTTTAATGCTTAGATATTCTTCCTGCTTTTATAATGATATAAATCATACATTTTCATCATTAAACCATGGTTTAAAAGACAATGCTGAAGTGTGACTTTATAGATTCCTCTTTTGTTTCTACTGCAGGGGTGTCCAAACTTGGGAACTTTAAGACTTGTGGACTTCAACTCCCAGAATTCCCCAGCCAGCATGGCTGGGGAATTCTGGGAGTTGAAGTCCACAAGTCTTAAAGTTCCCAAGTTTGGACACCCCTGTTCTACCATATAAATCAAATTGTTGACAATCAACTATATACTCTGACAATATAGGTAGTTAAAGATAGATACTTAAAACTGTTTAGTGACCATTCAAAGTTACAACAGCACTGGAAAAAGTGACTTAGAATTGTTTTTCATACTTATGACTCAGCTGACTCATATTTATGTCCTGCGGTCATGTGTTCACCTTTTGTGACCACCTGACAAGCAAAGTCAAGGGGGAAGCCATATTCACTTAATAACTGCGTTACTAATTTCACAACTGCAGTGATTCACTTAACAACTGGGGCAAGAAAGGTTGTAAAATGGGGCAAAGTCCACTTAACAAATGTGTAGCAACATAAATTTGGGTTCAGTTATGGATGTAAGTTGAAGACTACCTGTAGAACTTTCCTATACCATAAATTTAATGAGAAAAGATATGAAATGAATATGACCCAAAAATTCTGAGGCAATTGGAAGCATCTCATGAGATGACAAATAAGAGGTTAAAGTGAAAATAATGAAATAATTTTTAGCGTACAACCTGGTTATTCTGTTATATAGCATAATGGTGCCTGACTAGAGAATTTATCTCTTCCACCCTTTTGATATATATAACAAGTCTCACAAAAGATAAATAAAATCAAAATTTGAGGGGGGAAAAGGATCAAATATAGATATGTGACCATTCCTTGTTGAAAGAGAGAAAGCAAAACTTTGATAAAATAACTTCTTCCAAATGATTTTTTAAAAAGAGAATATCTAAAGCATGGTATAAGACAGGGGTGTCCAAACTTGGGAACTTTAAGACTTGTGGACTTCAACTGGTATAAGATCTAATGTATATCAGACCAGAAGACTGTGGGTCAACTTCAAATTGCTTATTTACTGGATTAGGATCTGATGAAGGAAAAGGATGGCTTAAAGACTATAAAACTATATTCAAGCAAAAACATATAATAACTGTGGGAATTATGCATTATTTCACAACTTGGATGAGGACATCAACCAAACTGCTGAACATGCACCAACTTGCATAAATCAAAGAACTAATGCAGATTCCTGGCAAAAAAAAAAAACCAGTCCATTCTCAGGATTTCATTGTGAGTTTTAGGGGGTGGGGGAATCTCACAAATCCTGTAACGTACAATTTTTGCACAAGATCACATGAATTTTGGCAAAACATATACAATAAAAAATATTAAAATCAA
Organism: Natrix helvetica; assembly: GCF_964273705.1. NCBI lineage: Eukaryota > Metazoa > Chordata > Lepidosauria > Squamata > Natricidae > Natrix > Natrix helvetica. Next base: position 102,211,062 of record NC_138552.1, on the reverse strand, counting down.
GATGGAACATAATATACACCCATTTGAAATAATAATTTCATTACCTAAATAGTTTGGCACCCTGAAATTCTGCTTTTATAGATATCTGATCAATGTAAATAACAAACAAATGATCTATGGTTGCTTGTTGGTTTTCTCTCAAATGCTTATGGTTTTTGTTTTAATTCCAGATCTTGAACATGTAGTTGGAGAAACATATGGCAATGCAATACAAAAACTCCTTGCTTTCCAGACAATGTTTTTAGCGTTAAAACATCCAGCTGTCATACCTGAGCAGAAGTATTTTCTCAACGGGCATCCAGAAAACCATATGGCCATCACTACATACAGCTGGCAGAAGAGAGAATATCATATATGGTAAAGATGTTCTACTAACAAATGAATTCAAAATATTTTGGAACTTCCAGTAGTCTTTGAAAGCCAGTGCAACTTACTATGGAAGCTAAATTCCAACTTAAGAAGAACTGCTATGACAATAACTCCAAAGTACTTCTTTTAGAGGACGTCTAGGACAACTCGTTATGGCCAATTTGCTGCAGTCAACTTGCCATGGCCAATTAGCTGCAGGGCAACTTGCTGTGGGACAAGAGTTACATTAATATCAACGATATGGTGAAGTAGAATCATTAAATAAAGGATGCAAAAGGAAGGACAAAGTGAAATTTGAATGACAAAAATTAAAATATTTTTTAAAATTATTTTACATTGTTGAATTATCCCGTAGCAAGTTGGCCGGTGTGGAGTTGGCTGCAGTGAGTTATCTTGTGGCAAGTTGAGCGTGGATAATTGGCTGCAACAAGTTATCCCATTCTGCTTTAAAGGTGCAGGGTAGGGCAGTTTCCCACTGGGAAGTTTCATCTTGTCTGTCTTCCTGTCTCTGGACATTCTAATGTCTCTCTGGAAGCCAAGACATCTTGAATTCCCCCCCCCTCCCCTATTTTTCAAGTATGATTGGAGGAATAGATTTATTATTCCCTCAAGAGTAGCTGGCTTGCTTTAAAAAAAAAAACTTCCTTTCCTTGTTGCCTTTCACAGTAAAGTGAAGAGCAAGGATGAAGGGAGACAGAGGAGTCCATTTTTGATGGACCCTGATTGACTGGAGGGGGCCCTGGATATCTCAAAAAAGCAGCCTTTATTTGTCTGACAGTGCCAAAACAGTTGACATCCATTTGGATAGTGAAGCCACAGGCTGTGAATCAAAGCATGGAGGTGCCCTAAAAAATAAGCATCATCTACTAAAATATAGAAGAAGGTTAAAATGACACGGCTGTTGTCAAATTGAACTTAGCATAACAGCCATATAGATTGAATATCATCATTAAAGATTACCGTATTTTTCGCCCTATAAGACGCTCCGGAATATAAGACGCACCCAATTTTAAAGGAGGAAAATCTAGAAAAAAAAGATTTTTGGGCTCAATTGCCACTCAATTTTGGGCTCAATTGTGGTCATAAGTTTTCTTTCTTTGTTTCTTTCATCTCTCTCTCCCACTTTCTTTTTTTTTCTTTTCTTTTTTCATTCTTTCTACCTTTCTTTCTCTTTCTCTCTCTTTCTGTTTCTCTGTGTGTCTGTCTGTCTCTCTCTCTCTGTGTGTGTAGCTCTTTGTCTCTCTCTCCCTCCCCCCTCTCTGTCTCTCTCTGTCATTCTTTCTGTGTGTCTGTCTGTCTGTCTCTGTATCTCTGTCTCTCTCTCTCCTCCCTCCTCCATCTGTTACTCTGTATGTGTGTGTCTGTCTGTCTCTCCCTCTCCCTCCCTCCCTCTCTCTCTCTCTCTCTCTCTCTCTCTGTGTTTCTCTCTCCTCCCTTCCTCTCTGTGTGTACGTGTGTGTCTGTCTGTCTGTCTGTCACTCACTCAATCACTCACTCTGTGTGTGTGTGTGTGTCTCTCTCTCTCTCTCTGTGTCTCTGTCTGTCTGTCCCTCTCTCTGTCCCAACTGGAGAACAACCTTTTCTGTCCCCTTACCAGCCCATCCGGGAAGATGAGGAACGCGAGGGGGATCCCTCCCCCCCCCGCAGATGGGCTCCGAGCCAGAGTGGGGTCCCTTTCCCCCTCTCAGAGATCTTTTGGGAAGTGAAAGAGCTGAGAGGGGGAAAAGCCTCCCATTGAAAACAGCGCTGAGTGGGGTGGGGAATCCTTGCTTTCCTCCTCTCAGGGATCTTTTGGAACTGGAGGATTCCCCACCCCACTCAGTGCTGTTTTCAATGGGAGGATTCCCCACCTCACTTTTTCCTTCCCAAAAGATCCCTGAGAGGAGGAAAGCAAGGATTCCCCACCCCACTCAGTGCTGTTTTCAATGGGAGGATTCCCCACCTCACTTTTTCCTTCCCAAAAGATCCCTGAGAGGAGGAAAGCAAGGATTCCCCACCCCACTCAGTGCTGTTTTCAATGGGAGGATTCCCCACCTCACTTTTTCCTTCCCAAAAGATCCCTGAGAGGAGGAAAGCAAGGATTCCCCACCCCACTCAGCGCTGTTTTCAATGGGAGGATTCCTTCTTCTCTCTGATAGCTGCCTGCTTAAAAAGAAGGAGGAGCCCCGATGCAAAAAAATGCCATGGACTTGCGAGTGAGTTACAGGGGCGGGGCTTCCAGGTTCATTGACCAACCAGCAGAAACCCACCACTGCCCAGGTGGCTACATTCGGCCTATAAGACGCAACCAGATTTTCACCCTCTTTTTTGGAGTAAAAAAGTGCGTCTTATAGGGCGAAAAATACGGTAATATTGTTAAAAGGGAAAGGTAAGAACATAGGACAATATGCATAACAGAGGTGGGTTTCCTACTAGTTTGGCTCGGTTCGGCTGAACCAGTACTGGTATGCCGGCCTGGGTCGCAGAACTGGCAGCAACTCAGGCTGGACATGCCTCCGAACTGGTTCCCCGGTTGCCACCGCCGCTATCTCTTTTATGAGTTCTGTGCATGCTCAGAACAATTTCAATTGAACTGTGCATGCGTGCACAGCATGCGCACAAGCAAACTGGCAGTAACGCCGGCCAGAACCCACCCCTGATGCTATAACGCATGTGCTTCAGCATATATTCTGCTTTAGGACAAAGCTTTAATAGTCATATATTAAGTAGGTGCTTTGACCATAAGCACTTCAGGGTATTCTTTTGCACAACATCAGCCCACGGACATCAGTGAAGATCAGAATTCTACAAAAAAGATTATATGGAAATTATTAATTTTAAGTAGGCTGAGAGGGAGATAGAGAGGAGGACCGTAATTGTAAAAGATAGGCCATAATTGTAAAAGGTAGGCTTTTTCAAGACAACTGGTGACTTTTGACCAACTGAGATAGTCTGCAAAAGACACAAACATAGAACATAGAATAATAGGGACCATGGAAATCTTCTAGTCCAACCCTCTGCTCAAGCAGGAGACCCTATATACCATTCTGGACAAACAGCTGTCCTATCTCTTCTCAAAAGCCTCCAATGATGGAGCACCCACAACTTCTGGAGGTAAGCTATTCCACTGATTAATTCTCACTGTCAGGAAATTTCTCCTTAATTCTAGGTTGGATCTGTCATTAATGATCTTCCACCTGTTACTCCTTGTCCTGCCTTCAGGTGCTTTGGAAAATAGTTGATGCTTTCTTCTCTGTGACAGGCTCTCAAGTATTGGAAATCTGATTTCATGTTACCTCTAGTCCTCTTCATTAGAGTAGATATACCTAGTTCCCACAATCATTCATATTGTTACAGATTGGCAGGTAAGATAAGGCAGATCTGTGAACCAGGATGTAAAGGAGGCTCTTTGCTGAACAAGCACATGTTGAGATCAGTGGTGGGATTCGATTTTTTTTACTACCGGTTTTGTGGATGTGGCTTGGCTTGGGCGTGGCAGGGGAAGGATACTGCAAAATCCCCATTCCCTCCAGATCAGCTGGGACTCTGGAGGCAGAGAATAGATGGGGGCAGGACCAGTCAGAGGTGGTATTTACCGGTTCTCCAGAACTGGTCAGAACCTGCTGAATACCACCTCTGGTTGAGATGTTTTTCATGTCTAATCACGCAGCCAATATCTATACATACTTATTTCTCTCACAGCTGAACTGAAACACACTTCTTCTCCTCCCAGAAATTTCAAAAACCCCTTGTTTTTATTCAAGGATGGTAAAGCATCTCCTTGCAAAAAAAAGTCTTTGTTTCTGTTTTCTTTTTCTGCCCAGAGGAACATTCAGAGATAAAAGCTAAAATAAGATGGGATCTTCCGTGAAACAGCCTTTTCTTGCTAGTCTCTTTTTGAGGGCCATGGCTCCAAGGACATTCAAATGAATAGATGCTTTTGCTTTTCTTCCCATTGCTGGAGAAAGGGGGAGGGGGGAAATTGTACAATTGAATGAGATTCCTAATCTGTCCAAATGACATCATCTAGTTTAACCTGATCAGCTACTAATATGGTGACATCATCCCATTTCAGGTTTGTCTCCAATTGGTTGTGATAAGTAATGTATCTATTTTTGGAAAGCTCTCTTTCATTTCCAGGTTGGTTTCTTTGCATAAAAACATTCACCCTAATGCAAAACCAGTTTTGTCACATAATCAGATTTCATAGATTATTTTCCCTGGCTTCATGGTTAAAAACCAAAAAGGGGGACTGAAAATGCTAAGGTATAGAATTGTGGTAGAGAATTTCTTTTTTTTTTAATGTATTTATTTAGCTCCCAAATATAGAAGGGACCCGAAATGAGAAACTTCAACACAAAATCTTATTTTGGCATTGATCCATGTTTTGTCTGCTTTATCAGTGAAAGCTGTCTTGGCATGCTCACAACATGTATTTTTTACGTGTTTGTGAATCTCGTTCTATTTTATAGGCAGTTACTGTCAGCGTCATAATTCCAAAGTTTTAAAGATGTTCTCATTGCTAATCTAGGTGTGATAAACTATAGGTTTTATTTTTGTTTTATGGAATGTATCTACGTCAACTTCTTTGCTGACATAAACAGAACTTTAAATACCACTTAGCAAATCAAATGCTCTGTTCAAGTTTCATATGTCATTCAAATTCTTAACCTCTTCAACCACAATGCTTCTTTTATTGTGCCAAGCCCCATAACATTTCCTAGTTTTATTAGAAAAAAAAGCTACTAATAAATGAAAGCAAAAGTTTTTTCTTAGGGGATTTATTTTTGAAGTCTGCTTCTGTTATTAATTCCTTGCCTTCATTAATATTTTCCCAGCCTTTTACTGCTGTGGCTGTGTCTCTCCAAATAAAACATAGAATAGGGTTGGAAGGGATCTTGAAGGCCTTCTACACCAACCACTTCCTCAAGCAGGAGACCCTGTACCATTCCAGACAAATGGCTATACAGTCTCTTCTTAAAAACTTTCAGTGATGGAGCATCTACAACTTCAAGAGGTAAGCTGTTCCACTTCTCAGTGTCAGGAAATTTCTCCTTAGTTCCAAGTTGGAACTTTAATGATCTTCCACTCATTACTTCTTGTCCTTTGGATAAAAGTTCAATTCCTTCTGTTAAAAGGTAAAGGTGAAAGTTCCCATTGCATGTAAGTGCTAGTCATTCCCGACTCTAGGGGCGGTGCTGATCTCCATTTCAAAGCCGAAGAGCCAGCACTGTCTGGAGACATCTCTGTGGTCATGTGGCTAGCATGACTAAACACCGAAGGCACACAGAACGCTGTTACCTTCCCACCAAAGGTGGTTCTTATTTTTCTACTTGCATTTTTACATGCTTTGGAACAGCTTGGTTGGCAGAAGCTGGGACAAGCAATGGGAGCTAACTCAGTTATGTGGCACTAGGGCAGGGGTGGCGAACATGCGGCTCGCGGCCAAAATAAATGAGGCTCTTTGCCTCTTATCATTATTTAGTATACTGTGGCTCAGATTGCGCGCTCCCTTTCGGAAGCTGGGGAGGTCCTTTGCAGGCAGCTAGAACGGGCCGCGCCTGCAAAGGACTTCCCCAGACTTGCTTTGAGGAGCACGGGGCGACTGAGGCTAGTTGTGAAGCCCCAAAGCCCCCACCGCCACCGGAAGAACTGCTGCCACCTCCTCTTCATCCTCCTCTAACAGGCAGCACTGCCGGATTTGCCGCCTGGCGCTGCGGCTGAGATGAAGCCGCCAAAGCTCCAGCCGGCATCTCCGCGCGTGGCAGCGGCGCCTCCCCTCCGCTCGGAGCAGCTGAGCTCAGTCAGCGCTGGGTTACCCCTGCCCCCTCCTCCTCCTCCGCCGTGCTTTTGAGGAGCCATGAGGCTGCAGGAGCCAGTAGGAAGGCGGGGGGGAGCAGGGGAAAAAAAGCCTCATGGCTCCTCAAAAGCACGGAGGAGGGGGAGGGGGCAGAGGTAACCCAGCGCTGAGCTCAGGAGCAAATCTGGTGATTCTGTTGGAGGAGGAGGAGGAGGAGGTAGCAGCAGTTATTCTGGTGGCAACTCGTACTCGTCGGCATCTTCAGCAGAAGCCCTGCCCACAATGAAGAAAGCAAAGATGGAGCAGATCCACGCAGATGACGTCGCTGCAACATGACTGGAGGAGGAATTCTGGGAGTTGAAGTCCACAAGTGTTAAAGCTGTCAGGTTTGAAGACCCCTGGGGGTTTTTTTCCCTAAAGGGTTAGGGGTGCAAGGGTCTTGTAACTTGACAGCTTTAAGAGTTGCGTGCTTCAAATGCCAGAGTTTCTGAGCCAACATTTTGGTTGCTAAGCAGGAGCGTTGTTAAGTGATACTGATATTATATAACACTTTGAATTAAGCGGGTACCTTGAAGAAACATAACTTTGAGTTTCAAATAATACTGATTTCGTTGTTGTCTTAGGTGACATCTGTGAAAAAAATTCGGGTGCTCAGGCATGAAAATGTGCCGCTCAAACACTATACTTTTCTGCTCACATCGAAAAAAAATTAGAGGGAACATTGCTTCCAGGTCTGTTTTGGCAGGTCACTGCAGGGTGTGGCTCTCTGACTCTCACAGTTTAAAATTTTGGCTCTTTTTGTCGAACTTGTTCACCACCCCTGCACTAGGGACTGGAACCTTCTGTTACAGCCTCTCAAATTCTGGAAGACTGCTATCAAATCTCCCCTAATCCTTTCTCTTTTTAGACTAGGCATACCTAGTTCCCTGAATTGTTCATCATATAGTTTAGACTCCAGGCCCCTTATCATCTTTGCTTCTCTTCTTTGCATTCTCTCTAGCGCCAAGATAATCTTTTTATTTCCAAAAGAACCAAAAATGGATTTCCAAAAATGCAAGGAATATAAATCCTTCTATTCTCCACTATCCTGTCAGAGTTGAAGAAGCTTCTAGGATTAGAAGCAAAACGTCTTCAAAGAAAAAACTAAGTCCAGTTGCCTCCAGAAAAAGCACCTTTGGGAATTCCCAAAGAACCATTGTTGCTTAATAGATTTTTCTAGAGTAGGAAGAATATGCAAGACATGGAAAAGTTAGGGTTAGGGTTAAATGGAGGGCATTATCTGGACCTATTGGAAAATCTTGTGAAGCAGTTAGGATGGGATAAAAGCCCAGTTCAAAAGATTTTGGTCCCCGTTTTAATGCATTGCAAAGAAGCAAGTGTCTTAGCTGCGGTGGGTTGGAAGTGAGTGCCCCCAAGTGGTTGATTTCCACTCTACGGATGATCAGAAGGAAACCACCTTTTAATACCGTAAAGCATATTACAAATAATCCACAGTTGGGACTAATAACTCAGTCATTAAACCAAATGGCCAGTAAATGAAATTGTAACTGTGCTTATGACCTTACTTCAGCTCTGTTATGCTTTACAGATTTGCAAAGAAGGATTGGTGGTACAGTTATTTTTTCATTACTGTCACAGCTACAGTTGCTGAATGAGGTTAAACGAGGACTACCCATAGTCAGAAAAATTGCTACCAGACTCCTGATTTTTTGCTACCATGCAGTAAGACAGCCGCCCTCCTTCGATACACTGCAGATGGTAAGTGCTACCGTAACACTCCACCAGTCTCTACTTTTCAAGAAACATAATTAACAAAGATTCACACTGTGTGTGCTGTCTTTTAGAAGGAACTTAGCTTAAATATGTTGTTTGTGTTATAAGGGAAACAAACTCCATCCTATGTAAAAGCAGCACACCCACACCAGTGATGGGATTCAAAATTATTTACTATCGGTTCTGTGGGCATGAGTTTGTGGGAAGGATACTGCAAAATCCCCATTCCTCCCCACCCCACTAACCTGCTTTCCAGCTCCGTTCTCCTGTGCAGGGCAACAAAAGAAGATCCAGCAATCAGTTGGGATTCTGGAGGCAGAGAATAGATGGGGCGGGGCCAGCCAGAGGTGGTATTCGGCGGTTCTCCAAAGTACTCAAAATTTCCGCTACCGGTTCTCCAGAACCAGCTGAATACCACCTCTGACACACTCACACACAGACACACACACACTTTTTTGTAATGAAGAACAATTTTCTCCATATAATTTAACTGTCACATGCAAAGATCCTTTCAGATTTGCTAAAGAATATGTTAAGGATGGTAATCAAGACAGATGAGTTTTTTCTGCCTTCCCAGGAAAACTTCCCACTTTCTTTTTCAGAGTGCCTTATATTATATCTCTCCACTGAATAAATGTGTGAATTTCCCCCCACAATCTTTCAGTTGTTAATTTCTTCCATACAGAATATTTCAAATTACCCAGTGCAGCAGGAATTCCTTGTTATGACAACAAAATCAGTTCTTACGATCTTACTAATTATTGTGATCCAACGGCTTAAAAACGCAAGCAGAGATTGGCTGTGCCTCTTTGAAGTGATTTTCATTCCAAAGTGCATAAGATTGACGCTAAGCTTCCAGTCCTAAATGATGGAAGACCTCTTGGACTTGAACTTACTTTATCAGAGTAAGACTTGGAAATGGGGGGGGGGGGGGGAGAATCTCTAAGGTTGGGGCAAACCATGAACAGTAAATATTGACATGAGGTTGTTCTTTCTCATTCCCTTGATAGAACATATTCAGGAATCTGCTCCAAATAACAGGCTTTGGCTGAAATGTAGTAGAAACTATTGAGAAATGCAGTAGGTTGTGGAATGCAGCAGGTGTATATATACAATAGGTGGAGAAGGGGAATCCATATAAAGAATTCCCTTTTATATGAAATTTATCATCCATCCATCTGAAAATTTGGTTCTGGCTGCTTTATTCAGAGAACTAAAGACATAGAGAAATACATTGATATCCCTCTGGAATGCAGATGGTGGAAGTTTGAATGCTTAGCTTTTATCTTATTAAAATGTGCCCCTTAAGTGCATATTTGATTTTATTAACAAGGAATCAAGACAAATCAACTACTTCATTTAAACCCCATTATTTTTAATACAATTAGAAGTAACACAGAAACTCAAATCTTTTTCCTGCTCTTCTTGGACAAGCAGGGTGTCCTATAAAGAATGATTCCTGTCGGACACACTCAACTATAGTTCCTAAACAGTCTTCAAGAGAAGCCCCCAGGTAATAGTGTTGCAGTAAGGATGCTGAAATTCAGCAGTAGCTTCTTGTTAATAGAAAGGAATTTGCTCAATGAAGATGAAAAAGAAAATAGGTTAACTTCTCAGGAATCTCAAACTTTGTATTATTATGACTCTCAGAATAGTAACTAGCCATGGGGGCGCAGCGGTTGGAATGTAGTATTGCAGGGTAATTTTGCCGACTGCCAGTAGTTAGATCCTGACTGGCTCAAATTTGACTCAGCCTTCCATCCTTCCAAGGTTGGTAAAATGAGGACCCAGATTGTTGAGGGGTGGCAATATGCTGACTCTGTAAACCACTTAGAGAGTGCTGTAAAGCACTGTGAAACAGTATATAAGCCTAAATACTATTGCTATATAAATTTGGCTTTGCCTGTTTCCCCCAAGGTAATCTTCCCAATCTCCCATGTTGAAAAACCTATGGCTTTGAAATCATTGATCGAGGCAGCTGAGAAACATATTGTATATAGTGGTTGGATTATTTTGAAATGAATTATTCAGAGGATAAATGTTGGATGTATTTAGATTTCTAACTATAATACCAACATATTAGTCCCTCTAGGGGGCAGTGTTTAGCTAGAGAAGAATGTACGGTCATTGCAAGAGGAATGCGTTGATTAGCACTAGCAACTTTACTTTTGGTTATAGTTTGATTTTGTTACCATTGCAGTAGTTTTAGATATATGTAAAATCTGCATGTGTACACTGGCAGGTTCCCATTTAAAACTTGTAATGAAAGACAAGAGAACAGAATAGCAGTTGAAAGGGACCTTGGAGGTTTGCTAGTTAAACCCCCCTGCTCAAGCAAGAGACCCTTTACCATTCTAGACAAATGGCTGTCCAGTCTGTTCTTAAAAACCTCCAGTGATGGAGCACCCATAAATTCTGTAGGCAAGAAATTTCTCCTTAATTCCAAGTTGCTTCTCTCCTTGGTTAGTTTCTATCCATTGTGTCTTGGCTTGCCTTCTGGTGCTTTGGAAAAATTGGTAACAAACAGTACATTTACAGCATACTGTCAATAACACAATGAAATGTAGGGATAAAACAATTTTATTTTTGCAATATTAATATGAGAAACTATGGAAATAAATTATTTCAAAGAAAGTCTGCCTTAATTAACTCAGTCCAATAGTAGTTGGGAATTCACTCTTGAAGTTTTAAAGATTCTGCTTTTAACCCAAATCTTTCTGAAATATGTGAGAATTCATTCCTTCACCTGCATGAGATTTCAACAATTACAGCACAATTTTGTTTTCTTAACATTTTGGAGGCAGATCCAATATAATTAAAATGTTTCTGTTGTTAATAAAAATTATCTGCATGGTTTAATTTCTTTCATTTACCATTTCTTAGAAAAAATTGAAATGATATAAGTATGTCATTTTGAAGTACAGTATATTGTGAGCCTGAGAGACAAATGTAAAAAGGTCATCATAACCTACTTAAGCGTTCCACCTCCTCCGCTGCAGTCTACTAAAATAAATATGGTATGTAAGTTACAAGTAGTGTGGTACGTGTTACTTTTATCCCAAATATTTATAATGCACCAAGAGATATTTTCCATATATTAAAGATGCATTTGCAAGCATAATCTAATCTTTCAAAATTACAAACATTTGCTGGGTGAAAATTGGAAACACAGTCATTTATATCCTGCCCTTGACATACTGTTCACTATTAGACCATTTTTTTATTTATTCTAGGAATTCTGATACTAGCAGGTACAGATAGTCCTCAACGTATGACCGCAACTGAGCCCAACATTTCCATTGCTAAGTGAAACATTTGTTAAGTGACTTTGCTCCATTTTACAACCTTTCTTGCCTCAGTTTTTAAATGAATCATTAGTGGTTAATTAAATTAGTCAGTGTTGTTAAGTGAATCTGGCTTCCCCATTGATTTTGCTTGTCAGAAGATTGCAAAAGAGGAACACATGACCCCAGGGCATTGCAAGTGCCATAAATATGAGTCAATTGCCAAGCATCTGAATTTTGAATGGGGTCCTAGCCCAGCCTGTGAAATCCTCTATCCTTCCTTCCTAGATACAAATCCTGCGTTTCACGGACATATATCGTAACTCCTCCCAATTTGTCTTTTAAGAGGCCTTTGGTTACACCTTCAAGATCATCTCAACGGCCCGGAACCATCCCTCCCTACTTGCTTTTTAAGAGGCCTTAATCGCACCCTTTATATTGGTACATTCACCCTCATGTTCTTATCACCTATGCCAGTTCCACCCCTGGTTGGTCTTTTTTATCTCTACCTTCCATAGGGATGCTGCAAGGATTGTAAGCGTGAACACTGGTCAAAAGTCACTTTTTTCAGTGCTATTGTAACTTTGAACAGTCACTAAACTGTTATAAGTCGAGGACTACCTGTAATCTATTTTAGTTATGTGATTATAGATAAGGCTCTAGCTAGCTTGAATGTGCGTCGGACAAGGATTCTCTTAAGAAATGAAAATTGGTCATTCTTTTATTGACCTTGGAACCACACACCACCCACATCACTGATTTGGTCAGAGATGGGCAGCTGTATAAATTTGATAAAGGAATAAGCAAAGAAATTCACTGACCCACCATTGGCAAGAGGCAAATACTTTTAATGTCATCAAGAACGGTGGGTTAAATAGCTTTTGTCCTTTTTTGGACTGCATCTACATACTGTACACTTTAGCTGCCAGCATTACCTTCTTGTTTTTAATTTTTAAAAAATATCACCAGATTTTGTTCACGATCCTGCCACATTTCGGCATATATAGAAGTTCTGGAGCCCCAAAGGGAGTGCTAAACAAATAATTCTCTCAACATTGTCAAACTATTCACTAAGGCTGCATTACTATTACCATTAGTCTTCTCATCGTTCCTGTCACCCATCTCCTCCCACTTATGACTGCATGACTGTAACTTTGTTGCTTGTATCCTTATGATTTATATTGATATTGTTTCTTGATTGCTTATTTGTACCCTGACTATCATTAAGTGTTGTACCTTAGGATTCTTGACAAATGTATCTTGTCTTTTTATGTACACTGAGAGCATATGCACCAAAGACAAATTCCTTGTGAGTCCAATCACACTTGGCCAATAAAGAATTATATTCCATTCTGTTCTATTCTATTCTATTTTATTCTATTCTTAAAAGGCCACCTGAAGCCAGCAAGTTTCCCAATTACCCTTCAAGAAAAAAAAATGCTGCCACTATTCAGAAACCAATCAATCTGGTATCACTATTCAGGAAACAATCTTGAACTTGTATTGCATGTTGTATTAATATATACACAGCTTAAAATGATCGCTGGCAGTTCTTTAGCTGGTATTGGCTTTCAATGGAGACCAGCTTTTTGACAAAAACCTAAGGTTTCATAATGTATTGCCATAATATAAGTGCAGATCCAAGTGGTATAACCTTTTGTAATTGACTCACTGGGATTTTGTCAATGTGCAGATTTTCTACGTAATTGTCGTCTAAGGCTTTTTTGTACACCACCAATGTGCTGATAATCAATGACATGGCACGGTACGATTATGTGATAATATTGTATTACTATGATTGCTCACACACAGCTGGATATTTAGACAGGGTTTGGCATTTTTGTCCATCTGTTGAGTCTTTCCTAAGGACTTGGGACAGACAGATATTGTTGTTTGATGGTGTTAAAGATATCCACAGGGCCTAAGCTGTTCCTAGAAACGCTGCCTTTTGAAATTGATTGTGATTTTATCTATGTTAACGGTGTTCAAGTGTCACTCCATGTTTTAGGATTGCACCCAAAGGCCTATTACTGCCTTTCCTCTCTTCTGTTTTTTTCCCCTCGTTCTCTAATCAAACTCTGGACAATAATCAACCCTCTAACAATCAATATAATTTAAACCAGATAAGCACATAATTCAAACAAAAAAAGAAGGAATTTTTATCCCTTTCTGTAATCTTTTTGAAACTTGCCGGACAATTTCAAGATCCATTCAAAAGCTATTTTATCAACTTCCGGTTGCACTTCCGGCGCCTTTGGAAGCCTGATCCGCGAGCTCCTCGGTCGGCTCCGACCTCTCCTCGTTGGAGGGTCCATATTTGAGCCATAGCCACCCTGGGGTGGTGGTGAAATAAAGGGGGCCTGGCAGGTAGATGGGAGCCGCATCTCCCCTCCCTGACTAGGAAAGCCCCCTCATCCGAAGATGAGGAGCAGTGGCAGCAAACATGACTGCCATGAAGCTGAAGACAGCTTGAAAACCGAAGACTGTGCTGGTGAGGAGAAAGTGAGTGGTGTGTGAACTGGGTGAGAAAATACTTTCCATTGAAAAATGACCAGAAGATATCTAAGGGGGAAGAATACTGTATTTAGAACCATTTGCTAGCAGCGCTTAAGCACATTAAAAAATCTTAGTATATTTAAGAAGAGAAAATTTAAAAAAAATAAGAAAAAGAAAATTGAACACTCAAAGTAAAAGACATGGCATCGAAAACGCATTCTAAATGCTGGAATTAGATCTGGAGTTTGTTTTTTTATTATTATCAATTTTGCCCACTTATTGGATTTATAGCTCAAACTGATTAAAATCGGACTGTTAGCATTAACGCGGAGAGGCTGCAACAAGTTGAAGTTTGAGCACCACTTTGCTGCTAAAAAGAGAGCTGTGGAACCTTGGGACTTTTTATATTTGCTGGATTATAAATATCTACTTTAAAATCATTGGCGATTAATACATTAAACAAGAACTTTAGCCACGAGACCCCCTGAACATTGTTGAACAAATAAAAATGACTGGAAGAGGCATGGAGAACACCTTGGTTTCCTTTCTTTTAAATTGGACTGGCTGCAAAATGGAAGTAAGTGGAGATAATGGAATGGAGTTGATGTACCAAAACATTAAGGATTTTATAAAAGAACAACATAAGGAGATGATGGAAATATTTGATCGTATAGACCAAAAACTGGAAAATATAATACAAGGAACGAGTAAAGACCAGGATAATGAGGAAACAAGGGAGCAACCAGAAGAAGCGGAGGAGACAGCAGAACCAAGAAATCAACAAAAAGATAACATTAAAATTGATAGTGAATAAGCGATTAAAACAGAAGGAATTTTTTTAAAGATGTGAAAGGGGAAAGGGAGAAACGGGAAGACATCTGGAGAAAAGAAAAAGGAGCTAGAACAGATAGCTTTAGAACTAGACGGTGGGAAAAGGTGGAGAGGGGAGAGAAAACTAGAATGTATAGTCAATATATAGATTTAAAGATACATGAAATAAAAGACTTAAATGATTTAAGTGTATGGGAGGCAACCCAGAAAAAAAGAAGGTTAAAAATTTGGATGAGGGCAAAACATGTGGGATAAAGAGAAAAGAAAGGGAATGTAAAGTAAAAATATGCCATGAAAGTATTTTAATAATGTATATGAATATTAGAATTATATAAGTTGGATAACTGATTTGTATGTAGTGTGATAGTGATATAAATATAAAAATATGGTTGATAGTGAAAGATAAGAATTAAACAATAGGTGATTAGATAATGAAAGAATATATTTGTTATTACCATGTCTTTGAATATTATAGTGATAGGAAGGTGGGGGGGAGATAAAATAGAGATAGAAATAAGGGGGGAACTATAGTGTGTCTATAGTATATTAAGATATACAAAAGAGTAAGAAGGGTTAGAATTGAAGGATGGCAGTAAAGGATATATGCAAATATTATGAAATAATGAAAATGAAATGTAACAATTGTGAGTAATAATATTATGTTTATTTTTATTGAAGTGTATGATACCCAGGTATCACACCATTCAAGCATTGATATGTATAAATAATATAATTTCAAAAACTTGACAAAAAAGCAATTTTATCAAAGCCATCTCAGAAATTAACTTTATTATTAAGTACACACTGTTGCTTGATGAATAGCCATCATTACCATAGGCCCCTCCCAAATTCCTGTGGCAAAATATTCTGATGGTTTGAGGGGAAATGCCTCCAATGCATTCCAACACAGCATATATTACTACTATATAAACATTATCAGAGGAAGCAGCTCACTTTTTAAAAAAAACTGTTTTTCAAAATAGATGAATTAAAACTTTTTTATTTGTCTTTACATTTACATAAAACACTTATTTTGTAATCGTAAAATGTCAATCATGAAAACAGGAAAACATATCAATGGATAACCTGGCTTTCATATATTACGTTCTCTTAAATAAAACAAAGGTTTTCTAATACTGTACAGTACACATGCTTTTTATCACACCCCCTCAACTTAATTGTTCCTTTAATCATACACCCCTCATTTGGTACGTTTACTCTGCATTGAAATATAAAGAAAACTTTTTAAGTTTACTGTTTGCTAAAGTCGTTCTTCCATAAAAATAGCATTTATTATATTAGCATTCTGACATTTTATATACATATAACCAGAACGAAATAGTGACTGTTACAAAAAGATGACCTGTTATTATCTTATTATATAATTATGGAGTGTTCATTAATTATATAGTTACAGTTCCCGTTGACTTGATGAGCTTTGTAAGAGAAGAATTCAAGTAGGGCTCATCCATCCAAATTCTCTTTGAGCGTGGAATTCAAAATCCTGTTGTTGATGCTTGATTTAACTGCAAGTTCCTTCTGTAATATTGCAAGGGATAACAAAAATATGCAGTAGAGCTAACAAAACATAAATTCATAAATCAGTTTACATTTCAATGCATTTCTCCTTCATCCTTCAATAATGGTGTAATTCCAATGATCCTATTGTTTTGGTGATTCCAACAGCCAAATACATGTGAATATGTTCACATTACATGTTGCGCTGAGCTCTGGCTTGCTTAAATGCAGGTAGTCCTCACTTATTAACCGCAATTGGAATCAGCAACTCCATTGCTGTGCCATGTGATCAATTGACCACACCGACTTATGACGTCAGTTCTGGCTCTGGTTGTAAAGCAAATCATCTGTGGTCTTGAATGAGCATATCATCCGTCATGTTACTATGACTTGTAATTTCCTGTCAGTTTCCCCACTGATTTTGCTTCTTGAAAGCTGGCTGGGAAGGTTGGAAATGGTGACCACGGGGATGCTGCGACCACCAAAAAATACACCCCAGTTGCAAGCACCTGCATTGCCATTACATGACCACAGAAATGCTGCAGAGGTCATAAGTGTGAGGACCGCTTGTAAGTCTTCCTTTTGGAGTGGCATTGTAACTTCAAATGTTGCTGAACCGATGGCTGGGTTGGTAAGAAAGGATTACCTGCAGAGCTTACTGAATCAATCAAAATTGGCTGAGTTTACAGAACACATTCCCCCCCTTCCCCGGGGAAAAAACATTTTAATTAAAAAACAAAACAGAAAGTTGCAAAGCAAACTGCCAGCATCGTCTTTACTTTCAATAATGTTCCCAAAGCATGATGCAAAGTTGCAGCACAGTGCTTTGTATAGAACTATCTACATACAACTAGAAATAGGGAAAGATGAGCAGGGTTTTTAGAACAAGGGCCGGGACAGCTTTTGGTAAGCCAAGGCTTTGTAACTAGCTATATCCCACCAGATTACAATATTATGAATGGGTAATCCGCCCAGCACCCATTTTGCAAGCCTAACGACACCATGTTCTCAGAATTGATCTATGCTAAAAAAAAAATATGATGTGCTCTACACAAAGCAAACCAAGTAATCCATGCTATAGTTTAGTGTGATGTGTGAACTCAGTGACTTGCTCTGTCAGCACACCTAAAGCTGGATGGTAGAGAATTTATGACCAGCAGCCCAACCAGCAACACTTACTATTCGCCATGCTGGTTGGGCTGCTGTTAGGTACCAGGAATATCTGGGGCATTATAGGTTAACTGTCTTGATCTGATATTACTTTGATGTTTAAAATACTTTTTATTTAACAGTGATATCCTATGAATATTTATTATTGTGGGAAAGTAATTCCCACAAGATTTCGTGGGAGGTACATGCCTACATATGCTTAAGTCTATGTGGGATTGATTGGTGGAATTAAATTCAAGATGAAATATTTTCAACTTTACTATCTAAAACTTCAATCATGATGGTTCCATAATATTACCAGGCAGAATTAAACTGTAATAGTACTATGCACTATTAATTATATTTCACAATACTCCAAATAGTAATAAAATCATTGAGAGTAGCACTATTCTAGTCAGCTCTTTCTATCTTTACAGTATAATTCAATATATTAAAACATTTTCTAAAGATTTCATCACCGAGGGACAGGTCACCCTATCATGCCATTTATACATTATTTGACAAGGCACTGAAGACAATTTCACAGAGAACCAATTATCCAAAGCAAATTATTGGGAAGCAGAGAAATGGAAATGAGAGTCAAAAGAATATCAGGTAAACAAACCAAAAGACTCGTCTCTAAACAAATCCTTGGATTTAGGAGAATAATTTGAAGAAAAAGATAACATACTGTATTTTTCGGAGTATAAGATGCACCTTCCCCCCCTAAAAGAGCGTGGAATTGCTGGTGCATTTTATAAACCGAATAGAACCATTTTTGGCCTCCCGAAGCCCTGCCCCCACATCCCATTTTTGTGAAAAATGGGCGGAAAACTTGCCATTTTTCAAAAAACGGGGGTGTTTTTACCTTCCCCCACCCCCAGAAGCACTCTGCAGGCTTCAGCGGGGCTGGGGGAAGGGAAAAATGCCAAAAAAACCCACCCTTTTTTTCTTACTTACCTCTTCAAAATCTTAGTGCGTCTTATAGTCCGAAAAATATGTTAATTCATAGAAGTGGTTCAAAATGAAGATTGCAGAGAATCGTGAGAGTGAAGAGCAAAAATCATAAACCAATAAAAACATAACTGAATCATTAAGTAGAATAAACTAGGAAAATCTGCAGGTTTGATGAAACGGGGAACCACTGGCTACACTCACTGGGGTGAATACAAATCTTAGATTTGGCTAGAAAAGGGATCGCTTAAAGACTGGCAGTTTTAGAACGATTAAAAGTTATTAGCGGCCATGAAATGGGTGCTTTCAAGGTTGTTAAGCACTCCTGGCTGTCAGAAATGGTCACAGTATACCTCACAATCACATGACCGCATGTTGGGTAGGCTACCTTTATGACCAGTTCTGGCGTTCCATGGTCATGACAATTTGTGATATTTCTAGCAAAAATGAAATGAATGGGTTCATTTAATGACTGTCATGTTCCTTTAAAGACTGCTACAAAATGTCTTGAAAAATTACTCCTGGTAATGAGGGTGCCACAACGACTTATGACCATAATTGTGGTATCAATTACAGTCATAAGTTGAGGATTACTTGTAGAAATTAGAAAATTAATGAATGAACTGCGAACATGCATCATGTTGCCTCAGTATTTTGAATGTTATATTATTTTAGAAAATGGGGAAAAGATTATGATATGATGGTATAATCTGACAAAAAAGCAAAAAAAGTAATTAAGGGGAAAATGGGTTGGTTGAAAGTTTTGGACTTTTTTTTAGTGGTAAACAGAAATATGTGTGAAATAAAGCTATAAAAAAGGAAAAAGAGAAGAAAAATCGTAAAAAAATATATAAACATAGATTGAATCAAAAGAGCATAGTCTGCAATTTTCATCAATCCTAAACAATCCTTATATTTTCAATGTGTTATTTGCCTCAGTTTTGATATGCAGCAATATCAAAGTACAGTTATCCATGTTTTGGTTAGATAACCCATATCACAATGGAAATATTTTGGACCCTGTTTATATTGGTGTAAAATTCAAAAATAGTGTATATGTGTACATGTATAAGTATTTTACATTATATTTATTCTATAATGTAAACATTTACATAAAATGTGTATTACAACAGTATTTTTTTTAAAGAGAAGTAACTTTTAGTAAAATTGAAACTGAACTAACCACATGCTTTTGCATCTGGTCAATTATGAGGCCATACAAATGGAGAGTATATATGGATCTTCAATTCAAGATTGAAGTCATCAGTTTTCAAATGGGTTTTTTTAGTTTATTTTAATATGACCATATGCTGTCTTTTCCTTTTAATTGTGGCACAACCTAGTGACAATACATGCATTGGCTTTCGGTGAAGGGA
This sequence comes from Natrix helvetica, assembly GCF_964273705.1. Taxonomy (NCBI): domain Eukaryota; kingdom Metazoa; phylum Chordata; class Lepidosauria; order Squamata; family Natricidae; genus Natrix; species Natrix helvetica. The sequence goes on along the minus strand of NC_138552.1, from coordinate 102,191,533 downwards.
GTAAACCAACCATTTCAAAAGAAATTGGCATGAAAAATGTGGTAAAAAGAATGTAGATAATTGAGTTTTACCACAAGAAAAGAAACTACGTTTCTGGGGGGGAAAGTATCAGGGAAAAGAGTAGAGCAGAACTTTCAACTGGAGCTAGTTAGAATGGATTCTTTTTCCAGGGAGAGCAAAGCATGATTTTTAACAAGCAGATAGATGGATATTTTAACAGTCACATTAGCTGAAATCCTCCTAGGAATAAAATGATCCTCAGCAAAAAAAGAAAGAAAAGCACCTAACCTTGCCTCAGATGCATAGGCATGTTTAAAAATAAGCTGGAATGGAGAATTGTTCAAAGAAACCATTTGAAATTTATGGGGTGCCAAGAAATTCTCAATATAATAGCTTGATTGCCAACTGGGATATATGAAACAGAGAATATTTCACGCAAGTGTTAAATGAGCCCTCTTTTTCCATATTTGTTTTTAGGTGCAGTTAGAAATAGGATTTAATCAAAACTGCTATTTTTGAAAAGGGACCAAAGAAGGGGGCTTGTAACCCAAGCTAGAAGAAGACTGATGTAAAATGCAATGATTTATTAGCCCATAGTTGCTAATGAAGTCTTCTTGATAAAAAAGCAAAATCAAATTTAGTTGATTCAAAAATTAAATTTGGCTTCATAGAATTATAGTTTGTTAAATTACAGGTGGGCACAATCAACATTATGAGTTGAGGAAGAAAAAGTATTAGTAGCAGAAATGCAGTATCATTGTTTCCTGTGGTCAGAGAACATTTTGTTCAGAGACTATTATTTTTAACTGAGTTGAGAATTAACAAAATGGGGCCATTTATATAGGATTAACACAAACCTGAATTTAAGAAAGAAAAAGTAGCTGAAGAGCAAGTGCAGTTAAAAGAATGATAATTGTGAGAGTTGGACAAATTAATCCCACCAGCAGGTGCCCTTGTTCTATTGAGTTACTCAACATTCACGAAGCAATCTTCAAATACAGGTAGTCCTCAACTTACAACCACAACTGATCCTAAAATGTATGTTGCTAAGTGAGACATTTGTTAAGTGAGTTTTGGCCCATTTTACGACTTTTCTTGCCACAGTTGTTTAAGTGACTCATTGCAGTTGTTAAGTTAGTCGCCTGGTTGTTAAGTGAATCTGGCTTCCCCATTGATTTTGCTTGTCAGAAGATCATAAAAGGTGATCAATGACCATGGGACGCTGCAACTGTCATAAATATGAGTTGCCAAGCATCTGAATTTTGATCACATGATCATGGGGAAATAATTGTAAGTGGGAAAGCCGGTTATAAGTCACTTTTTTCAGTGCTATTGTAACTTTGAACTGTGTTGTTAAATCAAGGACTACCTGTAATCCCAGACAGGATAAGGATTAACATTCCCTTCCTACAAAACATTCACACAGCCAATGATGATTTCCTGTCCTAAGATGACAGTAATTTAAAAAAACTCCTGGCCCCTATCAATACCATTACTAAACTGTAATAAACCAATATTTAGCACACATTGCTGCAGATGTTCTACTTATTTCCTATGAATCTATGTAAGAAAACACAAGTTAGACATACCAGAAAATCTGAATAACTAGGGTGGCTGGCAGATTTGCTTTTCTTGCACTCTTCTAATGATGGTTGGTGCAGGGAATATAGAGGTGTGCTTTTGGAAGGAGTCTGCAAAATGTAATACACACCTAGTCTCAAGTTACATCAAATATAAAATATAGCCAAGTAAATAAGCTGTTGTAGAACAGGAGGAAAAATTGCACCTAATTTAAAAAGTGAAATTTCATTATTAAGGGAAAGCTTGAAAACAACTCCTGTTCTGAATGAAGTTTTAAGATTCTTCCATTTCCATTTCTCTTCTCGTTACTTGCTCTATTTGCCAGGAAATCTTATTGGTAGACTATTTTCCATTTATCATTTGGAAACTGTTCCAAGTTGTCCCCTTAGCAGCATATCTGATTCGGCCTTATATCTTAGCTCTTACCGCCTTTCTTACATTCAATGAATAAGAGTCTTGTTTGACAGCATATAAATTATCCCAGCATTGTTCCAGTGTCTGTTCGCCAGCTTTTTCACTACAGGGAAACAACCCAATATTTATTATACTGTAAAACTTTACAGATTATTCGTTTGATTGAAAATGTTTTCAGATAACCACTGGCACGGCAAATTGCAGAACCACGCCTGCCTTGAGTCATGGGACAGAGGGGAGCCAAAAAAGGTCAGACGGTTTAGTATTTGGATGGGAGACTACTAAACTAGAATAAAAAAATAAGAAAAAAAAGTCATTCTGGTAGAAGGCAATTCTTATCTTTCCTTAGCAAATTCTTATGAAGAAAACTTTCCAGAAGTTAGGCTGTTGGTTTGAGCTCCGAGCTTGGCAATTTGGTTGCAAATGTTTCATCACCATTCGAGGAAACATCGTCAGTGCATTTTGAGTTGTGCTTGTTAGTCGGCCATTCAAACTATCAAACAAACTGAAACCAGACCAGGACTCAGAAGTACCCAGATAAAATTCTAATGCTAATCTACATCACACAGATGGTACTTAACTACAGCCCAGCAACAACAGCCAGCCATCAAACAGTCTAAAATCAGACCATGACTCAGAAATATGCAACAACAAACATTCAGTCTAATTTGCATCTGACAGAGCACAATTCAAAATGCACTGAAGATGTCTCCTTGAATGGTGACAAAATGTTTGCAACCAAATTGCCACGCTCAAAGCATAAATCAACAGCCTAACTACCAACCCGAGCTAATAATATTCAAATACATTTCAAACATTTCCCAGAAGTGTCAATGTAGTTAAACACAACTCAAGATTTGTTTGATAACCAGAGCCATGACTTATAAAATCTATTTCATGTCTTACTCAATTATTATGCAACTCATCATTTCATCTAGCTGGTTAAAAAAAGCCTCATTTTTAAAAAGAACGTAAAAGGTGAATAAAGAGACAACAAAAGGAATAGCATTTATAGTGATCAGACCATGGTCTGCTTCAATTGGCCATTTGAGTTATCACTTGAATGTCATCAATCATTAAACATAATTAAGAGTAACCCTTCCAATTAAGTTTATACAGTATTTTTTCAGGTTTATACAGTATTTACCTGAAAGGTAAACCAGATCTTTTATTTTCTCTGAATAATTTATTTAAAATGGGATCATCCTTGATTCACAGAAAATATACTAATAAAGAGACAGCTTTCTAGTTAATGTTTTGGGGGAATGAGTAGTCTGCTTAAATTCAGTATTTTAATCAAAATACTCTGGAAAGAAGGTAACAATTTCTAATTCATGAAACAATTGGTTTCTGCATACCTAAAGGAGAAAGTAAGTCCTATCTAATGTACTATGATGGAATTTACTTTCAGATATATATTCAAAATTCAGAAACACCTAACCCTAACCTTGCATAAAACAATGAGCAAATCATAATTCTTCTTACTTATAACTAAATATATATATATATTTGAAACTATATACGTATCTACTTTCCTTCATCCAGATGAAGGATTTTTTTAACATGCTTCTATTTGTTACATAAACAATCATAATATATCATGAATATTCTTCATTCTGTACTAAGTTTCCCTAGCAAATTAAAACTGTATTAAACATAATCTTTTCAACTGTACACAATATTCCCAACAAATCTTATGCAAGCATATTTTATAAAGAAGTATTTTCTCAGAAATGGAAAAATTCTGATCTCAGTTATTTTTCTAAAAAATATGTGAATATGAGATTCCATTCAGTATACACTTTGGAAAGTCTTGCTCCTAAACATTTAGTATTGCAGGTCTAATGAATTTTTATATAAGTAATTTTGTATAAATCCAACCACCGAACACCTGCTAAGAGCTTTTCTTAACATTTTCAGCTTTGTTGTTATGGTTGATATGAAATATTATCTGTAAAATATTTTGTAGGCAAAAAATGGACCACTGCAGTGTTCATCATAACTCTGTATGTCATACTTCCTAGAATCAATAAGACAACAGCTGAGCTTTCATTGACTAGCAGTCAAAACATTTTTGCTATGTTTGGAAAGCCCTTTAATGTCAAAAAATAAATAACAATAGCACTTAGACTTACGGTATACTGCTCCAATGCTTTACAGCAGAGTTCCCCAGCATTTCCATCTTTGCAGATTGGCAGAGGGGGGAGTGGGGAGAAGGGATGGTTCTGCACATATGCAGCTCCATTTGCGTGAGCAGCGTGCTTGCCATTCATTTAAATGGAGCGTGCACTCACGCTTGCCCGCTGTTTGTACAAGTGAAAATGCTCGTGTGTTTGCTGGCCGTTTCTGCAGCCCAGTTGCAAACCCCTCACGACAGAAGTGGGTTGCTAGCAGATCCGGTGAACCGGTAGTGGAAATTCTGACTGGATCACTGAATTGGTAGGGATGGCAGGCTCGCCACGCCCCCAAACCGGTTCCCCAGCAGCAGGGGTTTGGGGGCATTTTTTAATATTTTGCACATGCACAGACCTATTTAAAGGCAACTATGCATGCGCATGGAGCACCCACACACAAAGTGTGCGTGCACCGAACCGGCAGTAATGCAGGCAGCAACTCGCCCCTGCCTCACGGCCCACTAGGAGGCCGCGGCCCACAGGTTGAAGACCCCTGCTTTATAGCAATATGAGTGGTTTACAATATCAACATATTGCCCCCTGCAACAGTCTGGGTACTTATTTTACCAGCCTTGGAAGGATAGAAGTCTGAGTCAATCTTAAGCTCCCTCAGGATTGAACTCAAGACTGTGGGCAGAGTTACCCTGCAATACTGCATTCTAACCCCTGCACCACCAATCTATTCAATTCTTAGATTGATAAACATGGATTATATGTATGTATATATATCAAACAAACTTTGAAAAGTAACATTACAAGAGGCAGCACAATCATTTGCTTACTAAGGTAAAATAAGACTAAATTCTTTCTCAAAAATACCAAAATATCTAACCTCTTATACACAGCGCAAAACTAAATAATGTTTCCTGATATATTTTTACAATAGAAATTATGTTACCAGAACCAGTTAGAGATGTTAATTATACGTACAAACATAGAAAGCAAAGCTTGCATACCATTAATATCTAAAACAAACAAGAAATTAGTGGAACTTAAGTTAGTTTTGAATAAGCATTTATGGAAAGATTATTAACACTCATCAATTCAAGTGAAGTCCAGTTTTTTTGCTTTTTTTGTTCAAAGCTGTACTGATTCAGCAGCTTAGGTCGAAGCTTGCAAATGAAACCCAATGTATCATATGTGGTCCCTCAAATGTATTGTTATCCTTTCTCTAATCCTGGGTGGGTGGGTGGGACAGGGGGACTTCCCGGGATGTCAATCACCAAACAGATGGGCCAATAATAGAGCAATGAGGGAGGAGTATAAATCATGCTGGCTCATGATCCACAAATGGCTTGCCCTCAAGGACAGAAACCCAGCCAATGTTGATCAAGAAGTGGAGTTGCACTGTGTCTCCAAACTCAAACATACAGCTACTCATTATTGTATTACATTCAACAACCAGTCCAAGTTTTAAAAAGAAATGTGATCAGCTTTACTCACTTTGCTTTGAAATGGCTGCTTACTAGAAACAGCAAAATTGGTTGTTATGTTATTGCAACTGGATGCTTTAAGTACAGTTAGGTTTGAGGCTACCTGAAAAAAAGAATAGTTCTAGTCAGGAATAAGAAACTTTTCAACATTTCAATAAGCAGCATATTTAAAACCCAATACTAATCTCCAAGAACATATTCTTAAGTTATCTCAAACTTAAAAAATACCTTTAACAGTTCTTTTTCAGGACTACTGTACTAGATCAAGACAACAACAAAAAATCAGACAAAAGAAAAAGAAAAACCTTATCCTGCCATTTAGCAGACAACAACTGTATCTAGATTATGGAGCTCATGGTGCTTATAACATGTTAGAGCAGGGGGGTCAATTTGATGGCCCGTGGGCTGGATGCATCACGCACAGGCCACGCCCACCCCGGCTCTACAAAAGCAAAAAACATCACAATATGTCACGTGACATGATCAAGTTTGACTCTCATGATGTTAGAACCACTGAGCAGAAAGAACGTTTTATTGTGGCTTTACTACAGACAATCAAGGTAGGAGTCTAATAGATTTTGTCTCATTTTTTAAAAGTATTTAATTACCCAGAAATTGCTTTCAAAATACAACCCTAATATATTTATTCACTTTTTCTGCAGAATAGTGACATGGCTATTCTGAAACTTTGGCAGAAATATTTAAGACATTCCTGTCTTAAATAATGATAATGGACCTGCTAAAATTCCCAAGATATCTGTCAGGTTCCAGGTTCCCGCTGATTTTAAGATTGTTTTATTTTATTTTTAAATTGAAAGCTGATAACTAAAGGGCCAGCTTCAAACATAATCTTTATTTCCAAGAGTACTTTTGAGTCCCATACAGCTTTACAAACTGAAAATAGTGGGTTGTTTCAGCTTAGCATTTGATTTGAGCCTCTGCTCACCTGCCCAGAAAAAAAGACAAAAATAAAAAGAGAGGGAGCAATTTGTAGGTCTGGAGAGAAAACTCAACAATTGCTTCCTGGGATACAGAATATTTTTGGGATATTAAAATATTTTACTTTGCGTATCTTGTTTGTAGTTGGAGTATTCACATGGGCAGATCTTTTCATAGCTCCTTTTGGAGTTGTAAATTCGTCCCGCTTCACTGACTGAAACATAAAGTCATTTTAAGGTAGTAAATATTGATACATTTTACACAAATCTACATTCATTCAATCCATACAGACAACCATGACCATCGCAGAAAGGTATGGGTCATCTCCACCTTTTCATTATTGTTAAAAGATGGACAAGCATGTTGACCATTCTGTGTTTTCATACTCTCCTTCAAATATTAATTATATTTAAACCACCATTACTCATCAGTCTAGCCAAAATTCACCCCTAATGTATTTGCAAACAGATGCCAACCATGCTTTGAATTCATTTATTGAGCAACTTCAAAACATGTAGAAAGGGGATAAAAAGTATAATTAGTTTTTTTTAAAAAAAAAAACCCACTTTCCTAAATTTCAGAATTATTTGTTCCATAGTGTGATGCTTACAGCTAAAAAAAATGTAAAAGACCTGTTTTCAAGCATGAAAGTCACTTTATTCCACAATAAAAGCACCAAAATCATGAATAGCAACTTACTGTTTTGGGCTGATCTTTTTTAAGTTTATAATGCTGCAGCTGTTGGGTCATGTAATCAAGAAACCTCTGGCTTCTAATAAGAAAATCTGAATTATGCTCCTTCTCCCAATTTTCAATTTTTGTCTTCAGTTCTTCTCCTAACTAAATTTGCAAAAGAAACGTCTACATTAATTATTCTGATTTTAAACTATTTATTCCATTTCTATAGCCACACAACTCAGCCAAGTGCCCAAGTAATTAGTTTCAAGTATAAAAAAGGCTTACTCCAAAATCAGTTCATTAATACTTCAGAATTAAAACTTTTTACGCCTTAACCATATTATATTAAAACATGCAATGCAAACAAATCATCAATGATTCAAAGATGTATGTCAGTAGAAACATAAATTTCCCATTTGAGTGCTTTAGAGACAGGATTACATAAACAGAAGTTTTTGTAATCTACCAAAGAGCCTTATAAAATGAAGTTAGAATAAAAGAGCCAGAATGATTATCTTAACTTCATGTTACATAGCAGCTCTTTTAACTTGTACTGTTAACAGTATTTTATGTTTGTCTCAAATACTCAAGGTTCACTATCGCTAGTATCTGCCACTGTTATCCTCATCTCAAAACACACATACCCAAACGCGAGAAGCTATGAAAACATTGTCCTGGCATCAGTGGCGTAGCGTGGGGGGTGCAGGGGGTGCCGGCCGCACCGGGCGCAACATCTGGGGGGGCGCCCTGACTCGCCCCGCGCCCCCCTTTGCCGGACTGTGGCCGCCTCTTTCCGCGCCCGGCTTGGCCCGCGAACTAAGTTCCCCGGCCCCGGCCCGCCCAGGCCCCTCCTGCGCACCGCCTACCTCCCAGCGGAGCCGGCAAGACCCGCCGCGCCGCCCCCGCGGGAGCCGAAGGAGAGCGGCGCTGCGCTCCGTCTGCCTGCGACTGCAACGCCACCGCGTCCTCCCGCTCCGCCTGGAGCGCCCCGGGGAGCCGGCGTCTTCCCGAAGCCCCTGGTGCGCCTCCCACCCCCGCGGCACCTGCTTCCCTTCAGTCGAGCCTTTTCCCGCTGCCCTGTCGAGCTCCTCCTCGGGAGGAAGGCAGGAGGCCAGCATGGAGAGCCTCACTTGACTGATGCCGACCAAGGGGCAGCTGCAGTCGGGCCGCCCTCGGGTTAGGGGGCGCAAATTACTTGCCCCGGGTGCTGACAACCCACGCTACGCCACTGCCTGGCATTTTACCTTTGACAACTGCTTTTGAGTCTTCGATCGCTCGCGTTCATCTTTAAGCAGATTACCCCCTCTGTTTAGGAGCCTGCTTGGATCTGTTGATTTTTTCTAAAACACAAACACCGAAGAGATTAATATACTGAATAATCAAACATGTATTTGCTGGTAGCAACTTCAGTATCACTACCAATCCTTTTTATAGAGGGATCGTCCTTCAGGCCATCAGCCAAAGCATAACGGTTACTGCGTATGTATTGGATGTAATTTTCTGATTTCATCAACTTATGCTAGAATAGCGTTTATTTTAGTGATGAATTTAATAAGAGAACAAATCATACAAGTATAAGAATTCCAAGAATAACATCAACATAATGAAATGAAATATGGTTTATTCAGTCAGTGACCAGTAAAAATTGAAAACATACAACAAAGTAAAATCAAATGGCTGAGGTAAATACTAGCATAACAAAAAAATCTTATATTTCTAGATGAATAAACTTTCCCAATTTAGATACAGGTAGACCCCCTAGTTGAGAATATCTGACTTAAAGATAACCCCTAGATATGAAGGGGCTGCCTATTGGTAAAAAAAAATCTCTTTTCTCAACCAGACAAAGCACTGAAGCCGCACAATACTTTGAGGACCAGCTGAAGCTGCATGTTTTAATATATCCTATTTTCAGCAGTTCCTGGAAGCATTGAGTGGGATTAGCGCTTCATTGGCTGCAGAAAGGAGAACGCCTTCTGCCACTTTTAGTAATATGACGATTCACCACAGGCAGCTCGCCATGACCAACCTGCCACAGCCAATTCACCACGGCCAACTCACTGCAGGACAATTTGCCATGGCCATCTCGCCACAGGACAACTTGCTGCGGAACAAGAGTTACACTAATATCAAAGATATGGTGGAATAGAATTTAAAGAAAGGCTGCAAAAGGAAGGATAGAGTGAAATTTGAATGGCAAAAATTAAAATATTTATTTATTTATTTTAAATAATTAAGACCGTTTAAATTGTCTTGCAACAAGTTGTATTGCGGCGAATTGGGCCTCTGCAAGTTGGCTGTGGCGAGTTGGCTGTGGCAAGTTGTCTCATTCCCGTCCATCACACCCATTTGGTGTGGAGCCTTCAAATCAATCCTTTCAGCAGTTGTTAAGAAGGCTCCCACTCATTTGCACTACTCGGGTGACTCTGAGGACACAGATAAACTTCCAAGTGGCCTCAACGACTCTCTGAAAGAACACAAATGACCAACTGTCTGCAGAGCTGAAGAAGCTTCTCGGCTGAGAAGGAAAACGTCTTCAAAGAAAAACCAGAATGCCCAGTTGCATCTTGAAAAAAGCACCTTAGATTAGAGTTGTTACGTTCCCAAAATTGGTCCAACTCCAACCCCGCCTGAATTCTGCTGACTCTTATCTGGCACCAATTTAGTGTTGAACTTTAGTTGACTAGATTCTTGTGTATACATTTGAACAAGTCTTCTATGCTACAACCTAACAGATGGTCCTGATTCTTTGCAGTTGACATTAATCGTCATAGGAATGTAATGACTCTCAGCTGATGATGTGCTTAACTACCACCACCACCCAGCTATCTGCTCTTCTCCTATAGTACTGCCTGTATTGTACCCGAATCAGGTTTAGGAATGCTAGAAAAAAACTGTAGGTTTCCAGATTTTAACAGCAAGGTAATTTCTCAAATAAATAGGGTTTCTGATTGAAATTTAGAGTTGGGTTTTTTTCTCTGTCCATTAAAACTTGCAGTTATAAAGAATAAAATCAATAATTGGATACTGAAATCAGATTCACTAATCTCATGGCAAAAAGCTTATTATTTTTCATCATGAATTTTATCACAGTTGCAATATCCTTTTTCTAGCATCTACATTTTAACAAACAACTTAACTTTCTTCTCATTCAGCTTATTGGATTGGCATTCTCCAAATCTGTTTTTCTGGGGACAATGGGGAGCTATTATAACCCTTCTGGAAAATACCAGCACTAGGCAAATACGGTGTTCTAACTCATATCAGAAAATAGCATTTGCCGTAAAAAATTTAAAAATAATAAATTATCCCTGGCAACTAAAAACAAGGTAAGCATTGAAAGAGCATCTACCTCCAATTCAATGAAGTGATCCAGAGTAGCCTCCCATTTATGAACACTGTCATAAAGACACTTGGCTTCCTCATAAATCTCTTTTATTTTGACCAATTCTTCATCGTGGTGATACAACAATTCTTCTGAGAAATTGTCTATATAAATCAGGAAACTTTCATTAAAAAGGAAAAAAACCAAAGAATAACAGACACAAAACACATTTATTGTGACTGAACCCAGAAAACCTTTAAACATTTATCCCACTATTTCAATAAACAATACAGATAGTTTTTGGGTTGCGTTCAAAGTTATGACGCTTCTGAAATAAGAAGACTTATAACCAGTTCTCAGAGTTCTGGATGTTGTAGCATTCCCAGTTACATATTTGTGATCTGGGAACATTATGCCATCGCAGCTTATTGCAGTCATAATGATTTCGTATTTTTCCTGCCAACTTTCCACAAGTCAATGGGGAAGCCAGCAGGAAGTTTAAAGTTACTTTTTCACCCATCCTTTGTAGCTCCTGCCCACCGCAAGCCTACCATATGCTTTCTCATCTCTTTTGCCTGACAAAAAGCACTTATTTGCTTTCAAGCATAGGACTTCTCATGCATAAGGCAAATAATGATTACATTTTGAATTTATAAACATGTGCTACAAGGAATTACCATCATAAAAGGGCTGAAACGCAGCTTTTTGTTCATCGGAATAAAAGCATTTCTGCCAATAGCTCTCAAGCTCTTGCCTGACTTTCAAAATAATTTCTTTAACTTTCTCCTTCTTCATCTCTTCCAGCGTTTGTAATTCTTCTTCCCACTAATGAAAACAAAACGAAACCATTAATTGTGATGGTTACAAAATATACTTCACCTACTACATTTATGTTAATAGTGGAGAGAGACGTCAAAATTCCCCTTCTATTACCATATTCGTGGCTTCACAGATGGAACACTGGCTGGTCAATTTCGTGAACCGTTCTTGCTTTTCTTGGGGCCACTGAAGTCTGTCCCATAGAAGCTGAACTTGTTTCATCAGGACGTCCTTGGTGGCCATTAGAGATTTCTTCTTCTTCTGCAACTAAAGACGCATACTCAAATAAGTATATGCAAAAAGGGTAGAGAACTAAGAGTTTGGTCTAGTGGTTAAGACACTAGAGAGTGTGAATTCTAATACCACCTTAGTCATAAAAGTCAGTTGAGTGACTTTGGTCTCTCTCAGTCCAACTCACTTTGCAGAGTTGTTGTTGTGGGGAAAATATAAGGAGGTAGATGTGTGGAGTATATTCAGAGCCTTGAGTTATTTGTAAAAATAATAAAGATGGAATACAAATAAATAAATAAAAACTAAGGCAAGTGAACTGTGTTTCTCTGTAAATAGTAGCCTAAAGGGAACAGCAAGTCAGATCCAAAATAGAACCCAGGTTTACTAGGTAGGAGTCAATAGGAAAAAAGAGGCACAGTTTCTTGCCCAGTGAAGGATAATGGCTAATACTGTAACATAATCTCTCTTTCTCTGTATGTATACACACATGCACGTCTGTTCAAAAGTTGTAAAAGATTACACAACACAGTAACTAAAATGCTATTAAATGTCTTTTAATAAGCATAATCTTAACCTTGACAATCATTTGCAAAGGCTGCTGATATTAAGATCCAAAAGATGAGCCTGAACTAAAAAAAAAACACTAATTAATTAAAACTTGATTTATTATCATCCTTACCATCAGCCCTTAATTTTGTAATGTTACAAAGTACAGCAGACAGATAATCCATATGCTATAAATGCTATGAATCTGCACCAAGAAAAGTTGAGATGCTTTCATTTTGGAGCCTTGTTTGTTATGCAGTATAACTTTAAACAATATTGCAAATTAATAGTTCAAGTAATCGATTCATTCATAGGAATAGAATCTTTTACATAAGCAGCCCAACCTGATGGATAAACTGCTGAAGATCTTCAAGATACTTTTTTGTAAGACAAATGTATCCTTCTTCTTCATCATCACATAATATATTATTTTCCAGGGTTCCATCGGGTGTGTGTCCAATTTCTTTACTATATACTCTGATTTCTCTTCTCAGTTTATGAAACTCTTCTAATCTTTGTTCCTGTTCAAAGAAATAACTCAAATAGCTTAAATGTATCAAATTAAAGAGCTTATTTTATTCAATTTTTATACAATTTAGAAACTGCCCAACTTCCAATATCACAGGAGAAATAAAATACAGTATGAATAAGAAAAAAAACCATAACAAATAGCAATAGCACTTAGACTTATACACCGCTTTACATTGCTTTACAGCCCTAAGTGGTTTATAGTCAGTATAATGCCCCCAACAATCGGGGTCCTCATTTTACCCATCTCGGAAGGATGGAAGGCTGAGTCAACCTTGAACCTGGTGGGATTTGATTTGAACTGCAGACAGCCGGCTGTCAGCAGAAGTAGCATGCAGTACTGCCCTAACTGCTGCTCCACCGAGTCAAGAACAAACAAGATGGGCAGGGACTGTAGCAGAAAAAACATACTTCCTGGCTCTTCAAAGATTATTTGATTGATTGATTGAAAGGGCCTGTTGGCTCATATAAGCCAAGTCATGGAATACCATGGTAGATAGATAGTCCCCTTAAAACATGGCTGTTTCAACAAACTTGGGGATCTGGGGCAACAGTGACTCCATGCATTGGCTGCATCATGCATAATATTGTAATGTGTTCTGTGATCACTTTATTTACATTTGTTTTACTTGATTTTTGTATACTGTTTCAACTGTTGGTTTTATTGTAAGCTGCTCAGCTGGGTGGGATGGGCAGCCATATAAATTTTATAAATAAATCACTTATGGTCCAGCTAAGGAGCTACTACCCTGAAGACACTCAGGAAAACTGTTTCAACAAATAACCTGGTAACAAGAGGGTATTAGTTGACTTTCCATCAATCATAAAATAGAAAGTCTGCATATTCCTTCATTTCATGCTTAATTTGATTACAAATTCTTTGCATAAAATCTGGATAAAAGTCAAAGTGTATCTTCGGACAGCAAATTTATAGGATTCCCGTTGCAGATGGGTGCAGAACAGAGACTCACAAGGCTCATTCTTTTCCGCTCAAGAAAGCAGAATGTTCATTTAGCTTATTTTTGACTGCAAAGTCTGACTTGCTAATGAAGGGATATAAATCAGTGACCTACCTTTACTTTCAGAAGATTTGTTACGTGTTCTTTTATTTCTTCCAGCTCTGTGCTATTTGGAATACTGCCAGAAGGGATGTAGTAAGGGGCTACACAAAGCTCTGTACATAATGCCTGATCTTCTCGCTGTAGCTGAGTCAACTTCTCCATCCTCTCCTTTTTTTCTTTAAGAGCACTGTCTAATGCCAGACGATATTCCTTCTCTAATTGAAGGATAGTTAAGCCATCATCAACCTGTAAAGTCATACAGCAAATAGATATATTTAGCACTTCTGTGAAGGGTCTCCATCAAGTTGTCTGTTTATTCTACTAGATCTAGTACAGCAGGCTCTGTGCTCCATCGTTACAATTAGACCTTAGAAACACACCTTCTTTATGGCTACCTCCAAGCTGTAAAATAATATCAGCCTACCCACAAAGTCCACATGGCCCTGATCCTCTGGTTGTAAGGAAAAACCTTAAAACATGGTTCTTTCAGCAGACCGATGGATGATCCATAATCATCCATGTACTAATATTGGCATTTTACAACTTGGTTCTTGGTATTTTCTCCAATATAGGTGGCTAGATGTGAGGTGAGGCTGCAATGGTTATTAATTATTTTTGCTAACCGAGTTCCTACAAGAGTAATTTGCTTTATGTTGGCAGCTGAGCCTTGTTTATGAAATTTGGGTACAGGCTAAGAAAAACCCCAAATTATTCAAATAGCCGATGATCTCTGATGAGTTTCAGAGCAAGAAATATCTGCTGCTAAACAGGTGCTGGGAGATGCAAGAGGCCTCATGCTTACCATTGCTAGCATGGAACTCCAATTTATAGAAGTAAAAAACAATAGGAAACCATTTATAAGCTTTTTAGCCAATGAACAATTGAACAGTCAACTAAAATAAGCTTATTATTCTCCCTCTTGCTGAGAAATACACTTGTTTTTCCCAGTTTGCTTCAAAAAGTAAGAAATCCCTCAGACAATTCCTGTGTCCATTTCACAATGTTCAGTCGCTGTCAACAAGCTGCATTCAATTTAATTTATTGTTTTTTAAATATTCATTAAAAAATAAAAGCAATTTAGTATTTAGAAAAGAGGAGAGACACCCCTGCTGTGTGTACTTTAGCATAACTCTGAAATGCCTGGCTCGTTAAGGAGAGCGAGTGTGGTGTCCTAGAGCACCAATTGTCTGCGATGTCAGTTCCTTCGCAGCTTCCTCTGGAAAGCCAGCCACGACATTCCCCCTCCAGTGGATGAATGGGGAAGTGTTCGATGGATTTGGGGCAATATGCCAGGATCTAGGCAGGGCGGGAAAGAGGAGCACATGGGAGGGGGAAGGGAGAGGGAAGGGATTATGGGCATGGGAGTAGGAGGAAGAAAGGCCCCTCTCAATGTCAGTTTCTCCCTGTCAGAGAAACATTTCGACATCTATAAATATCTTGGTAACACCGGATCATCAGCTAGTTATAAATAAAAGTCATCTATGCCAGCTTAATATCACTTTAGTTTTCTGTTCTTGGGAACAATTAGCAGCTAAAAAGAACTTACCTTGTAAGGGTCCAGACCAAGTTGATATCTAAGTACATTCAGTTGATTTTTCTGAATTTCAATGTCGTTTTCAATTTTGTTTTTCAAACTGCTTTCTTCATCAATCATTTCGTTCAACAGCGTCTGTCCAGAAATACCCCCCAAAAAAAATTTCAGCATAGGTTTCTAACCGTTCTAACTGTTGAACTGTTTATTTGATCAGAATCTATCAGAATCAATAGCTAAAATAAAGCCTATATCCGTTAGCCCAGGATTTGATGTGTCCAGGGGCAGTCAAAAAAGGCATCAAATTGTTGTCAATCAAGGCTTTCATTCATGAATGAAATGAAGAGTTTTTCTGACTCGCTAACCTCTGTATCCCTCATGCCATTTCCCACATGGTTTCAATGAAAACAAATGTGATGCACGAGAACAAAACAGAGAATAGTCAAAACTGATCCTACCTATCTTCCTGCTACAAACAAAATGTTGCAATCAGAGGCATACATCTGGAAAATAAGATGACTGCTTACTAAAAAGTGAAAAACCGAGTACCTGTAATTGATTAGTAAGCTTTTAGTTTATAATACTTTGATCTAAATTATATTAAAGTGGCTCAGAGACAGGTTGATGCTTGCATTAACTGACTGACTTTAAAGATAAACACCTCTTCCCTTGAGCAATTTATTTTGCAGGAGAAAAAAATACTGTACTGTTCCAGATGCTTTGACACTTGTATGGTTAGAGAGATATAATGGACAATGTATCTTTCAAAGGCCAGCTTTCCAGGCTTTTAAGTAGCTGTCCTAAGCATATCAATGTTTTTCACACATTTCCAAAGGGGATAATATAATCAAACAAGTGAATTTTACTTGAAACACCTTAGAGTAACAACCCCCCTCTCTGAAAACACCAAGGTTTTACAAAAAGAAATGCTATCTTTATTTGAATACAGCATCAAACCTTTACAAACATATTTTCCATAAAAATTGCAAAGAGCTTCTTTGCACAGAAATTATCAACAACAACAAAAGGAATAGGAAAAAGGTAGAGAATTTGATAAGGTGCCCCTACTCCAATTTGCTGTATTTCAAAGAATTCAGGTATCATTTTATTTCTTTTTTTTCCTATTATCTTCCCATCAAGTAGCTTTTCTTTTCTAGTTTCAAAATCTCTGAAAAGCCTGAATTTGTATCATTAGAAGGATAGAATTATGCAGAATAGTCTGCTCTCCAAGCATGTTATACATTTCAGAAACTTTATGTGGCATTGTCCACATACTTTTCACAGCTGTTATGAGTTGTTCGTCTGAGTCAGCAACTTTACACATTTGAGGCCTCAAAGTAATGCAATTGCCATATTATACTGATGTCGTGAGATTTCCAGGTATGTGGGGTGAAATCATATTGGATTTTGGGAGGAGCATTTTGAAAATGAATCTTAAATTTACAGAAGTACTGTTTTTAAAACTTATTGTGCTAAAAATGGTTATTTGGGAATAATCATAAGTTATCATGGTCACAGGCAGACTGCCTGTATCCTAACCCGCTATTTTACTTCAATGAAACCATAATTTCTAATAGAGCAACAAATACCGTGTTTCCCCGAAAATACGACCTGTCCTGAAACTAAAGCCTTGCCACATTTTTTGCGTGGGCAAAGATATAAGCCACCCCCGAAAATAAGCCCTCTGGCCAATCCCCCCCCCTCCAGCCAGGCAGAGCACCGCTCACCGACCTGTGCGGTGTCCGTCCTCTGTGCTTTGAAAGCTGGAAAAAAAAAAAACACCAAGCGGTGGGCGGCGCCAGCAGCAGAGATGCCCTGGCTCTGCAGGTACTGTAGAGTGAACCAAGGGCATCGTGAGCCTGTGAGTTGCGCGAGCGAGGAGCGGAAAAGCTGCTCACGCAACCCCCCCCCTCCAGCCATGCAGAGCCCCATTCACTCACCTAGGGGCATTCCAAAGGCGCCGAGCCGCGGGAGGTGGAGGGCGGTGAACAGCCGCTCGCGTTGCTTGGTGCCTTCCGGGTACCACTAGAACAGTCAGCGGCACTGTGCCTGGCTGGAAAGGGGGGTTGCCAGGCAGCTGCTCGCGAGCGTGGTGACCTCATGGCTGCTGTGTTGCTGCTGCGACAGCGCAACACAGCCATTCGACCCTGAGGCTGTGGCCAGCTCTTCGAGAGCCCGGTCGCAAGGGAGCAGCCGCCCGGCAACCCAAAAACAATAAGCCCTCCCCTTTAATAAGCCCAAGGCCATATTTCATAGGTCAAAAAAATATAAGACCCTGTCGTATTTTCGGGGAAACACGGTACATAGAAATAGAATAAAGAATAGTATAGAGAAGAATAGAATAGAGAATACAATAGAGAAGAATATAATAGAGAAGAGAAGAATAAAGAATAGAATATAGAATAGAGTAGAGTAGAATCTGGAAGGGACCTTGAAGTTCTTCTAGTCCAGCTCCCTGCTCAAGTAAGAGAACCTATACCATTTCAAACAAGTAAAATTCAAACATAGGTTCACCATTCCGCAATGGCGAACGTATGGCTCGGGTGCTAGAGGTGGCAAGCAGAGCCCTCTCTGTGGGCACATGCACCATCGCCAACTGCTGTTCTGGTTTCCGGCATGCACATGCGCACTGTCTGCCAGAGCACCAGAAAACAACGTGAAAACAGGCAAAACCTCCCAAAGATCAGGCCATTTGTTGTTTTTCTACCGAAGCGCCGAAAATTGACCCGAAGAACGAGCTGAAAATGGCCAAAAATAGGCATGTGCGCATTGGTCAGCTGGTCTTCAGGTTTCCAGTGTTCTGGCATGCGTGAAGAGCAGCTGGCCGGTGTGCATGCATGTGCTGGAAACGCAAAGAACAGCTGGCCGGTGCACACATGCACACTGGCCAGCTGGTCTTTGGGTTTCCAGCGCTCTGGCACATGCACATTCCATTTTGGGCACTTGGTGCCGAAAAAGTCCACCGTCACTGGTCTAGCCTCTTCTGAAAAACCTCCAGTGATGGAGCGCCCACAATTTCTGAAGGAAAGCTGTTCCACTTGTTAATTGTTCTCACTGTCAAGACGTTTCTCCTTAATTCCAGACTGCCAATGTCACATGAGAGACTTTACATTTCAAGGCTGTCACCCTGATCCATACCTCAATGTGGGACTTTGCAGCCTCCATGCGTTCAAGCTGCAGCTCTTTGCTAATTCCCATTGCATTCCATAAATCTAGTAGCTTTCCCAGTGCTTGATTCACATTGTTAATCAGGGAAGAAGCCAAAATTTCACTGAAAAAGAAAAGAGTAATTTCAATGCCATGATGACACTTAATGCAAGCATTGCCCTTCCTCCCAAAAGGTGCTTTGTGAAAAGGCAACTGGACTTTGTTTTTCCTTGAAGACATTTCGCTTCCCATCCAATAAGCTTCTTCAGTTCTGCTCCCTACCTCAGAATTCTCATTTCCATCAACTTAATATTAATATTGTATATCAATGTAATTACATTTATACATTTTTTTAAACAAAAAATGTCAAAGATTGAATTCATCTCTGATCTGGTGGCCATGAAGTGATCTGGGCGCCCTGGAAAGAACAAGAAGCCAAGGACAAACTTGGCTTCTAACTTGTTTAGAGGTGACTAAAACAGGGTACCTAATCTGTAGAAGGAACTTAATCCTGTTCATGTACATCAGGGTTTTGAGAGAATAGCCCTGACAGTATACATGTGCACCCTCTTTTTATAAAAATATTTAACATGCCCCCAGACTTCGGATTCTTGTTGTGCCTTGTACTGTTGATTTCTGATAAGTGCCTGGACAAGTCCTTGCAGTTTTCTTGGCAAGGCTTTCTGTACTGTTTGCCACTGCCTCCTCCTTAGGGCTTAGAGAAAGTAATTACTGTAGCCCAAAGTCATGCAGCTGGCTCAATGGCCAAGGTGAAACTGGAACTTACTATACCAAACTGGCTCTTCAAAACTTGTTATTAGAGGTACAAAAGTACAATACATGTAATACCTAATCAAAAATAGGTTTAAAAGGATACGAGTCTTTCGGTGATTGAGAAGGCTAGAAATTTCATTGAATACAAAAATAAATACATTTTTTTTCCAGATTTCCACTCAACTATAAATCTCAGTGGAAAACACTGTATGCTTAATAACAAAAGCTAAATTACTTACAGTAATGCTTTTAGGTGTTCAGAAGCCCCCCTCCAACCTCTTTTTTTGGCAACAAAGATGTAAAATAAGCCAGTATTATCATCCTCTAATATGCAAGGGGAGATGGATGGAGAAGCCCCAGGACATCTTTCCCAAAGCAACCTGATGACTTTATGTAGGTTAAAGACCCACAATCGATGTATCAAGATAAAGACATCCTGGAACTTCGTGTTTGACTCCTGGGACTTCATGGACACATCCATGCTGTTTTTGTTTTGGTTTTTTTCGCAGCCAAATATAAGTGGTTAACCACTGCCTCCTTTTTTAAAAAAATCCCTGTAATTTTTTTTCTTTTTTTCTAAATTTCCCAGTCCGTAGGCCTGGTCTTTTTTATTTTTATTTAAACACAAATAATACAAATAGTACATATACAACTGAATACAAAAAAAGAAAGACAAAAGGGAAAGGGGAAGAAAACACATAATACAGTGCACCCCCCCCCCCAGCCCCTGGAGAACCTACCCTTATTTTTCTTATACAATATATTCCAATTGTGCCCTTATCCCCTCCAAAACAACATATATTCTTGAGTAAGTTTATTCCCTTTGCCTTCCACAACATTGATTTTATTAAAAAAAAAACATATTTCATTATAATTATTTACTTTAATTTACTTTAATCATCCCTTTTTAAAGTTTCATTTCTGTTGTTAATGTATCATTTGTTGCCCTATTCCAAATTTCATTATACCACTCATTGCTTTGAATATCCCTGGTCTTTGGGTGTGAATTGTAACCAAGCCCAGACAATATAAAGCTTCATTGCTTAGCTGTCAAAAGATGTCAATCCTATTGAGACATATTGAGCCTCCTTGAAACCTTCCGAGGCTGCTTTTTACGAGGGGAAACGGCATCAAAAGGGTTCCCCCGCTCACTCCTAAAGAAGCCGAGAAGTCCGGCTAGCCGCTCAGCGCTCCAGAGGCAAACCCCGTTCCCTTCCCACCACGACACAACCTGACTTCAGAAAAACCCTTCATCCTTTTACCTTTCCCGCAGACGTTTCTCCATGTGGCGTCTAGAGACGGCCGTTGTTGGCGTCGCCATTGCCCCTACAAGTAAAATCCGAACGGAATTCCAAACAAAGACCCAAACGAGCGGCCGCCACCACCGCCAAAATTCAAACTCCAGAGAAAAGTTCGATCGAACGCCAGACTGCGCCGGCGCGCCTTATGATTGGTCCATCGCATTGGCGCGTTGTTTCCGGCACTGCCGAAGCAGCCAATCCACGGGAGGGAAGCAAATGAGGGGTGGAGCTCGCTCGCCTTTAAAAGAAACTTCCACCGTTGGCGTTTCGCATGAGATGATTGGTTGCCAGGCAAGAAAAGAAGCGATATCTTTGGCCAATTTTTTTTTAAAAAACCCAACAGCCAGAGGAGAAAGGAAAAGTCTGTAGTTAAAAATAGGACGGATGGGGAAATTGAGGAAAGTTTATAAAAGAGCGATCCGATTTCATTTTAACTTCATTCGGCTGTATGGAATAGCTGTGGTCCTGGCTAGTCGAGTGCCTCTACTCTGGAAGGCTGCTTCGGAAATCGCTCGCTAGTAAATGAGTTTAGCGTCATTGAGGCATTACAGCTCTAGAATGGTTACCTCGAAAATGAATCCTGTTTGGCCAGAATCGCTCTTATAGCAGTTATAAATACTAAATCCCATTGCACATAGGATTAACTGATTGCAGTTTGAAAAGGATGTGTACCCGCGTGGTGTTAAAAAGACTCGGTGGGGATTAAATGAAAGTTGTATAATTATGTGGGGTTTCTTAATTTGTAAACAAAACAAAAAATAAAAAAAACTCTCATGGGGTCAATTAAATATAAAAAATATGCTACATAGCAGAGAAAAAACGCGCAGTCAACTTTTCTTACCCTTTAGCTACACTATGAGTGATGCTACAATATAACTACAATATATGAGTGATGCATAAATATGCTTGCATGGCAACAATTAAACGCACTACTTATTTAAGCATAAATTAATGGTAGTCGCTTGTTGCTCACTCTCACGTTATCTCAGAAGTTGAATGAGCTATGCACGGAACTTGCTCACTCCTAAGTAATAAGATCCTCCAATATTTGGCAAGCCCTAAGCAAAATGGATCATCATTCACAGTAAGCGAGTTGCAGTGTTACAGCCTTTTCCTCTTCCAGCGCAGTTTCCTCGGAAACATATCCCTAGTTCTGGCTGGGGGTTTCTTACTCCAGTAAATATTTATTTGTTTGTTTATTTGTTTGTTTATGCGAGGCAGCCCTATCCAACCTGGTTTTAGCTTAGCATCGGATGGAAACTCTTCGTTGGCTTTTTGGGTAAAAAGCGATCTGGCTGGGACGAAAAGCAGGAAGTAAAATAGAGGAAACGACCATATTTTGTAAAGGGGGGGTTATTGGCAAAAATATGGTGACAGCAACTATGGAATAAAACAGGAGGCAGTAATATCTCCAATGTCCATTTTCTCATTAAATGTATTCCCTATGTTAGCAAAGAAATCGGGTGGTAAAGCTTGATAAAATAGCTAATGATAGTTTGGATACCAACTTGCTCCCCCGTTTGAAGAATAGTGTGTGCCGGATAGTGGCGTCAAGCGCAACTGGAGGTGGGGAGGATTTCAGATCCGTTGCGCTATGAAGTCGGATAAAACATGGAGTTTTGGGGAGTTATTGAGCCTGATCCTAATGAAAGCGACTGTGGGGTCTGTCCATATAAACGTGGATCTCTCAAGCCCTACAGGCGAGTTGAGGCATTTTTGGAAAAGCGCCGGATATTGGTAAGAAATGACGAGTTGTTTATGCAGTGAAGTCATGAGGTTTGCAGTTTGAAGTCAGCAACTTGAGATTGTTTAAATATTTGCAGTTAATTTTGCAAAGTCAAGGTTTTCTCTTGCTTCCTTTTTTACATTACAAAAGTAAGTTAAAGCAAAGGCAATAAAAATATACATTTCTCTTTCAAATACATACCAATGATTTTTCAAGATCATACCCAAAGAAGATTCAGATCACCAACAAATATATAATTACAGATCCATTTTCCCTCTCTTTTCCCTCTCTCCCATTCTCTCCTTCCAGCTCTCTTTCATTTCTCTCTATCTCTTTCTCCCCTTTTCTCTTTCATCTCTTTCTTGCGCATGCAAGCAAAAAGCTCGCGCTGACCTGAGTCTAGCGCTAGGGAGTCTCCTGCACAGTGTGGCTCTTCTCCGCAGCGCAGCGGAAGGAGTTGCTGTCCCCGCCACCGTGATCCTGGGGTATTTTGCTTGCACCCGCAAGAAAGAGATGAAAGAGAAAAGGGGAGAAAGAGAGAGATAGAGAGAAATGAAAGAGAGCTGGAAGGAGAGAATGGGAGAGAGGAGAAAAGAACAAATTAGAGAAGGGGGAGAGGGAGAGAGAAATGAAAGCTGAAGGGAGAGAATGAGAGAGAGAGAAAAGAGAGGGAAACAAATCAGGGGGAAAGAAAGGAAGACAAAAGAAAGAAAGAAACTAACTTAAAGCAATGGCAAGCTAGATCTCTTGCCAAGAAAACTGCAGTTTGTCAGAAGGCACAAATTGGAAGCAAGTCTGATTTTTTAAAAAGAAAATAACAGATGGCAAAAAAATGCATCTGAAAATAAGATTATTTATAATTTTGAATAACGTATTATATTGTCAAACTCAAAAGGTTTTTGATACTTAATTGTCATCATCATCATCTCTCTCTCCCCCCTCCCTCGGAGGGACTGTCCCCCCTTGTGGAAAACACAACAAGGAACTCCTCGGCTCCTTGCTCTCCCCCAAATCTCTCTCTTTTTGTTGTTGTTGGCCACTGGTGGTCACCGCATATGGTCCTCGGCAATAGCTCTTGCCCGCCCCTCTTTGAAATGTGCAAGGATGGGACAAAACGGCGCAGATCCTTTTATTAAAACCCCCTGTATTACAAAGGCATTTTAATAAAAAGATTGTGATGACGTCAGTGCCTCACCAGCCATAAACCTCACCGCATGTCACTGACTACCTCATGGGTTAATGGTATGAGAGGAGAGTTCCACAATATTTGCATGCTGCTGGCAAATAAAAAGGGGGAAAAAATGAGAAGGGAAATCTTATAGCTCCATCTCATGTCCCTGTAGAGTTTAGTGCACAATGTCAAGATCAGCCTTTTTAAACTGGTTTTCTGCAGCACTTTAGGGTTCCATAAAAGGTCACTTAGGGGTTCCATAAGAGATCATGAGGGGGGCGAGGAATAAATGTGTTTTACCTTCACTTGCTGTGCAATGCTGGATCACAGTGTGGTTATTTTTATAAACTGCAATTCAGCTGCCCACCTGCTAGTTTGCTGTTGCTGTCAATGTTACAAAAATGTGAGTTGTGAAGGTTAGAAGTGAATTGCATTGTGATATAAAAAGGTTGAAAAAGGCAGGTCTAGGAAAACCATTCCCTTCTGCGTGGAGCGATGCACTGATCTCACTGAAGAAGAAGAAAGGAATGAACGAAATTTAATGAAAATATAAATATCTTTTAAAGGAGCCACCTGTAAAATATTAATTGGAAAAGTTAATAAAGATGTAGAGCAAATCAAAACACAAAAGCATCTGAAAAGAACTTGCAATAGGAAAACATATTTTGGATAGTATACATTTCTGAGCAAATTGCAAGATTGAACTGCTAGTAATCTAAAAGCAATTCAGATGCAAAAAACTATCAATTTGCACAAGAAAAAGACAAAGTGGGTGTCAGACGTGCTTCATTCAGCATCCAAGAAGGCCCCCAACTCCCTTTGAGTAGAGCTAAAGGTACTTTTACTGGACATGAAATGAAAACAGCTGAAGTGAAGTAAGATCTGAAGCAAAAAAGCTCGAATGTGTACATATCAAACGTTTACCCAGGACCCTCCCCCCAGTTACCCCAACCCAATGTCCAATCTGCAACTCCAAAAGATGTTATTTGGAGTGCATCTTCAAGTGGCCTCATTCAGCTGGTATGCAGAGATGGTTGACCTTGACCAAACACGAGCCATCAGCATGTGCAGAAGATGGTGAGAACAAAACTCCCTTCATGATAACTCCTCCAGCACCTAGCAATTCTCCCCCAAATACCATGAGTCCCCACCCTCCACGTTACTATGGCAATCGATAGCAAGCAAGCAAAGTAGAGGCTGACAGTGAGTTTGCACTGAGTATTCACCAGAGAAAATAAACATAAAAATCTTTAAAATAAAAATGTTATGCTTTGTTTCTAACTAAACGCGTTGTCTGTTCTTGCTGACTGAAGGTAAAGTCTTTTGTATGCTTTTTTCCCCCCTAACTTCTTTTAATTTCCCCCCTTTTAATCAAGAGTTTAATGGAGAGATTCCCATTCCTCATTCAGCAAAAACTTCCTTCCCTTTTCTACCTGAGTTTTCCAAACTTCCTCTCTCTAAAAAGTCTGCACTTATATATTACTCAGGGCATCAAATTATCACTTGTGCAGATGAGGATTGGAAGGATGTCTATTAGGGATAGACCTAACCACTTTTTCAGGGACCATTTGAAATTAGAACACTTTTGAAAAAGACCTATGAGCAGTTCTCAAAGCTGCAGTTGTCACAGTTACATGATCACCATTTGCGAATTTCATAACCAGAATTTCATAACCAGATTCCAACAAGCAAAGTCAGTGGGGAAGCTGGCAGAAAATTGCAAGTTGCTGTCATAGGATGTTGCGCTGAACAACCATGGGTGATTTTCTTAACAAGTTGCATACATTATTTACTTAATGACTATGTTGCTTAGCAGTTGCCAGTCCCAATTGCAGTTGGTAAGTAAAAACTACCTGTGCCTTAATTTCTTCCGGCTGGTAAGAAAACCCCATTTACAAATCTGTTGTATATTGCTAGGATATGTGATATGAGGAACTTTGAGCTATCAAAAGTGATAACTATATTAAGTAATATATTTTCCTCTTTTGTTTCAGTCCTCCTCTACCACACAGGCGAGCAGATTTGTTTAATCTCAGTAAAGACCAAATAATTAATTTGGCTTATATTTCATCTGTGCCACAAAATGGTATTGAACAAATTCGAATCCATTGGCTGCTGGAACTTATTCAAGCTGAGTAAGTTAAATTCTTTACTCTCTCTCATTTGTAGTTTTTTAGGTTTGTCTAGGTCAAGGGTGTCCATTTCATTGAGGGTCACATTAGGGTTGTGTTTTACCTCAGGGGGCTGGGGTGGGTGTGGCCAGGGTGGACGTGGCCAGCTCGACATCATTGGGGGCACCTGTGGTGGCCTGAATACTCTGCCAGTGAAAACAGGCTCCCAAGTTCTGTTTTCTGCTGTGGTGGCCTCCTGCAATCCTCTGCAAGTGAAAACGGAGTTTGGGATGGCTGCCTGCGGCTCTGTTTTCACCGGAAGAGGCACTGCAGGCCAGTCCTTCACTATTTCCAGGGCAGCTCCATGGGCTAGATCTAAGCACCCCACAGGCCAGATCCAGTCCTTGGGCCTTGAGTTTGACACCCCTGGTCTAGGTGGTCAATTTTTGTTCCTGAATTAAAGAGACAGCTTGGGAACCATTTGCTAGTTTGGACAAAAAACTAGCTTTTAAAAACAAGGATTTATGATACCAGACAATGTTTCTTGAAATATGTGTTTGTAAGAATTCCCAGCACAAGGGATCATTTAGCATATTCTAAAACATAACAACTCATTTTGCACTGGGTCGGGTTGGTTACTACAAGGGCTACCTAGGAAATGCTTTGGATAGCATCTTTGCTTTAAAGGTGATTTTATGGCTGAATAATTAAGGGGTGTCCTTTGCATGTGAAATCCCTTGATTATATATGGGCATGTATTTTCTTGTGGTTATAAAGTCAGAAGTTATCCGAAAGATGTCTACGTAGCCTCTCAGCATATACAGTAGTTAGAAAGAGATACTTCTGTTGTTTCTGAGAAAAAACAGACTGATATGGCTGCTCTGTGGTCACACTCTGGTTTGGCTTTGATGACAAAGCAAGAAATATTGCAAGCCAGACAGGTGAAACATGTTAATGAACATAGGAATCCATCATTCTTGTCTAACCTTCCAATTTCCAATCTCAGAAGGTGGGTGAGCAAGGTTTGTACGTGGAGAAATGTGAGTGATGTGAGATGATTACCAGCAAAATGCTAGATGCATTCAAGTAAAGTTCAAAGAGCCCACTAATGAGGATAGTTTTATTTGGATTTTTGTACTGAGTAGCACAAGGGAGTTGGACTCAGTGGTCCATGTGGCTTCTTTGATTGTATTTGATTCTGTATGGTACTTTGAATTGTTCCTGCTTCAATGGAAAGTTCAGTTGTAGGAGCTTAAATGTGCTCACTAGTATAAGATTGTCTGTCTGTCTATCTATCATCTCTCTCTATCTATCTCTATCTATCTATCTATCTATCTATCTATCTATCTATCTATCTATATCTATCTATCACCTATCTATATCATCTATCTATCTATCTATCTATCTATCATCATCTATCTATCTATCATCTATCTATCATCTATCTATCTATCTATCTATCTATCTATCTTTATCTATCTATCACCTATCTATCATCTATCTATCTATCATCATCTATCTATCTATCTATCTATCTATCATCTATCTATCATCTATCTATCTATCTATCTATCTATCTATCTATCTATCTATCTATCTTTATCTATCTATCACCTATCTATCATCTATCTATCTATCATCATCTATCTATCTATCATCTATCTATCATCTATCTATCTATCTATATCTATCTATATCTATCTATCTATATCTATCTATCTATCTATCTCTATCTATCTATCTATATCTATCTATCTATCTATCTATCTATATCTATCTATCTATATCTCTATCTATCTATCTATCTATCTATCTATCTATATCTATCTATATCTATCTATATCTATCTAGCTATCTATCACTATCATCTATCTATCATCTATCTATCTATCTATCTATCTATCTATCTATCTATCTATCATCTATCTATCATCTATCTATCTATCTGCCAGATTTGTGAACACTGACAGTTTTCAGTAGAATTTCTATATACTTGTTTCAAGAAGTAGTGAAGAACTATGTGGTCTGCACTGTCTTCTGATGGGCCCTGAATCAACTGTTTTCTTCAAAAAATAACAATAATTTTTTAAAAATTAAACATTCCATTTTGTGGATCTCACTTAAAGAAGCAGCTGTCTTCTAGTTCAGAGATTTTTCAGACAGTGAGTTAAAATTGCAAGAATGCATATCAGAAATGTAATTTGAGGTATGTGTGTTATCAACCCCTGAAGAAACAATAGAAAAGGTTTCCTTAAATGTACGTGATATGCGCAGTGTTTTTCGGAGGAGATACCAATTCATCTATTACAGTGGATACTTTCAACTTACTTTCCACTTTGTTGGCTGTCAGTTGAAGCCCCTTTGAAGATGGAGGACTATTTTTTTATATATATAAATCAGTTGGGGATATCCATTGGGGAGAATAGAAATACTGGACAGAAAGTTTGTGGTGTGTGATTCAGTGATTTCCCTTTTGAACTATTGAAGGGTATTGCATATGATGTATTTTGTAAAAGTACACAAAGGACATTAGTAAATACTTTGTAATGAATTATATGAAGAAGAAAATTGAGACCAATAAATAAAGCACAGTGGACAAAATATAGGAAAGAGGAACTTTACAACTGTATGGAAGGAGAAGTGTATAGTTAGTTTCTTCTGATCAGAGATTAATTTCTACGAAGTGGTCCTGGAGGTGAAATCATACAGTCTGGTTTTTTCTTTTATTACTCCTTAATTCTAGGTTGTTTCTCTCCTTGATTACTTTCAATCCACTGCTGCTTGTGCTGCCTTCAGGGGCTTTGGAACTCCCTTAGATATTGGAATATTGCTATCATGTCTTCTCCTAGCTCCCCAAAATAAAGTCCAGGTAGTTCTTGACTTACAACCATTTGTTCAGTGACTATTCAAAGTTATAATAGGATTGAAAAGGGTGACTTGTAATCGTTTTTCACACTTATAACCATTTCAGCATCCCCATGATCATGTGATCAAAATTCAGACACTTGGCAATGGACTCCTATTTATGACTTTTGCCGTGTCCTGGAGTCATGTGATCATCTTTGGCGACCTTCTGGCAATTCATTTAACAACTATGTTACTAACTTAACAACCGCAGTGGTTCATTTAACAACTGTGTCAAGAAAGGTCATAAAATGTAGCAAAATTCACTTAACAACTTACCTCACTTAGCAACATAAAATTTGGGCTCAATTGTGTTAGTAAATCAAGGACTACCTGTAATTATGGTTTAGAAAAATACATTTATGTTTTCTCTGTTATTGACTAAATTGCCCTAGATAGCAAGGCTATTTCTACTACAGTGAAAGGTATCAATTTTGTCTTTGATCACAAAATGCCATGAGCTGTTTCTGGTTGATAAGATACACATTTAAAATATTGTTTTAGGAGAAGATGCTCTGCAGTTTAGCAAGCAAAGAACCTCCGACATAAGTAAGTGAAGCTATTGTGATTCTGCGATTTGTCCTTTATGGACAGAACTTCTAATGTTTCTTGCTTTTATTTTAAATACCATTAAGATAAATCAAGAAATAGAGTCTTCATTCATCCAACGCGGGATGAAACCTTAAAAGGAAACTTTGAAAAACAAAAGAAGTACAGGACTTCATGAAAGAAATACCTAATCTTCATTAAAGAAGACATAAGTGAACAGCATATCTTGAGCAGACATATTGCTAAATAATGGCTTAGTATTACAAAAATGAGTTGCAGCAAGTTAACAAATTATGGTGGGAAACAACACTTTGAACCTTATTTGTTTACAGAAACACTTGACATAAGTCACATTTCCTTGAGATTGAACATAATGGCAAACATTCCTTTTTTTCAACGCTGAGGATAGAAGCTTTTGGTCTCCTTCCTTTAAATGAAGAACAGAACACAAGAACTCATGGCAGGAGTCAAAACACTATCCAATGACCAGAGTTAGAACAAAACTGATTTTGTATATAGTTAAACTGAACAATAGACTAACTTTATTTGATTAAGATTTCATTTGGGGGTTACAGTACTTAGCTAAAGGCTTTGGGGATGTGTTCCATGTTACCAAAGGGGACTCAAGGAAGCACTCAGGTCCAAGCATGTTGAAACCACAATCTGTCTATGATGAACACAAAATCTCCAAACTGCCAATTACTGGATTAAACCACAGAGTCATCCGTTGCAATTTCCCTCTCTCTTACAAACTGGACAGCACTAGATATACTATGAAACAGCAATTTGTGCATGTCTTTGTCTGCACCCTTAAAATAGCCTCCTTTTTCCAGGGAAGATATCACTGAAGGATTACAGCAAGCCAAATGTATGCTGATCTCCAGCTCCCGATAATCTTTGAATGTTTCTTTTAATGCACTCACCCCAGCTGTGTCCAAAAATGGAATAGAAGAGCAGTCGATGATGATTGCATGAAAGTCACCATCTTCTGGAACCAAGCATGGTGACATTTCTTTCTCTCCTAATTTATTATCCAGATGTTGTTGCCCTTTCCTCCTGGACTTTTTCCTTTTGGCAACTTCAAGTGCAGGATTCAGCCCTGTCCTGTTGTGGAGGCACTTTAGGAAGAAGTCCTTGTTTGCATAATAAAGTGGTGCTTCAAAACGGAAAATTTTGATCTTCGGAACTGGGAGAAGGTCTTTATACTCTTCGTCATCTTCATAGAAGACACTGTTCCCGATTTGCCCTAACAAGGCGGCATGTGGGCACTGGGTGCGGCCGATAATGCTGAAGACTGAGAAAATAGCTCCCACCAACAACCCCATTTCTGTGCTGATCAGAGCAGATGAGAGCATGGTGACACACCAAACCAAGGCATCTATTTTGTCCAGGCGGTAGCGTTGAGGAATATCTTTGAATTTTCTAAGGGCTCCTCTTAGACTCACTATTATGATGCAAGCCAAAACACATTTCTGTAGGTTGTAGAAGAGGGGAGCGAAGAATAGCAGCACAAGCAACACAACCACAGCACTCACAACGCTGGATACCTGGGTCTGGCACCCAGTGGACGTTTTGACCAGGGTCTTAGCTAGAGCTGCGCTGGTAGCGAAGCAGTGGAAGAAAGCTGGAACGATATTACAGAAGCCAATGGCAAACATTTCCTGATTGGCCTTGACAGTATAGGCATACTTCTTGGCAAACATTTCGGAGAGCGAAACGGTGAAAGCAAAGCCAACGATGGCGAGTGGGAGAGCATCGACAGCAACTCTTTGCATAAGGTGGAAGCTGGGCACTTTAGGTGGTATAAATCCAGTCGGAATTTCACCCGATACACTGGATGCATACACTTCTTTCAGTTTCCCATAATGGGACACCAGGGTGGCAATCACAATTACCACCAGTTCTGTGGGGAAAGGGATCCTGAGCTTGTGTTTGTACTTATCTCCCAGTTCCTTCGCAGTGACCAGTACGGCAATGCAGATAGCGCTGGTGATCACATCGCATAGATTTGCTTGAGAAATGTTCTGAAAAACGTTGGCCCAAGTGGTAATCAAGAGCCCATATCCCTGGGCGCGTGGGATTTTTATTCCAATGAGGTATTTAACTTGAGCTGTTAAAATAGTTAACGAAGCACCAGTGGCAAATCCATCCAGCACCGGTTCAGAAAGATACACGGATACAAACCCAAGGTGAAAAATTCCCATCAGGACCTGCAAGAAAAACCAGATCAGGTTAACCCTGCTTGGGATATTTAGCTGGAAGATGTTTCTACCAGAGGTGGTATTCAGCAGGTTCTGACCAGTTCTGGAGAACTGGTAGCGGAAATTTTGAGTCATTCGGAGAACTGGTAAATACCACCTCTGACTAGCCCCACCCCCATTTATTCTCTGCCTCCCGAGTCCCAGCTGATTGGGAGGGAATGGGGATTTTGCAGTAAACTTCCCCTGGAGTGGGGAGGGAATGGAGATTTTACAGTATCCTTCCCCTGCCACACCTATGCCACGCCCACCAAGTCAGGCCCACAGAACCGGTAGTAAAAATTTTTGAATCCCATCACTGGGTTCTACCTTTGAGGCATTTTAGAATGTCTTATTTTTCCCCAATTTATCTCGGACCAAAGAAGAACACAATTTTACAAAAAAATAATAGCAAAAATAATAGAATTATCCAGACAATTATTAGTACAATAAGAGTATGCAAACGCAGAAGTGTTTTATCTGTGCATCACACTGTAGGAAGTTAAAACCCATCCCTCTGCTAGAAAACTGAAATATCCTGGGAAATATTAAGAAGGCAGAATATTATATTTCCGAAGATGTGAAAAGGGAGAAGCATGTTTTTGAAGACAAAGTAGCTCTCTTCAGTTTCCTGCCCC
The DNA here is from genome assembly GCF_964273705.1 of Natrix helvetica. Classification (NCBI taxonomy): domain Eukaryota; kingdom Metazoa; phylum Chordata; class Lepidosauria; order Squamata; family Natricidae; genus Natrix; species Natrix helvetica. The sequence goes on along the minus strand of NC_138552.1, from coordinate 102,159,715 downwards.
CCCCCACTTTGTCAATGAGCCATTAAAGCCTGAGCTAGTCTACTCTACATAACAAAGATAGGATTAGCAACGAAGTGAGCGGGGCTGGTAATGGCAAGAGCGGAATATGGAAAGGGGAGATAGATGGATTGGAACTCAACCCCTGACTTCAAAGCACAGAAGAAGAAAAAAGAGAAAAATTGATGGAGATAAGGAGAGAAATCTTGACAGAAGCACTAGCGATAACCAAAGATAAGCTGATGGAAAGAACAGATGTTGGATTTCAAGCTTTTATGAGATACGAAAGGAATAACATGTTGCCAAGAGAAGTTTATACAAGATTTATTAAGAAAGTAACTAGAACATTAATGCTACAAATGGCAAGAGATATAAGACCGTACTATTACTGGAAAGATACAATGAAAACGTATAATAAAAAATTAAGCTAAGTTTAGTTTACTAGTAGTATGTATAAAATGAAGCAACAATAGCTATAGTTAAATAATGATTAATAATGATAACAATACATATAGATATATTAGTTTGATAATATGAAATTTTATATAAACTACACATGGAGATTATGAGAGGAGGTTTAAAAGCTTTATCTAGAATATTTTATAAAGATATATTGTGATTGGATGATTTTAGGAAGATTTAATGGAATGTTATCATATAATCCTATTCTAGATTTTGAATATTATATATAAAAGGACATAAAAACAATTATAGTCAAATTAAGGTCGAGATATAATAATTGTGATATACATGAATATAGGTGAATTTAAAATATGTGATTTGATATGAAAAGCAGGTGGTGACTATGGAAGAGATGCATGGAAATACTGTAACCAACTGACACACTTTCTACAATTTGTAATGGAAGATGGGTTTTTTAATTTTTATTTTTATGTTTGTCCTTGTTCAAAAACAAATAAAAATTGTTTTTTTTTAAAAAGAGAGGATTAACCTTCTACAGAAACTTATATCAGCCAGCAAGGCAACCAAACTTGGACTCAAAGCACAGTCTACAGAGTTGCCCCTGCATGGCTCTATGGGAGTCTGACAACCAATCAGAATACAAGATCAAGATCAAACGGCAGAGAAGGCATAAAACTAGGGACTTTCAGCATCTCGCTCTGTTTTCTTCTTCACCCAACATCTTGAAGCATGTGGTCCCACTTTTCTGTTCAGGAGCTCAAACCATGTGGTCCTGTCCACCATTATTATACCATCTTTCCAAGCAGTCTCCATGTTTCCAGTGTCTTTTTCCCACTTGGAACTAAACCCAGAAGGACATTTCTGCCAACAACACATTTGACATTTTTAAAGTAAGCCCACTCCCCAAATATCTGTCTTTACTCTTTTGGTAAATTATGTAAGTAGTTATTACAGTGTCTAACCCTTTTTTATCCCATGTTTCTTCAGCTCCTGTAGTCTCTTTATGACTTGGCTTGATGTGTCACTGGAAAACAGTTTGTATGTATGAAATTACACAGAACTGTCCCTAAGTCCAGTTGTAGGATATTTTGCTAAGATCACATTTAGAAAACCTCAGAGTTTGCCCTTGAGGGGCAAAGTGAGAAATGTGCAACCCTATTTCTCAATGTGAAACCTAGCTTTCAGAAGGTCACTAACAAATAGCCTAAAAAAGATTAGTCTATTTGCAAAATAAGAGATAAGTGTTTTCCCATTCAAAAGAGAGAGACTTTTAAGAATGATTTCAAACAGTGCACGTAGGAGAAAGAGGTACAAGAAATTCAGTTTTGATTTCACTACAAATAGGTCTACATTTGATATGGTATTGTTTCATATTACCCTGATTCCCTTTTTTCTGCTTTAAAAAAAATCTTAGTTATCAGAAATTCCTTTATCTTTGAGTGCCTTCTTATCTGTTTCTAGCCTAGCAGCTGGGAGAAGCTTTACATTTCCAAGTGAGGGTTTTAGATAAGTAAAATAATAAGGGAAACAGCCTATATACTTTTTCTCCTTAAGTTTTAAATTTTTTATTTAAATACATTGCATTTATTTCTTTAAAGGATAACTTAATATTCCCCAGGTGTCAGACTCAGATAAGATAAAAACAGACAGACAAAATAATTGCATGACAATAACATAAAGCAGATAAAGCAGCAAATTCTTTTTTAAAAAATTGTGCTTTCTCATGGTCAAGTTCCTAAGGTGTTTCTTTGTTTTGTGATGTGGAGTTAGTCTATTAATTGGATGTTTTAGGTTGGGTTGTTGTTACATATATAAACCAGTCAGAGTTGTTGAGGGATTTGATGGCTGAGAATTGAATTACATAAATAAGTGAAACAAATTGTCCAAGTAATTTAATTTGAATCGTCACAGAAAGATCTGCCAAGCCTTCTTTTAAAATTCCTTTAATTACAAGCATTCACTCTGTTACTCTGTTTATTTACTATTTATTTGTCTCACCGGGCTTATAACTATCTTTTTAAATGTATTAAAAGTTATACAAAACCAGTGGTGGGATTCAGCCAGTTCGCACCACTTTGGGAAAACCGGTTGTTAACTTTCTGAGCAGTTTGATGAACTGGTTGTTGGAAGAAATCATTAGGGTAGAGAACTGGTTGTTAAATTATTTGAATCCCACCACTGTTCAAAATCCATTAAAAACTACCATAAACTAAAAAAGAGTAAAGATAGAGCAATAGAAAAAAAAGAAAGAAAGCAAAAATGCAGAAAGAAAGAATAACACAAAATAGAAAGAAGCTCCCCTAATTTTCTTTGCAGCAAATAAAAGAGATATCAAATTATCTTAACTTACTTCTGTTTGATATTTGATTGCTTTTAATTGTTCTTATGGGGGTTCCCCTTGCTTCTGTGGGGAGGTCCCCCCTCCCCAGAATAAAATACTCTACAGAATATTAAAAGAGGCAGAATAAAATATTTCCCCCAAAGGAAAAGAGGAGAAAAATCTGCTATAAGAAAACAGCCTCAAGCAGTAGCCTGAAGAGGTTAGGCTTTGTATCCATTCATAAAGCTATGCCACTCTACTCATAAATAAAGGGCAAGTCAACAGTTCTGAATAAGCAGCACAATAGGCAAGGATCCGAAACTGACAGGATTAGCTCAGACAAAGGAAACACCTAGGATTTGCATTTCCCCTTTTGCCTGTAGAGCCAGTCATGACCCCATAGGAATCTGGCAACATCCATTAAAATATTAAAGGGAAGGAACAGGCCTGTCAATCACAAAGCCCCCCAAATTATACAAAAGTCCATCCACTCTCAACCCCAATTTGTCGGCCACTCGAGAAACATGCTGTTGTCACTTGTTTCTGGCTACCAAATAAATAGAGACCTCCTTTCCAACTTCAGCCTGCTTCCAATTCATTTCTCCTGCATCTTTCTCCCATCTTGGAATAAGAACCGGAACAGATTTTACTTCTAAATAAGAAATATTTGCCTCTTAAGATGGACCACACTTTTAAGTTTACATTTGCAAATCTATATGGGTTGAGCAATGGTAGGGAAAGACTATACCTGATAAACTCCAGCCATGAAGGTCAGTGCTGTAGCTACTCCAATAGCATAGCATTCTTTCCCACATTCATTGTTTGTCATCCCAAGGGTAAAATTGTAGACCGTGAAGTTCAAATGGGCCTGGTCACCAACGCCTTGTGGGTCATCATTCAGGTTGAATCCTGCCAGCAGCAATTCTCGATCCACAACCTGTCCAACCATTAAGCTTAATAAACTGAAAATGCCCACAGACACGTGTCTGGAGGTGCCCATGAGAAAATAAATGATGTTGGCAAAAAACGAGGTGTAAAGGCTATAAATTGGCTTCAAGCCAGCCAACAGAGAATAGGCGATTGCTTGAGGAACTAAAATGATCCCAATGATCAATCCCGACATAACATCTCCCCAGATGTATTCTTTGCAGTTGTATTTGGGAAGCCATCGTAACACAGGGAAGAAATCCAGAATGGCCTTTTTCGTTGTTTTTATGCTGCAGGAACATTTTTTTCTTAGCAGGTTTTTGATAACTGCTATTTTGCTCACTTTTTCGGGAATCTTTCTTTCCATGTAAAACTGGAGAAGAGATCCATTTTCTGCTGTGACTGTTTCCATTTCTTGTTTCATTCTGGACCAGCTTTAATCAGTTCCTGTGATTTAAAAATATTACTGCTTGAAAATCATTAAAGACACTTGCAACTTTCTTATTAATGGGACTTAAGCAAACCAATGCATTATTTGAATATTCATTATTATTTTTATTCAACAGGTTTCCTAATCAAACTGATTCTGCGTCAGTCGAACCAACTTTAAAATATTAAGTTTACTATAATAGAAATAGCAAGAAAAAATATATTTTGTTTTATTATGCTGGTCATAAATACATATTACATTATCTGATTTAAAAAACCATTATGCACAATAGAAACTCAGACAAGAAACTACTTGCACAGCTTTGAAGCAATATAGGCAGTCCTCAAACTGGGACTGGACCACAATTGGGACTGGGACTTCTGCTATTAAGTGAGGCAGCTGTTAAGTGAATCACATGGTTGTTAAGCACATCACAATTCCTCCATTTCTTTTTGGAAGCCACCTGGAAAGGCCACAAATGGTGATTTTTGTTGATGATTGCCAGTCTTATTATAAAAAAGTAATACTCAGTGAAAGACAGGATGTATATCTGCTAAGAGACAATAAATTGCTTAGTGACCAGTTGCTTAATGACAGGTTGAAGTTACACGGAGCCTGAAAAAGTATCTACAACCCATCCTTAAAGCTGTGACTGCAACAACCTCTTCTATAGTCACATGCTCTCAATTTGGGCACTTGGCAACTGGCTCACAGTATGGGCATGGATTGTGAAGCAGCTAATTAAAAATCTCATTGCATCCACCAGAAGATTAGTGCGCCAAATAACTAGTTTTTAGGTCAACCTTTAATATGCACATCTCCATACAGGGATAATATTTATTCCAGATATTTTTGTTCAGCCTTATCATACCCCCAGGGTATTTATAATCCTGTATTAAAATCAGAATGGAAGCACAGATGGGGGGGAAAAAAAACTATTGGGATGGTTTTGTAAGCTCCCAAGAAGACAATCAATCAGCTGCTCTTAATATTCCCCAGGTTTAAGTGAGCTGAACACCGATAGTTGAGGAAAATGGGAAGTAAGAGCATTTTGCAGTAAACAGTGCCATAACTGATAACATTAACTCTTAGCTGATAAAGATCAAATGATAAAATAATAGCATGCATGGAACTCCTCTTCCACTTTGAAAGAACCATGAAACCACATCCTTAATGGCAAGTTTATTGAAATTTAAGGCTGGATTAAATTATGATAAAGATTGCTTACACCAGTGGTTCTCAACTTTTTCTTCTTTTGTGGTCATGGACCATGTCCATGGACATCTAAGATTTAACTCAAGAGTCTTCGTGGACCTCCCCCGTGACAACAACCCCCCTCCCCCGGTGGACCACAGGTTGAGACCTCTGGCTTATACTATAAACAGTACATATTTATAAATTAACAGAAATGCTATGCAAGTCTTCTAACTTTGTATGGCCCACCATAAAGAGAGAGTATCTAAAATTCTTGCTGGGCAAAAATGGAGGAAAGTCTTTATTGAACAGAAAACTACAGCAATTGTCCTGAGAAAATATCACTTATTTTTAAGGATTCTCTTGAAGTTTATTTAAAGAGAACTGAGCTGCACACCCTGTAAAATACCAAATGTAAATAACCATAGGTGTATAAATTCTTATACTGAGTTAAAAAAAACTTACTTCTTCTGATTAAAAAACAACAATTCCTTGTTCTAATGAATCTGCTGATGCATTTGCAGGTTCCTTCATCTGTGAAATGGGGGGAGGAGGGGGGAAGCTTTATTCTTACTTGTCTTGTTCTGCAGTGTAGGTATGATAATGATGAGCCCTCTTGAATCTCACTGCCTTTCTGGTCAACTGCATCGGAGCAAGTCAGCACTAAAGACTGTAGAAGATATCTTTTAATACATGTAGGCGGTAACGCAAACAAGCAATAGTCAGAGCTAGGTAAAGATTGAAGAGCATGAACGAAGGATTACAAAGTGCAGTCTGAAGCTTCCTCATGATCCATCTTGACTTTTTTCCAAATCTTCTAAATTGTTCAGTATTTAATGGTAAATATTAAACAAGCAATACCCCTTTAGACTGTGTAATAATTGATCCAGTCCCCTTCACCCCCAATAGTTTTTTAACTGGAAGAAGTTAATTGAAGAGAAAACCCAGTAATTTGGTTCTTTTTTAAAAAAAAAAAACCACTTGTGCTTATTTTTAATATGATGCACATAGGTGGCTTAATTTATTGGAGAATCAGCAAAAAAAATTCTGAAGTATTTAGATTGCAAGGATTAAATTCGTTTTAGCATCAATAATTGAAGCAAGGTTACCTTCTAAGATACAGCTTCAGTTATTTTAAATAGAAAATTCAAAAATCCATAATAGTAATATACACTATATTGCCAAAAGTATTTGCTCACCCTTCCACATAATCGGAAGCAGTTGTGAGCGAATACTTTTGGCAATATAGTGTATGTTACTTATGTATTTTGTGTTTTTACAGTTTGTAGTATTCTATTTATGTAGTTTTATATTTTAACATTGTAAGCCAGGGTTGTCAAACTGGATTTCATTGAGGGCTGCATCAGGGTTGTGTTTGACCTTGGGGGACTGGGATGGGCGTGGCCAGCTCAAGGTCACTCGTGTTGGGGGCGCTGTGGTGGCCCAACTGTTCTGCCAGAGAACTCAACCTCCCAAGCTCCATTTCCAGCTGTTTCCAGCAAAGGACTGGCATGCAGATCTAAGCACCCCACAGGCCAGATCCAGTCCCCGGGCCTTGAGTTTGACACGCCTGCTATAAGTCATCCAGTGTTACCCTCCGGTAAGATGGGCGGCTGATAAATTTGATAAATAATAAAAATATTAGTCCAATCCAGAGCTCGCAAGATAACATGTTATGCCTTTAACGTGCCACAGAATTCTACTTGATAAGTAAAGGTTGATAGGATAAAATTCTACTTGATAGGTTTGCCTGATGATAGAACATGTAAGAAAATTGCAGAAATTTAAACTACGTAGCATAGATAATAATTTCAGGCAGCAATCAGAACTAATGATGTCAGGGGATGTGTAATTACATTGATGTGAGGATATCTGATACTTTTCTTAATGCCGGAGTCAGTCAAACATTGGGGTTAATCAGCCTTATATTTGTCATTTTGATTACTCTCAAAAAATTAAATAAACAGTGAAATATTAGCTGTTTTCAAGCAAATAGTTATGCACATCATTTGAATATATTAGTTATCTAGATTCTTATACCTTATATTTAAATTGGCTAAATATATGTTTGGAAATTTTTGCTTATTTTAATATTACCTTTACTAAATCATCACCGTTTGTGGATGCCATTTTAGTACATAACTAAGAACTAGAATGTGAGTGGATTAATAACTATTTATCCTTTGCAAGGCTGTGTTGTCATATTTACTATCAAGTTACCAGCAAGTATGGGAATTTATGTGAGTTGTAACTGTATTCCTCTGAAGGGCACCAGTTTGGGGGAAGCACTTGTTAATTGTCAGACTTGGCAAATAACAGATTTAGTTGGGTGAGAATTCCTACTGGTAAAGTAAGATTCTTTAAAATTTAGTATTGTACTGTTTTATAGTCATGTTTTAATTTAAAGAGCTTTGTAAAATTTTGTACACAAAATGGTAGTACTAAGATGAGACAAGCTGAAATGGAAAGATATTGTGAAAGCCACAGCAATGGAAATATATATTAGGTAAGACAAAAATGACAATATCTTGGTCTATTGGAATAATTGAAGGAAAACAAAGTTACACACTGATTAGATACAGTAATAAATATTTATATACGTTCTGTTAATGTTTTGCCTTATCACTGCAGATAAGGTAAAAACCCAACTAAACACCTCTGCTATTTAAATAAATGTTTAATGTACTACTTAACAGCTAGAGTTCTAGATAGATATAGCTGAACCTTTTACATTTCCTAGTTGATGTTTCTTGTGTATAATCATCTTGTGAAAGTATGCAAATCATGACTTCTACAATGGTTAATAACCTCTTTACTACCAGTGATCATAGAAAGTGTTTGTATTTTGTATTTTCTTCTGTGGAATGTATTGGATCTGTGCACATGTGTCTCATATTACATCTACGTGTCTGTGTGCTCTGTTCTGAGTCACATGACCAGGAGGAAGGGGAGAAGGCTTAGAACAGAACAGTCGAGAACCTTCTGATTTGATGCCCAAACATTTCTCTTATAGCCGTGTTGGCGAACCTATGGCATGCGTGCCAGCCCTCTCTGCGGACACACGAGCTGTTGCTCCGGCTCCACACTGCATGCATGCATACACCTCCAGCCAGCCAGCTGATTTTCAGGTCTCTGCCACACATGCACAGGGCCGGGGTGCATGCGGGAGATGTGCGCGCATGCAGGGGGCAGTGGTGTGGGGCACATGTGTGGGGTCACACGTGCATGCGCAGGGTGGTGCATTCATGCACCGGGGTGTGTGTGTCACATGGGCATTGCATTATGGGTGCACACACATGATTACAAAAAAGTTAGCCATCACTCTCCTATAGGGATAAATCCTGGTATGTTTTTTTCTCCAGTTCCTGACCAGGTCCATTCCATTTTCAAATTCTTTTGCTGATTTACATATTAGCTCGGAAAATATGGGTGTATAAACTTCAGACTGAGAACTACCGTAATTTTTGGAGTATAAGACGCACCAAGATTTTGAAGAAGCAAATTTTTTAAAAGTTTTTCTACTCTGCAGACCTCCCAAAAATGGGCCATTTTTCGCAAAAAGTGGGCCGGTTTTTGGCCCCCAGAAAGGGCATGCATAGCCTTTAGGAGGCTTATAGAGTGCTCCTAGGGGCTGGTGGGGCAAAAACGAGCAAAAAAATGCCCTTTTTTCACTCATCTTAGCCTTCCCCAGCCCCCAGGAGCACTCTGGAAGCCTCCCAAAGGCTATGCACGGCCATTTTTGCAAAGGGGGAGGGGTTTTGGGAGGCAAAAAAAAATGCTGTATTCAGTGTTTAAGACGCGCCCAGATTTTCACTCTCTTTTTTGAGGGAAAAAGGTGAGTCTTATACTTATATTCTTCCAAAGGTGCATTAGGATTATAGCTTCCAGTGACTTCCACTGCCATGGCCAATAAGAGAATGCAAGTTCCACTCTAGAACATAAAGGTGGCATCAATTTAGAGAGAACTGCTTGCTAGAAGGCAGTTCTGGGTTCAAATTTAGGCCAGGTCTTCCATAGAACAAGCAAGTTGCTTGAGGCAGAGATGGAGTTTATTAGACAGCCTGATGCCAAGGAACAGCAATTGAAGATTGCAGCAGAATTACAGCTGTCAAGTGATTACTTTTATACTTTTTCCTTGTTCCTCTCAGAAACAAAGCCTGCCCACTAGGCAGTCTTCGACTTACAACACCATTCAAAGTTAGAATGGCACTGAAAAATGTGACTTATGAGTGTTTTTCACACTTACGATGGCTGCAGCATCACCCTGGTATCGTGATCAAAATTCAGACCTGCTTGGCAACTTATTCATATTTATGATGGTTGCAGTGTCCTGGAGTCACGTGATCCCCTTTTTGCAACCTTCTGACAAGCCAAGTTGGTGGAAAAGCCAGATTCACTTAACAACCAGCTTACTAACCCAACAACTGCAGTAATTCACTTAACAACTGTGGCAAGAAAGGTCATAAAATGGGGCAAAAACTCTCTCAACAACTGCCTTGCTTAGCCACAGAAATGTTGGGCTCAACTGGGGTTTTAAGTCGAGGACTACCTATATTGGAAACTATAGTTAGCTGCATGGCCAAAAGTAGGTGCTAGGTATTTAGGCTCCCTGTTGAGCTTGTGGTATTTCTGTGTTCATTTACCATATCAGCTGGCTTCCTGCTTAAGTAGTATTGCAGTTGGAGGTTACAATCACACAGAGGAAGGGATTTTTTTCGTTTATCCTGAAAGGAATGCTTACGTGAATGGGCTACCACCTTTGGCCAGTCTCCGCCTCTTAGTCAAGTTTGTTATCTTTTGTTTTAGTGTAATGTCTCACCTTTTGCCCCCGAAATAACTGAAAATGTGAGGAAGGAGGGAAGATTGAATGGCAGGGCAGGTTTGACTTCCTTCCTACATGCCAATAGTACATTCCTTTGCTCTAATCTCAGAATAACAGAGTTGGAAGGAACTTTAGACATCTTCTAGTCCAACCCCTGCTCAAGCAGGATACCCTACACCACTTCAGACAAATGGTTGTCCAATCTCTTCTTTAAAATGTCCATTGTTGGAGCATTTACAACTTCTGGAGATGGTTGTTCCACTGATTAATCGTTCTAACTGTCAGGAAAATTCTCCTTAGTTCTAGGTTGCTTCTCTCCTTGATTACTTTCCATCCATTGCTTCTTGATCTGCCCTCAGGTGCTTTAGAGAATAGCTTGACTCCCTCTTGACCTGCTCTCAGGTGCTTTGGAGAATAGCTTGACTCCCTCTTGACCTGCTCTCAGGTGCTTTGGAGAATAGCTTGACTCCCTCTTCTTTGTGGCAGCCCCTGAGATATTGGAACACTGCTTTCATGTCACTCCTAGTCCTTTTTCTCAAGCAAAAGCATTATCGCTTTGACTTTCAAGAGCCACCTACAGTTCTCATGGTTAAACTCTCATAGATAATAACTTGCTAGCTGTTAAGGAGTCTGTTATCCAACAGCATATCTCTTGCTACTTCCTATATACTGCGTTTCCTCCCAGATAACGTGATCAAAGTCATAAATTCCCAGTTATCAGCTGTAAGCACCAATTATCCTCTGTAAGCCTGTATAGCTGCTTCTTCAGGGCACAGAAATTCATTGTGCCTCTCCTGGCCCTTTGCTAAGGAAAGAGCACTTAAGAGGTGTCTTGCCAAGTAATCTCAAACACTGGAGCCCTCAAAGAAGTTATGAAAAATGTAATCAGAGTGTGGCGTTGATAGAGTGGACCATGCTATCAGTCATCTGCATATGAGATGAAAAGGATAGGAAGACCACTTGGATGATCTCAAGCTGGCACCAGAATTCCAGAATGTGATCAAGGAGGAGGATGACGGAAGGTCACTTGGGAAGCCTAGAACATCTCAAGATACCCTCTATGGATCCATAGAGGGAGATCAGTTTGAATGTTTTAAATATTAGAATGTCCACTACAAGCAAAATAAATTTGTGAGTCTATACCTGGAGATGTTTTTTCTTGTAGTAAACAGATCCACCTTACCCTCTGCTCTATCTATAGCAGCAAAATTAGGAACTTAAAACATGCCACTTATAAGACATTCTTGGAGGTTGAGGATCAATCTCTTTCAGTGTTGCCTAACCAGAAAAAAAGAACAATTCTGCTAGGAATAAAACAACCCTATGAAGCACTTTTGGCAAGATTCAATCTGTGGATTGCTGTTTCTTGGCTATGTTATGTAAACTGTGCCAAATAGTTTGTTCTGCCATGGCTAATGTAAATTGTAGCTATATAAAACCCAGATTCTGCCATTTTTCCACTGCTACTGCAGAATCTTACTAAATAAAGGAGGCATGGGATGGGCTTAATTTGCTTTACAAATAGGGCTATGTGAGACAAGAAATGTAAACCTGCAGCAACACAAATAATTGTTTACATTAAAAAGGGGCAACACGCATCGCATCCTAAATAATTAAAATCCCGCTTTCACAGTCCAAATTCTTCAACTCATCTTAATGTCATATCAAGCAATTTCTCATAACTTACATTTTGCAAAAGGTAGTCAGAAATTACGGTTTGGGTGAAACTGCAATGGAATCTTTTATAACAAGAAAGCCATTTTTGAAAAAAATAATAATCAAAAAATCTACTTTGCCTTTTCCATTTCCATGATAGAAAATGCATCTATTCATAGGAATGGTTCCTTTCATTACCATAAAAATCTTTTGTAGCAAAATATCCAAAACTACTTCTGGCTGTAGTTTTTGAGTCAGTTTGTTGCTTAATGACTTTATATTGCTTTATCCCTTAAAAAGTTACTCTTATGTACCATATGACCTCTTGTTGCTGGAATTTAGAACTTTGGTGCCACTTCCAACATTGTATTGCACCCAAATAACATTTAACCTGACAATGGTTAGTTTTTAATTTGTGAAACCATTATTTCATCATTGATTTTTAACCAAGAATAGGGTTGAGTCACTGGTTCAGACTTTAATAAAGTAATAATATAATACCTTACTAACTAAGAACAAAATAATGTTGTTTTTCCACTGTAGGCTAATCATTAAAGATTAAATCCTGCACTTTTTTCTCCCTACCTAGGGACTTTCTTTCCTTAGACCAATGGATATAATTGTGCAAAGAAAATTTTAACACTCTCATTTCTGGTGGAAGTTGGCTGCCTAATACCTGTTGTATTATAACTGAATAGCATAAGCATTCAGTCCAGACATTTGAGTATTCATTCCCATACTAAGAAGAAGTATTTTAAAAAGCAGAGCTATCGAATACTTATTTGTATTTCATATTTAAAGCAGAATTTACTAGGTTTGTTTATGTGTTATCTTTATAGAGTGCCATATTCAAAGTGACTCACTGTGGTTTATAGTCCAGTAAGAAAGAGAAATGCAATCAAACTGTAATTAACGCATTAGCAAAAACAACAAAAGTAATCATCAAAAGATAACTCTGCTGCCACGTCTCAGCTTTCATAGCCTAAGGTTGAATTCAGAAAGGTATCAACAAAACGACAGCATGGATCTATTCATTTCAAGCTTGTTTACTGATTAAAACCCTTTTTGAGACAGTTCTGTTTTGCTTCGGTTCTGCGGCTGTTGTTTTTCCTCCCTAGAATGCCAGAATGAATAATACTCAGTGACAGTAAAAATACTGAAGGTTAATTTAGAAACATACCTCCATCAGGCAAGCAGCTGTAAGGCTCTTGATTTTCATGTCTCTTCTTTTCCCTCCCTCTCGCTCTGTCCCCGTTGCCGAGGAAAGCATGGAGAATTAGCTAGCCGAGCTAGGCTGGCTGAGCAATAGGAAATGGCAGGCTGCATCTTTTTGATCAGATAGAAAGCTCTCTTTGTCCACTCTCAGTTCTGAGTCCTTATGCAATTCATAGGCATTTTGCAGAGCCCGTTTGCAGAATTATTTTGGCTTTCAGTGCTGAGAAACCCGTTGGAGGGATTTTGTTGGAGGAAGGAGAAAGAACAGCCAAGATACACAGAGCTTCCTTCTACTCCTCCTCCAGCATCCTCCACAAATGAAATGTGGAGGTCAGGCTCGCTATTCCTAAACATTGCTGAACAGTTAGAAGTTATATCCTTAGGGACTGGCTTTTGAAGTGTCTCCTGCTCCTTTTGCTTTCAAATTAAATATCAGACTTTATGTTGGAGTGGGATTGGATTAGAATTCTAGGCTGTTTAGGATAGTAATACGGTTGGAGCAAAAAAATATCTCTGTACTGTTTTGCTTCTTACTCATCAGACTTCTTCCTCTTCCACCTTTTCCAAAACCTGAGACTTGATTTTACCTAAGGCACCTTCTGATTCCACAAAAGATTAAGCAGGAATGACAGAAAGCATAGAGTAAAATCAGAGGAGTGATTTTGAAGAATCAAAGTTTAGCCTACCAGCATCTGGAATTTATGTTTTTCAGTACACAGTACAAAGTTTTCTAATTAGACTGATAAAAGCTGGCTGGAAACATTAAAGTCTTGCTATTGCTTACTGTAATAATGTTTGAGGGGGCTTGCACATTCAGCCATCAGCCAGCTTCAAGTTGGTTGGACTGTTTATCTTTCTTTATGGAACTGTCCTTGGTCCTGGAGAGCTTGGCCCAACCAAATACAAGATAAAAGTCTCCTTAGAAGCTCAAGACTACCACCACCTCCTCCTCCTCCTCCTCCCATGTATAGATCACTGTTATATAACTTGGAGGTTTCTTTAATATTACAAAGGAATTGTCATCTGTCCAGAACAGCTTGAGTTCTATTATAAACGAGCTGTGTCATGTGTGAACCAGTTCCATATGTATATTTCAAATATACTGTATGATGATAATTTAATCTGATCCAAACTTAGATTCTGTTAATCATGATTAACTCACTACCAATTTCAGTGGTTTATTTCAATCATGATTGAGTGAGGGTCTAGCTCATTACTGCTCACATATCTAGAGAACAATGTGTCTTTAGCCACATCCATATACGGATTTTAAATATTTGGTTGGTTATTTTTTGGGATAAAGATGGTAATGACAATTTTTTCACAGTATATTACCTGTGTTACTATGTAGTCTGATAGTATGTTTTAACATTTCTGCAATATAGTACATTTACTTTGTCGTCTGCATGTCACAGAGATGAATTCAACTGATACAAATTGCAATATTTGTTTAGATATAAGATGTTTAATGCTGTTTAACACAGCACATGGCTGGCATTCAGTTAACCAAGCTAAACTATCTATTATCTATCTATTATAAAGATGTATTATAAAGATGTATTATTCTATGTTAAAACATAGAATAAGAACCAAATAGATTTGCTTAATGGAGTAACCAAAAGTGATTCCAGCATACAAGTCATCAAAGGTTGAATACTTTCATGAAATCTAGGCTTCTGTATAATTCCAAAACCTTTTTGTTTTTCTTAAATAAGAAAAAAAAACCTTACATCCTTATATCATAAAAGGCAATTCAGTAATGAGGGTTTTTTTTATAGAAAGCAAACAATTTCAGAAGTTACATTTCCAAAATAATATATGTATGTGTATGTACATAGAGTAACTCCTCATTCTCCGATGTGTTGACGTGAGAATCCAAATTGACTCTGCTTTCTTCCTTTTAGAGACTGAATCTAAATGGTAGGAAAAAAGTTAAGAGATTCAGATCAGGTTAAATTTCCAAAATAATATATGCATGTGTGTGCACATATGGTAACTTCTCATTTTGTTTGCAGTCAGCATGTCGAAAGCTCTCTCTCTCAGCCTTCTGCGTGCTTGCTTCAAATTCTAGAGTTATAATTGAATATCTTTGGATGCACCAAGTTAAAGAAGGCTAATATATGGTTTTTTAAAAAAAATTCTCCAGTTCATCGTTTTCTGCTGAAATCAATTCAGCTGGCTGATGTATTTATATGGAACATTCTTCTGGTATATACAGTAGTATAAACTCTATTGTAAATTAGTTTGCTGCTCCTTTATCTTATTGATGAAAAGTTTGTGAAATTATACTTGGGGGGGGGGGATAACTTTCAGTTCAAGCAGCTGTCAAAAGCCTGCAATTTTTTTTTCAGGGTGATAAATGGGACAGTTCATTACAATTTCACAAACCTGGATAATTTTATGCATCTTCTTTGGGAAAACAAGCTACATCCTGGTAAATATAAAACCGGCCAATTCTTAGCTCTGTTTTACAATGTTTAAGTGAAGGTATTTTGAGTTATGTGAAATCATTTGCTTATCTTGACGACTACAAAAATTTAACAAGCAAATGTTGCAATTCAAGAAGTTAAACTTCCACCATATCTGATGGATATTTTTACATTTCCTTAAGGACAAAGGGCAGTTGGAAGTTACACAGCCTTTGCAAATAATGTTAGCATTAAAGTGCTTATACTTCACACAGCTGAATAATTATTGTTTTATATCTGATCCCAGGAAAATCCATAGCTAGCACTAGATAGACATATACTGTAATGAGTACCTTATCTAATGCCAGTAGATATGTGGGCATTTCATATTTAGCCAATGTTGTCAGAGACAGAGACTCTGCAACTATCTGTTGTTATTAAAAGAAAAATGCAATGCTCTTGTTATTATACCGTTGTTTTTGGAGATCAGTATGGGATTCATCTAATCTTTCAATGGATGTAGAATTCTATTCTTAGATTACTGAATGAATAAAAAACTCTAGCCTCATTTTAGCTGAACATAATACAGTCCTTCATATCAGTCCATTAGTCTATCTATAATTAGACTATTTGTTGGCTTATAACTTTGACAGTTTCCCTGATTTTTTTTTTACATACACATGCATACTTATATGTGTTTGTGAATGAAATTGTAATCTTATAAAGCAATTTCAATTTTAAAACAATTTATGGCTCATTGTTATTTCTAAAAATGCCTGGACTAAACCTGACTTAGGTGATTATGATGCTATCTTATAAGGCCACCAAGCCAAAGAGATTCAAGGTGGTTTATAATTAAATACCCAGTAAAACAATTAATTAGTGGAAGAAAATGATATTTTGGAGAAATACATACAAATCAGTTTCAGCCTTTTCTCACCATTTCTCACTTAGCCTATGGCCTGTTTGAAAAGCAGCCTAATCCTTCAGAAGGAAGGAAGGAAGGAAGGAAGGAAGGAAGGAAGGAAGGAAGGAAGGAAGGAAGGAAAAGAGAGAAAGAACGAAAGAGAGAGAGAGAGAGAGAAAGGGAAAGAAAAAAGAAAGAAAGAAGGATGAATCGGGGACACTGGAACATTTATTGTGGAGGGAGAGACTATTTAGCAGTCTGGTTATGTTATCGCTTTGTGAATGGGCAACACACATCCCCTTGTGAGAATGCCCTTCTGTTCTCAAAATTCCACACATGCCCATCAGCCAATAAAGGTGCAGAGCTCTTTCTTAAAGCCTAATTTTGTCAATTCCAAGTGTCAGCTATTCTTCTCAGTTCTTCTTAGCACCTCTACCAAAGTCCCTTTACTTAAAGTGAAAAAAAGGTAAAGAAGATGACTTCTTTAGCTATAGCTATTAAAAGAAAAATTCATTAGGCTGAGTTCACACAGCAGGCTAAACCAAAAAGAAACAAACCGTATTGTAGGTTAACAAGTTATATGAACTTGCCGGCAAAGAATGTACTTCGTTGCAGAGCGAGGAAATTGTTGCAATTTGTGCCTTCCTTAAAGCAAGTTAGAGATCTAGTTTTCAGTTTTCAGTGGGAAAATAAAACCGATATCTGGACCACACAACTTCAGTATGGAGTTTATTTAAAATGAAGTGAGGGGGGGGGGGGTTGAGTAGGAATTGATACTATCATAAGAGTCTCCACTTGCAATCTGAGTAGTATAGATATAGGTCAGGGGTGTCCAAAGTTGGCAACTTTAAGACTTGTGGACTTCAACTCCCAGAATTCCCCAGCCAGCTCTGCAGAGCTGGCTGGGGAATTCTGGGAGTTGAAGTCCACAAGTCTTAAAGTTGCCAACTTTGGACACCCCTGATATAGGTAGTGCTCAACTTAACGACCAAATTGGGAATAGAATTTCCATTGCTAAGCAAGGTGTTTGTTAAGCCGTCCCTAATTTTATGACTTTTTTGCCATGGTTGTTAAACAAATCCAGCTTCTCTCATTGACTGAGTTGGTTGGAAGCCAGCTGGCAAATGTCAATCATAAGACCTCTGGATGCTGCAACTATTGTAAAATGCATGCCGGTTACCAAGCCTCCAAATTTTGATCACATAACTGTGGGGATGCTGCAATGGTGGTAAAGGTGAGGTCTACTCATAAATCACTTTTTTCAATGCCATTGTAACTTTCAACAGTCACTAAACAAATGGTTGTAAGTCGAGGACTATCTGTATAGCCCAGAGACCCAGGCTGTGCAATGATGGAGAATTATATTTGAGATAAAGGAATGCTTGAGCAGACACGCCCGCTTAACCTCCCAAGTAGAATTTTACGAAAAGATTTCTCAAGTTGTTTTGAACCTCAGTTTCTCAGTGGCATTTTAAGAACGCACATCAAGAGGAAATTAGTGTGCACTGATTAATATAATAGGGCAAGTTCTTGATAAATTCTCAGTTGAGCCATGAACACTAAGTACACCTTAACCAGGGGTGGGTACCTGCCAGTTCTAATCTCTTCTATAGAAGAGGTTCCACAAATCTACAGTGCCATTTAGAACTGGTTCCAGCTCCCTCCCCCCACCCATCCGCACAGTATCAAGATGAAGAGCGAGAGGAGGAATTCTGGAAGTTAAAGCTGTCAAGTTTGAACACCCCTGGGGTTTTTTTTCTAAAGGGTTAGGGGTGCAAGGGTCTTGTAACTTGACAACCTTAAGACTTGCATGCTTCAAATGTCAGAGTTTCTGAGCCAACATTTTGGTTGCTAAGCAAGAGCATTGTTAAGTGAATTTCACCACATTTTACAAGTTGGCCATGCCCACCCAATCACATGGCCGGCAAGCCACTTCCACCCAGTCACATGGCCAGCAAGCCACTCCCACAAAGCAGGCCACACCTACAGAAGAGGTTCTAAAAAAATTTGAAACCCACCACTGATCTTAACCCATTGTTCCAACTCTCTAATAAGAGGGTGATAGAAGTAGAATGTATTCATCCCATAGAACGTATATAAAGATTTGGAGAACGTGTGGAAAGCCACAAAAAAAGTGCTGTATAAAAGACCAAATATTGTATTACTGTAAATCAATACTTAAAGTATATTCTCACTGGCCTGCCTTGTTCACCTGAACATCAATAATTAAACTGATAGTGTTTGAATTATTGATAAGTGCACATGGTTATAATTATGGTTTGAAAACTGAAGTGCTTCCTTCAAATGTATCCAGTAGAGGATTTGCATTTTTAAGAATTTAATTGACTTATTTTTCTGTTGTTATCATAAATTATTTGCTTTCCTGCTTTACGCACACTCTAAATTGAATTGTTTCTCTGATTCCTTGGATATTAACTTTAGTTCACAAGTGAGGACTAAAGTAGACTTATACTGAAAAATTCAAAACTGCTATCAACACTTGATTGATTGAATTATCTTGCCTTTGTTTTTATCTTAAATGAAGGTTTTGAATTGATGGGAAGTCCTTCAGGATACTTCACTGACTTTGATGATAAAAAGCAAGTGGTAGAGTGGAAGAACCTGATTGTACAATTGGCCCAAAGATATATAGGTGAGTTAACCAAACTCAGTGTTGGTACAAACATTTCAGAACAGAACAGAACTAAACTAAACTTTATTGTCACTTTAAATGGATCTACCACAGGGATATATCAGCTTTTGGGCTGAGGATCACACTACACCTTTGAGAGCTATACTGAGGAACATGTTATACATATTTGAATTCTATATTAATTCAATACAATTCATATGGTTATTTCCTTTACTTTTACATTACACATTACAATTCAGCAACAGATCCATGAAGGGCTACAGCAATTATGTGCATGTCTTTGGGAAAATTGCATTCACTTCTGAGGTTCTCGGTTGTGTTCTCCTATGTAGACAAATTTGGGACCCTACTGTGGAATAAATGGGCAGTGGGGTGGCTCAGGGGTTAAAACGCTGGACTTGTCAGCTGGAAAGCCAGCAGCTCAGGTTTGAGACCCGAGCTCCACATGACAGGGTGAGCTCCCATTCTCATCCCAGCTGTTGCCAACCTAGCAGGTCAACAGCGCGCAAGTAGATAAATAGGTACCACTTCAGTGGAAAGATAACAGTGCTCTGTGATGTCATGCTGGTCACATGACTGCGGAATGTCTGCGAACAATGCTGGCTCAATGGCCTTGAAACAAAGATGAGTACCACCCCCTGAAAAGTCAGCAACAAATAGAGGAGTAAAATCCGCAGGGACTCTCCCCGCCTCTTTGTGGAATAAATTATCTGTAAATCTTTCATATCCCAGATTGATCATCCATGTTCATTCTCAAAGGCAAAGTCTGCTAGTGTGGAATTATTTGGCCTAAGAGTTGTTCACTTAAGATTTTGCTCATAGCTTAATGAGTGAGTTTTGGTACACTAATTGTAAGTTTGGTTTCCAGAAAGGTATGGAGTGAAACATGTTTCTAAGTGGAATTTTGAGACCTGGAATGAACCAGATCACCATGATTTTGACAATGTATCAATGACTGTAAATGGTAAGCTGATTTAAATCCCCCTTTTTAGAAATGGTGAATAACATGGAAAGAATTCCCAGGAGACGTTAGATGGAAGCAAGGAAAATGTTGCTCATTTTACATCTTGTAAAATCCGGACTTAATATCAAATAGATATTGGTTTTGCCATCTAGGCTCTTCTAAAGCCAGGTTATTATGCCCAGATTAGCAAACAGGAATGCTATTTAGTCTTTTATAACAGTTTTAACAATACATATATTACTTGGCCAGGCTGATCACCCTGATACCGTTTATAAATAAAATAAGACCAGGTCTTATTTTCAGGGGAACACAGTAATTGTTTCCAAATTACATATGAAGACGGGTGTTAGCACTGTGGAGTTTATTAGCATTCATAATAGAATCCTTAGTTTAGCATGTTTTGAAGAGTGCAATATTTCCCTTTTCCATTGACAAGATACCATATTGATATCAAACGCTGAGTCTTTCACAACTCTTTCATTTTACATCTAGGATTTCTCAACTACTATGATGCTTGTTCGGAAGGATTAAGGGAAGCTAGTGGTCAGCTAAAATTGGGAGGCCCCGGAGATTCCTTTCATCCATTTCCAAAGTCTCCCATTTGCTGGAACCTCCTCAGTCATTGCTACAATGGCACAAATTTTTTCACCGGAGAGACAGGAGTCCGGCTAGACTACATCGCCATGCATAAAAAGGTCAGCTCATTTTTTTTTAATGGCCTAGAACTTTAAAAGTTCCTCATCCAAGTTAAATGTTCTCATTTATTTATTTTTATTGGATTAAAAAAGTACAGAGAAGTTGGATTGAATAAAAAGTGGCTATTACCTCTTGCAGAGAATTATATGGCATGTTCAAAGTGCCACTACGTATATTACTTTGTTGTCTTAGTTTCTTTTACTGAATGTGGCAGCTACTGGTAGTCCCGAATGCAGCAAGGTGGGCTGTGTTGGGCATGCCTCATTAAGCCTATGTGATCCCCATTGCTCCATGATTGGTTCAGGTTACCATTGAATTTCCCGGTGCAATTCAAAGTGCTTGGTTATTACCTTTATTTGAGGGACCGCCGGTCTCCAATTGTTTCTGCCAATCTGGTGTGATGGGGCAGAATGGATTCTCTACCAGTCCCATCAATTAAGCAGTGTCACCTTGTGGGACAGTGGTAGGATTCAAAAAATGTTATTACTTTTTCAGTGGACGTGGCTTGGCTTGGGCGTGGCAGGGGAAGGATACTGTAAAATCCCCATTCCCTCCCGATCAGCTGGGACTCGGGAGGCAGAGAATAGATGGGGGGGCGGGGCCAGCCAGAGATGGTATTTACTGGTTCTCCCAACTACTTAAAATTTCCGCTACCGGTTCTCCGGAACTGGTCAGAACCTGCTGAATACCATGTTTGTTGTGGGACTTGTGGGAATGATAGCCTCCCTGACACACACACCCCAAGATCTGGATGGCTTTCATCCTTCAGGAAGCTAATAAAGACCTGGCTTTCCCCAAAACTTTGGGGAAGATTGAGGTTGTATCCCTTTCGGATGAGTTTTCCTGGCTTATATATTTATTTTGAGGCTCTTCATTTTGGGGGGAGAGAAGTTTTGTATTTTATATTTTGAATTTTAAACTGCCCAGAATTATTGAGGGTTGGATGAATACACTGTATAAATAAATAAATAAATAAAATAAAACTTCAAGTAAAAAGACTCAGTAGAGTTTATTGATCAGGATGGGAAGCTTATTATGAACAAGGGTTTAACAAACCACAGAATCCCTCTGGTAGAGCAAGAATAAAAGGGAAGCCATTTGTTTATATCCTACCTTTATTATTTTTACAAATATCTTGGAGGCTAATACAACTTTCTCCTCCTGTTTTTTCCACAATCACCACCTTGTGCGGTAGCTGAGAAAGAGGGACTGGCCTAAAGTCCCCCAGCTGGCTTTCATGGCTAAAGTGGAACATGAATTCACAGTCTCTAGCATTCTAGGCTGGAGCCTTAACTATTAGACCAAACTAGCTCTCAGAGACTGTATTGTATTGTATTGTATTGTTTTGTTTTGTTTTGTTTTGTTTTGTTTTGTTTTGTTGTCAGGGCCCAATGTAAAAGATGGCTTTCAGGCCTGACATTGTATTGTATTGTACTGTATTTAATATATAATATTAATTATTTAATATTATAAGCTTAATATTATTTATATCTATAGAAATGTAGTTAGATTTATTACTCTCCTATCATTATTTAATAGTATCCCTCCTCTTGCACATTTAAAAATCTTAATTTGGTCATAAATGTGGACCCCTATAATCTTATAGATGATTTTTAAAAAGAGAGATTCCATGGCCTCATTTTGACACAATAGTATAAGAGTAGGAGAGCAGGTGTACGCTTAATAGATAATAACAGTCATCACAATACTTATCACCAGGGAGCTGGGAGGTCTCTTCATATCTTGGAACAGGAAACTGAGGCCATGGAACAGATCCAGAAGATGTTTCCCAATTTTGCCTCGGTCCCCATATACAACGATGAGGCTGATCCTCTAGTAGGGTGGTCGATCCCACAGCAGTGGAGAGCGGATGTGACCTACGCCGCTATGGTGGTAAAGGTAAGGTTGATGCAGGTAAAAGTGGAAGTTTTTGTTTTGATATTTTTATTGGATCATTGGAATATCAGAGTAAACAGAAGCGTGTCTGTATGCTCTGTATCAGGGTTCCAAATAGCATCCAAAATTAAATCAGAGGCAGAGGCAAAGCATTCCTCAAAGTTCCAATTTATTAAGAGAGCCATGTTGGCACATCTGGGAAAACTTGAATCTGAAAGCTTCCTGGTTTTCGCCACCCAGTTGAAAGTTTAAGATCTTGCCCACACACCCACAAGTCCATCACATGGTCCAATCTTCCACTGCCATGCTGGCAGTTCCACCCACCCAGTTCTGGATGGTGCAAAGACAAAGGATGACCTTGGCTTTCTAGAAAGAATTTTGTTATAGCTACATAGCATCATAGCATCTAACTCCGTACAATCCCCCCCCCCATTTTCCCACAATAGAAAATGCATAGTAGAATAATAGAAAGTGTGACAGGCCAAAGATCCAAAAGAAAAGATGGCGGCAGGCCTAACACTCTGCTTGTTCTGACAAACATTCAGGCTATCAGGACCAGGCTACGGTTGTAAGAATTTAGACTCGAATCTAGCCCCGGAAGGGACCTTCTCTAGTTTGAAGTCTTTGAAACGTGGAAACTGGTAATATCCTTATGATTTCAAATCATAAACCAAGCCTTTCTTAGACTTGACCAATATAGCTTGCCAATTGACTAGTACTGCTTGCCGATTGCAGGAGCCAACTTAATATATTCCTGTTACCTCTGGGTTTCAAGGCTACTCTGTGGCTAAGCACTTCAGCTCAGAGGAACTGAAACTAAATAGTAGCTTTTCCGTGTGTCTGCTTGGGCTTGTTCTTCCATTAGAAATAGCAACCAGAGGTAAAAGGACGAATGTCAACCCTGAAGCTGACCCGACCGAAGCCCTCTTGGAGTTTCAGTGTAGCCACACTGGAGCTGAAGGATAGGAAGAGGGGGGGATTAGAGATATCCAGGGTTTTGTAGCTAAAATAAAATACTTTCTCTTGGGAACCAAGAACATTCTCACAACTGGTCAGAGGAAGGAGTTGTCACCAGGCAACCAGACAGTGCCTTGATTGGACATGTGACTGATTGTTTGGGGAGGGGGAAACACTTTTACTTTTAATTAGGTGAAACCGCAGGACACTTCAGAGTCGGTTTTCACCAACTCTGTGCCAATAATGACATATTATTCTTTGAGGAATCTACCTGCCTCAGAGTTTTGCTTGCTGTATGTTACTTGGAACCTGACAACGAATCTATATGAGAGCAGTGACATATGGGAAAGATGGTCTGATCTTTCCTCCGGACTGTTTTCCTACCAATCTTGTCCTTTTTTGCTCCCTCCACTGTAGCACCATTAGAACATTATGGAAAAAGATGATTCTCAACAGGAAGAGTGAACTCAACTCTCCTGCTTCCCAACAGCTTAGGTTCTTATCTAGATTCAGTGCCTTCTCAGTGGTTACTCTTGATAGATGAAAAACCCAAGATAGATGCTCCCTTGGCAAATGTATTGCCCAATCCCATCCTAGTCTACCAGTGAGCCACTGGCTTTGATGGAAACTTAAAAAAACAGCATTCCAGTGTTACAAAGGTCACAATGAGCAAAAAATGGGTGAAATCTACTTACCTTCGCTACCGGTTCGCAAATGTGAGCGCAAGTGCCTCCTCCGCACATTCATAGGACCTTCCGCTCATGCGCAGAGCGTCAAAAAGGGATGTGATGACATCCGGGCAGGTTGGTGGAGCCTGCTATCAAACACGCCTGCAAAGATAAGTAGAACAACGAGGGAGGGGAATCCACTGTGCCATGCGATTTAAATTGGCTAGAAAGCAGGAAATCCTGCTTTCTAGGTAATATAAATCACATTTTACAGCTGATTGTTGGAAATACCGGTTCGGTATTTTTTACTACTGGCTCAGGCGAACCGGTCTGAACTGGTAGCATTTCACCCCTGGCAAAAAGCAATGTTCATGACAATAATTTTCCACATTATATTGGGACAACAGGAAGCTTGTAGAAATGTCCCTTTGCTCTGTTTCTACCAGCTTAATGCAATAACATAGATCAGTGATGGCGAACCTATGGCACGCGTGCCACAGATGGCACGCAGAGCCATTTGTCAGGGCACGCGAGGCGCTGCCCTGTCAGCTGGCCAGCGCACATGCGCACGCTGGCCAGCTGAGTTCACCCTTTTTTAAAGCCATTTTTCACCCTCCCAAGGCTCCAGAGGCTTTATAGGAGCCTGGGGAGGGCGAAAAGAGCCTCCCCTTCCCCCCGGAGGCACTCATGAGCTTCCTTCAAGCCTCCAGAGGGCAAAAAACTGGCCATACGGGCAAACCGGAAGTTCGGAAACGGACTTCCTGTTTGCTCAGAGGGTCATTTTAACTGCTCCAGAGGCTTCAGGGAAGCATCCTGAAGGTCCCTGAAGCGTTCGGAGCGCTTAAAACGACCCTCCGAGCAAACCAGAAGTGACTTCTGGTTTGCTCGGAGGTTCATTTTGACTGCTCCGGAGGCTTCAGGGAAGTGTCCCGAAGGTCCCTGAAGGCTCCGGAGGGCCTCTGGAGCCTGGGGAGGGTGAAAAAAGCATGCAAAAATGGGGGGGTCGCGCATTGTATTATGGGTGCGGCACCCCAGCACACGACCCCCCTGCGCTCCCCCCACTTATGGCACACGAACCAAAAAAGGTTCGCCATCACTGACATAGATAATGAACCAGGTCAGGTACAGAAGAGTTCAGAAGAAGATAAAGTAGATTGGAGGTAGTTGCTCCATCCAACTTACCTATTTGCAACATCCCTCTGGCCTATAGGAATACAGCAGGCAACTAGAGGTAGTTTTCAGAGTCCCTGTACACAAAGCTGCCTTCCCCACTAATTGATACAAATAGTCCTCGACTTATGACCACAACTGAGCTGCTAAAGTGGAACTGGCCTGATGAATGCTTTAGCTTAGTTTTGAAGGCTTCCAAATGTTGCAAACTCAAGCCTTGTTCACCACCTAGTGGGGGAAAACTGTATCTGCACCTTGCAATTTTGGTAATCCATAAACATGCAGCAATAATAATAATAATGATAATGATAATGATAATAATAATATAGCAACAACAACAATAACAATAACAATAATAGTGTCTGCCTGACATTTTTAGATAACAAATTACATTTTATAATACACTTTGGGGGAAAAGGGTGTGTTAAGTCTAGCATATGATCTTGGCTTAATTGTAAACCTACATCTCCTTTTCCCATGTAATCAGTGAATATTGCTTTATTTTAGCTAAATAATTAGTAAATCCATGCATCGTAGCTTATAGCTTGGTCAATAATCGGAGAATTATCACTGTAGTTTTTATGACAAGATTAGAGGAGACCATTCATTCCTTGAAGGAATGAGTTGTATAGAGAATTTATGTATTTCTTTTCAGTCATTTTCATGCACTTCCCATCCAAGACTCAAAGCAACTTACAGTTAGTAGTGTCATAAGCACCATAAGAACAATCAAACAGTGCCCCAAAATATATCATATCATAAATTTACAGTATCTCAAATAAAGTATTGTAACAATTAGACAGCCATTCGGGTGCAATTATGGGATGGAATTGCCTATTAGCATGTTGCTATTGCTTTCTATTGCTATTCCTGCTATTGCTATTCCGAGTCCCTACGGGGAGAGGGGGCGGTCTATAAATTTAATAATTTAATAATAAACCTAAACCTTTCTGGTTAATATACTGGATAACCTCAAAACAACCAGATGGATTTCTTCATTTGGGGGTTACCCGTGTTTGCATAAATTAGTGAAGATAAATCATGTGACATACAGCAATAGCATTTAGAGTTATATACCGCTTCACAGTGCTTTATAGCCCCCTCTAAGTGGTTTACAGAGTCAGCACATTACTCCCAACAATACACACACACACACACACACACACACACACACACACACATATATATATATATGGCGCAGCATTTTGAGAAAAACTCTTAATACAGGTAGTCCTCGATTTACAGCAGCTCCTTTAGTGACAGTTCAAAGTTACCCCACAGCACTGAAAAAAGTGACAGGGTTGTTTTTCACACTTACGACCATTACAGCATCCCTGTGGTGTCATGTGATCAAAATTCAGATATTTGGCAACCGACTCATATTTATGACGGTTGCAGTTTCCTGGAATCCCCTGACAAGCAAAGTCAGTGGGGAAGCCAGAGTCACTTAACAACTGTATTACTAACTGCAGGAATTCATTGGAGAACCGTGGCAAGAAAAATTGTACAATGGGGCGAAACTCACTTAACAAGTGTCTCATTTAACAACATAAATTTTGGGATGAATTGTGCTGGAGGACTACCTGTAAAAAGAAATGGTGGAAGAGAGTTTACACACCCACAAATGCACACATTATATATGTTGAAACACTGCTATGCAAATACTACTTTTTCAATACAGGATAATCCCCTGACATTGATTTTGGAGGATATGATAAATCAGCCATTCCTCTGGAATACTACTTTTTTTTTTGCCTTTTATTTTTTCAGAGCTAATAATGATGATAATTATCTTCGAATGAAACACCCCCAAAATTTCAATTCATTATTTTCATAGAGAATTTCAAAAGCTGTCTTAAAAGAGGATGGTGCAAGAAAGAATCTAGCCCAAATTTGATCAGGGTTCAGCAATAGCTCAGGCCTTCTTTATTTCATAATATAGGTAGTTCTTGACTTACGATTACAATTGAGCCCAATATTTCTGTTCAGTTTTTAAGGGTGTTTTGTCTCTTTTTATGACCTTTCTTGTCAAGTTGTTAAGTGAATCTGGCTTCCACATTTACTTTGCTAAGAGCCCTGGTTAGAATGCAATATTGCAGGCTAACTCTGCCCACAGTCTGGCGTTCGATCCTGACAGGGCTCAAGGTCGAATCAGCCTTTAATCTTTCTGAGGTCGGTAAAATAAAGACAACCCCCCCCCCCCCCCCGATTGTTGGGGCCAATTTGCTGAGACTATAAACTGCCCAGAGAGTGCTATAAAGCACTATGGAGCAGTTTTATATAAGCCTAAGTGCTATTGCTATTGCCAGAAGATTACAAAAAGTGATCATAAATATGAAAAATGGTCATAAATCACTTTTTTCAGTGCCACCGTAACTTTGTATGGTCCCTGAACAGATGGTTGTAAGTTGAGAACTGCCTATATTCTGGTAAGAAGTCGAAGCTGGAGGACAGCGTTCAGCAAGAAGGTAATCTTAGGATTTTAAAACAAACGAAGGTCATCCCTTTAAAAGGGGAGGGGTTTGATCCTCTTCCCCCCCCTTTTTTTTTCCAATTAAAAACAATGATAGATCTCTTGAGCTACTGAGAATCGAGCATAAAATGTTCATTTGATAGAGCGTCTCTGTCCCTACTTGTGGGTTTTATTGACTGAAGGCTAATTTTTGCAATTGAAGAATGAGCGGTTGACACATTCTTCCTGAGTTAGCTATTGAAGGATCATCTTAAGATGTCAGATTCAAGTTCTTGGTTACCCAGAAAATGTGTCTGTTCTCCTAAACCCGTGATGGTGAATCTATGGCACTTGTGCCACAGGTGGCAAGCAGAGCCCTCTCTCTGGGCACACAAGTTGTCACCCCAGCTCAGCTCCACTGTGCATGCAAAGTGCCTCACGCCAACCAGCTTATTTTCTGGTCTCTGCCACACATGCATGGGGGTGGGGCACATGTGGGAGATGTGCGCGCATGTGCGTGGGGCGGGGAGTCATGCGTGCATGCGTGGGGGGCAGTATGTCCCCGGCAGCCCATGTTTGGTCCCAGGATGCTGCAGGGATGCCTACTAGGCCCAAACGGCGCAGGGGGGAGCATGGACATGGGGGAGCTCAGTAGGTCATACGCACATGCGCAGGGGGCGTGGCACACAGGGGGGTGTTTCAGCATGTGACGCAAAAAGGTTAGTCATCACTGCCCTAAGCAATACCTTGGAGGACTATTTCTCAACCTTGTCTCTGCTTTAAGACATTTGGACTTCAACTCCCAGACTTCCTCAGCCAATAAATGGTTGGAAGTTGAAGTCCACACACCTTAAAGTTACCATGGTTGAGAAACACTCCCCTAGAGATATTTTTCTCTTCTTTCTCTGAGGAGAGGAGAGATGTGGGTTTACAAAAAAGACATTTCCTGTAGGTTTATGATCTGTATCATTGTGTTATATAATGAAAATATCTGTTTTCCTTAAATAATTACCCTGGATGCTTAGGGCATCAGGAATGTTCTTCACCCTTCTTATATACCCTGCTACCCTAGGTACCATGGCTAGATTAGGGCAGAAGTAGATTTCAGTGCATATCATAATTCTTGGAGCCAGTTGGCATCCATATTTTCAACAGGAGATGTGCCTGGCATTGCTGCTTATTTTGGCACTCCACACTTCTTAGCCATGGTTACACAGCAGGGAAAAGAGCGAAGCAGTAAAACTTTCAAACAAACTTGTCATTATTTACACAAGAGGTTTACACAGTACAAGTACTGCTGAGATGCACTTCTCACAGAGTGAAATAGAGATATGCCATTATTCAGATTTTATTGCTAGTTCTGAATGTGTCAGGTGGAGGCAGTTTATGGAAATATGATTGACTTGTTAGAAACCAAGTTGCAACTAATCATTTTTCAAAATATATTCAGGTATAATAGGATTTCCTTCAACAATTAAGTCACCAATTCTATAAAACCCTCTGCCTCCTCTCTCCTTATATTTGATCAATTGATCTTCACATTTTAAGAGATCAAGGAATGACAGAAAGGAGAAGAAGTCAAACATAATTTACATCTTTTTCAAAATTCAATTTTTAATATGGGTTTCAAGTAATTGACGTCAACTTCGGAATGTTGGGAAGGGATGGAATTATCTGACAGACAGTCTAAAATTTGTATTCACTGAACGTCTTGCAGTAAATGAATTAGTAAATGAATTCGTTGAATGCCTTGCAGTAAATGCAACAGGAGGAGGAGGAGCTTCCGGCGATGGCGGTCGCCTGTTTGAGCTCCTAGCTTACCGTGGAGCGCCCAACAGGGGTAGGAGGTTGCCGCCGGCCCCCATGGCATTGGGGGGCTGAGATTCGGATAGCCCGACCACCCTGGCGTGTTTGGGGCTTGTTTTAGTCCACCAGGGGTGGTCGGAGAAGCTTGGAGGCAAAAGGAGCGGAGCGGAGCTGAGAAGCCGAGGAAGGAAGCTGTGAGGCAATGGCGGCGGCGTCACGTCGCAGCCGCGCAGCACGGCGCGAAGTTTGAAAGAAGAAAGGGGAAAGGCAAGACAGGCACCAGAAAAGGCAAGCCAGCGGCACCAGCGAGGACGGGGAGGCAATGGAAGTTCTGGAAGTTCTGGAGCCGCCCTACAACGCCAAAGGACACCAGAGGACACCGAGTGGTGAGCAGAATGGGGAGGCAGCAGGGAACGGCATTGGGAGATGGCTGCGGTATTGGGTGTGTGGAAAGAACCGCAGCCAGGGACCCCCCCATAACAGCTGCCAGGGACTCCCCCATAACAGCTGACCGTATCCTGGCTGCCCCCATGCTCCCGAGAACTTGCTCTGGTGTCTTGATAATCTTGGAAGCATTTCCCCAAACTGCTGCGAATGTTAAGAGAACTGAGAACTGAGACGCCGGATGGGGGGGTCAAGGTGAGGATGTTGGGAACCAGTAGGAAGAAGAAGACCTTAAATAATGGTTGGGGATGGCCTGGAACCTTAGAGGTCACTGGAGACCCGTGTTAGGGACATGGATGAGCCTAACTGACTGCCCAGACCAAGACTAAGAACAGCTGGGCTTAGAAGGCCACCCCCCATTCACTAAGGAACCCACATCTATAACATCTACTTTCAACCACCTTGGACTGTCCCTATTTTTATGATATCTCCACCTGCTTCACCTTCACGTTCTGGAAATATTTGGAACATTTTCCCCTCCAGCTCCCCATTAACATCTTAGCCTCCGGCTATTAACTATTAACTATTACCATCTGCACCCTTACCCAATTGGGTTTTAATATTTTATCAATCTACTCAAGGCTAGACCTGCTCCGCCTGCGAGAGGCCCCTCTCTCGCAGGTATGGCCCTTGGCGCTTTCAAGGGCCTGCCTTGATGACGGGTTTGTGAACCCCGAGAGGTGGAAGAAACGGAAGCTGAGGGGCTTTTTATCAAAATGTTTTACACTGTACTTAGGGGGTTCCAGGGAGGGGTGGGTAGGTTAACCAGGCCGGGAGAGAAGCCAGCACCAGACGAGCAGGTGAGTCAAGGAGGGGAGTGAGCGGGGTGGGGGGGAGAGGGAACAAGCCATTCCAGTAGAGGGTTGTTTTATTACATCGGTCGCGGGGAGGGGGGGATGCGAGGACAGGAGAAAATCACGAGGTCGGTTGGGAGACCGTGGCTGCTGGCTACGCCCGGTCGTTTGTACCAACCCCCGCAGACTGGGTGGTCAGGAACTACAGGGCCAGGGCATGCGGCTGATGCTGTGCAATGCAAGGTCCGTAACCAACAAGGCCCCCCTCATTAGTGAGTTGATCTCCGAGGGGGAGCTGGACCTTGCAGGGATAACGGAGACCTGGTTGGGCCACGAGGGTGGCTTACCCCTCGTGGAAATGTGCCCACCGGGTTTCCGTGCATTCCATCAGCCCCGGGCCCTGGGTAAGGGTGGCGGGGTGGCGGTAGTTATTCGGGAGAGTCTAGAACCGAGAGAGTTCACTGTCCCTCAAATACCCGGTTGTGAGTCCCTAGGTGTTAAATGGGGCCCAGGGAGGCAGTTGGGCCTGCTGATTGTATACTTGGCTCCTCGCTATACATCAGCGGCCCTGCCCGAGCTCCTCGAGCTGATCTCAGAGACGGCGGTTGAGATCCCCAGGCTTATGGTCATGGGGGACTTCAACCTGCCGTCGACGGGAGCAGCATCTGAGGTGGCTCGGGAGTTCATGGCTTCCATGACAGCCATGGGCCTGACCCAACTAATTCAGGGCCCCACACACGAGGGTGGTCACACACTGGACCTTATTTTTGTATCTGAACAGTGGACAAGTGATCTGGGAATAGGGGACCTAATTATTACTCCCCTTTCATGGTCAGATCACTCATGTCTCCGGCTCGACTTCCCTGTCGCTATCCCTCACCGCGAGGAGGCGGAGCCAGCTCATCCAAGCTGGTACCGCCCCAAGCACCTGATGGAACCAGAGAGGTTCCAGACGGAGCTTGGGCCGCTACCTGTAGCCCTGACCCGCGCTCGGTCGGAGGACCTAGTGGCCGCCTGGAATATGGCGGCGGCTGGGGCCTTGGACCGGGCTGCGCCTTTGCGACCTCTCCTGCGGCAGCGATCCGCCCGAGCCCCTTGGTACACCGAGGAGCTGAGGGCGATGAAGCGCCATAGGAGACGTCTAGAGAGCAGGTGGAGGTCCTCACGCTCCGAGTCTGATCGAACACAGGTAAGATCCTATTTACGGACCTACCTTGTGGCATTGAGAGCGGCCAAACGTAGACATTGTGCCGCTCTTATTGCGTCCGCGGATAACCGCCCTGCCGCCCTGTTTAGGGTGACCCGCTCCCTCCTATCACAAGGGGCGCGGGTGGCGCCCTTGCAGGGTAGAGCAGAGGAGTTTGGGGAATATCTGCAGGACAAAGTCGCTCAGATCCGGAGCGGATGGGCCCCCTCCAGTGGCACGGACAAGCCGTCAACAGTGAGTCTTGTAAGACCACTCTGGGAGGAGTTTGACTCTGTTGCCCCCAAGGATTTGGACAGGTTGCGTGGACGGCTGCGGCCCACCACATGTTTAATGGACCCGTGACCCTCCTGGCTGGTACTGGCATCCTGGGAGGTGACACGAGGCTGGCTTCTGGGCCTGGTGAACGCTTCATTGGGTGAGGGATCCTTACCAGCTGCCTTGAAAGAGGCGGTGGTGAGGCCCTTACTCAAGAGGCCTTCACTGGACCCAATGGAGCTGGCTAATTATCGTCCAGTCTCCAACCTTCCTTTTTTAGCGAAGGTTGTTGAGAATGTGGTGGCGCAGCAATTTCCACGACACCTTGACGAATCCGAATATCTAGACCCACGCCAGTCCGGCTTCCGACCCGGACACAGCACAGAGACAGCCTTGGTCGCGCAGGTTGATGATCTCTGGAGGGCCAGAGATAGAGGTTGCTCCTCTATCCTGGTCCTATTAGATCTCTCAGCGGCTTTTGATACCATCGACCATGGTATCCTATTGCGCCGGCTGGAGGGGATGGGAGTCGGAGGCACCGTTTTACGGTGGTTCGGCTCCTACCTCTCCGACCGGTCGCAATGTGTGTTGACGGGGGGCAGAGGTCGACTGTGAGGTCACTCACTTGTGGGGTGCCGCAGGGATCGGTCCTTTCGCCCCTCCTGTTCAACGCATATGTGAAGCCGCTGGGTGAGATCATCCGTGGTTTTGGGGTTGAATACCATCTGTACGGTGATGATACTCAGCTGTACGTTTCAACCCCAAACCACCCCAGTGAGGCTGTCGAAGTGATGTCCCGGTGTTTGGAAGCCGTCGGGGTCTGGATGGTGGACAACAGACTCAAACTCAACCCCTCCAAGACTGAGTGGCTGTGGCTACCGGCACCTCGGTTCAGTCAGCTGATTCCAGCGCTGGCCATAGGGGGCGAACAGCTGCCCCCTGTGGAACGGGCGCGCAATTTGGGCGTCCTCCTAGATGCCCGGCTGTCAATGGATGACCATGTGGCAGCCGTGGCAAGGGGGGCGTTCCACCAGGTTCACCTGGTGCGCCAATTGCGCCCCCTCCTGGACCGAGAGGCCCTACGCACGGTCACTCATGCACTGGTGACGTCTCGCCTGGACTACTGTAATGCTCTCTACATGGGGCTTCCCTTGGGACGCGCCCGAAGACTGCAGCTAGTCCAGAACGCAGCCGCGCGGGCAGTCATGGGGAGTACCAGGTACTCCCATGTAACACCGCTCCTGCGCGAGCTGCACTGGCTGCCTGTGGTCTTTCGGGTGCGTTTCAAGGTTTTGACCACCATCTTTAAAGCGCTCCATGGCATAGGGCCCAGTTACCTGCGGGATCGCGTCCTCCCACATACATCCCAGCGGCCAATTCGCTCTCACAGGGAGGGACTTCTCCTGGTGCCGTCCGCTAGGCAATGCCAGCTGGCGACGCCAAGGAGTAGGGCCTTCTCTGTGATGGGCCCAACCCTCTGGAATGACCTCCCCCCCAACATTAGAACCACCACCGACTTCCGCTCCTTCCAGCAGAAATTAAAGACTCACCTGTTCCGACTGGCTGGCCTGGCATAATTTCAACGCCTATCTCCTAGCATTTATATTTTTACTGGTTTTTAAGGGGATTATTCTGTAGAGTTAATTTTTTTGGGTATTGGGATTTTAATGTCTGTTTATTTTAATTATTTATTAGCAATACAGTCCTGCACATCTTTTATCCTCCTCTTATCCATCTATTTTATATTTGTATATATATATTGTCCATTTAGTAATTTTAATTGTTTTAATTTTGTTCTTTGACATGGACTGTACACCGCCCCGAGTCACTTTCGGGAAAGGGGGCGGTCTATAAGCGCTAATAAATTGAAATTGAATTGAATTAAATGAATTAGAAATTGTAGCTGAAAGATCCCAAACAAATGTTTCAAATATGGTATGCTCAAAACTCCCATCATGTTAGTGTTATTGCTAAGTGAATCCAGCATTTACTTTGCTAGAAGCCCTCAGTGGTTGCAGGCTGACTCTGCCCACAGCCTGGAGTTCGATCCTGACCAGCTCAAGGTTGACACAGCCTCCCATCCTTCAGAGGTCGGTGAAATGAGGACCCAGATTGTTAGGGGTAATATGCTGACTCTGTAAACTGCTCAAAGAGTGCTAGAAAGCATTATGAAGTGGTATATCAGTCTAGTATATATGCTAGTGCTGTGAGTTGCCTACTCTTAGGTTTTTCAGTGAAGACCGAGGAATATTAAGTTTCTTTCATTCCATAAATTAATAAGAATTAGAAATAGTGAAAATGTCTTCCTGGGGCCTCATTCAGTTTAACATGAACAACTTTTTGTGATTTTATATGCAGTTTAATACAACTCCTTTCTGCAGAACTCGGTGTTCTTAAGAGCTAATCTGCTTTTTTTTTTGGTGCGTATTTTGCCATGGAACATTAATCCTTCTACAGCTGATTAGTTATGCTGTTGCAATCCTCCTCTTAAATTCCTAATTTTAGCTGGCTAGGGAATTAGGTCAATTTAAGCTATTGGAAAGGCTTTTTTCTTGGTGGACCCTGATGCTAAGATGTTACTAGTGCTTTTCTTGTTTTCAAGTTGTGATCCTGCAACTGGGTTTAATTTCTGCTGTAATTAGAGATAAATTGCAGCGCAGTCATCTGCAATTAGAAATGAGGCAGAAAAAAAGGAAAGCTGTATAGTGATCCCAACATGAAATATTTGTGTTCAGCTATGTACGCTGCTTTAGGAAGACTGCAAAGGAATCAGATACGATATTTGACCCAGCACACAACTGAAAATCTTAGCTTTTCTTTTAATTGGCTGTAACAACTTCTATTTTCCCCCCTTGTTGCAGAAGTATACTTGGAAATATATGACAAATACCTGCTGAATTCCTAGTAGTCAAAAATAATAAAATCGTTTACTTATTTAATGAATTTATATATGGTATCTTATACCAATAATTATTTTTGGAGTTTCAGAGCTTTGCGTCTCCATGTTGCAAGCCAACTTTTGCTAAGTGTACACTAAGTAGTATTGATACAGAATAAAGCATCCAGATTAAGAGGAAATATTGCAGACCTGTTTTAATGTATATGCATTTCATAATCTGAGCTGCTTTGCTGCAAAACTTTACTGTATGCAGAATAACCACAGCCATGATACTATATAATTTCATAAGGGAAATGCAAATCACCCTTTCTCCAACCTAGTGTCTTCAAACGTTCTTAACTTGGGTGTGAATGATGAGAATTGTTAGTCCAAATACATTTGAAGGGCAACAGGTTAGATAGGATTGGTTTAAAATAATGATCTTGTCCTGTGGTGGATTTGCCATCAAAAATCCTGAAAAACCTGCTGTGAAGATGACTTCTATTACTTGTTACAGTACGATATACTTTATTGATTAGTCGATTGACCATATCAAAAAGCGAGCATTAGTCACAGTAAAATAAAATAAAATAAAATGAGATAAGATCAGGTACAGTGAAGTGAGATAAAATAGTTATGGCGAGATAAAATAGAATAAAATACAGTAGGAAAGATAAAATAAAGATAAAAGAGTGTAAGCTAAAATAAAAGAAGAATATCACTTGTTTTATTGAACTAACATAATAGCTCACATATTTTCAAACCGTGTTCCTTTACTTTACAGGTAATTGCTCAGCATCAAAATCTTCTGATCGCTAAACCCAACAACACCATCAACTACACTTTGCTAAGCAATGACAATGCATTTCTGAGTTACCATCCCTATTACTTCACCCAGAGGACCCTTACGGCACGCTTTCAGATGAATAACACAAAGCCCCCCCACATCCAGATGGTGAGGAAGCCTGTGCTGACAATAATGGGCTTGCTGGCTTTGCTAGGTACATCCCTTCCTCCCCATTCATTTTAACAATTGCTAATCACACTGTCAAATCAAGAATCCAGGCAGTTCAAGGAATTACTAATGGTCAAAGCAAATTGGTGGCGGATAAGAGTCAACAGAATTCAAAGTGAGCTGGACTGAGATCTCTCGTGGGCACGAAGGGATTCAAGACTGATGATGCATTTGACTCCTTCCTCAGGCTCGGCCTGGTCATCTCCTAAGCACACTTAACTATTCCCGGAAATGAAGTATCTTGTATTTGATAAAGAAGGAAGAAGTATATTATGTTGAGCAGCTGATGTTAATTCAAATTCAAACCGGGAAATAAGTCAATCAGTATCATGACTCCTTAAAATTTCATACCTATTACCATCCATAACATACTGGGAGAAAAAATAGTGTGTGGTAGTAAGTAATAGGAGTTTGCCTTCTAACCGCAAATAATTAATGATTAAAAAACCAGGCTAGAATCCAGGAGACTGTGAGTTCTAGTCTTGTCTTTGGCACAAAAGCCAGCTGAGTGAACTTAGGCCAGTCACTCTTTTTCAACCCAACTCAATTCACAGGGTTGTTTTGGGGGAAAGAGGAGGAGGAAGGAATAGTAGGTATGTTTGCCACCTGAAGTTATTTATAAAAATAATAAAGAAGGGATTAAAAAAAATGGCACGGTCTTAGAAGGACAGCTTTTAACCAACAAAAGAAGAATCAATATAGCAACTTAGGTATCTTCAACTAAAGGCTTATCTGTTACTTCAAACTTTAGCTCTTCATGTGCCCTCATGGAATTCTAATCTTTTGATGAAATGTTCTCGCACAGTTACAGTTCATCCGGAACTATAATAACGTGCTTTAAATGCTCCTCTGTAAGTTTCTCATTTCAAGCCCTTTTTTTGGTTCATTGTTTTCTCCTCCTTATACAGGAGAAGAGCACGTTTCTGCCAACATTTCCAGTCACAAATCAGAAGACTGTAACGCTTTGGGAATATTAGCCAGTTTGCATAAACCTTCAGGACTACAATTGTCGGACAGCTGGCAAGCATCAATACTGATCTATTCAAGCAATGATAACGAGACATCCTCAAACACCACTACTGTGATTTTAAAGATAGCCAATTATCCTGAACACAGAGGTAAAATTTTGCTATGACTTTTTGAAGGGCTATTGACCTGATACCCTCCAAAAACATGAGATTTACATTCAATTTGGAGGAAATAGCTTCATGCACTGCTAAACAAATGCAAGAGAGGTCTTTTCTGAGGTCTCACAGGGCAGTGGGCAGTTCCTAACCGCTACAGCAGGGGTCCTCAAACTATGGCCCGGAGACTGGATGCGGCCCATCGAAGCCATTAATCCAGCCCACGAGGGATCACAAGGCTGTCCCACTTACCTCCCCCCCCCCGGCCCCATCCACCTTTTGGAGGCCGAGGAGGCCAAAAACGGGCCTGTTTTGGGTTGGCAGAATGGTTTGGAGGCCGAGGAGTTCAAAAATGGGCCCAGCCTCCAGAGAGGAAGGAGGGAGGGAGAGAGACGCACCCCCCCCCCAAGGTAACTGAATCCCTTCACTAACCTGCTTTCCACCGCCCAGGAGCATAACAAATTAAAGTTTAATTTGTGTGTCTGGTTTAATGGACTGCTAAATTGGCTACACCCACCCGGTCACATGTTCACCTAGCAATGCCCACCCAGTCACATGACCACCTAGTTCACCCACTCAGTCGCATGACCTCAGCCAGTCCGCCCTCCCAACAGTCTGAGGAACTGTGAATTGGCCCCCTATTTAAAAAGTTTGAGGACGCCTGCGCTACACACACTGCTCCATCCTAAAGCGATCACAAAATATGTATTTTTAAATTAGTATTTAGTTTGAATGGTGGCACAGAAGGGTCATTCTTTAAGCAATGTGGGAAGAGGCTTTGGGATTTGAACTCAGAAGGCACCTGGCCACCAGATAATCTCTGATGTCTTAACTTGAATAGACAATTCACTCAATCTAATTAGGACAGGTTAAGCATGCAGAATTGTGTTTTGTGAAACAATTGTATGTTCGTTGTTTGGGGTTTTTGTTTCGATTCTGGCAGTCTGACCGAGATAACTTCATGGTGAGAAATTTCTGATTATGAGAAAAGTTTACTTGGTGAAAAGCTTGTCACCCTTTGGCTCTTTCTCTTGAGCAGGGGTGTTGCACCTGCCCATGGGGTGCTTGGATCTGGCCTGCGGGACCTCCCTGGAAACAGCAAAGGACCAGCCCGTGGTGCCTCTGCCAGCAAAAACGGAGGTCAAGAGGGCTGACTGGCAGAGGGCTAGCAAAACAAACTAAAAACAAAAGAAAAGGAGAAATGTTTCTCCTTTTGCATTTGGGCATGCAAGAAGGGACAGAAAGGAGAAAGGGAAACAGGAAAGACAAAGAAAAAGAAAGATGGGAAGAGAACAAGGAAGGAAAAATAAGGAAAGAGGGGAAGGAAGAAGAAAGGAGAAGAGGGAAGAAAGAAGGAAGGAAGGAGATAATGAGAGTTAAGGGAGGGTCTGAAAGAAGTCCTGCCTTAGCACTTGACCACCACAGGTGCTCCCGACATGGGTAACGTCAAACTGGCCACGCCTACCCCGATCACGCCCCCCCCCCCAGGTCAAATATAACACTGATGTGGCCCTCAATAAAATTGAGTTTGCCACCCCTGCTCTTGAGCTTTCATTCCCATAGAAAGAGTTGTTCCCAAGAAGGGTTCAGAAAGAGTCAGTAAACAGTGAAAGAGTTTCTCAGGTTTCACTTCCCCAAACAGCCCCAGGTTTGTGTTCTGCAATAACGGTTTCTGGATTGTTCTCCCTCACTCATCCAGTGACGTTTGAAGCAGGTCACCATCTTTTTAACTGGGCATTTGCAGGAGAGAGAGAATGTTGAGCAGCTGTTGGAGTCACAGGTATCAACTCAGGGGTTGATGAATCAATTTTGAGATTTAGCTCTTACATCACCTCCCATCAGAAGAGTCCAATGGTGGGAGATTCAATTTTTTTTACTACCGGTTCTGTGGGTGTGGCTTGGTGGGCGTGGCTTGGTGAGCATGGCAGGGGAAGGATACTGCAAAATCCACATTTCCTCCTGATCAGTTGGGAGTCGGGAGGCAGAGAATAGATGGGGGCGGGGCCAGTCAAAGGTGGCATTTACCGGTTCTCTGAACTACTCAAAATTGCCACTACTGGTTTTCCAGATCTGGTCAGAACCTGCTGAATACTACCTCTGGAACAGTCTACTGAGGATTGTATCTTAGTCAAGCTCAGTTGGATTTTTTCTCCATTCCCTTTCATATTTCAGGATACAAAATATTTTCAGTGGCCTACATCAGGAATCTCCAACCTTGGCAATTTTAAACCTGGAGGACTTCAACTCCCAGAATTCCCCAGCCAGTTTTGTTGGGAGTTGAAGTCCACCAGGCTTAAAGTTGCCAAGGTTGGAGACCCCCAGCCTACAGGATGAAACAGTGCCAGCTTGGGTTTCTCAGGCTCCTGATGACCTACCTCTCTGTTTCTTTCTAAAACTACTTTGTCTAAGAGTTGAGGCCTGAAACTCATCACTCGAAATCATTAAATAAACGACTGTGAACCAGAACAATACAATACAATAGTAGAGTTGGAAGGGACCTTGGAGGTCTTCTAGTCCAACCCCCTGCCTAGGCAGGAAACCCTATACCATTTCAGACAAATGGCTATCCAACAGTTTCTTAAAGACTTCCAGTGTTGGGGCATTCACAACTTCTGGAGGCAAGCTGTTCCACTGATTAATTGTTCTAAATGTCAGGAAGTTTCTCCTCAGTTCTAAGTTGCTTCTCTCCTTGATTAGTTTCCACCCATTGCTTCTTGTTCTACCCTCAGGTGCCTTGGAGAATAGTTTGACTCCCTCTTCTTTATGGCAACCCCTGAGATATTGGAACACTGCTATCATGTCTCCCCTAGTCCTTCTTTTCATTAAACTAGACATACTCAGTTACTGCAACCGTTCTTCATATGTTTTAGTCTCCAGTCCCCTAATCATCTTTGTTGCTCTTCTCTGCACTCTTTCTAGAGTCTCCACATCTTTTTTACACCGTGGTGACCAGAACTGAACGCAGTATTCCAAGTGTGGCCTTACCAAGGCATTATAAAGTGGTATTAACACTTCATGTGATCTTGATTCTATCCCTCTGTTGATGCAGCCTAGAACTGTGTTGGCTTTTTTGGCAGCTGCTGCACACTGCTGGCTCATATTTAAATGGTTGTCCACTAGGACTCCAAGATCCCTTTCACAGTTACTACTACTGAGCAAGGTACCATCTACTGTACCTGTGCATTCTGTTTTTGTTGCCTAAATGTAGAACCTTGCTCTGTAGAACACAAGTTTGATTTGATGTTCAACTAAATCCACCTTAAAACTTATTACATTTTTTTGTCTTCCCAAAGAACTAGTCTATGTCACATACTACATGGATAACAGCCTAACGAATCCATATTTGCAATGGAAGAAAGCAGGAATGCCCGATTTTCCTTCGCAGGTGCAATTGGAGCAAATAAGAGATGCTGAGGTACAGTATCGTGCATTTGAGAAATGGCTCTTCGTGAAATCGGACCCAGGCCCTACTTATTTGAGAGCATATGTTTCTGAATTTAGTGAGTTGTTTCTTAAGTATGTTTTGTCGCCCTATATCTCTGTCGCATGAAAATTTACTTCAAAATAATCACCATGGCATTGTATACATGTTTATGGTACAAACCAGAAAACAAACAAACAAACTTTTTCCACTGATGTACAGAAACCATGCTAGAAACCATTTGTTTAAGCTAATTTCCCCTAAATTCATCCAGCTGTGTT
The DNA here is from genome assembly GCF_964273705.1 of Natrix helvetica. Lineage (NCBI taxonomy): Eukaryota > Metazoa > Chordata > Lepidosauria > Squamata > Natricidae > Natrix > Natrix helvetica. The sequence continues at coordinate 102,118,735 of NC_138552.1, read as the reverse complement.
GGATTTCAACTCCCACTCATGGTTGGGGAAAGCTTATGTAATAGGGAAGGGAGGCAGGAAGGCAGAGAAGAAAGGAAAGTATTAAAATATCCAGGTATAATAAACATTAATAACATTTTTCTATAGCTTTGAGTGATATATATGAACAGATGATAGGATTAACTGCTTAAGGTTTTAGCTCAACCTTGCAACCATCTTGCACATCTCCCATCTAAAAGCTGAGGGGGAAGAGGCATTTTTACTTCTTTCCATTGATTGTAAGTTTAAACTCTGCAACAAGGCTCTGACTACCACCTTGCATATTTCCTGTACTGTATACTCTTTTGAGCTGCCTTTTACTGGTCCCTTACTTCAAACAGCTTGTCCTCCTTGTATGCTGAATGTCGGTACTCTTCTGCTGAATTAGACCCAGTGCAGCGTTCCCTTTTTAACTACGGCCTCTTGAATATGTGTGAGAACTCATAAGCAGAGCCTGGCAGAGTGGCTGGATTGTATATTTAGAGGCAGACTGCTTCAGTCAAAAGAAATTCCATTTACTTTGTTAGGTTCATTTCATGTTTTTGTAAGGTAGAACGTAAACAAAACTCTCTGTTCTCTCCATAGCATTCATAACAATGTATGCTTCTATCACAGTTTTTCAATGAGTCCTATGCATTAAAGAATAAGCCCCATTGGATGCAGACATACTTACTTCTGAATACATTTAGGGTGGCTCTCCTTTGTTTATTTAAAAAACACAATACTTCAAATTCTACAATTTCTTTAGTAGAAAAATAAAACGTCTAAACCTCCAGATCTTTTCATTTAGCAGCCCTTTTGAACATTCTGCTTTTCATAGCCACAAAGAGCTCCCTTGAGAAAAATTCTGAAAGAAAATTCATATTTGGCTGTCAACCTCTTGCCTCGCTTCCAATCTCTTGGCTCCATCGTCTGCTCAGCTCTGCTCTCATTTGAACTACTACAAGAAATACTCTCATTTGCAAAGTCCTTCAGTGGTAAAACTTCAGAACCTGAGTTTATTTTAATATTTGTATGAACTGGTACCCTTCCATTAGAACATACTGTAGCATAATAGAGTTGGAAGGGACCCTGGAAGTCTTCCGGTCCAACTCCCTGCTCGAGCAGAAGACTCTATACCATTTCAGATAAACAATTGTACAGTCTTTTTTTTTTTAAGCCTCCAGTGATGGAGCACCACAACTTTTTGAAGGCAAGTTGTTTCATTGGTTGATTGCTCCATTAGGACATTTCTCCTTAGTTCTAGGTTGCTTCTCTCTTTGGTTTGTTTCCATCTATTGCTTCTCATCTTGTCTTTTGATGTTTTGACCCCCGTGTCTATATCTGACATTATGATAGTTAGTTTATTCTCCAGATGTAACAGATATGTTGTTATTCCTTCTCCCCAAGCAATTAATGGAACTCCAATTCTGAAGGGAGGCAGCGCCACAGTGCTTCAAATAAAAAAATTGTCATTATTTTTTCCAAGTTACATTTTCTAGAATGCTTTGTGGGGACAATCAAAACAGCATTAAGCTAATATATGTCTGTAACACCACTAGCACCATGGAATGATCTCTAAATGAGAGCAAACTTGTCCCCAGTGTACTCACCTATCCTCTGTATCTCTTCTGTCTTGTCCCGTAGAAATAAATCAGGGTGTTGTCGCAATCTGATTCATTCCTTTTATGCTAACCAGATGTTTTCTCCTTGTGGCCCAGCTTTTTCACGGATCTGACACTATGGAAAGGATTATGTAAATGTTTATGGTAATAGATGTCTTGATCAACAAAGCCAGAAGGAATGCTTCCCCGTGGATTTTATTTTTGATCTTTTCCCCATGGTCTCCTGTTAGGACTTGCTTGGCACTAGGGAATCTAAGCACCACCCGAAGCTGCTCAGTGGTTCAATGCAAATTGGGCTTTTTTTTAAAAATACCAAGGAAGGTGTTGCAGACGATTGTAGCAAAACACAGAGAAAATTTCTGAGGAGAATTGGAAATCAGAAATGCTGGCCTCAGCGTCCCTCACCTATTGGGAACAATATTTGTTCTTGGGAGTCACATGCCAACTAGGGGACGAATTTGAAACAAATAGGTCTTAGCAAGAAATAGATGGGGCCTCCCATCTCTATTTCTCTCTATTTCTCTTCTTTTGACGTCTTATGTCTCCCATGTTCTCTCCACTAACTATACACATAAGTGGCAGGATGCAGGATCAATTGGCTTTGCCTCCTCTCTGCTTTTTTTTAATGTGCTTTTTCTTTTGTAGTGCCTGCCCGTTGGAATGACCTTCCCCATATCCATATGTGGTTATATATAGTTGGCCCCATCCCCCCATCCCAGCCAAATTGATTGGAGTACTTTAGGGGTGAAATCCTCCCTGTTCGGCCCTGTTCAGCCAAACTGGTAGGGACGATTGTCCTTGGTTCTGCGAACCAGTAGTAAAAAAAAAAAAAGCTCACAGCTGAATCACGTGATTGTTGGAAGCTTTTTTTAAAGCTTTTAAAAGCATTTTCCCTGAACCAGCAGGGGGGAAAATGCTTTAAAAAGCTTTTTAAAAAGCTGAAAGGGGGGGGGGGAGTTGGCCATGCCCACCCAGTCACATGACCCACTACCACCACCAAGCCATGCCCACAGAACCGGGGTCGGGGAATTAGATTTCACCATTGGAGTACTTGCATGAAAGGATGTAATATAAATTTGGGGTTCCTGATATAATGAGATGTTGCTGGTGGATCATACACCACCCAGAGCCATAATTATTCAAGTTGGGAAGCCATATACATTTCTTAAACAAGTAAATAAAATTTGGAGGCCATTATATGCTTGCTAGAATTACACCTCACCTTTCCTGCAGGTGGTGTGTATAAAATTCTCCCTCCCATTTTTCCTCACCATCACAATCCTGACAGGGAGGGAGATTGGACTGAAAGAGAACGAAGGGACCCTAAGTCAGCCAATGAGCTTCCATGGGTGAAGAGAGATTTGAAGCTGGCTTGTCCTAGTCTAATATCTGAATTCACAGGGGTGTAAATGTAATACCCTTCTGTAGTTCTTTAAGTCAGCTGCCCCTTATCCTGGGATTGCATCCCCTGAAGCAGCTTTTGGGCCTGGTGAGCACACATTCTGCAACGAGTTAAGAAAAGAGGTAAAGATTTCTCCTCCAGATGATCATAATAGATTTCCAGAGTTCAACTTAAGAAGCTCGTTGAACTTCCCAACAGCCATATTTTTAAATGAAGGCTTAAACATAAAATATCTCATGTAAAAATGCAAAAGCCACCCCAATTACAATGAAAGATGTGAGTACAAGAATCAAAGTGGCTTTTTTTGAGGTCAGGAGTCTCCAAAAACGGCAACTTTAAGACTTGTGAACTTCAACTCCCAGAATTCCCCAGCCAGCATAGCTGAGAATTGAAGTCCATGAGTCTTAAAGTTGCCAAGTTTGAATACCTTCTGCTTTAGATGATGGTCTTCTACTGGTAACTTTCAACTTGGTTATAGCAGTGCAACTCATATGTGACAATGAAGTTCTAGATAATGTTCTCCAGCATCTCTTGCCTTTTAAAAAATCAAATCTGTTTCTTAGGACCCTGTGGTGAAAGGACCATTTCCACTACCTGCAAAAGACCATTTAGTGCTGAAGCAAGAACTTCCAATTCCAGCTGTTTTCCTTCTTCATATTTGTGCAAAGCCTCTCTCTGCTCCCAACCAGGTGGGTGCTCTCTTATGCCACTTTTGCTTGCAAACACCGAAAGTTTAGTAAGGTGGAAACTAAATGACTTTGTTTGTTTCTTAGCCTGACTTCACTCTGGAGTTAGGAGAGGCTGGAGGATTCTTGGCATTCTTTCAATGACTCCCACAGTTCTTTTATTATCCTTGATCAGCACTATTTGATCCAAAGAAGGTTTTTACACTGCTGTGCACCAGATGCTGCTTTTTTCTCTGGCAAAGTATACCCTTGTACTGAACCTGTAAAAACTTTCAAGGTTAGAAAGGAAAGAGGCAGGTTTCCAGCCAAAGGGAAAGCATGGCCCATAAAGCATCTGTGAAGAACTTTGGCCCATCTGGCTGTTGAACTACAGATCTCTGGTTCTCTCCCCGCTGGCAGTGCTTGCTGTTATACTCCAACAATGTATGAAGGATTAGAGGTTTTCAGTCCTTGCTCCAATAACTATCATTGAGGTGGTAAATATATGTCTTAGGGATATCTGGCTACTCCTAAAACATGCACAGGATAGACTTTTGTAGGCCTAGAGCAGCAGTCACCAACTGGTGGTCCGTGGACCACAAGTGGTCTGTGAGAAGATTTTGGTGGTCCACAGAAAAAGTATTTACATTTTTTATATTGCACTAAATCAGGGGTCCTCAAACTACAGTTCCTGGGCTGGATACATGCAATGAATGCTTGTTTTGCTGCAGAGAGTCTCCCCCTTTGGGGTCTTTTTGTGCAGGTCAGAGAGGGGCAGAAATTCCAACTTGGGGTCTGCTTCAACCTGCCGGTGCGGGGTTTTGGAGGGAAGGCTAGAGGGAAATGCCACTGGTGGCGAAGAGCCGGAGGGCCTTGTTCCAGTGGGATTGCAACATGGTCTGGAACTGGCTGACCATCTCAGCCCGCTGGGCCTCCAGGCACCGGTACCTGGCCTTGCACTCCTGCAGGTCTTCCCTCTGCTTGGAAAACCTCTGCTTGTAATCCTCAGTGAGGTGCTTTTGCTGAGCCTCTTCTTTTGCCAACTCTTTCTCATGATGGTTGCTTAGCCCAACAACTACTTCCTGTTGGGACCGTAAGGAGCCTGGTCAGGCAGGCAAGGAGTGGCAAGTAGAGGCTGGCGAGGCGCCCCTTGACGTGAGTGACACCGAGTTGGCCCTGCCCACCCAGTCACATGACCACCTAGCCTCGCCCACCCAGCCAGTCATTAGGCAGATCATATTAGTGCTCCGCGGGATTTAAAATTATGAATTTAGTGGTCCCTGAGATCCAAAAGGTTGGGGACTCCTGGCCTAGAAGACAAGCAGGTCTCGGAGAATAATGTCCGGTTTGCACTAAAAAAGCTGCACTCCCCAAGATAGCAATAGTAGTAACACTTAGACTTATACACGCAAATCAGAACCAACATATCTTAAAGTTATATTTTGAAGTGACAAATCCACCAAAGTAGATTTTATTATTCTGGACCATTTGGCCCATCGTCTCCTGTTTTCTGTTTTCATGAGCTCTAAGCAAAGCTACCAATCTGTATAAGAAGCAAAGATAGCAGGATGGCTTTTGTTTCAATATTTGTTGTTTGTTGGTTTACTTCTATCTTAGATGTGAACAAGGTATAAGGCTGTGTTGGGTTTTGATGAGCTTTTGTCCTGTGCCAAGCCCTTACAAAAATTCAAGAATTTGACAAAAAAAATGTCCTAAGGTGTTTTTCTTAATGCGGCAAAGAGCCCCTGATAGCAAAAGACAGTCATCTAGTACATACAATATCTTGTCCTGCAAAGGATTAACACTCTGCCCAGTCTTGAGATTGGGAACATGCAACCGTGATTCACAATCACGAGGCAGCACATATTTGTGGCTTACCTCGATTCTGCATTGCAGATGGTAGAAGGGGCCACAAAGGCGTGTGAGTAGCAGTTGCAAGAGGATTCCTCACTACAGCATTCTGCAAGCTGCTGTATTATTTGTCAATTCAAAATCCTGGACATAAAATGTTTCAACTTCTACCCTCAAAACGACGCTATAGGGCACTGCACACCAAGACAACTAGGCACAAGGACAGTTGTTTCCCGAAAGCCATCACTCTGCTTAACAACTAATTCCCACAACACTGTCAATAATTTACTAAAAATGTATTACTATTATTCTTCTCTTCCTTCCTAGTGCCTATCTCTTTCCACTAATGACTATAACCATGTTGCTTGTATCTTTCAATTTACATGGTTTTTATTTGATTCCTAGTATGATTTGATAGCTCATTAGTAGCCTTGACTATCACTAAGTGTTGTATCTTTAAATTCTTGATGAATGTATTTTATTCTCCTTTTGTACACTGAGAGCATGTGCACCAAAGACAAATTCCTTGTATATCCAATCACACTTGGCCAATAAAGAATTCTATTCAATTAAAAGATGTTAGGAAGTGTTGTAAAGGAGAAAGCATCAAGAAACAGCTTGCATTCTCCAAGGGTGTGAGATGATACTCCAAAGCTGTGCTCCTTTATTGCATACAAATTACCGTAAATGCATGGTGGGCGAACACAGTCAGTCTAACATTCCACTTAATCAATTCTAAATGCTACTTGGAAACTCTTCTAGTAAAATCCAAAGCCTGGTTAGTTTCCCTGGTTAGTCAGCCATCCTTCAAGGCTTCGTTATTTGGGTGAACTGATGTGCTTTCGTTTCTCCCAAACCTAAAATGAATCAATCCACACAGATTAAATAACCTGAACTGAACCTCAGCTCATATTTTCCACGCATGCATTATTTAGTCTAAGCAATTCTGTCTTGGCAGGTGATTGGTGTTCGTTTCATTGATCTCATGAAAGGACAAGTTCTGATAACATGGGATGACAGCTGTGTGAATTCAAAGTAGGTCATTTTCAAGAAATCCATCATTGTTTCCCTTTCATTCATTTTCCAGATAAAATACTATTCATTTAAAAGCTATTTTTAATTTTGCACACTGTACTGTTTCTTTGTTAGCAAGCAACTAGCTGGAAATTTTCTTCCCATTCAGACTTCTAACCTCCAGTATGGTTACATAAGGCTACAGGAACCCAAGGCTGATGAATACTTCTCAGCTCACCTTGACTTGCATCTATGGCATTAAAGATGTTTGAATCATATAATATAGGAAATGGCTTGTGCTATTTGGGACATTTTCAGGAAAGACTTGAAAAATTTGCCTCTATCATATTTTCCCCAATAATCCTTTTTATTAGAGGCAAAGCTACCTTCCACAAGTGAAAAAAATCAGAATTAGAATAGAACTGGAAGGGACTTTAGAGGTCTTTTAGTCCAACCCACTGTTAAAGCAAGAGATACTAAACCAGTGATGACGAATCTTTTCTGGCTCTCGTGGCAAAAGCGGGGGGAGCACGGGGGGGTCGTGTGCAGGTGTGCCACACCCATAATGCTATGCACACGAAACAACCCCCTCCCCCGCTTTTGGTGCGTTTTTTTCGCTTTCCCCAGGCTCCAGAGGCTTTCTAGGAGCCTGGGGAGGGCGAAAACAGCCGTCCCAATCCTCCCCTCCGGATGGCAAAAAATGGACCTACTGGGAACCTGGAGTTCGGGAATGGTGACTTCCAGTTTGTCCGTAGGGCCAATTTTAGATCTCCGGAGCCTTCAGGAGGCTTCCATAGGTTCGCCATCCTGGTACTATACCATTTCAGACAAGTGACTGTCCAGTCACTTCTTTAAAACCTCCAGTGATGAAGCACCCACAACTTCTGATGGCAAGTTGTTCTACTGGTTAATAGTCCTCACTGTTAAGAAGTTTCTCCTCAATTCCAGGTTGCTTCTCTCCTTGATTAGTTTCTGTCCATTATTTCTTGTCCTGCGTTCTGTTGCTTTGGAAAATAAATTGGCCCCCGCTTCTTTGTGGCAGCCTCTCAAATACTGGAATGCTACTATCATGTCAACCCTAGTCCTTCTTTTCTCTAGACTGGCCAAACTCAAATCCTGCAACCATTCTTCACATGTTTTTGTCTCCAGGCCTTTAATCATCTTAGTTGCTCTTCTTTGCACTTTTTCCAAAGTCTCAACATCTTTTTTGTAATATGGTGACCAAAACTGGATGCAGTATACCAGGTGTGGTCTTACTAAGGCTTTATCAAACGATACTAATACTTCACATGATTTTGATTCTGTGCCTCTGTTTATGCAACCAAGGATTGTATTAGCTTTTTTGGCTGCTGCTATAATACAATCCTTGGTTGTATAAACAGAGGCATAGAATAATAATAATAATAATAATAATAATAATAATAATAATAATAATAATAATAATAATAATAATAATAAGATAAGAACAGAAACTCTCATAAGAAGTCCTTGTCTTACAACCATCCATTCAGCGACCATTCGAAGTTACAACAGCACTGAAAAATGTGATTTATGACCAATTTTCACACTTGTTGCAGCATCCCAAGGTCATGTGATCAAAATTTTGGCACTTGGCAACTGGCAGGTACTTATGCTGACTGTATTGTCCCAGAGTCATGTGATTACCATTTGTAACCTTCCCAGTCATCTTCTGACAAGTAAAGTCAATGACAGGAGCCAGATTTGCTTAACGACCGCATGAATCACTTAACAGTTGCAGTGATTCGCTTAACAACTGTGGTGAAAAAGGTTGTGAAATGAAGATCAACCAACCTCGTGTAATAACAAAAAATTTGGGATCAGTTGTGGTTGTAAGCGAGGACTACCTATGTTTCTCAACCTTGACAACTTTAAGGTGTGTGGACTACAATTCCCAGAATTCCCCAGCTAGCCCAATGTACTAAAGAAATGTCTTTAGTTTAATCAGGATAGTTTAATCTTCTCCCATCTACCAGCAAAATTTATCAGTAGCTTTAATAGAGCGGTAGCTCACAAGGTGAAGACACTGGGCTGATGATTGGTAGACTCATGTTGAAGACCTGGCTGCTGCTGCAGGATGGGATGAGCTCCGTCACACCTTCCATCTCCTGCCAACCCAGCAGTAGAGCAGGCAACCATGAGTAGATCAATGGGTACCACTTTGGTAGGCAAGTTAATGGGGATATGAAAGGAGTCCCCAAGTAGGTATCCCCAGTGAAGTCACCAATCAATCCTTTCAAGCTAGAAACACTTTGGTGCGCCTGACACAACTGTAGTAGTAGCAATAAGAGCAGCTTTAATATCAAACATGTATTTATCGATCTCAAAGGCAGCTCTTTGTCTAATACATGAGAATAGATTTCTTTATATGTATGTATGTATGTATGTATGTATGTATGTATTTGTGTTACAACCCCAGGTATGCCCAAATATGGGAGGAAGCTCACTCTCCCTCTTTCTGTCCTTCGGCTCATTACAGAAAACCATCCAGGCAGAAAACCATATTTTTATTTTTAATGTTGCCTTTTTATATTTGTGTTGTATTTGTGCTGATAAATAAATAAAGAGAGCCTAGTATAGATCTGTTTCAAGCTATTTAGCTCTCATCAGCTAGCCATATTCTTACTGGGATTTGAACCTGGGCTGTATTACATATTAGGCAGCAGTCTTAGCCACTAAGCCACAGGCTCTCCTCCTTATGTAACACAAATACATACCTATTTCCCTGGCTCAGCTGATAAGGAGGAGAGCCTGTGGCTTAGTGGCTAAGACTCCTGCCTAATATGTAATACAGCCCACGTTCAAATCCCAGTAAGGGTATGGCTAGCTGATGAGAGTTAAATAGCTTGAAATAGATCTATACTAGTCTCCCTTTATTTATTTATCGGCACAAATACAACACAATATATATATTGCAATTGGTACTGTATGATGCAGAGACATACTCACCGTTTGGATTCTCTCCTTGTTGCTTTTTAAAAAAGGTGTTTGAGAAAATACTTTAAAATTCTCTATAGTCTTTTCCTAGAAACCCCTTTACTCTGAAAAAACAACAACCCTGTAACCTTGTGATCAATATGCATGTGTATTTTCACACAGGTGTTTGAAAAAATTTGAAGTGGTGTTTTCAGTGGATGGGAAAAAATACCACCAAATCAGTGTCAAGGACAGTATATTTACAATGTTAATCTACAGCCCAGGTAAAAAAACAAAAACCACAAATGTAATTTCAGTTTAAAACCTCAAGCATACCTTTAGAATTTAATTGGAAACTACAATTCTTACTAAAACTATTTACAATGTTATTTATTATTGCCACTGTATTTCCTATTAAAACCCTAATCATTAATAGAAATTTGTTGGTTTGGGAAGGAAAGCTTTCATTTTAAGCCTTTTTCTAAATCAGGAAAGTAGGTTTCTTTTCGAACAGAGTCTTTAAGATCTTCCCTAAAATTCTGTTTCGGGATTGCTGATCTAAGGATTCCTTAGATCCTTATTTAGTGAAATATGTAATGACAAACTTCATTTCCATCCATAATGTTTTGAAGCCTCCAGAGGCAGCTTATGGGAGGGAACATTTTTAAAAGGGAAATTCAAGACAAATGATAAACATATGCATAAAGTATGCATAAAGTATGCATATTCTTTAAGTGTCTTATATCGAAACTTAAATTGATTTTTGAACTGAAGGAAAGATTAATAAATTTCTGCATGATATCTTCTGGGGGACAGTTTCTTGAATTTAAAGAGGGGAGCCTGCAGTCCTTGCCACCCACAATTTTCAAATCTCAGATATCCTGTGTTGATAGCAATAGCAATAGCACTTACACTTATATACCGCTTTACAGTGCTTTTACAGCCCTCTCTAAGCAGTTTACAGAGTCAGCCTATTGCCCCCAACAATCTGGTTTCTCATTTTACCTACCTCGGAAGGATGGAAGGCTGAGTCAACCTTGAGCCGGTGAGATTTGAACTGCCGAACTGCAGCTAGCAGTCGGCTGAAGTAGCCTGCAGTACTGCACTCTAACCACTGCGACACCTCAGCTTGATAGTCATTTAGATCTTTGATGAAAGGGGCCTGCCTGTTTCACGAAAAAAGGGATGCTACAGAGGAAATGTAGCCCCACCTACTATTGATATGTAGCTCCAACAAATTTCCCTACTCCACTTTGAAAGTCTCTTCAATTGTATCGGAGTGCAAATCCAGATGCCTATATCATTCAGATATTCTGCTCCACTGGTAACAAGCTTTCTTCATTGTATTGTAATGCAGAAAATCATATTTAAGATATAAATGGATTGGCACATTGATTTCAGGAATTGTCAACCCAAGATAAGAAGGTTTGCAATTCCATTTATAACAGAATGTTCTTAATGAGGATTAAAATTAAATGATCAGTCACAATTGTATTTATAGAAATATTTCAGACTGATCATCTAGGAGTAACTCGTAGAGGAATTAAAATTTGACAGTTTCTCTATTTGTTGGGTTTTCTTTACAGGAACAACAATCGTGGGCTTCTACAAAATCCGTGCTGTGGATTACTGGGGCAGGCCAGGTCCATTTTCTGTACCTATGTTCTACAGAGAACCATCTTAAAAAGAAGCAAAAAATGTCCATCAGAAGTTATGTAGGCTGGTATATCAGAAGTTATATATGGATGGCTAAAACTGCAAATTGCAGGTAGCTTTTTATTACAGGAAAACCATAACCCTTAAAAGGATGGTTTTCTTGTTCTTAACAAAATTCTTCCTTTTTTGGCTTAGTTTTCTGTTGTTCTTCCACCAATATTGTGGAGAGGCGCTTCTCTCCCATATCATTTTTAAGCACTCTCCTGGAATTCCATCCCAGAAATTATGAGAACAAAGTAGAACACTGCTCAACTACATTTTCATCCCTATAGTGCCGTAATTGGCAACAAGAACGCCCAGTTATTACCTGGAGTGAAATAATGATAATTTCAAGCTGCAGACTCTCGGTGGCATGAAAACAAGATGGATTTGAAAACCTTCCCTTAAAGCTACCACAAAAGGGTGTGCCATTTAGATTCCCAGCCACAATATCCAGTAGTGGGATTCAAATAATTTAACAACCGGTTCTCTGCCCTAATGATTTCTTCCAACAACCAGTTCACCAAACTGCTTAGAAAGTTAACAACCGGTCCACCCGAAGTGGTGTGAACTGGCTGAATCCCACCACTGACAATATCATGGTTCAGGGATGCCCATTCTCTCGTCTGTGACCCTGTGCCAGGCTAAGATGTGTTGGGAACCGGGCCGTGCAAGCATCAGGCGAATGCACAAAGCTACATTCGTGCAAGCGGTATGTGTGAGAAACTATCCGTTTCCCTTCCCCTTCTACCGCCACCACTGCCAGTCCACAGAACTGGAAAAGTTGGGATCATGGTGGGTTCATAGAGAACATGAGCCCTCATTCCCATAATCCAGTTAAAGAAGAAGAAGATCCCCCTTCTTGAGCTTCTACCCAAGCTTGGAATAAGGCAGCTTTCTCTGCCTCAATCCACTTCATTCTTTTCTTCAAACTTGGCATCATTCAAACATATCACACCCTCACTTTTTTTTACAGCATCAGGAAGGAGGTAGAAGGAAGCCTCCTTCCAAAGAGTAGAAGGCAGCAGAAGCTATAAACAGTCCAGCTTGAATACTTGTGTAAGGAGAAACATCCATGTGAAGCTTGTTTTAAACAAGGATAATTTTAACACAGGGATTGTATTTTCAATAAATACATATTTACCTGAAAAAGCATTTACTTAGAGATGGGTGAGGTAACATATTCCGATTTTCCTGTCAGAATATTTAAGAATGCCTTCCTAGAAAATGTATGCCTTTCCAATAAATAAGGTATGTCCAAAAAAAGTCAAGATAGGGATTACAATAATGCGATCAAAGCACCTCTTTTGCACATACATTGCAGAGCTTTGATTGCACTGTAATCATTATCTTGATTTTTTTTATCATGCCCTGCCATCTTGGGTTTTTGACCACACCTGTGAATGTCCTTGAATTGTACTCAGCACTGTCAGCTTTATAGCTTAGGGATCTTCAACTAGGGCTAAAACTATGAGTAGCACTGTGTTGAGACATAAGCAAGGTGAGAAGTTTGAATCAGGCAATCTCAATTCAAATATCATCCCAGTTACTAACCTACTAGTTTTTCTTAAGTGGCCCACTGCCAAATGGGATTGTAAAGATTGCCAATTCTTTTTTAAAAATGAGAAAAAAATACTACTTTTTTGTCATGTTGGGGAACAAAAGAAAGAGACCAGAATTAAAGGCATCAGAGTCCAACAGAGATTTAGATAGAACTTATATTTGAATATGTTAAGAGGAAATGATGGTGCTGAATTTGTTTGCACATGCCCAAGCATACAAGGTTTGAAAGTTCAAAAATAACCTTTGCCTTCCTTAGCAAAAAGGTCTTTTATTTTTATTGTAGGAATTCAAATGTTCAGCTTTGATACTAAATGTAAATTTTACTTAAATAAAGATTTTCTGTAAAAAAGCAAACTTGCACATATGCCTATATGGGAGTAATTGGGGATTTGCATGACCTAGGCACATTTTAGTTGTGGAAGTTATATCATCTAATTCTACTTCAGGCACGCTTGTTAGGCACAAAGCTTCAACCCGTTCCTGCAGTGACAAGTACACAAATCTTGTATTTTATATCAGCATCCTTGCAAGCATGAAATGTTCAAGGAAGTATCTAACAGGAAAGTGGAGGTTTCTGTACAACCACAAACAACTACAAGTTATTTGTTCGTAGGAGTGCAGTACTTTCCATTGCTTCTCAGGCAGCCTCAGAATTTGATGAATACAAAATAATAACAGTTTGCATATCTGAAACTCTCATCACTGGTTAAATAAGCCAACGCATCCGCTTCACATCCTCATGTATGAGTACAAGCCCGGTGGTTTTCATTGGAGAACAGATCATATGTTTAGGTCAGGGGTGTCAAACTTGTGTCAGCACGGAGTTGTCATGTGACATATTGCACTTTTTTTGCTAAACTGGGCATGGGCGTGGCCAGTGCGTGACGCATTTGGGCACATGTGCCGTTAGTTTGACACCCCTGGTTTAGGGGATGGTCATTAAATAATTAACAATTCCATAAGGGTGCTACAGGTTGAACATTATGAAAACCTACCCCAATGATCTGAATATCTGAGTCTTCCCCTTCTCTGATATGGAAGATTTGGTGTTTTTCTCATCTTGCCTATCCATGCTAAGCAAGCTAGCTTATGACTATTAATATTGTTTTAAAATGTCTCCAGAAGCTACAGTTGTAAATTTAGACAGAAGGGAAAAGAAGACATTTTGGTTAACAAGAATGGTTAGATGGTGTGACTGACGTGATGGGCGTGAATTTGGGCGGACTTGGGGAGTTACTGGAGGATGGGGGGAGGCTGGCGTGCTATGGTCCATGGGGTCGCGAAGAGCCAGATATGATTTAGCGACTGAATAACAACAAAAATTGACAAGAAAGGTTCATAATGAGGTTTATTCATTTAAATGGATTCTTATCCTTATTCATACCAATGCTTATTCTCACATAGTTATAAATTACATTGCAGCATTAGAAAGACCATTCTTGTCACCGTTTTGTCCATACTTCCAAGACATTATACCAATAGGAATTGAAGAAAATGTTGCAAGGAATAAAGAGGAGGGGGAACTGCCTAATCTAAATAAGCTGTGCTTTGACATCACCCATAAACTATGCCCTGCATACGTAGAAGGTAAAATGGTTAATCAGTCGTCAACAGAGGGTTTTGGAAATGGTAATAGGGAAAATGTACCTTTAAGGATCTTTAAGCATGAGCTAATGAATGAATGCAATGCCCCTTCTGTCCAACATCCAAAAACAAAAACCTCCATAGTTCAAACTTATAAATTAAATGTCTCCTTTGTGGAGCATAATTTCCGAATCCTACTGAGAAATTTGGAATGAGCCACCATACCAGATAATTTGCTAAATAATTAGACACGCGCAATAAGGAGTAAAGCTGAAGCCAGGATCAAAGAACCACCAATTGCTCAGGAAAACGTCATCTCTTGAATAAAACACTCAAATAAGAAAGCCACACTGTTCTCTTTCCTTGGTAAGCAGATACAGTAGATGGTCTGCAGGATCTTTATTGAGGAGCTTCCTCAATTCTATACTTCTAGCAAACGCTGGCAACAGCAAATTGGAGATTCTCCATTTTGGATGGAACTACACAAAGAATAGCGGAGGGCCCATAAAAAGGCCCCCTTTGCAATCTCTAGGTTAATGTGAACTACAATTTTCAAATAGTTTGTCCTTCCATACATAACTGACAATGTAACCATATATTGTCCTTCCTTACATAACTCTGGTATAAACCAAAGGTGTTTTCAAAAGGCAACTGCTTTCTTGTTTTGTTCAACAACAACAAAAAATATCCAGTTGCCTTTTAAGGAAAGCATCTTTGGGACAACCATGATTTTAGACAACTGAGAATTTCCATACACATCTTGTGTATAACTGATGCTTCTCTATTTAATAAGTCAAGAGATAGAATTAATGCAGGAGAGGGAAAACTTGGCATAGGATTTTGAGAAACTTTGTAGTAGGAAAATTACATTCATAAGGCCTGTATCTTTTGCTGAAGGATTCAGTGCCATATCAGGTGAATATTGCCCAAGAAAGGTTAAATTAAAATTAAAAGATAATTGAAAAAGGTGTAGTTTTTAAACAGATGCATCAGTTTATGAAAGAGTTTGAGAAGTAATGTGCTGTATCCTTGAGCCAGTTTTCTTTCAAAAATCTAAATACTAGAAATCAGAACTTAAATGTGCTTTGAAAAAAATGAAAGAATTTGTGAGGAACATGTTTGAGATGTCAACATTAGGCCTTTGACTTCATCTCTGGACTGGAGGAGTTTCGGTTTAACAAGCCCCTGTGGAGACAAACAAAATAAACACCCTTTAGTTCCTGTAATGTAAACAAAAAGTTGCTCAGATCATTTATTTACTTATTTCTATACATGGCAATTCCACAAGGCATTTTTTTTACATTCCTTACTTATAGGAGAATCAATAAATACTACAGTTGGAGTTCAGGCCATAAAATTAACTGGCAATAGTACAATTTTAATTCTGAGGCAGATTTAGTTTGTTTAAGGGATTCATTGCTAGAAAAGATGACTGCAATCTCAAACTTGAGACAGCTTTTTTAAAAATTCATAATTGCGGTTGAACTAAATGTGGAAGGCTTTCTATATGTAGTCTTCGCAGAAGCATTTTGATCATCTGTTGTTGGAGTCCTTGGCTAAATCATCATGCTGTGGTGTGGTTTATTTAACCATAATTTATTAAACCACAATTTCTTAGATCTTATGGTTTATTAAGGTTCACACAACATGCTGAGCCAAACCAATTACAATACAATACAATTAAACTCTATTATGAGGAGTCCTTGTTGCTCTCTGAACTAGATTGTTGTCTTTCAGATGTTTCATTACCCAACATTAACATTATCAGTGCTAACATTATGGTTTGGTGCAGTGTATGAACCAGATCACTATCCTGAATTGTACTGATCATGCGCCAGGAATTCTCATGATCTTAGAATCTGAGGCCAGGACTAAAATTGCCTAGACTGAAACAATCTTCCCACATTCTTCCTTTTCATAGACAATATCAAATTTGGTCTTCTGATAGATCAGTGCCTCCTGTTTGCCCCAAAGAAGTCAAATTTATGGCTGGAGCCATTAGGCCTTTCCACATACCTGACTGTAGCACCGGCTGGAACATGCCGGTCATGCAGATTTCCTCCTGCTTCTGCTGCACAATTTTCTGAATGGCAGGAGAAAGGCCCCGAGGGTTGCGGGAGAAAACAATGGCATAGCCATCATCACAGGACCCATCCTCTTTCAGAGTGCGGCAGGCATAAGTGATGGCATAGTTATCGTAATCTGTGTCAATCACCCAGTAATTATCACCTGGAATACAAAACCGAGTGCACCTAATGAGTTCTGATAACTATTGATCGTGTCAGAAATGAAAGGGTCAGTATTAATTCATGGACCCCGTGTCCTTCCTGCATGTTTTTTGTTCACACACACAAAAAAACCATTCAGAATTTTGAAAAATCTTCCTGAGAGTGTAGGGCAGGGGTGTCAAACTTGATTTCATTGAAGATCGCATCAGGGTTGTGTTTGACCTCGGGGGACCAAGTGTGCATAGCCAGCTCAATGTCCTGCAGCCTGCGTATGGTCCTCCTGGGCTCCGTTTTCAGCTATGAAGTTCTGCCGGAGCCCTCTGCCAGCAAAAATTGAGCCCAGGAGGGTTGCGGTCTCCCAAGCTCCATTTTCACTGGCAGAGGGCAGCAGGAGGCCGTCATAGCTGAACACAGAGCTTGGGCGGGCCACACGCAGCCCTCCTGAGCTTTATTTTTGCTGGCAGAGGGACTGTAGGCCAGTCCTTTGCTGTTTCCAGGTCAGCCCCCCGGGCCAGTTCTAAGCACCCCCATGGGACAGATCCAGCCTATGGGCCTTGAGTTTGACAGCCTTGTTTTAGGGCATAGACCTTGAAAAGACAAAGAGAACAGCTAATCAGGCAGATTTTTCATTTGAGTGATTAATATCTTAATGTCTTCAAATTGTTGCTCACCTTTTTTTTTAACAAAGATAGAAAGCAGTACAAAGGAGAGAGGAAAAAGTAGTAGGGTGACATACATTTTCTTGCCAGAAAATATAACAATGTAGGTTTTTCCACCATTAAAGGTAAAGATTCCCCTTGCACCTATGTGCTAGTCATTCCTGACTCTAGGGGGCGGTGCTCATCTCCGTTTCAAAGCCAAAGAGCCAGCGCTGTCTGAAGACATCTCCGTGGTCATGTGGCCGGCATGACTAAACACCGAAGTCGCATGGAACGCTGTGACCTTCTCACCAAAGGTGGTTCCTATTTTTCTACTTGCAGTTTTACATGCTTTCAAATGGCTAGGTTGGCAGAAGCTGGGACAAGTAACGGGAACTCACTCCATTATGCAGCGCTAGGGATTCGAACCGCCAAACTGCCGACCTTTCTGATCAACAAGCTCAGCATCTGAGCCACTGCGTCCCTCAATTTCCACCATTACTAAGATGTTTTTCAAGTTATGATGCCTGCCATTTGAAATACACTCTAAAGCAGGGTTTCCTAACCTTGACAGCTTTAAGATATATTTCAACTTCCAGAATTCCCCATCTGGCTGGGGAATTTTGGGAATTAAAATTCACATGTCTTAAAATTGCCAATCTTTGGAAACCTCTTAATTTGAACTGCCACATCACCAAGTTTCATTCTTAGTGGATTGTGTGACTTTGCTTAGAATTTAAACTGAATTTATTTTAGAATGTTCTTCTGGCATTACAGGAAGGAATTGGGCAGTTTTTTAGAATTAGGACATACTTTTCATTCTCACTGAAGCCATCTTGAATATTTTTTAATACAACTGTGAGTCATATAATCAATAATAAATAGAGGGATATGCATACAAAGGACTAGGTTATTGTCAAAAAGACTGCAAACAGTCAAATGGATATACGTTTGTGGAGATTATCAGTCATCCAAGTCATAGTTGTCTCAAAAGTGCTTCTTCAAAAGGTAACTTTTGAAGTTTTAAGGAAGAAGAACCTCAAGGAAAAAAATAGTCCAGTTTCCTTTTGAAAACAGCACTTTGGAGTGTCATAGTTTTTCCTATACATTCTTGGCCATAAATGTACAGGAAAAGCAAAACAAATATGGCTGGAAAGAAGTAGAGTAGAGGTGCCTAAAATTATGCACAACATGATGAAAGTAAATAGAACTGCCTCTTCCTCTTTCATTCTGGAGTCATCTAATGAAACTAGTCAGCAATTCAGAACTTCTCATTTTCTTCGATGCAACACGTAATTGAAGAATTCTCTACCAGAAGATGAAATAGTCATTAAATATATGATATATCCGGGATAGCGAACCTATGGCACGACTTGCATTTTTACGTGCTTTCAAACTGCTAGGTTGGCAGAGCTGAGACAAGTAACGGGAGCTCACTTCATTACACGGCGCTAGGGATTCAAACCGCTGAACTGCCGACCTTGTGATTGATAAGCTTAGCGTTTTAGCCAGTGAGCCAGTGCATCACTATATCTTCCTTACTTTATATTAATTTGTGTTAGTTTTTAACTTCACTTTAAAAAGTTTTAATAATATATATTTTTTAAATGTAGGCAGGAAAATGATGTTGCCCTCATGCTCTGCTTAAAAACTAGGGGAGGGGGGAACTGACCTCCACTTGACAAATAGCTTGCCAGCCCTTGATAATTCATGAACATCTTGGCTGGTGTAGTGGGATCAGGTACTGAATACTGAGCCGCCATATCAGCACAGACCATCCAGAATCTAAAACAGAAAGATATTGAAATTAATTTTAATTTTTTTCTTATGTAACTGACATTTTTCTCTTTTGCCTGGAATATACAGTGCTTTCATCCTGTTCTGATTTCGGTATTATACTATTTATTACATTAAATACCTATGGGCTAGGGAATTCTGGGAGTTGAAGTCCACACATCTTAAACTTGCTGAGATTTCGAAACACTGGTTTACTAAGATGATAGCTCAAAGCCATACCATGCCATGCCAAGTGCAATCTGCTTGTCTCTGCATTAGTTTTTTTTTCCTTTTTGTTCATGCAATATGTACAACAAACCTAGGGTCTGCATTTCCACAAAAATGCTAAATTTTGTATTTTTTGAAATTTGGTAGGGATTTTTGTGGCTTAGTTAGTATGATGCATAAACCTAAGTCATTCTGTGATTTTTCTGTTTTGTTGTATTGTGTAAATTCAGAAACCACTGAAATGAATCAGTGCAGTGGTTAAATTAGTTACGTGGTGGTTGAATGAATCTGACTTCCCTGCTGACTTTGCTTGCCAGAAAGTTGCAAAAGGGGATCACATGACCCTCCCTGGAACCATCATAAATATGAGACAGTTGCCAAGCATCTTAATTCTGATCATGTGACCAGGGGGGTGCTGCAGCGGTGTGAAAAATGGTTCATAAGTTACTTTGGGGGGGGGCATTTTAATTTTGAATGAGCACTAAATGAACTCTTGTAAGTTGATAATTATGTGCATTAGTGACAACAGACAACTGAATTGATGCACACTAATCACTGCTAGACAATCTAAGCATATAATGTAATTTTCAGCAATGGCAACTTGATGCCCTCTATATCCTTTGGATTATCCAATTCCCAACATTGTTGATGGTTAACTCTGCAGTTTAAGACTTTGATAACCAAATCGTCTGTCAGACTCATTTTACTTATTTGCAGCCTTCACAATGCCTGACTTCTCACATCATGTGGTTAAAGCACCAAGCGGAAAACAGGAAACCCATTCTCCTCTGAGGCGTAAAAAAAGCCTGCTGGGTGACTTTTGAGCCAGTCACTCTCTCTCCACCCAATTCACCTTGCAGGGTTCTTATTGTGGGAAAAATAGAAGGAAGGAATACTGGGAATACTTGAGTGAGTTATAAAAAAATAGTAAATGCAGGATAAGAATCCAATGAATGAATAAATAAATAATAACATAGGTTACTTAACCTAAAAACTGCGGTGGCGCAGTGGTTAGAATGCAGTATTGCAGGCTACTTCTACTGACTGCTGGCTGCCAGCAGTTTGGCAGTTTGAGTCTCACAGCTCAAGCTTGACTCAGCCGTCCATCCTTCCGAGGTCGATAAAATGAGGACCTAGATTGTTGGGGGCAATAGACTGACTCTCTAAACCACCCAGAGAGGGCTGTAAAACACTGCGATATGTGGTATATAAATCTAAGTGCTATTGCTATTGCTTGGCCTGATCTTGCTGGGTGAAACAGGTCATTGTGATTTGTGAGTCTTGGGTTACATTTGTAAAAAAACTCAGATTTATTCAATGAACCATGGCGATATAAGCCAAGGCTTCCACTTTGTGACTTCCACATTAGAGTCGCTGGGCATCTTGATCACAAAAATGTAGTCCTACATAAAATGAACAAGTGCCTAATGACACAGAAATGCTAGTTACACATATGCAGCTGCAGCTTACCCAAAAAGCTGCATCCTGCCTTTGGAAGATGCAGTCATAGTCCCATCCTCCTCAATGGTGTATTCAGCTGAGATATTATCCTGTAGAAACAATCCTTCTGGGTCCTTCTTGGCCAGAGCATACCATTTACCTGCATACTAAAATACAAAAAAATAATAGTTAAGGTTACAAGGACAGTGAGTACATCTTCACAATGAACACTGCACAAGAGATGACTACAAGTTAAAGTAACTGGATCTGATGGAGAGATGGAGAAACTCTTGCAAACTGATTCCCTACGTGTCCTTAATTTAAATACAGGTCTTAAACCATTGTCTAATTTGGATACAGTGAAACCACCTCCTGAATCTGTCTAAATAGTTGGAAGCTTGGTCTAGTGATTAAGGTGCTAGGCTAGAAACCAGGAGGCTGAATTCCACTCCCACCTCAGCATAGAAGCTAGTTGGGTGATTGTGGGCCAGTTCTTCTCTCAGCCCAAGTCACCTCCCAGGATTGTTGTTGTTGTTGGGGACAATAGGAGGAGGGAAGGATATTAGGTTTGTTCACTGCCTTGAGTTATTTGGCACAAGAAACCATTGGTTGCCCTCCAACACCATTGGATGACATTACATCTCACTGCTTTAGCAGAGTAAGGAAGATACTCAGAGATGATTCACACCCTGGTCAGTGTCTCTTCGCACTTCTACGAAGACATCAAAGCATAGCCAGCCAAACAAATAGGTTTAAAAATAATTTCTATCCTTGGGCTGTCAGACTCTTAAACACAACCACAATCATTCCACGCACACGTGGAAACGTATGATTAGTTTTTTCTTTTTCTTTCTTTTTTCTTTTCCTAATTACTTGCATAAGGATTATTCTTCATACTATTTATGTTGTTTGTATTTTTGTCATGGATTGCACCAGTGAGGCCAAAACCAATTTCGTTGTATACATGATGTACAATGACAATAAAGGCTCTACTATACTGTATGTATAAAAACATATACAAAGGCATGATATAAGTAAATAAATAGAGATTAATGAATGCTGAAAGCTATTCAAACAGAAGAATGAAGTAATAATTTATTTCTTATTTTAAAAGTGGTCATTAACAGTGAAAATAACCACTTTTTATGGTTGAATAGCTTGTGAGAGCAATACTAGGTAGCTATTTGCAAGACGACACATTCAATTGCACATTAAGAAAATCCTTGATGCAAAGGACCAATTAATAATGGAACCAAACTGTTGAAAAAATACAATTCTTGTTTTTCTCATGGGAGGCCATCCAGCATAGGCTGAATTGGGAAATTTGTGCCCTTATAGATTTATTGAATTATGTTTCCCATCATCCCTCACTATTGGCATATGGGTTGGGGCTGCTGAGAGTACAATTCAGCAAGAACTGGACAGGCACAGGTTAATCAATCTGTCATTTATCTACGTGAGAAACTCTGTCCCAGTGTTTTGGATTCAATGGCCCAAAGCCCCCTGTCTACCTCTCTGGTTCTGCCTGGAAGAGCCTCTGAGTTAACAGCAGGGGTGAAATCCAGCAGGTTCTAACAGGTTCTGGAGAACCGGTAGCGGAATTTTTGAATAGTTCGGAGAACCTGCAAATGCCACCTCTGGCTGGCCCCAGAGTGGGGTGGGAATGGGGATTTTGCAGTATCCTTCCCCTGCCACGCCCACCAAGCCACACCATGCCCACCAAGCCACACCCACAGAATTTCACCACTGGTTAACAGCCACTATACAATACAATGGCAGAGTTGGAAGGGACCTTGGAGGTCTTCTAGTCCAACCCCCTGCCTAGGCAGGAGACCCTATACTGTTTCAGACAAATGGCTATCCAACATCTTCTTAAAGACTTCCAGTGTTGGGGCATTCACAACTTCTGGAGGCAAGCTGTTCCTCTGATTAATTGTTCTGACTGTCAGGAAGTTTCTCCTCAGTTCTAAGTTGCTTCTCTCCTTGATTAGTTTCCACCCATTGCTTCTTGTTCTACCCTCAGGTGCCCTGGAGAATAGTTCGACTCCCTCTTCTTTGTGGGCTAGGAAATTAAATTGAGTCAGGCATACTTAAAACTTAAATAGGAACCAACAAGAAATATAAAGAGTGTGGAATAGACTGGGAAGCTCATCTGGGTCCAAGCTAACTGCGGAACTATCTCCCCCCCCACCCACCCCAGGACAAGCCTGCAGAAAAATCATGTTGTGGACCTCATCAGTCAAGGAATTTTGACTGATAGGATCCAAGAGAAGAGCCTTTGGGGCCATGGTTCCTGCCCTTTGTAACATTGTATACCACACCACACGCCCCAAGGTGAGATCCATACCCACCATTCTGACCTTCTGTAAGGGCCTGAAGACCCACCAGTTGGCCTGGAGCCCCAATAGAGGCACGTTACACTTGACAGATTAAGAGAAAGACTCCTACCTCTCCCCATGTGCATCACACTCCCTTCCTGCCCAACCTTTAATTGTCAATTATTATTGCTATTTATTGCGCAGTGATTGTAAGCCCGCCAGAGTTGCCTTTAGGCGAGATGGGCAGCACAAAAATCATGATGGAACGGAGTGGAGTGGAATGGAGGGAAGGGGATGAATGTGTGAACGAGTGAGTGAGTGAATGAATAAATGAATGAATGAATGAAAAGTGTTAAAAAACAACACAACCAAACAATCAAGAGAAAGCAATGTGATACTGATCTCATATTATTGTCAAAAAAACCATTATGAACCTGACTGTTATGAAATCAGCAAGAGTAGAGCTGGATTTGAAGGAGGTTTTAGCTTGATTTACCTGCCTTGGTGATAACTCTCTTTCCTAAGTTAGGGGGATGAAATAGATACAGCAGTCCATTCCCCCCATCCCATACACCAGGGGTGTCCAAACTTGGGAACTTTAAGACTTGTGGACTTCAACTCCCAGAATTCCCCAGCTGGGGAATTCTGGGAGTTGAAGTCCACAAGTCTTAAAGTTCCCAAGTTTGGACACCCCTGCCATACACTGTACAGTATACATATCCTCTAAGCCAAAACTATAAAACAAAGAGGAATAAGACTGATTTGCAAGTAGATTCCCACGAGCACAGTAAGTTGAGATTTAAAAAAAAAAGAATCAAAACGCTGACTCTGGTAAGACTAACACATTTTAGAAACCAAGTTTGGTTTGTGTGCAGAAAGTTATGTGGACTTCAACTAATGACTTTACTTTAATCCACATGCTCTTTGCCCTTGATATTAGTTCATAGTTACCCGTTTGGAGTCAAAGTCTTCCTTCACAGTGAATGAGTCCACCACACATGAAGTCTGTCCCATGCATTCATTAATCATGAAGATCAGGGTCATCAGGAGGGTGTAGTGATTGTATTTCATTCTGTAAAGCAACACAATGGAGCCCAGATTAAAAAGACATCTCTATCTACCATAATGCCTTGCTTTTATTTACTTGGTTACCGGCATTCGTCTTCTAGTACTTAACTTCAAAGATTCTTCCCTCACTTTGAGTTCAAAGTCAGGGCATATATTACTACAGGTAAGCTCTGCGAGATATTGCCACAAACGGGTAAACTGGAGTTGAACTGAGGTCAAGTCGCAGAACAAGGTGAGCACTAAGCAACTCAAAAGGCCAAATAATTAGATGGCTTGTTCCTAACTTCATGTACACCACATTATTGTTTGCTTGTTCGGTATTTTGTAAAAACAAAAGTCACCTCAATTGATAAAATGCAGGAGAGTTGTCGAAGAACCATCTCGCTCTTCACAATTTTTAAAAAGTGACAAGTGACGGGACGGGAACAAGAAGGCATGTTACTACTGCAGCGAAATCTCTTCGGCGGTGTTTCTCAATCTTAGCATCATTATGACATGTGCACTTCAACTCCCACAATTCCCCAGTCAGCCATGTTGGCTGAAGAAATCTGAGAGTTGAAGTCCACATATCTTAAACTGGGGAGATTAAGAAATGCTACTGTATGTGGAATGGGAAGAGTTAAGACAGGGGTATCAAACTCAATTTCATTGAGGGCCGCATCAGGGGGCGCGCGGGGGGCCAGCTCAACATCACTTATATCGGGGGGCACCTGTGCAGACCCAAGTGCTCTGCCAGTGAAAATGGAGCTCGGGAGGGCTGCCTGCGGCCCACCCGAATTGTGTTTTCACTGGCAGAGGCACCGCAGGCTGGTCCTTCGGTGTTTCCAGAACAGCTCTGCAGGCCACATCTAAGCACCCCGTGGGCTGGATCTGGCCCCTGGGCTTTGAGTTTGACACCCCTGAGTTAAGAGGTTGAAGTTTCTTCCAGTAGGAATGGTTTGCTCACAAACTTCAAACTTACAATGGAAAACTAGGCCCTCTGCATCTTAGCATGCACCACAACAGCAACACAACCATGGACGCACAAAAGCAAAAGCAGGTGGAGCCAGAGCAGTGGGAACACCATGTGCAGAGTTGTCCTAGATTTTACTGGGCCAAAATCTGACTTGTCTATATCTAGTGTGACATCTTATACAATACTGTAAGTGAGGAAGGATCATGGAGATGATGTTGAATATCCTTTTTACAAAAGATAAACAATTCTATATAGAATAATTATAAAGATGTAACATCATTGGATGATTTCAGGATGATGTAATAAAATGTCATAATATAAATTTACTTCAAATTTAATATGTCTTATATTGAAAGGATGTAATAATAGCTAGGCTTAATGGATGTTTAATAATTATATCAATCTGTATACAAGTATATTAGATTGATGATACTACCGCGTTTCCCCGAAATTACGACATGTCCTGATAATAAGGCCATGCCATATTTTACCTGTGGGCAAAAATATACGCCCTCCCTCAATAATAAGCCCCCTGGACAACCCCCTCTCCAGCAGGCAGAATGCCACTCACCAACCTAGCAATATCCCCAAGGCGCAAAGCAGCAGGAGCCAGGGGGAGGGGGGCAAAGATGCTCACATTGCTTGATGCCTTTGGGATACTGCTAGGTTGGTGGATGGTGCTGTGCCCAGCTGGAGCAGGGGGTTGCCTGGCAGCTGCTCTCATGAACAGTTGCCCGGCAACCCCCCTTTCTAGCCAGGCAGAGCGCCACTCATCAACCCAGTAATATCCCAAAGGTCCTAAGCCATGTGGCACTCTGCCCAGCTGGAAAGAGAGGTTGCGTGAGCACTTGTTCTGCCTCCAGCTCCCGTGCCTCCCAGCCTCACCATGCCCAGCTCTCCCTGCAAGGCTGGGCCAGGCTGCCATTGCCACAGCCCTGCTGACGCCGCCACCACCATGCTCCGAGCATAACCGGCTTCCAAACTCCGGAGATCCGCTGCTGAGTCTTCCGGCAGCAGCCTCTCTGGAACTACGCTCTATGGTTGTGGGCTGGCTGTTGGAAGACTATTATTTAAATTTAAGGATAATTTTGTTGTAATAAAGGATAAGCAAGGGAGGGGAAGTATATATGTCTAGATGACTCCCTCTAAACAATATTATTTTTAATAAACAATAGGAAGAAAAAAATGCTGTGGAAAGCAGCATCAGCCCTAGAGATCTCTGCATGTTCATGTCAGTCGCAGGAAGCTGGGCCTGTGACAGACGTAAAGAATTAGCACCACCCAGGCTGAGTTCCAGTTAAGCTGATTTATTTCTCATGTCTATACACATGAACAGAGTCAACTAATGGTCAGCACTTAATTAGCACACTAGATAGGAGTTAAGTGGAATTCAAGAGGCGTTGGACTTAGAATGCTGATTCCAGGCTGATTTCTTGCTTAACTCTGCCCTCCGGCTTTCCTTCTTGTTCTCTTACATTCTGCTGTTGCTGTCCCCTCCCCAAACAATCTCTCTAGCTCAGACTTTCAAAACATTTTGGGAGGGTTGCCCTTGGCTTTTAAAGGCATATTATGACAACCACAATAAAAGCAAAACAAAAGGCAAAGTCAGCACAAAATTATGACTGTGAGATGGACAAATGCAACTTTTAATATAAAGGGAAATTAAAGTGTGGTTGAAGAAAAAAACTATATTAGCTCAATTAATATGATCAATTAATTATTAATTAATTAATTAATAATTCTCTATGTATGTAATAATATCCCCCTGGGGGATATTATGAACATTCTAACCCAGCAGCAACTTTCAGAGGGTATATATACTATGTACCTCCGGTTATTTAGCTCAACTAGATTGCAAGAACTATGGTGAAAATGATTGAGGAGCTATAATGAGAGGGCTATAATTTTGGGGGCTATAATGAGAGAACAAAGAAATGTGAGACCCTATAGGTCATAAGTTGTCCTAAACATACCTCAGACATTCATTATTTCCCCTTGTGTTGGAATACTTCACCTGCACCATTCACCTTCAAACTTTCCATGCATGTATTAAATATGCCTTGGTAGAATAAATCATTTTGCCATTGTCCATCCTCTCTCACACAGCTCCCCCTTTGAATAATTTCACGAGTCATAAAATTATGGAACAATCTTATTCTTTCTTCTGTATCCATTGAAGGTTTTTCTAACCTGGCTTTCCTAAAGCGGCCTGCCACCATCTACCATCCCAGAATCACAATTGTTGAGATTGATGGTTGCTGAAACAGCAGCAGAGAGAATTGCTTGAATGCAAAAGACAGCAGGCTATTATCTCCCCGGTTAATATCTGCTTATGATCACAGATGTCATTTATCTCTTGGGCTTTCTAAAGCAAATTACTCCAGTCTTCACTGGATCTGATTAATTTACACCTGCTTCCAAGTCACCTGTTCCTTTCTCCAAAGTGGTTGTTTCCGACACCTTTGCAGCCTATTCACTCAAAAGACAACTCTGAGATTTTAAAACTCAGTTCATCAATATTCATTGTCTCAAGAGTTAAAACAAAACAGTGAGAAAAGGCCTGTTTCTCAAAAGACCCGTTGAACCACATCACTTCAAACTGATGGAGAGAGATCACTTGATAAAATGCACCATCTTGCAAAATTATTAGCACTGTGCCTCTCAAACTACCAGTTAGTGTATTTTGAATCTAGATCAGGAAGTGCGACATATGGCAATCAACCTTTGGGATGGTCTCTTATAAGTGATTCTCAGAGGGCTCCCTTAAGCTAGATAACACGTAACTTTTCTTGGGTTGCCTCTGACTTTTTGGAATGGTTTATTGAAAATTAGAATAGCAGTACCCTTTGGTTGGCCTTGATCTCTAAGCAAGGTCTGGTTTCTGGTTCTCCTGGTTGCAAAGACTAAATGTGTGTGTTTTCTTGTGTTATGTGATGTTGTGAAGTAACAATTCAGTCTGCCCTGCTGAAAATCTACTTTACGCAATCTGTTGCTTCAAATGATAAAGGGTTTTTTTTAGATTGTAGTTCTCCAACAACTGAAACTTTTCAGAAAGCAAAATGTAAAGTGTCTGTTCAGTTGTTATCTAAACCAGGGGTCTCCAAACTTGACAACTTAAAAACTTGTGGGCTTCAACCCCCAGAATTCCTCTTTGCTGGCTGAGGAATTCTGGGAGTTGAAGTCCACAAGTCTTAATGTTGCTAAGGTTGAAGAGCCCTGATCTAAACTACAACATGTGATTTCATTCTTTAGATGTTACCACCAGTTGTTGTATTACAAAACCCCCCAGCAGAATTTCCATCTAGCCAGTCTTGCAAACATTTAAGACTGCTAAATAATATGAAGTCCTCAGGACCAATGTTTCTCAACTTTGAGATGTCTGGACTTCAACTCCCAGCATTCCTTAGCCAGCATACTGGCTGGGGAATTCTGGGAGTTTGCCTATACAATTTTAAATTGCCAAGGTTGAGAAACACTGGTCTAAAAAGCCCATTCAGCAAAGGTCAAGCTGATGATATCACAGATGGTGGCTTTTTACCTAACCTAATTAACAGCAGAGAATAACTTCTACCTGACCTTAGCTAATCTTGAAAAAGCTAAGCAGGCTCAGAGCTAATTAATAGCTGGATGGGAGACTGCTAGGAAATGTGAGGCCTGTAGGTTAAGAAAATGAAAAAAGATAACTTTGAAGAAAGTAATAGAAAACCACTTTTATAATATGGCTAAGAAACTCCTCTGGATGTGTTCATAAAATCATCATTAGTTGAGCTCAGAAAATGAGCTCAAGTCATCATGATATATATATTTTTTGCATAATAGTTCAGCTCCTTTAATATTTTGCTAAGACAATGTTCTTAAATCTATTGTTCAATAGGAAGAATTCACACACAGCTCTCCCAAAACTCCTGTTGTACACCAGAAATCCTGAATTTATCTGCAATATTTATCTGCTTTTAGAGTGAACTGATTTAAACTGACAAAATCTTTCCTAACAAGGTTTGGCACAGTGACATGCGGTGAGGTTTAGGGCTGGTGAGGCTGGTGATATCATCAAATTATCATCATGAAGGGAGGACTGTGACAACTTTGATCTTTGCAAGCATGCAAGCAAAATACCCCAGGATCACGGTGGCGGGGACAGCAACTCCTTCCGCTGCGCTGCGGAAGAGAGCCACAGGAAGGAGGAGAATGGGACCTCCTGTGCATGTGGTCCCATTCCCCTCCTTCCTGTGGCTCTCTTCCGCAGCGCAGCGGAAGGGGTTGCTGTCCCCGCCACCGTGAACCTGGGATATTTTGCTTGCACGCGCAAGAAAGAGATGAAAGAGAAAAGGGGAGGTTTTTTTTCTTTTCCTGATGAGAGGGGTGAGGCTCTGCCTCCCCTGCCTCCCCTGACTGCACATCACTGGTTTGGCACCTCTATTATCTGCGGAATAGCTGAAAACCTTCATGCGCTAGATATATTTTAGGGCTAGGGCTAACTCATGAAACAAGAAAACAAATCTTTTTTAGGCATCTATCCACGAATCCAGCTATCTGATCTCTGTCTCATGAAAGCAATAAAGGGATAACTCTTTAAGATCACATTGATATCTGATAACAAGAAACATGGCATTTCTCTTAAATAAGCAAAAGAAAACAGGCTTTCTAAACAAACCTTCTGAAAAACCTACCTTGATATCTTGTTGGAGCTTCTGGAATTCATCGCAAATAATTCTTGCTGTTGAAGGACTACAGGTGACTCCCTTGTTCTTGCCTTTAAATAAGGAAGCTTGAAAAGACCCTAATTGGCTATTTATCTTTTGAATCTGAATAAGATGCTTAACTGTGGATTATCCATTATGTAAAAAACATCATCTGTAATCTTTGTACTCAGACTGTCCATCTTCAATTATCAATCAACACATCTTTTACATAACAGAAGAAACCAAACCAACCCCAAAACATCTAGAACCAAAAAACTTTGTCATTTCAGCATTGTGAAATAATCAGCCAGTTAAATGTGCAGAAGTCAATTTTAAAACTGCACCACAAGATCTGTGTTAGTAGTTAAACATACTTTTCCAGCTAAGCCCATTCCCTTTGGCTTTTGCAAAATATTTAGTACCAATGAGACTTTTATAACATTTTAACCCCTTCTTGCCAAAAGCAATACAAAAGCTCTTTGCTCACACATATCTTACTAGCCAAGGACTAATAAATCAAGAAGGTCTTGTCTTTCTCTTCATTATAGTTTATTTTCTATTTTCTACATTTTTTGCTTCTCTTTTGAGCCTTTGCCTTTCTATTCTTTTTTCTTTTAATTTGCATTAGATTTTACTACTCTCATTAAGATCCTGAATAAATGTTTTTTTTTTATTATAATGAATGCAGGTAGTCCTCAACGTATGACCACAGTTGAGCCCAAAATTTATCTTGCTAAGTGAGAAATTTGTCGAGTGACGTTTGCCCCATTTTACGACTTTTCTTTTCACATTGGTTAATGTGCACTGCACATTGAGTCACTGCAGTTGTTAAGTTAGTAATATAGTTGGTAAGTGAATCTGGTTTCCCCATTGACTTTGCTTGTCAGAAAGTTGTAAAAGGGGATCACATGACCCTGGGATCAGAGGTGGTATTCAGCCAGTTTGGACCGGTTCAGGCGAACTGGTAGTGGCGACCTGCTCCCCCGGCTCTATGCCGTCCTATTTAGCCACGTGTTCTAAGCCACGTGCATGTGTGCAAGCCATGTGTGCAAGAAAATTGCATGCATGGAAGGCCGCACACTCACGAAGTGAGTGCACGAGGGCCGAACCGGTGCTAAACGTATGTGAAACCCTCCCCTGCCTTGCAACCTTCATAAGTGTGAGTCAGTTGTCAAGCATCCAAATGTAAATCACATGACCGTGGGGATGCTGTCATGCTTGTAAGTGTGAAAAAATGGTCATAAGTCACTTTTTTCAGTGCTGTTGTAACTTCAAACAGTCACTAAGTGAACGGTTGTAAGTTGAGGACTGCCTGTATAAGAAATTCATTAGAATCCATTTATCTCTGAGAATAGATTATCCTACATTTATAGCTGCAACTGAGATTTATTGTTATTGTAGCCCAAACACATTAAAAAACCAGGTTTATCCATGAGCATTCACTTCAATGATACTTCTTTATAATTGATTATCTTTAGTTAATTATAGAAATGTAATAAATGACTCCTTCTTCTATTCTCCAAAGCTGTTGGAGAAAGGAGATTCAGACATGCTCTTTTTTTAAAAAAACTAGCTGACGTTGCCAGGGTATTTATTTATAGGGGGGAAATAACTGGACCAAATGTAATTTCTAATGTTGGATTTTCCTCCTTACCAGAGGGAGTCCCCCTGTGGGGTATTGTGAAGCCATTACCATGGCAATTCCATTGCGCTGCACAGTAGAAACTATTTTACGGCAGTACAGTAAAAGTCATTTTAAGGCACAAAAGGCTGTATCTTAACAGTACACACACTCCGAGGGGTTTTAGGAGTGTCTTACCCCCACAATATTTGTTTCCAGAGGGTAAGTCATCTGTTTACCAAGTTTGGTTGAAATTGCTCAAGGTGTGTGTATGCTGGAACATATACACACACACAGTCGGTTTTATAAATATAGAAGATTATCCTGCCAACATAATTCTTCCTCTTTCAAATTCTGTACCTAGAATGTAAAAATGGGCTACATAGGACTTTGTTATTCACTGATTATATTCCTTTCACACAGCATCAGATCACAATGGACAACCAAATCCAGGCAATAGTAGGTCAGAAATATGATGGACATTCTAGTCATTCAACAGTTGAGAAAAAAATCTTGATATGAAGGTTTTCTTTGTAATCAAGATTATAGGCATACAGTACTTATGCATTCACTTTTGAGAGCATGAAATTGCTTCAAACATGATCTGAGGATGAGGGAGATAGAGATGGCACTGAAATGACAGTAGAATATTGATTAACCCTAGCAAAATTTACCTACAGATTCATCATTCATACAAAATTAATGTTTCTTTGTCAGGATGTTGCTTAGCTCTTTTGTAGCCTGTGTATGTTTTTAAGGTGGGACAGTGTGAAACAAGAAGTCAAGGGAATCTCAATCCTATCCCACTGCATTTTCTTCACAAAGTGGGTATGATCAAACTGAAATTTGGCTTGCTATATGAAACTGTTGGGGATTTAATATAATGAGAAGATGCCTACAAACAAAGGATGCCTTGTAAAGTTGTCCTTGTGTATAGGATTGACATTGTTTCTTTGGGATGTGGTGGGTCTTCAAATTCTTGATACATCTTTTCAATCAGAAATGATAGTATAGGTGATTATCAGGCTGAGCCAGAAGGAGGAGTCAAGTATGTCATCAGTCTCGAGTTCCTTCATGCTCACAGGAGATCTAAGTCTAGCCGACCTTGAATTCTTATCAACCACCAATTTGATTTGACTGATAGTAGTTCAGATTCTTGTAGAGAAGTTTTAGCATGCAATAAACCTGTACTCATTTGAACTGTTTTGACTGCAGATTTTCTGCACTTGACAGATAGTGGATTAATCTATACACAGCCTCCTAGATACTTCTGTCTTCATTGCTTGCTGTCTGCAAAAGGTTAATAGCAGACAGTCAGCCGCTGTAGTATTTTATTTGATCCTAGCCTTCCTCAAGTGGTCTAAACACTAGGGTCAGAGGCTCACACCATCAGACTTCCAAAATTCTCCAGGGATTGCTTTTTCTTGCTCTTCCCTCCTCTTCACCTCTTGTCTCCAAGGTAGCAAGGTTGAAGAGAGAATTATGTCCTGTAGAGCAGGGTTCCCAACCCCAGGTCCATGGATCGGCACTGGTCCACAGCATGCCAGCAACTAGGCCATGCAAACAAGCAAAGCCCCATTCACAGTATGTAGGCAACACACAAAACTACACACTCTCCTGTCTGTGAAAACAGCTCTCTCCATAGCAGTGGACCCTGGTGCCCAAAAGGTTGGGGGCTGCTACTGTAAAGAGTTATATGGGTTGGATCCAGTGAGAGAGAGAAGAGAATGGGGATAAAGGAGTGGTAGAAGAGAAGAAAAAAACGTATCTTGCGGGCATCTTGCCCAAGAGCACCTAACCTAACCGGTGGCATTTGCTTAATGCAATTGGATGTTCTAAAAAGGATTTGCAAGGGGACAGTCTTGATCTGCAAGGAGAAAAGAAAACACAGGAGCATTGCTAAATGCAAACAGTTGATCCAAATCATTTTCAGTCATTGTGTATTCTGCATCTGATCAGTTAGTTGCGTACCTTACACCTCCTTCCGGGCCATGTCCCCATGGCTCTCCAGAGGGCAATGAAATGCCAGCCTACTCACTCATGGATAAGCTAAGCTGAATATGATAACTCTCTTGAAGCTGGATTTAAATAGCTAAAGAAGTTCACATCCCAGGCAGCCAGTCCTTCAGTCAGGATCAAATACTGCTTCAAATGTGGAAAACAAGGCACATGTCAACAAAAGGTTTTAAGGAGGCCAGTGGAGGCCAGATTTTGGAGTGAGGAAACATGTCATTTGCTAAATTCCCATAGTCTAAAAATGGACAGAGACATTGTCAAAACTGCCTTTTCTGTTTCAATGGGCTTATATGTTATCTCAGGAAATACATGATAGCGCCATTTCTTTGTAAGTTATAGTTAGCTTATAAGTCTCTCAGCAGAAGGGGTGTCCCACCGTGACAACTTTAAGACTTGTGGACTTCAACTCCCAGAATTCCCTAGCCAGCATGTTCTCCCCAAGGAGGGGGTGTTTGGGTCTTAAACTACCAGTCCGTAGAAAAATGGCAATATCCATCTATTTTTATCCAACTTTTAATGGTTCATTGAATTAATGTACTCCTTTCCTTAGATTCATTTTAACTTGGTCTTGGTTTTCATTGCATCCTTTTAATGTTTTAAATGTTCATTGCTATGTTTTATCACTTTCATTTTTAATGGTTGTAAGCTGACTTAAGTGACATATAGACAGAACCACAGGTTAGAAATTCAATAAATAAATGCAGAATAATGACTTGCTATCTTGAAGAGCTGATCTGGGCTGTTAGTTTCAACCATTGAAATCTTTCCTGTTTCCAATTCTTCTCTGAATGTTATTTCTTTCTTGCTTGGCTTTATTGAATTACTGGTTTTATTTACTGCCAATTCAGCCATATCCACAGGGGAAGGGCAAGAGAGGAGGGAAAAAGAATAGGAGAGATAGTAGGCATAAGAAATCAAAAGACAATGATCACGAAAGTAAAAACCTATTTAAACTGCAGTGTCTCTGTATGCTGGTTTGTGTGTTCTCCAACACAACTCTCACAACGCTCCTCTGAACGCACTCACTCTCCCAACGGGGAGCTTGCCTAACAATCATCATCATCATTAAAATAATCCAAACAGAAATAAGTACTAATGTCCAAAGTACAGGGCAATATTAAAATATCCAAGTAGTAACCATGGTTTGTTGTGTAAAAAAGGAGAACAGGGAAGGCTACCAGAATATGCTGCCTCTTGGCCACTGGCAGAAGGATACCTGCTTTTCTGCTTTTCTTAGCAAATAAAGCATGAACTGGTGTCTGTGAATGATGGATGGGATCAGTGTGAGATAGAATGGAGAAGGTACGAAGCTGTGGTGGGATTCAAATTTTTTTTTTACTACCGGTTCTGTGGGTGTGGCTCGGCGGGCGTGGGATGGTTTGGTGGGCGTGGCTTGGTGGGCATGGCAGGGGAAGGATACTGCAAAATCCCCATTTCTTCCCGATCAGCTGGGACTCAGGAGACAGAGAATAGATAGGGCCAGGGCCAGTCAGAGGTGATATTTACCGGTTCTCTGAACTATTCAAAATTTCTGCTACCGGTTCTGCAGAACTGATCAGAACCTACTGAATACCACCTCTGGTATAAAGGTCCAGAGATGGATGGGAAGTGTGGCAACTAGACTTTGGCCTTATCAGCTTACTGCTGTTCCTCAGGCCCAAGAAGGTTTACCATAAGCATAGATATTGATATTATAGTATAGTTACTGTAGGTCATGTGTAACTGACAGGTTGGATGCCAATTTGTGATTTTAATATAGATTTTATCTAGGTTTTTTTTACCTTATTCTAGAATTTTTAACTAGATATTCCTTGAATGTCTTTATTTGTTCTGCTCTCTGGTCCTTGACTGTAATGAACTTTATTTGATTTGAGTAGCATAGCTGTTAAGTGAAACTGGCTTCCCCATTGACTTTGCTTGGCAGAAGGTTGCAACAGCTGATTCTATGACCCAGGACACTCCAACCGTCATAATTACAAACCAGTTGTCAAGCATTCAAATTTTGATCGCATGGTCTTAGGGATGCTGCAATGGTCATAAGTATGAAAAACGGTCATAAGTCACTTTTTTCAGTACCACTGTAACTTCAAATGGTCACTAAATGAATGGCTGTAAATCGAGGACCAGCTGCAGTGGTGGAATTTAATTTTTTTTTTACTGCCGGTTCTGTGGGCATGGTTTTGTGGGCGCGGCACGGCTTTGTGGGTGTGGCAGGGGAAGGTTACTGCAAAATCCCCATTTCCTCCCTATCAGCTGGGACTCGGGAAGCAGAGAATAGATGGGGGCGGGGCCAGTCAGAGGTGGTATTTACTGGTTCTCCAAACTACTCAAAATTTCCTCTACCAGTTCTCCAGAACTGGTCAGAACCTGCTGAATACCACCTCTGACCAGCTGTGTATACTTTTGGTCAATTGGGGATAGATATAATGACATTTACTGTAGATATTCATTCACTGGAAGAACAGTTCAATATTTTCAGAAAGAAGAACAGGAGTTTTATGTAAAATGTGCTCAAGGAAATAACATTCCAGATAACAATATTCTTTGATAAGGCCTATTAATAAGGAGCTGATTTTGGAGATAGGGAGAAAGGAGGCAATATATAAAGTCTTTTACTTAATTATTTGCAAGTATACATTCCCAGAAGTGACTTGATTAACAAGATTTGACAGTCACATCATCAAAGAATAAAGTAAGAAAAAAAGAAGTCATTTAAGGGCTAGTGAGCTTTATCTAAACACCAGTAAATAATTGTGGGACCATAAGACAACTGACACTATTCATGGTGTGCACTGTGAGAAATTATAAAGATATGCATGAAACAAATCATAATAGACTTAATTATCATTCCACTATGATTTGGTTGACCTCAGTGGTCTCATTAGTAATATGATCCCTTTGATATGAAGTGAGCCTTGACAATTACTGAATCCGGTTGTCTCTATCATTTGTCTCCATTATTTGGCATTTGCTTAAGAAGTTAAGACCTTTTTTTACAGAAGCTGTTTAGCAGCTTAATGTTATGAATTGGATTGAGCTTCTTGAAATCCAGATTCAGATCAAACTAGTTCTAGTATTTGAGGGACTGCCATAAAGAAGACCACCTACTGCCACCAGTAGCCTCCCACCGTCCAGTACGATCCCACAGAGTTGGTCTCCTCAGGGTGCCGTCGGCCAGACACTGTCAGTTAGCGACCACCAGGGGGAGAGCCTTCTCTGTGGGAGTGCCTTCCCTCTGGAATGAGCTGCCCCCGGAGCTTCGCATAATCCCTGACCGCCGGTCCTTCCGTCGCGCCCTAAAACGTTGGCTTTTCCAGCAAGCCGGCCTGGCCTGTTAATTTTATCTCATTTTTTTAATGTATTGTCCTGTAAATTGGGTTTGTTTTTTTTGGATATGTATTTAATTTCTTTTTAACTTTCGGGATCTGTGTTTTTTAATGTTGTACGCCACCCTGAGTCCTTTGGGAGAAGGGCGGCATATAAATCCAATAAAACAAACAAACAAAGAAGAGGGGGTCAAATTATTCTACAAAGCACCAGAGGGCAGAAGAAGAAACAAAGGTTGGAAACTAATCAAAGAGAGAAGCAACCTGGAATTAAGGAGAAACTTAAATTTTCTGACAGTGAGGACAATTAACCAGTGGAACAGCTTGCCTTCAGAAATCATGGGTGCGAGACTGGACAGTCGCTTGTCTGAAATAGTGCAGGATCTCCTGCTTGAGCAGTGGGCTAGACTAGAAGACCTCCAAGGTCCCTTCCAGCTCCTATTCTATTCTATTCTATTCTAGTTGAGTTCAGTCCCAGTTTGCTTCAAACTACTGAGGTGGACTCAGTCTTCCATCCTTCCGAGGTTGGTAAAATGTGGACCCAGATTGTTGGGGGTAACATGCTGACAGAAGGAAGGAAGGACTCACTGGGGAAGAGCCTAATGCTGGGAAAGATTGAGGGCAAAAGAAGAAGGGGAGGACAGAGAATGAGGTGGCTGGATGGAGTTTAAATGGACTCTAAAGGAGGATAGAGGACAGGAAGGCCTGGAGGAACATTGTCCATGGGGTTGTGATGGGCTGGACACAGCTTCGCAGCTAACAACAACAACAATAACAAACTTGCTGGCATTGTAAACCACCCAGAAAGTGCTATAAAGCATTATGGGGCAGTATATCTGTCTAAGTGCTACTGTTATTGCTACTGCAGAATTGGCCGAAATTGAATCTCTGCTGTTGCTTGGGATTCAATTTTCTGACTATGATGCGCATACTCCAATTTAATAATCTTGAGCAAAGCTGAGGATTAACATGCCTTGGTCTTCAGTGATTTGTACATCCTAATTTAATTCAGGATTTTCAACATATGCTGGAAGGAGAGATTTTGCTGAGTAAAGTAGCCTTTGAAATTGCAATTGTTGAGTTGTAGTGCCATCTAATGGACTGATGAAGAAACGAAACACTCTGAAACAAGGAAATGTTTTGGTCACATATGAAAAGTGGGCAGGGCCATCAAACACCCCCCCCCCCCATCTAGGCTTTTTTGACACCTTGCAGACACCTGTATGCCTCATTGCCTTTTATCAAGACTTTGTTTTTCCAAGCTAGACATAGCTAGATCCTTGGCCATCTAATATCCCCGACCTCCGGTCCTTCCGACGTGCCCTAAAAAGTTGGCTTTTCCAGCAAGCCGGCCTGGCCTATTAATTTTATCTAATTTTTAAAATGTTAGTGTTATATTAATTCGGTTTGTTTCTTGGATTGTTTCTAATTTTCTTTTAAGTTTTGTAATATGTGTTTTTAATGCTGTACGCTGTCTGAGTCCTTTGGGAGAAGGGCGGCATATAAATCCAATAAAACAAACAATAAAACAAACAATATGCTTTCCTATGGAGACATTCAAAATTGTCAATATTTTTCCAAGAAGGCAACGTATAGAACAGAGATGGTATTCAGCAGATTCTGACCAATTCTGGAGAATTAGTAGCAGAAATTTTGAGTAGTTCGGAGAATCGGGAAATACCACCTCTGACTAGCCCTGTCCCCAACTATTCTCTGCCTACCGAATCCCAGCTGACCAGGATGAAATGGGGATTTTGCAGTAACCTTCCCTTGGAGTGGAGATTTTACAGTATCCTTCACCTGGAGTGAAGAGGAAATGGAGATTTTACAATATCCTTCCCCTGGAGTGGGGTAGGAATGGAGATTTGACAGTATCCTTCCCCTGCCATGCCCACCAAGCCACGCCACCAAGCCACGGCCACAGAACCGGTAGTAAAGGACTTCCGGTTCCGGCGGCTACGGCGACAGGCAGATCGCTGCCTGCTCCAGCTCTCCCGGTGGGCTTCCCCCGCTTCTGGGGGGGCACAAGACGCCTTGGAGGGGCGTCTTGCCGAAGGAACGGCTCGCGGAGGGTCCTGGCGTCGGCGGCGGCTGGCGGGGGCTCCTCCGCTTCGTTCTAGGCATCGGGGAGCAGTTTTGGAGGACGTGCGTGCGCACGCGTCTCGCCCCATGCCGATCGGAGAACACACTTCCGAACGAAGCAGCGGCAGTATGGTGAGAGGCTTCCTTTCTGCATTCCTTCGCTTTTGAATTGATGAACTTTTCAGCACTTTTAAAAAGTTAAACTTTCGGATCCCTGCTAGAGGTGCGGCTAGAGGGAGGGGGATTTCCCCCCCTCCCTCGGACAAGCGGCTTGAAAAGACTTTCCTTCCATCCCCAGAGAGGAGGAGGGGGGAGAGCCAACTAATGATGCCTCACCCCTATAAAAGTGATTTTCATTCGACCTAGCTCCAGAACTAATGGATGAACTGAGAACTTTTTGAACTTTTAAAAATTTTACTATGCCTCTGAGCCCAAAGCTGGCAGGGCAAGATGGCACACTTCCGTTGTCTTCATGAACTGTGAAACCTGACTCCACCTTTAAAATTCAGGCTTCCGGTCTTTGTCTCCGAGTCACCCAGAGGAATTTCTTGTGGATTGCTACTTTCTGAACTCTTTGGAGAAAAAAAACTTTCATCTACTGCTAGAGTGACTAAAGAAATCCCCATCTGTTTGGATCCTCTGCCTTCTGAATTCGCCTGCCTGCTCTATCTCTCCAGCTGCCCAGTCTCTACTTTGACTGATCTCCTTGCTTCATAAACCATGTCTCCAAAAAGACCACCTCCTGGAAAGCCTGGCTTTGCTACTTCTGCTCCAACGTCTGCAACGTCTAGTCCAGCTACACAGTCAAAGATATCAGAATTGATGCAACCCAAGACTACAGAGATAGACTTCCAACAAATGCTTCAACAAATTTTACAAGGCCAGGAGGAAATTAAGAAACAGTTAAGGGAAATGAAAGATGAAATTAAACAGAATCAAGCCCAAATCTTTAAGAACTCACAGAGACTGGACCTTGTGGAGGGTGGGGTGGCGGAGGCGAGGGGGGGGGTAGAGGCCTTACAGAAGGGGAACAAAGAACTTGACATCCAACAAATGAAAGCAGAGTTTGAAAGAATGTCCTTCTATCTTAGATTTCAAAATGTAATAGAAGCAGATGGGGAAAATATAAGGGACATTATGACTAACATTCTAGCTGAATACATACACAAAGATAAACAGCAGATGGAATGGGAGATAGATCTAGCTTATAGAGTGAATTCAGCATATGCCAGAACACATAATGTACCCAGGGAGGTTCATATTAAATTTCTTAGGAAAACCACAAGAGATGAAATTCTGGGTGTACAAAGGGGGCAAACACTGACATACCACGATAGGGAGATAACCATTCTAAAGCAGATTCCCAAAAAAATTAGGGAAAAAAGGAAAAGTTATTCGCAATTGGCGAATAAATTATACCAGAAGGGGGTGTGGTTTAGATGGTTGATGCCTGAAGGTATGCTGATATTCTGGGAGGAGACAAGAATCAGAATCAACACACCCATAGAGGCACAGGCCTTTATGGAAAAAAACAAAGCGAACCTAGAAAAAACAGATGACACTACAACGGTTATACAGGACACGGGAGGGGCCGGAGCTCTGCCAGCGGGGGGTGAAGGGGCAACACCAAGGAAGCTCAGATCACAAAAATAAATAAGAAAACCACAATGTTATAAACAGACCGAAAGTATTAATGAATTTACAACTAGACTATATATTATAATTATATAAACTGATTGAAAAGTATTTTTTCTAGAATTAATATGCTGATTTTTTTTATGACTATGTAATAAGGTTTGATATTTTGATGTAACCTAGGAGTCTGGAGGGAGGGGGCGTCTGCCATACTTGCAACTGCCAAAATTTGTAACTATTCCACTTACCCTTTTCCGCATAAATGTTTTTAAAAAAACCAATAAAACTTCTTGAAAAAAAAAAAAAAAAAAGAACCGGTAGTAAAAAATGTTGAATCCCACCACTGGTCCAGAACTAAAGTTCATATTTTGGGAGAGCTTTGGCTAATGCAGAATTGAAAGGAACGTCTTCTTTTGCACCTGATTCAAGATGATTTAATTTCAGGTAATATACCGATAACTGATATGTGTACTTCTCTCTTTGCTGATTATCCAAGTAGGAGAAGCTATAATGTATTTTAATGCCTTAAGCAGAAATCCAACCCATGGCCAGCCTACAATGAGCCAGCTCTTCCATCAAAAAAATAGGTTATCATTTCCTAGAGAAAATACAACCTCTTTTGGCTATATCTATGTCAGTCCATTTATAATTAGTTTTTCCTGACTAGATACACTCCTGCTGAGAGCAGGTGTAATTAGATAGGAAACTGACTGGCTAAGGATTACAATTGAGCTATGTGTATTTAATTAGACTCCAAGAAGCTTATTTCAGTTCTACTATCACCATTAGGAGAGGGGGAAAATCATAATCACATATACATACGCCCTTATTTGAAACCAGTCATTTAAGCTGCTTGGTTAAGAAGATCTGCTCTCCCACACCCTGGTCAAAACAATAGCTTGTTGTTGGATAATTGCCTTGTTGATTATAATCTCCACACTCTACACAAACACAGTACTTGTCGGACCACGTTATTCTGCACAGCCGTTGCCTGAAGGCTCCAGAATCAGAATTTCCCATCATGAGCATCAACAAAGAGGAAGTTGAAACTTTCTTGGATAGCAATCCAGATTTTGCCAAGCAGTATTTCGAGAAGAAATTGGAGGACAGAGTCTTCTGTCCCAAGATGAACGGTGAACAGTCCTCAGAAGATAGCATAGGTTTTGAGGGGATGGACCCGGTAGAAACAGAAACTCTTTTTGAGCTGATACAAGACATGCAGGAGAGCGTCAACATGGAGAAGGTGGTCTTCAAGACCCTCAAAAGAGTCAGTGCTCTCATCAATGCTGCGTGGTGCAGTCTGTTTATGTACAGGCAGCGAAATGGCACCCCAGAGCTGGCTAGCCGGCTGTTCAATGTCCATAAGGACAGCACTTTGGAAGAATGTCTGGTGACCTCTGACAGTGAAATTGTTTTCCCACTGGACACAGGTGTATTGGGCCATGTTGCTCAGACCAAGAAGACCATAAACATCCAGAATGCTCTTGAGGTAAGGCTTGAGGTTACTCTGTTACCATGTTTCCCCAAAAACAAGACAGGGTCTTATTTTCTTTTGACCCCCGAAATAAGCGCTTGGCCTTATTTTCGGAGAGGTCTTATTATTTTTGAGGTGCAGGAGGCGGCGAGTGTGGTCACCTCATGGCTGCTGCTGTGTTGCAATATTTTCGGGGATGGCTTATTTTCAGGAGCAGGCTTATTTTAGCGCATGCGTTCAAAAGCCTGATTGGGCTTATTAACCAGGGAGGTCTTATTTTTGGAAAAACAGGGTATTGATAAATGCCAAAGAGGAAAAATTAACTAGTGTTCATATTTCAGAAGGGTTTTAAGAAG
The DNA here is from genome assembly GCF_964273705.1 of Natrix helvetica. Classification (NCBI taxonomy): domain Eukaryota; kingdom Metazoa; phylum Chordata; class Lepidosauria; order Squamata; family Natricidae; genus Natrix; species Natrix helvetica. The sequence goes on along the minus strand of NC_138552.1, from coordinate 102,076,562 downwards.
ACGGGGATTCTTTCACTATGATTTAGGGACTAGCAACAGCACCTAGCCACCCTTGGCTGATCTCAAACAGTAAGCAGGATCAGTCCTGGCCAGTATATGTTTGAGAGATCAAGGATGTAGGTTAGATTGAAAAGTTGCAGAAATACCCCCGAAAAAGACAGTTAGCAAATTGCTTTCCTGCAAGAAAATTTCATGGATGTGTCCATTACGTTACAGGGAGATGAAACTGTTTAGTAGGAAGTTTATCTTTATCTGGCAGTTCCTTGTGGACTTTCAGGAAGCCCTTGAGATACAGCTACTCTTAATGAAAAAAATATCGCCTTTTTAGATCAAAATAGGCAACTTAATACCAACTTTACCTCTCCTTAGCATGCCCCAAGCAAAGGATTGTGGGAATTATTATGGAGATCATCAGGTTGCCTATCTTTTGCCCAAGAAAATATCTCTATGGCAAGATATAAAATAATTCATAATGAGTTAAAAATAGAAAATGTTTTTGTCCAATAGAATGGAATGGAATGGAATGGAATAGAATAGAATAGAATAGAATAGAATAGAATAGAATAGAATAACAATATTGGAAGGGACCTTGGAGGTCTTCTAGTCCAACCCCCTGCTTAGGCAGGAAACCCTAAACCATTTCAGAAAATGGTTATCCAATCTCTTCTTAAAAACTTCCAGTGATGGAGCATTTACAACTTCTGGAGGCAACTTGTTCCAATGACTTAAAATGTAAGAGATTCAGAAGTAATTAAGAACATTAGACAGTTGTTTGTTAAATTAAATAAATTGCTTCTTCAAAATGCTCTGGTAGCCATAAGTGTAAGTTTCAAAGGAAGAGTAGACAGTCACGTGGGATTGGATATTCAAACCTTGTTGACCTGGCTATCATCCCCTGAATTAAAGGCAACATAGCCTAACTTCCATTGGTTAGAAGCAACAGTAGAGTGGAGACTTGTCCTTATGTCATGAACTTGGTTTCTTAGATTCATCTGCCTGGCCAAGTCAAAATGCTGGATAGACCTTTGGTCTGATCCAGCACTGTCTGCTCATGTTCTTAATAGAAAAAAACAATAAATATAATACAATGCTACCTTAGTGCTTAACTGCTTTGAAACTGATCGAATTTGGTACTCAATGCATTTTAATATGAAAAATTTGACCCTGTACTCATCATTTGTTTGGTACTCAATGCACAGGCTAGACTTGATGGTGTTGGCTGCCTTGTGACTCACTACATTATTCCTTATGGGGAAATTTTGTTTGGTACTCATTGTTTTTGGCCCTCATTGTGCCTCCCAGAACCAATTAATGATGAGTACCAAGGTACCACTGTAGAGGCTTATTTATTATGGGGAAGGGGGGGGGTTGGCTGTGTATCTATTTCTCTATTTGATGTGCCTAGATAGAACAAGAGCAGCAGCTCTTTGAATCAAAGATCTGTCGCACGTCATGAGTTGTAGCACCAGAAGCGTTTTACACATCTAGAAACAATAAGAAAAACAGAATAATTGTGTTTACATTCCTCGTATGTTCATCTATTTTTCCATCCTCTTGCTGTAGTTTAGCAGAGCAAGACTCTTTGTTGGCTCCCTTTTCTCTAGAGATTAAGTTCTCTTATTTATTCTCTTTGTAACGTTATTTTTTGGGGGGTTTTCTCTTTGTTTTTCTTTTGATCTATTCATTCATTTTAAATTGCCTTCTCTGGTCTTCATGTTTCTGGCTAGACTGCTATTAGCATTTTGTTATTCTGTACATGTGGAATGTGCTTCCAAACCACTGGTTTGCTCCTTCATTCTACCAGTTTGCATTTCTCCTCCTGTATTTTCTTTGTGGATTCTTCTTGACTGACAAATGATGCATTGCTGATCTCCTCCCCCTTCTTTTCCTCCCCATACCTTCCTTTCCAATGCCATGTCAATTCAGTTGACTATCTCTGCCATACTGGCTTGGAGTGAGGGGGTTGTATCAAACAAATTGGAGAAAATAATGGATATTTCTATAGGGATGATATGGAGGTTAAAGCTATCAACTTTGACTCTGAACTGGTATGTCCATTGATGAGAGGTTTAGCATCTTTTGAGCTTCTCTTGCACAATGGATGGATTATTTTGGGGGGGGGGGAAGAATGATGACATTCACACAATAGACTTACATAAAGTTATTTAAAAATGTATTTATCACATTTATATAGCTGCCCATCTCACATAATGACTCAGGTTGAACCTAAAAAGAGTGATTCACAGCACTGGCTACCCATTAAATTTTCAGACCACATGGGATCTTCAGGAGACCCCATATCAGTTTAAGGGCTTCTTGCAAGGTATCAGTTCTATATCTACCTTCTTAATTCCAGCCCAGAATGACTTTTTGCTGGAAATGCATATACGGGGTCTTATTTTCTTTTGACCCCCCCTGAAATAAGATTTGGCCTTATTTTCAAGGAGGTCTTATTATTTTTGAGGTGCAGGAGGCATGGTCACCTTATGGCTGCTGCTGTGTTGCAATATTGTGGGGGAAGGCTTATTTTTGTGGAAACAGGGTACAAACGTCCTACCTTACTCCCACTCTTCAAGTATAAGGGGAAGTAGGTTGAGTGAAACCAGCTCATCGTTATCTAAACGAGCTCCTATGGGTGAACATTTCCTTTTCATCACCAGAACTATCTAGTTTCAAGCAACCAAACTGAAAGTTGTATCATCAGATAATTTTGAAGAATTACGGGGTTCTGAATTAATGAATGATGATTGGTGCACATGAAGGAACATGCTTCTAGATGCCTGGTGTTTGAAAGCATGGACTGATGATTGCTCTTCTCCTATTAGTGGTCAGACATTTAAGTAGATGGTTATTTAGTCCAGTAATACAGGGCTCTTTCTAATTCTTTAAAGAACTTAGAAATTTTAATCACGTTCAAAGGATTTTCAGATATAATTTGCTAATACCAGTTTGCTTAAGAAAAGTTTTTCAAGTAAGAAGGGTGTGACTACATCACAAGATAGCCATCGTTTTCATTTCAAAAGCACTTCCACACTGCTACTGGCTCCACTCTCCAAGAAACAGGTTGAAGCTCATCAGGTTTGCTTGAAGTGTTGAGAATGAATCAATGGTCCTTCTAGCTAATCATCTGGAGAACACTGTGTCCCTACTGATGCCATTCATTGGATAAACACTACTGTTGCTAAGAGGGGGAAGCCAACAAGATGTCAAGGCACATCTCCCTGCTAAAAAAAGAAACAGATACTCCTAAATGAGGGTGGGAGGAGGAGAGCCTAAGAGAGATAAATGGAAATTCCTGACAATGGAAAATGACTCACCTGCGCTTAAGCTCCTCAGAACATCAGCCTTTCAAGTTAGAAACAAGAACATTTCCATGTGCTGTCTTGCAACTGGTCTGGAAGTAAATTAACTTGGTTAACCAAGGACAATGGAGTGGAATAAACAAAAGTGTTGTAGCAATCTAGGAATAGTGCCTTCAGGGAAGTATCTGAGTGGAAAACTGTTGGAGAGCAACCATCCCAGTTGGGAGAAGGACCCAAGGGGGAAATTAGTGTGGAATCCTTGGGTAAACATAAGAGGCAAAGTCTGATCCCCCCCCCGCTCCATCCTGAATGCTTTTGAGCTTCATTTAGTCTTTCCCAGGGGAAAGCTATCAGTCTGGGGAGATTCCTGTAGAATAGACCTACAACAATAAAGTAGCTTCTTTGAATTCCACACATGTGGGTCTGATTGTTAGAACCTGACAAAAACAAAAGTACAGGTAGTCCTCAACTTATAACAGTTTATTCAATGACTATTCGAAGTTACAACAGCACTGAAAAAAGTGAATTATGACCATTTTCACACTTATGACCGTGACAGTATCTCCATGGTCATATGATCAAAATTCAGATACTTGGCAACTGACTCTTACCTATGACCGTTCCAGTGTCCCTGGGTTATGTAATCCCCTTTGGTGACCTTCTGACAAGCCAAATCAATGGGGAAGCCAGATTGACTTAACAACTGTGTTAGTAACTTAACAACTGCAGGGATTCACTGACAACTGTGACAAGAAAGGTTGTAAAATGGAGCAAAATTCACTTAACGACTGTCTCACTTAGCTGAAATTTAGGACTCAGTTGTGGTCATAAGGTGAGGAAGACTACTTGCATTCCCTCCCACATGACAAATGTTTGCCACCATACGGCACAAATATATTGAACTTCTTCCCAGTCTTAAAATCCAGATTGTGTCCTATCATATCTGTACACACACACACCCACACACATCAGTATTATTAATTTCAAATCCCTGCAGTCCGTAAAGGCTTTCTGCTGGGATTACGTCATTGTTAAGGACGCTTTCATAACTGGGTCATTTGCTCATCACAGACCTGCAGGTAGGATACAGTAGGTAAGGTAAACAAATAGTTCCTTCCACGTGGAATTAAAACCAGTTTGATTCCCCTTTCCCTGACGTGTGACATTTTAAATAGGCTTTATTGTGTAATTTACCCTTCCCCAATTGAATGCCCTCTAGCAGTGCTGAGATTCAATTTTTTTTACTACCAGTTCTGTGGGCGTGGGTTTGTGGGCGTGGCAGGGGAAGGAAACTGCAAAATCCTCATTCCCTCTCCCCCCCCCCCCAACCTCACTAACCTCCTTCTCAGCTCTGTTCTCCTGTTCAGGGCAACCAAAGAAAATAAATTGGGAGGATGGGAGGCAGCGGGGGCAGGGCCAGCCTGTTTGCCGGTTCTCCAAACTACTCAAAATTTCCACTACCGGTTTTCCAGAACATGTCAGAACTGGCTGGATACCACCTCTGCCCTCTAGATATGTTAAGACAGCAGCTTCCACAAGTGGTGAATTTTTACTTTGAAGGACAGAGCAAGTAGAACCTTACTGGTAAATATATAATCTGCAAATGAAAGGAGACAGATTGTGAGTCCATGGAGAGGCAGTGCTGGACTCAGATACTTAAGAAGAATCATTGTAAAATCTCAAAGATGGTTTTTCCCCAGGATGAATATTGCTGCAGATCAATTCCAAATTTGGGTCAAAACTCCTCCCATTCAGTGTGACCTGCACGTTGGTGTCTCCTTGTCATTGCACCTCTAAAGGACAACCTACCTTACATGACAACACTGTCTTTAACAGGATTGTAGAAGTCATGCCAAGATAATTTAGGAACCCCCAAAAAATCAAATATGATTTCTATATCATTGTATATGCTGTATTAAGAAGGTTTTTTTTAAAAAAAGTGTTAGGCTGTTAGGTTAGTTGTTAAGTGTTCTTGTTTCTTTCTTTCTTTTAAACAGTGCCAACAGTTTAGTACATTTGTTGATGAACTCACTGAGTCTACTACAAAGAACATTCTTGCCACGCCAATAATGGATGGCAAAGATGTGGTTGCTGTGATCATGGCAGTGAATAAGATCGGAGGTCCTTTTTTCACCAGTGCAGATGAAAATGTAAGTCCTGGGAAAGCATCTTCTGAGACCTTCTGTACTCCCCAATATCTACATTTAAATGTAGCTGCATCGCCATATGTTGCATAACTGAGCAAAGTTTTTTTTTAATGTCACAGCTGTTCCTGAAGTATCTCAATTTTGCCTCCTTGAACCTGAAAATTTATCATCTGAGCTACCTTCATAATTGTGAAACACGAAAAGGGCAGGTGAGGAAACTTCTCTAAACTTACCTGCTATCTCTAAACCTATCTATTTGTGGGTGGGTGGGTGTGCACTGTATGTACGTAGAAGGCAGCAAATAGTAAACAAATTCTCAAAATGTGCCTGTGACCCAGGACTGTTATGTTTTGACAAGAACATCTTCTGTCAAAGGGCTTTCAGAAATTACTGAGTATATGTCTTGAGGATCATAGAAAGGTGTCAAAACCAGAACGGGGCTGGAAGCAACCTTATTGAAACCAAAACAAGTTGAACCTTTTCTGCCTTCTTATATTTCTTGGCTCTTGGCCTTCTCTCTCTGCTTAGTTTCAAAATCTGGAATGGTTCAGTTCTCTACACAGGTACCCCCCAGTGGTGGGTTTCAAATTTTTTTAGAACCTCTTCTGTAGGTGTGGCCTGCTTTGTGGGAGTGGCTTGTGACTGGGTGGGCATGGCCAACTTGTAAAATGTGGTGAAACTCACTTAACAATGCTCTTGCTTAGCAACCAAAATGTTGGCTCAGAAACTCTGGCATTTGAAGCACGCAAGTCTTAAAGCTGTCAAGTTACAAGACCCTTGCACCCCTAACCCTTTAGGGAAAAAAAAACCCAGGGGTGTTCAAACTTGACAGCTTTAAGACTTGTGGACTTCAACTCCCAGAATTCCTCCTCCAGTCATGTTGGCTCAGGAACTCTGGCATTGAAGTGTGCAAGTCTTAAAGCTGTCAAGTTACAAGACCCTTGCACCCCTAAACCTTTAGAAAAAAAACCTAGGGGTGTTCAAACTTGACAGCTTTAAGACTTGTGGACTTAAACTCCCAGAATTCCTCCTCTCGCTCTTCATCTTGGTGATGTGCAGACGGGTGGGGGGAGGGAGTTGGAACTGGTTCTAAATGGCACTGTAGATTTGTGGAATCTCTTCTATAGAAGACGTTAGAACTGGCAGGAACCCACCCCTGGGTATCCCTTAATATGTGGTTAGAATCAAGGAACGCACATAGGACATGGGTATCAAACCCACGGCATCAAGTGACATATTACAATGTTTTCTCCCTTCGCGGAGCTGGGGTGGGCGTGGTCTATGCGTAATGCATCCAGCCCCTGGAATGCCACTTTCACACCCCTGACATAGGACATAGAATAATAGAGTCGGAAGCGACCTCAGAGGTTTTCTAGTCCAACCCCACGGCTCAAGCAGGAGATCCTATACCATTTCAGATAAATTGTTGTCCAGGTTCTTTTTGAAAGTCTCCAATGATGGAGCACTCACACCTTCTGAAGGCAAGCTGTTCTACTGGTTGATTGTTCTCACCCTTAGGAAATTTCTCTTTAGTTCTAGGTTGCTTCTCTCCTTGATTAGTTTTCATCCATTGTTTCCCGTCTTGCCTTCTGATGCTTTGGAAAATAGTTTGACCCCCTCATCTTCTTAGGAGCCCCTCAAATATTAGAATGAATTATAACCGTAGAACAGTAGACAAAGGTCAAATGCAATTAAAAAGATATATCAATGTGGGATCTGAGTATTTTCAGAAACTCAATGAAAAATGAGCCACCACCAGGCAATATGCCATTGGGTATTCTCAGCATTTGTATGACTATTAAAAACCAAAAAGTTTAAAAACTGTTGCATTCTACAGGTAAAGAAATTAAAATCAAGGCAGGTTAATATTGATCTTTTTCTTGTACCTTTTGTTTTCTCTGGACTGAGTAAACTTTTCTAACATTCCCTTAACAATCTGGTTATTCTTTGTCCCTTCCTAAGATCAGGTCCATATTCTTTCACGTTATAGAAAACAAATGTCAGTCATAATTTATTTCAGTCTATGATCAGTGTCGGGGGGAGTTTCACCCTGAATTAATGAAGCGTGGACCGTGGCTTTCCTTGTAGCATACTTCTGAAGACAAGCAAAATAAAACCCGAAGCATATTCTAATAAAAACACTTTAATATAAAAGAAAATAAAAATACAAAAGTGCTAACTCAATTAACTACTCAATTTTGGCAAGAGCTATATGCCTGCCACCTTTTCGGCAGGCGAACGGAAGATCAGAAAAGAAAGTAAAGTTGGAATGTGTGACGTATTATGTGACATGCGCAGTAAATCATTTGTCAGATAAGAAATAGTTCAGTTTGCTGTATAACTCAGAATATAAGCACAAGCTGGCAAACCAATTAACGCAGTGACAATCAGAATTCCAAAGACAGGTATTTGAATGATGTTTTCCTCTTCTTGACAAAATATTTTTGATATTTGTTTGTTTGTTTTTAAATATAATCTTTGGAACATTTTTAAAATACCTACAGTATTCAGTATTTACTCGAAGTATTTACCATTTTGGTAAGGTAAATGTCCCCCCCCCCCACACACATGCGTGCTAGTCATTTCTGTGCATTACGTGGTATATGCTGAGAAGGAAATGGCTTCATACTAGTGCTTGACAATTCAGAGTCTTAAATGCTTGGTCATAATTCAAAAATTAAATGATTTTCTACAAGTGTCCTAGATTCTTCTCACTTCTACTCATAAACTCTCTGATTTTGCTGATTACCTCTCCTTTTCCATTTTCTTTTTCTATTTTCATCTATATACAGTGGTATTTTGGTTTTCATCGTTAATTGGTTCTGAGAGGTACTATGAGTACCAAACATATTTTTCCCATAGGAATAATATAATGAGTCACAAGACAGCTGACATCAACAGGTTCTAGCTTGGGCATTGAGTACTAAACAAATGATGAGTATGGGAAAACATTTATGGATCAAAATGCTTTGAGTATCAAATTTGATGAGTTTCAAAACAGTTGAGTACCAAGGTACCACTGTACTGCTACTTTCTCTACTATTCCTATTGTATGCCCAATGGAGTCGTCCAATTTGATTGGTGGTGTACCGAAATCATATTCATACAGTCGCCCCAAACACCCCCCTCACAAGTATCCATATGCAATCATCAAACACATACTCAGAACACATGTATTTGTATACAATCATTCTCTTTCTTACACACAGAGGTATGTACGGTATGTCTATGTGTTTGTGTGTAAACACACACACATATCATAGTGCAATCACTATTTTTTCCCATTAAAAAAATATTGTCCTTAGGAATGTTCAAATATCATACATTAAACAAGCAAGGGTTTAAAAGAAAACGACAATGAATTTTAATATTTAATGTAATTTGCATAATAAATTGTGTATGAAGCCTGGCCTGACATTGTCCAGGAGATCTAATTTTTATTAAGACAGAAAGAGAGCGAAATCAGAAATCATGCTTCTTAATTCAGTAGATTGTCTAGGCAATTTATCTTACTGGCTTTGCTCTTCTGCAGGTTTTACTGTGGTCAGCCAATAAAGTATTTGAGGAACTGACTGACATCGAAAGACAATTCCACAAATCTTTTTACACAGTGAGAGCGTATTTGAACTGTGACAGGTATTCAGTGGGTCTTCTGGATATGAGTAAGCAAAAGGTAAATTGTTCCCAAGTGTGGCTCAGTATAAACTTGTCTATTTCATGTCCTCTTCCGTTTACATCAAAATGTTTGTGCAGCAAAATCAGAATGAAACAAACAAAATAGCGCAACATTGACATTGCTATTATCTGCTATTCTTCAAAATATTCTCCTAACATATTTAGTTTTGATAGAGAGAATATTTGTAGCTTCAGATTGAACTGTGGGGCCCTTGGTACTCTCTTAGCTTGTTGGTTTTCTTGCAAACATTTCATTACCAAACTAGGTAACACTTCAGTGCAAGAGCAACCAAGTACAGAGAGTATCAAGGACCCCATATTTAGTTTCATAAATTGATCTTCCTGCATACAAATTTTATGCTCAGTCATTGAAATACAGCATTTGCCTGCCACAGTTTCCTACAGAACTGTGCAAGTCAAATACTTTTTTTGGGGGGGGAACATTTCCCCAATTTCGTATCAGTTTATTGGTTAAATTCATTTATTATTTCCATGCCAGTGGCAATAGCTCATCTTTTCCACTGGAAATGATAGGGATGAAAGTTGGGATTTTTCATATGCAAATGTCATGTACTTAAATTTCAGGATTTACTTCAGTTACTTGGATTTCAGCAAGGGAAAAATGATGCAAATATTCAAAACAGACTCCATTATTACACCGATGTGTAATTGCGAACCTAATCTACCAGAATCTATCATACAGTGCTAAAAATAGTCCCAGAAAGAATATCTGTTTGGAAAAGATATTTCTCCCAACTAAAAAAAGAAGTATATTAGGAAGAGTTTTATTTTTTTTTAAATGTATTTCTCTTACAAATTTTATTTCACTTTCTAGGAATTCTTTGACTTGTGGCCAGTACTAATGGGTGAAGTTCCACCTTATTCAGGACCTCGGACTCCAGATGGTAGAGTAAGTTACTAACCAGATAAGATATCTTTCTCTGTTGGCTCTCCTATTATGAATGTCAACTCTGATTTCTATTTTTTGTAGGAAATTGCCTTTTATAAGGTCATTGATTATATTTTACATGGAAAGGAAGAAATTAAAGTTATCCCGTAAGTAAAGTAAAATAATTGCAGGGGGGTAACTATGATACAAAGTTGTATGCAATCAATTCCGCCAATCCAGTCTACAGAATGTTGTTGTTCAGTCTGACTCTTCGCCACTCCATGGACCATAGCAGGACAGACCCCCTGTCGCAGTGGTGGGATTCAAATAATTTAACAACCAGTTCGGACAGAGTCAGGATGGTTGTTGGTGGCCTATCCCTGTCCTCCTGCTCCACTGCACATGCTGGACAATACTCCCCCGATGGCCAATCTGACCCTGGGCAAACTGGTTGTTAAATTACCTCCCCCCCCCCACTATCAAACTAGAGCATGGGCACCGTGCTGCAATTGAGAAATGGGCAATGGAGCAGCTGACACAAGGGGAGGAGGAGGAGCAGGGAGAAGGAAGAGGAAAAGGGAACTTCTCCTTCCCTCGTGCCCGTCCACTCTGTTGCAGAGGTGAAATGCTACCAGTTTGGGCTGGTTCGCCTGAACCGGTAGTAAAAAATGCTACTGATTTGCAGAACCGGTAATAAAAATACTAAAAAAAAAAGTTAAAAAAAAGTTCTGATGATCGCACATTGCACAGCCAAAAATACAATACAATACAATACAATAGTAGAGTTGGAAGGGACCTTGGAGGCCTTCTAGTCCAACCCCCTGCCTAGGCAGGAAACCCTATACCGTTTCAGACAGATGGCTATCCAACATCTTCTTAAAGACTTCCAGTGTTGGGGAATTCACAACTTCTGGAGGCAAGCTGTTCCACTGATTAATTGTTCTCACTGTCAGGAAATTTCTCCTCAATTCTAAGTTGCTTCTCTCCTTGATTAGTTTCCACCCATTGCTTCTTGTTCTACCCTCAGGTGCCTTGGAGAATAGCTTGACTCCCAAATCTTCTTTGTGGCAACCCCTGAGATATTGGAACACTGCTATCATGTCTCCCCTAGTCCTTCTTTCTCTTAAGCTAGACATACCCAGTTCCTGCAACCGTTCTTCATATGTTTTAGTCTCCAGTCCCCTAATCATCTTGGGTGTGTGTGTCCGTTTTTGCTCCCAGCAGGCTTCCCTGAGGCCTGCTAGGCCAAAAACGGGGAGTGGGAGGTGCTGAGAAAGAAAGAGAGAGAGAGGGAGACAGAAACAGAGACAGAGAGAGAAAGAAAAGGGAGAAAGAAAGAAAGAAAAAGAAAGAAAGGGAGGGAGGGAGGGTAAAGAAGAGGAAGGAAGGACTATAAACCTAGCACTAGACCCAGCTTCAGAGAATAATCCAGGTCTGGAAGGGACCTGGAGATCATCTAGTCCAAACCTGCTCCAGCAGGACATTGTTAAAGTGAGTTTTTGTCCTTTGATCCCCTAGTTACATGGCTACATAGTCACATGACCCCACCAAGCCACACCCACCAAGCCACGCCTACAGAACCAGAAGTAAAGAAAAATTAGATTTCACCACTGCTCTGTTGCCTGTTTCTCCATTGCAGCGCAGTGCCCAGTATCCACTTTGATAGCGGGGAGTGGGTAATTTAACAACCGGTTAGTCCGAATTGGTACAAACTGGCTGAATCCCACCATTGCCCTGTCCTCCACTGTCTCTTGGAGTCCGTCCAAATTCATGTTCATTGCATCAATGATACTATCTAACCCTCATTCTACAGAATACAAGATCATGGTTAATAAAGACTGAAAAAAAATCAGTGTGCTGTTGTGAGTACCGCCCCATCGGTGGTGCTCCTCCGATGTGTTGAAATTGTATTTCCAACCAACCTCATTAATTGAGAATTATTTGGGAATTTCTAGAGTTATAGTTTTTGCATCTGGAGAGCTTCAAGCTGAGAGGAAAGAGTTGGAGTGTTGTGACTGAGCTCAGATGTTCCCTCACTTATGAAGATAATTAACTCCCAACCTAACACATTTTACACCTTTTTATGAGAATAAGTAATACACTGCCTCTCTAATGGGTGGGAAATGAGGTTCTTTTTAAAAAATATATAAATGTATGAATTAAAGCACAGGTCCTACAATGAATCTTTAGCTAATAGCAAGTCTACCATGTAAGTTAAGATAAATATAGATATTCTAAAAGTATCAATGAAGAAAATTAAGCTGAAAATGTATTTACTGCTGGGACACTTCAATGTAACTGTAGACCAGGGATGTCAAACTCAAGGCTTGCAGGCAGCTCATGGGATGCTTAGATATGGCCCGCAGGGCTGCCCTGGAAACAGTGAAGGACCAGCTCCCAGTGCCTCTGCCAGCAAAAATGAGCTCCGTTTCACTGCCAGAGGGTTGCAGGAGGCCGCCGCAGTCAAAAACTGAGTTTGGGAGCCTGTTTTCGCTGGCAGAGTGCTCAGGCCACCACAGGAGCTCCTGACACGAGTGATGTTGAACTGGCAATGCCCATTCTGGCCATGCCCACCCTGACCCCCTGAGGTCAAACACAATCCTGATGCGGCCCTCAATGAAGTCAAGTTTGACACCCCTGCTGTAGAGCAAAGGGAAGGGAAGAAGTAATGTATAGCATCTTTGCATAGAGTCATAGTCTCTCGAGCACTATGCATTAAATAACAGGATCAACTGGAAGTTATCTGGATAAGTAAATGTGTCAGTGACATTGCAGATATATAAATGGATTAGACAGTGCCAGGTGTTCTGTGATGAACTAGATATCCTATCAGAAAAATATCCAAATAATATACTCTAAAATGATTTTAAGTAGGAAGTAATTCATTCTGTCATACAAACTTATGTAATTCCTTCCCGGGTTTTGTTTCTTCAGTACAAATCCATAGTTCTGAGGAATTAAAATGAACCTGTTCAATATTTCACATATTTAAAACTCTGAAAGATCAAACTGGCTGGAAAAGATAATTACACAACCAATAGAATTAAAACCGGAACTATTCTTATTAGGAGTAATCACAGGGAACTATGGGGGGGGGGGGGGAATCAAATATCTAATGCTACATGTAATAACGGCAGCAAGAATCACATAGGCACAAAACTGGAAAAACAAAAATACACCAACAGAAGAAAACATGATTTAAAAAGTACTAGAATGCACCAAAATGGATAGACTCACAAAGGAAATAAAAGACAAAGAAGAATCAGAGTACTATTCAGTATGGAATTTATGGTACAAATGGCTAGGGGAAAGATGCAAAGAATAAGAAAGCAACAAAGGAATGAAAAAAGAGATCAGAAAATAAACACAAAACCGCAGAATTAACAAGAGGTGGGGAAATGTAAGATAGATTGTGTATAAAATAGTACGGAATAAGAAATATAAGAGAAATATATGTATATAGAAGAATACATGAAAGATACAGTATGTAAAACACACACACACACACACACACACAGATATATAGGCATTGATATATAAAGGTATATATGTATGGATAAAAGGAGTATAATGGATATTTAAATATGTAGAAATGTAGCAAAGCTGATATGAATGTTTATTTTAAAAAATTGGAAAAAAAACTCTGAAAGATCAACTTTTGTGCCACATTTTTAATGATGTTTTCATGCTTTCAAGTTAATACCCGTAAAACATATTGGTTTATTTCTGAAAATGGTGAAAATGCAGCATATCTATACTTCATTAGAAAGTCATTCGTTGTTGTTCCTTCCCTCAATTAATTGTTCAAATTCACAGTTTTATGTACAAATACTAGACTACTTTAAAAACATGTAAAGAAAGAATAGGAAAGTACATTTCATGGTTGACTAAGTGCATTCCTTTTCTATCCCAGCCTAATTTTTCATGGTTTTTTTTTCCATTTAGAAATCCCAAGGAAGATCACTGGGCACTGAGTAGCGGCCTCCCTACTTATGTAGCAGAAACTGGTTTTGTAAGTATTTATGTTGACCTCTTTGCATAACTCAAGAGTACTTTGGCCAAGAACTAAATATGTATGTAATAAATTCTTCATGGATAATCTGGGCTTATTTTCCCAGATAGGAACTATATTTGAATCAAAGAGAAGTTTCAACAGCCACTCATGGTGTGAGGTTGGCCTGAATTTTTAAAAATGAAATATGTATAAATTCTTGGATCACAGCCATAATATGTCAATCATATGTACTTTCAGTTTTTATTTAATTTTCAAAATAGCAAAATATACTGTACATTGACACATATTTTTTCCACAATTTTTCAGATTTGCAATATTATGAATATAGCAGCAGATGAAATGTTTACATTTCAGGTATTGTAAGCCTGTTCATAAGAGTTTTATATTTGCTCTGCTGGTGCCAGATGTGAACAATGAGCAGAATTGAAGCTAACTATTTTATCATGTTGTGCCTATAACACAGTCTGGCAACCTATCCCTGGGGACAATTAGATAAAATTACTAAGAACTTAGGGAGGGTCAATCCTAGCCTTTTTGAAGTTGTGCTGTAACTCCAGTCTAATTTTGGGCTTGATCCCTTCTCCCTGCCAGGCTGGGTGCTTTCCAACATCTGGCAAAAGGATTCTCTATATCAGGGCTGTCAAAATCGCAGCCTGTGGGCCGAATGTGTTATGTGCTGGCCACGCCCATGCCCAGTTTAGCAAAGGGTGGGAGTCATGATATGTCATGTGATGATGCTGTGACAATGCGAGTTTGACACCCCTGGTCTATGTGAACAGACAACGAAATATTCTTGAAATCTTTTGAACTACAGGCTAAAGTTTTTACATATTTCGGCAAACTAACATAGTTTCCCTTGCCCCCCAATTGATGTTGGAAGCACAGTTTAAGACATTTCCCGGTCAAAAGGATTAGCCAGTGGCATTATCATTGCATGGGGGACACCCATGGGGCTTCTTTCATGTCCCTGTCAAAGAGCTGGAGTGAATGATGGGAGTTCACCTCACCACACAACAGCACTTGAGTCTCAAACATAGGCTTGCAAAACTCCAACCCAGCATCCTAACCACATGACCCACTGCGTTCCTTACTAACATGGTCAAAGTCCTCGGATTAAAGAGCAAATCATCTACAGCACATCAATTTCTCTATTTCTATGAAAATCATGTTAAAAAGAAAACGTTGCACACAACATTTGTTTTAGTAACACATTTGTGTTGTATAAATAGTTTTATTATTGCTAGATCTGCAGGTTAGAGCTAGATCTGTTTAATACTGACATGCTGGTGTTTTAAGAAAGGCCCTGTTGATGAATCAGGATGGATCATCAAAAATGTTCTCTCAATGCCAATCGTCAACAAAAAAGAAGAAATTGTAGGTGTCGCTACGTTTTACAACAGAAAAGATGGGAAGCCCTTTGATGAACAGGATGAAACCCTAATGGAGGTAGGCATAATTAATGGATATGAAAATATAATGTGCGCTTCCCATATAATAGTTGTTTATATACACAATTCTGCAGTGGCTAATTTAACTTCCAGTGTGGCAAACAGAATAAACCAACCCATTCAGCACAGTTCCATTTCTGTGGTTGCCTTCAGTTTTGACTTGCTATAGCAGATAAAGAAACATTGGGCTGAGAACATCTAGTGAATAAAATTAAGATTCATATTATAAATTGAGTTTTCATATTATTCCTAATGTGCCTCTCCTTTGTAGATCCTTTCATGTGCCAGATGGTATCTCACTTCTTTCTTTATATTAAACTTGAACTGGCCATTGGCCATATTCTGAGGAATTTTGGAAGTTGCAGTCCTCTAAATGTCCTCAAACACATTTGCAGGATACCAGTTTTGGAAAAAGCTTTCCTTTTCTATTATTCTGATATCTTTCACATATCTAAACTCCAATTCTTCCTGTTTCCTCTTATCTTTCACTTTCTTTGCCTCATGTGCAATTTGTTTTTATTTCAAGCTCAAATTCTATTTGGGACTCCTTATCAAAGAAATAGTCCCATAACTTCCTGGATGAGTTATTGAGTTTTCACAGTCAACGTTATTAACAGATTATGACTGAACAGAACAGCCTCATCAATCCTGCTATCCAAAAATCTTTTTTATATTACTGCCAGATTGTTGTTTCTTTTTAATTTGCTATTCTCTGGCTTCAATCAATGAAGATAACCACCTTGAGCACTTCATGTTCACATGAAAAGGATGGCAGTGATATATATAAACCCGGGGGGGGGGGGGGGAATAATATTCAAGAGTATTAAAAATTGAAAGCTCAGAGAAAAATAAAATGGTCAGGTCAAAAAGGAGATAAGCTCCAGTTTAGTAATAACATATTTCTGTTTTGTTTTTCAAGTCCTTAACACAATTTCTTGGCTGGTCTGTGCTCAATACTGATACTTACGATAAGATGAGTAAACTGGAGAATAGAAAGGACATCGCACAGGATATGGTGCTTTACCATGTACGATGTGACCAGGAGGAACTTCAAGAGCTCTTGGTATGACTTTTAAAGATTTGGCTTTATTCTAATCCTCTCTATTCCTTATTTCTTCATTAATTCTATTTTAACCTTTAAGGGATTGAGAACTATTTGGATCTTGAGTGCTACAAGATAAGACCTGCCATTAAGCATCATTAGATAACAAGCATTGAACAAGGTTGGGATTTGTTTGTTGTTTGAAATCATTTAATTGTCAGAAAAATATGTTGATGGTACTGGAAAGTTGCAGGTTTTAGCCATCTGCTGCTTTAGATTCCAAAATATCTATGCTCATAACTTCAACATGCCTGTGTTTTTCCACAGCCAACAAGAGAGAGGCTTGGAAAAGAGGTGAACGAATGTAATAAGGACGAACTGATAGAACTTGTAGTGAGTATCAATTGTTGTGAGTGCCTTATTATGGCATCATGCCCTTCTTTTAAACATTACAGCTCTAAACTGGGAAACCTTTTATTCTGTTGCACATTACATAGGAGAATATTATAGAAGCAGATAATGATGTCCTAAGATCATAGTCCTAAGGGTAGGGCAAGGAACAATGGGTGGAAACTAATAGAGGGAAATCCAACCTGGAACTAAGGAGAAATTTCTTTACTCGGTGGAACAGCTTGCTTCCTCGAGCTATGGGTGATCCACCACTGGAAGTTTCCAAGAAAGGTTGACAACCATTTATCCAGGATGAAATAAGGACTCCCGCCTTGGGCAGAGGGTTGTACTAGAAGACACCAAGGTCGCTTCGAGCCCCATGATTTTATGTCTTTCTTGAAATGTCTCCACTACTACATATTAAGTGTGCTTCAGCTAAGGAAATATCAATTGTTATCATTTGATTTATAATGTATTAAGCAAAGGCCATACAAGGCACACACAAAAAGATTGACCCTATTCATCACAGACGTTTTTCTAGACTTTAATGAAAACTCACCTCATTATTTTACCCATGGGTTTTATTGAAATAATGAAAATTGTTTGCAAAAGTTATTCATTTCAGCAAAGCATTTCCTCTAAGAGAATTCTCTAAAACTGTGATGGCGAACCTACAGCACTCGTGCCCGAAGTGGCATGCAGAGCCGCGTCGCCTGGCATGTGCAGTGTTTCCGGTTCCTTTTCCGGGTTTCTGGCATGCATGCGCGCGGGGCGATCAGCTGGCCTTCGTGCGTGTGGCAGTGCCAGAAAGTAGAAGAGCTGGTCTTCCATTTTCTGGCATGAGCATACGTGCCGGCCAGCTGATCGTCACGTGTGCATGCCCAACAGTAACTGGAAGACTAGCTGGCCACTGCACATGCTGGAAACTGGGAGTTCATTTTCTGGCACACGCATGCCCCCTGGCAGCTCCTCTTCCAGGTTGCATCCCATACAAGTGTGCATGCGTGCATATAGTGCCAAAAAGGTTCACCATCGCTGCTCTAGAACTTTCCAATTTCACTTATTGACATGTTTTGCATGAACAAAGAACCTCATGTCATCTCAGGTAATATAGATTTAGCACTAATATACTATAATCCCTGACGGAAAAAAATATTCTACATTTTTACAAAAGCAAACACATTGCAGAGGAAAACACTGACCTCATCTGTCCCTAGTGGTCATAGAATACAAATATTGGTGGTCATGGTTCACTGCAAGAATGCATGGTTGCACTCAGTGGCGTAGCGTGGGGGGTGCAGGGGGGGCCGGCCGCACCGGGCGCAACATCTGGGGGGG
This sequence comes from Natrix helvetica, assembly GCF_964273705.1. NCBI lineage: Eukaryota > Metazoa > Chordata > Lepidosauria > Squamata > Natricidae > Natrix > Natrix helvetica. Next base: position 102,058,316 of record NC_138552.1, on the reverse strand, counting down.
CGCCCTGACTCGCCCTGCGCCGCCCTTTGCCGGACTGTGGCCGTCTCTTTCCTCCCGAGGAGGAGCTCGAAGGGCAGCGGGAAAAGGCTCGACTGAAGGGAAGCAGGTGCCGCGGGGGTGGGAGGCGCACCGGGGGCTTCGGGAAGGCGCCGGCTTCCCGGGGCGCTCCAGGCGGAGCCGAAGGAGAGCGGCGCTGCGCTGCGCTCCGTCTGCCCGCCGCTGCAACGCCACCGCGTCCTCCCGCTCCGCCTGGAGCGCCCCGGGAAGCCGGCGCCTTCCCGAAGCCCCCGGTGCGCCTCCCACCCCCGCGGCACCTGCTTCCCTTCAGTCGAGCCTTTTCCCGCTGCCCTTCGAGCTCCTCCTCGGGAGGAAGGCAGGAGGCCAGCATGGAGAGCCTCACTTGACTGATGCCGACCCAGGGGCAGCTGCAGTCGGGCCGCCCTCGCTTTAGGGGGCGCAAATTACTTGCCTTGCCCCGGGTGCTGACAACCCACGCTACGCCACTGGTTGCACTATAGATGTGGAATGGCAGGAAACCAGACACCCGGAAACAGGCAAGAGTTATTGAAATGATTAAATAACAGTTATTTAAATACAACACAAATATCATCAAGAATCCAGATTGAAAAACTGGCTATGAGTAGCCTTCCTACCTGACCATATCACTGTGAGGTTATAGATGATCACAAGCTCTGATCAATTGCAAAAAATAATAATAATAATAATCACAGGCAATGGATCTGTAAAGGGTTTGCTTAATTAATCACCGTTTACATAAACTGCAGTTCCATTTTTTGCAAACATGAGCAAATCAAAATCTTGGAAAAGTAAAATGAAATGCTGGCAAAGCTGTTTTACGGGAGAGAAATTGAATAGAAGTCTATCTAAACTAAGTTTAGTTTGGTGCATTCTAGTTATTGCATTGTTTGCTAACTCATGAAGTAGTATTAGATGCAAGCAGAGTCACTATTTTTATGCTGTTTCAGAGAGCAAAATTTGTTGCTTCCACTCTGGAATCTAAACTAGAGGTGCTATTCTTTTTTGCCCCCAGAAAGAAATGCTTCCAGATCCTGAAGAATGTGAAATTTACGCCTTTCACTTTTCAGATTTGGAATGGACTGAACTTGATCTTGTAAAATGTGGCATTCAAATGTATTATGAGCTTGGAGTGGTGAAAAAATTCCAAATTCCACAGGAGGTAAATAGTAACTTTTTTACAGACCTTTCTTCAAACCTGGAGATATATATACATATATATATATATTAAGAGTAATGAGCACGCTGTGGCTTTGTACTCATCACTTATTAGGTGGACTGTGGCATCTTGAACTTTCTACAAATGAATTGTCTTTGTAAAAGGGATTTGTCTGCTTGCATTATATCCCACATTTCTTTCAGTAGTTCAGATTAATCTCCAGATTATCCCAATGTCATCCGGCGGGCTTCCCTGTCTGAGAGTAGAATTAAACCTGGTCATAGGCCAACACCTTAGCCATTCCATCAAGGTGGTACAAAATAAAGCAAAAGCAAAAATCTCTATAGAAAGGGAACAGGAAATCAGCTATATATACTGAAAGTAAATTATCTGAGGGATAGTAGGAGCATCTTAGAATTGCGCATAGATTTGAAATATCCTGCTCCTTGGGTGATGATTGCACTTCTCAGTAGAACCAGAACCCATGGGAGATTCCAGCTGGCCAGACTTTCTGTACCCAAAATCTCTAATTGCAATGTATAGGTTCTTCAGTAACACTTCAGGTAGTTCTCCTCCTTCCATTTTTGAAAGCCAAGACGAGCACAGCATGTTTATATGCAAAGAATCCATCAGCCAATCAATGTTGGCTAGCACTTATTGACCAACTGTGGAGGACAGGGAACTGCCAATCAATCAATACTTGGAAGTTAGCCACTAATCAACTGCATACTTGTTTTTGTAAGCCTCCAGCCATGGCATCATCTAATCTACAGGGTTACAACAATCCTTTTTGGATCTTCATCAATCTGGAAATTACCTGTGAGAGACAGTTAGTAGCATAAATAACTATTAAGTCTAAGTTGGGACTTCCCTGGTAGCCATTTCAGGCTAACATCTTCTAAAACTTCTACAGTTTTGAAACTTACTGGATTCCCAAGATTTAGAAACCAACTGGCCTTGAAGGTGAAGGTCTAGGAGAAAACATCTTTATGCTTTTTGCCTTCCTTAGTAACTTGTATACCCTAATGCATTTTATTTAGATTATAAACTCCTTCAAAATTTTAAGTTCAGGTATGAAAATCTTAAGTTCAGGTTCAGGTATCAGTGATCCAAATTAATGAATAAAATAAATTATGGGGTCACCAAGGAAAAAAGAGGTACAGGTAGCCCATGATCTAAGACCACAATTGAGCCCAAAATGTATGTTGCTAAGTGAAAATTTGATAAGTGGCTTTTACCCCATTTTATGACTTTTCTTGCTACAGTTAAGTGAATCACTGCAGTTGTTAAATTAGTAACATAGTTGTTAAGTGAATATGGCTTCCCTATTGGCTTTGTTTAGCAGAAGGTTGATCACATGTCCCCAGGACAATGCAAATTTCATAAATGTGAGTCAGTTGCCAAGCATCTGAAGGTAAATCACATGGCCATGGGGATACTGAAACGGTCAAAAGTGGGGGAAATGGTCATAAGTCACTTTTTTCACTGCCTTTGTAACTTCGAACTATTGTAAGATGAGAATTCTCTGTAATACATTTCTCCTGAACATCTAAATACTAAAAATTGGATAAGAAACTTTTTTTGGGGGGTGAGGGATAGTTCCTTACCTCCTTTTGAGAAAATTGTGGCACATAAAACTTGGTTTGCACTGATTAACTCTTTTTATTTTCACAGGTCCTGGTGAGGTTTGTTTTTTCAGTCAGTAAAGGTTACCGAAAGATTACCTATCACAACTGGCGCCATGGCTTCAATGTTGCGCAGACTATGTTCACCCTGCTTATGGTACATCTTTACTGGGCTTTCTGTAGAAACAGTTTCAGTTTAGAGTAGGGTGTCAAACTCGATTTAATTGAGGGCCACATCAGGGTTGTGTTTGAACTCGGAGGGCTGGGGTGTGTAGGTTGGTGTGGCTAGCTCAACATCGCTCGTGTGGTGGCCAAGTGCTAAGGCAAGACTTCCCTGAGATCCTCACTCACTCTCATTATAATCTCCTTCCTTCCTTCCTTCTTTTCTTCCTTTCCTTTGTCTTTCCTCTTTCCCTTTCTCCTTTTCTGCCCTTTCTTGGATGCTCAAATGCAAAAGGGGAAACATTTCTACTTTTGTTTTGTTTTTCGTCTGCTTTGATAGCCCCTATCAAAATAGCCCCTGCCAGTGAAAACAGAGTGTTCCCCATTTTTAGCCACAATGGCCTCCTGCAGCCCTTGGCCAGCAAAAATGGAGTTGGAGCTGGGGGAGGGGTGCACATGCGGCCCTCCTGAGCTCTGTTTTCGCTGGCAGAGGGCTGCAGGAGGCTATCTCAGCCAAACATGGGGTGCAGGGGTACAGGGGTGCGCGTGCCCCAAGTTCCATTTTTGCTGGCAGAGGCGCTGCAGGCCGGTCCTTTGCTGTTTCCAGGCTGGGCTGGTGGGCCAGATCTAAGCACCCCGCTGGGTAGATCTGGCCTGAGTTTGAGTTTGACACTTTTGTTTTAGAGCCATTTTCAGATATAACTCTTACTTCTACCACTTACTAGATATAATTGTCTTTGCCGTTAAATTCATAACTCTCACCCTACCCCGAAATTCTTAGTTTGTCTAAGTATCCCACAATAATTTTTAGCTCAGATTTTCCAACCTCATTCTGGCTTAAGAGCCCAGATTCAGATAGTCCATCGTTTATCAAGAAATGAGGTGATAAGGCCAGAGGTGGGTTTCAAATTTTTTTTTACTACTGGTTCTGTGGGCGTGGCTTATTTTATGGGCGTGGCTTGGCAAATTTATGTTTCAGATTGGAGATGGAAAATAAAATATGCTGTAAAATGTTTTTTAAAAAGGCCAAAGAAAGCAGCAACCCGAGCTGCGCCTAGCTGATCCCAGGCGATCTGGAGGGTCCGAAGAGTGCATGGTTTTGTTTGCTGCTTGAGAGCTCCAGGGAGGGGCAGCAGCCGAGCGAGCAAGCCAGCAATCTGCCGGCTGCCAAACACCCTGCTCATGAGTAAACTTGCTCATGAGTAAACTGCAGATTAGAGGCAGCCGGCAGATTCTGGCATGCTCGCTTGGCTGTTTGCCCAACCCCCACCCCGGAACTCACAGGCAGCAAACGAAACTGCCGCCTCCTGCCTTCGTGCAGAGGTTTAATCCCACTTCAAAGGCAGTGGTTGCGAAGCCTCGGAGCTCCCTGAGCAGCCCATGCGTCAGAGTGAGCCTGTTCGGAGGTGTGGCCAGCCAGCCATCATTATAGGTTCGGAGACCCACGCCTAATTATCACTACCAGTTCTCCCGAACCGATCCAAACCGGGAGCAAACCACTTCTGGATAAGGCACTTTATACAGAAATCACAGTCCATAGTATTTAAAGCACTTTGATAGAAATTATCTTTATTTGGATGCAGATTTGCGAATGTCAAGTTGAGTTACTTAAGCATCCTCAAGGCTTCTGATTCTTAAAATATGCTCAATTACACACACACAAAAGCAAAATAAAGGCCAAAATGTTAATTTCCACTGATTCTGGAAAGAATTTTGTGGGTTACAAATGGATGGCTGCAAATATGCAAGTTCTTTTAAAATTTTTGAATGCAAGTTCTACTTTCATTTAATTTTAATGCAAAAAACTAAATAGCTTGCAATAAGAATATCAATGGAAATTCAACCTGTATGGGTATTTTTTTTTAAAAAAACTAACAAAATAAAAGCTAAATCTGACAGATTTTTTTTAAAATATCTGAGAAGTTTTTTTTAAAAAAACTTGCTTTGTATAGACAGGTAAATTGAAGCAGTATTATACAGATCTTGAAGCCTTTGCCATGGTCACCGCAGCTTTGTGTCATGATATTGACCACCGAGGAACCAACAATCTTTATCAGATGAAGTAGGTGCTCTTCTTTTATTATCAACATAATTTATATTCGGATCTGTTGTTTCAGAATAGATTTCGTATTAAATTCTACAGGCTGCTCCCTTAAAAGGCAAATGATTTTTTGTACATATAGGAAAAACCGCCTGTGTCCACTTACATACTGATGGAGAATTATGTGCTGCTTCTCGGTAACAGTTCTACGATTTCCATCAGTTGATTTTAACTGACCTCTACAAACAGAACTTAAGAAATTGCAGTCTGAAACAAATAATAGATCCCTCCCTTCTTTTGTGCAAACTACGGTAGTTAACCATTTCAGAAACGTTTGGTTTTCCTCTTGCATGCCCACAAGACTTTCAATTGTGCAGAAATAGCATCCAACTCTTCAGTGAGTATTTTAGCTCTTCGCTTTCTGCAAAAGCATCTCCAACCATTACAAATTCTTAAAGAGCAAAACTCTTTCTTGTGATGGCATCCATCCATTCACAGACCTCCTCCTCGCCCCCATACAAGGGAAAGCAACTACACTGATAAAGCCAAGGCCCAGTCTCTTCCCTAGTGGACTCAGCTTTGTAATAAAGAGGTATTTAAAATTATTCTCATTTCATTTTTTTCATTTTTTCTTTTCTTTTTTTAATTAAAGGTTTTAACAAATTTTACAAATATTACCTCTTCCCCTTCCCACCCTCCGACCCTCCCTCCCCCCAACCTCCCAGAGTAAAATACAGGGTATAAACATTTAACAATCATATGCTAACATAAGCTAACTGATTTTGACATCCTACCTCCTCTTGTGCTTTAATTCCCCTTTTGTTAAGCTAACTTTAGGTAAATTGTAACATTCTTTGTGCCTTCACTCATAAGCTAATTGAAATTTTTTAGTCCAATATTTATTTTGAATATAGTCAATCCATCTTCCTCCATTCCAACTTATATTTCTCATCCAAATGGTCCTTCAAATATGCTGTAATTTTGGCCATCTCTGCTAGATTTACTACTTTTAGCGTCCATTCTTGAATAATAGGCAATTCTCCCCTCTTCCAGTACTGCACCACCAACAATCTTGCTGCCGTCGTTAAGTTCAAAATCAAATTAGTCTCTATAACTGTACAGTGTGTAATTATATCTAACAAAAACAACTAGGGAGTGAACTTTATCCTCTTTTAAAGTATATTTTGAATAACCCACCATATTTTTATCGAAAATGCTTTGACTTTTTTGCAAGTCCACCATATATGATAATACGTAGCATCAGCACAATCACATCTCCAACATTTAGGTTGTAAATTCGGATACATACAAGATAACTTTTTGGGATCTAAATGCCACCTATACATCATCTTATAAAAATTCTCTCTCAAATTCTGAGCTTGTGTAAATTTTACATTTCTTGCCCAAATCTTTTCCCATGTTTCCATCATTATTGGCTCTTTGAAATTTTGTGCCCATTTTATCATACAGTCTTTAACTAACTCTGTTTCAGAATCTATTTCTATCAGTATATTATACAACCTTTTTATATGCATTTGACTCTGGTCCCTAATTTGTTTTACCAAACTATCCTCATTTTGCGTGATACCAATTGTCTGATCTTTTTTCCATCTAGCTTGTAACTGTCCATACTGGAACCAGGTTTGAATTACCCTTTCCTCTCTTAATACGTTCAAAGGCTTTAACTGTAGTACACCTCTCTCTATATTAAGAAGTTCTCTATATGTAATTACATCCTGTTTTTGTAAAAATCTTATCCACCTTCTTATCATATATTAAATAAGCGTGCCAACCATATACCAAATCAAATCCCTCAATATTCAGTATTCTATCCTCTGTTAGATCATTAATCCAATCACTAATTGTTGATAAAACTACTGCTTCATAGTATAATTTTAAATTAGGCATTTTCAAACCTCCTCTTTCCCGTATGTCTTGCATTATTTTAAGTTTTATTCTTGGTTTCTTCCCCGCCCAAACAAAGTTATTAATACCTTTCTGCCATTCTTCCAAATTTGCATCTTTTTAAAGTATTGGTATCATTTGAAAGAGAAATAGAAACTTAGGCAAAACATTCATTTTTACTGCTGCTATCCTTCCCAACAATGACAATTGTAGTTTTTTCCATTTATTCATCTCTAACTGTATTTTATGCCATAATGGTTCATAATTGTACTTATATAATTTCCCATTTGAGGTTGTAGTGTAAACTCCTAAATATTTAACCTTTTCTACTATCTCGCATCCTGTTACTCTTTCTAGTTCTTCTTTTTGATTTGTGTTCATATTTTTAACTATCATCTTTGTTTTTCCTAGATTTATTTTGAACCCAGATACTTGACCATATTGATTAATTATGTTTATTAAACCTATAGCTGATTTCCCTGGTTGGGTTAAAGTTACAACCAAGTCATCCGCAAATGCTCGTATTCTATATTCATAATGCCTAATCTTAATTCCCTGTAGGTCATCTGACCCACGTATTCTATTCAACAATAACTCCAAGGTTAAGATAAACAATAATGGAGACAGGGGACATTTCACTTTTTTCTTGAGATCACCGGACAACTTACAACATTGGGTTGCTCTTCAGTGAATATTTGTATTTTCTGATAGTCATTCTGGGAAACAAAGATGGTACTGGGGGAAGAAGGGGTGAATGATATTTGTTTAGCGACATGATGGCTTTCAATGTAAAAGAAAAGTGAAAAGAGGCAGAAAAATTATGATGCAGATTTCAGACACCCTAAACCCCGTGGGCACACCTTGTCAACACCTACCAGATGTGGGTTGAAATACTCCAGAGGACCACTAGATGACATCAAAGGGTTTCTTCTTCTTTTTTCTTTGACATACATTAAGTGCTTAGTGAATAGTATATTGTCTGGGTCAATTTACTTTATACCTAATACTAATAACAATAATAATACTATTTAGGTATACACGGTATTAATCTTTCAACTTTTAACATTTATGTATACAAAGTAATTAGATTATTATATTATATTATATTATATTATATTATATTATAGTATAGTATAGTATAGTATAGTATAGTATAGTATTACATTACATTACATTGTATTACATTACATTACATTACATTATATTATATTATATTATATTATATAACAGTATACATAATAATATTTCCCCAATTTCTAATTTCTACCTCTGTTTTCTAACCCTTAATAAAGCAAATCACATATTAAGAAGTATTCTGTATCTATCCATCAACTCTTGCCCTTTTTAGTATTTCAATTCAAAGGGTTTCTAAATCTTTTTGTGGTCTTCAGATTTTGCAGCCTAGATCTAATAGCTGTAGCATTGCTCCTATTTCTGATGCTTATAGCCTCCATAAATATATTTTAAAACTTCAAAAACTACCATTTTTAAAGGCTGAGGCCTTCCTCACATGAATGTACCACTCCTTGCATAAGAAATTATGTGGAAAAAGAATGTTACGGTAGATGTTCAGCTGTTCCATGGTGAAGTATATGCTTCTAAAGTATATTCGTATTGAAATATCTGTTTGCTGTTTTTGCTGTTTAGAAATTTTACAGTTGATATTCTCATTGTTTCCGTTATATGTTGTTTGCATGTTAGCAATAGCTTTGTAAACTGCCTTGGAAGCAATGAACCATAACAACATGTATCATAAAATAGTTATAATGATATAGCACCGGGATGGCGAACCTATGGCACATGTGCCACAGGTGACACACGGAGCCATTTGTCAGGGCACGCAAGGCATTGCCCTGTCAGCTGCCCAGCGTGCATGCACACGTTGGCCAGCTGAGTTCAGCCTATCTAAAGCCATTTTTTGCCCTCCCCAGGCTCCAGAGGCTATATAGTAGCCTGAGGAGGGCGAAAATAGCCTCCCACCCCCGGAGGTCCTCGCAAACTCGCTTGTAGGGCCATTTTCCTGAAGGCTCTGGAAAGTTCTGGAGGGCTTAAACTGGCCCTACGCGCAAACTGGAAGTCTGGTTTGCGCGTAGGGCTGGTTTTCTGTGCTCCGGAGGCTCCAGGGGGGGAGGCTGTTTCCCCCCCCCCCAGGCTCCTATGAAGCATCTGGAGCTTGGGAAGGGCGAAAAAAGCATGAAAAAAATGGGGGAGCGCATGTCATGCGTGCATGCACACTGTGGGGGTTGTGCATTGCATTATGGGTGCAGCATGCCCGCACATGATTCCCCCTGCGCTCTCCTCGCTTATGGTACGCGAGCCAAAAAAGTTCGTCATCGCTGATATAGCACAACTCAAGGAAATCATCATTTTAATAAAAGCTTTCATTGTCAAAGATTAGAGCAATGTCTGGTTACTGTTCTTTTACTTCCAGTCCCAAAACAATCATTTACAAGCTTGAGGATAGAAATAAAAAAGTATTTGGCATTCTCATAATGATTCCATGCTTTAATCTTCCCTGGTATTTGCTAACAGATCTCAAAATCCCTTGGCAAAACTTCATGGCTCATCTATTCTAGAGAGACACCATTTGGAATTTGGCAAGTTTCTGCTCTCTGAAGAGGTAGGTGAGCAATATTTTGAATGGCAGAAGTAATTGAGTGGATCCATGTTTTGCTTTTTATGAAACTGTGATTGGTGATAGACACAACTCAAATTTGATTGGAATTAATAATTGGTTTAAAACTTTGCACCAATTACAAAGCATCCATCAACTTTTTTTTCCTTCTCAGATGCAGGATTTAAAGAAGTCATTTTTTTCAGCTCCCAAGTAGCATAGCCTGTCTTGAGACTGCATTTAACTCCCATGTTAATATACTGTTAATCTATCTATATCTATAAATGGCTGTGTGTGTGTGTGTGTGTGTGTGTTTGTGTGTGTGTGTTCCAGCATAAATCTGGAACGCTTCGAGCAATTTCAACCAAACCTGTACACAGATGACTTACTCTCTGGAAAAAAATACTGTAGGGGTAAGACACCCCTAACTCCCCTCGGGGTGTGTGTTCTGTTAAGATACGGCCTGTTGTGCCTTAAAATGGTTTCTGCTGTACTGCCTTAAAATGGCTTCTACTGTACAGTGCAGTGGAGTTGCCATGGTAATGGCTTCACAGTACTCCACAAGGGGGCTCCCTCTGGTAAGGGGGAAAATCCAACATTAGAAATTACATTTGGTCTGGACATTTTCCCCCTATAAATAAATACCCGGGCTATGTTGGGTTATCAACTAGTAGAAAATACAATTGGCTTGTTTATAATTCAACAAGTGCCAGGTTCAATGAATCATTTTATCAGATGGTTCAAAGTACACCCATGCTTAATATTAATTGATCATTTAAACCAGTTAATTTGGAATTTATGCTAGAGCACTCTATTTCAAAGTTTAGATTGTAAGTATTGAAATTAAAAATGAGGGCATTTTTATACAGCGCCCACTTGGAAAGCAGCATTTCAAGCAGAGAAAAGCGAAGAAACCTTCAGCTAGGAGATGGGAGTGAAAGAGATGGCAAACTGGTGGAAGTGTCCTGAGGAAGGACAGGCATCAGCACACTTCAAAATCGAGTCTGCAAAATATTTGGAGAACAACCAAAAACATACCTACCATTTAAGAAATAATTCATCTGAATAAAACATCAGTAGAAACTCCTGCTCAATAGTTACAGAATGATGGATCGATTGGTAGAAAAATAGACATTGGGAAAGTTGGGTGGGGAAAGTTGAGTATGATGCACTTTGTTCTTCTTTATGTTGTTCTTTCCAAATGATGAAGGAGTTTAGTTACATTTTTCTATATTCTGAGCTTACACCAGAGGAGAACACAAGAGCAATAAAATCACTTCAGCACTAATCTGATCACTTTTCATTGGCTTCTGGAAAATTTTCCATTGGCTTCTGGAAAACCATCAGCAAAAGCCCATGGTGAAGTGTGAGATAGAATGTGTTTATATTTATCTATATATTTCGTGTGTGTGTGTGTGTGTGTGTGTGTGAGTGTGTGTCTGTGTAGGCCTTGAACATATGAAAAAGAATTAGTACATCTTCTCAGTATCTATTTTTTATATAAATATCAAATATCTAATTGTAGTAGAAGGAGTGTGGAAGAGCCTGGGGATGTAGTCAAATGAGGAATCAGCCTAACATCACTAGTAGCCACAAATGATTTAAGTCCAATGCCCTTTGGATTCTGTTAACTCTTATCTAGCGCCAAAACAGTGCTATTATTTGACTAGATTCTTGTTGCATACGCAATAAATGATTTACTTGGAACTTAAGGTGGGGCCTTGGTCTTCTGCACTTGACAACTAGGCTTTGAAGAAAGATACCATTAGGAAAAGTTAGAGGCGCCCAACATGATGCTTGATTGGCAGGACCAATCTTCCACTCTGATTTATGTATTTCTCCCTTTTAGTCCCTGAACATCTACCAGAATCTCAACAGGAGGCAGTATGAACATGTAAATCACTTAATGGATATTGCCATTATAGCCACCGATTTAGCATTGTATTTCAAGTAAGTGATTCATGCGTTAATTACTAAAGGGAACACATATGTTTGACAGTTCTCCAGAATATTGCTGCATTTTGAGTGAAACAACACAAATAGGAAAGAAATAGTAAAGTAGCTTCAGCGCAGGTAGTCCTCGACTTACAACCACAACTGAGCCCTACATTTCTGCTGTTAAACGAGACAGCTGTGAAGTAAGTTTTGCCCCAGTTTACGACTTTTCTTGCCACATTTGTTAAGTGAATCACTGCAGTTAAGTTAGCCCCACAGTTGTTAAGTGAATCTGGCTTCCCCACTGACTTTGCTGGTCATAAAAGGGGATCACATGACCCTGGGACACAGCAAAGGTCATCAATAGGAGTCTGAATTTTCATCACATGACCAAGGAGATGTTGCAATGGTCATAAGTGTGAAACATGACCATAACTCCCTTTTTTTCAGTGTCGTTGTAACTTTGAACGGTCGCTAAATGAACTGTTGTAAGTCGAGGACTGCCTGTATTCTTTTAAAAAATGGTCTACTCAAGAAGAATATAAGCCCTAAAGTGTTAGATGGTGTTGAAGTTTGCTATCTTTTTTTCCACTAGACCAGGGGTGTCAAACTCAAGATCCAACCTTCTGTAGATGTGGCCTGCTTTGTGGGAGTGGCTTGCTGGCCATGTGACCGGGTGGAAGTGGCTTGCTGGCCATGTGACTGGGTGGGCATGGTCATCTTGTAAAATGTGGTGAAACTCACTTAACAACGCTCTTGCTTAGCAACCAAAATGTTGGCTCAGAAACTCTGGCATTTGAAGCATGCAAGTCTTAAAGTGTCAAGTTACAAGACCCTTGCACCCCTAACCCTTTATATAAAAAATCCAGGGGTGTTAAACTTGACAGCTTTAAGACTTGTGGACTTCAACTCCCAGAATTCCTCCTCTCGCTCTTCATCTTGATGATGTGCGGACGGGTGGGGGGAGGGAGCTGGAACCGGTTCTAAATGACACGGTAGATTTGTGGAACCTCTTCTATAGAAGAGGTTAGAATTGGCAGGAACCCACCCCTGATTAGATCTAATCCAATGGACAATCTATATATTAAAGGGAAGTTTTTGTTCAATTTTAGGTAAGGCACAGGGTGATGGTGTAGAATCTATATCAAAATGAAATGAGCCCAAGAGTACCTGTGAACTCCTTTTCTTTCTAAGACTTGTGCTTTTACTGTTGAGTTACTAAGACATTACTGTGAAATTTGATAGTGCTCTGGCTACAAAAAAAGGGATTGGTTTTTCTAATTTGTTTGCCGTCTGCAATCTTTTTTTAAAGAAAGAGAACAATGTTTCAGAAAATTGTTGAAGAGTCAAAGACCTACAATGATCAGAAAAAGTGGGTTGAATATTTGTCTCTGGAAACCACAAAGAAAGAGATTATTATGTAAGTGATCCCTTTTTAAAAAGCTAAACATATAAATGGGAACAACTGATAACACAAAATGGCACATTATCTGAGGTTAAATATTTGTACTAAACTAGGTCTACCTATATGTGGGTATGTATATATAGCGTGTGTGTGTGTGTGTGTGTGTGTGTGTGTGTGTGTGTATGCATCAGTGATGGGTTCCTACTGGTTCAGACTGGTTTGACCAAACTGGTAGTAGTTTGGCGGCCTGGGTTGCTGGAACCGGCAGCGATCCAGGCCTGTCACCCCCCCCAAACCAGTTCTCCCAGCGCCGCCATAGGCGCCACCATCTTGTTTTTTGTTTCTGCGCATGCGCAGAGCAATTTTAATGTATGTATGTATGTATGTATGTATGTATGTATGTATGTATGTATGTTGGGTCTTTTTGTAAAAATTGGCTATCTGGTTAAGATGTACCAATAGGTTCTTTGAGAGAGTTGTGGATGGAGCTTAAGATATAGAAAGTTGAGAATTATTGATATTAAATTTTCAGTGTTCTCCCTAGGAGGAATTACTCTGAGTGCAGAACATATGCTACAGGTAGTCCTCAACTTACAACAGTTCATTTAGTGACCGTTGAAAGTTACAACGGCACCAAAAAAAGTAACTTATGACCATTTTTCACACATATGACTGTTGCAGCCTCCCCACAGTCACGTGATTTACATTCATGTGCTTGGCAACTGATTCATATTTATGACTGTTACAGTGTCCCAGGGACCACGTGATCCCCTTTTCCAATCTTCCGACAAGCCAAGTCAATGGGGAAGTCAGATTCACTTAACAACCATGCTACTAATTTAACAACTTCAGTGATTCACTTAACCAAGTGTGGCAGGAAAGATCGTAAAATGGGGCAAATGTCCCATTTTGTCTCACTTAGCAACATCAATTTTGGGCTCAATTATGGTCCTAAATTGAGGGTTACCTGTATGGTCATTCAAGCCACTTGGATTGGATGAGAAAATTCTAACAGCTGCCTTTTGGAACTAACACTCCTAGTACCACTGTAAATTAAAATATAATAGTCATAAAATCTTAATGAACTTGGACAATCTGGCCGGATGCTACCTGGAGGCTACATACTTGCCTACACACCATCAGCATATACTTGGAAAGATGAGGTTTTGCCCAGTCCTTTCTAAAACTTAAACATGTGTAAGACTATGATATGAATTCTGAGTCATGGAAAGAAAATATATTGCCTTGACATACCAAGGTGCCATACCAACTCATTATAAACATTTAATTCCAATAAAACAGTAGTGAGCACTTTGAAACAGAACACTGACCTGATGGAGATATCTAAGCCTTCTAGAGCTGTCTTTCTTTCCTCTCTACTGAATAGCTTTCTCCCAAGACACCATCCCCTGCTTCTCAATGGGTTCCTTTTGGGTCAGTTCTTCCTGGTACCCTCGTAAGATATGCATGTATCTGTCTTGGAGAGCCGCTTGGAAATTTGCTTTGGTGCAATGATTTTGCTGCTTGGGAGAATGTGAATGGACAGAGAAACCCAGATTCCCTCATTGGGTTTTTCCTTTTGGCTTCTTCTTTACAGGGCTATGATGATGACCGCCTGCGATTTATCTGCTATTGCAAAACCCTGGGAAATCCAGAGTAAGGTCAGGTGCCTTTTACACAGTGTCTTTTCTTCAAACGTTAAGACCAATCTGTGGATTGTGCATTTTCTTTATCATAGAGTTGAATCATTTTATCTTTGTAGTGTCCAACAAAGCGTTAAGGGTTGTTCTGACTTAGGCTTCCCAAGATCATGAAGCAGACTCCTCGTCCCGATAGAACCCCTTTCATTTAGTTTAAAGTGAATTCCTCTCCAGCAAAGTCCCAGCAAACAGTCTTTTATGAGATTTCACAACTACAGACCTTTATCAGGCTTGGAGAGTTGCAGGGCCGATATCTTCCAAATGTCATGCTGTAGCACCAATTACTTGGCAAGAAGTCAGGAAGAGATCTTCACCCTAATGAGTTGAACTGATTGTCTCCTGCAAACTCCCCTCCCCTTTTGCTCCTTTTTATTCCCTATGGGAGGGGCCATTCACCATCCACCTGTGCCTTTACTCCTGAGTTGGCCCTTGTTCCTTAACTGTTCCCTTCTCCTGGCAACTCCATACATGCGCACATTGGGAACAGGCTCCAGCTGTTCTTCTGCCCCTCTGATATCTGCCTCTGAAGGCAGCTGATAACTGTCAGATGGCCCTGGCCCTATCTCTGCCTCTGATGCAGAGCACTCGTCAGAGCCTTCCCCAGACTCCAGGACTGGCCCATGTTCCTCTCCAACCTCCTCATTGTCCGAATCTGCTGCCAGCTCCACTGTGTGAATGCCAACATCATAAACTTTTCCCCCCATGTACAGGTGGCATTACTTGTAGCAGCTGAATTCTGGGAACAGGGAGATCTGGAAATTTCTGTACTTCAACAACAGCCTATTGTAAGTTCATTTTTAAAAAATAGTGATTGATTTGCTTCCTGCCTCCTTCTATTTTTTCCCCCTAGTAACCTTTCTACTTTTAGAGGGTGAAATCCTATGCTGTGGGCATCCCTCCTTTGCAACAGTCTTCCCAGCAAGAAGAAGACCCAGAGTTAGCTCAATTCTGATTCAAGAGGCATCAGCACTGCAGGACATGCAAAATAACAGCCTTGCTAGAATATATAGTAGAAGCTATTTTGGGACCTTTCCAGGTGAAACAATAGTTTAAACTCATTTCGTAGTCAAAGAGAGATGAAGATGAAAAAAGGACTTATTGTTCTCACTGTAATATTTCCTCATTACAATGGGCAACGGGTCTGAGAAGGAATGGATCAAGGACAGATGGTTTCTCCTCTGTAGATCATTTCATCTTGAAATTCACCCAATTTCAAAAGCAAATGTAGTGGTCATTGAATAGAAATCACCCAAATTTATACATGGAGAGAAATGCTTTCCCCTCCCCCACTTTTCCATGGGAGCAAATCATAACCATTTATGTGAGAAGAAAATGAACTTGATTGAAATAACCTCATTTTTTCCCAAGACATTATTTTCCGATTCTCCAAACTACTCAAAATTTCCGCTACCGATTCTCCAGAACTTGTCAGAACCTGCTGGATTTCACCCCTGCCCATTGTCAGGTGATCAAAATTCAGATGCTTGCCAACTGATTCATATTTATGATGGTTGCCGTGCTCTGGGGTCATGTGATTATCTTTGTCAGGGTTTGTTGCAGCAATCACATCCAGAAAGTACAGACAGGTAACTGATTCAGCAGGATTCATTAACTTCTCCTTATATATAATCTAACACATAAATATACAATACCAAAAGCAGGTTTTTCATCATGGTAGCAAATACAAGCAAGCACAAGCAGAGGAGAGAACAGTTTCAGTTTTTGCTCAGAGCAGCAGACTAGTTTAGAGCTCAGCACAGACTCAGAGCTGCAGAGCTAAGCCATTCCCAGGTTCCAAACTGTTTCAGTTCCCATTGGCTGACCTTGTTACTAGTTCATGAATATATCTACTCTGACAATCTTTTGCGAGCTTATGACAGCAAAGTCAATGGGGAAGCCAGATTCGCTTAAGAACCTTGTTACTAACTTAACAGCTACAATGATTCACTTAACAATTGTGACAAGTCAGGCCATAAAATGGGGCAAAACTCACTTGACAAATGTCTCACATAACAGTAGGAATTTTGGGCTGGTTTTAAGTCGAGGACTACCTGTGCTATTAGCATGCTTTAAACCTTCCAGGTTTCTTGGCAACACTAGAGTTCAGACTTCAAAACTCTGTTTCTTCAGAGGATTTCATTAATGTGCCCATTCAGAAACAACTATTGCTATTTTTTTCCTAGCCTATGATGGACAGAAGAAAAGCTGCTGAGCTCCCAAAACTTCAAGTTGGTTTCATTGACTTTGTGTGCACATTTGTATACAAGGTAAGCGGATTAATGATCTGATCTATTAGTCCAGGAACCTTTACTAAGTTTAAATCACTTATGAAACCTCTTGCCCTCTAGGTGATTTTATCTCCCATCACTTTTGGAAAACATGAGCAATAGCAAGGGATTATAAGAATTGTAATCCAAACCATCTGGATGGCATTAAGTTGCTTATACTAGTTGAAGCAGATATTTTTATCACCAACAATATCTCTGCTTATGGCACCTTAAGTACAAATCCTTTGGGTGTTAGAAGGCAGATTTCCATTTCCTTTATTTATAATTAACCTTTATTTTTGTTCCCTAGGGGAACATGATGGGTAAGTGGGTAAGACACTCAGCTTGCCGATCAGAAGGTCGGCAGTTCAGCGGTTTGAATCCCTAGCGCCACATAACAGGGTGAGCTCCCTTTACTTGCCCCAGCTTCTGCCAACCTAGCAGTTCAAAAGCATCTTAAAAATGCACGCAGAAAATTAGGGGCCACCGTGGTGGGAAGGTTTTTACAGTGCTTCGTGTGTCTTTGGTGTTGAGTCATGTCAGCCACATGACAATGGAGACGTCTTCGGACAGCGCTGGCTCTTCGGCTTAGAAATGAAGATGAACACTGTCCCCTAGAGCCAGAAATGAATGGCACGCATGTGCAGGGGAACTTTATCTTTAGCCACTGCTCGCGCATGCACACTACAACTAAAATTGCTCTGCGCATGCGCAGAAGCAAAAACCAAGATGGCGGCGCCATAGGCAGGAGAACCGGCTCAGGGGCATGGCAGGCCTGGATTGCTGACAGTTCCAGCGATGCAGGCCACCAAGCTACTACCGGTTTGGCCAAACAAGTCCAAACCAGTAGGAACCCACCACTGGTGCAGAGGGTTTGGGGGGCCTATAGAGTGCTCCTGAGGGCTGGGGAGGGCAACAATGAGTGAAAACAGGCCTGTTTTTCACAAAAACGGGTGTGTTTTTGCCCCTCCAAACCCCCAGGAACACTCTACAGGCCTTTTAAACTCTCTGCACCCTCTGTTTTTTGCAAAAAAAAAATCACAAAAAATGGGGTGTGCAGAGGGTTTGGGAAGCCTGCAGAGTGCTCCTGGGGGCCACGGAGGGCACAAACGTTTTTTTAAAATTTACCTCTTCAAAATCTTGGTGAGTCTTATACTCCGGTGCATCTTATAGTCCGAAAAATACGGTAGGTTACGTTAAAAAAGCAAATCCTCAAGCAAAACAGAAAAATGTATGTTGTATTTCCAGTTGAAGGTTTTACTTCTTAAAAATAGCCTTTTCTTTTCTTGAAGCAAATTATGCTTTTGACCTTGGATAGATCTTTGCTGTGTGACTGATGCTTAATGCAGTGTATAAGAAAGGGCTTGTATTATTAATAATAGTTATGAGATTGTATATTTGTGAATGCATATATGAGAAATAAAAATAAAAAACTTTTTTTCCAAAAAAGAATTTATATAAAATAATAAAAAAAGAAAGGGCTTGTTTAAATGACCATGAAATTTTTCAGGACTGAAAAAAAGAGACTTGTAACCGTTTTTCACACTTAAAATTGTTGCCCCGCAGCCATGTCCATAGTCATGTGATCAAAATTTGGACGCTTGTCAACTGGCATGTGTTTATGATAGTTGCACTGTCACTGGGTCATGTGATCCCCTTTTTGCGACTTTCTGGCCAGCAAACCAGAGGTGGTATTCAGAAGGTTCTGCCCAGTTCTGGAGAACCGGTGGCAGAAATTTTGAGTAGTTCGGAGAGCCGGTAAATACCACCTCTGGCCCCACCCCCATCTATTCTCTGCTCCCCGAATCCCAGCTGATCGGAAGGAAATGGGGATTTTGCAGTAACCTTCTCCTGGAGTGGGGAGGGAATGGAGATTTTACAGTATCCTTTCCCTGCCATGCCCATCAAGCCACGTCCACCAAACCACGCCATGCCCACCAAGCTACGCCCACAGAACTGGTAGTAAAAAATTTTGAATCCCACCATTGCAGTAAACACAATGTAGAAACCAGATTCACTTAATAGGTGTGTTACTAACTTAATAACTGCAGTGTTTCACTTAGCAACTGTGGCAAGAAATGCCCTGAAATGGATCAAAACTCACTCAACAACTGTCTTGCTTAGCAACAGAAATTTTGGGCTCACTTGTGGTCGTAAATTGAAGACTACCTATAACAAGGAGATATTAGAGTTACTGGTAAAGACTGCAAACACCGCAGGAGGCTCAAGTCTTTGCCAAAGGACTTGGAAACCGTTCATTTGGGATCCCTCTTCCTATGTAGGAATTTTCACAGTTCCACCCTGAAATTCTGCCCATGTATGAAAGGCTGCTCAACAACCGCAAAGAGTGGAAAGCTCTGGCTGACGAGTCTGAAGCAAAGATGGCAGCCTTGCAGGAAGAAGAGAAGAAGGACCAAAAGACAGATGCTCCTGAAGGTTGGGGGGGGGGGGGAGAAACTCAGGATCTCTAATATTCTTTCTCCTTCCAGCTACTGACTGTATATAATATGACCTGAATAGTGTGAGAGAAATCTGAGTCTGATAAAACATTTTAAAATATCAAAGCATCCTATGTACAGGAGGAGGGTTAGTTTATTTTGCTATGGAAGGAAGGGAAACGGTGGCTCATTGGCTAAGACTCTGAGCTTATCAATCAGAAAGGTCAGCAATTTGCGTAATGGAGTGAGCTCCCGTTATTTGTCCCAGCTTCTGCCAACCTAGCAATTTGAAAGCATGTAAAAATGCAAGTAGAAAAATAGGGACCACTTTGTTGGGAAGGTAACGGTGTTCCATGTACCTTCGGCGTTTAGTCATGCCAGCCACATGACCATGGAGACGTCTTTGGACAATGCTGGCTCTTCGGCTTTGAAACTGAGATGAGCACTGCACCCTAGAGTCGGGAACGATTAACACCGTGATGGCGAACCTACGACACGCGTGCCATAGGTGGCACACAGAGCCAATGGTGCTGGCCAGCTGATTTTGGCCTTTTGAGGCCATTTTTCACCCTCCAGAGGCTTGAAGCCTCCAGAGGGCAAAAAACCATCTCTGTGAGCAAACTGGAAGTTCGGGAGGGCCTCTGGTGGTGGGGAGGCTGTTTTCACCCTCCCCAGGCTCCTATAAAGCCTCTGGAGCCTGGGGAGGGTGAAAAAAGCATGCCAAAAATTGGGGGAGCACTGGTCGTGCGTGCATGCGCACTGGGGCCGTGCACAAAGCATTAAAGGTGTGACACACCCACGCACGACCCCCCTGTGCACCCCCGCTTTTGGCACGTGAGCCAAAAGTGGTTTGCCATCACTGGACTAGCACATATGTATGTCCAAGGGGAACCTTTGCCTTTACCTAAGTCAAGAGAGGTTCCTTTCACGTTGGAAAGACTAGTTTGTGGCTCCAATTGCTCAATGGATTGAAGAGATAATATGACTTACAATTCATAAACAAGTTGCTTATATAAATAGTTCGAGTATGGATAAATTTCAATGAAACATGGTCGTCCTTTATTGGACATCTTTTATCCTTTATTGAAATTGTTACATAAAACTTAATTTTGTATTACTTTTGGCATTTCCTTTTTTTTAACACTTTTTTTTTCTTTGTTTAAAGAACAAAACCAATAGCAGAAATTAGGTTTAAAACACAGCTAGCAATTTCTCCAAAGGAAGTACAAGCTTAGCCATGCCATTTCACTCATCCTCATCGATACCAATTTTATAAACTTATCTCTTTTCTGTCAACAAAATTGTTCCTTTATAGCAATTCCAAAATCCAATCAATTTTGACTTTCCCCACTCAGTTCAGGTAGCTTCTATTTCATCTGATGACGATCCTGCAATTAAAACAGTGCCTGGCAGGCAAACATTAAGTAGATGGTTCTTCATAGCCAATTCTTAAATTGACACCCATTGAAGATCTCAGCTAACCATTGCTTTTTTTTCTTTGTGCAGCACCGATGGCCAATGGAGGACCTGTTACCTCGTCTTCAACTTGTTGCATTATTTAAATTAACGTTATAAGATTACAATAGGCCAACAGTACTTAAGGGCGGTTTCACAAATGCCGCATCTGAACGAGATTTGCCAGGTATACAGATGAACCAGAGCCATAGCCATGTGGATCTAGAGAAGCACATATGTAGTTTCAAATGTGCTGCATGTATACGTCTCCTTGAAAAACTGAAGATATACATAGCTACGTAGCTGAAGATGCTCCAATATGTTCTAAAGTTGTCCTGGAACATGACATGTATATATGTTTGAGCTGCATGAACATTCTGTGTCACTAAACTAACTCCCTGTCTCCTGTGGTATTTTGTGGCTATATTATTAGAAATCTAGAATAATCTGTTTCTCAAGATTGTTTTATAAAATCAAGGGCCAATCATGGCTGAAGTAGTTTGAAATCAAGCAGACTCCCAACAAAGCTTTGGAGGATGTAAGGTGCTCTCGTCAATAACCTGTACAATGAATAATTTCAGCGGAGACTATATGAAGGCGAGACGAATCTGTAGATGGGATGCAATCAGCCATCAAAGGGAGAAAAATGAAGTCTATTCCCATGCAAATCACTGGGGAACAGACCCACCATAATCACAAATCCTGCTTCTGCAAGACATTAAGTTGCAGTCCTTGTTTCAAATGTAGAAGGACTAAAGCAGAGGTGTCAAACTCACGGCATCACGGCGATGTCATATGATACATTGGAACTTTTTCCCACTTTGCTAAATCGGGCGTGGGCATGGTCAGTGCATGACACATCTGGCCCCGGGCCAGAAGTTTGACAGCCATGATCTAAAGCTTCAAATTTGGCCTTGGACATTAGCCTTATTCTTACAGAATACTTCCTTCTTGTATTGAGTAAATCCCAGGTTAAAACACATAAAGTAAATAAGTAAATCCCAGGTTAAAACACATAAACACACACACATAAACAGTGAGGCTTCCTTTCAGATGCAAAACAATTATTTGTTGTCAGCAGTTTTTGCTTATAGACCAAAATAAATGCTAGAACTGTCCAGAAGAGCTGGTGATTATTGGCAAATGCAGTTTATTTTCATGTCAAGGATATAATGGGGAAGCAGAGCATATAAGCGTTTGATTTGACATTTTTTAAAATTTATATTTATTGGCTGCCCAACTCCAGTGAAATAAAATAAATTCTGTAAAAACATATGAAGAGTTGGGGACTGAGCCATCCAGAATTATAATTTAGTACTATTGAATGAAATAGAACTGAAACTGTGGATAAGCAAATTGCTTTTCCATCACAAAGGAATATGGAAATAAATATGGAAGAGCAAGTACATTAGCCTGGTAGCTAAATACAAATTATTCCACATTATCATGTTTTCCTATGGCTGAACCATGAAAAAACTAGACTTGCTCAAGCTGTGGTTTTAAAGGTTCCTGAACATTCCTTGGTCACCAAAGGTGACAAAAGTACTGTATACTCCATAACACTGCTGTGCAAAATCATAAAACTCTTAACTTACAGTACTTATTTCAGTCATGCCATCCGATCAAATTCATTGGGAAAGGAAGCTATTCTTGGAATAGCTATTCTCCAATAGCGGTAAGAGGAAATGATGCTGCCAAAAAACAGGGTGAGTAGATACTATCAAAGTCACCCCCTGCCAGAGCATAAAGCAAATTTAAAAAGCCATACGAGATCAGAAAATGTGTAGAGCTGGTCCATAGAATTATGAAGAATCAGGCATCATTGAATGGATAGCATCAACATATTACAAATAGGATAGCAAGGCTAAAGACTAGTTTCTGGTAACGGACTGTATAATTGTAGTTAAATCTCACAAGCGTGTGTACAAATTTAAATTGAACAAAGTTATTTTTAAAAATAAAACATTTAAAAACCTTCCATTTATTCATTTACCTGCCTTAAATCTTTCAAATAGTGTTTTTTCTCAGCATATGCCATGTCTATGGAAAACTGAAAATGGATGACTTATTAGTGTACAAGGTGTTACTGGTAGGTAGTTTTCTGAGGAAAATGAAAACTACATGCTCAAAGCTAAGAAAAAATCTACATCCAATATTGAGAATGAATTGGTGGTCTGATCTTTACAATGATTAGAATTCATGTTGGTCATCAAAAGCTTGTAATTTTTATACAACAGAATGCTATAAAAAGCAGAAATTGGAATATTCTTTAGATCAGATCAGGTGTTTCTATTCTTAATCACATCAGTTTGCTTTACAATGGACCTCAGCAGTTTTATCCAACGTTTTTCCTTTCACTACTTATAATACATATAGCTTTCAACATATACTGTAGTCAGGTGTCTCCAAACACCGTGGAGCATCTTCTTTAGATAGTCTACCTAACAGACTAGTAGCTACTCGAGCATCATCAGTGCTAACATCATCACTAGCGCATGTGTGTGTGTATCAGTCAATACACAAACAGGATCAACACAAAGACTTCGAGAATAAACTCAGATCAGCACACTATTTCATTTTGTCATTTTTTTTTAATTAGCTCTATGCACATTAAGAAAGTCAACATTGTTGTGAATGTCTGTTTATGGATGTAAATAAATGTATTTTAGACATTTAGAATTATCTACTTCAGCATTTCAAAGATTGGATATAAAGATGTGGACCAAGGAGGTTTATTTCAGTATTGATTCTTGAGCTGAAAAAGAAAAAAAAAGGCAATTAGCAAAAACTGCAGCAAGCTACATCCTAAATGCACATAGATTTTAAACAAATTTTTGAAGCAAGCTGTATGAAGTATATTCTTGTCAGTTGTTTTGGCAATTCTCCTTAACGGATAATACTTTAGTTACCAGATGATCAAAGACGCAATAATATTCTCTTCCAAATATGGAAGAATTATATTAACTTTATACTAGAATTTTTCCCCAAATTAAAATAAATATTTAGAATCATCTACAATCAGATGTAGGCACCCTTGAAGCACATTCATTGAAATCAACGACTGGTTCTTTCCATTGATGCCTGAAATGACAGGCCTCCACAGCCAACCACAATAAAAGAAAAATGATACACGTGGAAACATTTGATGCAAGCATATAATCTATGATATTTGCATCATGATGAATGTTTCATCACTTCCCCCAGCTCCCAGGAGGATGTTTTCATGCGCAGCAAGAGTATTGTATGCACAAACTTGGAAAAGCAATGAAACACTTCCAGGGGAAGATTGGATTAGAAAGTTAACTGGATTTGCAGAAATGTTAAAGCTGGCTAGTTTAGTCAGAAAAAAAATGGTGAAAGATGTTTTTGAAAGACCAGAAACCTTTTGTGGACTTTCTATTGAAAGAAAAAATATTAAAAAGAGACAAAGAAGATGGATAAAAGATTATAATCATAACTCAATGGAAATAAATGCAGAAGGCAGAATTATATGTTTATTCACTTCCTTCGCTTTTTCACTTTCTATCTTACCATATTAAAAATGCATATAATTTATTCATATCCTGCCTTTACAAATAACAATAGGAAATTTACAAACAACTCCAGGTGGCGAAGATATCCGATATACCTTCCTCCAATTTTCCTCACAACTCTGTGAGGTGGGTTGAGGTGAGAGAGAGGGTTTTCATGTCTAAGGCAAAATTAGAATTCAGTCTCTCTCTCTCTCTAGCCTGGTGCCTTAAACATTAGACCAAATTGGGTATCTCTCTATGCTTGGATGTATGTATCTATGTATGTTATGTGGGAGAGAGGGAATTTTACTGAAATCAAAAACATCAACCTTCTGTTGACCTAGATGTAGTCCATTTACAATCCTTCATTTAATGACTATTGTCAAAATGAAACAAATGTATAGAAAATACCTTCTTCCAATGCTTTTGCAATTCTTTTCAATTCCTCCCGTTTTGCTTTTTCCTCTGCTTCTATTCTCCTATCCTCTGCAGCAATAGGCTTTAAATAGGCTGTTGTAAAGTAAAACAATAGGTATTCAGAGGAAACATAACTGCATTATAATTTATTCCTTTACATTTCTTTGTTTTTGATTCATTAAAAGCATGTGGAGTTTCAAGATACAAAAAAATTATCGTAGGCCTCTGGAATAATTTTAGCTTCACAGTGGATCGATTTGTTCTCCATTTTTAGCATTGCTAAATTAATTAATTAATTATTAAGATGCAATTTCACAAAATATAGAACAGGGTAAGTATAGAGAGTATACTATTTTTTATTAATAATAATAAAGTATGGATTTTTAACAAGATTTTAAAAAATGTTTTAAATTGATTTATTAAATTTATATGCTGTCCATTTTGCCAATAGTGATTTTTTTTATAAAATTCTTTATAAAATTGAATATGCTCATAATGTTCATGCTTGTTTGTTTTGTTTGTTTATTTGGATTTATATGCCGCCCTTCTCCAAAAGGACTCAGGGCGGCGTACAATATTAAAAAACACAGATCCCAAAAGATTAAAAAAATTAAATCCATATCCAAAAAAACAAACCGAATTTAAAAGACAATACATTTAAAATAAGTTAAAATTAACAGGCCGATAAATTTTCTGTACATGCACCAATATATGCATCAAATCTTAATTTTGGAAATATAAATGTAGACTCAAATCAGGAGCAACGCTATATTAATAAATTGGTATCAATATACAACAAGCAATCTTGTGCACTTATTATTTTCATATGAAGTGATCTAAGACTTCTTAGAAGATGCTTGTGAATAACTTAAGCCAGATGGAACAGCTGGATGTAAATGCATCTATTACAAAAATATTACAGTAGAGTTTAATTGATGTAGTTTTTAAAAGCAAATTTCAGCTATTCACAGTCCAAACATAAATAAAAAGGTTATTTTTATTAACCACTTACCATATCTTCTTGCTCCATAAATGATTCCCAACAGCAGTGCTGAGTATCTGCAGAACTTTAAATTACAGAAATGTAAACCATAAAGAATATTCATAAAAAGACTGAATTCAGACATTCCAATGTGTTATATATATTTCTACAGTAATACCATTCTGTATACCCACTATTATTATGAAGTGGTATACACATCATACCATTTATTTAGCAACCATTCAAATTTACAACAGCACTGGGAAAAATGTCTTCCCCGTGGTCACATGATTAAAATTCCAATGCTTCACAACCAGCATGTATTTATCATGGCTTCAGTATCCTGGAGTCAGTTACATGATCGCTATTTACTGGCTGGATCACAGCTGGCTTCCGACAAGCAAAGTCAATGGATGAAGCCAGATCTGTTTAACAAGGGCAGTGATTCACTTAAATTAGGGGTGGGCAATTAATTTTCCCAAGTATCCACCCAAGGAACTGGGACTGTTATGGAAGGCCAAACCAATTGGGCTGTGAAAGAGCATAGGCATGCATGCACGCCATCCATAAATAGGGGAAAAAAACAGTCACCTTCAAAATAAAAGTAATGCAGTTGTATTGAATGCATAATGTACACTTATTTACATTTGATTTTTAACTTCTGAATGACCTCATGGGGGTTGTACAGGGACAACCAAACATCTGGATGTGGCCTGGGGGTTATAAAATGCTCAGGTCTGACTTAACTTGTGATTCACTTAACAATGCCTTGCTTAGCAACTGAAATTCTGATCCCAACTGTGATCTAAGTCAAGGACTATCTACACAATTTTGTATATTACACTTGTTTTTAGCAGCATAAAAGCAGTAACCAGAATGAGAATGCAAAAAAGATAACTTATTTGAATACTTTGATCATGTTTTCAAAAGGATTCCCGGGTATTTTTATTTTGTAAGTTGAAATGTCTATGGGAGACAAAAGGAAGTTGCAGATGCACAACTATCATGTAAACCAGGGGTGTCAAACTCACGGCATCACGTGACCTATCCGGACTTTTTTTCTCCTTCGCTAAACCGGGCAGTGGTGGAGCCAGCACGTGACACATCCGGCCTGAGAGTTTGACACCCCTGATGTAAACAATATCCCAGCTCCACAGAAGCAGAAAGGACCAGGAAAGCATTGCAAAAAGCACCTCCTTACATTTTCTGGAGAGTAAAAATAAAGCAGGGAAAAAAACTTCCAGACTTGCAAGAATCTGTCAATGTAACCTTACAAGACATAGCTAGTACTGGTAGTTCTTTTTGTCTAGATTACCTCACAGGACTAACACATATATATCCTTTGGCAACCTCAAAATGGCTTTTAAACAGCTTTCAATTCAAGACTCTCCCTGATGGGTGTATTTATTTGTCATTATTACATTTCATTAGAACCTTTCTGATAAAGTTAAGCTTGTAGGTGAAAATCTTTTTAATTCTTTGGGCATGTCTAGATTTTGTTAAGAATTTCCTGTTAAGCACTCTGAAGAGTCTGACTAAGACACCAGTTATAAATGCTTTATGTATGCTAAATGGTCTGTGATTGATATAGTTATGTAGGCTGTAAAGCACTGTAGTCTAAGTGCTATTGCTATTTATATGTATCTGTGTATGCATATGTATATTTATATGCATGTATGGGTATATAATATTATACAGTGTATGTATGTATGTATGTTTTCATAAATTTTCATGGGTGTAGGTATGCTGGTCTTGTTGTATTCGGGTCTTTTCCTGTGTAAGATTGATATTGTCTTGCAACGTTTCAGCGAGGTCTCACTCGCCATCTTCAGGCTGGGTTTTGGGACCTCGCCAAAACGTTGCCAATGCAATATCAATCTTACACAGGAAAAGACCCGAATACAACAAGACCAGCATATATTATATTTATATTTACATATATACACACACACACACACATATATATACACACACACACACACGTGTGTGTATGTATGTATGTATGTATATACATATACGTACATATACACATGCAATATACACATGCATGCATATATATGTGCATATCTATACATACAAAATGCATACACAGATATATCTTATCACGTTTTGCAAATGAAAGAGAACAAGACCTCGTTTGAGTGAGGGCGAGAGGGAAATTCACACGAAAACCCGGGGAAAGACGAGCTACGTGGAAGACTCAGGATCTGCAAGACCGAAAGGGCAGCAGACGAGCCCGCCGTTCCCCAGCCAGCCCTTCCCCGTGACCTCCACGGTCACCTTCCGACTAAAAGGGGGCGCCGACGGGCCTCCGTCGTTTGCAGGCCTCGCCCACCACGAGACGGAGCGCATGCAAACTGGCGACCCAACGGAAGCCCGAAGCGGCACGCGCGGCGCCTCAGCTCACCTTGATGAGCGGAGAAACCTCCACCGGGGCAATCATCTTCTCCTCCCGGCCGAAGGAAAACGGATGTGACGCACAAAGCCGTTTAGAACGCAGGCGCGCCGTGACGCAAGAACGTCGACGTTACAAAACGAGATAGACAGAGAGAGGTAGAGATAGAAAATTGAAGATCATGCTTGAATGCATTTTTTTTATAGAGCTACGACGTTAACAATAAGGCTCCGACAAATTCCCATGGAAAGTTTTGCGGCTATTTTTATGTTTAACATTTCAAAGTATATTTAAAATCGAATAAAAGGAAACGTTTACCTTTATAAATAACATCAACATTTTTATATGGTGATGTTTTGTACAAGTCTTAGAATCTAAGGATTATTCTACCAATTCTTTTTTAATACCAAATGCTTTCCCCTATATGCAGACTAAATACACAGCCGTCTAGCGTAAGCCGATAAGAATAATTTTTACTGACTGGCTCGGGAATTCTACAGTATTTATGAATTTAATCATTTTATATCAAAATAAATGGGTTTTTACGTTATATATTATTTGTTGAAACAGAAATTATATACCATGATTAAATCATCAAACAGTTTGAAAAGCTTGTTGCTATTGATTTACTTAAAAAGAACAATGTATGTTTGAAAGATACCCAGTTCAAAATGTTTTCAGTTGCTCTAAGACACAGCTTCTTTAAAAGTTCATTAAACTGGATTCTAAAGAAGAGGGCAGAGAGTAAAGATACATACACAGCCTGCCGAAGTCCCAGGGAGAATATCACAATACAATATAATCAGTGAATATTATTAGCAACAAGCAGCTGTGGGCAAATTATCTGAACTGCAAGAAACCATTCCACAAGCCCATAAACAAGGCCCATCATTTTAAATATTTGATTTAGTGAAGTCATGTTTCATTTTGCAATAAAGCATAAAGTGGTTCGTTAAATAAATTAAGTGAATTGTTTAAGTTTAAAAATATAAATTTGGTATCCAAAACATGCTAAACCCAAATGCTGTTTGCTTATGCATGCTGCCAATTGTGATTATATAATTATAATTTATGATTCACCATGTTGTATGAACCCAGATATTCAAGGGATATCTAGCTTTCTATAAATAGGAATGACTGGGATTGAATGTTAACCTGTTTTAACTAAATCAAAACCACCCAAATCAAGGTCTACTCTTCCTGATTCAAGGTCATGATAGTGGTGATTTGGTCCGGGTTGTAGAATCGGCAACGGCTCAGGCTGGCCACACCCCAAACTGGTTCCCTAGTCGCTTCTGCCATTGTTGGCATGTTTCTGTGCATGCGCAGAACAATTGTTTTAGTCAAGTGAGTAACGCATGCTGCGTGCACATGCAAAGCAAACCTGTACTAACCGGTATAGGAACCCACCCCTGCAATGTAGCATCTTCCAAATGTATTTCCCAGAATATACAGGCATGGAATTTAGAAGTCTTCCTTAAAAAGTTAATTCTTGCTTAATTGCTACCCAGTGAGAAACTGTTCTTACTATGTTAGAATATATGAGTTCAAAAGGTACACAAAAATAGCATGAGTGACAGTTGAATTCACCACCATAGATATTGCAGCTCCTAGCAATTGAAGGAATGTCTTACTGGACAACTTCAACTAACTGTTGTTTGTTCACCAGGGAATAGAAGGTATCTTGCAATTCTGACCAAGTATGGAGTCATCTTGTGAGCTGGAGGTTTTTACAGTGTCGAGATCTTCTTTGGGAATGCCATCTGGAAAGAAAGACCCTCCTCTACATATAAGAAGTGTTTGCTACAGATAGCTTCCCAGAGAAACAGAGGATCTCTCCAGGAAAAATGGTGAGTTTAAGCTGTATAAAAAAAATGATGTCTCTATGGTTTTCATAACACAAACTTGATTGAGTAACTTCTTAAAGGGTAAATATTTAGAGGATAAATATATTTTTTTCTTAAAAAGACAAACTGGCTTTTTTCAAGTATAACTCCAAACTACAATCTGTATATCCTGTTGCCAGGGCGGTCTTAACGCATGGGCCTGATGGGCACTTGCCTGTAGGCCCCACGAGCATAGGGTCCCCATACTAATCTGGGTATGTTAACCCTTCAATGCACCTTATATCTTATAAATACAGCAACCGTATGGCTTACTGAATATTATTGAGTTTTTCAAGCCTTGTGTATTGTTCAAATGTTTATCATGTTGAGTAGTTGCTGCTGCGCAGCATGTTTTTAATGTTTCAACACCAACATTTTATTGGAAGTGCCAATAAAATAAATATCTGTTTAATTTTATCAACCATTTACATTTTTATTCCTGTGAGTAGTTGTCGTAGGGGCCCAAGTACACTGCTTTGCCTGGGGCCCAGAATGCTGTTAAGATGGCCCTGGCTGTTGCTTTTGTACAGGGTGGTATGTATAAAACATCATAGCATCAAGGCTGCATTTTGTTGTTTAGGAAAATAACCTGAGAATTGTTATCAACTGTCCTATCTTCTTCTAACTGTGCGATCAGAACAAAGTACGATCCGACTGAATTCATGACCCTCTTCATTTCAGGCCAGCCGAAAAACCAAAAAGAAGGAAGGTGGTGCCAAACGTGCTCAAAGGGCTTCCTCTAATGTTTTCTCCAACTTTGAACAGACACAGATCCAAGAGTTTAAGGAAGTAAGAACATTTCTCTTTAGGATGTTTTAAACTGCACATGGCTGGTATTATATATATAGTGTATGTGTGTGTATATGTTTTCGTAGATGTTCACGGGTGTAGGTATGCTGCTCTTGTTGTATTCGGGTCTTTTCCAGTGCAAGATTGAGATTGTCTTGGCAACGTTTTGGTGAGGTCTCACTCGCCATCTTGGGAGTGAGACCTTGCCGAAACGTTGCCAAGACAATCTCAATCTTACACGGGAAAAGACCCGAATACAAGACCAGCATACATATATGTATATGTATATGTGTGTATGTATATATTGTGTCACAACCCCTGGTATGCCCAAATATGGGAGGGAGCATACTGCTTCCCTTTTCTGTCTATCGGCTCACCCTAGGAGCCATCCAGGCAGAAAGCCATTTTTTTATGTTGCCTTGTTACGTTTGTGTTGCATTTGTGCTGATAAATAAATAAAGGGAGACTAGTATAGATCTATTTCAAGCTATTTATTTCAAGCTATTTTCAAGCACTCATCAGCTAGCCATACCCTTACTGGGAATTGAACTTGAGATGTTTGCAGACTGACTCTGCCTATCATGTAAGGGAATCCCCCCGCCAATTCAGGAATGTTGTATTTTATTTAAGAACATCATTCTTGTTAGTATATTACATGTCATCAATCTATAGGCATTTGGAATTTAACAGGAAAGTCATTTAATCATAAGTAATGTGATAAACAAATTTCTTAGCAAAAATGAAATATCTAGACCAGTTTTACCCAATGTAGCTGCATGGATATCAATTCCCAGAACACTCAGTACAGCCATATTATAAGAAATTCTGAGAGTTTAATCTATGTATGTGGAAGATACCAACCAGGGAAGATTGCTGTGATTACTTCCTGTTTTATTTTAACCATAGAAAATGTAGAAAAGAATACATAATATACAAATAGTCTACCTGGGAAATAGGTTATGTCTGCAGAAAGAGATTTGATTGTGAGAAATACATTAATGTCATTCGTGGTAGAATTAAATCTTCTGGTGGTGGTTTTTTTTTTCTCTTCTAAACCTACAGATCTGCTTGGAGTAGTTGGGAGATGTGAGAAATATAGACAAAAGAATTCCTGACATGAGTCTACCTATGTAATTTGAAATGTCATTTCAAATTTTCGTTCCTCATGGGAAGAAAAGAAATATTTCCTTTTTCTACAGTTGAAAAGCTGTTGAAAATAAAAATAAATAGATGTATTTTTTCATGTTTGAAAAAAACAAGGCTATAAACGTTTTGCTGCTTGATTCACAAAGTTGGACGAAAATGTTTAAGTTTTGAGAAAATATTTCGCTATTAGAGGAATGAAAAAAGTGTGGCAGATGTGTAGTGCAAGGCTCAATGACATTTCTTTTGTGGCAGGGTTGCAAAACATAGCCTCATTGGGGGACAAAATGCCTCCCCCCATTTTTACATGGGCATCTACTTAATCCCAATCTATACCTTCTTACCCTAGCTCTGGGATGGCGAACCTATGGCACACATGGCACAGGTGGCATGCAGAGCCATTTGTCAGGCACGCGAGGTTCAGCATTTTTTAAAGCCATTTTTCACCCTCCCCAGGCTCCAGAGGCTTTATAGGAACCTGGGGAGGGTGAAAACAGCCTCCCCCGCCCCTCCCCGGAGGCCCTTCGGAGGCTTCAGGAGCTTCCCTGAAGCCTCCGGAGCGCAAAAAAACGCCCCTACGGGCAAACCAGAAATTCAGGAACGGACTTCTGGTTTGCTCGTAGTTTAAGCTCGTAGTCCAGTTTAAGCCCTTCGAAGCCTTCAGGGGCCTCTGGAGGCTTCCCTGAAGGCTCCGAAGGACAAAAAACAACTGAGCATAGGGCTGTTTTTAGTCCTCCGGAGCCTTCAGGGAAGCCTCCTGAAGGTCCCTGAAGGCTCCGGAGGACTAAAAACGGCCCTATGAGCAACCAAAAGTCAGTTCCCGAACTTCTGGTTTGCCTGTAGGACCAGTTTTTTGTGCTCCAGAGGCTTCAGGGAAGCTCCTGAAGCCTCCGGAGGGTCTCCGGGTGGGAGGCTGTTTTCGCCCTTCCCAGGCTCCTATAAAGCCTCTGGAGCTTGGTTAGGGCAAAAAAAGCATGCAAAAAATGAGGGGTCGTGCCTGTCATGTGCTTATGCGTGCTGGGGAGGGGGTGTCACACATTGCATTATGGGCGTGGCACACCCACACACAAACCCCCTGCGCTCCCCCCGCTTATGGCACATGAACCAAAAAAGCTCATGTCAGCCTACCAATTCAAAAGCTTACAAATGCGAGTAGATAAATGTTCCCCCCAAAATAAGACCCAGTTGGAAAATAAGTCCTAGAATGATTTTTCAGAATGCTTGCAATATAAACCCTACCCCAAAAATAAGCCCGAGTTAAGATAGCCAGCCAGATGGACACATTTAGTACCATATTTCCCCCAAAATAAGACCTAACATTTTGGAGCAAAAATTAATATAAGACCAGGTCTTATTTTGGGGGGAACATGGTACTTTGGTGGGAAAACATGGCACTTTGGTGGGAAAGTAACAATGTTCTGTGTGTCTCAGCATATAGTCATGTTGGCCACATGACCATGGAAGCATCCTCGGACAATGCTGGCTCCCTTGGCTAGGAAACGCAGATGAGTACCGCCTTCTAAGGTCTGACACTACTGGACTGGGGAAACCTTTACTTTACACCTTGCAGACCCTGCTCCATCCTACATTGGAAATGAAGCCCTCAACGTGCCAAGCCCAGCCCAATGTGGTCCTCACATCCATAAAAGCTGATTCCTCTAAGCCGAGTTTTCTCAGACTTGGCAACTTTAAGATATGTGAACTTCACCCCCCAGCTTGCTGACTAGGGAATTCTGGGAGTAGAAATCCACGTATCTTAAAGCTAAGATTGAGAAACCTTACTCTATATTATTAAAGCAATCATTAGTTTCCCCAAAATTTGTCCTATGAATGGCTATTAATTGTGATGTCAATGTTTTTCCCATAGCTACCATACATGTCATATGTAAGATTTGTAATCTTACTATGGGGTATTTTAAATGGCTAATTTTATTATTATTATCATGATCTATTTAACTGTTACCTCCTCCGTGTATGTATATGTATGTGTATGTGTGCATGTATATGTTTATATGTATTATGTATGTTTTTTATTGTACGCCGCCCCGAGTCCCTTGTGGAGAGGGAGCGGCTAACAAATTAAATTATTAATTATTAATTATTGATATAACTGCAATATTTGTGGTTCTTGGAATCAAGAGAATTACTGTTCCCTCAATTTAAGCTGATTATTTAGACATGCATATGTTACATTTCTGTTGCCCAAATAGCTAAATTTAAGAGCATAGCTAAAAGATGGAGGAACCTAGAATAATGTGTAACTCTAATTCTAGAAATATGTTTGAATGTTTTGATAAGAAAAAAATTGAAGTCTACAGCTCTAAATGTAAGCCTAACTATCACATATTTGCTTTTCCAAATGTTGGAATATAGAAAAAACTCTCATGCCAATATTCTATCCACTGAAATACATGGGACCTAGACTAAAGTAAATATGATTAGGGTTGAGACGATATTAGTAACTAACGGATACATAATATTTTTTAAAATAGGCTTTCACCCTAATTGATCAGAACAGAGACGGCTTCATAGATAAAGAAGACCTAAAAGATACCTATGCATCATTGGGCAAGTGTTATGAAATTATTTCATCTCAAATTAAAATCAGTTTTTTCCTGTTTTGTAATCTGATACAGTAATAATTACACTTAAGTAGAATACAAGGAACAGAAACAAATTGCAATAGAGTAGCTTTAAAATCAGACTCTTTGTAGAGCAATAGATAGTAAATATATTTTCTGCTCTTAATATAATTTAAATGTAAATTACAATAATTTCTCAATCTATTTCCAAGTATATTATCCTATTCATTCAAGGAGATTGCAGATAAATTCAGTTTAAAATCTACTTTTGTTATTAATTGCTTGAGCTCTTTATGTTCTTTTAAAATGATTAAAAATTGAAGGGGAATGGGTAATTGGAAATTGGAATTTTTTGAAACTGGTAAAATTACTTTTCTGGTATTTATAAAAATTGGTAGATTTACCATCAACAAGATTCATGTAAATCTGATATAGCCAAAGACAGATGAAATTAATCTCTTTGTTTGATTTTAGGTAAAACAAATGTCAAAGATGATGAATTAGAGTCTATGCTTAAAGAAGCTACAGGACCTATTAATTTCACCATGTTTTTGAACTTATTTGGGGAAAAGTTAAGTGGTAAGTTTAGCACTATCTTATAAAGCCATTTCCCCCCAAAAAATTAGCCTGAATTTTCCTGTTTGTCCTGAATTAGGACAATGAGAGCTTAATAGTAATCCTACAAATGTCCTTGTTTGGCAAGGTTGTCCTTAAAAATATTGGCTAAAAAATTAAAATAAAAACGAATAGGAAATTTTGAAAACTTTGGGGATTGCCAAATTCAGCCTTCACACTTTTGATGTGAGCTGATCCACATAGATCCATAAACTTTTGAATTTTGTAGTGGCATTTTCACTCAAAATATATTCAAAATTATATTTAGTACCAAATTTGCTTTGGAAAATGAGTATCACACTGGAAAACTGAGAGAGGCATGAATTGATTTATTTGGAAATGAACTTCACTTGGAACTCCTAATTCCCGTTGTCCTAATTTTAGTTTTCCAAACTAAAGCAATTGTTTCTCCTTTAAACAATCCCTTTTTATAGATTAACAACTTGTCAACCCACCAAGGGACCATAGACAATGCTGAGCTCTTTTCATCTAGTCCTGTGAGGCATTTAAACCTTAGAACTGCAACAAATTATTGGAAAACATTAAAGCTGATACTAAGTCCTCTTGTCCAGCATTTTAAGGCTCACAAGGAACAAGAGTTCCAACAAATCCAACTGTATCTCATTATTTTCTGCAGGTACAGATACTGAAGAGACTATACTGAATGCATTTAAAATGTTTGACCCAGATGCTAAAGGCAACATTAACAAGGATTAGTAAGTATTAGATGGCAAAAAGGTCATTGGCAGTCAAGTGCCATTAAAATAAATTTAAAAATAAGCACCCTTTTATTGTGAAGCAATCCATACTGTCAGTTTGCTTTGAATGTATCAGGGATGATACCTCAACAAGTTTCTGCCTGATTGCATCTAGGCTAGAAATAGAATCTAATATCATTTAAAATGCAAAAAGTTATGGCAAAGTAATGAAAATAGCTCTCAACTTCTTTCTCAGTTCAAAGCTTTGGTATAAACGTTTGAAAGTCTTAAACAGGCAGTTGACCTGAAGAAGCACCTGTCCTTTTAAAATGTCTGCTCTGCTCAGATTGTTCCTTCTGATCTGCGCTCTTTCCGCAAAGGGCCACTTCCAGAAAGGAGCTAAGTGAGGAAATCAAATCAAACCACTTCATAAAAGCCAAGAGATAAATAGATAGAATGGATGGATGGATGGATGGATGGATGGATGGATGGATGGATGGATGGATAGATAGATAGATAGATAGATAGATAGATAGATAGATAGATAGATGATAGATAGATGACAAGTACATATATATATCTTAAATATAAGATATATAACAAGGAATATGAATGAAGGATGTACAGCAATAAAAGTATAAGAATAGAATAGGAAAAAATAACATATACACATAAGTAGTTTAGTTTATTGTTGATTGATTAGTCTAACGGCCATGTCAAATAAAACAAGGTAATATAGCATATTGGGATATAAAATATTGAATGAAATAATCAGGTAAGATGATTTCCAATCAACCTCAATCTGATCTAGATAGGTTCTAAATTGAGTGGCTACAACTCAACTTGGAAGTCTTTTATATGGTCCATGTGTTTACACTGTGAAAGAAGTAAGGCAGTTTATTTACAAGTAAAATCAGAATCTTCAATTAAAAGACATACAGGCCCAAACTGGGCAACATAGGAAGAAATTCTTTGGTTTTTATCAGATAAGAGGCATGATTGTCCTCTGTGCCTGGAGATATCTTCAGAATGAGGAAGGGGATGAGAGTCATTCTAGAGTCCCTGTTTATAACCATGTTCAACTGAGGCAAAAACAAACCTGTTCTGATAGAAAGTAAAAATTGTCGTGTAATGTTTCTAGATCTCTAATCTAAAAAGATGACATCTTCCATGCTGCCATTCAATCATCAAGTAAATTAAGACACCCACACAGACATATAAAACATACGTTGCAAGCAGAGGTGGGTTGCTCCCGGTTTGTCCCGGATCAGGTGAACCGGTAGTAGCAGTGGGATCGTGCGTCCACCCCCGAACCAGTAGTAAAAAAATTAGCAACCCACCACTGGTTGCAAGTAATGTACAAGACTTCAGTGGCACATAGCTCATTGACAGAGAGGTACAACTGGGCTTTTGTAATACAGAAAACATTCTCCCACGTAGGAATGGACAAATATGTATGTATGTATATATATATATATTCATGCAACCCTTTATAACATTTTAAAACAAATCTCCTCTTTGTTTCTTCAACAGTATCAAACGTTTAATGATGTCCCAAGGCGATAAGTTTACAACAGAAGAGGTCTGTATTTTTAAGAATGCTGTTTTTTAAAGTGGAGAGGAACTTTTAAAAATGCAGCCAGGATCATCCCAATTAAAAATCAAATTCTTTAACTGGGATATTTATTATGGGGTTATGCCAAACAATTGCCAACAAGTTCAAAATGAATTTCTTGAAACAAATAGCTATTGTTCCAAACTCATTTGAACTGGAATTTCACAATTATAACACACTTGAATAAATAAAACATTGAAGGTAATAATGGAAGGATCCATGAAGCTGCTGTACATAATCCAGATCACTGAAGCATCTGTCACCCTGCTGAAATCGAATGGCAACAGCTGTTCAACTGAGGGGTGCTAAACCCTGGATGCCACAGATTAAAATTCATTTGCTTCTGTCTGCAACATGCAAATGTGGTTACTCAGCTATGAATTCTTTGATAAAGGGCTGGCTGGCTCTAACTGAAAATAAAAAGGTTGCCAAGTTTAATCTAAAGGAAGTGCAGATGACCTCTAAGCTCTTTTGTACTTCAAATCAGTAGCTAATGTAATATATACTTAGTGGACATACAAAATTATGTTAATCATTACTTTCATTACCTATTTTCAGGGGGAAGGTAGCTAATGGAGTAAGTTCCTTTTGTTAAGTTATTTTTTGTCCTAATAAATGGCAATTCCGTTGTGTGAAAAATTTTATGGAGAACCCCAAGATAGCAACTTCTAATTTTGTTACTTCTGTAAACAAAATGCATGCTTTTTTTGAGTCTAGCCGGAATTTTTAGTAGACATTCTTCTACAGTTTCTATCTTTAAAGGCTGAAGAATCACTTGGCAGTGGTCTTTGGCCTTGTCCTGCTCAAATGCCTTGGGTAAATTCTTCCTTTTTCTATTGTTGTACAGATAGATCAGATGTTTCAATGCTCCCCTATTGACTCGGCAGGAAATCTGGATTACAAAGCTCTCTGCTACACCATCACACATGGAGATGAAAAAGAATGAAATTCATAAGCTTTAGAAAGTTGTGTTAACATCTGTCACACTAATTAAACAAAATGACAAAACATTTCTTGCTTTCTCTCTGTGATTTGAAACACTTGTTTAAACAGCCATCTTCCCAGGTATTGAATTGATGTTATTAACAAGGTCACTTGAAACACACAAATACATTATTTCAATTGCGTTTTTGTGCCACTGAACAGTTAAAAAAAGAGAGAACAGTTATAGTGTACACCTTCACATCGTATTTTAAATGTATCTTGAAATTATGGTAGCATTTATTGCAGGGATACTTTTATGCAGATGAAATATTCAATTGGTGCATCCTTGTATATTCCAGATGGTCATTCAGTCTTCCTTCATGGTGAATATTTGAAACCGTGCAACAGTAGAATTAGCACTATAAGCTGTTGTAGCAGAATACTTGTTCTAGTTTTATATACAGTATTTAACATAGCAGCCACTTGGACATGTGCAAGTGTCTGCATCACTTGACTATCTGCCAGTTAATGCAATTGAGATTTAAAATTCAACTGAAAATAGATTAGGGTTAGGGTTCATGAAAAAAAAATCTTGGAATATTCCAAGCAATCTATTATTCAGTTACTTGTGTGTGTTGAACAGAGATCAGAATGAGAGACATTGTTCTATTGTGATTAAAAGAGACCTGCCTTCTAGTGTGAGGGCCAGTTTGGTGCAGTGGTTAAGGAATCAGACTAGAAACCATCAGATTGTGAATTCTAGTCCCACTGTAGGCACAAAACCAGCTGGGTGACCTTGGGCTAGTCACTTTCTCTCAGCCCCCTCACAGAGGCAATGGCCAAAGCACTTGTGAAGAACCTTCCCAAGAAAATTAATAATAATAATAATAAATTTGAATTTATTAGCCGCTCCCTTTCCAGGCAGGGACTTATCCAGGGACTTGCAGGGACTTATCCAAGAAGGCTCCAAGAACTGGACATAATTGAACCAAAAGGGGGAGGGGAGTCTAGTCTACCCTCAGGGATGAAAGCTCTCTGAGTGAGTTGGGCCAATCAATGTCAATGTGAGATGGGCCTTCAAGACTGATCAGACTAAGAATCCAATATCATGTACGCCAGCTGCTTTTATTGTAAAGCTATAGTAACATCTTATAAGCTTGAATATATATACACACGCACAAACTTTATCTCTGAGAACTAGGGTCTTGCCTGAGATGTTTACTAGAGTTATCTTCCTGCTTGACACTCAATCCTCTTTTATCTGACCATTGTCCTTCACCTC
The DNA here is from genome assembly GCF_964273705.1 of Natrix helvetica. Taxonomy (NCBI): domain Eukaryota; kingdom Metazoa; phylum Chordata; class Lepidosauria; order Squamata; family Natricidae; genus Natrix; species Natrix helvetica. The sequence continues at coordinate 102,018,734 of NC_138552.1, read as the reverse complement.
TTCCCCCTGTCCTTCAAGGCCATCCTCTCTGCATTTTGCATATACTCACCTTGGCCCACCCTACTTTACAGGGTTGTTATTGTGAGGAGAAGTAGATAATGTACTTTTAGCTAGAAGAGCATATTAAAAAAAAAGATACTACAATGAGATACTACAATGGACTGTTTCTCAGTGGGTTATTTGTTCCTCATTTGTTCCTTATTTGTTCCTCATTTGTTCCTCAACAAATTGCATTTGTGTGTGTATATATATATGTATGTATGTATGTATGTATGTATGTATGTATGTATGTATATATATATATATATATATATATATATATATATATATATATATATATATATATATATATATATATATATATATATATATTTCATGATGAACAATTAGAATCGCCCATTGTGTTTTGTGACTTTTGCTCGTAGTTTTCATAAAAGGAACAAAGGAAAACTCTAGTCATGCTTTTACAAAACTCATAGTAGATATGGAATAGCTGATTTAGAAAGGAAATAGCATGAGCTTAAAAATCTAAGTTCCAAAGCCATGTAAGTAGTATGAATTCCAAATCATAGATTCAGGTCTTCACTTAACTCAGCATCTCTATTCATGGAAAGGACTCTATACTCACACTATTTCCATGAGTGTACTTTTTGGCCAAAATACAGTAAATTTTACTGATTAGTTGTCCGATCATCTCAAAAAGCTATATCAGCAATTCAGAAAAAAAGCAAGATATATTCCTAGTAAATTGTCATCCCTATAGTCACCCCTATTGTGTAGTCCATTCTCTAATGTGTGGTTTTTAACATTAACATTGTAGTCTTTCTGGCATGCTTTTTTTCCTATAAAAGACGACAGATTAGCCCAAGTGTCCCAATATTTCTTAGCTTTTAAGTAAGGATTTAAGTAAATATCCTTTTCTGCGGAATATAGTATGCAATCAAACAGAATATGCACAATATTTTCAAAAGCTTGTGCACTACCTATACATTGTCTTTCTTCACATGGAACTCTGTGAGACTTTCCATATTTTATTTTTATAGAACCAAGTTGTTTGAACAATTCTTTAGAGACACGTGTGTGTGTGTGTGTATAATTTTATTAAAAGGGTTTTAAAAAGATAAAACTAATTTAGGCTAATATAGAGTAAGGGATAAAAAATGAAAAAGAAAAAAAAACTAATAACAGAAGAAAGAAAAAGTTAAAGTTAAAAAGAAAAAAGATACAAGAAGTGATTTCTGAATTTCTTTAGAGCAGTTTTAGATATAATTATAAATTTACCTCTCTGTCTAAAGTTATGTTGTGACTCTTATTTCTATAATCTGTCCTATATAATCATTAAAACTACAAATTGTAAGTTCATTTTTTTCAGTTTTATACAAAAAGTCCATCAGGGGCTTTCCACTCAGCAATAAACATGTTGTCTTTTTTTCTGATCAAACAAGGCAATTTGGTTAATGGGCTAAGTCAAATGTTGACTAATATCTTAACTATTTCCTAGTTTAGGAAACTGCAGATGGTTTCTTGCTCTACTGAATTAAGAGAAAAGATACCTGGACATTTCCACCCTTATATTAGTGAAGGACTTCGTGGCCATCCAGAAGTTCTTGAAATACTTTTCAAGCTTACTCTAGATCATGGGTGTCAAACTCGCCATGTCACATTGCTGTCACATGACATTTCTCGATGATTTTCCCATTCACGGAACTGGGGTGGCCGTGGCCTGCGCATAATGCATCCGGCTGCTAATTTGACACCCCTGCGTCTAGATCAGGGGTGTCCAAACTTGGGAACTTTAAGACTTGTGGACTTCAACTCCCAGAATTCCCCAGCCAGCATAGCTGGCTGGGGAATTCTGGGAGTTGAAGTCCACAAGTCTTAAAGTTCCCAAGTTTGGACACCCCTGGTCTAGATAATGGTGAAAGAAAATGTCTAAATCACATTCTCTTTCTCCATGCTATGGGCAATAGGTTTTATTTGAAATAGTTACAAAGACATTTTGAGAAGGAGCAATTAAAATGATATGAGATACCAACTCTTAATAAATGTAACATTTAATAAAAAAAATAAAAGATCCCATTAAATGAACACAAAGATTGAAGGACCAAAGAGCTATCAGGAACTATAGTTGGATCTTAGTATTTTATGTTGCTATTCAACCTCAAATCTCAGATATGCCATATCTCATAAATACAGTTTAGTGCAGTACCAGAAATTCATTTTTCATTTATATAGTATAGTGCACTGGAAAAAAGAAAACAAGATACTTTACAGCTTGCCTCTGTAATGCTTTTGAAGTACTACTATTCTTTTTTTTTTTTTTTGGACAGGAGTATTAATGAGTTTTTATTGAGAAATACTTAGTGCAAAAATTCTCACCTTAAATGCCAATATTAAAGATTTATCATCAAACTTGTAGACATGCCAATAGTTTGATAGTGAAAGCAACCTTGCTAAGTGGAGCAGAGAATAATACTGAAGGAAAAACCCCCACAAAACAGAACTAGGAAAATATTTCACATTTATTATATAAGCCAACTATCCTCAAAAACCAGCATAAGGCTTCCAAAGGATTATATGTTTCAAGGCTCTAGCATCAAATAATTACATTTTTTAAAAGCATATTTATTTATTTATTTATTGTTAAATTTATTTCATTGTGAGGTTACTCTGGGTGGCTTACAACAAAACAGAAGAAAAATGGTAAAAATGCAACCATAACAATAGAAAAGGAATAAAACAATAAAAATAAATGACAAAGGTACAATTAACATGATAAAGCATTAAGGAAAAATATCTGGAAATGAACATAAACCAAAAAAAGTATAAAGACAAACACATAATGGCATGTATAGAAAAGAGATCAGTTTGTAACCACATCATTTAACCTTGAGGATGTGGAGTAACACGAAGTCTTTCATGATTACACCCACAGGGAATCAATTCATAAGCAGAGAACAAAGGCATACCATCAAGCATTGTACAAGATCTCAGGTCACGACCATTCATTTCAGCCATCATTCACAGTTACGATGGCACTAAACAAGAAAAACTTACGACAGGTCGTTAGAGTTCCAATCCTTGCAGCATCCCTGTGTTCACACAGAACTAGCACTTAGACTTATATACCGCTTCATCGTGCTTTACAGCTCTTTCTAAGCCAGGGGTGTCAAACTCAAGGCCCATGGGCCAAATCTGGCCCACGGGATGCTTAAATCTGGCTCATGGTACAGGCCTGGAAATAACAAAGGATCGGCCCATGGTGCCTCTGGTAGCCAAAATGGGGCACAGGGCCCTGTTTTGGCCAGTAAAGTGCTGCAGGAGGCCGGCCATCACCTTCCTGGCCAGCCCGTGGAGAACTACAATGCTGATCCGCCCCTTGAAGAAATCCAGTTTGACACCCCTGTTCTAAGCCGTTTACAGAGTCAGAATCTTGATCCCAATAACCTGTGTCCTCATTTTACCGACCTCGGAAGGATGGAACACTGAGTCAACCATGAGCCTTTAAGAATTGAATTTCTGGCAGTGGCAAACGTTTGTCTCTTGATCAGTTGAGGAAGCTGGCAGGAAGTTAGAAGTCAAAGTCATGCAAAGTCCTCACTTCATGACCCCCATGGTCCCCATTAAAACAACAGTAACTGGGACTGCCAGAATTCCCATTGCTAAGTGACACAGTCATGTGATGCCACACTTTACAATGGCATTATTTAGCAAAAGAGTTCCATACCCCAATTGTCATTATATTCCAAGGACTAGTTTAAATTCTATTTTCCCATCATAACAGAATGATCTTCCTTGCTTCGTTAATTGCTCTTCATCTACTGATAAATGCCAAATGACTGGGATATAATACAGCATCACAATAATAATAATAATTTATTTTCTCAAAGTTACATTAACAAAGTTATGGCTATTAAACCCAAATACTTATGGGATACTAAGGGATACTTAAAGCAACAATGGGACAAGCCTATACCATAAGTATCCCCTCATCAAGTGATAGTTCCAGCAAACTTTGGTTATACTGACAGCCAACTCTTTCTAAATATTCTCTGAACATTTAGCATGCTGCACGTACAGGTTTCTTTAAGAAGTTGCCAGTGCTGAATGAATTACTTCTTTGTATAACTGTTGATAGTAATTTGTTGACTCACAATTCATTTGTTCAGCTAATCATGTTACTTTGCACTGATTTGCTAGGTTACACACATTTGACAGCAGCTGTTAGGGTTACAATTCAAGACACAAATTGAATTATTTAGCAGGTTAATACATCCTCCAGGTCACTTAATGGCCACAGAAAGGATAAAGACATTCATATTATCACCTTTACTGGCTATGGCACTTCCCAAGAAACTGCTAATGCCATTATTTTCTCCCAAGTATCTTATGATTCCTCACTAATCATCTATGATCAATGAGGCTATTGAGGTGATGTGCTCACTGCTCCAGACGCCAGTCCATGAATAAGAAAGGAACAATTCAGTTTTAGTTGAGTCCCGAATTCTCTAATTCGCACAAGTAACTTGATTTTCCACGTAAAGTGCAGGGAAAACTATGAGAGCGTATCGGCTGGGGATAAACAGGCTTCTTCTTCTTCTTCTAAAACATTGTTCTTTGACCTGGCCAGTGACATTACATACTTTAGTATCATCAAACCAATTCTGACGAAGATGCGTAATACCAGAAAAGCAAACGGGACGATGATTTGCGTGAGATGAAAAATAGTTGTACTTAGCTCACTCACCACACAGGTCAGGCAGAAGACTGCCAGGCTCACGCAGGGGTAGAGAGAAAGCTTTGCAAACATGAAGGCATGCTCTTTGCCACCGTACCGAGCAGAAGGATGCAATGTCTCGACTTCGTGGAAGAGCGCGGCAATCCATATGCTGAACTGGAAGATGCTTGCAAAAAAAATGGTAACGCAGCTAATCTGAATGGCTTCTATTTCGTTGTAAGACTTCTCGGCAAACTCGCTAGTCATCTGGTAAGCGAGAGGCAGTCCGCCAATAAAAGCCAAAGAAAGGGTATTAAAGAGAGTCATCAGTTGTGTGGCTTTTGTCACATGGAGGAAGAGAGAATGATGGACAAACCAGAGAAGACCGATGGTTACAAATGATCCGAAGTAGGCAAGGAAACTTGGACCAAATTCTCTCAGTGCTTCAGCAAGATGACCTCTGTATTTCTCTTTAACCATGTTATCATCAGGAACGTTATCTTCACTGTTGAGTAAAGAAAACTATGGATTTAGAATAGACTCACGACAAATATTTTAAAGTGATTACTTCCTGAAGGTCACTTCGCTTTCCTGGATTTGTTTACAACCTCAATAACTTCTTGAATACATTTCATTCCATGTCTAACCAAGAAGAAAATGTAAATGCATCAAGCTAGAGGCGTTCAGACTCCTTTTCTTTGGGTAATTGCAATAGAGTTCTACTTTAGGAATAGTCATATCTGATTACCATGGAAACCATCAGCCAATCTGGGTATGTAATATAGACCTATACAAATTCACCGATACCTTTATATGTTTCCTATGGGGGTATTACTTGGAACCCTGAAAGTATATATAGGTAGTCCTCAGCTTATAATAGTTCACAGCATTCAAAGTTACAACAGCATTGAAAAAAGTGACATCACCGTTTTTCATACATACGGCTATTGTTGCACCCCCCACAGTCACACAATCAAGATGCTTGGCAACTGACTCATATTTATAACAGTTGCAGTGTCCTGAAATCATGTGATCCCCTTTTGTGATCTTCTGACAAGCAATGGGGAAGCCAGTCAACAATCGTGTTACTAACTTAACATCTGCAATGATTCACTTAATAACTGTGACAAGAAAAGTCGTCAAATGGGGCAAAACTCAATTAACAAATGTTTCACTTAGCAACATAAATTGTGGGCTCAATTGTGGTTGTAACTCGAGGATTACCTGCATAATCCACATTCTGTTACAAAGTAATATTTTGAAGATTATATTTAAGTGAGGGAGAACCAAAGTAAATTGTTCATTGTCCTGATTACATAATAGGCACTTTTCCCCCTATCAAGAACAAACAAAGATTATAAATCTGGGAAGCCTTTATCATGAATATAGTAACTCTAAGCAATGATTTATGTCTTTTACAATTTTCAAGGGATTCAGAATTCAGTTTGTTAAGAAGGCCCATTTAAAAAAAAACCCAAAGAAACAAGGAGTGACTTGCCATAGCATGGTAACCCAAAACCAAACCATGTTAGTGTGATGTATAAATGTTATCACAGTGCTTGTATCTGCACAGAGCTCAGTGAGAAACCACACCAATGGCTGAAATTTAGATAACCATTGCAAATCCTGTACAATGAAGGAAACAAAACAAGAAGTGGAGAAAATTATCCTGCAATTGTTTCTGTTGTTAACACAGCATGGATTGCTTGGCATAGAATGCTAAATTAATTGGGATAATCAGCACATATAGAAAGTGTCCTCACATATTGTATTACAGTATGGTATGCTGGTTTAACAGCTGTGGACAGGAAGGCACTACAGAGAGTGATCAATTCGGCACAAGAAACCATTGGTTGTCCTCTTACACCACTGGATGACACAGCCAGATCTTGCTGCTTTAGCAGAGTAAGGAAGATACTCAGAGATGATTCACACCCTGGTCAGTGTCTGTTTGCACTTCTATCATCGGGCAGAAGACATCAAAGTATAGCCCGCCGAACAAACAGGTTTAAAGATAGTTTCTATCCTTGGACTGTGAGACTTTTAAATACAACCACAATCACTCCATGCACACGCTAGTTTTTTTTTCTTTTTCTTTCTTTTTTCGTTTCTGTTATAATTTTGCACCAGGGAGGTTAAAACCGATTTCGTTGTATTTAAGTACAATGACAATAAAGATTATACTTATACTTATATATTTTCCATAGGACTGAACAAATCCCATCCTTTTAGTCTTCCAGTACCGTATTTTTCGGGGTATAAGACGCACTGGAGTATAAGACGCACCAAGGTTTTAAGAGGCAAATTTAAAAAAAAAAGTTTTTGCACTCTGCAAACCTCCCAAAAACGGGCCCATTTTTTTTAAAAAAGGGCATGAACAGCTGTTAGGAGGCTTGTAGAGTGTTCGGGGGGGGGGCACAACTGAGCAAAAAAATGACCCGTTTATCGCAAAAAAGGGCCCGTTTTTTGTCAAACAAAAGGCATTAGGAAACTTATAGAGTGCTCCTGGAGGCTGGGGGAGAGCAAATTTGAGCAAAAAATGGCCGAGTTTTGGCTCATTTCTGCCCTCACTAGAACCCAGGAGCTCTCTGAAAGCCTCCTACAAGCTATACACGGCCATTTTGGTGAAGGGGCAGGGCTTCAGGAGGCAAAAAAAAAATGCTGCATTCAGTGTATAAGACGCACCCAGATTTTCAGCCTCTTTTTTGAGGGAAAAAGGTATGTCTTATACTCCGAAAAATACAGTAATTAAAACCTGGTTTTTCTGGTTGGCTTGGGGCCCTGAGGGGAAGCGCTCACCACTTGGTGTAATTGACAGGGAAATAAGACCTCATCCCTGTACTGTCCGTTTCTTGGTTCTTGTTTTCTTGCATAGTTTTAAAACATTTTAATTGGCATAGTTTTACAATTTTAACTGTAAGCCTGCTAGGGTCGACTTACCAAAGAAATAGGTGGCATACAAATTTAACAAATAAAATAAATAAAATACTGATCGAAGATGGCACAGGAGATAACAAAGTTCAGGCAAGTTTATGAGAGATCTATCCATGATAATTAAAATAAAGGTAAAGGTTTCTCCTATCCAGTCATGTCCAACTCTAGGGGCTGGTGCTCATCTCCATTTCTTAGCTGATTGAGCCAGCATTGTCTGAAGACATTTCTGTGGTCATGTGAGCAGCATGACTATAGACCGAGGTGCACAGAATGCTGTTACCTGCCTAGATAAGTGGTACCTATTTATCTTCTTGCATTGGCATGCTTTCAAACTGCTAGGTGGGCAAGATCATGTTAATCTTGATGGATCATCATGTCAACCATGATAATAAATATACTCAACTAGCCGATAATCCGGTGTTGCCCCAGTATTTATTTATAGGGGGAAAATGTCGGGACTAAACGTAATTTCTAATGTTGGATTTTCCCTCTTACCAGAGGGAGCTGCCTTGTGGAGTACTGTGAAGCCATTACCATGGCAACTCCATTGCACTGTACAGCAGAAGCCATTTTACGGCAGTACAATAGAAGTCATTTTAAGGCACAACAGGCTGTATCTTAACAGAACACCCCCCAAGTGCTTTTAGGGGTGTTTTACCCCCACAGTATTTGTTTCCAGAGAGTAAGTCGTCTGTGTACCAAGTTTGGTTGAAATTGCTCAAGGCGTTCCAGAGTTATGCTGGAAGACACACACACGGGGGTGGGGGATGAGAGGGAGAGGGAGCGCCATTTATTTATATATAGATTATAGATACTATTTTTTCCCCTTAGCACTGCACCACAATTGAAAATACTGGGTGCAGTTTTATTCTATTGCTGAAGACTTACCATATGTCCAGAATCAATAGAGTTGCAACAATTGCATAAACTCCATCACTGAAAGTTTCCACTCGTTCCTTACTCAAGGGTTCCTTAAGATAAGAAGTAAAATACTCTACGGGGAGTTCCTCCTCTTGACCTGCCGACAAAAATTAGCACACTTAATAAAACTGATTTATATGGTAAGATGACAATTTGTTTGCTTCTCCGTAAAGCCCACAACCCCTTCCCCCAAAAGCAGTATCAATCTGGATTATCATCATTCTTATTCTATAGGTACCTTGTTTATCCAAGCTTGTTTTGGGGGTATCGTGCCTGCATTATTTTTATACAGGTAGTCCTTGTTTAATGACCATTCATTTAGTCATGGTTTGAAGTTATGGCTGTTGCAGGTCCCCTTTGGGCATGTGATCAAAATTTGGGCACTTGGCAGTCTGCCTGCATTTACAATTGCAGTGTGTGCTTCAACTCCTCCCAACTGCCTGTCTCCTGCCATCTTTGCTCTTTTAGCTACCCTGCACTCTTCTGCTGCCACCTAGTCCTACACTGCCCAGCTGACCTTCACCCGTGTCTTCCTCAGGGAAGACATGCAAGATCCAGTTTGGTTTAGTGGTTAAGGCATCATGCTAGAAGGTAGACGTTTGTGAGTTCTAGTCCCACCTTAGCCATGAAAATCAGCCCAGCCTACCTCACAGGATTGTGGGTTGTGGGAAAATAGGAGGTAGGAATATTTTCTTTGCCATCTTGAGATATTTATAAAAATAGTAAAATAGGAGGTAGGAATATTTTCTTTGCCATCTTGAGATATTTATAAAAATAGTAATAATGGAATAAACAAAAAAAAAGGCAATAGGTGTCTCAGCTGTGCGTGCTCATCAATGGGAAGAACATCAGCCAACGATAGAGATATAGAAGTACAAACCATTCCAAAGAGTCGACAAAAAGCTAAGAAACAAAAAGACCAGCATACATTCTTTCCAACAGCCAACACCCAGATAAGCAGGAAGTAACATCAGGCAAACAATCAAGTAGAAACTATATCCTAATCAAGGAACTACAAGGAGAAAACATCCCCTCCAAAATAGGCAGGGCAAGTTACTGCATATAAATAGGGAACAAACCCATCCTCAGTAGCACGATGTTACCTAGTTGGGTAATGAAAGCATATAACCAAGTTCAGAGAGCATCAAGGACTCCACCAACATTTCACTTCAAAGTTGATGAGGTTGTGAAAAGGACCGTATTGAGAGGAACAGGAAACTATCCAGGGAAGTGACTGAACCAAATCATGAATGCTTAAAGTGATATGTTCTCCTTTTCTGTTCTTTTTTGTTGTTGTTGTTCGAGTTATTATTTAATTATTTGCTGCTTTTTAATGTGAGTTTTAACTCATTTTGCATGATGATGCAAAGACCCAAGGTGGCGCAGTGGTTAGAGTGCAGTACTGCAGGCTACTTCAGTTGACTGCTAGCTGCAGTTCGGCAGATCAAATCTCACCAGGCTCAAGGTTGACTCAGCCTTCCATCCTTCCGAGGTGGGTAAAGTGAGGACCCATATTGTTGGGGACAATACGCTGACTCTGTAAACTGCTTAGAGAGGGCTGTAAAAGCACTGTAAAGCGGTATATAAGTCTAAGTGCTATTGCTACTGCTATGATGATGATGATGATGATGATATTGTTGGTATACATCATCTAGTTCTTAAATTTTCCTGGGGGATATAAAAAGCTTTATAAAACAACACTCACCAAGAATTCTGCTTCTAAACCATTTGGTTAGATGGCTGAGAAGTGGGAAAAAAACAATGAGCCCAAGAAACATGTATGACTGCAAGGAAACAAAGACACGTTTATTGAACGTTTTTGCATTGATACGATGGTAATCAGTAGAAAAGGATACATTTTCATTCAACATATACTGTGTGTTCCATAATTAAAATAAAAGACTCTGAATGACTCTTTGCAATCATTTAGCAAGAATGGGTTTTAGAGGGAAAAAAAGTCCAAATTCACACTTGTCAGTTAACGCTTTATCACAATGAAGAAGAATGGCAATTCAGAGTCATGTATCTCCATAATTCCTTGTACGGGACATGGAACATAGCATTCCAGTGCTTATGGACCTCTTAAGCATACATGTCCCCGAGAAAGACATTTTAAGCAGTCTGAATAAAGCAACAATTCTTTCTAATGTAATAATAAGGTGACTTTTTCTTGTAATTCATTAAGAATCCTAATAGCAAGGATGACCTTCAAAAGCTTTATAGAGCCAGAACAGAATTAATCTCACATGAAGGAAAGCATCAACAAGTTTTGAAAAACTCCAAGTCTGAAACAGTAGAAAAATCCTAATGCGTAAACCAGGGGTGGGGAACGATGGTCCATTCATGGCTTGTGGACTTTAACTCCCAGAATTCCTGATTCAGGAATTGTGGGAGTTGAAGTCCAAAAATCATAAAGGGGCCATGGCAGTGGTGGGATTCAATTTTTTTTACCACCGGTTCTGTGAGCGTGGCTTGCTGGGGGGCGTGGTATGGCTTGGTTGGCATGGCCGGGGAAGGATACTGTAAAATCTCCATTTCCACCCCACTCCAGGGAAAAGATACTGTAAAATCTCCATTCCCTCTCCACTCCAGGGGAAGATTACTGCAAAGTCCCCATTTCCTCCCGATCAGCTGGGACTCAGGAGGCAGAGAATAGATGGGGGCAGGGCCAGTCAGATGTGGTATTTACCAGTTCTCCGAACTACTCAAAATTTCTGCTACTGTTTCTCCAGAACTGGTCAGAACCTGCTGAATATCACTTCTGGGCCATGGTTCCCCACCTCTGGTATAGATCTTCAACACAGAACAAAAACATCTTACATACATAATCACTAAATTTAAGGCCCACCACAACATAATGGTACAACACTTGGGAAACACTGTCCTAATTCGATGCACCTACCAATGGAAAGAAGAAAAATGAGAAAATGGCAGCCAAAAAGCTCAGCGTTGGTCCTCTCAGGATAATCTTCAAGATATGGTATTTATAAAATGCCCTATTTTCAGATTCCTGTATCTGAAGATTCAGTAGATACGAATGTTTGAAGCCATACAATACAATCATTGCCTGCAAAACAAGAAAATATTGCTGCACTGTCAGAGGGCAAATAATTGTTTGGATGTTAATTCAAATAATCACAGCATGGGTGCTCGGAAGACTTGCCTTGAGTTTTAATAAGAGTATGTTGCACTTGGGATCCAAAACTAAAAAGATGGTTGGAGCAGGTGTAAATATATATACCATACTTTTTAAAGGAGCCATATACTTTTCTGGGCTTACAGAGCAGCTGGATCCCCACCCTGTCAGAACTCCTTATTGTGACATCCTTAACATAACCTTAGGGAGCATGATGGCTCAGAAGTTAAAGATGCTGAGGTTGTCAACTGACAAACTGACAGCCCAGGTTCGAGACCCAAGAGCTGTAAAATGGATGAGCTCCTGTTAGCTGCTCCAGCTCCTGTCAACGTAGCAGTTTGAAAGCATGTACATTCGAGTAGATAAATAGGTACCACGATAACAGCGTTCCATGCTCCTCCGCATATAGTCATAAAACCGGCACACGTTTGCAATGGTTGTTGTGTCCCAGGGTCATGTGATCATCCTTTGCAACCTTTCCAGCTGGCTTCCGACAAGCAAAGTCAATGGGGAAAGTGGGCTTCTTACTAACAACTGCAGTGATTTGCTTAACAACCATGGCAAAAATGTTGCAAAACTGGGTATGACTCACTTAACACCAGCCTAGCTTAGCAATGGAAATTAGTCTACCTGCATATTCTCTCACAAAGGAAAATAGTGTTGATCTTAATACCCATCTCATTTTAAATTATGGTTTATTAAACAATACAGTATAGGTAGTCCACAACGTACAACCACAATTGAGCCCAAAATGTATGTCACTGAGAAATTAAGTGAGTTTTGCCACATTTTAAATGACTTTTCTCACCATGCTTGTTAAGCAAATCACTGCAGTTCTTAAATTAGTAACACGATTGTTAAGTGAATCTGGTTTCCCCATTGACTTTGCTTGTCAGAAGGTCGTGAAAGGTGATCAGGAGACCCCGGGATACTGGAACCGTCCTAAATATGAATCAATTGTCAAGCATCCCAATGTAAATCACCTGACTATGGGAATGCTGTAACGGTCGTGTGACAAATAGTTATAAGTCACTTTTTTCAGTGCCGTTCTAACTTGGAACAGTCACTTAATAGCAATAGCATTTAGACTTATATACCACTTCACAGTGCTTTACAGCCCTCTGTTGTAAGTCAAGTAGTGAAATATAAATATAAAACAACTATACCTGGATGACACCAATTACAACAGCACAGCTACTAAACATGAAAAGTCCAAATGGTTCTTCAGGAAAAGACGCCATTAAGGAGAACTGCAAAATAAGAAATTAGATTCTTTCTGTATTTCAGAACAGATTAAATCAAGTAGTTAATGTGAGGTCCTAGGATCAAATCTGTCTCTCTGGATCCCTTCTGTGACTCTTCATGCCTTGCCTTTTTCCAAATCAATCTGCAGAAAATTGGTGGCAGGAGTTGCTGTTGTTAAATACACACCATCTTTGGCTTACGTCACCCATACAACCAGTTGGTTGGTATACACTGAATCAATTTCAAGAAACAACAACATTTTACTAGTAACAATGTATATTTGTTTTTTCTCACACCCACACTTACCCAAGTCCTTCATAACTAGCAATAACATTTTGACTTATATACCGCTTCACAGTGCTTTACAGCCCTCTCTAAGCAGTTTACAGAGTCAGCCTATTGCCCCCAACAATCTGGGTCCTCATTTTACCACCCTTGGAAAAGATGGAAGGCTGAGTCAGCCTTGAGCAATCAGGATCGAACTCCTGGCATTGGGCAGGGTTTGCCTGGGATACTGCATTTACTAGGCTCTTACAAGTAAAATAACTAGGCTGTTAGGCACTAGCCAGAGGGCCAGAAACTGCCAAATTTGAATCCAAGGATGAGGGCAGAGGGCAAGCTTAGGATCCCTTTGATCCCCAAAGTCCTTCCTTTGTTGATGCACAATACCGACAGCTAGTCTTGCCTTATTGATTTTCACGTTTGGTAGCTGTTGATGGGACTTGGGTTTCCCATCATCTGTTCTGACCCAACTTCCTTTGTCCAGTTCAGGTTACATTTTTCCTGAATGACTGAACTGTGTATGACTTGGACTGTTAACTGGACTCTGAATACCTCTATATTTCCACATAGTAAACTACTATATTTTATACTATTCAGTGTTCCTGTATGCTGGTTTGTGCGTGTTCGTCCATACCACTCTCATTACGCTTCTCTGCACACTCGCTGTCCTAATGGGGAGCTTACTTACTTAACACATACATACTCTTATTCACTGTGGCATTCAAAATGCATCCTACGATCTGCAGGTTTAATGTGATACATCTCTTTAACTGATCTCAGATATATAAAATATTGGCACAAGATTCTCGCATGCTCCTAATTAAATGAGTCACATTTGGACAATGTATCAAACTACAAATCAGCACCTGCACACGCGAAACATAAAGCTCGTGTGGTCAATTTGTGGTTCAATGTAATGTACAAATCTGGAAATCTGAATAATAAGGAAACCAAATCAGGAAGTAGCCTAAAGATGTGACATAAGGCATTGAAGAAATAGAGTGCTTACTTACTGTATATGGCAAAAAAGTAATGCTCATCATACATGCCTAGGAAAAGGAAGAAGTGATATAGCAGATGAAAAGAAACCATATCCTGTTCATAGATACAATAATTCAATTCTCATCATTCTGTGGAGACAGTCAATCAATCAATCAATCAATCAGAATAGAGCTGGATGGGACCTTGAGGATATTTTAATCCAACCCCCTTTTAGGCAAGTGGCTGTCCCACTCTCTTCTTAAAAACCTCCATTGATTAAGCACCTACAACTTCTGAAGGCAAGCTGGTTAATTGTTCTCACTGTTAAAATGAATTCTCCTTACTTCCAGGTTGCTTCTCTCCTTGATTACTTTCCATTCATTGTTTCTTGTCTTGCCTTCTGGTGCTTTGATGCCCTTTTTTTGTGGCAGCCCGGAATACCGGTATCATGTCACCCCTAGCCCTTCTTTTCTCTAGACTGGCCATACCCAATTTGTGCAACCGTTCTTCATGTTTTTGTCTCGAGCCCTTAATCATCTTAGTTGCTCTTCTCTGTTGCTTTTCCCCAAGTCTCAACATCTTTTTTGTAATGTGGTGACCAAAACTGGATGCTGTCAAGGTTCTGACAGATGCCCTAATTAACTCATGAGTCTCAAGCCAAGTTTCAAGAGAAAACCAGTTATTTATTAGGAGGAGCATGAGGGCAATTCTGCTGCACATATTTTACGGTTCAACTTTAACCCTGTTTCCCCTCTCCTCTCAGTCTGTGTCATAAATCATATTCTCCAACAAGGTATTCCCATGGCCTGTAGAAATCCACACCTCACAAGCCAGCTTTGGTAATCTGAGATCTGACCCTGGAAGAAGGTATATGTGGAATATGCTCCCCACTTGCAGCCCATGACAACTTGAGAGCAGACTAGATATGGTTAGTGAGTTGACAGATGCCGTATTCCAGGTGTTGCCTTACTAAGGATTTATAAAGTGATACTAATACATGATTTTTCAATCATGGTTCAAGTGCAGCTCAATTCTTTTCTGAATGGCAAAGATAACATCGAACAATCCATATCAGAGAATATGACTTTATTGGACAATCTCTCCCCCCCCCCTCTCTCTCACACACACACACACCTCTACCTTCGGGAAAAATCACACAGGTCTGGAATATACTAACATACTTTTACATGTAGCTTTATTCCACTGTTACTTTTAAAAACCAGCCCAAATCAATGGCCCTAGTTAAACCTCAGAAGGGGAATGAAGGCCTGCATTTTAAGAGCTATGAATGAAAGGTTTCAACATTTCTGACTGAGCCTATTATCTAGCTCCCTGCATAATCTTTTGGTTTCTTTTATTTCCTTTTTCTTATTTTCTCCTTTATAATCTGTATCATTGATGCCATAGACATCAAATTGCTCTGACGTTGTCTTTCAAAGGAAAACATATCGTAAGAATATGTAGAAAAGATGTGGAGACTCTAGAAAGAGTGCAGAGAAGAGCAACAAAGATGATTAGGGGACTGGAGGCTAAAACATATAAAGAACGGTTGCAGGAACTGGGTATGTCTAGTTTAATGAAAAGAAGGACTAGGAGAGACATGATAGCAGTGTACCAATATCTCAGGGGTTGCCACAAAGAAGAGGGAGTCAAGCTGTTCTCCAAAGCACCTGAGGGTAGAACAAGAAGCAATGGGTGGAATCTAATCAAAGAGACAAGCAACTTAGAACTAAGGAGAAATTTCCTGACAGTGAGAACAATTAATCAGTGGAACAACTTACCTCCAGAAGTTGTGAATACTCCAACACTAGAAGTTTTTAAGAACATGTTGGATAACCATTTGTCTGAAGTGGTGTAGGATTTCCTGCCTAGGCAGGGGGTTGGACTAAAAGACCTCCAAGGTCCCTTCCAACTTTGTTATTCTATTCTATTCTATTCTATTCTATTCTATTCTATTCTATTCTAATACTTTTGCTAAGTTGCCAGTTAAAATGTACCTTTCCTTTTTGAAATGCAAAACTTTCTAAGGCAGGAATACTGATGATCGCTCTTCATTCTTTACCATTCTAGCTGCAAGATACGGGAATCATCAAAGTACAGTAAATTTAAAAAATGACTTCTATAATTTATTTAGGTTACTAAGGGTATAAAAACCACTAATCCTTAGGCTTCCAAGAAATCTGAGAAGTTTGAAAAATATGGTTTAGAGATATATGTGAATGAGACCAAGACACATTATTTGGTTTATCTCTAAACGTGAGCAGCTTAGCATCCTACATTAGACCTTTGATCTACTGCAAAATCCTCATTCTGAAATTACTTCACTTTTGTTTTCTATACTAAGGGAAGGATTGAGGTGGAGGAACAAGTCTTTTTCACTCATATTTGCTAGAATTAGCATCCACAGTACGTTTTTATTATAATAAAATCCAAAAATGCTATTTTCACATAAACTATTTATTACAAATTAAGATATAATGACATGAGAAACAGCATATTCTGCTTTCCAAATTTTAATTCGCTCCATACCCCAATGGCCATTTTGAAATCATATGACTTGAATTAAAAGCTCTCTTGGTACACCAGCACATTTCATAAAAAACATTTGAAAACTCAAAGCCCCAAATACCAACACTATGATTCATCAGTACAATGATTTAAACATATCAGGCTCCATTTCATATCTTACTAAGAGCTGGGAACATCTATTATTTCAAAAATAGATTTAGCATTTTTTTAAAAAAAAATCACTCACCAAATTTGCAAGGGCAAGTACATCATCAATGAGTTCAACCACCTGAAAAAGTCTAGAGGAAAAAAAACAAGCTATTATAAAACAGACCTACGAAGTTTTGATTCATAACTAGACTTATTCAAACTAGCAAGTCTTAAATTTGGTGATAATTATCAAATATTCTCCCTTGTAGCAAAAATAGAAACAAGAACAGGATGCAAAGGAAACTGCCAGTTAAAATTCAGGAACTACCGTTCCTAAAATGCCTTTGAAGTCAACAGATTAGAAGACATCCTCAATTCCAATCATCAGGAGCATCAAGACTTTCTGGTGAAGTCATCCAACACTTTGCTCCAATTCTTGTTTCTTCTATGATTCAGAGAAAGGAAAACACACTGTTTTTCTGGTATGTCTTACCTTAAAGGAATTACTATCTCCTTCCTGTGTTGAGTTTGCAGGGTAATTCTCTGGAATCTTGCTCTCTCTCTCCTTCTGGCACATGCAAAGGGCTCAGCTCATTACCTTACTAAGGTTTACCATTTCAACTACAATGGGTTTCAGATAAGATAGCAGAACCCTTCCTCTATTTGTCATTTATTTATTCTTATTCAACTAATTCCCACAACACTGTCAAATATTTTACTAAGACTGTATTACTATTATTCTTCTCTTCCTTCCTAGTCTATCTCTTCCCACTTATGATTATAACCATGTTGCTTGTATCTTTCAATTTATATTGTTTTTATTTCTTTCCTAGTAGGATTTGATAGTTTATTAGTTACCTTGACTGTCACTAAGTGTTATATCTTTTTATTCTTGATGAATGTATTTTATTCTCCTTATGTACACTGAGAGCATATGCACCAGACAAATTCCTTGTGTGTCCAATCACACTTGGCCAATAAAGAATTCTATTCTGTTCTGTTCCATTCCATTCCATACCATTCTATTCTAGTCATCTACTTCAAGTAAATAAAGCCTTCTAGTCAATCCTGACTCCTAGAATTTGCCTGGAAAATATATTTTCTTGCCAACATTTTTGGGAATGGTTTGCTATTATCTCCTTCCTAAGGCTGAGAGAGGGAGCTGGTTTTGAGCCCAAAGCATGGCTCCTAATCTCGAGCCTGGTGCCATAACCACTACATCAAATTGTTTTCTTCACTTAATTAATACAATAACATAAATTACAGAATTCTGCCCCTTCTGAAGAAGAAAAAGGAATCAAGTACAGATGTTGGCAGTAAATCAAGCAAATACCAGTGCAACTATCATTGGTATCATTTGAAAAGTTCTTGTTCTTCTTTCATTTTTTTAAAATCTTGTGTCTGGCTGATCTTCATTGGTTTTCATGTATGAACTGTTTCAACTATCAATGCCATTTGCCCAAAATATGAATGAATGGCTGCATCTGCACATTAAGGTACATCATCATATCTCTGCTCCTGGCTACACAAGATCCACAAATTTTCTCCTTGAGAACTGGGTTGCTGAGGAATTTGTCTGCGTTCTTAAGTGGCCTTATTTTGAAGACAAGTCTAACTGGTTGAGAGAGGCAAGTACTCTAATTTGTAAGGCTGAGTTTAGCAAACTTTGCAAACCAGTCTGTAAAATTCTGTGGATAAAGTTTGTTTATAAGCTCAGCAGGAACTTCAGCATGGAGCAGAATTGTGTAGAAAGAATAAAGTTGATCATAATGAAATGAGATTGAAGGAATAATAAATTATGACAAGTGAGATGCCCATCATCACACCTGCTTCCTTTGGCCGGACTAGCTATTGGTATATTACTGTTGCGTTTCCAATACCATCCAACTGATTAAGTTACAGTTTTCAAGTGCTTGATACATGTTCAGTTTCTAAAACACTCCAAACTTCATACCTCACATGAGCTGCCCAAGCAACTGTTACTATTAAAAAGGTCATCAGATAAACAGCAATTTTGGTGGCTAGCAGCTGCTGGACACTTTCCCCAAGTTTCTGGAAAAAAGGCACAACATTCATCAAAAAGCTGACAAACTCTTCTTCCGTATAATACTACATAATTCCTTTTCAAATAAACAAATGCATGAAAAGGTGTTTTATATAATACATAATTCTTAAGGTGATATTTATTGTATTTATTAAAGCAGTGAAGGTCTCTTCTGAAGGAGAGAACTTACCATATTTTTCGGAGTATAAGACGCACCCAGAGTATAAGATGCACCAAGGTTTTGAAGAGGCAAATAAAAAAAAGTTTTTGCACTCTGCAAACCTCCCAAAAACAGCTCGTTTTTCATTTTTTTAAAAAGGGCATGGATAGCCTCTAGGAAGCTTATAGAGTGCTTCTGGGGGCGGGGGGGGGGGGTAAAATTGAGCAAAAAATGGACCGTTTTTTGCTAATTTCTGCCCTCCCCAGCCCCCAGAAGCTTTCTAAAAGCTTCCTAGATGCTCTGCTTGACCATTTTGGTGAATGGGGCGGGGTTTCGGGAGGCAAAAAATGCTGTATTCAGTGTATAAGACGCACCCAGATTTTCAGCCTCTTTTTTGAGGGAAAAGGGTGTGTCTTATACTCCGAAAAATAGGATATGTTCAAGGAGATAAAGCTAGCCTAGCTCACAAAATACAAAAATCACCTAATAAGAACTTAAACTGTCTATAAATACTGGACAAATCCTTATGAATCTCAAACTGGCTTATAATAAATAAAGTGTATGGTTAATGATAGGCCTTCTCTTTTATTCAATCCTGTATTATCCCTAGGCTTTGGAAAGTTCCGTAGACTCAAATATTTAGTGCAATTTCCAAATTACAATAATACAATACAATACAATAGTAGAGTTGGAAGGGACCTTGGAGGTCTTCTAGTCCAACCCCCTGCCTAGGCAGGAAACCCTATACCGTTCCAGACAAATGGCTATCCAACATCTTCTTAAAGACTTCCAGTGTTGGGGCATTCACAACTTCTGGAGGCAAGCTGGGATGGGAGTCGGAGGCACCGTTTTGCGGTGGTTCGGCTCCTACCTCTCCGACCAGAAGCAATGTGTGTTGACAGGGGGGCAGAGGTCGTCCCTGAGGCCACTCACTTGTGGGGTGCCGCAGGGGTCGGTCCTCTCGCCCCTCCTGTTCAACGCATATGTGAAGCCGCTGGGTGAGATCATCCGTGGTTTTGGGGTTGAGTACCACCTGTACGCTGATGATACTCAGCTGTACATTTCAACCCCAAACCACCCCAACGAGGCTGTCGAAGTGATGTCCCGGTGTTTGGAAGCCGTCGGGGTCTGGATGGGGGACAACAGACTCAAACTCAACCCCTCCAAGACAGAGTGGCTGTGGGTACCGGCACCTCGGTTCAGCCAGCTGACTCCATCGCTGGCCATAGGGGGCGAACAACTGTCCCCTGTGGAGCGGGCGCGCAATTTGGGCGTCCTCCTTGATGCTCAATGGAGGATCATGTGGCAGCCATGGCAAGGGGGGCGTTCCACCAGGTTCGCCTGGTGCGCCAATTGCGCCCCCTACTGGACCGGAGTGCCCTGCGCACGGTCACTCATGCGCTGGTGACGTCTCGCCTGGACTACTGCAATGCTCTCTACATGGGGCTTCCCTTGGGACGCATCCGGAGACTGCAGCTAGTTCAGAACGCAGCCGCGCGGGTTATTATGGGGAGTACACGTTACTCCCACGTAACACCTCTCCTGCGCGAGCTGCACTGGCTACCTGTGGCCTTCCGGGTGCGTTTCAAGGTATTGATCACCATCTTTAAAGCGCTCCATGGCACAGGACCTAGTTATCTGCAGGATCGCATCCTACCACACTCGTCCCTGCGACCTATCCGCTCACACAGGGAGGGGCTCCTCCTGGTGCCGTCCGCTAGGCAATGCCAGCAGGCGACACCTAGGAGTAGGTCCTTCTCTGTGATGGGCCCAACCCTCTGGAACGACCTCCCCCCTGATATTCGAACTACCACTGACCTCCGTTCCTTCCGTCAAAAGTTAAAGACTCACCTATTTCAATCAGCTGGCTTGGCACTTTCTTAGTTTTACCTCCCGGGGATTTATTTTAATTGGGTTTGGGGTTTTAATTGGGATGTTTTTAGGTATTTATTTCTTGTACAGTCTATCTCCCCCTGTAATGTATTTTAAATGTATTTTATTGTTATGTCTGTATTTTATGCACTGACTGTACACCGCCCCGAGTCCCTTTTTGGGAGAGGGAGCGGTTTAAAAATCTAAGAAATAAATAAGCTGTTCCACTGATTAATTGTTCTAACTGTCAGGAAGTTTCTCCTCAGTTCTAAGTTGCTTCTCTCCTTGATTAGTTTCCACCCATTGCTTCTTGTTCTGTCCTCAGGTGCCTTGGAGAATAGCTTGACTCCCTCTTCTTTGTGGCAACCCCTGAGATATTGGAACACTGGTATCATGTCTCCCCTAGTCCTTCTTTCTCTTAAGCTAGACATACCTAGTTCCTGCAACCGTTCTTCATATGTTTTAGTCTCCACTCCCCTAATCATCTTTGTTGCTCTTCTCTGCACTCTTTCTAGAGTTTCCACATTTTTTCTACATCGTGGCGACCAGAACTGAATGCAGTATTCCAAGTGTGGCCTTACCAAGGCATTATAAAGTGGTATTAACACTTCACGTGATCTTGATTCTATCCCTCTGTTGATGCAGCCTAAAATTATTTTAGGTTGACCTTGTTTGTGTATATGCATATATGTATTTTGTACTCCTATTCTACATTTATACTATTCAGATTGCTAATTTTAATTATTGTTGTGTATGTGTAGCCTGAGCAAGCCTATTAGCATACTTTATTTAATGTTGTCTTTCAGCCATTTTTTTTTTGTCTGTATCTTTATCTTAACTATCCTGGCATTGTCAATTTCGTTTTGAATATTTTGAATATTTGAATACCAATTCTCTTGGGCTGCTTAAAGGCCGCAATAAAGTTAAGTACCGTAAGTAAATAATATTCAAATTTCTTACTTAGAATACCACGTTGTCTTTTAGCATCTTCTACTATTTGTGTACAGTACTTTGAAATATATATCACAAAAAGCTCAATCTCCTGAAACAACTCCAAATTGACATCCAAATTCTCAGCCCCCTTCCTAACATTATACAATTCCTCTAAGGAACCCCAATGTTTATCTGTATTTTATTTGTTTTGATTGTACGCCGCCCCGAGTCCTTCGGGAGAGGGTTGCGGCTAACAAATAAAATTATTTTTTTTTTATTATTATTATTATTATTATTATTATTATTATTATTATTATTATTATTATTAATGTTCTTTTTCAAGAGGCAACTGGACTTTCTGGTTTTTGTTTGAAGAAGTTTCGCTTCTCATCTAAGAAGCTTCTTCAGCTCTGAATGAGAAGCTTCTTCAGCTGGATCTGGATCAGCTCTGAAGAAGCTTCTTAGATGAGAAGCAAAACTTCTTCAAACAAAAACCAGAAAGTCCAGTTGCCTCTTGAAAAAGCACCTTTGAGACAAACCTGATTTGGATGACTGAGAATCTCCACAGACATTCCTCTGGGGAACTTACATTGCTAAAAGTAGTCAAAAATGGTCAAGAATTAAGGGGGAGAAAAATATGTTGTAATCTATTGTTCTTTGCTATCATTTGGAATGGACTTTCATCCCTGGCATATATCAGCGAGATAATAAACAAAGTTGGTTCCCAGTCTGATGAGAACAATACTTAAGAGATTTCCCTCTAGGCCAACAGATTATGGCATTCCGTACTGCGCTTACCTACTATGGGCCTGACAGATCAAAAGAGGCTGAATTTCAGTGATCTATAACAGCATGCCGTATTATGTTGGAACAACCTTATTGGAAATTCAAACTTCAACTTTAGTCGTTTAACAGAATCACAACTGACCTTTATGTGGAATAGGAAATAAACAGTACAGTACCTCATCTGAATGTATCTTTGTATGTGCCACAGGTAAAATCTGCAACAGAAGAATCATATAGCTATAGTAACGGGCAAGTTTTAATTTGCAAACATGAAACAAATGTACAGAAAACACCTATGCTTCTGAAAAAAAAATCAAAAGCAGAAATCCGTGTGTTGAATCTTACCTTTACAGCTTTCTACCGAAACATTTTATGGAATATAATATTTTTTGGGCAAGGATGATAGATTGCATCAGAATTGCTGAAGATACTTAACAGTAATTATTTTCTAAGTTGACAAATCTCAATGGCTGAATTACAAAGTAATAAGAATCCCCCTTTGAAATATATTTTTATAAATGTGTGTTAAAAGGTTTTTAAAAAAACACAAATTAACACATACTAATAAAAAAACAGAAAAGAAAAGGATATAAAAGAAGAGCAAGAAAGAAGCAAAAGAAATAGAAAAAAGAAGACTTTTTAAAATGTATTTTGCCCATGCAGTCCAAACATCAGCCTCAATTAAGGCCAACAATATTCCTATTGACTCCAGATATTTGTAGAATCTTGTCACAAGAAAGGTTGGCTGAATTTTAAGATTCCTGTAGGAAAGGCTGCTACTAGAAACATTTGTCTTAATTACTATCCAAGAATACCGACTTCAATTTATTTGGCCTGTATAAACACCAAATACTAGTAGAGGTAGAGATAGAGTACTACGTTCCCATAAAGGCACTTCTTAATTTAATGTGCACATTATTCAAGGAGGTTTAAATGCCAGGAATGGGAGTGGTAGATAGGTAGATTTAGTAGTGAGCTTTAGGTTAATGATTGATTTAATGATATCCAAAACTTTCTTCTGCAGCCTAATATGGATGAAATGACCGCACAAGAATCTCTCTTTAAATGAATGGCTTATTATCCATATTTTTTTATACCAACAGCTTTTAAGAGTGCTGCAATGAAAGATGTATTGATTTTAAGTCAACTTTTTGCAACTGAGGCTTTGGCAGGGAAAAGTCCAAGATACAGGTAGTCCTCACTTAATTACCACAATTGGGACAAACAAATCAATTAAGTGAAGCGGATGGTAAGTGAAAACTTGCTCTACAACTGAGGTGGGGGACTATGGCCCTTTTATGACTTGTGGACTTCAACTCCCAGAATTCCTGAACCAGCATGGTTTAGGAATTCTAAGGGTAAGTAAACTCTGTGAGATTAAATGAGGATAACCTGTATATTCAATTTTAGCTAAAATGGAAACAGACCCACTGACTCCACTACAAGATTCCTGGGAGATTGACTTAGGTTTTTCTTTCCCAGACCAAGACTTGAGCTCAATTTGGTCCTGATGGGAATTAACTTACTCCTCAGCTAAGACACTAGAATTTTAAAAAAATAATAATTAAAAGTGCACCAAATATAGTATCAATTTTTGAAGATTTGGAAGTTTGTGGATTCTTTTCCAAACTAATACTGACTGTCCACCCCATTCTATCTTGATGCTATCACTCCTACCCATTCCAGTGTCCAGCCAAAAATCTGATAAACAAATCTGTATTTCACTTATTATTAAACATTTATACAGCCACCCAACTCACACACAGTGATCCACATACTATATCCCGTATACATTAATATTAGTCACTAACAACTTTGTTCTATTAGAAACAATGAAAGGTGAAATTAATATGGAAACAGATCAAAAGGGAGTTTAGGGAGAAGTAAAAGACAGCAACCCATAAGCAAAAGCATTTTAATTTAAAAGATTATATACTGTCTAGCATGACAGCATCCTAACAAGATAATGATCTTGGTTAAAGTATATAAAAATAGGTATATAAAGGACTTCACCATGCAACCTGTGGATCTTTGTTAAGTGAAATCTGGTTTGGTGATTTAACCCAACAGTTTGGATTCACATAATATACACTCAACCATACAGTCTGGGTTCTCAAAATTCACGCAGCCTGACATGCTGATTTATTTACAAGCCTCTCCCTCTGAGCAACATACTCAGTGTCTCATCTTTGTAAATAAAGATTGAAAACCATAACCAGAATATACCGTAACATCACAACAGCAGTGCTGAGGTGTGAACGCCACAAGACATGAACTGAACTGGAGATAGCATCATTTAAATGTCTACCGGAGTGAGAAAGCTGTATAAAAACCTCTCTCACACTGTGTTCTGATGAGGATAAAGAGGAAGATTTTTGCACAGCACAGTACACCCGTGCACAAATCTATTTCTTCAGGTTAGATAGAAGGTAACCACTGCTTGAAGCATTGCAGGAGAAAAGTTCACATTTTGCAGTGGGTGCATCACAGTAAAGTTGGATACCTCACTCCCCCCTTCCCATAACCACGCACCCTCCCAGGATCTTTACCGGCCGTATCTTCTACCTTATCTTACAGTACTTTTTAAGTGGGCAAACTTTCTGCCGTCTTATAGTACTGCAAGATAAGATAGATTTTATTTTCTTTGCCTCTGCACGACAGAGGGATTGAACGCTTGCAACGCACAGGGTGGGAGAAAAAACCCCCGCGCGCAACACCAACCCATCTCTTTCGGCACGCCATCCTGCGTGGATCAAGTACACGCCTGCCGGGATGCAGGGCTACCCTTTCCCAGTGGAAGAGGGGTAAAGAGCCTGGCCGGTGCGCAGCGGCCTCCGACTTACCATGACGGTGGCGATGATGGAGAAGAGCGCATCGCTGTAAGCCAAGAGCCGCTGCGAGGCTTGGGTGCCGCCGCCCAGCTCGCCCAGGCGCCGGTCGTGGTTAAAGGGCGTCGGGGCACGTCCGCCTCCTTCTGCCATCGTCCTTCTGCTTTTGGGAGGACGGGCAGAAACAGAGCCGGCAGCCTGCTGCGCCGCCGCTTCCGCTTTCTCTTCTGCGAGACGCCCGCCCTCCCACCGCTCCGCCTTCGCCTTTTTATTTTTGCGCGTGGAGGCGCTGCTGGACGAGAAATCGTTCGTCGGGTCCTTGCTCCTTGGATGAACGGCTCCCTCTTTCGGCCAAGTTTTCTTCTTGCTCGCAGGATGTAGTTATTTCATATTTTTAAAGATCTTAAACCAAACTCTGGGCAGTCCCCACGACTCAAGTAAAAATTACAAAAAACCCTCAAACTATATCAAACAGTAAAATGAAAACGAGCCCACACATCTCCTAAAACAGTGGTTCTCAACCTTCCTAATACCCTTTAATACAGTTCCTCATATTGTGGTGACCCCCAACCATAAAATTGCTGTCTCGGTTCCTAAGACCATCGAAAATATGTGCTTTCCGATGATCTTAGGCGACCCCTGTGAAAGGGTCATTTGACCCCCAAAGGGGTCCCGACCCACAGGTTGAGAACCACTGTCCTAAAACATTTGGCAAAGATTTCTGATTGTGGTCCCGAAGACGCTTCTCAAAAGGCGGTTGGACTTTCTTGGGGTTTTCTACCCCCCTTAAAAATGTTTCGTTTTCTCATCTAAAAAGCTTCTTCAGTTCATCTCCTTGGATGAGAAGTGAAACATTTTTAAGGGGAAAAAATTAAGAAAGTCCAGTTGCCTTTTGAAAAGCACCTTTGGGACAACCATGACCTGGGTGACTGAGAATCTCCATAAACACTTGTGACCATTCTCCTCCTCCTTCTCCTTCTTCTCCTCTTCCTCTTCCTCTTTCATCTCCTGCAAATGTAACAGTAGTAGTACTACTACTGTGGTAGTACTACTACTACCAGGCAACTTTGGCTGACCAGAGAAGCTGAATGAGACTGGCCCTGGGTGGATGGGAGATCTCCAAAATTTTGCAGCACCTACAAGACAGGCTAGGAAGTTAGCAAAATATCCCAGAAAAAGACAACCAAATAGCATTTCTTTTTTGCTGCCAAGAACACTACATGGATGTATCTGTATTGTCATCAAGAGTTGACGCTGACTGGAAGGAGACTTAAGCATAGCCAGGTCTTTTCCCATTTGCATGGGCTCTCTAAACAATATTGAGTATGGAAAGATGAAAAGACATAACAGCAGCATTAACATGGCAATAAAATATATTTATGAAAAAATGAAATAAAATAGCCTTGCTGGTTAGCATTGAAAATCTCACTCTGAGGCCATTATACTTCTTCAGCCATTTATCCTGATTCCTGGGGTTCTTTTAAACAGTTCGAATGGATCCAACCCATATTCTGAGAGAGAGCTACTGCATTCATAATGCATGATGCCATTGCTAAGTTGCATTTTTAGTGATCTGATCAGAAATTCATTCTAGAAAGCTTAACAATCCAAATGTAGCTATGAGCAGTTCTCATTACAACCCAGATAAGACCCATGAGTTGTGCTGGTTACTAATAGGATTTGAGATGCAAATCCAAGTGATATAAAGCCATATATGTCATAGGTTCTAGTTATCTGAGGGACTGCTTGCCTCCCATGAGTTGTACTCATCCTATAGGATCAGAATCTTCAGGTTCCATGGATTAAACTGTATCATCTAGTAGACCCAAGAAAGTGGTGCTTCTTCAAAACAGCACCTTTACTGTAGAATATAATTTCCCCATAAATTCAAATTTCCTCTACATGAGCCTTGAAAATCTGACTATTCCTTCCAGTTGGATGTTTGTTTGTTTTGGGCTGCTATTCTTTCTTTCAAATACTGTAATATTTCTTGCCTTTTCAGTTTTTAAGCCACTTAAGTTTCATCCTTTCAAATTATTTTTATCTTGTCCAAACAGAATATGGGCAATTATTGTGAGCCTCTCAGAATCACTTAGGAAGTGAGCAGCTCTTTCTTTCTTTCTTTCTTTCTTCCTTTCTTTCTTTCTTTCTTTCTTTCTTTCTTTCTTTCTTCTTCCTTCCTTCCTTCCTTTCTTTCTTTCTTTCTTTCTTTTTCTCTTTCTCTTTGTCTTCTCCCCCTCTTTTTTCTTTCCAGACTATCTCATAATTCAGGCAACTCTATGTGGCTTACATCAAGATAAACAAACAATAAATTTAAAGAAAATGTGGGAGTAGAGCTAGACAAAGCAATGCAGAGAAACTAAAATAGATTCTTGCATCTAGCAATTTTGAGTGATGTCAGACCCAGCCTAGTCCACTGTCTTTGTCTGTTTAGTAGAGCATTTCCCATTGGGGGCAGGTATGTTCAAGGGAGATGAGGGTGAAGCCAGATGAGAAGACCAAAGAGGACGCATCTTATGCCAGAGGCATAAACCAATCAGGAATCAATTTGAAAGGGAATTACAAAAGAAGCGGGATAAGGGTCAGCAATGTGGATGGTCAGTTTTAGGTAGAGCTATAATATTTATATAAATGAATATATATGTGTGTGTGTGTGTGTGTGTGTGTGTGTGTATGTATGTATGTATGTATGTATGTATGTATGTATGTATGTATGTTGTATTTGTGCTGATAAATAAATAAAGGGAGACTAGTATAGATCTATTTCAAGCTATTTAGCTCTCATCAGCTAGCCATACCCTTACTGGGATTTGAACCTGGGGCATACCAGGGGTTGTAACACAAATACACACACACACACACACACACATATATGTGTGTGTGTGTGTGTGTGTGTGTGTAAACATATCATACATGTGGAGAGATGATTATTTTTTAATAATATGGCTAATATTCAGCAGGCACTAGGGAGACTTAGATTCCAGTCCACCCTCAGCAATAGAAACTCAACTAGTAATATTTACCGTTTTTTCGGAGTATAAGATGCACCTTTTTCCCTCAAAAAAGAGGCGGAAAATCTGGGTGTGTCTTATACATTGAATACAGCATTTTTTGCCTCCTAAAACCCCGCCCCATCACAAAAATGGCTGTGCCTTTAGGAGGCTTCCAGAATGCGCCTGGGGGCTGGGGAGGGCAGAAATGAGTGAAAAACGGGCCGGTTTTTGCTCAATTTTGCCCCCCCCCCCAGCCTCCAGGAGCAACCAACAAGCCTCCTAAAGGCTATTCATGCCCTTTTTTGAAAAAAAAACCCAGGCCGTTTTTGGGAGGTCTGCAGAGTGCCAAAACTTTTTTTTTTATTTGCCTCTTCAAAATCTTGGTGCGTCTTATACTCTGAAAAATACAATAGTTGGCCATTCTCTTTCACCTCTATTTACCTCACAAATTATTGTTTGGATAATGGATATCAATGTAATAAAAAATACTTTCTATGAATCAAAGAGGAAATAGTATGAGAGCTCCAAGTCATGTTACCTGAGAAATTAATGTATGGTATCTGAAGGTTTATCTGTGAGAAGACTAGTCTATATGTCTCTCTATATATTTTTTCCTTTTCCTTTTCCTTGTGTCTCACCAAGATATTGCAATGTCTGATGAGTTCCAATATAATTCAGTTGCACTGGCTAATTAAAGTGCACATTGACTGACTTGGAATTTCTGGTTCATTTTTTAAAATACTTTTTTTATTAGATAAACATTAAAAACATTGGACATAGTATGACATTTCTGGCATAAACATTTCCATATAGTTTTTGGATCTTACAACAATTACATTTTATATCCATTACATAGGTATGTGTACTCAGACAGGTTACCTGTCCATTAATCCCTTCTTTTATCTTGTTACTAACCATACAAATACATATCCGATTCCTACATATCACACAATCTTAATACTATATTTTCCCATTCTTAACTTGTCTGCATTTTTCTGTCCTGATCTTTTCCCCTCATTTCTAACCATTGGTACCATTTGTTCCAGATTTCGTGATATTCCGTCTCACCTTTGTCTTTGAGCTCTAGAGCAGGGGTGTCCAAACTTGGCAACTTTAAGACTTGTGGACTTCAACTCCCAGCTGGGGAATTCTGGGAGTTGAAGTCCACAAGTCTTAAAGTTGCCAAGTTTGGACACCCCTGCTCTAGAGTCAGTCTCTTCATTTCTGCGCACGTCAGTATCTTACTTAATATTTCTTGTTCAGAGGGAGGCTCTTTATTTTTCCATTTTTGTGTAAAAACCAAACTTGCCGCTGATAAAATATGCAGCATTAAATATAATCCACCTTTGCCATATTTTTCTTTTGTGATCCCTAATAAAAATAGTTCTGGCCTCAACTCCATCCTTTGGTCAAACATCTCTTCCAAATACTTTCTTATCTGGTGCCAAAAAACCCTAGCTTTCAGGCACTCCCACACATATGGTAAAAGGTTCCTAGTGCAACATTACATTTCCAACATCGTGGCGATAAGTTTTTATTAACATTAGCTAATCTTGTGGATGGGATATGCCACCTATAGAACATCTTGTAAAAATTTTCCTTATACAAGGTGGCTAAAGTTAACTTTCTGTTTCTTTCCCATAGGTCTTGCTAATTATCCAAATCTATGCTGTAACCAAAGTTTCTGCTCCATGCTAACATGGTTTCCTTTACCTGCTCCTCCACCATTGTGTAATCCAATAAGTATTGATATATTGGCTCATTTTACAGCTCTGACTGATGCTTATCCAAATGAAGAAGTGAAAAGGTAAACTCTGTCAGAATTCTATTAATTGTTTTTCTTCCAGCGTCCACAATCACATTAAGTGATGCTCGAAGTACATCAAGTTACCAGTATGATAATGCAATTTATCTGGAAGATGTGACAAGCATTTTGTGACTTAAGAAAAAGTACAGTCAAGGGCAAACAAATGGCTACTTGGTGCAAAACACTGAATCACAAATTAACTAGCCAAACATAATCTACCCTTGTTTGTTAGATAAATTCAATCTATAAATTTACAATTCAGTATATTATGTCAGCTGAGAAAACTGAGCTAACTGTATATATATATAAACTATGGTTCAATTAACCTTCAGTTTGTCATGTAAACACAATCAAAGTGTAGCACTCGGTTTCTATAATACTGTACTCTAAGCCAAACTCTTACATTTTGGTGTAGAATGTAGTGTTTATCTGGCTAGCCTATTTATTGTGTATTGTAATATACAATATACATATACATACCATATGTACACACACACACCTCGACCTAACATAAAAATACGAATTCCAGGTGTAGTTATAAAGGAAGAAACAGACTTTGTGATCTCTGGAACTTAAAATATATTACCCACTTAGCTTTCATTAGCCTCTGCTAACATCATCAGAATGTAAAAACTACCATTGAAGAGATATTTGTCTTTATACATCTTTAATCAATTTGGCCATTGTGCACGTCATAGGCCCATCCACCTGCCTCCCACTTGTAGGAAGCAACAATGGAGGCTAAGCCTCCATTGATTAACATGTTTGAAGTAAAAACAACAGAGCTAATTACAGGTGGGAGACAGGTGGATGGGCCTATCATGGGCCCAATGGCCAAATTGATCAATGATGTAGAAAGGTAAATATCTCTTCAATGATAGTTTTTACACTCTGACGCCGTTAGCAGAGGCTAACGAAATCTAAGTGAGTAATATATTTATAACCACAATTGAGCCGAAAATTTATGTTGCTAAGTGAAACATGTGTTAAGTAAGTTTTGCCCCATTTTATGACTTTTCTTGCCATAGTTGTTAAGTGAACCATTGCATTTGTTAATTTAGTAACATGGTTGTTAAGTGAATCTTGCTTCCCCATTGACTGCTTGACAGGTCGCAAAAGGGGATCACATGGCTCCGGGACATAGCAATGGTCATAAATATGAATCCGTTGCCAAAGTGGCTGAATTTTGATCATGTGACCATGGGAGTGCTGCATCTGTCGTAAGTGTGAAAAATGGTCACAAGTCACTTTTGCCAGTGCCATTGTAACTTTGAATGGTCACCAAACAAAGTGTTGTAAATTGAGGACTTCCTGTATATAATACATACATACATACTGTTAAGGATATAATTTAAACCCTTTGTAATTAATGATGATGGATCGTGGCTTCTCCTGGAAGTATACTTCTGAATAAGCAAAAATAAACCTGAAGCATGTTCTAATAAAAAACATTTTAATATAAAAGAAAGTAAAAATACAAACTTGCTAACTGAATTAATTACATCTTGGCAGAGTTCTGTGCCAACCTCCCTTGGCAGGCGAACAAAAGATCAGAAGTGAAAATTAAGAAGGAATGTGAAAGTGCATGCGCAGTAAATCATTTGCAGATAAGAACTGTGACATGCGCAATAAATCTTCAGCACAGCTAGCAAACCAATTAACGCAGTGACAAAAACAATGTAGTTGTACCTCTTGAAGTCTGTTGATTCTTATCTAGTTTCAGTTTGCTTTGACAGTTAGTTGATCAGATTCATGGGTATAAAAACCATGAAATAAACTTGTAGTGCTTTTGAACGCTATGCTGTCTCCTATTTTCTTATGCCTGACATTATATGCTTAAGTGGTTAAACACAGGCGTTGGCTACCAAACTGCAAATCACACCATTTTTTAAATTGGACTGAATCACTTTGGGTAGTTTCCCCACACAATGCGACTTTCAGTATAGAAAACCACTGAAGAGACTGGATTAAATGTCTATGGAGAGCCTCAATCATCCAGGTCACGGTTATCTCAAAGGTTCTTTTTCAAGACGCAACTGGACTTCCTTGAGGAAAGGAAAGGAAGGAAGGAAGCAAGGAAGGAAGGAAGAAAAGGAAAAGTAAGAAGAAAAAAAGAAAAAGAATGAGGAAACAAAGGAAGGAAGAGAGAGAAAGAAGGAAAAAGAAAGAAAGATAGATAGATCGAAAGAAAGAAAAAGTCAGTCCAGTTGCTTTTGAAAAAACACCTTTGGGGTGGCTGTCCATGTCACTGCGTTTATTTTGGTTTGCCAGCTGTATTTGCATTCTGACTTATACGATAGACTGAACTGTTTCTTAGCTGTGCTGAGATTTATTGCGCATGTCACAGTTCTTATCTGCAACAAGTTTTACTGCACATGCACTTTCACATTCTTTCTTAATTTTCACTTCTGATCTTTTGTTCGCCTGCCAAGGGAGGTTGGCACAGAACTCTGCAAAGATGTAATTAATTCAGTTAGCAAGTTTGTATTTTTACTTTCTTTTATATTAAAATGTTTTTTAATTAGATCATGCCTCGGGTTTATTTTTGCTTATTCAAAAAGTATACTTCGAGGAGAAGCCACGATCCATCATCATTAATTACAAAGGGTTTAAATTATATTCTTATCAGGATTATACTCTCCTCTAGTTTCCTTTATATAGGACATATCTTTTGGGAGATAAATGAATATAAATATATTTTAGTCACAGCATAAAATGATACTGTTGAGAACTTATTTAACGATTTTAACTTAGTCTGGTAATATGCTAACTGAGCATTCCACATGACATTGAATTTCATGTGTCATATTTCTAAGGAAACAGGTATATGTCAGATACTACATATTTCCAAGAATGTCAGTGGAAATAAGCACGCTTTGACTATACAGTCACTTGCCTTGGACTGTAATTTACTACTAACTTCACAGGATGAAATTACAAGACTTGCACTGTGTTTGCAACCTTGGAGCAGCAATGTCATAAAATCAAGCAGGCTGTCTCCTCTGAGAGAGTAGAGGTGATACAGAAACTGAAGTCTAAGGGATAATTTAAGATTTGATTTGGTACTATGGAGGTCTGGAGGCCATTACACAGTCTTCATTTTCCAAAGCAGGTAACATGATATTAAAACTGCACTACCTTATTTGAGAGTAAGCTCCATTAAATTCAGTGGGCTTTATATGTATGCAGACCTGTATAGAATTCCACTGTAATTCTAACCATTCAAAGGCAAGACTGTGTATAAAGCTAGGCGGCTTTGAAATTACCCTAACTACTAAAACTGATGTTGTTAACCTGATACCTTTTATTACTATACTTTACAAGAGATCTTCATCCTTGCAATCTGAATTTTACAGAATTATAGAATACAGGTGGTCCTCGATTTACAACAGTTAATTTAGTGGCCATTCAAAGTTACAATGCCCAAGCAGGAGACCCTACACCCGTGACGGTGAACCTATGGCACAGGTGGCACACGGAGCCCTCTCTGCAGGAATGCAAGCTGTTGCCCAGCTCAGTTACACCACGCATGCCTGCCAGCTGATTTTTGGGTCTCTGCTGTGCATGCGGGAGACCTGTGTGCATGCGCGGTTGTGCCTGCATGCGTGGGGGGTTGTGCCTGCATGCACGAGGGGTGGGGGGGAAGGACGCCTGCAGAAGGATGCAGCACGACCCCCACACTCCATTTCTGGTTTCACAAGTCTTCAGGGAGGCCTGCTAAGTCCAAAATGGGGTGCGGGAGGGGGGGTTATGTGCATGCGCAAGGGGGGTTGTGTGCATGCGCGAGGTTACGTGCATGCAGGGGTCGGGGGAAGCGCAGAGGGTCATGCATGCATGCACAAGGGGGCAGGGCACATTGCATTGTGGGCATGGGCATGCACGTGGGCGTGATTTCGTCACGCGAGGACAAAAGGTTAGCCATCACTGCCCTACACCATTTCTGACAGATGGCAGTCCAGTCACTTCTTGAAAGCTTCCGGTGATGAAGCTCCCAGAACTTAAAACCATTTGCAACCTTCACTGCTGGCTCCCAACAAGCAAACTCAATGGAGAAGCAGGTCACAAAATGATCCAGAGACGTTGCAGCTGTCTGGGATTCACCTAACAACCTTAACTGGGATTGTACAAAACAGAACTGCTGAACAAGCCCACCCTTGTCTAACAGTCTAGCTGACAATCTACACTTTCCCCTTGATCTTAATATGAGTAACATCTGCCTGTTTAAATGTCAGTAGTAGCGCCAGCCACGGAAAGCTCTAAATCTTGATCCTGTATTAAAAACAAAACCATGAGAGTATTTGTAAGACACATTAATAAGCCATCTCCTAGCCAAATCTTGTTTCAACCTAGACTAGTGTTGGGTGAAGCCAGTTCACAGACAGGGAAACAGATGAAACTTTAGTTCAGGGGTGTCCAAACTTGGGAACTTTTAAGACTTGTGGACTTCAACTCCCAGAATTCCCCAGCCAGCGGGCTGGGGAATTCTGGGAGTTGAAGTCCACAAGTCTTAAAAGTTCCCAAGTTTGGACACCCCTGCCTTAGTTTATTCCGGTTCAAATGACTATATCCTATGCATAATGTGCGTCGCGTGTGAGCCTCCCTCCTTCCGAAGAAACCAGGTAGGGAGGGAGGCATCCAATTGCAATAGTTCTCCGAGTGCCGAAAGTCATCGGAATGACGTCACAAGGGTCCAAGCAACTTCGCGGAAGCCGGCGTGGGCGCGGCGAACATTCCGACCAGCGCGCAGGAGAGATAAGAAGTGGACCGAACACACCGGAAAGAGAGAGGGGCGGGAGGACGAGGAGGAGGAAGGCGGGGCTTAGAACGTTGAGCAGGGCGGGTCAGAGCCCTGAGTGGACGTAGCCATCTGCCGTAAGGGAAGAGGTGCTTTGAGTGGTTTCGCTATGCTTTTTTTTTTTTTTACAACTTTTATGGAAGGAATCGCTTCCTAGAGAAGACAACGGAAAACCCCCAAAACTTTTACCTCCTTTGACAATAATATTCTTTTCCTGTGTTTTATGAGAGCAAAGACAGAACTCTTTTCACTTCGTGGTTTCTTTTTTTTTTTAAGCACCCCCCGCCTCCCAACCTGGAATACAAAGAGCAAGTGTTTTTATTTTTAAAATTAAATGATCACGAAACGGGAAAAATAAATACATTATACATCCCTTTTATGTATTATTTACTGAATTGCCCGGGACCATCAACATCTGAAGGATCACATAGTGAACATTAAATATTGGGGAGAGAAGAAAGGCAGCAGAGAGAGAGATGGTTTACATATATGTGTGTGTGTGCGTGTGTACACCCACATATACATACATACACACATACACCAAAGAATGACATTGGTAAAAGGCAATCCATGGACCACTATTAATCTTTCTCGAACTAAAAGGTTTGAGAAATAATATAATAACATAACAATCCTCTTTTACTATCTATCTATCTATCTATCTATCTATCTATCATCATCATCTATCTATCTATCATCTATCTATCATCAATCAATCAATCTATCTATCTATCTATCATCTATCGATCGATCGATCATCTAATCATTTCTACATCTCCGTATATGTATATGCATAGTATACGCAGGCTTAAAGTAAAGTTGGATTTCTTGCTTCCGAGTCCAAATGCAATGCTCGTGCTAAAGAGCGAAGAGCAAAGCGGGGCGATTTCCTGCTCCCCTTACAATCTTTTCACCGTCGGGAAGGGCCAAAGTTCAAAACCGAGGTGGCCCTTCGACTGAAAGCGCAGCGAGCTCCAGGGCAACTTTCGAGGAGGTACCCGTCGTACCATTTGTACAGCGCTTCTTGTCTTCACTTACCTCTTTGCGAGGGGCTGGCGGGGGGGCGGGACGCCAGAAAAAAATGGGCGGGGCCCCAGCTTCCTGCTCTGACGAACAACGTTGGCGGAAGTGGGTTCGGTGCGGGCTGGAGGAGCGGGCGAGTACGGCGGGCTGAGCGAGGGTGTAATTGGCGGCGGCAGGCGAAACCGGCCAGGTTCGGCCGGCGCTCTCCCACTCCCCGCCCGGCGCTGGACTTGCCCCCGAGTCCCGGTTTGAGCCGCCATGTCGCTGTTGCAGTCGGCGTTGGAGTTCTTGGCCGGGCCCGGCTCTTTAGGAGCCGCCAGCCGGGATCAAAACGATTTCGTGGGGCAGGTGGTGGAGATGGGCGACATGAAGCTGCGGGTCAAGAAGGTCATCGCCGAAGGTACGTGGGGAAGGAGCGGGGCGAAGGGAGCTCCGGCTGGGGTGCCCCCCCCCCCCAGATCGCGGGGAAGGGCGGGAACCGGTGTGGTCAGGCAGTTCTCGCCTTCTTCCTCCTTCCCTCTCCAACCTATTTCTCTCTTTTTTCCCCTCCCTTTCCCTTCCCTTTTTCCTCCTTCTGCCCTTTCCATTTCAGTTTCAGGAAACAGACCACATAAGGCATCCATCCCTAGGAACCAGGATGCTAATAATCCCCAAAATAAGAATAAGTCAGTTTTTAAAAAAAACTCCGCTTAACATTTTTATTATTTTTTAAGGAATGGGGTTTATGCACCAAATTAACCCCTATGGCGTTGTATAGGAACGGGGAAAAATTGATATTGTGTGTGTGTGTGTGTGTGTGTGTGTGTGTGTGTGAACTCTTACATTTGTCAAGAGACATTGGGAAGAAAAGGAAGGCGGAAGAAGGGTCTTTAAGGGTGTAGCAAGGCCAGCAGCAGCATTTTTCTTTTTTGACAAGTGTGACATTTATGGGAGGGAGTCTTCCTGGCAGAGATGCCAATGTGTTAACAAACATTCCTTAACAAGCTGTGATTAAAGGGGAAGGAGCTGGAGTAAATAAAATAATAGCCTTTATCAGATACTGATTTGGTCTTAAGGTATTGTGATTTGGCAGATATGAGTGACCTTTTTTTCCATTTGGGATTTTTCACATTTCATTGTCAGTAAGATGTTATTGCTTTTTCCATAGCTGTCTGAACAGTTATCCGTTTTAGGCGTTTGACTTTTGTGCATTGGATCCTTTTAAGATCAGTTTAAGGTCTAAAATTTAGCAAAGGCAATTTTGCCAAGTCTCACAGTGCTGCCTGGACATATTCACAGTAATGTTTCTGGGAAGAGATTCCTCCCCATGAAATTAGTACAATAATCAATCCGGAAGTGGGGGTTATAGCAGATGGAGGATTTACAAGATGCTAGAAGTTTCAGCATGCAAAAGTTTCATCTATATATATTTACATCTATATGGCCATTTAACGGGATATTCAGAACCATTTCGAACATATATTCCTGGTGAACTGGGCATGGTATTGTGTAACTGCAGGTTGCGGTTTCTAAACATAGGTATGTGTGTTGCATGGGTAACATTGACAAATGATCAGTTATGTATTTTCCCAAACTTTGATGGCAGTGAATGTCACATTTGTACTTGTATTTTGCCCCCAGTTGAAATCATCTCATCGTAAAGTACTGTACTATACAGTTCTGTTGTTTCTAGATTTGTTGGGAATAACTATGAATCTGCCTGGTAAAGATTTTATGACAGTTTTAATTTTTCTACTTTCATCTCTATCTATATTTGTTTGGCTTGTCTGTATGCTGTACATCTTAACAAATGTAATTTCTGAATTTAAGGTATATTGCTTTTTGCCTAATGTTGTCATCTTAGGAAGTGCTCTCCCTTTCTAACATTTAAAAAAAAGATTTTTCTTCCTCCCCCCCCCCTTCTTTTGGAGAAAGTGACATTCATGACTCTCTTTTGCTGTTAACTTTTTACTACTCAAAAAACTGCCATCAGAATCTAAAATATTCTTTGGTCTATAGGATAAAATTCAAAGGCGTAAACCTGTGCTGTTAGTGTTACTGTTCATTTGAGGCTAGATTTACTAGATTTGTGAAGCTTTTCCTGTGAAAGTATATTGTTTCATGTGACGAAAATCCTTAAGCAGAAAGTTAATGGAGTTTGGTGAAGTTAACTATTAAAGATATTAAAACAGAAGGTACCTTGGTGACTCATATGTCCAAACCAAGAGTTCTGATTTCTTCCTTCCATCCCTCATTGGACATGCTGTTCCACTCCAGAAAAATTGCCCCATTCAACATGTTAAGCAAGTCTCAGATGAACACTTTAATATAGTTTGGGGGATATCAGCCAGAAATCATTTGAATATACGTACAATATTTATGCTATACTGCAGGGCTTAATTAATAAAGGTAGATTCTGAAAGTCCCGTGTTGATAAAAGATACAGTCCCTGCCCTGGGCTAAAGTGAAAGAGAATAAAGTTGAATGGTGTACATTTTCTGTTCTTACACTAAATATTTATTTTGGTGAAGTCTTGAGCTTTCAAGCATTCTTTTCTCCAGAATTATTATTTTTTTAAACCACCCTGCTGTTAAAACTAAAATGTTTCCTTTTTAATTGTCATTGTATACGTTTTTAGGGCATTAGAAAATGCATAGTCACTGGAGAGGTTGTGGAGATGAGCCTTAGTAAACTAGGGTGCTATTGTACCTGCATGATTTTCCCATTCCAAAAATAAGGCAGAGCAAATTATCACCTTATTTTAGGATCCAACTCTTAGAGCTGAAATGCACCCTTCTAGATTTTATCTGAAATATGGCAAAACGTTGGCCGATAGCTTTGTTCACTTGTGTTTTGTCCAGCATCACCTAAGGTGATTTATTTGTTTCTTGCTTAGCATATTGTGTGTAGCAGGTTACTCTGATTTGTAAAACATGGTTTATGGCTTTGTATATTAGGCAGTTTCAGATATTTATCTGAATTCAATCAATTATGGTTAATTAAACCATATATGATGTACTCTTAGCTAGGAAATTTTCATGTCTTGAGTGATAATATTTTAAAATGAGATGAATCTTAACATATAACAGATCTGGTTACATATATTTGTGTAATGCTCAAAGCAGTACAAAGAAGTCTCTATTAATAGGCTCAATTTTTTATGCCTTAATAGAAAAGCTCTTTTGATTTATTTTCTTTTTAAGAGTTATTGGTAAAGTGGTCATCAGACTACTATGGTAATTTACTGTTTAAATGCTCTCCCATGTAGGAGTTTCATTTTAAATAATTGTTACTGAATTTTACAGATACAAAATTTAAAAAAACTAAGGAAAAATATACAAACTAATTAGTTTCCAACAAATTAAGAAGGAAAAATAAAAGAAAAAAAGTGCAGAGGAAAAAATAAAAAGGAAGAAAAAAGAAAAGTATATAAGGAACTGATTTCCCTCTTCATCAAGACAAGTACAATTTCAATAACTTATCACCTTCTCTGATATTACAACAGAATATTTTTTTATCTCTCATCTCTTATCTAAAGACAGATGTTTAAAGCCTCATTAGTGTTAATCAGCAAAAATTCATTAAGAGCAGCAAAAAATAATGTGTGTGTGTGTGTGTGTGTGTGTGTTTGTATTTTAACCTTAAAAATCAACTTTGTGTTCCTTTCCTTATTTCAAAATATAACATATTTTTCTTCTTTCCATATCTTATCTTCTATATAAAGCAATCTTTAAAATCTTATCATTCAGTCCTAGTCTAGAAAATCCATTAAAAACTACCAGAAACACCATATTTATTTTATCTTTGCTTTAATTTAAAACTAAGACAGCTTTATATTCCTTCTCTTTGTTTTTAAAAATGTTCTTTAATCCCTTTAAATAGTATATCAAAAGTGTATTTCTTTTCATTTTTTTCTTTGCCTTTTTCTCAGGAACTCCTTCATAAATTTAACATACCTGCTTTGAAAGACCAAGATAAGAATGTTGTCCAAGTAATTCTTGTTTTATTATTTGTGTGTCCATTTTTGTTATGAAGACATCAACTGGTTTCATTTGTATATCCAGTGTAACATATTTTTCCATATAATTCTTGTAGTTTGTCATTTTTAAATCCACATCCACCACTCATTTATCCTCTTCTATCACATCTTTTAGACCCTTTTTATAGTGGCATGCAATCTTAAGAGTAACCTCTGATTGCATTGCCCCCAAATACCCTTAAATTTTCCCCAAATGTAAATATTTTGCTCCATTCTATACTAGTGGTTCTCTTCTCTTTTAATTATAATTTTTCATTCTTTTTGGTTCCTTCTAATCCTATGCTTTTCTTTAGTCCAGAATATTTTCCCATGGGAATATTTCTTACTGTATTTTTCGGACAATAAGACCCTCCGGACTATAAGACACACCTCGCTTTTGGGGAAGAAAACAAGAAAAAAAATCTGCCTCTGTCTCCCAGCAGTTTGCCTCCTTGCAGCAAACAGTAAACAGCCTGGTCAGCTTCAGCACAGCTTGATTTAGCACAAGCAGCTGATTGGCGGTTGGATCGGCCTCCTGGAATACCACCGATCAGCTGTTCCAGGCTGTGGGGATCGCCACTGCCCATCAGTGCCATCGCCGCTGCCACCTATCGCCGCCTCTGCGTGCCCCATTTATGGCTTCTGCGTGCCCCGTTTTTTGGTCTCTGTGAATCCCAAATTTGGCCCGTTCCAAGCGACTGGGATAGGCGATCCCCGCCGTCTGGAATGGGCCAAAAACGGGATGTGTGGAGACCAAAAATAGGGCAGACAGAAGCCGAACACAGGGTGCATGGAGGCCGAAAACGGGGCATGCGAAGGTGGCAACAGAGATCGGCGGTGCTGGTGCTGATGGGTGGCGGCAATCCCTGCAACCTGGAACAGTTGATCGGTGGTATTCTGGGAAGCCGATCCAACTGCCAATCAGCTGCTCATGCTAAATCAGGCTGTGCTGAAGCTGACCAGGCTTTTTGCTGTTTCCTGAAAAATTGCTGGGAGGCGGAGGCTGAAGGATGGCGGCTGGTGGGTGGGCGGGGCTTCAGCAACATTTGCTCTATTAAGACGCACAGACATTTCCACCCACTTTTTTTGTGGAGAGGGGAAGTGCATCTCGCAGTCTGAAAAATATGGTAGTTTCTAAATCTTTACATATTTTAATAGAATTTTAAAAAGGAAGTTTGTTTGTAATTCCATCCCACCTCTTAGTCCATTTATAACATTGCATTACCTGTGTTCTAATCACCCTTTTGCTTTTTACTCTATAATCAGAATTTTTTAAAGTCCTTAAACTTTCATTAAAATTATTTTGTTAAGGATTCATTCACCTAGCGTAATGAAACTTTGTCTTTTTGACAATTCTTGCTATCCAAAAATCTGTTAAGCACTTTCCAGAAGTGATTAAGAAAAAGCATATGCAAACCCAGTTATTTTTTTGAAGGTACCAAACTGCGGCTTCAGCAAAAATGGCTTTCAATCAGCTTCCAGAGTTCTAAAACTGACCAGATAGAGACTACTGTCTTACAGTCTCCTTGCAGGGACCCACCGTATCGAGTGCATGTGGAGAATCCCAGATCCTCTCCTTTTTCCAGGATGGAATTCCAAGGAGCTGATCTACTTGCCAGCTCCTTGTCCTGCCACCGTGATTAGTTCTGCTCTCAGCAGAGCCATCTTCAGTCACCATTGCTTCATCAGAAGTCCTATGTAGGAATTTAATACTTCAAATATTCCAGGACAGAGGAAAGATTAATCATCCTCTGATGGATTTAAAACAACAAGGAAGCTTTTTATTTGAAGTAGTTTATATATTATATTGAATAGTGATGCTTAATCATGCTTCATGATTGATTGATTGATTGATTTTCTCCATGATGATCTGTCCCTAATCCTGTCTTTCAGGTCTTTCAACAAGTTTAATATTTAATGAATAAAAAACATTTGGCTGGGGTGTACACTAAGGCCTTTGCCATTGTTTACAAATCACAATGCATATGGATGCACAATTACTAAAACAAAATTAAACCACATTAACATGATGTATGAATAAGATAAAGATTGTTCCTACAGGTGCTACTATAT
Source organism: Natrix helvetica (assembly GCF_964273705.1). Classification (NCBI taxonomy): domain Eukaryota; kingdom Metazoa; phylum Chordata; class Lepidosauria; order Squamata; family Natricidae; genus Natrix; species Natrix helvetica. The sequence goes on along the minus strand of NC_138552.1, from coordinate 101,976,549 downwards.
GGCACTGTAATATTCATTTACCTGTGTTGGTTACAGTTGAACATATGGATTGATTGAGTAGCAGTGGTTTATGAGTTTTGTGTAAAAATTAAATGCAAATGACAAATTTTGAAGCAGAAAATATACTAAGATGTGGTCGAATAATGTAACCTGCTATAGTCTTGTTGTAGAGACTATTATCTTAGTGGTATTATCAAACCACTTGAAAAATGCTTTTTTGTATGTACAAAAACATAAGCCACACATTATAAAATATGTTTTACCTTTGACTTTTGTAACATAAAAGTTTTACTCCTCAATTTGAGTTTTAATATTATGAATTGGACTTTAGTTTAGAGGACTGTACATTTAATTTTATATGTTTTTAAAATATATAGAGGTACACCAGAAGTGTAACATTTTTTCCCCTACAACTTTTGGATGCTGATGATCATTGGGTTTTGCTTGACTTGGAAATTTGAGGTACATAATACACTAAAAAACCTGTTATTAGTCAAAAGTTACTTTTTATAGCACTGCGAAATATGAACCAGCCCATTATGTAAAACTATAATGAGTTTATTTTGGCTCAGCATGTTGTGTGAAATCATGTGTTACATTTTGTTAACCATAATTATAACTTAACTGTGTTATGAACACAATGAATGCAGATACACTAACTCTTACACTTTTATTAATAGCAGCTATGGGTTTGTGCATTTTCTTTCCAGCAACTTCCCATCATATGAAATTTCCTCTGTTTTCCCTAAGGTTAATGTCAGTCACGACAAAAAAGTGAATTAGTTGTAGATATGGTTTGCAAATCAGCCTCTAACCCTAATTCTTGCAAGTAATGGATAACCATAGCCCCTGTTAAGGCCAATAGATATATAACTTAGATGAGTGATAGAGAAATATTGTGGTTTGCATTACAGCTGTAGTAGGCATAATTATATCCCTTGACTTACCACTTTTCTGAACATTATTTTAAAAAGAAACCATAATTTATACTTTGGAAAACAATAATTGAGAGTCTAGTATAAATTAAGATAGATAGAAATGCCACACTTATGGTTTATAAAGTTCTTCCAAAGTGCTAAATTGCAAGGGATGGAGATAGGAAACCTACAGTATTACCTCTTGCTACCAGTAATTGATAACTAGAAATTTCCACAATTTTAAGAGAGAAAGGTAGCAAATTCATTGATATGTATGTGCTTTACACACACACACACCACACACACACATCACCTAAGGTTTTAAGGATGATTTCTATGTTAATGTACAGAGGCTCAACCTACAGAGGATGTGACACTAATTGTTAAAATGTGTCAAGAGTACCAATTAATACCTAATTATAAGGTATTTCAGTTTTATAATGATGACTTGGAGTGCTTCAAGAACTACAATGGAAGAAGAGATAAAATAATAACACAGCATGTAAACAGGGAATTGTCTTATATAACTGAGTCTGGCATTTGGACTCTGACTGTAAGCAGAGACTATTCTGGGTTATTGTCAAGAAGTTCAAAGATATATATTGTCAAGTAACTGGCTGTCACTTAAAGAATTCACAACTTTATGAGAAATACACATCTCTAGGGAATAGATGTCTTTTTTTTCAAAAGAGTTGGAAAAACCTTCAGATTCTGTCTATCACTGATTGAAATCTGTAATAAATATATACCGTACCCATCTTCTAGAAGGAATAGCCCAAATGCAACTGAATTGATATTTTCAACACTCCACCACCAACATTTTTTTTTAACTTTTAAACTGGCATATTGTTGTTTTGACCTAACAAAGGGGAAGACATTGTGCTAAATGCTTTCCAAACAAATAGAATCTTTCTCTGGCTGGGGTTCAGCTTTAGGTTGTTTATGTCACCCAATGTCTTGCATCCTTCAATAATTAGGGGAGGAACTTCCATGAATCTCTAGCCTAGTCTGGGATATTATACACATGGAGTATCCTATGCATGTTAATTGTCAAAAGGTAAACCAGAAAAGTTTCCCCTTTAAGTCTGCCCGCGTCTGAGTCTAGGGCATGGGGCTCATCTCTTGTTTCTTGGCCGAGGGAGCCACTGTTGTCCAAAGATATGTACCTTACCTTTAATCCACATGGAACAATTCCCTGTGCATTTCATAAAGGTATTGAATAACAGAAGAGAGGTAACTGAGCATTGTGTAGTACCCCACAGAAAGTGACTGACATCTTGACCATTCCTGCTCCCATATGATTGATTGGAGCAGGGATGTCAAACTCACATCATCATGGCGGTGTCATGTGATATATCAGGACTCCCTCCCTTTGCTAAACTGGGAGACTTCCAACTTTCATGGGAAGCTCAGAAGAGCACGACAATTGATGGTACTAAATGCTACCACAGGAAGGCCATGGCGCCTCCATCCAGGACCTGAGGAAGAGACCAATGCTGTTTCCATCCCATAACAAAATCTAAACTCTGACTGAAAAAGATCCAGATACACAAGATAACTCAATTTATCTAGGACAGTGATGGCGAACCTTTTTTTGCTTGCGTGCCAAAAGTGGGGGCAGCGCAGGGGGGGTCGTATGCAGATGTGCCACACATGCGTGTGCTTCCCCTCTCTGCATGCCTGCACGCACAACCAGCACTCCCCCCCACTTTGGGCACACTTTTTTCGCCCTCTTCAGGCTCCAGAGGCTTTCTAGGAGTCGGGGAAGGGCGAAAACAGCCTCCCCCCCCCAGAGGCCCTCCGGAGGCTTCAGGAGCTTTCCTGAAGACTCTGGACCGTGAAAAACCGCCCCTTCGGGCAAACCGGAAGTTTGAGAACAGACTTCCGGTTTGCTCCTAGGGCCGTTTTTCTCGCTCTGGAACCTTCAGGAGGCTTCCCTGAAGGCTCCGGAGGATGAAAAACAGACCTACAGCCAAACCGGAAGTCACTTCCTGTTTGCTTGTAGGGCCGTTTTTTGCCTTCCAGAGCCTTCAGGGAAGCCTCTTGAAGGCTGCTGAAGGCTCCGGAGGTCGAAAAAAGGCCCTACGAGTAAACTGGAAGTCCCTTCCTGAATTTCCGGTTTGCCTGTAGGACTGGTTTACATGCCCCGGAGGCTTCAGGGAAGCCTCCAGAGGGCAAAAAACGCCCTCAAAAGAAGGCCGAAATCGGCTGGCCAGCCTGCACATGCGCGCTGGGGCAACGCCTCACGTACCCTCACAAATGGTTCTGCATGTCACCTGTGGCACGCATGCCATAGGTTCGCCATCACGGATCTAGGATATCCTGCCTCTGGAGCTCTCATTTTTCCTAAAACCTTCTCTAAAAAGAGAATATTGGAGACTAGATGGGTCATCTAAAATTGCCAGATTGAGAGAGAGTTTGTTCAAGAGCAGGCGTATCACTGCATCCTTCAAAGAGGTTAATACTAGTACTGGGACAATCCCTAGATTACTTTGCAAATTGTTGTTCCAGCCTCGTCATTTGCGTTTGTCCATATGACTTTGAAATCTAAGTAATTTTATCTGCAAAAGCCCAGCAAGTAGGTCACAGTGGGTTTTTATGAAAGTTGTCCTGTCCAGTGCTCTCCAGTAGGAAAGGTAAATAATATTCTACCTGAAGATGAGTTCATGCCCCTGTTTAGTGAAACTCCTTGTCTTCCTCTATTGGTGCTACAGGCATCGCTTCAGGTATTTCATCTTGTGGAATCAACAAGCAAGGAGAGACAACTCCCAAGCAATTACATTCAACACTTGTGAATTCCAGAAGTCTCTGAGATGCATGGTAGAACGCTTGCAATGTAACTCGAAAATCCCTAGATCCTATTGAAAACATATCCATAAGGTGGCTGGGACAACTAGCCTCCCTCCCCTTCCTCCCTTTTGTAGAGATCACAGGTGCCAGTCATTTGCATGGCAGTGAACTAACCATAACAAAGAATAGTGTGGATTTGTTCATTGCATAGGCTAGGCCTACGGAGGGTGTGGATTCCTGAGCCATCCCAATTTTCAGCTCACTTCCTCGGAATCGAAGTTCCCCAGTACCGTTCCCCCAGGGAAAATTTACCACTAGGCCTGTGACAAGGTCTAGGAATTCAGGAAGAGCTACTGTTAGTTGTCAGGATGGTTGATATACCAGCTTTATCATCAAACACTGACATTCACAGCCAATCAATCATGTTTGGAACGCAGCCCTGACTTACAGCCAAAGCCCCTCAGGGACATTATGCCCCACCTCCAGCTTTGAAGTCACAACCGCTGAAGCAATTGAAACCCAAATTGGACAGAGCAACATCTCAACTCCTGTTCAACCAGTTCTCTCAATCATGCATGCAAGGTTCACTGGTTCATTCCCAATGAGGTCACGAAAAATAATGCGGTCTTATTACTTAGTGGTTTGTTATTCACCAGCAGCCAGCACTGAAGCTAAGTGTGCTAGCAGTCTGGGTTCAAACTCCAGAATAGAGGCATTTGGCACTGGCACCATTTTGCTGGTTGCTGTTCTGTCTTAACAACCAGGCCAGAGTCTCTTTATCTTGCTTGCCTCTGCCATTTAGTTGTTTGCATCTCACCTTCATCCTCCTCCATGGAATTCCTGAACTTTTTTCTAAAGTAACTTCTAGCCAACTTGCCAATGAGCAGCAGCCTTATTCCTCCTCAACCCAGTAATGCCAGCCTTCAGTGAAGCAACCATCTGATCAATAGCTACTCCAGCCAGCCCGTCCTTCTCCCTAATAGTAAGGTGACCAACTTTTTTACAATGAAAAGGAGGACAAAACACGTTCTATTGTCCAAAATGCTAAGGTGACCAACTTTTTTACAATGAAAAGGGGGACAAATAAATTGGAAAAAATATATCGTAAATAAAAAAAATATTTTATTCATTGCAACAATAATACACTAAAATATGATATATGCATAATAAAAACATTTGCAACATTTTATATTGTAATTATGCTTACATGCCTGTTAATTATTATTTAAATGAGTACTTTTCCATTGAATTAATATTTTTGTCAATGTATCATCTTCTAACAATATATTGGAAATATCTGAACAAGAAATATCCTTCATATTGAATTTTACGGCAAGTGCTGCAGCTAGAGTATCAACATTCAATCTCGATTTCTCACTTGTCGAAAAATCATGGCAATTGAAAAAAACTTTTTCAACTGCTGCATTAGTTCCAGGGCAGCACAACGTAAATTGAACAAGTATAAATAAATGTTCACATGGAATATGTTCATTTTTGAAATGGCTGAAAATATCCACCCATCTTTTATCAATTTCAACATGTTGATTTTCCCATTGTATTAATTTTTCAGAATTTAAATATACATTCAGTCTTCTAATTTCTTCAAAGAGACAATTGTCGTCTATTTTAATGTCTAGCATTTCTTTAGATAAAAATTCAACACAAGATTCAATATCTGTTCAATATACTTGCGATGAAGTAAAAAAAACACCATTAAAAACTGTTTAATAAAATACGTCACATAACGCGCAACAGATTAGCCTTCAAATATCAAAAGGGAGGACATGTAGGAGGACACTTTTCGAGGGAGGACAGAACTTACAAAAGAAGGACTGTCCTCCCTAAAGGAGGACTGTTGGTCACCTTACTAATAGTACATATTCACCACTACATTTAAACACCTCCACCAGGCATGAGCTGAAGCCTTCCTAGCCTTAAACGCCCTTTGTGGGTTATCCTGCTCACTGTTTAGACATTAGACCAGGGGTGTCCAAACTTGGGAACTTTAAGACTTGTGGACTTCAACTCCTAGAATTCCCTGGCTGGGGAATTCTGGGAGTTGAAGTCCACAAGTCTTAAAGTTCCCAAGTTTGGACACCCCTGCATTAGACAATGCTGATTGATACAGGTAGTCCTTGTCTTACAACACTTCCTTTAGTGACCTTTCAAAGTCACAACGCCACTGAAAGAAATGACTTATGACTATTTTTCACACTTACGACAGTTGCAACATTCCCATGGTCACGTGATTTACATTTGGATGCTTGACCACTGGTTCACATTTATGACAGTTGCAATTGCAGGGATCATCATGGGATCATTTTTTGCGACCGTCTGACAAGCAAAGTTGATGGGGAAGCCCGATTCCCTTAACAACCGTGTCACTAATTTAACAACTGCAGTGATTCACTTAACAAACGTGGCAAGGAAAGTCGTAAAATGGGGCATAACTCATTAACAAATTTCACACTTAGGAACATGCATCCTGGGCTCAATTGCGGTCGTAAATCGAGGACTGCCTGTAATCCCCATCTGATTCCAGATGAATCCTTGAGCACGGCCACTGTGGCCAATGCTATATGCTGTCGGGGACTGTCCTCATCGCATGCTGTTGCAGTGAGTTTCCTATATTAACAAAGCTGTTTATAAAACAGCATTTACTGCTGCCAAACATGTTTTATTAAATTGGTTAACCCAAATTCCAGTGCATGGGAGCTGTGCAATCATTGAGGAAAAGAATTACAGCCAAAGAACACTGCATGAGCCCATAGAACTGGGGTGATCTATATTCTGTGCCTCTGCCGTCTTAATGAGAAATGTTTTATATTTTGAGGCACACATCGTTCTTTCTAAGGGTCTTGCAATATATAACTGCCATTCTTTCACTGCGGTAGTCCCAATCAATCTTTCTGTGTGTTTGCCCTTATCATGGCTTTCTAGAGAGTTGACTTTTGAAAAGTATTACCTTGAAATAGCGGAAATATACCTGTGTCTTGGAATTTGCTTTGTTCTGTTAGATAAAGACTCTGAACAAGAATAAGAAATACTACTGTAGCTGCCTATTTTAAGATTCCATGCATCTCCATGTTCTGGAGCTTAAGCTTCTTGGCCTACTGCAAAATATTGAAATTTGAATGCCTTTTAATTATCAGAAAGAATGCAGTGTTTCTAGAAGCAATCCAATTGTAAATACCTTATTGCTGCAAAATAAAACTTAATTTAGTTACTGGGGAGCAAACGGTATATATTACCTGTTCACAGTATCTTAAGAGAGCAGCTTTCCTATAGTTCTATTAGGCTACAAATAGACATTGTATTAACAGCATGCTATCATTAGCCATACTTACAGTCTGGCACATCTAAGTAGCACTAGACTGGGAAAGAAAAATACAAGTCACTTGATTGGAAGAAAGGATTGAGAAAAGAGATGAGTCAGATTGGGGTGGGAAGTGGGAAGGTCATACTTGTTTTGTGATTTGGATTTCATCTTTTAAAAAAAATATTCTGAAGGAGACACATATCAATCCTCAGCAGAGGATAGGAATCCTTCAATCTTAAATTTGCTTATTCCCTAGGTCCTGCTGCCTTCTATTGCAAAGATATGACTCTGCTCATTTTCTGCATTGATTTTGTTTCCTGTATGCAGAAACTACCATGAGAAGCACTGTTGATTCCTGTGATATCCTTTAGAAATTTTTTCCAGAGTCTTTAATTAGTTTAGGAACAGTATCTAAAATTTTAGATCCTAGTATAAATTTTATGGGAAACTATAATCTTTTTCTCCATCCTGTTCTCATCTGCATTTATGATGGATGAAAAAAATGAGGCCTTTGATAATTCTAAAGGTGTAAATTTGTTATGGTAAGTTTAGAGTATGTATGTATGACCTTATCACAAGTTCAAGGTCAATAACTCTTTAATGTGGCTAAACATTTCTGTATTGTGAGTCCTAAAACCTATTTGTAGGCCACATGGAATATTACATATGCCTTAGGCATTGTTGCTTATTATATAATTGCTTATAGAACTGTAGATGTTTAGGTAAAATAAACCTCCTATTTACTGCAAAACAGGTTGTCCTCAACTTAGAGCCACAATTGAGCCAAAGTTTCTGTTGCTAAGTGAGAAATTTGTTAAGTGAGTTTTGCCCCATTTTACAACTTTTCTTGCCACATTTGATAAGTGAATCACTGCAGTTATTAAATTAGTAACACGGTTGTTAAATGAATTAGCTTCCCCATTGACTTTGCTTCTCAGAAGGCTGCAAAAGGTGATCACATGACCTCAGGACATTGCAACCGTCATAAATGCGAGTCAATTGTCAGCACCTGAATGTAAATTACGTGACCATGAGGATGCTGCATAATTTTGAAAAATGGTCATAAATCACTTTTTTAGTCCCATTGTAACTTTGAACAGTTACTAAGTGAACTGTTGTAAGTTGAGGACTACCTGTACAGCATACCACTACAGTCAATCATATGAATACTAGAGAGTTCCAAGTTCTCTGCTGCAAATAAATGCGATAGGGTTATCCATTTGCATGCTGTGGTTAAAAACCGTATTGTTTACGACACAAAAAATCACAATCCAGGATCATATTTCTAAGGAGCTTAAACTAGTCATTTACTAGTTTTTTGCTTCTACAACACGGGTGTCAAACTCGGGTCGTCGCATGATGTTTTGCAATGTTTTTCCCATTTGCGGAGCTGGGATGGGTGTGGCTTGGACATAATGCATCTGGTCCGCGGGCAGCCAGTTTGACACCCATGTTCTACAGTATTAACATGGCAGGTAATGAGGTATATTTTTTCCAAATGTCATTCAATTTCGATGGGATGGGATAGGATGGATAGGATACTTTATTGGTTAAGTGTCAACCCTGAAGCCATTTTGGGAGCTTCAGGGCTGCCACAGCAAGGCAGGGTGGAGCTGTGGGAATCTGAGAGGGGAGATAGAGATAGCTGGGGGATGTGTAGCCAAAATAGCATTCTTTCCCATGGGAGCCAAGGATGCTCTACCAGTTGTTGGAGGGGCATGGACAAAAGTCAGCCAGAGTTGGGATTGCGACTTGATTGGACCATGTGATGGACATGTGACCTGGGGGAGGGGCAAGAACTTTGGGTTTTGATTTGGGTGGGGAAAACCCTGGGCCCTTCAGAGTAGGGCTTTCACCAGCTGTGCCAATATGACATTCCAAATAAAATTATGCTTTGAGGAAACTCTAGGCCTCAGATTGTGATTGCCTTGAGTTTGTTACTTGGAACCCGGACACTAAGTGTGATTTGATACACAAGGAATTTGTTTCTTTTTTACAATGCATATTAAATATCAAGCTACAATATAGTCTTAAACATGACAATTATGAAGCTTACTAGGACCTTTTGAACGGGCTGATTGAAAGTCTTAAAGCTATTGTGCTGTTTCTGAATATAAAATAACTTTCTGTATCACTTGGCACAGACTTGTAAAAATGGGAAGGGCACTTTCATGTAGTTAATACTTCCTTTTAATGGTATGTAGCATTCACAATTTTGTGGTATCGCATCCTCTGTGTCAAAAATACTTACTTTCAGAATGAGTATGTTTGATGTTATAGTTAGAAGGAATATGGTAATTTCTCAGATGCAAAGCAAATACTCCTGGTGGGTATTATTCCCTCAGAAATAATGTTATAGCTAACATTTGATTTGTCTGAATTTTAACTGGGCCCCAGAGAATGCTGCTGAAAGAAAGTGCCCTACTCTCGTTAAACTCTTCAGTTACTATATAGTTCGGTACCCAGAAATAGGTACAGAATATGAACTAATCTATATCTAATGTGATGAATGCAAAGACAATGAGTAAGGCTGTGTTCTCTAGGAATATTTGTTCTGTTGCATCCGTTCAAGTTTTTCTTTGCTGTTGAAAAAAAAAAGATGCTAATCTGAAACTGGCAGCTTGCTTTAGCAAGCACAGGTCTTTGAGGGAGCAGGTAGTAGATAAATTCAGGCATTGCCTTGAATGTATGCACTCTCTTTAGAAAGGGCGGAACAGTTGATCAGGTAACTTGCAAGCAAATGGCTTGCTCTGTTTTTAGTATGATATTTATTGAAACTTTTAAACAAGAGGAAATCTAACAGAAACTAATATGAAGTAAGGAAAAAAACCGAAAAAGCAAAGAAAAAGCAAAAAGTGCATGAAAAAAAGTTGGGGAAAAAAAAAAGATCTAAAGAAATGGCTTCCAGTATCCTTCGTTGCAGTTATAAGTACAAATAACTTTTAACCTATCTCTCTAAAGTTACATCATATTATTCTTTCTATAGTCTATCTTGTCTAATCAGAGCCATAAATCACGTTCATTTCTTCCTTTTTTTTTTAATTCCAAAAGTCTGTAAGAGGCTTCCGGTCACCTGTAAATTTAGATAATGTCTTTTCGCTAATCAAAGATGTGAGTATATCTATTTCAGCAAAATCTGTCAACTTCATCAATCATTCCTTCATAGTGGGTTGTGTCGTATCTTCCCATCTCTCTGTATGTAGTAATCTCATCATAGTAATCACATGTTGAAATAACCTTCCATGTTTTGTTTTGTTTTTTACGATCTATTTATCTATTAATCCTAAAAGAAAGTTCTGGCTTCAGTTGAATAATGATCTTTAAAATCCTCTGTATCAAAGTATGTATTTTATCCAAAACTATTTGGGAGCGCGGTGGCTCATGTGGTTAGGACGCTGAGTTGACAAGCAACAAACTCATGTTCAAGACCAAAGTGGTGCCACGGGTGGAGTGAGTTCCGGTCCTTTGCTCCAACTCCTGCCGGGGACATGAAATGAGCCCCCAGCCAAGCAACAGTACTATCACCAGCTAATCCTTTCAACCCTGAAGCACCTTGATGCTTCCAACATGAGTGTGATGCAGTGCTGTGAAATTATTTAGCTATTTTACATGGCCACCAAGTATGATAAAATGCTCCTTTATGTTGCTCACATTTCCAACATACATTTGAAGCGCCTTTTTGCATTCTAGATGTTTTCTCTGACATCATGTACCAAAAATAAATAATTTTATAAACATTCTTTTTGAGATTGTAACACAATGTAAATTTCACCCCTTTTAATCATATATTTTCCCATTTATCCATCTGTATATTAAACCAACATTCTTCATCCACTTTATCATATACTCTTAACTTCTTGTTCTTCTGCTTGAGATAGATTAAAAAAATATGTTTCATAAGTCCTTTTATCCATATTAAATCTTTCAGATGGCTGCCTGTTCTTGACCTTTTAGTTATCATTTGTGAATTGCTACTTGTGAATTGCAACACAAAGAGCCTCTTAAAGAGCCCCTCTTTGTGGGAGATGGGCGGTTTAGAAATATGAAATATAAATTAATAGCACATGCAAACACACACACACATCTGACATATGCGTTACTGCTACTGTTTTTGCTCTTTGTACCTTGTTTTTACATGAAGCTGTTTACGCCAAAATGATTGGGTGAAACAAAATGAAGCAAAGAATAAATAATGCAAGGCATAAAAGCAGGAAAATAGTATGTTAAGCCCATGTTAACTTTGAGAAAGAAAGAAGAAAGGTAGGTAAGCTTATTTCAGCTGGGTTGCCCTAACTTGCTGCCTGTCCCCTTCCCCAAATATGGGATGTTTCCAATTTCCAGTTTCCCAGCCTTGAGTAAGCTTCTTTATGCTCTACCTTAAAACCTACTGAACTATCCAAAAACTACATACAGGCAGCGGAAAAGCAGAGAATCAGTAAAATTTTGAATTATTTTTAATTTATGCACTAGACAATGCATACATGGAAATAGGAGGAATAGAATAACAGAGTTGGAAGGGACCTTGGAGGTCTTCTAACCCCCTGCTTAGGCAGGAAACCCTACACCACTTCAGACAAATGATTATTCAACATCTTCCTAAAAACTTCCAGTGTTGGAACATTCACAACTTCTGGAGGCAAGTTGCAGCTGTTTTTCAGATGAAGTACAGTGTAATGAGGACTAACACGCAGCTTGCAAAGGAACTACTCCCACCTATGACTCAATGCTGTAGGGTTTCCTGTTAAGCAAGAAGCAATCTTAGAGAGCAATTTATTTCTCATTCAACCAATAAACAACCTGATTCGTTTCTGAGGGCACAAATTACACGCCTGTAATAACAAACAGCCCTACAGGTCTTGTTAACCTTGTTCATGAACATCTACTATATGTTTCTCAAATCATAGCCTCCGTTGATTGTGCCTGGGGTGTTTCTTTTAAAGAATTGCAGATTCTCCCTGTAAAGTTGAGAGCTGGTTATTTTGCCAAATCAGTAGCAAGTGATGTACTTAACTCTAGGCACAAAATAATAATCCTACTGCTTGGAGCTCTCATTGTAAATATAGCACACCATTCTATACACACAATGGTGCGGACTGTATACTCTCAACATCCAAAGAATGGCTAGTGGGTCATTGAACAGGATTAGGGGAGCCAGGGTTGGTGGGCTTGAACTTCTAAGAGGGCCTCAAACACTTGCTGTTGCTGCTAGAAAACATACTGGTTGGTCATCCATACAGGCGAAACTCAAAAAATTAGAATATCGTGCAAAAGTTCATTTATTTCAGTAATGCAACTTAAAAGGTGAAACTAATATATGAGATAAGACTAATTACATGCAAAGCAAGATAGTTCAAGCTGTGATTTGTCATAATTGTGATGATTATGTGGTACAGCTCATGAAAACCCCAAATCCACCATCTCAGAAAAGTAGAATATTACATGCAATCAATAAAACAAGGATTGTACATAGAACAATATCGGACCTCTGAAAAATATAAGCATGCATATGTACTTAGTACTTGGTTTGGGCCCTTTTGCAGCAATTACTGCCTCAATGCGGCGTGGCATGGAAGCTATCAGCCTGTGGCACTGCTGAGGTGTTATGGAAGACCAGGATGCTTCAATAGCGGCCTTCAGCTCTTCTGCATTGTTCAGTCTCATGTCTCTCATCTTTCTCTTGGCAATGCCCCATAGATTCTCTATGGGGTTCAGGTCAGGCGAGTTTGCTGGCCAATCAAGCACAGTAATCCCACGGTCATTGAACCAGGTTTTGGTGCTTTTGGCAGTGTGGGCAGGTGCCAGGTCCTGCTGGAAAATGAAGTCAGCATCCCTATAAAGCTCATCTGCGGAAGGAAGATGAAGTGCTCCAAAATCTCCTGGTAGATGGCTGCGTTGACCCTGGACTTAATGAAGCACATTGGACCAACACCAGCAGATGAAATTGCTCCCCAAATCAACACAGACTGTGGAAACTTCACACTGGACTTCAAGCATCTTGCAGCGTGTGCCTCTCCATTCTTCCTCCATACTCTGGATCCATAGTTTCCAAATGTGATGCAAAAGTTGCTCTCTCAGAAAAGAGGACTTTGGACCACTGAGCAACAGACCAGATCTGTTTTTCTTTAGCCAGGTAAGGCGGTTCTGATATTGTTTGTTGTTCAGGAGCAGCTTGACAAGAGGAATACGACATTTGAAGCCCATGTCCAGGATCCGTCTGTATGTGGTGGCTCTTGATGCACTGACTCCATCCTCAGTCCACTCCTTGTGAAAGTCCTCAACACTTTTGAATGGCCTTTTCCTGACAATCCTCTCCAGGCTTCTGTCATCCCTGCTGCTTGTGCACCTTTTTCTTCCACACTTTTCCCTTCCACATCACTTTCTATTAATGTGCTTTGATACAGCACTTTGGGAACATCCAACATCTTTTGCAATTACCTTTTGAGGCTTTCCCTCCTTATGGAGGGTGTCAATGATGGTTTTCTGCACAACTGTCAGGTCAGCAGTCTTTCCCATGATTGTGATTCCTACTGAACCAGATTGAGAGACCATGTAAAGGCTCAGGAACTCTTTGCAGGTGTTATGGTTTAATTAGCTGATTAGAGTGGGATACTTTGAGCCTAGAATATTGCACCTTTTCACAATATTCTATTTTCTGAGATTGTGGATTTGGGGTTTTCATGAGCTGTAAGCCATAGTCATCAAAATTATGACAAATCACAGCTTGGACTAGCTTGCTTTGCATGTAATGAGTCTATCTCATATATCAGTTTCATCTTTTAAATTGCATTACTGAAATAAATGAACTTTTGCGCGATATTCTAATTTTTCGAGTTTCACCTGTATATCGAAATGAGAGCGCAAAGTCCTTCACCATAAGGACAGCACGAGGTCTGCGCAGCATGTTTGAGGATTGCATGCTCACAGCATGTGCAGTCAGCAACCATGTGGTGGGTTGCTTAAAACCTTCAGTTGGCCTCTTAACCCTTTTCTGGAGAACGTTTGGGTTTATATATTAGATTGTTTTGTTGGTGATTATTTATTATGTGTTTTACGGGTTGGGTCATAGTTGTGTGTTGCACAATATATTTTGTTTTATGATGTTGACTTACTGGATGTCCTTGGTGATTATGGCAGTATTTAATTGTTAGATTTATACTCTCTCTTTCATTCAGTGTCTTAATTGACATGTGCAGGGCTTCTTCCTCACCACAATCATCAGATTATATCTTAGCTGACATTTAAGGTTTGTGTGATAAAATGTGCACTGGCAGGAGAAGCTGGGGAGAATGTCACTGTGGCTTCCCAAGGAGGAAGCCTATTCCGGAAGCCTATTCCAGAGAGGGTCCCAGACAAGAGACTGCATAGTTTTGAACTGGATGGTGGAGGGGAAGAAAAGTTTCAAAGTGGGCACACCTTAAAGTTTCCCAAGCTACAACTACTGTATTAGGTTAGATGGTTATAGTTTTAGTCTGGTAAGATTCTGTCTATTAGGTGTAACCAAATAAGGATCTGGATTTGAGTGGATCTCATTGTGCTGTCTCTGGGGTTTGGGGCTGAAAGGTTTTTAATCATCTCATTTTTTTTTCTAGGTGGCTTTGCTTTTGTATATGAAGCTCAGGATCTTGGAAGTGGGAAGGATTATGCTTTAAAGGTAATTATCTTAACTTGGGGGATTTTATTCCTCTGCTTGACTTCATTGATGGTGACACTGTGAATGGCAAATACCGGTAGGGTTAGGGTAGTCCTCGATTTAACAATAGTTCATTTAGTGACCAAAGTTAAAACAGCACTGAAAAAAGTGACTTATGACCATTTTTCACACTTATACCATTGCAGCCTCCCCATGATCAGGGGATTTACATTCGGATGCTTTACAACTGGTTCATATTTATGACGGTTGCAAAGTCCTGGGGTCATATGTTCATCATAGTGACATAGCAAAGTCAATGAGAAACCAGGTTCACTTAACAACTGTGTTGCTAATTTAACAACTGCGGTGATTTGCTTAACAAACATGGCAAGAAAAGATGTAAAGTGGGGCAAAACTCACTTAACATATTTCTCACTTAGCACCAGAAATTCTGGGCTGAATTGTGGTTGTAAGTTGAGGACTACTTGTACAGCAGTTAAGAACAAATCAATTCCAGAATTGACTACTTATTAATAAACATAAAACATGTGGCTTGGTAATCTCTTTGACTATAATTTTAGCCCAATATGATGCCTTTCATATGTTTTGGAACTACAACTTCTGGAAATGTGACATAACATATTGGGAGATATGTATAGATTGGAGGAGATTATCCACATAATATTTAGCTAACAATCATCTGCCTCCCCATTTCCTAACACTATCCTGCTGTACCATCTCCATGTAAAAAGGCTTCCTACATATGTTTGTAAACTTTCCCCCTATCCTATTCTTGATGTTCACTTTTTCTGGACCGCCTCAATTTACCTACCTGAATTGAAAGCAATCCATATACGGTGGTCAAGAGGACAAGAATGATCCATAGCATTTCAAGGGAAATGCTATTATTGTTGTTTATTCTGCCTGTCTAAGATGGCATACGGTGGGAAATGCCCTCAATTTATCTCTGCAGCAAACTGGGCTTATAGAGAGATTGACTCAACCAATCATCCAATGAGCTCCATTGTTCAGTGAGGGCTAGAAGTTGGGTCTGCCTCTCTTCATCAGTACGTCTTCAGTACGCTGGATAATGTAAAATGATACACTGAGGAATGCCTATTGTTAATTTCTATGTCCATATTTGCAAGCTTTGCTTAAAGCAGCCCACTTACAGTGATAAGAAAATCAATGTTATTGTGCATAGTGCGTAAATTTTCACCATGCTGCATACCGTCCCAAAAAATATTTTCATTTTTCATTAGAACATTAATCCTAAGAAGGAAATGAACCCATCCAATTGACTAGTTACCATATTTTTTGGAGTATAAGATGCACCAGAGTATAAGACGCAGAAAGATTTTGAAGAGGAAAATAAAAAAAAAAGTTTTACACTCTGCAAACCTCCCCAAAATGGCTCGTTTTTCATGAAAACAGGCCCATTTCCCCCCCACCGAAAAGCATGAATAGTCTTTAGGGAGCTTGTAGAGTGCTCCTGGGGGGGGGGGGGCAAAAACAAGCAAAAACGGCCTGTTTTTCGTTAAAAAAAAGGACATGAATAGCTTTTAGGAAGCTTATAGTGTGCTCCTGGGGGCTGGGTAAAATTGAGCAAAGAATGGGCTGTTTGCTCATTTCTGCCCTCCCCAGCCCCCAGGAGCTCTCTGAAAACTTCCTAGAGGCTATGCACGGTCATTTTGGTGAAGGGGGTGGAGTTTTGGGAGGCAAAAAATGCTATATTCAGTGTATAAGACGCACCCAGATTTTCAGCCTCTTTTTTGAGGGAAAAGGGTGCATCTTATACTCTGAAAAATACGGTAATATATATCTTCTCTTATGTTTGGTTATCATACTCTTCTTTTTCTCTCTTTAATACTTGTCTAAAAAGAGTTTTAGACACATAAAGTGCTAATGGTGATGCAAGTGTCAGACTTGGTAGACAAATTCTAAGGAGAAGAGGGAAAAAAAAGATTTAGTGTTTAATTTCTAAAACTTCTAGAGCTAGTTCAAGCAAATGCTTTCTCAGTAACTTAGAGAAGAAATGCAGATAAATAATGAATAAATGAAAGCATTTCCTTCTTTCTATGCCCCTAGGATATTTTTCTCTCAAATGCCAGTTTTACACAAAATCATTGTGATTTTCAATTTAATATAGCATGCTTTTTCAAATTTCACCGAATAAGAAGATAAAGTGAACTTCTAAGTGAGTCCTGATGCATTTCCTTTTGATTTAGAAGAACCCAAAACTACTTATAACTGTTGTTAAAATAACAGTTTTTATCATTAGTGAACTATGTAACTTGTTATTAAAATCCCACAGTGATAAGTAGTGAACAGTGTAAATGATATTTAATAATATGTGGGTATAGGGTCAGAGGTGCTATTCTAAACATTAAAACAATAAATATTCTGTTCTTATGTTCTAATTTTGGAATCAAATATCAGACTAAACTCTTATTTGGACAGGTAAGCAAGAATGAATGTGTTCTATGCAGCAAAACTAAGCTCTCAATTATGGTTTGAGAAGGAAAGAAAAGCAAGAACATATGCGTATGTATTAAGCATAGCAAAACTAAGCTCTCAATTATGGTTTGAGAAGGAGAGAAAGCAAGAAGGTATACGTTTGAGTTAAGCATAGCAAAACTAAGCTCTCAATTATGGTTTGAGAAGGAGAGAAAAGCAAGAACGTATGTGTTAAGCGTAGCAAAACTAAGCTCTCAATTATTGGTTTAAGCAGGAGAGAAAATAGGAATGAATATGTTCTATGTAGCAAAAAGCAATATGTGTGGCAAACCTGGATTCCTAGCTTAAAGTAACATACCCTATTTAGTGTTTCTGAATGAAATGTTTTAAAAGCACTCAACATATGAGTGTACATATGTGTACACACACACACACACACACACACACACACACGATTGTTAACAGTATATGATTACAATTAGTCTTTGATTTATGTCCAGTTGTTCAGGGATCATTCAAAATTACCATGGTACTGAACAAGGGACTTATGATCTGTACTCAAACTTATGGCTGCTGCAGCTCCACTGTGACCATGTGATCCCAATTTAAGTACTTCGTAATCTGCCTGACGTTATGACCAGCTGCAACAGCCCCTACCTGCCTATCTTTCCTCCCCATCCCACCTTGATGTGTCCTTTGGACCTACTTCCCATCTGTCTGGGTAGCCACAGGCCTTGGGCTTGCTTCCTGCCCTGCTGGGTACCACATCCTTAATTCTCCTCTCTGCCCCATCACACCCTGCTCCATTTACCTTTTCTGAAGATTGCGCTTCCGAAAGAGATCAAGCAATGAGATGTGGCCTTCCTATATAGAAGCCAGTTGTGTCACCCGGGAAGTGGGTCCCATTTTGGAAGCTGCAGAAATTCCTGGATCACCTGCTTCCAGGATGTCATGAGGCCGTATAAGAAGGCCATACAGCACATCGGTTGATTTTCCTTTTCAAAAGCTGATTCCCAAAGATCACATTTCTGAAAGAGGACTCGGCTGATGTGACAGGCATTCTTTTACATAGGCCGCCTTGTGCCGTTCCAAAAACGGCCGTCATGTCATCTCTCCGAAGGGTACAGTTGTCAAAATCGCATGATTAGGAAAAATTGTGTCCTCCTGAGAGCTTGTGAGAATGGCAACCGCCTCCAGAATGTCGCAAACTACGCCTCTGCAGGAAGGTTGTGCGTCACATGGGCTGTGATCTCTTCTGGGAAGGTGATCTTTGGAAAAGGCAAGTGGAGTAGTTGTGATGGGGCGGGATGAAGGCCCAAGGATCCTTCAAGAGGTGGGGGAGACCTTGTGAGGCCCTGAGCAGCCACATGTGAACTGGAATGGTGCTGCAGGGCCTCTTCTATATCCCGATAAAACCTTCTGCTCCCCTTAATGATGACAGCAGTGAAACACAGGATTGTGGTCATTAAGCAAGCATGTGGGCACCTCGCGTAACGACCACAATGATTTATAACTATAATTCCAGGTTCAGTTGTGGTTGTAAGTGGAGGAATACTTGTAAAAAATGTTTCATGAGAGCTGAACTTTGCCTCCCTCTGCAAAGTTCTGTTATAAAGGAATCTGGATTTGCTTCTAAGTAATATTACATAAAACAGCAAAATTGTGTTTCCTTAGTTGGTTATCAGAAACAAATGTTCTGAATAAAAATATTGACCAAATAATTTAAAAAAAATATTTATATTTTTCTTTAAAATTCTATATGAATTTGTATCTAAGAAAGTGTGTCTGAGTCTATGTTGCGTTTACTTCCAATATTTCATTTTTTTCTTTTCCTTTTGTCATTGGCTTAAGTTCTTTAGTATATATTTTTTTCGTTTAGCAAAAGTAAAAATACTGGGGAGAAGTATCGCATTAGTATTGTTCCTTAAAGCACTGTGTATGAATGTTAAATATTGCTACCTGAATACTTGAGCCTTTCCTACTAATAAATAATAATCAGTAATAGAATCTAGTGACCACATTTTGATTTCTGATAGCATACAGTTTCATGTATTGAGATATTCTTTAGCAATAACCCAGAAGATTTTCAGTTGAAAATTGAGATTCCTGTGAATTGGCATAGTGAAGTCAGGATCCAACCAAAACTTGTGGAATAATCTCTACACCTGATTTCATCTAAAGCTGGAGGTCATACATGATAGCACTTAGCGCTTATATACCGCCTCACAGTGCTTTACAGCCCTCTCCAAGTGGTTAACAGAGTCAGCATGTTTCCCCCAAAAGCCTGGGTCTTCATTTTACCGATGTCAGAAGGATGGAAGGCTGAGTCAACCTTAAGCCGGGGAGGATCGAACTCCAGACTGTGGGCAGAATTACAACAATGCATTCTGAGCACTGCCCTACCACAGCTCTTGGTGATATCAGTGATATGAGTGTATTAGTCTTCGATTTACATACAAAGTTTGTGTGAGCTAATAACTAATTTTAATATAATTATAAGAGAAGAAAGGGTATAATTACTATTGTTTGGAAACAAAACAAACACCCCCCAAAAAGAGAGAAAAGAAATCAAAATGTTCTTCTTTGAGATCTCTTTATTTTCCTGGCAGAGATTATTGTCCAATGAAGAGGAAAAGAACAAAGCTATCATTCAAGAAGTCTGCTTCATGGTATCCTTTTGGAGACAGGTGAAATCATATTATGCTTGGACTGTCAAATCCTGGTTTAATAAGTAAGGATACAAAAGTGGTTTCTTTGCTGCTTCATCAGAGCAAAACTTCAGTTTATATTTACACTAGAAACTATCTGAATGTCTTTCAAACAGCTCAGAATTTGAAACCCCAGTTTATCTGGGGCTTAAATATCAGTTCACTGTTGTGTTCCAAATAGTTTTGCTGCTCATATGACAGGAGAAGCAGAGGAGGCATGCGTAGCAGAGGACAGGACAGCTAGTCTAAATGGGATCTTTGATTAAATATATGATACAGGAAATTTGTTTGGAGTTATAGTTGCCTCAGAAAGCATATTAGTTCTACCTGCCTCCTAATCTGTGTAAATTTTCCTTGTTTGAAACACTTAGCTTTCTTTTGCCCTATTAATCTTAATAATGTTTGTTGCATCAGAAATGCTTTCCTCTGTCCATTTCTCTCTCCTGCTTTAAATTATGCATAGAATGTGGTTGTGTTCAGCTGACTGTTAAAAGTTGATCCTAATGTTAATTGGATAAGCTCAATGTAAGATACGCTTGACCGCATCGGAGGCAGGAAGCGCAGTTGCCAAACTTTGCCAATAGTGGCGTAATGCGGAATTCACTTGAGTTTTCAACATCCTGGTCTGGGTGGTCAGCCCATGTTTCCGACCACAGTCTCTTTTTCAGAATTGGAATTATAATCCAACTGAGTAAACTGTAGTTCCGCTGCATGCAAACCTGCAAAGAGGTTTTCCAAATAAACGAGAAACTTTGAAACCTTAACCGACACGTGATTCAGAAAAAACTATCTGGACACCCAAACGTTGTCCAGTTCTGTTCTGCTGCCTCCATTGGAAAAGAAGAATCGGATACTGGGCAAGGAGAATTTCTTCTGCTCACGGAACTTTGTAAAGGTAAAGTTGTAGTTTTTGTGTGGAATCACCTTGGCTTGACAGCCTCATTCACTGACTCAGCCGGGCTGGCTCTGTTGAGAAAAGACTCAGGCAATGTTTCTTAGAACAAAAGCATTTAGTATCAGCAAAGGGTTCCAGGGCTGCTCTGCACTTTGAGCAAAATATATAGTCTTCATGATCTGGAATTTGAAACTTAACTCCTCCTTTTTCATTTCTGACCTTTCTGTTTTCCAGGGCGCTGCTCTGGAGAGTCCAAAGAAGGGGTTAAACACAGCCAATCTGCCCAGAACTGAATTGAAAACTTTAAGCCATGCCTCTGGTGCTGACTATCCTCAGATTTTTTCAATTCAGCTAGCCCAGTGGACGCGCTAAAATTTTTCTCCAGTTCTAAGATTGATTCCTTGGACTCTCGAGAGGAAGAATACCTTTTAAAACGGTGTAATTAAGGATTTTTTAGAGCAGGCTGGTGAGTTTTAAAATTAAGTTTGTTTTTTTCCCCTTTTTAATTGTTTTTTTTCTCACCCTTTCGGCTCTCCTGGAGTCCGGGGCTTTGCTCTGGCTCCTGGAAGCCGCAGGCAGCTGTTGGGGGAAGCGCGTGGGTCGGAGTGCCGACGCCAGCGCTGTTGGGGCACCCCTACTGGGGGCCGATTCCCGCTGGAAGCCCTACGTTGCAATTTTTGCTTCTAGCAAGTCAAATTGCGGCGTGGGCTTCCAGGGCAGCCATTTTGGCTTCTTCCCTCTTCAAATTTGGCGCGCAAAGCAGCAGTGAGTTCCGGCCGCCATTTTGGATTGCGCAACCTTCCGTTTCTACTTTTAAAAGTTTTTTGCCGCAGCTGCCTGGTGCCTGGCTCTTTGCAGGAGCCGTGTGGAGTCAGACTTGGCCGGTGTGACCGGCGACCTGGGCCCCAATCCAAGCAAGGGATAGCGGCGTGGGATCGTGGCCTGCTGGGTCGCTTCCCTTACTCTCCTGCAGGCGCTGGGAGCGAATTCTGCTCGCGCCTAAAGATTCCAAGCTACTTCAGGCCTTGCAGTTTCTCTGTCTCCTCAGGAGCATCGTGCTGCGGTGGGCTTTCTGGAGGTGGTGAGTGGTGGTTTTTTCCCATCCCCCTACTGTCCCAACCAGTGATTGTTACCATGGCAGATCAGGCCCCTGAGAGTTCTGAGGGTGTCTCTTCCAGAGCCCCTGTAAGACAGGCCGGGAAAGCTGCCAGGGAGGCCATTAGAGGGAGTAAGCCTTACTCCAGGCATGGCCCCAAGCAGGGCTCAGGCCTAGACAAAGATGCATTAAGGCGACAGAAGGCCTTAGAAAAACAGTTTTCCAAAGACCAACAGCAGGCCCAATCTTCCCTTTCGGTGTCTCCTGGGGAGCCCTCCAGGGAAATTCCTCCAGCCCAGGGAGGCCCCATTTCTGATAGTGAAGAGGAAGGGGATTCCCTGGCCATGGCAACTTCTCCAGGCCATTCCATGGCTGATCAGGCTGATCTCTTTGCCTGTCCCTCTGATATGGAGGAGGGACCAGCTCCAATGGGGCCCTTAGCCCCTCAACAGCCGATCTCCGGGCCCATTCAAGGGGTTCGCCCCATTGAGGACCAAGGGCCTAATTTATCCACTGAAATGCAGGAAATAATTAACAGGGCCATTTCCCAGGGCATTGAGGCAGGCATGCGAAAGGTGGCAAGCGCACTCGCAAGACCCACCATTTGCAGCCCCAGGAGGATTCCAGAGAGATGGCTCCTAGCCTTCCACCCCCGTCCCTGCATTCTTCAGTGGCCTCCGATGAGTCAGACTGGGAGGAGGAAGAGGATTTTCTTCCTAGGCAGGAAGCTGAATTCTCTGGGGATGAGGCAAGCCCCGCCAAAAAGCCGGCCCTTTCAGGCTTATTTAATTTGGATAATTTCAAAACCATTTTAGATAAGGCTAAGATCTCAACTCGCATGGGGTCCACCCCCCCAGCTCAAGAGGTTGTAGACCCTGATGATCTATCTGGGGATCTCTTTGAGGAACCCATTTCGGTCCAGGAAATAGTTCCTGTGCCCAAGATGTTCCTCAATTTAGTTCAAAGACAGTGGGCGCAGCCAGCTACCATGGCTACCCCCAGCAGCCATGACAAGAAGCTATACACGGTGGATGCCAGCCTGGAGGAGCTGCTCAAGCTCCCTCCTATCGATCCCCCTGTAGCGGCTCTTACCTCCTCTTCTGTGCTCCCTCCTGACCTGTTGGAGGGGCTCAAGGCTGAGGACAAGAGAACCGAGACTGCTTGTCACAAGACCCATCAGGCAGCTGCATGGGCTATTAAGTCCTCCGCTTCGGCCTCCTTTTTCTCCAGGGCTGCTCTCCTGTGGCTGAGGCAGTTGTTGAGGAAGATACCTGCCAAGGACGTTAAAGTCAGGCAGGATATCAATAAGATCATGGCAGCCACAGAGTACACTGCTGATGCCACTCTGAATGCTGCTAAGTTTGCCTCGCGTGCCCTAGCGTCTAATGTTACTTCCAGACGCCTCCTGTGGCTTAGGCACTGGAATGTGGATATGCGCTCCAAATGGAAGCTTGTTACTGCCCCCTTTAAAGGGGACAAGCTGTTTGGTGAGGTCCTTGATCCAGTCCTTGTGGAAAACAAGGACAAAAAGAAAGTGATGCCATCAGTCACCAAGAGGCCTGATCGTAAAGGTCCTGGCTCTTACAGGAGGCAGGCCTTTCGGAGCAATGAGCCCTCCACCAGTTCCGCCCCCTATCATCGGGCGTATCCCCAGCAGGGTGAGCGGTCCCAGGACCGTCAGTCCTTTCGAGACAGAGGTCGCCAGCAGCCCTTCCCCAAGCGGCCATTTCGGGGGGGCTCCGGCTCCCGACCCTTTAGGAGGTATAAATGACCATCACAGGTCAGCTCCCATAGGAGGGTGGCTGCAGTTGTTTCACGCCAAATGGGAGCAGACCACGTCGGACCAGTGGGTTCTTCAAACGGTCCGCATGGGTCTCACTCTAGAATTCTGGTCCCCCCCTCCCCGCCACTTCATCCGGTGTCCAGTTCCCTCAGGGTTAGTCAAAAGATCCTTCATGGAACAGGAGATAAGGCACCTCAAGGAGATCAGGGCCATAGAGCCTGTCCCAGCAGGCCAGAAAGGAAGAGGGTTTTACTCCATCCTGTTTCTGGTCCCCAAAAACTCAGGAGGGTGGAGGGGGATATTAGATCTAAAGAGGTTCAATCACCACGTGACATATCGCAGGTTCAAGATGCAATCCCTCCAGTCCATCTTGGGGTGCATCAGACCAGGCGATATACTAACGTCCATAGACCTCAAAGAGGCCTACCTCCATGTCCCTATCCGCAAAGCCCACCGCAAGTTCCTGAGGTTCTCTTACGCGGGCCTCCATTACCAGTACCGGGCCTTGCCATTCAGCCTGTCATCGGCGCCCAGGACATTCACAAAGGTTCTCGCAGCCGTGGCGGCTTTTCTACGGTCACGTCCGGTCAGACTCCACTGTTACCTGGACGATGTTCTCATTCTGTCATCATCGCATCAACAAGCTGTCAGCGACCTAGAACACACCATGCAGGCGCTCCGGGACCACGGGTTCACCATCAACCTGGAAAAAAGTCATCTCGTTCCCACGACCAGACTGAAGCATCTAGGGGCCGTCATCGACACCACTTCGTGCACGGTATCCCTGTCCCTGGAAAGGGTGTCCAGTCTTCGGGAGATGGTCGTTCAGGTGCAGCGGTCACGACTAGTCAAGGTGGTTCAGCTCTCACAGCTCCTCGGCAAGATGATCTCGTGCCTGTCAATCGTGCCTTGGGCGAGACTTCACTCCCGTCCCCTTCAGTGGCTCCTGCTTCCATATCAAAGAACAAACGAAAGCAGCTCAACAAGACTGATTCCAGTTCCAGCAGAGGTACGTCGCTCTCTAAAGTGGTGGTTGTCTCCGGCCCTGTTAAAGGGGTCGCCATTCAAGGAGCCAGTCAGGCTCACCATCACAACGGATGCCAGCTTGTTCGGTTGGGGGGCCCACTGCCACAACCAGCTCGCACAGGGCAGGTGGTCCCCTTCCGAAGCCGCTCACAGCATCAACTGGCTGGAGCTGAGGGCAGTCAGGCTTGCGCTCAAGCGCTTCCAGAGCACCGTTCAGGGCCACCACGTGCGCATCATGACAGACAATGTCGCCACCAAGGCGCACATCAATCGACAGGGGGGAACGCGCTCCAGATCCCTGATGAAGGAGGCGGAGCTCTTGGGTCGATGGGCAGAGAGGTATCTTCTTTCTCTTCAGGCGGAGCACATCTCGGGCACGAGCAACACCCAGGCGGACTGGCTGAGCAGATCCACAGTCGACCACTCGGAGTGGCCGCTGCTGTTCCAGCAACTGTCCCAGAGGTTCGGCCTCCCGCTGGTGGACCTGTTCGCCACCGCGGCCAACGCGCATCTTCCGCGGTTCTTCACAAGGTTCCACGACCCAAGGGCGGAAGGAGTCAACGTGCTGCACGGCCCGTGGCCGAAAGGTCTGCTTTACGCTTTTCCCCCGCTACCTCTTCTTCCCAGAGTCATCAGGAAGATCCTAGCAGAGGAGGCGAAGGTGCTGCTGGTAGCACCGTACTGGCCCAGGAGAACCTGGTTTG
Organism: Natrix helvetica; assembly: GCF_964273705.1. Classification (NCBI taxonomy): domain Eukaryota; kingdom Metazoa; phylum Chordata; class Lepidosauria; order Squamata; family Natricidae; genus Natrix; species Natrix helvetica. The sequence goes on along the minus strand of NC_138552.1, from coordinate 101,951,224 downwards.
CAGACTTGGTGAGTCTTTCGATCACACCACCGTGGCGGATTCCTCCACAGGACATCTCTCTCAGCCAGGGGGCCCTTCAACATCCAGAGCCCCAGTGGCTGCAACTGGCCGTCTGGCACTTGAGAGGGATCTCCTAAGCAGAGGCAAGTTGTCAGACAAAGTGATTGGCACCATCCAAGCGTCACGACGGCAGTCCACAACGCGCATCTACGACGCCACTTGGAAATCCTTCGCCAGTTGGTGCACTGCTCATGGTACGTCTGCGCCCCTTGCTTCGGTTCCTGTCATCCTGGACTTCCTGCAGGAAGGTTTGGACAAGGGCCTGGCACCTAACACCCTGAGGCGCCAGGCGGCAGCCCTGTCAACCATCCTCTCAGTTGAGGGCTACGCATCTCTTGGCCGGAATCCGACCATCCGCAGTTTTCTCAGGGGAGCGACCAACCTGAGACCCCCAGTGGTCCATAGATACCCATCTTGGGATCTCAATGTAGTGTTGCGGTCCCTCATCGGGCCCCCGTTTGAGCCACTTAAGACGGCCAGTCTCAGACACCTCACATTCAAGACGGTTTTTCTGGTCGCTATCACGTCTGCTCGTCGCATATCGGAACTGGCTGCCTTGTCAGTCAGAGAGGACTTGTGTCTCATTCGTAACGACAGAGTAATCCTGAGGCTGGATCCTTCCTTCATTCCGAAGGTCAATTCCTGGTTTCATCGGGCGCAGGAGGTGGTCCTTCCGGATTTTTGTCCGCATCCTCGGCACCCGAGGGAAAAACGCTGGCACATGCTGGATGTGCGCAGGACTATTCGCAGATACATCAAGCGCACGGCCAGTTTTCGGAAATCCGAATCTCTATTCGTCTCCTTTCAACCACCTTCTCAAGGCAAGAAGGTCTCTTCATCTACCATCGGCGGATGGCTGCGAGCCTGCATCGCGCTTGCCCACGTTTTACAGTCCGTTCCTGTGCCTCGCAATATCACAGCACATTCGACTAGAAGCGCCGCCACCACAGCTGCCTGGTCTACTCAGGCACCGGTTGAAGAGATCTGCAAGGCGGCCACCTGGACTTCTCTGTCTCCATTTGTCCGAAATTACAAACTGGACAGTTTTGCATCGGCGGAGGGGGCCTTTGGGAGACGTGTTCTTCAGGGCATCCATACCAGCGGAGCGACCCTGATGGCTGAGCCTTCCCGCCCTAGTGACAGTTAGCTTGGGCATGTCCCTTCTTTGGACTCTCCAGAGCAGCGCCCTGGAAAATGACCATTGTCTTACCTGAAGGGTCCTTTTCAGGGCGCTGCAAGGGAGAGTCCACCCCGCCCTGGGGTCTATTCTCCGCTGGTGTTTGTAAGTCACAGTGTTGTTTTGTTGTTTCTGTTATTGTTGTTTGGACTATTTTTTGACTTGTTCCATATTAGACTTCCAGTTGAAGTTTCAGCGCACAACTGTTCCACGTCTTCATTGAATAAATCTGAGGATAGTCAGCACCAGAGGCGTGGCTTAAAGTTTTCAATTCAGTTCTGGGCAGATTGGCTGTGTTTAACCCCTTCTTTGGACTCTCCCTTGCAGCTCCCTGAAAAGGACCCTTCAGGTAAGACAATGGTCATTTCAAGCAATATTTTAGAAACAGAATGAAGGAAAACATTATTTTAAGTGTAGCAGAGGAATGACTAAGTGACTCTTCCCCACTTCAGAACTCTGAATTTTAATGAATGTTTTCATTGCAGATTAAAATTTACTGGCTAATTATTTGATTTGACTAAGTTTGAAGAATAAGTTTATTTCCTCCTCCCCCCGTTTGTCCTAGTGACAGACATGAAACAAATGCAAAGTTAAAATAACTTTTTAAAAAAACGTTCTGGCCTGGATACAAATAAAAAAAGAAAAACTTTTAGAGATGTTTTACATTTCAAAAACTGCCATTTTTCTTGCCAAAAGAACAACACGTTACTGAACCAAAAATTGTTCAGCATTTGGTCTTCCCTGTTTCCCCTTTGTTTATTAGATTTTTATCCTTTATAAGTAAATCAAAGTGGCAAACCTAATCACCTAATCCTCCTTCCTCCTATTTCCCCCCACAACAACCCTGTGAGGTAGGTTGGACTAAGAGAGAGAATGACTGGCCCAAAGTCACCACCAGGTGAGACTCCTGGTTACTAGGCCAGCACCTTCAATACTACACCAAACCTCACTGCACCAAACCTTTCCAAAGGCTGAGTAATGATTGAAGTGTACCGCAGTACTTGTTTGCAGTCTAATATACGGACTAATGATAGAGTGTATTAAAGAAAAGTATATAGCTGAAGTGGTGTTGCTAGCTAGAGGATACATTACGGGAGCTTTATCTCTCTCCAGAAAAATCCAAGCGTACAGCTGGACTGATTCACACATTTTTCTCCTCCCTTTCTAACGGCACGTGCAGCAGCAGACAATGTATTCACTTGGTATTAGCCCTGTGCTCATCACACAATCTCAGAATGAGCCAAAACCCCTGAGCTTCAACTCATATGTTAGAATATACCAAGAAAGTAAAGGGATCCAGGGGTGTGTGGTGGTATTTATAGGCCTATGTTGGCTGTCATCAGAATTAGCATTCCTATTGCCTCTTCCATAATGTGTGTGATTCATGGATTTTATGTTCATAGGGCAGCTGGTGGAATTTTTAAAGAAAGTGGAATCTAAAGGCCCCCTCTCGTGCGATACAGTTTTGAAGATATTTTATCAGACTTGCCGTGCTGTGCAACATATGCACAAACAGAAGCCCCCTATTATCCACAGAGATTTAAAGGTAAGGAATCCACTTTTCCTCTACTCCTTATGAGATTGAAGCAGTGATACTTTGAGTTAGGATGGGCTTGAATTTACCTGTAGTAGTCTGAAAGATAAAGAGTAAAAAGTCTAGGTTGCCTGAGAATGAGTTAGAGAAGATTAGGCTAAGTTCATTTTTTGCTAAAAGTTTCCCCAAACCTGGACATTTTTTCATAAGCAACTTTGAAAGAGTTGATATTTAAAAATGTAAAAAAGAGAAGGGGACAAAGCCATACACCCCTGTTTCAGAACTAAAAAGTGAAAAAACCTTGAGTGTTGGTCATATGTGTAAAGTTCACTGAGGAAAGAAACAGTTGAAGAGACATGCAGGAGCTGATTACAGATAGTAAATGCCTCCATTTTTTGCATAGCTTATGGTGTTCCAAGGGATTTTAATTGCAATATAAATAATTATACTACAAATGACAAGTCCTTTGGCCTTCTGATACCTTCTAGTTTCCAGATTCCCAGGCAGTCTGATCACTTTCTGGCAGAGGTGGGTTTGGACCGGTTTGGTCGAGTAGGTAGTAACTCAGACTGCCATGCCCCCAAACCGGTTCTATCGGCAGCAGTGCCATCTTGATTTTCGATTCTGCGCATGCGCAGAACAATCTTCATTGCAATATTTTTATTTTATTTTCCTTTTCTAACGTGTACATGCGCAGACCTTTTTAGGTGCAAATGCACACATGCACAGAGCAAAACTTTTTGCATGCCGAACCAACAGTAATGCTGGTAGGAATCCACCCCTGCTTTCTGGAAGTTATCCTAGCACATCAGCAGAACTAGATTGAAAAACAATTACCTGTATATCGTATTTGTTTTATATATAGTAGTGTTGACCAGGACTGAAATCAGACCTGGAATTAATTTTCCCCCTTGATTGGATAGTAACTAGATAGAAATTTGTATTCGGATCTTTTCCAGTGTAAGATTGAGATTTTCTTGGCAACGTTTTGGCGAGGTCTCACTCGCCATCTTCAGGCTGGGTTTTGGGCTTAAAGTGTGATCGGAGCTGCCGTCTTTCTATAAATCTTGGTGGGGGTGTGTGGAGTGCTGGCTTTGTTTCAGTAAGTGGAATGATTAGTTGTGTGGTTGTATCATGATTGGTAGATTGGTGCTGATTTGTGCTGGCTGTGTGTCTATTGTTGTTTTGTGTTGTAACGGCCTGGGAGCTCGTTTGTTGACTAAGGCTGGTTTCCAGATGTCACGTTTATTCATGTTGTGGGGATGTCTCTCTATTTCGATAGCTTCCATAATTATTCTCTTGTTGGAGTGTTCTGTTTTGGAGATTAACCTGGTTCCTTCAAAATTAATTTCATGTCCTGTAGCTTTAAGGTGCTGGAAAAGGGAGGAAGTTTTTTCTTTTCTTTTTCTTTTTTCTTACTGCGTTCTTGTGTTCTGCGATGCGTGCATTTATCGTCCTGTTAGTTTGTCCTATGTATGTTGCAGGGCAGATTTTACATGGTATTTCGTAGGCTCCTTGGTTTTCTAGCTGGATTTTGTCTTTGGGGTTTCTTAAGATGTTGGCTATTTTTTGGTCAGTGTTGAAGCTGTCTGATATTGTGTTTGTGGAGAATTTTGCTGATTTTATCTGTGGTGCCTTTGATGTAAGGGAGGAGGGCGATGCCGTTGTCCTGTTCTGTGTCTTGGTTTTTGTGGAGAGTCTCCTTTGGATTAGGTTGGTGATTGTTTTTCTTTGGAATCCGTTGGAGATTAATACGTTTGTGAGAGTGTGTAATTCAGTTTTCAGGTGGTCTTTGTCAGCTAGGCATTTGGTTCTGGAGATGAGGGTCTTGGCTACAGAGTTGATCTGTGCAGGGTGGTGATGGGATTGTGCGTTTAAGTAGCGGTTGGTGTATGTTTTTTTCCGGTAGATGGTGTGTCCTAGGGAGCCACTGGGTTCTTTGTAGATTAGGACGTCCAGAAAGGGAAGTTGGTTGTTTGCTTCTATTTCCATGGTGAATAGTATTTTGGGGTGTAGGCTGTTGAGATGTGTGAGGAAGTTGTCCAGTTTTCCTTTCCCACGTGGCCAAATCACGAAAGTGTCATCAACATATCTAAGCCAGAGTTTGGGTTTGTGTTCAGATTTATCTAAGGCATTAGTTTCAAAATGTTCCATGTATAATTTTGGGATGACGGGTGAGAGGGGTGATCCCATGGGTGCTCCTTCTATCTGTTTGTATCTTTGTCCATTATGAATGAAGTATGTGGGTTAGGCAATGGTTGGTCAGGTCCAGGATGTGTTATGGAGGGTTGTGTTTGTTCTGGATAGCTGTCAAGGCTTCTTTTATAGGCACTTGGGTGAAGAAGGATATGACATCGACACTCACGAGTAGGTCGCTGGGTTGTAGGTTTTGTTTCTTTATTGTTTCTATGAAGTGGAGTGAGTTTTTTACGTGTGAGGTGATGGATTTTGCATAGGGTTGGAGTTTGGCGAGGAATTTGGCAAGATTCTGTAGAGGAGAGCCTATGGAGCTGACTGTGGGTCTGAGTGGTGTTCCTTCTTTGTGTATCTTGGGGAGGCCATAGAGTTTGTGGCATCTGGAAAATTTCACTCTGGGGATGATTCTTTGCTGGATCTCTTCACTGATGGGAGAGGCTTTTATTTTGAATTTGGTGGTTTTTTCCAGATAGGTGGCAGGGTCTGTGTTTAGAGGTTTGTAAGCGGGGTCTTGCAGTAGGTTGGATAGTTTGGCTTGGTAGTCAGACGTGTTCATCACCACTGGCATTACCTTTGTCTGCTAGGAGAATGATTATGATGTTGTCTTTCCTCAGGTTGGTGAGTGCTATTTCTTCTTCTTGCTGTAAGTTGCTTCTGGGTGGATTACTGGAGCAAAGGACGTTAGTGACTGCAAGTCTAATTTTATTGGCTTCATCTGGGTTGATTTTGGTGAGTGTAGCTTGAACTCCGCATATGATGTCTTCAGTGGAGATACGTTTAGGGGCGACTGCAAAGTTGAATCCTCTGGAAAGGACATTGGTTTCAGCTGTGGTGAGGGTTCTGTCTGATATGTTGTGTACTGTTCGTTTCATGAGTTGCTGTGGAGGGGGGTTGGGCTTCTGTTGTTTTTCTAGTCTGTGGAGTTTGTTGGAATGTTTGTCTGTCTTGTAGGAGGTTTCTGTTTCGGCTCTCCAGGGGGCTAGTTGTTTGGATTTGTCCCAGAGTGCTGGTTGGATTTTGTTGCTGAGTTTGAGGTGAAGAGTGAGTAGGTCCCGGTTGGTTTGGTCTAGTAGGAATCTTTTCCTGTGGAGTTCGTTTCTGATTAGGACGAATTCAATTCTTTTCAGGATCCTTTCGGTGGCTGAGGTTTTTGAATGGAATTTTAGTTGGAAGCATGTGGGAATCACGCTTTTGTCTCGTCAGTTGTGTAGGAATGTGAGGTCACATAAGATGGTGGCTCTTCGGACTTCAAGTTTCTCATAGGATCTGGTGAGTAAGGTTTCCTCCCCGTAAAGCTACAGGACATGAAATTAATTTTGAAGGAACCAGGTTAATCTCCAAAACAGAACACTTCAACAAGAGAATAATTATGGAAGCTATCGAAATAGAGAAACACCCCACAACATGAATAAACGTGATGATACCTCCCGCCTACGAGACATCTGGAAGAAGCAAACGAACCCCACCCACCACCTAGGCTGTTACAACATAAAACAACAATAGACACACAGCCAGCACCAATCTACGAATCATGATACAAACACACAACCAATCATTCCACTTACTGAAACAAAGCCAGCACTCCACACATCCCCACCAAGATTTATAGAAAGACGGCAGCTCCGATCACACTTTAAGCCCAAAACCCAGCCTGAAGATGGTGAGTGAGACCTCGCCGAAACGTTGCCAAGACAATCTCAATCTTACATGGGAAAAGACCCGAATACAAGACCAGCATACCTACACCCATGAAAATCTATGAATGAACACACACACACGTGTATGTGTGTGTGTGTGTTTGTGTGTGTGTGTGTATGTATGTTATGTGTGTGTGTGTATGTATGTATGTATGTATATATATGTATATGTATGTATATATATATATATATATATATATATATATATATATATATATATATATATATATATTCATTCATATTCATTCATTCATTCATTTATTCATAGATTTTCACGGGTGTATATGTGTGTTTGTGTGTATGGAATTTAACTGTGTATTGATGTCAGGTTAAAACATAAAGGAATTGTTTAGTGATGTTATGTTATTAAAATGACATGAACATTGCAGAGAATCATAGAACTGTGGTGTTCTTTATGTTGCGTGGGGGGAATGAAGATTATAGGCATGTGGGTGAGAAGATGTGAAGTCTTGAGTCTCATTGCTTAAGCATTTAAAATTATCTTGTTCTCAGTAACTTTCCAAACTATAAAGACAGAACATTTGAATTTCAAAGCAGGCTATTGAACCTTAGAAAAATGTTTAGTTTAATGAGAACTTTGATGATCTGTGTCTGCCTCGGTGATGTGAATACAGATATGCCTACTTCAAAGCCTTTTTAATGTAAATGTGTGTAACTTGTTTCTGCAGATTGAAAATATGCTGATAAGTAATCAAGGAACAATTAAATTGTGTGATTTTGGTAGTGCAACAGTTGTGACACATTATCCTGATTATAGCTGGTCTGCACAAAGACGGGCAACTGTTGAAGATGAGGTAAGACATCCAGCACTATATTTTATTTTCAACATATTGTGTTCCCTTTTGAAAACAGTAAGGGTAAAGATTTCCCCTGTCCAGTTGTGTCTGACTATCTCCATGTCTTAGTTAAGGGAGACAGTGATGTCTGAAGACATTCTTCATAGTGAGGGGAGAAGTATCCAGGATGGGTTAACTTTGTCCTCGTTGATTGGACTGAGTCCGATAAGCTCTTTAAACCACGCCCTAGTCACCAGGTAAAACCCAGTTATTGACTCAGTCCCCAACTGGACGGCTGTGTCATCCTGATTTCCTTGGAAAATTGCAAAGAAAGAAATGAAGATTGATTTAAAGGGCAACTTGTTATTCCTCAGAGGCGTGAGTACCTTGGCGGCCAGCAAAACCCCCGGCGGGGGTAGCAACTATCGCCATTAGCCTGCAAAGGCGATGGACAGATTTGTCCACTAGAAATAATTCTGCGGCCACTCAAGAGGCCTTTTAAGACCCGTGAGGGGCGGGGGAAGCCTCACGAGGCGCCGGCTCGCTGCTCCTTTAAACAGCCGCAAGAAAAAACCTTGAAACAGCGCCAGAGTGCTCGGCTGCTCCCCACAAGGGTCGAGCAATGAACTGCAGCTTTTGAACATCACAGAGCGCCTGCACTTATCCTTAATCACTGGAGGGGGCCGGTGGAGCCGGAAAACGAGCTCCGAAGGCAGGGGGAGAGAGAGAGAGATTCCCCCCCACAGAGAGAGGTGGCCGGCAGCCCGAGGGCATAAGCTGCTGTTCAAGCATGCCAGAGGAACGGAGCTTTGAATTTTGGCGCGAATTGCCCTTTTGAACATGTGATCCAAGATTGCGGCTGCCATGAACCCAGAGGACACCAGCAGGAGCCAGGTCCTCGTTTCTACAGCCATCCCCACCTGAGGAGTGGAGGAGCTCTCAAGGTCAGAATCTATCCCCGAAGGCCCTTCCAGGGAAGGAGGCGGCAAGGCAAAAAGAAAAACCAGGCATCTTGCCCCCAAGGCAGCTAAGGAGTCGAGCGTTGGTTCCAAGCCTCCCAAACCGGGCTCTAAATATGAGAAACAGCATAAAGCTTTAGAGCGAATATGCCACAAGGCCAACAGCTGAAAGGCCCCGCAGGGGCTGGGTCGGATGAGAGGCTACTGGAGCATTCCTCCCCCAGCAGAGCTATAGACGAGGATCCCTCCTTTCAAGTGAGGATTCCCTTTGACACCTCGAGGATCTGGGGCACAGCTCAGGGATGGCAATCCCATCCACGTACCACGGGGCCTTCGCCACAACCTCTCCCTCCTACACCTGCGGGTATGGGGGCCAGATAAGTGCCCATCTCAAGGGTACCTTACTTTCAGGACATGATGATGAGGGTGTTTCAGCAGTGCATGGCTGCTGCCTTACAACAGCCCCAGATGCAGCCGCATGTGGCACCCTTACCCATGGTTCCTGAGTGGCTGGAGACGGGGCAGACCCCGCTGACTCCCCATTGTCATCCCAGGAGGACAGCGATTTGGAATCTGAGGAAGGGGAGTGCAGAGAGGATAGACTCCCCGACAATGAGGGCTTGCCTCCTTCGAAGCCTTCCTGCTCCGGACGCACCTGTCACGGCTCTGCATATGCCTGCGAACATGCCCAGAGAACCAGAGGACTCTCTGAAACCGGAGGACAAGAAGGCCAACCTCACCTTGCAGGGGAGCCATCAGGCAGTGGCCTGGGCAGTGAGAGCAGCCACCACCGCCTCCTCCTTCAACCGGTCTTCACTACTGTGGCTACAGGATCTCCAGCAGCGGATCCTGATAGCGGATGTCGGCTCACCAAGACATCAACAAGCTGGTGGCAGCCATCCAATTCTCTTCGGACGCCACCCTAGCAGCAGCCAGATTTGCATCCAGGGCGATCGCCCCCTCTGTAGCATCCCACATGTTGCTTTGGCTTCGGCAGTGACAAGTAGACATACGTCACAAATGGCGTTTGGTGTTGGCGCCCTTCACGGGGGCGGGGGGGGCTCTATGGGGCAGCTCTGGACCCCTTCTTGATAGAGAACAAGGACAAGTGGAAGGTGCTTCTCACGGTGCCGAGGAAGAACAGCTTCAGAACAACTCCCTACTCCAGACGCACTACCAGCCGTGGTCAGGACTATGGGTCTTCCTTCTGGGTCAGGATTCGTTCAGGGGGTCGGATTTTGGGTATTCAGGGTTTCGCCAGTACCAGGGAGGTTACCCCCCCCCCCAGGTAGAGATACCCCCCAGAGAGGCAGCAGAGGGGCAGGCTGCAGAAGTGGCCCTTTTGAGGGGGAGGGGGAGGCCGGCGCTTCTTCCACAAGAACTAACCCTAGGCCCAGCTCACCTCCTATCGGGGGACACTTGGCATATTTCGTTGACCGTTGGGACCTATCTACCTCCCATGCATGGGTTCAGTCCACCATCCGATCTGGCCTTTCTCTCGAGTTCCTCTCTAGCCCCCCGAGCTTCTTCCAGACATGTCCTATTTCAAATAACCCGATCTGGAGGCAACTGATGCAGGAAGCCATTCAACACCTATTGGACATCAGGGCTATCCAGCCGGTGCCTCTAGACCAACAAGGTCAGGGTTATTATTCCATTCTTTTCATGATCCCCAAGGCCTCGGACGGTTGGAGAGCGATTCTAGACCTGAAGAGGCTAAACCGGTTCATACGCTACCGGAGGTTCAAAATGCATTCACTGCATTCTATCCTAGAAGGGATTAGACAGGGGGATTTCATCAGCTCCGTAGACCTCACGGAGGCTTACCTTCATATACCCGTAACCCCTGATCACCGTAAATATCTCAGGTTCTGCTACCTAGGGCACCACTTCCAATATCAGGCCTTACCCTTCAGGTTGTCTTCTGCCCCCCGGGTTTTCACGAAGATAATGGTGGCATTGGCAACATATCTAAGGTTAAAGCCTATTCGAAACCAATGCTCTTTAAATGACCTGCTGTTGCAATCATCCTCCTTCAAGGGTGCTCTACGGGATTTAGACATCACCATGTCAGCCCTAAGAGAGCACGGATTCTCGGTCAATCTGGCCAAAAGCCATCTGCACCCCTTCACTAGGCTGATTCACTTAGAGGCCCTGATAGACACAGTGTCAGGTACAGTGTCCTTGTCAGCCGAAAGGCAGCACAATCTCAAGGAGCTGGCTTCCCAGGTATATAGGGAGCGGAGAGTGTTCCTAGCTACATTGTCCAGATTGCTATGCTCAATGGTGTCCGCCATCGGCATTATCCCTTGGGCATGCCTTCACACCAGAGACCTCCAATGGTTCCTTTTACCATTACAGCCTTGGCGCATGAGCTGCTCCCAGATCAAGGTCCTCCTACCAGCAGAGATATCCCGTTCCCTGATATGGTAGACGTCCCCAGCTTTAACAAAAGGGGAAGTCTTCAGAACACTGGACCGGGTGACGGTCACTACGGACCCTAGTCTGTTTGGGTGGGGGGCCCACCTGGGGTCCCAGATGGTGCAGGGACAATGGAGCCAGGCGGAATTGACTCACAACATAAAGTGGTTGGAGCTCAGGGTGGTTCGCCTGGCCCTCAGACAATTTCACAACTCTGTCAAGGGGTGTCATATTCTAATACAGACAACATAACCACCAAGGCGCATATAAACAGACAGGGGGGACCAGATCAAAGTCCCTCATGCTGGAGGCCAAGAGACTGGGCCGAAAGTCACCTAGTCTCTATAACCGCAGAGCATATAGCAGGGGTGGACAATGTCAGGGCCGACTGGCTCAGCTGGACAATTCGGAGTGGAAGCTGCAACTAGCAATCTTCAAAGCAGTGGCGGAACCTTTCGGTCGCCTGGAGGTCGACCTATTTGCCACCCCCCTCAATGCTCAGCTCCCAAGGTTTTACTCTAGGTACCCAGATCAGAGAGCGGAGGGGGTAGATGCTCTCTGGTGCACGTGGCCTCGGGGACTCTTGTATGCCTTTCCACTGTTGCCTCTGATTCCCAGGGTCATCCAGAAGATCTTACGGGAGGGAGTAGAGGTGGTTCTGATTGCCCCACATTGGCCCCGACAGCCTTGGTTCGCTGACCTCAGGTGTCTCTTGGTGGACAGGCCCTAGAGGATCCCCCAGGAGAGGATCTCCCTCAGGCAGGGGTCGCTGGAACACCCCGGACCCTCAGTGGCTTCAGCTAACCGCCTGGCGCTTGAGCAGAGCATCCTGAGGGAGGACAATTTATCCTCCAAGGTCATACAGACAATCCAGGCGGCCTGCAGACCTTCCACAGAGCGTATCTACAGCGCCAAGTGGCGCACCTTTTGCACATGGTGCACCACCAGGAACCATGACCCGGTTCAGGCCTTGGTGTCACAGGTGCTGGACTTCTTTCAGGCAGGCCTGGACAGAGGGTTGACTCCGAACACTATTAGGAGGCAGGTCTCCGCCATTTCCTCGGAACTCCTGTGCGGTAGGTCTCAGACACTAACTCAGCACCCCATGGTCAAGTGTTTTTTCAAGGGGGCCTCTAATTTTAGACCACCCATGGTATACAGGTACCCTTCCTGGGACTTACACAGGGTGCTGGACGCTCTGACATGCCCTCCCTTTGAGCCACTACGAACAATTTCACTCAAATTCTTGACGCCCAAAGTGGCCTTCTTGGTGGCCATTACTTCCGCTAGGCGGATATCTGAACCTCAGGCTCTGCCTGCCAGGGAAGATTTATGTGTATTCCACCAGGACAGGGTGGTCCTATGACTGGACCCTTCCTTCATACCCAAGGTGTGCTCTTGTTTCCACCGATCACAAGAGCTGATATTGCCCAATTTCTGTCCGAACCTCTCCCATCCATTGGAGAGGAAGGGGCACATCTTGGACATGAGGAGGGCACTGAGGATCTTCCTCAAACGAACCCTGCCAATGAGAAAGTCAAAGGCCTTGTTCGTTTCCTTCCAGCCGGGGTCCCTGGGAAACAAGGTAACCTCTATCACTATAGGCAGGTGGTTGCGGACCTGTATTGCAACCGTGTACCAAACACAAGGGCTGCAAACTCCGGGGTTATTACAGCACATTCCATGCAAAGCGTAGCCACGTCAGCGGCCTGGGCCTTGTAGGCCTCCTTGACCAAGATCTGTAGGGCAGTCACATGGTCTTCTCCCTCACCATTTGTGAGGAATTACAAATTGGACTTCTTTGCTTCGGCGGAGGCAGCCTTCAGATGTAGGGTATTGCAGGCGGTGCACAGAGTGGGAGAGATATCTCACCAGGCATAGGGTTGAGCATAGACCTAGATTGATATATACAACAGGTGTGAACCCTCCCTAGGGACGTGTGGGCTTTTGTACATCCCATCCTAGATACTCCTCCCCTCACTATGGAGAAAGGGCGTTGGTACTTACCTGATACGCCTATTCTCATAGTGGGGGAGGAGTATCCAGCCCCTCCCTGAGTTGTAATGTATTGGGAACGTTATGTTTTGGTTGTATATCTAGAGTGTTAAGGAAATACATGAGCAAATAAAGATTTGAAACTACATCAATGTCTAAGAGTGGATGACACATCGAGTCTGATAGAGTTCTTCGTCGAAACTTGGTATTACCTGGTGACTAGGGCGTGGTCTAAAGAGTTTATCGGACTCAGTCCAATCAACGAGGATGAAGTTAACCCATCCTGGATACTCCTCCCTCACTATGAGAATAGGCGTATCAGGTAAGCACCAACACCCTTTTCCATGGTTATGTGGCAAGCATGACTGTAGGCTGAAGTGCACAGAACACTGTTACCTTCCTGCTGAAGTGCTACCTATTTATCTACTCGAATTTGCATTCTTTCAAACTAGGTGGGCAGGAACTGGGGTGAGGATGGGCACTCACCCCATCATGAAGCGCTTGAGTCTCGAACCCGAGCTGTCAGCTTTCCAGCTGACAAGCTCAACATCTTCAACTACCGAGCCATTGTGTCCCACTTTTGAAAACCTTATTATATTGAAAATAATTGTTAGCTAAAAAAATTAGTTTTTAAACTAATTTATAAGATGAGAATCTTAATTTTGTTGGTTTTATTCAATGGTCTTTTCAAAGAGTTTCCAGCGTTTAGGTTGCTTAGCTTCCGTTACTGCTGAGTATTGCATTGTTTGAAATTCTACTCTCTGAACTATGCTATTAAACACTGCTTTTTTGTTTCATTTATGCTTACCTAGCAAAACAGATGGATATATTCCATTTGAATGAACTCTGTGCCAAAATTCCATGCTGGGTTTTCAACATGTATTCCCAGCCAAGCTGCATCTATTGTCCTCTCTTTGTACAGTTCTGTTTCTGAGAACAGCTTTTCAAAGAATTTGTCTGTTTCTGGCAAGGACTGATAGAAAAAGAACAGGAAATTGAGGTTAGGAACAGGAGATGCAGAGGGGAAAATCAAAGAGCTTTGGATAGAGCTGAACCTCTTTTTCCTTATCATTAGAGTGCATTCTGCCTACTTGTAAAAAACTGCTCAAACATAGGAGTGTGTATGGAAGTTCTATTTCCCTATAAGTCGCATCATCTTTTCTTTGATTCTTTAGCTGAGCAATTTGTGAAGAGGCACATACCCACTTTGATGTAGTAGCTCTCTGTTGCCCACAGGGAGAGTTACATAATCCTATTTGACTGTGTGTGGCTGAAAAATTTGCCCAAAAGCTAAACAAATTTAACTTACCGTATTTTTCAGAGTATAAGATGCACCTTTTTTCCACCAAAAAGAGGCTGAAAATCTGAGTGTGTCTTATACACTGAATACAGCATTTTTTTGCCTATCGAAACCCCGCCCCTTCACCAAAATGGCCGTGCATAGCCTTCAGAATGCTCCTGGGTGCTGGGAAGGGCAGAAATGAGTGAAAAACGGGCCATTTTTTGCTGAATCCCCCCCCCCCCCAGCCCCGGGAGCAGTCTATAAGCCTCCTAAAGGCTATGCATGCCCCCCCCCTTTTTTTAAAAAGCGGGCTTGTTGTTTGCTCGTCTTTGGCCATCTCAACCCTACAAGCCTCTTATGCATACCCTTTTTTTGAAAAAAAATGGGCCCGTTTTCACAAAAAGCAGGCCGTTTTTGCGAGGTCTTGAGAGTGCAAAAACTGTTTTTAAAATTTGCCTGTTCAAAATCTTGGTGTGTCTTATAGTCCGGTGCATCTTATACTCTGAAAAATACGGTAGTTGGAGAGATGGAGACCACCAAGTTGTACCTGGTTTAACAGTGGTCTTCTTTGTCCAGAGTATAGAATAGAATCTTTATTGGCCAAGTGTGATTGGACACACACATAATTTGTCTTTGATGCATATGCTATCAGTGTACGTAAGGAGAATAAAATACATTCATCAAGAATAACACTTAGTGATAGTCATAGGTTACTAATAAGCTATCAAATCGTACTAGGAAACAAATTAAAACAATATAAATTGAAAGATACAAGCAACATGGTTATAGTCCTAAGTGGGAAGAGATAGATGCTAGGAAGGAAGCGAGGAATAATAGTAATACAGTCTTAGTAAATTATTTGACAGCGTTGAGGGAATTATTTGTTTAGCAGAGTGATGGCATTTGGGGAAAAACTGTCCTTGTGTCTAGTTGTTCTGGTGTGCAGTGCCCTATGGCGTCGTTTTGAGGGTAGAAGTTGAAACAATTTATGTCCAAGATGTGAGGGCTCTGTAGTATCTGCTCCACGACAGAAGTATAGTTTTTTCTCAAAATGCTTGAGTACTACAGACTGGATAACTTTTCTCCAAAGACTATAGGAAAGTCCCTGGTTTTGTGAGATGGGTGGCTAGGTAAATTAGACAAATAAATAAAGCAATTGAATGTAACAACTAAAGAGTTTCATTATTATAAGTCTTTGGTCTTGCAAACGGATCTGCTTATTGTAAAAGCTAGGATAACTTATGAAAAGGCTGAATGTTAAACAGCATAAGGCTGAACTTTAACAAATAAGTGATTGTGATGTATGTATGTATGTATGTATGTATGTATGTATGTATGTATGTATGTATGTATGTATTTGTGGATTAAGTATGAATCTCTTATTTTGTGTGTACAGGTCACAAGAAACACTACGCCAATGTATAGAAGTCCTGAAATTATAGATTTGTATTCAAACTTTCCAATTGATGAAAAGCAAGATATATGGGTATGCATTTTCTTTCTGCATTTCGGGGATATTTGTCCCTATTAATTAGGCTTTCTCATTTATTTGGAGAGGTTCGCCTTTTTCTTTTCTCTAATAGACTGTACTAGGTAGTTAATATTAACTTGTTACAATGTATTAACACCATTCAGTGTGCATGTTAAAACTGAAATAAAGAGCTGCAAAATCTAAAATTGGCATCTCAAAAAAACAACAACAACTCAATAGTGTGAAGGAAGCAACATGGGTAAAACCTTAGGAACATAGGAAAGAAGTAAAATACCCTTAGAAATAGCAATATTCCAATCAAACCTCTCAATTCTGTTCCTCTAAGATTTATTCTGCAGACTTAATGCTCATCATCATCGAGGAAGCTGCTTAACCTTTCCTAGGTTTTGCACAGACCACAAACAGGACATCTTCTACCTGGAGGCTTAAACTCTAAATGATATGACACAGAAGGAAAAAGAGATACGGAGGGAGAAAGAAAACCAGCTCAGCATTGCTTTTGAAGATAATTGAATGGAAGGAAACACCCACAGTTCAAACTCAGTAGAATGGACCATGCCAACTCATGTTTGCTTCTGCTTTCCAATTTTTATAGAACTGACTTGTTATTATTAAAACAATTAAAATTAATTACGTTTAACTGAAACAATTAAAAAGCAATAAATGAAATCCAATAGAGTTCATTGTGGGATCAGACCCCAGTGGTTCTCTTTCAGAATAACAGAGTTGGGAGGAACCTTGGACGTCTTGCTTCCTGCTCAGGCAGAAAACCCTATACCATTTCAGATGAATGGTTGTCCAATCTCTTCTTATAAGCTTTCAGGATTGGAACATTCACAACTTCTGGAGGCAAGTTGTTCCACTGATCAGTTGTTCTAACTGTCAGGAAATTTCTCCTTAATTCTAGGTTGGTTCTCTGCTTAATTAGTTTCCATCCATTGCTTTTTGTCATGCCTTCAGATGCTTTGGAGAATAGATTCACTCCCTCTTTTTCTGGCATCCCCTAAGATATTGGAACACTGCTATCATGTCACTCCTAGTGCTTCTTTTCATTACACTAGACAATTCAGTATAATTTAGTTTCATTTCTCTTATGCTCCAAGTAAGATGTTTAATAAAAAATCTCCCTAGGAAGCACCGACGTGAAATTATCAAGAAAAAGAAAATGCAAGAGGATCTAAGGGTGATAAGATTTTTTCTTAGGGTCAGCTGAAAATATTCTGATAAAAGAGAATATATGTATTCCATGAAAAGCTTCCATAAGCAAACTTTATTCAACCATATTGCTACATGACTATAGACAAAAAGACTACCTCACGTGATAAAGTTCCTCTCAACGTTACCACAATAGCTTCTTTTTGATGACCCAAAGCCACAAAGAAAGTTACCTGAAAAATCTGAAAACACAAGAAACAGAGTATAAAAAGCAGCACCCTTCTACGTGTTGGCTTGTTTGATAATCTATTTCCTCCAGTATGCTTTAACAATTGCCTGTAAAACACAAAGGTCCCAATAGTTGATTTAATTATTTCAAAAGACTCCAAAACATAGTAACTTTTTAGACAGTAGTATGCTATTTTTAGGCACCTATTAGATAATCATGCTTGTTGATGAAGCACTTAAATCTCTTATCAGATGCTGAATTGTCTGTCAAATCAGCTCAAAATCTGAAACGACAAAAACTTTAAAAGGGAAGATAGTCATTATTACAATTGATTTGGCTAAACCTTGAATGATTTAGTCTTGTTTGTTTTCTTTTCATCAACTCTTTGTTATTTCCATGCAGGCCTTGGGTTGCATCCTCTACTTGCTGTGCTTTACACAACACCCATTTGAAGATGGAGCTAAGCTTCGAATAGTCAATGGAAAATACTCCATCCCACAGAATGACACAAAATATACTGTGTTTCATGATCTTATACGTAAGTTTCAGACAAAGGCACCAAATCCCTGGAGAAGTGGCATGAAAAGAAGAAGAGCTGATGATTTTGTAGAGAATTTTATGATTTCCTTTTAAACTCATGAATGCATTTGGTTTCCATACCTACAAGTGTATGTGAAAGGCCTCTCTATAGCAGCTATTTCAACCTGCTACTTTTCAAAGACTTGAACATAAATTCTCACCATTCCTGCTTCTTAGTATCCATGCTACAGAGCAGTAATTGGATCCTTTACAACAGTGGTTCTTAACCTTCCCAATGTCGCGACCCTTTAATACAGTTCCTCATGTTGTGGTGACCCCCAACCATAAAATTGGTGTCTCGGTTCCTAAGACCATCGAAAATATGTGTTTTCCGATGGTCTTAGGCGACCCCCTGTGAAAGGGTCGTTCGACCCCCAAAGGGGTCCCAACCCAGAGGTTGAGAACCACTGCTTTACAAGGACAAATCATTTGAAGAGGATAGACTAGAAAGAGCCGGCCTGCTCTTAATTCAGGAAGAAGACTAATACATGCAATAAGATTGTCTTTTTATTGTTTCAGTATAGTTTAAATGTGTGGCTTCATTCTAGCTACTCCCGAGTGCTAGAATTTCAGAGTTACATCATATCAATGATCACAAGTCCTATCGGAAGGCTTTTAACATATGCTGATCTCTTTCTTGCATTGTCTTTAGGTTCTGCTTTGAGGGTGAACCCAGAAGAGAGGCTGTCCATCACTGAGTTTGTCAATCAGCTGCAGGAGATTGCGGCTGCTAGAAATGTAAACCCAAAGTCCCCTATCACAGAGGTAATAGATCCTGTTTGGTGAAACCAGTTCTCTGCTATGTGGCAGCACTTAGTATAGCTTTACTGATCTAAAAATGCTGGGTAGATTTGGACCGAGTTAATAGTCAGATGGTAGAACCCCAGGAACCCCAATAGTAAGTAAGTATGATTAAGAAGAAACCTGTATCATATCATTCATTTGCTTATTTAACAAAATATCATGGATGTATCCATGAAGTCATCAGGAATTGAACTTAAGGATGTTTAGCTTTAGTAAAAGCTTATGGCAGCAGCCATGTTTTTAAATCTGAGCAGCACCTTTTTTAGCTGTCCTCTGTAGTAAGAGGAGCAAGCAAATAACATAACAATGTCATTGGATGGGACAGAATTGGTGGGCAGCTTTTGATATTATTGGGAGGCTTGCAAAACGTTGAGCTTAGATGATGTCATTTTACAAGGCTGTTGGGAATTGCAGAAGAGATAAATACTACGATTGGCTTTTGGGAATGGGAATTGCATAATTCCTTCCCAAATCATCCATTTATTCTGCTCTCTTTCTGCTCCTCCGGCTTATGTTTTCAAAGGTGAAGGAGAAAAGACAAGTTGATGGTGATGATAGAACAGACTATATAAGCCAATCCTTCATTTTTAATAATTTGGCTTAGTGTTTTTCCACATTAATTAAGATTATTGCTTCTTGAATGCTTCATTTAGAGCTTTATATTAAAATCAAAATTTGCCGCAATCCTTGTATTCTATTTTTACAATCAACTAAACATATTTAAAGTGACTCAATATTACTTTTTTGTGTATGCAGATGGACTGTGGGTGGGAAAGAGTGGGAGTATATTTGTGTTCACTCCTGCTGTGATGTTTTTGCCCCCCAGCTTCTTGAACAAAATGGGGGCTATGGGAATAATGCTCAGCCTAAGACATCTTCAGCCTTGGTGCCACAGAACTCAAAACCTGCTGGTCAGCTTAACAATATATATAATGCAGGTATGATGCTTAATGGAATTTTCTTTGTGTATTGTCCAATTCTTAGTGTTTCTTTTAACATTTTTGGCATCTTTCTTAGGTAGCCTTTCTTACAGTATTTGACCATCTCAATTCTTATTTATTTTAGTATTGCTACTAAACTTTTAAGTTTAGACTTTTAAAAGTTTCCCCAAACTTAGAAGTCCTGGTAAGAAATAATAGTAATCAAGCTTTGAACAGAATCATGAATTACTCACCTTCTCATATTGATATCATATTTACAGTTAAGGGCTTAGATTAGGAGACCAGTTCATAGTTTATTCTCAGCCATGGATGTTGACTGGGTAATTTTGGGCCATTCATTCCCTCACATGCCAGACTCCTCTCAAGAGACAAGAAGGGGAAACATTATGAAT
Source organism: Natrix helvetica (assembly GCF_964273705.1). Taxonomy (NCBI): domain Eukaryota; kingdom Metazoa; phylum Chordata; class Lepidosauria; order Squamata; family Natricidae; genus Natrix; species Natrix helvetica. The sequence continues at coordinate 101,931,514 of NC_138552.1, read as the reverse complement.
CTCACCTTGAGCTTCTGAAGGAAAGTGGAATATAAATACAACAAACTTCCAGGTTTGGAATAAACCACAAAATCATAACAAACCACAATAGTTTGGGAAGTTGGAGTAAAAGGGGAGAAAGTGATTCTGTTGGATGTTGAAAATTCAGTCTGATTTTATAGTCATCTTTCTCCGATGAAGAGGTAAAAAGCATATGTAGGTTTTTGAATATTTGTTGTCAGTATAAATTTGAGAACTGATTCCTGGAATATAAACTGTATTAAAAAGGAAAGTTTTGTTTCCTGATTTGTAAGCAAAATATAGGAACTTTCAATTGGTTTCTATCTTTGCCTTAATGGACCTTCAGAATAATTACAATATTATAATTAACATTAGGAATATATTAATTATACTAGTAATATCTCACTACATTTTACATAGTTTACTCTTCAATGTCTTTACACTCTTTCCGTGGAGCAGATTATCTGCACACTTAAACAACAGAGCACCTTAGAGACCAGCAAATGTATGTGTGCATTTGTTAATTTCAGTCAATTCACTGAATCAGATGTATTTATTGATATAGAGCAGTGTTTCTCAAACTTGGCGACTTTAAGTCCTGTGGACTTCAACTCCCAGAATTCCCCAGCCAGCTATGCTGGCTGGGGGATTCTGGGAGTTGAAGTCCACAGGACTTAAAGTCGCCAAGTTTGAGAAACACTGATATAGAGCTTAGTCAAATAGTACATCAGTATTGGCACTGGAGCCTAAAAACCAATAGTGTCTCTAGATGAAATGCCACGGTGGTGCAGTGGTTAGAATGCAGTACTGCAGCTACTTCTGCTGCCTGCCGGCTGCCTGCAATTTGGCAGTTCAAATCTCACCAGGCTCAAGGTTGACTTAGCCTTCCATCCTTCCAAAGTGGGTGAAATGAGAGCCCAGATTGTTGGGGGCAATAGGCTGAAAGCAGTATATAGGTCTAAGTGCTATTGCTATTAGATGGTCCTTCTATTTCCTTCTCACTGATCTTCCGTCTTACCATTGTGTGAGCATTTAAAACATACAGCAGCACTCTGATCCCTGAAGGTAATAGCAGCTGGCTGCCATCTGAAATTGAATGCTTTGTTTATTGCAGCAAATAGTTTTGCAGGACTGTGTTTGCTTCAGAATGTGTGGACTGTCTTAGAAACCATTTGCTGCTTTTCTGTTGAATTATTACAATTGGCCGCTCTTCTTTGTGTTGGAAAATATTGCCTTAATTAAAAGGCACAGACTAAGGTAATAATACATAAACAAAGACGGCAGCTAAAGAGCTCTGCTGAATTTGTTTTTAAATGGAAGTACAATTTAATGCAATTTCTAATGGAAACGTAAGTCTGTTTAGGGGAAAGAATAATGATGATTGCCTGCCTAGGTTATAATGCTGTGTTTTTGGCTTTTAGGGCTGATAGTGGCAGAATGTGAGCAGTCTACTGGTGGGTTTTTTGATATCCTTCGAGGTGGGACGGAAAGATTTTTCACAAATATCAAGGATACATCTTCAAAAGTTATTCAGTCTGTAACCAAGTAAGTAGAAATGTGGCCGTATTGATATTTCCATTCACTGTATTGCAGTTTGCCATTCTCAGTGCAAATGGCATTTTAATGTAGCACCCATTATTTTCCTTTTGGGGTTTTTATTTTATAAGTTACAACCCACTTACAGTCTTGTGGACAGGAACACTTGGAATTCTACTAAGATCAAGAGATGAATCTCTGATCTGAATCCTATCCTTTCCCATGCTTGACTGGGAGAATAGAATTGTTCCCTAATCAGATTAATATTGAAATTAGGAAAAAATTGGAATTCCAATTCTGAAAAATCATAGGGCCAGAATGACCTTATTCATATGTATGTATGCATGTATGCATGTATGCATGTATGCATGTATGCATGTATGCATGTATGCATGTATAAAAAGTCTGGTCTCATGTAAATTAATTTAATTTGTTTAAACCTACTTATTTGTGGTCTAATACCAAGACAATAAATTTTAAAATACCATATGCCACTAAACTCAAGCCCTGTACATAATTTATTGTCTAAATTACATTTAGTGTTCAAATTGTTTGCAAATTTGCTTATAAGTACTTCCTTACTCAGTTGATACCTGATCTTTGAACATTCTTAAGTACAGTAAAATTTTCTCTGAAAAAATTAATAAGACATACTGTAATTTGTCTATAGGGTTTGACTTTTTGGACATCCTATATGTATGTATAATAGATGATAGATAGATAGATAGATAGATAGATAGATAGATAGATAGATAGATAGATAGAGATAGATAGATAGATAGATAGATGATAGATAGATAGATAGATAGATAGATAGATAGATAGATAGATAGATGATAGATAGATAGATAGATAGATAGATGATAGGTAGGTAGGTAGGTAGGTAGGTAGGTAGGTAGGTAGGTAGGTAGATAGCCCATTAATACATTAACCATAGTTTCTTGACATTTTTTTTAAAAAATATTTATATCCCTCCTGTATTATTTTTACCAGTAACACTAAGCAATGAACAAGTGATAGAAAGAAAGTGGTAACTTTAAATTATTACTAGGAAAGCCCAGGAATGTTAGATCTTGAAGCAGAATTGCCATAGCGTATATTTCAAATGTGGCCTTTCCTTTGAAGATTATAAAAAAGACACACTAGACAATAAGCCAAATTTAGCCCCCAAAACTCTAAATTTTAGATCGAGGAAAAGAGTGACTTCCCATTCATTAAATATGCCCAAATTTTGGCAGCAAAATCTTAGCATGGTCAGGTGATACAGATTACTCTCTTCGAATTTCATAAACTGAAAAAAATTAAAACACCTTTTTTTGTATATTACATTGCATTACATTACTTCTTTCCAATTACAGTGGAATTCTTTTTAAAAATATTTCTTTTATTTCAGTTGTTTTTACTGCATGTTTAACTGTCATTTGAGAATTATCCTTAATGCTTAAAACCTGTTAAATGGACTTTAAACTAGCACACACCTAGTTTACATGTGAAAAATGACTAAAATCCAGTCAAATTATTCCCTTATGCATTGCAATTACATCACCGATGGTGTGTTCAAAGTGGCAAGGATATGAGGAATCATAGCTGAGATTTGCTGAACACAGGACTGTCAAACTAGCTGGCTTTCCAGTTGGAATCTTTCCCCAGTTACTAAAGCTATAGAATCATACTGTAAGGCTCAATATAACATTATTAATGGTCCCAAACTCTCATTCATTTATTCAGTGAAGCTATGCTTCATTTCTAATCTAGTTTTGGATCTAGCTCACATGTTAGATGTTAGATAAGACAGTAGTGACCATTCAAGGGTTGCTCTGTTCTGTGTCGCCTTAGCAACTCATAGTTTCTAAATCATGTGAGGCTGTGTCAATCATTCTTTCTTTCAGTTATTGTCTGAGAAGAAGTGGGGGCATGGGAACAGAGAGTTCAGAGTGACCCATGTGATGTTTCTTTTCCAAAAAATGCCAAGACGGGATAGGGAGTAGTGAGATGGATTTGCATTTTTTTTTTTAGATCTGCTTTTTTGCGTTTGTTTTATTGTAATACTTTTTTTAAACAATAGCTGGTGTACAAGTGAAATTGAATTAATTAAATCCGTGATTGTGTTAGCCTGTTTTCTCCTAAAGCTGAGTAAAGTTCTTTAGTTTACATTTTTGCCTTTGCTCTAGACCAGGATTTTCATGGGGAAGAGGTGAGTTTTCAAATACCTGTAATGGTTGCCATGGTAAATCTGACCAATCACAGAAGCCTTGTATGACAGATGATAAACAGACACCAGGATTGGAATTATTCACTGTTTTATTTTCTAAATCTGACCAGAGGATCTATAAGTTACTCATACAGTGATTTGCTTTGCTGCATGCTAACTTCCCATTACATTTTTTTTAATGAAGGGCAAAGAACTGGACAAAATGCTGGATAAGCTATAGGTGGCACACTGTCACTCATTGATCTTAGATAGCACATTGGAGACCAGGTTTTAAAGTTTCTGTGATCTGTAGATCATTCATGCCCCTACAAATAATTGAATGAATGAAGATTATATTCTAATAGCATATTCTCGAGTGCCATCTTTTCTGTTATATTCAGTGTTTTTTTTTGTTATTATTATTATCATCTCTTTTATTCATTAAACATGAAACTCAGCCAACTGAACATTTAAACATGTATCACATTTTTATTATTTATTATTTATCATATTATTATTTTATTATTGTTATTTAATTGATTCAGAAATATCCTTGTGCTGTCCTGCATTCTGTGAACTGAAGTATTGTTGCTTGGTGTGACTTCAATATAAATCAATTACTCTTTGCACGTCTGATGGTCAGATCAATGGTTAATTGCTCTAGAGAAATTGTTTGTATATATAGGTTTTGATGATAACGTAATGGTCCTCTTAAAAGAAAAGGATGGGAACTTCTGTTATTTAGAGAGCAGCAAAGAAATCTATAACATTTTCAGTCTTATCAATCTCTTGATATGGTTTTATCTTAAATGTACAATTGCAAACTTGGAATGAAATAATACAACTTATTTGGGACCCCGAAGGTTAAAGAATTCATCATAGTTTCAAAGAGTCTTATGGACTTTTTTGAATCTTAGGTAGTCCAATATGTGACCGGTAGCTTTTGAAGGGTAACTACTGTATTGAACAGATTAGTGGGAGAAAGAAGCAAAGACCTCCATCTCGGGGTTAATGTATAGGAACAGTTTTCACATAATTTAAAGTCTTCATGCATTTTTACGCAAGGAAGAAATAACTAGTTAGACTGGGAAAAGAATATACTTCTTCCTCTGCTGTTCAGCAGCCTAATCTGAGGAAAAGTTTATGAAACTGATGTATAGGGAGATTCAGGTCTAGTATTCTGGATGGATTATGACATCAGGATTGGGCTAACCAATCATAAATCAGTTAACCCACATACTGTTCCATGATGTCATTCTGTTGGTGGCCTGGAACCAAGACAATGGTTCAGTGTCACTGAGACCTCAAAATAGCTCACTTAGTTTTTTAGGTTTTCCTTTTTGCTAGTCACTCAGTGCTTGAATGCTAGCAGCTGTACACTGTTTGAGGGAATTCTCATTGGGATGGACTGGAACCGTTTCTTCCAAGCGGGGCCTTTCCTGGGCAAGGTGAAGGACCTCAGGAAATATTTTGTCACACTTCATGGGTTGATATTTCTGATGGTTCTGTCATTTGGGTAGTGACAGTGGGGGAAAACATTCCACTTTAGGGGGAAAATATACATTTACTACCAGTGCTGTATTTTAGTTGGTGCTTTGTAGTTTGAGCCACAGGATAAGATTTGACAGTGCCAGAACTCAATAGTCACGGATCTTTAAATATTGACCACCTAATTCACTCCGATATAGTGAAATTAATTTTTGCAAAAAAAATTAGGAAACACAATCAAGGATTTTACTAAACTGACAAAATGATCCTGTTAGCTTCTTTATTGCTCACATGGGAATATGTGTGCATGCTTATCCTAACACAGGGATGTTATTTCCACTGTTATAGGGTATCTTTTATGTTTATTCAAGTTCCAAAGAATGACATGTATCCAGCAAAGTTAGTGGTCTGTGCTTTCTTAATGGCTGTTCTATTATACAATAGAGCAAAGTCTGTCCACTTGCATATTATATATTAACTTACATTTTGAATCCCCCAAAATGGGCTTTTCTGAAAATAATTTGATTTTTTTTAAGCTAATGATCAGATATTTTGGAACATATTCTGGCTGGGAAATCTATAAGTAGTACTCTTAACATAACAAGAAAGCAGAAGGCTGAGGAAATTTGTGGTATATAATGAGAGATAACATAAATTATTGGATTGGAATAGTTTGTTTGTATCTTCTAAACATTTGTAACTTGAGCGAAGCATTCTTAGCTGGAAATAAGCAGCATTTTAATTGGTAGAAATTACAAATAAACATGAAAAATTACTGTATCTCACAAAATACGAGCAGTATTTATGAAAATAGTCAACTAAGTCTGGAAAGAATTGTGAGCATTGTCTCTCACCCACATCAATGGTTCTTGTTATTCATAGTGGTACCCATCCAACGTAATGTAGGCTAAAGCATTTGGGACAAGGAAAAACAAAAGCAAAGTTTGATTTGGAGAGTTCAGGTTTTTTTCATCTTTACTTTGTTTTTTGGGTGACTTCAGTTTTGTTTTGTTTTGTTTTATATTTTGATTTTGTGTTTGATGCTTCTTTCCTTGCCCATTTTCCCCCATTGCTTTTCGTCATTCCATACTCATTTCCCTTAGCAGCCCAAGGTAAATATTTCTTCAGTGTGTTAGTATTTGTATTGTGTGTGCATGCTAGCAGCCAATATGAAACTACAAAAAGTTTTCCAAACTCTCAAGTTTTACCTGTGCCTTGTGATCTCTGCTCATTGTTTTAGCACATGCATAAAACATGTATGCAGACTTATAACCTTATGAATTAAGACATTACCATTAGGTAATTAGTTACATTTATAGGTAGTATATTTTTGGTACATGTGTATCTTTAGAGTTTCTTTTTTCATCAGTCCACCAAATTGCTATATCTCATATTTCTGGCTGGGTTTTTTTTTCTCCTCCAGTAGGGACGCAGATAGTAGGAAGCAGAATATTGTCACTGAAATCTTGATTTCTTAATTTCTCTGTTATTTTTAGAACTTGAAAGAATGGGGCTGTATTTTTAGGGATATGTGTAGCCAGCTAAAATAGCCTCTGTGAACTATGTTAAGTTGAATTAACCCATTCAAACGAAAACCGTTCTCTGAAAGGCATAATTCCAGTAAATGTATTACAACAACTAAATTGAAAATGCACACACTGTATAATGAGCTCCAGGTGGATTGTTACATGGCCAGATCTCCCCAAAATGGGGGGGGGGGGGGTTGTTGCAAACACTAAAGAATAAATAAAAATGGCTCCATGTATAAAACTGTGGCTTTGGTATCCAGTCCTAACGAAAAATTTAAGCTAGTGCATAAATATCAAAACTCCCATTTAACTTACCATATCTTTATTACATAGGATAGGGAAGGGAAATTGATACCCCAAGGGCTTGCTGGGTTCTTGCCCTATTTTGCACACAGTGCTATTCAGACCAAACTAAGAATCCACTGACTTGGATTGACTCACATCCATTGTGTGAAATGTGATCCTCATAACCATTGTTAGGGGGATTCACAAAATTGGTCAAAACTGTGGTGATGCAGTGGTGAGAATACAGTACTGCAGCTACTTCTGCTGACTGCCAGCTGCCAGCAGATTGGCAGTTCGAGTCTCATTGGCTCATGGTTGACTCAGCCTTCCATCCTTCCGAGGTGGGTAAAATGAGGATCCAGATTGTTGGGGGCAGTATGTTGACTCTGTAAACAGCTTAGAGAGGTCTGTAAAGCACTGTGAAGTGGTATATACAGGTGAAACTCGAAAAATTGGAATATCGTGCAAAAGTTCATTTATTTCAGTAATGCAACTTAAAAGGTGAAACTAATATACGAGATAAGACTTATTACATGCAAAGCAGGATAGTTCAAGCCGTGATTTGTCATAATTGTGATGATTATGGTGTACAGCTCAGGAAAACCCCAAATCCACCATCTCAGAAAATTAGAATATTACATGCAATCAATAAAACAAGGATTGTACATAGAACAATATCGGACCTCTGAAAAGTATAAGTAAGCATATGTACTCAGTACTTGGTTTGGGCCCCATTTGCAGCAATTACTGCCTCAATGGCATGGAAGCTATCAGCCTGTGGCACTGCTGAGGTGTTATGGAAGACCAGGATGCTTCAATAGCGGCCTTCAGCTCTTCTGCATTGTTCGGTCTCATGTCTCTCATCTTTCTCTTGGCAATGCCCCATAGATTCTCTATGGGGGTTCAGGTCAGGCGAGTTTGCTGGCCAATCAAGCACAGTAATCCCATGGTTATTGAACCAGGTTTTGGTGCTTTTGGCAGTGTGGGCAGGTGCCAGGTCCTGAAGTGTGGGCAGGTGCCAGGTCCTGATGAAGCACATTGGAGCAACACCAGCAGATGACATGACTCCCCAAATCAACACAGACTGTGGAAACTTCATACTGGACTTCAAGCATCTTGCAATGTGTGCTTCTCTATTCTTCATCCATACTCTGGGTCCTTGGTTTTCAAATGAGATGCAAAAGTTGCTCTCATCAGAAAAGAGGACTTTGGACCACTGAGCAACAAGACTTTGGACCACTGTGCTTCATTAAGTCCAGGGTCAACGCAGCCGTCTACCAGGAGATTTTGGAGCACTCCGTGCTTCCTTCCGCAGATGAGCTTTATGGGGACGCTGACTTCATTTTCCAGCAGAACTTGGCACCTGCCCACACTGCCAAAAACACCAAAACCTGGTTCAATGACCGTGGGATTACTGTGCTTGATTGGCCAGCAAACTCGCCTGACCTGAACCCCATAGAGAATCTATGGGGCATTGCCAAGAGAAAGATGAGAGACATGAGACCGAACAATACAGAAGAGCTGAAGGCCGCTATTGAAGCATCCTGGTCTTCCATAACACCTCAGCAGTGCCACAGGCTGATAGCTTCCATGCCATGCTGTACTGAGGCAGGAATTTCTGCAAAAGGGGCCCAAACCAAGTACTGAGTACATATGCAGGTTTATACTTTTCAGAGGTCCGATATTGTTCTATGTACAATCCTTGCTTTATTGATTGCATGTAATATATTCTACTTTTCTGAGATGGTGGATTTGGGGTTTTCATGAGCTGTACGCCATAATCATCACAATTATGATACATCATGGTTTGAACTATCTTGCTTTGCATGTAATAAGTCTTATCTCATATATTAGTTTCACCTTTTAAGTTGCATTACTGAGGTAAATGAACTTTTGCACGATATTCTAATTTTTCGAGTTTCACCTGTAAGTCTAAATGCTATTGCTATTGAGATTATTAGTGTCTCAAAAAGTGCTAATTAAGGTGTTCTAGGCGTAGGCCAGCCAACGGCTTCTTCCAAATAGTTTCAATTAAATGCCCATAATTCCCAGACATTCCCATTATCCTTCACCTATGTAGTCCGTGTCCTGTTGCAGGAAGAATTTTGCTCAGTCCATCGCTTTGCTGTGAAGCAAACTGGCAAGGAGATCACAGATCTGTTGGTAGCCCATATTAAAGGAAGATGGAAATCCTGAGCATAAATGTGGAAGGCAGACTTGAAATAGCTGGTTAAAGAATTTGTCACTTTTGTGTGTGGATGTGGTGTTTTGTTTAACTTCTCTAACTTACTAAAACTGTTTTTCAAACCTAAAAATGCTATCCTCTTAAGGAGTCTTAAAACCATCTGTGCCAACCTAAACTTATTTTCTGCATATAATATTAGTTATCTTTCTGCTCACTGCTTGAGACTGATTTACCATTATGCCCCACTGCATAATTGACCGTTATTTTGTAGACTCTACTTCATTAAAGCTAACCTGTGTATTGCACAGCCTAATACCTTTACTGCAGGTAGTCCTCAACTTATGACCACCATTGAGCCCAAAGTTTCCATTGCTAATCGAGACGGGTGAGTGGTTGTTAAGTTAGCAACACGGTTGTTAAGTGAATCTGGCTTCCCCATTGACTTTGCATGTCAGAAGGTCGCTAAAAGGAATCGCATGACACACTTCAAACCTCACAAATATGAGCCAGTTGACAAGCATCCTAATTTTGATCATGTGACTATAGGGGGGATGCTGCAATGGTCGTAAGTGTGAAAAACAGTCATAGCAAGTCATTTTTTTCAGTGCCATTATAACCGCAGACAGTCACTAAACGAAAGGTTGTAAGTTGTAAGTCGAGAACTACCTATACTACTCTACTTCTTCCTCCTGCTCCTCCTTTTTCCCTCTGTGCTACTGGAGGATCAAAAGCTCTGTACTGTTGTGTCTTGAAGGACTTTTTTTGCTGTTGATGTAATAACAAACTAGACTATTAATTTCCCAGAGATTTGATACAATCTAGGAAGAGGAAACCTGTAACCCTCCGGATGTTACTGAACTATAATTCCCAGCATACCTCATCAATGAGCATGCTATGGGAATACATATATACAGTTGTAGTTACCAATAGCTGGACAGGTGCAGATTTCTCCTGAAGAGAATATTCCTCCCCCCCTCCCAGCCTGAAAACAATTAATTTTGCAAAGCCTATTATCTAAGACAGTGATCAGGATCCTTCAGCTTTGAGATCATTGTTTTTTCTCAAAAGAAGAGAAATCCTTTAATAATGGTTCAGGCATTTAAGCTGCCATTTACAGTGTGTGTTAACCAGGGATATTCTAGATTCTTTAGTTTATCTCCCATAGTTCAGATATTTGAGAATCACATTTGTGACTCTCTCTTGGGGATAGGGAGGTCTTGTTTTGATGAACAAAAAGCCAGTACAATTTAATAAGCCACTTGGAAATAATCGTCTGTTGAACCTGTCACTGCGTTAAATGTTTGCTAGCCGAACTGAACTGAAAGAGTTATTGCGTAGGTCATAAGGTTTTATCAGCAAGTGATGTATTGCGCATACTCATCACACATTCCAGAGACTTCTCCCTTTTGATTTTTGTTCATCTGCCAGGAAGCTGGGAGACAAATTGCTTTTGCCAAAATGTAACAATTAGATAGATTTGTTTTATTTCCTTATTTCTTATTTTTGTATTAAAAGTTTGTTTTTCATTAGAACACGTTTTCGGGTTTTATTTTCATTTTTTCGCTTCTTGAAGAATATGCCTGTTTGGAAAAGCCGCGGTCTAAGCCTCATTAGTTCAGGGTGAAATATTTCCTCTGACAGAACCGACTTACATTCTAACTTTTAACTTGAGTTTTTTTTTTTAATATCTATTTCAGTTACGCAAAAGGAGATTTGGATATATCATACATTACATCCAGAATTGCTGGTATGTATGATTACTAACATTTCATTAAACATGGTTTTCTTTAAAAGCAGATGAAATATATTGAGTTCGGCCCTGACTGTTTCTTTTTCTTCCTTTCTCCTTTCGTTCTCTAGTGATGTCATTTCCAGCGGAAGGTGTTGAGTCTGCTATAAAAAATAACATTGAAGATGTGCGGCTGTTTTTGGACTCCAAACATCCTGGACGCTATGCTGTCTACAATCTGTCTCCAAGATCATATCGGCCTTCCAGATTTCACAACAGGGTTTGTAAAGCAGTATTACTTTACTTTAAAGCGCTCGATGGCACAGGACCTAGGTATTTGCGGGATCGCATCCTGCCCCATACATCCCTTCGGCCGATTCGCTCTCACAGAGAGGGACTCCTCCGGGTGCCGTCCACTAGGCAGTGCCAGTGGGCGACGCCCAGGAGCAGGGCCTTCTCTGTGATGGGCCCGACCCTCTGGAATGACACACACCCCCCCCCGATATCAGAATAACCACCGATCTCTGCTCCTTCCGTAAGAAGCTTAAAACCCACCTGTTCAATTTAGCTGGCCTGGCCTAATCCCAGTTTAGTCCCTCAAGTCTGTATTTTAAATTTTTAGGGGTGAGTTTTTAGGTTGTTTTTAATTTTTATCACTTTGTACAGCCTATTGTTTAATTTGATTTTACGGGAAGTTAAGGGTATTTATTTTTATATACGGTTTTTATTGAGATGTCTGTACACCGCCCCGAGTCCCTTCGGGGAGAGGGGGCGGTCTACAAATCTAATAAAACTTAAACTTAAACTCCATTGTGTTTTGTGCATGGCAGTATTGCACGTTTCATTGTACACCTTCCTCGCCTTGGTGGGGAGAACAGTGAGAGTGTTTATAGTATCAAAGAAGAATCTTCAAGCTGACTTCCAACCATCAGTAAAGCCAAAACTTTTTTTTAGCTTGAAGGCTTTGTTCAATCTTAAGGGACTGCAAAAGGAAGAAGGGATTGTCAGTAAAATGCAGCTGGATCAAAAGAAGGAAGGAATATTTCATAAAGTGAACACATAAATAGACAAGGACAGTGGATACGGCAGTTACTGCTAGATGTTTCCAGAAGATCTATTGAGCAAGATATGAAATCATTTACAGACAGAACAACATACACCCTCACACCAGTGGTGGGTTCCTACCGGTTCAGCCAAACCACTAGTGGTTTAGCAGGCTGGGTGGCTGGAACCGGTAGTGACCCAGGCCTGCCACGCCCCCGAACCGGGTGGTGGGCGGCGCCATCTGGTTTTTCACTTCTGCGCATGCGCGGAACAATTTTAATTGCACTGCAAGTATAGTGCACTGCAATGCCCTCGCACACGAGCGAACTGGCAGTAGGGCCTAGCGGAACCCACCCCTGACTCACACATATTTTTGCCTCTAGTAGTAGCATTTCTTTTTTAAAATAAAAGCCTTCACAAGAATTTGTGTATGTTTGTATTCTACCAGTTTTAATACTTTGAAATTAAGAAAAAGACCATTCAAAATAGCAGCAAATCTTTTTCAAAAGGTTAATGGATTTGATTTTATAAAACTTATGCATAGGTTCTAAGTGCATATCATTTTATATATATGCTTCTTAATTCTGAACTGCAATCCCTTCCAAGCTATTTCAGTGCCATTCTCTCCTGCTGAATTTTAGTGATAAATGAAGTGATATGGGGTTCTCTGAAGCTTTGGGATGGCGAGGTGGAAGCACATACAGGCTGTGAGCTACCCTCACTGTTGTGACCCAGCAGGATCCTTTGCAGCTGCTGAGTGACTCAGATAGCGACGAACCTTATGAGTTGGCTATGGAGGAGGTGGAGGACCCTGGGCAGTGTTCAGACGCAAAGCAGGGACCAGAGAGGCTGGTTGGCCACCAGCAGGCGCCTGAGGCATGGAGCAGTGGGGAAGATCGGAGGGAGTTTGTCCCTGACAAAAGATTGAGGAGGGCGGAGAAACGAAGGCAACAGCTGCTCTGGAGACAAGCTCCTAAAAGATAATGAAGCTCAGGTGGTTGGGGCGTGGCCCCTCCCAAGAGCGTATATAAGACGGGACTTTGGGAGGAAGGTTTTGCAGGACTCAACCGCTCGTAACAGTATTGAGGAACGTCTGTCTTGTCTGTCTTGTATTATGTTCTGTTTGATTTGGGTTGCTGCCAACTATTCTTGCATGTGATTCTTGTCTGGGTTTGCAGCCAACAGAGTTGTAATCTTTGTGATTAAAAAGTGGCAAACAGTCAAGCCTGTGTCGGTGTTCATTACCGGACAGAGGGGGGTCAGAACACCTTGGATAAGCTCTTCATAATATTGGATATTGGAGCTTGGATAAGCTCTTCATAATATTGAAACTTGCTGCAAGAAAATGTGATGCCTTTGTGAGATTTTTACCAGGTTCCCAGAAATTACTCCCTGCATTCAGGATTTGCAGAATATTCTCTTTCAGAGACAAAACATTCCAAGGATCACTCAACAAGAGTGTTGTTCCTCCTCCAGACCGTGCTGATCTGGCTCTTCTGGAGATGAGCTGTCAGTTTTTTTGGAAGTAAAGATTTCAGATATGATTTTGCAGCACCCAAATCATCACATGCCAGGAATCCATAAGAGGAAGTGTATTGCCATCATATCCTGTTTACACATTTAAATTGGCTGCTAGCCCTGCGATGGACTAGATGAACTTGTATTCTGCCCTAGATGTGGTGCTTTTTGCCTTCTTGCCATGATGCTTCAGTTTCAGTGTCTGGAAATAGTCGGCAATGGATTTAGCGCAGCATTGTAAACAAATCATTTAAAATCTGAAGGAGATTTCAAAAAGCCAATTTTGGTGATGCAATTTAATTATATTTTTAAAAAACTCTTTTAAGAGAAATAGATAGCAATAGCACTTAGACTTATATACTGCTTTACAATGCTTTACAGCCCTCTCTAAGTGGTTTACAGAGTCAGCCTATTGCCTCCAACAATCTGGGTCCTCATTTTACACACCTCAGAAGATGGAAGGCTGAGACAGCCTTGTGCCTGGTGAGATTCGAACTGCCAAATTGAAGGCACTGGCAGTCAACAGAAATAGCTTGCAGTGCTGCACTCTAACCACGTGGCTCATCCAGTTAGCTTATTGTCGTTTAAACCTATATCCTAAAGAACCTAAAAGGACTCTCTTTCTGTAATTTTGTAGACACAGTTAATATTCTTGCATTATTGCCCTTTTTATCTTTTCCCTTTAATCCTTTCATTCTGAAGTTTCCAAAACGATGAAGAGTGGTCACAATGTACAATTTGTTAAGGGGAAAAACAAGTACCAGTTGCATTGGATTAGCATTGTTAAATGAGATCATGCCCCAGTTTGTTTCCGGAGGCGGGAGGGGGGGCTTGATTGCTTCTGTGGGACAGATTATATTGAAGGCTTGGCATTTTATTTTTTAAATGTGATAATAGTTGGCAGTATATTAGATTTAATAAATCACAATATTCCCTTAACAGGTATGTGAATGTGGTTGGCCGGCAAGGCGAACGCCAAACCTTCAAAATCTTTATGGCATCTGTAAGAACATGCATTCATGGCTGAAGCAAGATCCCAAGAATGTTTGCATTGTGCACTGCCTTGTAAGTAATGTTGAGCTTCGCTATGCACACTGGTCTGAAATAAATTACAGGTAGTCCTTGACTAACAACAGTTCATTTAGTGACTGTTCACAGTTACAACGGCTCTGAAAAAAAGTGAGCTATGATCTGTTTTCACACTTAACGACCATTGCAGCATCCCCATGGTCACGTGATCAAAATTCAGATGCTCATATTTATGACCGTTGCGGTGTCCTGGGATCATGTGATCCCCATTTGCGACATTCTGACAAGCAAAGTCAACGGGGAAGCCAGATTCACTTAACAACTGTGTGACTAACTTAACAAATGCAGTGATTCACTTAACAGCTGTGGAAGGAAAGGTTGTAAAATGGGGCAAGATTTGCTTAACAACTGTCTTATTTCGAAACAGAAATGTTGGGTTCAATTGTGTTATAACCTGTACTCTTTTAAAATTCACCATGAATAGCTTGGGAATGTCCTAAAACCATAAAGCAATATATATTGGGAAGATATATACACCATGACGTAGATCTAAGATTTTAATTCAATGCTAAATATTTAAAATAGGGGGAGGAATGATTTCTTTTTGGTTGCTGTAGTTCAGGCATTGGTGAGGATGAAGAGTATGTGGCTGTACCAAGTCTAGTTTTAATGTACTCTTGTTTTAATGTAGATGTATTTTTAATATCTGTAAGCCATCCAGAGTTACCTTATGGTAAGATTGGCCAATAACTTTTATTTATTTATTATTAGCGTTTATATACCGCCCCCTCTCCCGAAAGGGACTCGGGGCGGTGTACAGTCCGTACCAAAGTACAACAGATTAAAACGTAGAAATAACTATATAAATACATGTATAAGAGGAGGGTAAAATATAAATAGGTAGGTGGGTGGGTGGGTAGACAGATGGATGTGGTATCCTGGTATGACAGTTCTTTCCCCTCCCAGCCTGGATCATTTTTGCCAAACTACAGAACTGATACCTTAGCAGAGGAATTTTGAAATCATGATACCATATGGCAGGCACATGAGCAAAAATAGGCAAACAAAATTGTTAGCAGATTGAGGAACCTCCTTTATAATAGGAATCTGGAGAGTTTGAAATCAGCTATTTATAGGAGTATATGTGCAGGAGAGAAAGTTGGCTGAGAGAACATTCTTCCCCATAATATTAAATCTTGTGTCTAATTCAGATTTTCATATATACTGTAAATGCATTTCTTCAAGGCAACCCTAGTTTTAGCAGTGGGTTTGGAAAATAACCTTGAGATTTTCTTGTTGTTAGTTGCGAAGTCGTGTCCGACCCATCGTGACCCCATAGACAACGTTCCTCCAGGCCTTCCTGTCCTCTACCATCCTCTGGAGTCCATTTAAGCTCAGGCCGACTGCTTCGGTGACTCCATCCAGCCACCTCATTCTCTGTCGTCCCCTTCTTCTTTTGCCTTCAATCTTTCCCAGCATTAGGCTCTTCTCCAGTGAGCCCTTCCTTCTCATTAGGTGGCCAAAGAACCTTGAGATCATGGTCCTTATTTTCTCAGTCTGCAGATGAGGAAATTGATAGGCCTTTTCTCAGCTATATTAAATCAAGTCAAATCTTTTGCTGCGGTCAAGGATCAGTAATAGGTGCAATTCAGCAACGGTTTGATGGAGGTGGTGGTGAATGGGGAGTGGGATACGGATAGATGAGAAATTCACAGAAAAGGGAAGACATATTTTTGCCAAGAGTGAAATCACATTTTGTTTGATTTTCAATAATTCCCCTCTTTGATGGGTCTGTGCTTTTTCATAGGACGGAAGAGCAGCATCCGCAGTCGTGGTCTGTTCTTTCTTATGTTTCTGTCGCCTCTTCACCACAGCTGAAGCTGCTGTTTATATGTTTAGTATGAAACGTTGTCCTCCCGGCATTTGGCCATCGCATAAGAGGTACGTTGCTTGCTTAAAGACAAACCTTGATATATATATTTTTTGGTAAAATTTTCAAAGTGGTAGTAAGCTGTAATCGGATCAGTGGAGTGTGTCTTCTTACAAAGGCATTTGGTTCCTCAGCAAGATGTTTTTATAATTGTAGCATTGGTGTTATCGTTAAACAATTTAATTTAGGTCAGTTTCCATTTAAAGCGTTCCTGCAAACCCAGTACAGGTGCCCGGCCTGACTGGATTTTTTCATTTCCCCTCCTTTTTAGTTTAATATCCCGCCAACCTTTTCATTGCCCATCGTTTTTTAACATTTTATTTGTTTATTTTAATTGAAGAAAAAATAGAAATATGGCCACAATAAAGTCAAAGCTGTTGTATGCAGACTGGAAAATGGCTGACATCCCCTACCTCATTTGGGTTTTAAACATGGTGTCTGTCATGTCATTTTCTGCAGGATGAATGACTTAACTGACACCTGACTGTCCCAGATTCATACAACAAACCAAACAATGATTAAGGAAATTTAATTCCTGATAAATTGGCTATTGTGGCCTGCAGTTTAGACATTTTTCCTTAACCATAGCTCGACTTTACTCTGGGCTCATGGCAGCATGCTAAACTTAACCACAGGAGATATAATACATTGTGCGAACCTGTTCATTCTACAAGATTGCAATGACTGCTTTTCCTGTTTTCAGCTATTGAAAGTTCCTTGTTTTCGTCTGTCATTCAAATGCTGCCTTACTATGCTGATAAAGTTCACGCCTTTTAAAATGTATTTAGATTTCTGAATATGTTTTGAGGCCGCTGATATTTATTTATTTAATGAATTTATATTGTTGCCTATTCCCCTCAAGGCGGCTTACAGAATTAAAGACCACGCTTAAAACAATAAAAACTAACAAAAAGAATCAAATAAATTAATCAAATTAATATAGTATAATATAGCAAAATCACCCCCCCACACTTCCCACCCACCCTGCCCCAGCGACAACAGATCACTTGAGCCATTTAATGGGCTTCATTCCGCTATGGGTTTCCCAGGCCTGCTGGCAGAACCAGGTCTTCAGCGTCTTCCGGAAGGGTATTAGAGTGGGGGAATGATGTTCCAAAGAGAGGGAGCCACCACGGAGAAGGCCCTTCTTCTGGGTCCCACCAGGTGCATGTCCCTCAGGGATGGGACCCGCAACATTCCCTGCCTCCCTGCTCTGGGTCGGGTAGATGTGACCGGCAAGAAACTGTCCCTCAGATAACCTGGTCCCAAGCCATGAGAGGCTTTACAGGTGACAACCAGCACCTTGAATTGCACCCGGAAGCAAATCGATAACCAGTGCAGCCCCCGCAGGAGAGGTGATACATGTGCACACTGGGGTCTGCACAAAATCATGTGGGCCGCTACATTTTGCCCCAACTAGAGCTTTCGGATGCTCTTCAAGGACAGCCTCATGTAGAGCGCGTTGCAGTTGTCAATACGGGAAGTAACTAGGGCATGAGTGACTGTGAGTAGGGACCGTTGGTCCAGGAAAAGGCATAACTGGCACACAACCTGCAGTTGCGCAAAGGCCCTCCTGGCCACGACTGCCACCTGCTCTTTGAGCAGGAGTTATGAGTCCAGGAAAACCCCTAGATTACGCACAGGGTCTGTTTGGGGTAGTGCCACCCCATCCAAGACCAAAGGTGGCAATTCTCACTGCCACCTTTGGTCCCCCTCGGGGAGAGGGGGCGGTTTATAAATTTAATAAACTTTAATAAACTGAACTGAGCCAACGAACCCCAAACCCAGAACCACTCCGTCTTGCAAAGATTTAGTTTCAACCCATTGCTCCCCATCCAACCCCTAACAGCCCGCAGGCACTGCAAGATGGGGGACACGGCATCACTTAACTCACCATGGGATGAGATATACTTTACATTGATAAAAAGTTTGAACATAGAGGTATGACAAAGTACAAAAAGAAGGAATATAATAATAAAACTGCAGAGATTGTGACAGACCCATAAGCCTTACTAAAAGCACGTGTTCCTCAAACATTGTTCAGCTACATATTTAGACATGTCTTTAGGGCATAGGAAGCCAGTATGATCATTCATGGCTGACCCAGCTACATAACAAATGATCCATTAATGATAAACTTAACTTTTTTTGTAAAAAACAACAACAGTTGTTTCTTAGTATGTGTTTACTTGGTCACTTAAACTAAATATGGAAAACACTCTTGTGGTTCAGCCATTGGTCTATAGGTTTAGCCATTCCCTTCCAGCTATGCTGGCTGGAGAATTCTGGGAGTTGAAGTCTACACATCTTCAAGCTACCAAGGTTGAGAAACACTGATCTATGGCAAGCATGTCTCCCAGTGATTGGATTATACAAACTGAAAGAAGATGGCTTTATTCTTCTCAGAGTATCTGTGTTACAATACTGTTTAACTACGTAAAGCATAAGAGTAGTAGGAGAAAGAATACTGCCTTTGCACACTTACTGATGATATGTATGCTTGAAGCTGTATTGCATTGACTTGGCTCATGCAGCCTTCTTTGACTGTATGCATTGATTATGTTCTTGTGCGCTCCCAGATATATTGAATATATGTGTGACATGATGGCGGACGAGCCCATCATTCCTCACAGCAAGCCAATCCTCATAAAGTCAATCAACATGACTCCAGTTCCTCTCTTCAGCAAGCAGCGCAATGGCTGTAGGCCTTTCTGTGAAGTTTATGTCGGAGATGAAAGAATAACCACTACCTCACAAGAATATGATAAAATGAAGTAAGTGGGATTTCTTGACAGCCACCATTTTGTCTCTTGCAGTGATGTGATCCAGGGTGGGGAGGACATCCATTGGTGCCTTAATATCAAACATAGCTTTGTGGCTGACATAGTGAATTAGAGTTGGCTATCAGATACAGGTACTAATTCGTGCAATGACTATTTTATTAGATATTTTATTTGATTATTGTGCGGAAAGGCTCCCTGGATTGATTCATATTAAAAGCATCCCTGTCTTCAATTTATGAAGTAAAAGATGAACATAAAGGAGATAAGGGGAAGAAGAAGAAGAGAAATCCCAGAGTTCTGAAGGTTGGAAAGAAAAGGAAAAGTTGGAATTTTATCAAGGCTGGTGGACTGGCTTTGTTCACTACCTTCCCCTGCTTTAGCCCAGAGGCTAAGCTGGACATCAGCTGAAAAAGAGCCAGAAGTGGTCAGTCTTTCAAGTTTTAGATATTCCTTTAAAATAAAGGCAGATTTGCCTGAATTTTTTTTTTTTTGGGGAGTTCAGTTAATCAGCCATTTCCATCACCCAGTGGTCATGCAAGCTGAGGGTTGATGGGAGTAACACATATGGAGGGCCATGTGATTTGAGAAGATTATCCTGAAGCATGGTATGAAATGGCTCCCCCAAAAGCCCCATTTAATCTTGGCATGTTTACAACTAGAAGCCAGTGTTAGTAAGCAACAGGAAGTTGTAAATACCTGCTGTAAATATTAATACCTAATTTTAGAACAGGAGTCCTCTGAAATGTGCTTGTGCAAGGAATGTCTGTGTTTTTGTGCTTTGTTGGTCAGTTCGCAAGGTACTTAGCCAGACTTTGATAGAAACAATTGGCCATATAATTTCGGAGTTCCCAAGATGTTTCATGATATGATTTTGGGTTGAGAGAGAGAAAAGTCTGTTATTTAATGACCACACCAGAATACAAATTTGGGGTATGGCTAATCTTCATCCTTGTTTACATTTTCAAGGCAGGCGGGACCATCCCAAAAGTCTAACATTGTCATACATGTAGGTAGACAAAGGTGGATTTGCTTTTACTAATCTTGGCTTATAATACTTATAATACTATAACTGTATGAGCAATTGCCAGTTTGGTTCAGTGGTTCTACCAGGCTAGACCCCAGGAAACCAAGAGTTTTAGTCCCACTTTAAGGCATAAAGTCAACCATTGGGTTAGTTCCCTTCTCTTAGCTTTAGGAAGAAAGCAATGGCAAACTACTTCCAAAATACCTTGCCTGGCTAGTGTGTGACTTGAGGGCACACATATACACAGTCAAACTTTTAAGTAAAACTGAACTATATATTTTAATGTATGACCATATCTTTTAATAAACTAAAGTGAATTAATTTTGATTTTGTACACCAATGGAGGTCAAAATCAAATTAGGGAGTATTAATTTGACTTCTGTATGGTGTGCATGCTTGCCCCACAGCCCAGGTGCAAGAGAACAGATGAATTGGGATATCTCCATCATCGGTACTTTAAAAAGGGAAGCAATGAACTAATAAACTGGCAGAATGAATGACGATTGCATTCAGATCTTAAAATCACGGCTATGCTTATCCTCCTTAGGGATTTCAAAATGGAAGATGGGAAAGCAGTCATCCCATTAGGCATCACCGTCCAAGGAGATGTCCTCATTGTGATATATCATGCCAGGTCCACTTTAGGTGGTAGACTCCAAGCCAAGGTAACAATCGAGCTGGGGACTTCTGTGCTTGTAAGTTCTGAAAACATTGCTGGGCACTTCAGAATAGAGCTTTGTTCTTACCAGTTGGTTGGATTCCCCCCCCCCCTTTTTTATTTTTTATTTTATAAATAGGATACCATGTCCTCATTTTCACTGCTGCTTTCCTCAGTTCAACTGATTTTTTCCAAACAAAGTTGTATAAGTCTAAATAAAATAATTATTAGACATTATGTAACCCGAAACAACTGCAGAAAAATGTCAAAAGTGAAAGAGTTAAGTGCTGCGATTTGATCTTTTGAGAACCAGCTTTTTTTTTAAAAAAAAAATAAACATTTAAAGAGAAATATAAATATGAATTTTCTGCAGATTGCTGTAGAAAATTCAGACTGTTTTGTATCTACGGTAATTGAAACACTTGACATTTATTCACAATAACACTTAACTACCAATTCAGCTTAATTTTTTTTTTGGCCAAGATAGTTCTGGCTGACTTTAATTCTAGTTGCCCTGAGTCTAGAGGGAAAAAATAGGCATAGCTTCAAACGTTATGAATAAATGTATTGACAGCAGGAAATAATTGGAATGCAAGATAAACTGTTCCAGGGCCAAAGGCCTTTTAACACAGGATTGGCAGTCAGAAAATATATGTAATGAAATGTTGAAGGTGGTCAGATGAGGATTTGCGTCTTCAGGGCATGTTGTTTCACTAGCACATCTTAATTCCTTTGTTGTTGTTGTTGTTCCTTTTCAAGATGGCATCAATGAAGATGTTCCAGATCCAGTTTCATACAGGATTTGTACCTCGCAATGCCACTACTGTGAAATTTGCAAAGTATGTTGATCGCGTCTCTACAGGAAATGCTTCCCAACACTTCTTCTAGTTGCATTTGTATTGGTTTGTTTTTTAAATACAGGTAGCCCTCCACTTACAAACAGTTCATGTAATGACCGTTCAAAATGACAGCGGCATTGAAAAAAAGTGACTTAGGACTGTTTTTCACACTTATGACCATTGCCGCACCCCCTGGGTCGCGTGATCAAAATCCAGCCACTTGGCAACTAAATCATATTTTATGATGGTTGCAGTGTGCTGGGGTCATGGGATCCCCTTTTGTGACAAGCCAAGTCAATGGGGAAGCCCAGATTCACTTAACAATTGTGTGACTAACTCAACAGCTGCAGTGATTTCACCTAACAACTGTGGCAAGAAAGTTCATAAAATGGGGCGAAGTCTACTTAGCTGTTTCGCTTAGCAATAGAAATGTTGGGCTAGCATTGTGGTGGTAAGTGGAGGACTACCTATGTAGCATCTTCCATTGCAGTTCTTCAGCCTTTTTGGACAACATAATTGCTATTTAACTGACCAAAGTACTGGAGAGACTTTTCTTCTTCAGGCATAACTTGGACTCTTACTTACTCTTACTGACTCCACAGCAGTGGTTGGTTGCAGGCGGTATGCCCCGATACGGGTGTACCGGAGCCTGCCCGGAGCACCGGGTACCATTCCGGTAAGGTGCTCCGGAGGGCCCACCCGCCTGCCTGAGTTCCTTACCTGTGCTTTAAGCCTTTGGCGCTTCCGCATGGTGCATTTGGTGCCTGCACCCCGCTCCACCAAGCAGCTGGAGCATCACGGAGGCTTGCGGAGGCATCACAGGCAGGTACGAGGCACTAAGCGCTGCATGTGTGTGCGCATGCGCTGCGCGCATCCATGTGGGCCCGTTCCAACCGTACTGGTTAGAATGGGATCCGGAACCCACCACTGCTCCACAGTCACGTTTCTGACGGTGGTATTTAAGTGTGGCTTCTGATCATTTCAGAGTGAAGAAAAAATAGACACCAAATGCTGAGCTCTGAAGCAAAATGTGTGTTGTTCTAGGTTTGGCCATACACAATACAGGTAGTCCTCGACTTACAACAGTTCATTTAGTGACTGTTCAAAGCTGTAACATCACTGAAAAAAGTGACATGACTGTTTTTCACACTTACGACCATCCTCATGGTCATGTGATTTACATTCAGATGCTTGACAACTGACTCACGTTTATGACGGTTGCAGTGTCCCAGAATCATGTGATCCTCTTTTGCAACCTTCTGACAAGCAAAGTCCATGAGGAAACTGGATCCCCTTAACAGTGTTGCTAATTTAACAGCTGGAGGGATTCACTTAGCAAATGTGTCAAGAAAAGTCATAAAACGGAGCAAAACGTTCTTAACAAATTTCTCAAGTAACAACATACATGTTGGGCTCAGTTGTGGTTGTACATTGAGGACGTAATTTCCTTTTTAAGAAAAGAAGTGCTTCTAACTAATGCCGTATTGCTGCAGGTATGATCTGGATGCCTGTGATATTCAAGAGAAGTATCCTGACTTGTTTCAAGTGAATCTAGAAGTAGAAGTAGAGCCCCGAAATAAGCCCATCATGGAACGAGCTCCTTGGGATAACTTGAACATCAAAGGCCTAAATCCCAAGATCCTTTTTTCCAGCCGCGAAGAACAACAAGAGATTTTAACGAAATTTGGTAAGAAAAAGAAAGAACATTCGCAGGGTAAAGGTAAAAGTTCCCCTCGCACATATATGCTAGTCATTCCTTACCTTTATTTCGATTTTTATACCGCCCCCTCTCCCCAAAGGGACTCGGGGCGGTGTACAGTCAAATAAAACAGATAAAATGGAATACAAACATACAAACATAAAAACATAGAAGAGGAGGCAATACGACACTGTACAAAGTAAAGTAGATAAAAACAGTATTTCAACAATCCTAAAAAATACCCAATTAAAATTACCCAGTTAAAATATATCTGCCAGGAGGTATAATAAGGTTATGAATGGTCCAGGCCAGCTAAACGGAACAGGTGAGTCTTCAGTTTTCGTCGAAAGGAGGGAAAGTCGGTGGTGGTTCTGATATCGGGGGGGAGGTCATTCCAGAGGGTTGGGCCCATCACAGAGAAGGCTCTACTCCTAGGTGCCGCCCGTTGGCATTGCTTAGTGGGCGGCACCCGGAGGAGCCCCTCCCTGTGAGAGCAAATCGATCGCAGGGAAGTGTGTGGTAGGATGCGATCCCGCAAGTACCTAGGTCCTGAGCCTCCTTGGCGGTAAACCAAGGAGCCCGGGTGGGTCGTCGCCGCAGGAGAGGCCGCAAAGGCGCAACTCGGTCCAGGGCCCCAGCGGCCGCCCTATTCCAGGCGCCCACTAGGTTCTCGGAGCGAGAGCGGGTCAGGGCTACAGGGAATGGCCCAAGCTCCGTCTGGAACCTATCCGGTTCCATCAGGCGCCTGGGGCGGTACCAACTTGGACAGTTTGGTTCCGCCTCCTCGCAGTGGGGGGTAGCGCCAGGGAAGTCCAGCCGGAGACATGAGTGATCTGACCATGACAGGGGAGTAATGGTTACATCCCCTCTTCCCAGATCACTCGCCCACTGTTCAGATACAAAAACAAGGTCCAGAGTGTGGCCACCTTCGTGTGTGGGGCCCTGAATTAATTGGGTCAGGTCCATGGCTGTCATTCCTGACTCTAGGGGGCAGTGCTCATCTCCATTTCAAAGCTGAAGAGCCAGCGCTGTCCAAAGACCTCTCCATGGTCATGTGGCTGGCATGACTAAATGCCGAAGGTTACATGGAACGCTGTTACCTTCCCACCAAAGGTGGTTCCTATTTTCCTACTTGCACTTTTACATGCTTTCGAATTGCTAGGTTGGCAGAAGCTAGGACAAGGAGCGGGAGCTCACTCCATTATGCAGTGCTAGGGATTTGAACTGCCGAACTGCTGACCTTTCTGATCGACAAGCTCAGCATCTTAGCCACTGAGCCACTGTATCCCTTGCTACCCCCTGAGTAGCCTTTTCTTCCTTTTTAAGCACTTAAAGAGAAAGCCAGTTCCAAAAGAGGCGGGGGCTTAAATAGGATGTTTTTATATTCCTTGGGTTTGAATGTTACTTTTTATCTAATAGGTAAGCCTGAACTGCCTAGGCAGCCGGGATCAACTGCCCAATACGAAGCAGAAGCATCAACATCAGAAGCTTCTTCTGAAGGTGCACCTGTGGAGCCAGACTCTCCAGAGAGCGGCAGTGCCGAGGCAAACTTCTTTCATACACTCGACTGGCAAGGTAAAGGGAAAGGATCTGTTACTAGCAAAAGCTGTGTTGTTGCTCTTCGTTTTTTCTAAACTCTCCTTTTATCCTTTTCTTAGCCTCAAAAGTTCTCAGAGCAGCTTATGGATGATTGATCTCACCCTTCCGCATACCTTATAATCTAAATTCTGGCAGGAGAATGGGAGGGTGAGGGTAGCAGGAAAGAGAAAAAAAAGGGGGGGAACCCACCTGTGCTGAGTCCTTATTCTTAAATCTAACTAAGTCAGCATAAAACCCCCAAACTGGTCTTTAAACATAGCTAATAATGGAAGAGTCCTGCTTTCTGCCTTTTGTGCAGCTTAACCACAGCTGCTTTGCTTCATCCATTATAATTGCATGAAGAAAGCAAACAGTTTTTGCTTCCTTGCTTCCTCTTGATTATGATGGACCACGGTGGTGCAGTGGTTAGAGTGCAGTACCGCAGGCTACTTCTGCTGATCACCGGCTGCCTGCAGTTTGGCAGATCGAATCTCACCAGGCTCAAGGTTGACTCAGCCTTTCATCCTTCCGAGGTTGATAAAATGAGGAGCCAGATTGTTGGGGGCAATAGGCTGACTCTGTAAAATCGCTTAGAGAGGGCTGGAAAGCATTGTGAAGTGGTAAATAAGTGCTGTTGCTATATGATTTTATGAAGCAGTTTCTCTTAATAATGTCCTTGGCCAAAGTCCTCAGTTATGTTTCTTTTTCAAGATGGAGAGGCTTCCGCTGCTGGCCATTTTACTGTGTCTGACCATTTCCTTCTGCAGCCTTTGCAGAGGCAAAAAAGGTCACTGGACTTGGTGTTGGATTTGCCCTTAAAATACTCTTCCCCAAACTGGGCAGTCTCAAAATGTGGGGCTGTAATTCCCCAGAATTCTCGGCAGTAATCATGCTAACTAGGAGGTTCTGGGAGTTTGCACTCGTGTCAGAAACACCGAGGCACTTCTGGGTTGAAAGGGCTAGCCACTGACATCACTGTTTCCCAGGGGGTGCCCAGTTGGCGGTTCCTTTCATGTCCTCAGCAGGAGCTGGAGCAAAGGATGGGAGCTCATCCCACCACACGGTATCGCTTAGATCTTGAACGCAGGCTTGCTAACCTCCCACCCAGCATCCTAACCATGCAAGCCACCATATTCCTGTTCTAGGAGTTGAAATCCACGTTTCTCAAGGCTGTGCTAAGACTTTGGCAGCCATGGCAATTTGAGGAGTGCTGCTTGGAGCTTTACAAAAATACCCCTTGGGGAAAAAATGGTTGTTGACATATAAAGTTATCTTCCTCTGAAGTCAGCCGATTGAGTTCAGCAGGTGCCTTTGAATGAATTGTTATGTTGGTAAGAGAAGAGAATCCCATATGCTTTGCAATGAATTCTTCAGGGAAAGGTGTACTAATATTAACAAACTTCTTTTTTAAAAAAAAATAAACAGAAGGAAAACAATCTGAAACCGCTCCTGAAGATTCCTTTTCTCAAGAGAGTCTTGATCGCGTTGAGGAAGAGAAGGAGGATGAACCTTCCAATGAGGAATTCTCTGCATTCCCCAGTGACGTTAGACCTTCTGAGGACAGAGAGATGCACCTCCTGGAACAGAAAGATGGCAAGCATTTTTTTGAAGCTGGCTTTGATATGCCAGCTGCTCAGTCAGAAGAGGCTCCTGAAGAAGACAGCATTGACTTGCTTGGACTGGATTCAGAGGCTAATCCTGAACTGCTCCAACCTCCAACCGAGATGAAAAGTTCTTCCAGCAATGCAGACTTGCTGAATGGACTCTTTGTTGGTAGCACTCCAGAAATATCAGAAGATTCAGCTGCAGACCTCCTGGGTGGAGGAGCAGACTTCTTTTTTGGTGGGCAGCCCCAGGTCTCAGCAAGTTCCCAGGGTAACAGTTCCTCAGCAGCAACCACCTCTTCTACAGGTAGGTACAACTCTGGCCTGCAGAGCAGCTGAGTAAAGATAGACAACTTTTTGTTTCTTTCAGCATTGGTGCCAAAGCTGTGATTAAGAGGGCAGGGCTTCTGAATGTCATCTGACAAGCCCCGCCTTTGCTGCTGTTCTTTTGTCCCTTCCCCAAATATCCCCCCCAAATACCTTGTGAAGAGTTGTTTCTTCCATTAGTCTTTCCAAGGAACCCAAGTTTTGATTTTGTGTTTTTTTAAAAAAAAAAGAAAAATCTGCTCTAGAGTACAAAATGAAATGTTTCAATAGATGCTTGATCTTGAAAACCTCAGCTTTTTAAATTTGATTTTTTAAATGGTACAGTTCTAGCCTTTGTGTTTACATCACAACAAATCCTATATGTTTGTGAGGAGGTTTATAGAGGAGGAGAGAAATGAAAACAGATTACACTGATCGTTAATATAGTGATTGTTTGGTTTAATCTATCAGTTGTTCCTGTTGTTATTACATCTTGTTACCTTACCTCAGGGGTGTCCAAACTTGGCAACTTTAAGACTTGTGGACTTCAACTCCCAGAATTCCCCAGCCAGCTGGCTGGGGAATTCTGGGAGTTGAAGTCCACAAGTCTTAAAGTTGCCAAGCTTGGACACCCCTGCCTTACCTTAAAGGCAAAGGCAGGAGCTGAAAAGCAAGAGTGATTAAAATTAAGCTAAATATTAAGAGGTGTGTACTTACAGTTTAATATCATCCAAGTGTAATGGAATCAGTATTAGCTTTATTCTGGGTACTATCAATGTTAGCCATTACCAGTAGTCATTGTTTACCAGCTGCCTTGTTTAATGACCAAAGTTACAACAGCTTTTTTTTAAAACAACAGCTTTACAACAAATCCTTGCATTTACAGCTGTTGACAACGTCCTACAGTTATGTGATGCTGGTGGGCACGTTTGGGCACAGTTCTGCCTTTTGGAAACTGGTTGTGAAGCCATTGTGAAGCCATTTATGAGCTTCACAGCCAGCTTCCAAAAAAGCAGAATTAATGGGAAATGCAGACGTGAAACCTCATGTCATAATTCTGAGCTGTCTCGCTTAACAACCATGGTGATTTGCTTAAGTCTGGGATGGTTTTTTTCACTTAATGACCAACCTGAAAACTTTCAAAATCAGAAATTGCTGATTTAGTTTAAGAAATAAAAGTTTTATGCAATAATATTGGGCAGCATGGTGAATCAGTGGTCAACATACTGGGCTTGTCATTTGGAAAGCCAGCAGTCCTGGTTCAAGACCTGAGCACCACATGACAGAGTGAGCTCCTGTTACTTGCTCCAGCTCCTGCCTACCTAGTAGTTTGAAAGCATACACGTGTGAGTAGATAAATAGGTACCCCTTCGATGGGAAGGTAACAGCACACCGTGATGTCATGCTGGCCACAAGAACACAGAAATGTCTTTGGACAGCGCTGGATCAAGGCCTTGAAACAGAGATGAGCATCGCCCCTTAGAGTTGGCAATGATCAATTGAGTAAAATATCAGAGACTCCTTTACCTTTATCTTTTTATTGGAAAGATAGGCCAGTGCTCACATTATTTTTTTTATCCTATTTCTACCTGTAGTATTAGTGTTCCAGCTGGGTTCTGGCTGCTTGGTTTTTCTTGTTTAAGGGATATTATTAATACCATGGGCCAATTAATACCAAATGGAAAGAGTTTATAGAACAGGGGCGTCTTATGGATTAGGGCTGTTGGACAGCATAATGGCACAATGAAAGCTCTGTGTGAGCCAAAAATGCCTCTTCTTTCATTCTTCAAAAGGTTTTAAATTATCTTCCAATGGTAAAGTAGATTTCTGTGTTTTGTGCCACATGGTTTTAGTTAGTTTCAATCTGGCCCCTTCCAATGTGATGGGAAATCTGGTCCAGCACATATAGAGGGCGCCATGTTCTTGAAACTAATTACAGTATAACAAATTTATGAAATTCAAGCAGGGGAGTTAGCATTTTCTCTGAACATTAAATAATTTGTTTAGAATTTGGCCACCGAGGAGGAGTGCTTGTATGTCAAGGGAGACATTTAAGGCAGTCCATTCCGCCCAAGTCATTTGGTTCTTGATCAGTCTGTCTCCTTTCTGAATTCTCACTCACTGCATTTGCTCTCAGAATCTGACTGGAGAAAGGTGTGATTAGCTGCACATTCTGAGAAACTATAAAAAATTGTGTGTTCACCCTTGTGGTTTTCGCTTTGTCTTGTGTCTGCTGCAAAGTTTAGCCACCTTATATGCTCCCTCCTTCACAATCTCAGAAGGATGTAAAATTAAGGATGGACTCTCCTAATGGCTGCAAAAACAGTGGGAACTTTCATTCTACCCTGATGAAGTTTTTGTGCAGTATGGTTTTACCTGTCGCGAACCTTCCCCTTTCAAACTGTTGTAAATGAAAGTTTGCCCTTGAGGAAGCAACATTGTTCTAATGATTGCAATACATCTTGACATCAGATGAGGGCAACGATGCTATAATTGTTTGGAACAGGATTGCATGTTGGGTGTTTATGAAAAATGCCTCGTTTATTATTATATTCATCTACCGATGTGTGATGATGAAAACGATCAGGTTAGTTTTGTTTGGAATGATGGGAGGGGGTTAGGGTGGGTTGCTAATTCGAGCAGCTTTGCTGTTGTGTTCACAACGAACATTACCACATCTTGGTTTCTAGGAGCCTTGACTCTTAAAACCTTTAAGTGCCAAGGTGGAACATCTGCCAGATTTCCCACTGGCCACAGTGTGGCGTTCCCTGCTGGGTATAAATACAGTTCCTGAGCAGTTGCAGTCAGTTTTTGCTTGACAGTAGGCAGTGAAATACCTTCAGGCTGGGAGCTGCTCTTTTTCTTTTTTCTTTTCTTCCCTCCCCTTTGATAGCTTCTTTTGAAAAAAAAAAATCAATAATGCCTTCCCTTCTGACTGGTACAGTATGACTTTTCTCCTTCCATTCGGGTCACTAGACCACAGGGCTTTATTATTATTATTTTGTAAAGGAAACCCTGTTAGGTTTCCTTCTGCTGATGAGTTTTGTGCTAATTTCAGTTTGCCAGCCGGCTTTCTTTTAGTATAAAACTTAGTTGGCTTTCTTGTGGCTTTCAGAGGTTGCAGCTTTTTCTTTATTGAGAGTCAAGAGACTTTTAAGAGGCTGAACGGATTGGATACAGATTATCTGAGGCATTATTACAGAAAGGGTTGCTCTTTCTGATGATTAGAAACCCTTTTGTTATATAATAGCAATTAAGCCTTAATAATAGTCCAGGTTTGTGTAAAGCTCAGTCTTAACATCTAGAAAGAATTTGTCCTTAATATTCCTTGTGTTGGCACCTCCTCAGGCTTGCTATATTTGCCAGAGCAGAATCTTAACTTTTTGCTTGCCTTATTTCTGGAAGCATCTCAAGTAACACCAGCAATGTTGTGTTGTGTTTTGTTTTATCTTTAGCTGACCAGTTTGACCCATTCACAGTCAAGGCAGACAGTCCAACTCTTACCGGTCCTGATCTCTTTGGTGACTTTCTTAGTTCAAATGCACCAACTGTACCTGCTATGTTTCCTTCCACACACAGTGCACCGCCTCCTTCCTCTAGCACAGACTTCCTTAATTTGGGTAAGTGGATGTATCACTTGGCTTCCTGCCTTTTCTCTTTCCTTCCCTTTCTCCCTCCCAAAAATCACATGGCCTGTTGAGTGAAACCTGATAACTTAGATTAGTTAAAGTTGGATTAGTGTCAAACAAGCGTTGTGTTGGCACTGCTATGGACAAGCCTTCCGTTGTCGATATAAACTTGTAACTCCCAATATAAACTGGGGAATGTTTTGCAAACTGACGTCTTCTTTTACCTTCAGGTTTTTTTGGGGTGCAAAACAGAGCTACATTGGAAAAATCATCCCATAGTATAAAATTTTAAAATATAAAAAGGCACTCAAGACTCTGTCGTTTTGTCCAGTCAGCTGTCAGAAGGTGTAATATGACATTGTTACCCTCTTTAAGTAACAGCCTTTATGGTTCTCGATGTTCTGTTTTGTGTAACGTATTTCTACGTTTTGCCTTAAAAACAGGAGTGGGCAACCTTTCCACAACCCTTGCGAAAAAGGGGGGGAGAGGTTGGTAAGTGCTTCAGGAATAATAGAGGGTCCACTTTTGCTTAAGAGTTGAAACTGTGTAAGAACAAAAGACATGCTCTAATTTTTTTTTATAGGCCCATTTCTGAAGGCCTTTGACTCATCAGTCATCCTTAAGGGGCTTCTGATTGGTGGTTAGCTGTGAAACTTCTCAATACCCAATAGGATGATGGAAAAGATGGAGCAAGCTTGTTTTGAACACCCTACCAGAGGCTTACATCTTTTCAAGCCTATTATTTTTAGCGATCAGCTTCTTGTACCGTTACTGCTTGAAGCTGATTCATACTCTGGAGCTAAACTAATTTGCTTATGATATTCTGAAGAGTGATAAAAGTCTCCTGTAACTTTCTGTAATTTAAATGTGCCATGTTAGACATTTAAGAACATAGTGGTGAGTTCTATAATAAAGAATTGTGGAGTGTTGTGTTGATGGCTCCTGAGCTGGAATCCAGATCTCTTATCAGGACGATAGTGTATTTCATTGTCTGTGATTTTTGTTTTCTCTCCCTTTTCAACTGTTAGCCAGGATTCTATGGATAGTGGCCATGTCTCCCCTCCCCCCCAACAGTGTTTACTTCCTGTCAAGTATTTTGTGCTTCTGAAAATCTTGGTGCTCTTCCACCTATCCCCAGCCAACTAAAATTTTAATCATAGAATCGCTGAGTTGGAAGACATATTTTAGGGCATTGATCCAACTCCCTTATTCAGTGTACGAATCCAAATTGAACCATTGCCCCTATTCAGTATGTCTGTATATTGTTTACATATATTAAGTGAAGACGACACTACTTCTTTAGCTAACTAATTCCATTTATTGACTGATCTTACTCTATTGTCCTTTAATTTACAATCATTATTCCATGTTCTGCACAATAGGCATTTTTATTCCATGCTGGTACAGAGAAATATTGTCTTGGCTACCTTCTGCATAATATCTCATGAGGTATTAGATGAATCTTGGAGCATTGCTTTCCATATTCTCTTTTCAAGAGTTTATATTACCATTTTTCTCAATCTCTGCTTGTCAGATCTAATTTCTGGTCCTCTTATCATTCCCATTGCCCTTCTTTACTTCATTCCAATTTGTTTCAAACTTTTTAAAAACGTGGTGCATACAATTAGATGTAACATCTGAGATGATATCTTACCAGTATGGAATTCTTCCATTTTTCAAAAACTTCACATTAATACAGCCTAAAACCCAATTTGCCCTCTTTGCAACCATATTATATTGCTGTTATGTAGCTTCGGTTAAAACCATTTTAGGGATATAAGAAGCAGTATGCATAAAAATAATATGAGTACGGATTATTTCTGTTAGATTGGATATCTAACCTACAAGAACCAGGGATACAAAGTATTTAATTATACTCAGTAGCTCATTTGAGTTCAAATTCTCTGGAGTCTAAAAAGAAGACAGACTAAATGAATAACAAACAGCTCACTGTCTTAAAATATGAATTTATTCTCAGTGTTGAGTATCTAGAGAGTTACCTTCTTCATTTATTTATAAAGAAAAATAAGTGCCAGGGAAGTAGGTGTAGGCAACTGTGTTGGCTACGATTCTACATCTTTCTTCCCATGTTGACAACACAATTAACTCTGATCTTTACCTAACTCAATGCTCCAGTGCATTTATTTTCTGGAAAAGTGTGTTTGTCCTGTTTCATTCTAAAAAAAATAATTGAGAAAAAAACATACATATCGTAAAGCAATGAACCATCTTTGTAGTTATTACTCATTTGCATAGATTGTCCATCAAGCAGTGAGAGGGCTGATCGAAACATTTTCCCCCCTTTTCTTGGCTAGTTCACAACAATCTTATGCATCTAAAAGTGTCTTGTGTATAAAAACATTTGGTTTCTATAACTGAACATAGGACTAGCTCTCATTGGATGGGTGTCTGTTTGAATAGGCAGAAAAGCAAATGCAGAAAGTCTTAATGCCCTTTTTATATTAAGTCTGAACTGAGGCGGCACCACATGCAGTTGTTATTCAGGCTCCTCTCCTGATTAAATCTATAAATAACAGTTTGTGGAGTCCGGAAAAGATCTCTCTTGCCGGCTTAATAGCGCATCTGCTCCATGCTTTGGATAAAGATGCCGAGAGCTTTTCTAAAGTGATTGCGTCATCTGTTAGAGGGCTTTTAGTAGACTTGTTGTAAGACCGGGTTGGACAGTGGCTTTTTGACCTCAGTGAAATCTTGTGTAACCAATATAATAATTTAAACTTTTGTGGCTGTCAGTTTTTTTTTCAACTATCCAATTACATGCACATGATTTTTTTAAAAAAGAAATAAACCATCTCCATTTCTGTTAAAATAGCAGGTGCCTTCTGCCTGGTTATTTACAGGAAATCTTTTAGTGTAACAGCCCGGAGGGAGAAAAAAAGAAAGAGCAATAAAGTCAAAATGTACATTAAATTTAAATGGGCATTACATACCTGCATAAGTTGATGAAGGGGGATTTTCCACCTGCAGAAAATGACAAATGAGAATACTATGCAGGAACAGAGGGGTACATTATATGAAAAGATTTCGGTCTGTTAATCTGTAACTGTTAAACTGGGGGTTTTATACAACCCTGAGCGGGTATCTAACTGATGTGTTACAAAATATTTCACTTTAATGGTGAAATAACTTTCACAGTAACCTTGGACAGAAGCATATAAGGAAATAAAAATAGTCTTCAATGCAGTTGTCTTTTTCATGGAATGGATTAAGGAATGTATCCTTATCTTACTGGTGAAGCTGTCTTCAGGTTGACACTGGCTTTCATAACTTGGATTTCTTGAACTAAACTCTTAAAATTGCCAGCTGACATGGCTGGAAATATTGGGAAACCTGGTGTATGTAGCATACCAACTTATAAAGGTTTATTCTCTGTCCGACTTTTACTCTGATAATCATTTAACATCTAGAGCAATTGACAATTGTGACACACACACACCCCAACCACTCTGTTAATTCTCAGAGTAAGCTAAGGTGTTCTGGACATGAAATCTGAAAATGGCAGTCAATCTGGTTTATGCTAAATTTGGAAGGTAGATTGAAAACACTAATGCAGCCCAACCAGAAAGCCATTTTCATTTTTAAAATCAGTACTATTAAAAGTCAGAACTAAATTAGATTAGATTAGATTTATTTGATTTATAGACCGCCCCCTCTCCCCGAAGGGACTCCCGATGTTTGAATGTTACATTGAGAACATGCAGAGACCTCAAGTCAGTTAGCTTAATTGACCTGAATCGGATGCTGGCAATTGTAGAACTGGAAAATTCAAAAGAAGACCCAGGAAGGACTCGCCTCTTTACCAGTAGAAAAGTTGCATTATCAACCTCTTATACTCCAGTTATAGTTCTTGTGTTGTGGATAACTTTGTGACACTGTAGTTGTTACACATGCTGATACGGAATGAAGCAGGTTTTTTAATCCAATATATCCACCAGCCACCGGGTTGGGATGGCTGCTTGGAATGAAGTTCAGATGTAGATGTAGGTACAAATCCAAAATCTGAAGAATGCAGTTTGAATTTAAATCAAGGCTTGGAAGTGTTGCTGAACAGAGAGCAACTGTAAAAGGAAATTGTCAAAAAGGCAGCTTAGGGTCCCCTGTGTGACTTGTCTAGATTAAAATAGGACTTGTAAGATGATGCAAAGAGTCTCAACCTCATGACTCTGGGCGACAAATAACAGTTAAGTTACATAAAATCATAATAGTAGCACAATAAACACCGATTGGCAAACAAGATAAAAAATTTCCTGTGAGTGGAACAAAAGAAAGTTTTTTGGAAGCCGGACTAATATTGAAGTGAAATTGTATAAGGAAATTAAACCTCATCGTATCCCCTCCCCCCCGAAATTCTAGAAAATTATTTAAAACAAAAAAAGCCAACCACACACAAAAAAGTGTGTGGTTTTTCTTTGTATATTCAATGGGGCAGATGTCTATTACTTGAGTTCCAGTGAGACTGGGGCGGGGGGGGGGGGGATTTTGGTGCTTGATTGGAAGAGACCAGAAGCAACAATAGCATTTCCTACAAAGTATCCTGCTAATCCTAAAGATGACGTGACTCAAAGTGTGCTATTATAACCAAATTCAGATCTATAGGTAATCCTCGACTTATGATCATACGTTTAGTGGTATGTTTAATGGCAGCACTGAAAAAAGTGACGCGCTACCAGTCCTTACCCTTACAGCCACCATAGTGCCCTGTGGTCACTGAGATTGCTGTACTATTAGGCCCCTTCATAGTTGCCAGCCCCATGTGGTTTCCTTAGTTTACTGAGGAGATGAGAGAAATGAAGCAATTGAAAAATTGCCAAGAATGAAACCAAAAGTTGGTGCAACTGAGAACTAGAAGGAATCTATATTTAAACTTACATTGTACAATAAGAGCAAAGTAACCTGTCAGAGTTCCAAGAAACACCCTCTCCCTTTTTCCCACAGTAGAAAATGTGGCAGGCCTGAAATCCCAAAAAGTAAAAGATGACTTCCAGGTCTGACTTGTAAGATGCCTCTAGCTTTAATTTTACACATTAATGTACTTGATCTGCAATATGTTCCCAGTATTCACTTCTTTAAAAAGTGTGTATATGTATATTTAATACATACATACATACATACATACATACATACATACATACATACATACATACATACATATTAAAGTTAGAAAGTTTTCAATTATAGACTGAATCTGTGATCCTTAAATGAGACAATTATGTATATTGAACTTAGGTGCAGAACCGTTGCTTGTGTCATTGATTCTCAACGATATTGTTCTATATCAGGGTTCCCCAACCTTTTTGGCTCAAAGGACCGGCATAGACAGTGGTAGCAGAGGTTTGGGTGGAGAGGGGATGGTTTCACTTGTGTGCATGTGCAGCTTTCACAAATGCAGCTATGTCTTTTTGGTTTGTTTAATTGAGTCTCTGTTCAAATGTAAGAAGTTAGACTTTCATAACAAGGCACTTGTGAACCTGCCTGTTTGACTTGGAAAAGTTTTGGGAAAGTTCTTGATAGTGAAATGTCTAAAAAGAGAGGCCCTGTGATCTGTAGGAGGGGCTTAAGGAGTCAAAAAATTATAGTGATTTAATGCAAGCAGGCAGCTCTGCAATTGAATTCTGATGACTTTTCTAGCTAATTAAGAGACGCTAAACATAGATCTGAGG
The DNA here is from genome assembly GCF_964273705.1 of Natrix helvetica. Classification (NCBI taxonomy): domain Eukaryota; kingdom Metazoa; phylum Chordata; class Lepidosauria; order Squamata; family Natricidae; genus Natrix; species Natrix helvetica. The sequence continues at coordinate 101,895,252 of NC_138552.1, read as the reverse complement.
CAAGCTTAAATCTGATGTCATGCCAAACCTGTATCTTATTTTGAGGAAATCTTGACTGCCATATTTAGTTACAGAATTAAAGGACCTTCTGAGTGCAGAAGACATCTGTTTGTACAGTAGCAACTAGTCGTTTGACAGTTGAGGCTAATAATATAGACATAATGCCTGGTGTCAACGTCTAAAGCGTTTCCATGACAACTATCAACTTGAGAAGGGGGGGAAATGCCATGCATACTTTTGGCCAGAGTAAAAAAAGGCTCATATTTGTGTAACTGGGATGTGAATGCGCATGTCCAGAACCCTGCCATAACGTCCTGTTGGAGAATGTGATTGATGACAGAGGGGAGGAGACACAGAGGTAAAGTTCAGACGCCATTAAGTGGAATTTAGTTTCGGCTCCACAGACATCCATGCCAAGACGTTAGTCCTAATAAATGAATGGGGTTTTTTTGAGCTTTGTCTCGAGGCTCGTAAATTAATTAGGTCAGCTCTTGGAAACTTCACAGCCTGGTGTTTTGTAGAATCTGATATCTGCCTGTGTTAACAGCAAACAGCAGTTCAGTTATTTATACTTTTATGTGTGGCTTTGAGTCAGTTTTGACTCCTGGTTTTTGACCCCACCTGGACATGTTCATGCAATTTTCTTGGCAAAGTTTTTCTTAATTGGTTTGCTATTCCCTGTTTCCTAGGGGTGAGAGAGAGTGGCCGGCCCAGGGCCACCCAACTGGCCTTGAGTCTAAGGCAGGATTAGAACTCAGTCTTCCAGTTTCTAGCATAATGCCTTAACCACTACACCAAACTGGCTGTACATCTTTTACAAGTGCTTTATAAAATATTTGAGTTATGCTAGTTTAGCAGGCATTTTAACTGTTATTGTGAGCAGGAGTTTTCATGTATTAGACATTTGGATTCTATGTAGGATGCTTCAATTGACAAATCCATTATACTGAGATTGCCCAGTAATCTTTACGACTGTGGAGCACTTCAAATTCGCTTTCCAAAAGGTGATTTAATCCAGGAAAAAGAAATACAGCTATTTTGTTGCAGACAAGCACTCGTTTTGTTCAAAGTGTCCAAAGCAACTTTCGGGGATCATATTTGAAACTCTGCACTCTCCAAATAATCATCAGGTTTTTTTTAAAAAAGAGTCACACACAATGGGGTGATGGCAGTGCAATTTCTCAATATCTCATAATATGAAATGTCAATTTACCCCCATGAAATACACTTTTCTGCTCTTGGTCTGACTGCTAAGTACTACCCTTCTAACACCCAGTGTGGATCCAATTGTATTGGACACCATTTGATATTCTCTGTCCTGCTCTTTCCCAGTTTCTCAAAGGAAGGACTGAGAAACCTTGTTCCCAGCTGTAATTATGGCAAAGAAATAAGTTGGAAGAAACCTAGTATTGAGCACGACATGGAAACACTATGACAATGTCTATTTTTTTGTTGAAACTTTCCCCATTTTGGCATACATATTCCAGATATGCAGGACTTCTGGAAACCGTAGTTAAACCTGTTTGGGGAGGGTATATGTGTGGTATGCACACAGGATAAGACTGGGCTAGGCTGGTTCATGGTGATGATAAGATTCTGCAGTTGTCTTAACAGAGCTTTTCTTTTGGTAATTTTGGGGATGTTTAAGCTCCTTATCAAAAGTAATTTGATAAGATATTCTAAGGCTTCAAATATTCAGATAGACGTTTAAACTGGTAAGATCAAGCAGCTCATGCCTGCATTGCTACTTTAAACAGAAAAAAAATCTGTTCTTTGTCATTCAGACTTTTATGAGAAAACCATGATCTTTTAGAATGCAGACCTAAATATACTCATAACTACTCTATGGGTATATTTAGGTCTGCACTCTAAAAGATCATGATTTCATACACAGGAAGGCAAGCTAGCTATTTTGGACTAATCTCATCATTAGCTGGATGATTATAGAGTGTGTGTATTGCACCAGATTGTCCACTTCTAATTTAATATTCCTTCATCAAAATAGCACAGTTGAATAGCACTGTAACATTTATTAGCATAACTGCTAAAGTGATACTATGATTTGTTTTAATATACAGTAAATATCCTGATTTGGGTTAGCAACATCCTAAATCCCATTGAAGACCTAACTGCAGCGTTTATTTATTTATTTTACAATGCAGCAAACCTTTCTGGGAGATTATAAATAGCAAAGCTTTTGAATACTCATTGGCATGGCTAATTAGAGTTTTGATTTTGGAGTTTATCCAACACAAACAGGATTTGTTTTTTAAATCCAGCCATAGATGAACATATAAAGGAATACCGTAATCAATGTGTAACTTTGTCAATTCCCGTATCTACAGTACAGGTAGTCCATAACTTATGACCACAATTGAGCCCAAAAATTTATGCTATTAAGTGAGAATATTGTTAAGTGAGTTTTGCCCCATTTTATGACTTTTCTTACCACATTTGTTAAGTGAATCACCGCCGCAATTAAATTAGTAACATGGCTGTTAAGTGAATCTGGTTTCCTCGTTGACTTTGCTGGTCAGAAGGTCAGAAAAGGCGATCACCTGACTCCAGGGCACTGCCGTCATGAATGTGACAGTTGTTAAGCGTCCAAATGTGAATCGTGTGACCATGGGGATGCTACAACAGTCATAAGTGTGAAAAATGGTCATAAGTCACTTTTTTCAGCGATGTAACTTCAAACAGCCACTAAATGAACTGTTGTAAGTCGAGGACTACCTGCTTAGTTTCTAAAGCACAGTCTTCTGCTAGAACAGTGTTTCTCAACCTCAGCAGCTTTAAGATGTGTGGACTTCAACTCCTGGAATTCTGGGGAATTCTGGCTGGAGAATAATGGGAATTGAAGTCTACACTTCCTAAAGTGGCTGAGATTGAGAAACACTAAGTTGGAATGCTAGCAAGGCGCGACTTCCTTGTTTTCAGGGTTACAGTTTTAATAACAAAAGAATTCTGCTAGATTAGTTCAGAGATCTCTCTACCTCAGTGGCACCTTGTCATATTTCTCCTGGATACTTACAAGCATTATATGAAGACACGTGCCCACCTCATATATATATATTTTGTTCCCTATCCCACTCCCGTTCATGCTTCTTTATTCATAACTCACTCTCCTGTTTGATACAGAAGTTAATACCAATAAAGTCATTTGATTTAACCTGGTTTGTGGACTTTGGAGGCAAGCAGATAATGTATGTGCTTTGGGATGGCTGAAAATCCGGGCTTCCTGTCCTTATTCAGAGATGACATTTTGCTGAATGGCCTTTAGAGGAGCCCAGCTAATTCTTTCCTCCATGCATGCCTTAGACAGGAATCCCATGCCATTAGAAAAAGTTATCTATTGCTGCTCACCACATATGACATTTTAACCCTTCCAGGCAGTGAAAATATTGGGGGAGGTTTTTTTCTTTCTGAGTTCCCGTTTACAAATAGATGGAGAGCAGCAGGGTCAGTTGAGTTCAAATCTAAAGGACTATATAGACTTATATAGTGCTTATACTCTAAGCGGTTTACGGAGTAAAGCATATTGCCCCTATTGGGTCCTCATTTTACCAACCTCAGGAGGATGGATGGCTGAGTCAACATTGAACCGGTCAGATTGAACTGCTGGCAGCAGAATTAGTCTGCAATAATGCATTCTAACCACTCGGAATGGTGCAGTGGCCTAGAGGTGGAGCTCTCTCCTGATAATCACAATCCTAGAGGCAGATATTTCTCTCTCTGGGCATAGTGAGAAAATATCTGCTGAACAAAACTCCTCATTGGTGACCGGAAGGGCATCCGGCCAGTAAATACTCTGCTAGTTCCATTCAGTTTCCCAGACTTCAGCCCCAAGGGATTAGGGGGTCGTTAAAAGAAGATGATGAGTGTATTCTAACCACTGCACCAGCTCTTGATCTGCAGGATGTAAGTTTATGCAATTTTTTGCGTGCCTTTACCCTAATGTATGGATTCTGATTTATGTCCTTTTAGGCAATTTGGCCCCAGAACCACCTAAAATAACTTCCTCGGCAAGCCAGCCAGACCTTTTAGGTGGCTGGGATTCTTGGACTGACAGCACTGTCCCAACAGCACCTAAGAAATCAACTTTGGAAGGTATGGTATGAGGCTGTCGCTTGCATTTTTCGCTGCTAAAAGCAAGTAGGCAAAGCTAATAGTAGCATCAGATAGCATTGCGAGACCTGACAGCTTTATAATGCAGTGTCTTTAAAATACTATATACCTGCAAGGAAACCCTTGGCTGTATGGCCAGTTTGGATTTTGTTTTTAAAAAGCAATAGCAAAGGACAGCAAGCTTTAACATTTGCAATTGCTAACATTCCATTCTGCTGCAATTTGTAGAATATGTTCAGACCTAAATGGTGGATGCGTACTAAAAGGAGAATTGGCAACAGCCTTCACCTAGAGTTGTATGTGTTTTAGAACTGGAAATGAAACTTCATTATATGTGGATGGGGAAAATTTCAGGCATAAGCAGGCAGGGTCAGTTGGTTACCTTGGTCCATATCTTATGCCCTGCCAAGTTTGCTTTCTGGCACTCTTTCTCATTGTGGTCTTAATAGACTTTCTGAATTAAAATATGTGTTGTTGTTGTTGTTGTATTTGAACTGCTGCTACAATTTCAAGATAAAACCAGCAGCACGCAAGAAAATCAAAGATGAAGCATGACATCTTATTTTGGTCATTAAAGGAAATTAGAATGAAATGAATCGAACAGTAGAGTATCATGCATAGTCAATAAAAGAGTTTGGTTTCTACAGCTTCCCTACCTGTATCCTAAAGAATAAACTGAGCAATCGCCCTTGTGAAGCATCTCTGTTAATCCTTCAATGTAAGGAAGCAAATTAATCCAGTGTGCCAATCGGATTTGTTCAATGTCAATCAAAGTTACACGAGCAAGGTTCTTTCTGAGCTGAGATGCTTTACCCTGGCTTGTATTTTCCCTTCTCCTGCATTATAAAAACATGGTTGATTTTCGCTAATTATATCATTTAATCTGCTACCGAAACTGCTTCCACAGCAATCATGGGTTAATGGATCCCATAATATTAGGAGTGTCTCTGCTTCTGGATGCTACCTGGGGGGTTTTGAGGAATTTCACAAAAAGGGAGTCCTAATAAAAATTCTGGTCTTGTTATTCTTAGTTATTCAAAGAGTTGGGACACACAGAAATAAATGGACATTAAGTTTCTGAATTAAAACCTTCACTTACACATACATTCACGCATCCCTATATACTAGTTTAAGAAGTCTAGCTGAGATTATGTTTAAGTTTCCTAAGGTTGAAGATGGCACAGCTATTGTTCATGGTATCCAAGGGATTGCTTGAAGGACAGCAGTTTCCATACACTTACCTAATGCCCAATACCAGCATGATACTTTTCTCATATAATTACATGTGGAAGCTATGTGTTGTTCAATATAATATATTCATAGGGACGCAGTGGCTCAGTGGCTAAGACACTGAGTTTGTCAATCAGAAAGGTTGGCAGTTTGGCGGTTCGAATAGTGCTGCGTAACGGAGTGAGCTCCCGTTACTTGTCCCAGTTTCTGCCAACCTAGCAGTTCGAAAGCATGTAAAAAAGCAAATAGAAAAATAGGAACCATATTGGTAGGAAGGTAACAGCTTTCCGTGCGCCTTCGGTATTTAGTCATGCCAGCCACATGACCACCGAGACGTCTTCGGACAGTGCTGGCTCTTTGGCTTTGAAACGGAGATGAGCACCGCCCCCTAGAGTCAGGGACGACTGGCACATATGTGCGAGGGGAACCTTTACCTTTTTCATATATTCAATCTGATAACTGCCTATTAACATGGATTACAATAATGGCAACACTCCAACATACATACAGACTGGGGGGAAACTATAGAAAAGCCAGTGGATGCTGGCTGTGGTTGGAAAAGGTATTAAACAGCCCCCAAAATGAATAGTTGCTGTTAAAAAGAAAAAAAAAATACCAAGTGTTTGCATTTACTACCGCACAGGCACAGCTTTCACAACAGGAGGGCCAGCGAGTGGCTCCTTGGGTCATTCCTCCAATCAAGCAAAATCACAAAATCTTGACCCTTTTGCTGACCTTGCAAACTTGAGAAGTGGCCTTCCAGGTAAGTGTTGGTATAAAACTAATGAAAGGCCATAGTCATTACTCACCACTCCTTTTTATTTTAAGGGTACTTTTTCCATTTGACTCCAGCCACCTGCTGCTTCAGGGAGTTCAGCCACCTGCTGCTACGGTTTGTAGCCTTCACTCCGATTCTCTACCAGAGGAGCTTCCCCCGGCTCTGTGAAATAATTTGGTGCTGTTGTTTTTCATCCTTTGCTGCTCCTTGGAGGCTCATCTTGCCCTTTAATTTTTAAAAAATGGAGAGCTGAGTCTAGCCCACCTTTTGAACTGGAATCCGTGCAAAAGGTACGGGAAAGGGCCAATGTGACAGACTGGTGGGACAGACCTGAAATTGAGTTAGAAGAGGGAGCAGCCTGACCTGTCATTGTGGCTGCTTGACAGTTGAACAGGGTATTTGGAAAGTAATTGGATGACAGCCCTCCAGAGTCCTCTGTGAAACTACGCCGGCTGACTTACATCAGGAGCATTGTAACGCCTCTAGAAAGGCCACAAAAATAAACGGTGCACAGGTAGTCCTCAACGTACGACCACGGTTTTACAAAATGTATGTTGCTAAGCGAGACGTTTTGTTAAGTGAGTTTTGTCCTATTTTACGACCTCCTCAGTTGTGAGGTGAATCACTTCAGTTGTTAAGTTGGTAACACGGTTGATAAGTGAACCTAGTTCCCCCATTGACCTTGCTTGCCAGAAGGTCACAAAAGGCGACCCTGGGACACGGCAACCGTCATAAATTTGTGTCAGTTGCCAAGCATTTTGATTTTGGATCACGTGACCATGGGGATGGCTGCAGTGTTTGTAAGTGTGAAAAACGGTCATAAGTCACTCTCTTCAGTGCCTTTGTAACTTTCAACGGACACTAAATAAACTGTTGTAAGTCAAGGACTACGTCCCAGTTCTCTTTTCCATCCTCCTTGTTCATGTTTCAGGAAAGATTTGGAACGCGTCCAGCGGATCCCAAGGAGATACAAAAGAAGTTGCCCCTCCAAATAACTACACACTAGTTATTACATTTGTATCCTGCCAGATCAGCACAGGACACCTGATGGTTTTGTTATTAGACTGTTATTCTCTTTGTGCAACCGTGCATTTTTCCTTTCTGGACAAAGTAATAAAAATATAACACTAGTATGAGGATTATTATTCCGTGAGGGTGGGTGACTGGCATTTTTCAGGTATTTTGAACTGCACCGCTCACATTCCCTTGGCATTGGCCATGTTGGCTGAGGCTGATAAAGCTGTAGTCCAAACATTGGAAGGATGCCACGTTGGCTACCCTTACTTCTAAATACGCCATCTAAATGTGGAACATGTGCCACCCTCACTTACAAAAATCTGATGCCAATTATAAGTCACCCTTCATTTTGAAAAATGAATACCCTTTCTCTATTCTTTTATATTCAAGCAACTTGCAATTTCACAAATCTGGCCATGCATTTTGGTATGTGCCATAATTTTGTTCAGTTTCTTGTCGGGGTGGCTGGTGGCATTTGAGGTTGTATTCGCAAACAGGTGTGATGCCAGTAGCTTCTCCTAGTTTGAGCTCATGCACCTGGCCGTCTGTTTTTTTGACCTTCCCTCTCACAGAAAGAAAGTTTATATGCTTTCCACCATTTAACTTAGGTTTAAAGATCAGCACTAAGAGTTACTGCAAGCCTTTATATTGTGTCTGTCCAGGGTAGCTTAGACCACAGGTAGTCCTTGACTTACAACCGTTCATTTAATGACTCTTCCAAGTTACAACAGGACTGAAAAAAGTGACTTTTGTTTTTCACACTTATGACCATTACAGCATCCCCATGATCAAAATTCGGGCACTTGGCACCTGGTTCATATTTATGATGGTTGCAGTGTCCCCAGGTCATGAGATCCCTTTTGGCGACCTTTTGACAAGTAATGTCAGTGGGGAAGCCAGATTCACTTAACAACTGTGTGACTAACTTTTAACAATGGCAGTAAATCATTTAAAAACTGTAAGAAGAAAAGTCATAAAATGGAGCAAAAAACTGTCTGATTTAGCAACAGAAATTTTGGGCTCAGCTGTCATTGTAAGTTGAGGACTACCTGTATAGCATACCAGTACCTGCAGTCACTGATATTTGCAGTTTGGACTGTTGAAAGATCTTGCTATTCTTTTTATTAATGGTTTTGGCTCAGGGTGCTGCTTTTGAATTACATTTAAGAACACCCTTCTTACTAACCTTGTGATAGAATTGCTCTTGGAAAGGTTTCCCTTCTGACTGAAGCACAATTTAGTTTATTAAAATGTCCAATTGTTTCTTACCTAGGAACATCTAGTGGAGGATTCTCAGCTGGCGGTTTTGCGCCCAAGTCAGCTCAAAAACCAGCAGGGACTCAGTGGCAAACAAACAAGCCACAAACCACCGGCACTTCATGGCAGCCTTCACCCCAGCCCAAACCTCCGGAACAAGTCAAGTTGGGCACACAACCCAAACCCAACTACACTGTGAATTTTAGTGTAATTGGAGGACGGGAGGAGAGAGGCATCCGAGTCCCCGGCTTTGGTAAGTACATGGCATCAGGCTTGCATTAGACCAGTGTTTCTCAAACTTGGCGACTTTAAGTCCTGTGGACTTCAACTCCCAGAATTCCCCAGCCAGCTATGCTGGCTGGGGGATTCTGGGAGTTGAAGTCCACAGGACTTAAAGTCACCAAGTTTGAGAAACACTGCATTAGACCATAATCTTTTACCTTACACATTTCAACTGGCAGGAAATCCCCATTAACTTTAAGGGGACAGGTTTTTTCTCACTATCTAGCTGAGACAGCACAGTTAAATTCCTGATTCCAAGATTATTATTTTTTTAGGTTGCTCACATAGTCAAAATGTATTATCCCTTGAAATAGAGCATACCTACTTCCAAATTCCTCCATTTCCTATCTCTTTTTTTAATTTACATCAGAGAGGGGAGCCCCCACTATATGGCTGAATATGATCTGCTTGACCTGCATAGGGCAAGTTTGCTCTATGCTTCTGTATGGTGAAATGGACGTGAGTGGATGTTGTAACTTGATTCATTCTCTCTCTCTCTCCCTCCCTCCCTCCCTCCCTCCCTCCCTCCCTCCCTCCCTCTCTCTCTCTCTCTCTGTCTCTCTCTCTCTCTCTGTCTCTCTGTCTCTCTGTCTCTCTCTTTGTCTCTCTGTCTCTCCCTCCCTCCCTCTCTCTCTCTCTCTGAGTGTGTACTGAGTTGTCTATGCAGATGCTGATATTATATTTTGTGCTTGTATTATATTATTATGAGCTGCCCAAATTGCTCTGGATTTGGAATTTAAATCTAATAAAATCTGATTGACTCTACAAAGTGGGCTGGGAGTTTATTTAGGCCCAGGAAGGCAATTCTAGCACAATCAAATTGATTTATGTAGCCCTCCAGCTTTCACAATTTAAGGAGTGTACATCTAAATTTATGAACATGCCTTCTTTTCTCTCTTTATTAAAAATATGTGTATTTAATCAATTGGAAGGGCCTTTTACGCTTGTCCAGGAAGCTGATGGGTTGGACATGAGGATTGCCTACAGAACTTTTTCTTTTTCATTTAAAGAAAGTATAAGGGATATTCTTTATCTCCATTATCCTGGGCAGAGGTAATTCCAGGAGGGTAAATGCCTGTAGAGCCTTTTCCAGCCAGTAGAATGAAACTTTTTTCTTTGGCTGGGAATTCTTCCATCATCCTTCACCTTTGCTCAACATTGGTGAGGACTGCTGACAGTTGTAATTCAACAATAGCTGGAGTACTACAAGTTGTCTATTCCTGCTTTAACAGAGGACTGAGTTGCTCTCAGCTTCAGAACACATCTTCCATAATGGTTAATCAGTGGTGGGCTGCAACTGGTTTAACAACCAGTTTGCTGGTTGTACAGTTTGCACACACACGTGTGCTTTGCAGGCACACGCCTAACGCACTTGTGCAAAGCGTTCAAAATACAGCAATTTGAAGGTCAGCTGCTCACCATCTAAGGCAGCCCCAGTAAGTAGAACAGCAGAGGCGCGCAAATCAGCTGTGCCGCGCAAATCAGCTGAGCCAGAAAGAAGGAAATATAGGACAGGATAGGGCGGGTGGGGGAGCGGGGGCAGCTGATCATCGGAACTACCGGTTCACCTGAACCGGTCTGAACCGGCAGCAGCCCACCACTGAAGTTAATCCAAGGTCACCTAGTCATTCTCTGAATATACTAAAGGGTTGAATACTGCTACTAATTGCACCAATATAGATCTGTTACACTGCCAATGTGAGAGGTGTAGACTGAGAGAAGAAAATGAATGGGAATGTTTACTCACCTGATGGTACCTAATCATTGTGTGGCTATGATGGGTTATTTATTTATTTATTTATTTATTTATTTATTTATTTATTTATTTATTTATTTATTTATTTATTTATTTATTTATTTATTTATTTATCCCATTTATAGGCCGCTCCCTCTCCACCAAGGGACTCGGGGCGGCGTACAATCCATTATACAAATAATGACGAGGAGGAGATATACAAAACATTGTACAATACGTCAATAAATAAATAATCATTAGTTAAAAAGCAGCATAATACAATTAAAACAATTAAAATACCCAAAGTCAAACTTAATTTAAAATTTAAGATTATCCAGGGGGATTAGAAGTATAGTTATCATTCAGGCCAGGCCGGCTAGTTGGAACAGGTGGGTCTTGAGTTTCGTGCGGAAGGAGCGGAGATCGGTAGCTGTCCTAATGTCGGGGGGGAGGTCATTCCAGAGGGCTGGGCCCATCACAGAGAAGGCCCTACCCCTCGGCGGCGTCCTCTGGCATTGCTTAGTGGACGGCACCCGGAGAAGTCCCTCTCTGTGAGAGCGAATTGGTCGCAGGGATGTTAGCAGTCCGCGGCTCTGGAGTCACATGTGGCTCTTTCATCCCTCTGCTGCGGCGCCTTGTCACTCAAAATATTGGTCAAAACCCCCAATGTGTGACACCCGCCAGCATGCGATTTATTGAGCTTTATGAACCCCGGTAGGCCAACCATGGATAAATCCAAGAAAAGTTTCAGAAGAAAACAGAACGTTTAATTCAACTACATATGCTAGTTTTGTTGGCCACTCAGGAAATAAATCAGGCACGGGAAGGTTTCTCTTCTGTGGGAAATGGGTCCAAATGGATCTTTGAGTGTTTAAGGTTGCCTACCCCTGGGCTATGATGAAATTCTTGAACCAAGATTTTCTCTGGTCTCACCATTAATTTCTGGGCTTTGCTGAGATTCTTAACTGGAAACATGTAAATAACAAGTAACTGATTGAATGGACTTGTAGCATCTAGTGGCCTTATAAAGAAGATAGGAGTCTAGTAAGTCACCGATTTTTCCCTTAGTCCTGTTGAAAAAAGTTGGATTTGTTTCTGAGCAAGGAGATACAACAGTTTCCTAAAAAAATAGTGGCTCAGTAATGACCAACATGAGTAATGAATAACAAATCTGTCATTTCTGTGTAAATGTTCTATCCACAGGAAAATGCCTAGCTTCTTTTTTCTTCTTTGCCAGGACACAAACCCAAAGTTTCAGAAAATGATTTTGAAGACCTTTTGTCAAATCAAGGCTTTTCATCAAAGTGTGACAAAAAAGGACCCAGAACCATTGCTGAGATGAGAAAGCAAGAACTATCTAAAGATATGGATCCTCTAAAACTAAAGGTTTGTAGCATTTATGATGAACATTTCCCCTGGCATCAGATTCTTGCCGTGTTTTCCACCAAGAAGTGGACTGTAGCAGAGCAAAAAGAATTTGCAATATAAGAGGCAATGGCTACAAAAAAAAGTGCAACAGGAAGGAAGGTGGCTGCCTTAGTGCAGGGGTGTCATACTCGATTTCATTGAGGGCCTCATCAGGGTTGTGTTTGACCTCGGCCGGCCGGGGTAGGCGTGGCCAGCTTGGTGTCACTCGTGTCAGGGGTGCCTCTGGTGGCGCTCTGCCAGCGAAAACAAGTTCCCAAGCTCTGTTTTCGGCTGATACGGCCTCCTGCAGCCCTCTGCCAGAGAAAATGGAGTTCAGGGGCCCACCCTCCCGAGCTTGTTTTCACTGGCAGGCTGGTCCTTTGCTGTTTCGAGGGCGGCCCTGCAGGCCAGATCTAAGCACCTCACGGGCCGGATTCGGACCCCAGGCTCTGAGTTTGACATCCCTGCCTTATTGGGCATAAGTAAGAGATCTGAGGTTCTGTCTTTGGCATTTTCAGTGAAAAGAAAGTCAAGTAGCAGCGCCAGAAAAAATCCTGAAAAGCATGCCTATCAAAGTAAGGAATATCTCTTGTGAGACAAGGGACTGAGAGTGTAACAAGTCGAGGAGTTGCACAGTTGGATTTGAGAGCCAATAGGTGCATTGATAGGAAAAACAAATGTGTAAAAGCTTCTGTATATTAAGATGTGGTGAGCTTAAGTGGAGATTAGCTCAGTGCTATAATAGTTAAGCAGAAGCATTTGTGAACTCATCACGAGCAAAGTGGGTCAGTGGCTGTTTGAAAGAGTGTATTAAATCATTACATATCGACATTGTCAGATAACAAATATTGCTATGGGTAGCAATACAAAGAAGCAAATTGCGTCAATGAAATGTTGTGCAGCATTTGGCTTATGCGAATTCCCATTCCTTCCCATTTCCTCCGCCAGCTTCTAGACTGGATTGATGGAAAAGAGAGGAACATAAGAGCTTTATTATCTACTCTTCACACTGTCCTTTGGGAAGGTGAAACCAAATGGAAGCCAGTTGGGATGGCAGACCTGGTTACCCCTGACCAGGTCAAAAAGTACTATAGAAAAGCAGCGCTTGTCGTTCATCCAGATAAGGTGAGTGTCTGGTAAATACTCACAAACGGATAAAGTAATGAACATTTACATGAATGCTAAATACAGGTAGACCTTAACTTACAACCGGTTGTTTAATGGCCCCCTTCAAAAAAGGTGCCAATGACTTGTTTTTGAATTATGACTACCGCCCCCCCCCCCTACACACACACACTGCTATTGTCAAAAAAGTTAAACTGTTATCACACTCTCTGCTAACTGCCATTGCTTTGAATGTGCAGCAGCGGTGGGATTCACTTACCTCCCCTACCGGTTCGCAAATGTGCTGCGTCTGCGCATACACACCACCTTGCGCGCATGCGCAGTGCTTGCACATTACGTCGGGGTGGGTGAGCAGAGCCCGCAAAGCTGCCGCTACCAGTTCGCCTGAACCGGAGAGAACCGGCTGAATACCACCTCTGGTGTGCAGTATTTAAAAACAAGCATAGTTTGCTCCCACAGAAACAACATATAGCAGATTGTGGAAGTGCTTGGTCAAATCTTCCTGGTTTATGGAATATACACAAAGATAGACAAGTTGCTGTCATCCTTCTTGTGGCGGCTGCTTCAGGGAGCAAGGTTTTTGACTGTAAGTAGGCCTTAAGTTGAGAACCTTAAGGCAACCTGCCCATTCCAACTTTCCCAACCCAGATGTGAATGCCAATTTTTGGATAAAAAGGCATATAGGTGGGCTAATTGCCAAGGGCCCAAAATGCGGTCATATTTGGAACTGGATCATAAGTACATTTTTTTGCGGAGGTGGGGGGAGGTCCTGTCATAACTTCAAAGGGTTGTAAGTCAAGGACTACCTGCTGACTGTTTCTGGAACAGGAAGGGGAAATCATTCAGACAGTTTGTCCTCAGTGGCACGTGGTTCCATATTGACATCTGAACTCAAAACCATTCTTGTTGTTCTATAATGGGCAAATTGGTCGATCGTGTCGCTCTGAGGAAAAAAACACAGTTCAGAGCTCATTCAGTGCACTCATCCTCCTTTGAAAAAAATAAAATTGTGAATATAGGAACTCAGTGCGCAGATAGTAATAATATCGGGGATGTCTTCTTAACTCCAGAAATAAAGTTAATTGCTTGTGATGCAAGTTAAGTTTGCTTACTTTTGCAGTTGCACTGTAATTCAGTTTTTTGTTTGTTTGTTTGTTTGTTTACAGGCTACAGGGCAGCCCTATGAGCACTATGCCAAAATGATCTTCATGGAGCTGAACGATGCGTGGTCAGAATTTGAAAACCAAGGCTCAAAATCCCTTTTTTAACAGAAAGTCCCTCCTGCAAGGGAATTGATTTCAAAATGCATTGGCAGCAAAACTGAATCTCGCGTGCTGTAGTGTAACCTCCTTCGTTGGAGGAGGGAGGCAAAATAACTTTCCCTGTTCTTGCACAATTTAAAACTGTACACGCAGCCACACAGTGTGTATTGCAGGAGATAAAATGTGAAACTTCGCAAAGATGGCATTCCCATCAGTGCTGGGAAGTTTGTGTGGTGGAAGTGGCAAGTTTCAGGCTATGTTAGAGAAGGTTGAATGCACCACTAATTCTAATGATGGCTGCTGGCGTGAGCAAAATTTTGCTAGTGGGAACATCATCTGTTTCGAATCTTGATTTTTTTAAAAAAAATTTCCATTTGAAAAACACAAAACCTCAATTTGCATTTCTGTTTTATTTCCCATGTAGTCTTTGTGATTCCCCTCCCCCTTTTTGTTCCTTGTTTGCCTTATTTAAGTGCTTTTGTTATCCTATAGTCTGTGAGTTCGCTCGACATCATTTTTTTTCTCGTTTCTGTTAGAGGTGTACATTTTTCTTCTGTATTTTATGTAATCCTTCCAATGATCATTCTGTAAATAATTAAAATAGTTTTCTGACAACACCTGCGTTCCTTACCCTGCATCAACAATTGCTCAGCCAAAAGCTCTTCCAATTGGAGAAAAAAGTTGGCTTGGGCAAATCTTGGGTTTGTACTACTTCCTTTAAAAAAAAAAAACTTGTAAACTATAAACAAAGAAGCGGAGGGCTGGGTAGTCTTGCCTTATTTATTATAATACTGTTGGAGGCAAGACAGTTAATGTTCAGGTGTTCAACCAGAAAGATAGTGCTTGTGACTTCTCCCTCTGGGCTGCACCGGGTGATCGATACGCAATTTTCAGGCAGGTTGACACATGCACAGATGGAAGCAGAAGTCCATTTGGTTCACATTTGATGAAATTGCATAAATGTTGCCTCTTTGAAGGCGTGTGCATACTTTTGCTAGCCGTAGCTAACTTTTGTTCATTATTTATGGAGTCTGCGGAGTCTGGAGGTTTGCATGTATGGATATGTACCCTCTTCAAGACTATCAATATGTATAATTAAATTAGATGGATAGATAGACAGATATTATTTAAAGACAATCCCCCTACTTGATGTGTCTTTAGAACACGTTCTAAAACCGGGGAGAAAAATTCACTTTTGGGTATAATTTCTTAACTGAATACTGTAATGTAGTTCAACGTTGTATCAGGGTAGCAGCATTTCAACATTTGGTCTCCGAGCTGCATTAGTAGCTCCCAATAAAGAGTCTAATTTGCTGTTCAGATTTATTGCTGTTTTATGGTATTATGGATTGTTTTGTCTCATCGGGTGACCACTGAGGTGAAGCTTGGCCTAATCACTGAAGGGCTGCTTTATTTGTGAGTAACTCCTGAACAAATTTAATTCAGGGTGCAGTGTCTTTTTCCCTTTAAAGAACCAACTCTATTTTGGGGGAAAAGAAGGGCAGAAGTGTTGATGAGAGGTCCTATTAAAAAAAAAAAAAAACCTCCAAGTTGTTGTCAACCAGAGAACGATGTACAAAGTCAAAACAAGAAAGTGTGAAAAAGTTTGAAATCCTTACAATTACTTGAAACTCTTTTTCCCCCCTGAAGAAAATGCAATTGGCTTGCTAAAGTGGCTTTTAGAAATGATAATGTTAGGCTGAAGACGCTAATGCAGGGGTGTCCAAACTTGGGAACTTTAAGACTTGTGGACTTTAGCATGGCTGGCTGGGGAATTCTGTGAGTTAAAGTCCACAAGTCTTAAAGTTCCCAAGTTTGGACACCCCTGGGCTAATGTATAAGGGAGGGACGGGGGAACATAGGGTCCTTTCTTTTTTTGTTGGATTATAGTTTTGAAACATTTTGCACCATTGGCTATGTTAGCTAAGGCTGATGGAAGTTGTAGTTCAGCAACGTTTACACCATATTGGGAAGATTCTGTAAATCTGTAAAAATTAGGATAAAATGCAGAATTAGAGTAAAACAAAGCCCTCCTGTGAATTCCTGTACTTCTAAATAGAGCTACTTGTAACTTAATCTTTAATAATAGGAAACACTTTGTGTAACCGTTTTAAAAGAAAGGCAGGATAAATTCAGAGATGATAGTTTAGGATGGGTTCCCCCCCCCCCCCCAAATAGTTACTTCGCTGCTTTACTTTACTTTCTGAGTTGAGAGGTATTGATTGGCATTATAGAGCACAAGCTGTCTCTTATTCTTAGAATATCTGTTGCTGTTAATTGTGTACAGTCTGGGCCATTCCTAAAACACAAAGACAAGATCTAGTGGGAGTCGAGAATTTCTGCCTGCCCCTTAATTGCCAGTCTCGGTCTGTACTAGAATTAATCTAGAAAAAGGACCTGTGATTTCTACTGTATACTTGTGACACATTTTATATACAGCCAGCACTGCAAATTAATCTACTGGCTAACGTACTCATAGTATCCAGGATTTTTTGCTCAAACTTCAACAGGCATTTAGTCATAACACGGAGTTGCATTAGATTCAAAGGTCTTTCCTCCTTTTTGAAGCCTTTCATAAGAAACCTATGTGGGATGTTTTGCTGCTGTTTTGCACTCCCTAGTTGGAAAGAAACTTTGGTTCTTAGCTTGCCATTCAAAATACACTTCTATGCCCAGGTCATCCCCGAGAATAAGATATAGTAAAACCATGTCCTCTTGGGAATTCTTTTATGGATAGATGCCAGTGACATAGGAGGGAAATCTATATGGATGTGGGTGTCATATCCAGGGAAGGGGCCCAATTGAAGGTCTCAGGACTGTATTGGAAAGAATGGAAGTATATTTCTACTTTCTCCCTCTCTGAAATTCAGTAGGAGTAACTAACTAACACTAAGAAATGCTATTGAGTCATACTTAGCTATAATCCAGCTTCACCTTAGATATGGCCCACTTCCAATATGTCTTCAGATGTGCCGTTAAGAGTGAGAACTGCAAACTTCTCAGCATAATCCACTCCAGATAAAACTTCAGCTTTCATGACCCTTTCCAGTATCTTTTGGGGGATGCAGCGTCCTCTTTAATAAATATTCCTTCTGACCACAAAATGGCAAAATGGTTGCGTATAGACAAGTTCTACCACACATCTTTAGGGCAAATATTCAAGCTGTATAGATCACATAACATACTGCTCTAAGATCCTTCATTTTTGATACAGTGATCAGAAAGGGAGTATCAGATTCCCAAAGTCTGATTCCTTTTCAAGTTAGTCCTTTAAATTAAGATGCTGCGATCGAGAGAGAGAGAGAGAGACCAGTTTATAAATGTTTGAAATAACAATTTGTTGTATTTCTGTCAATGTTGGTGGTTCTTTACTATAAAACATAAGGAAAAGTAAAAGCCATGGCTTTGCCTAGAATAATTTTGCAGTCTACATTTCAAGAAAGGTATCTTGAGTTAATAGTTGGGATAGAAACCTTGCATAGGTTAAGTGTAAGCCAGTTTTAATTTGGATGGTAGTGGCACTTTCTTTAATGATCTTTTCCCTCTCTGGTGAATTATAATGTCATATTAAAATAGTAGGTGCCTAGAAACAAAAGCCTGGTGATTTTTTAAAAAATTACATTCCAAGCAACTTCAACCTGCAATCATTTCTTTTTAGAGGTACTTGGTACTGAAGTTCAAAAAAAATGCAAATTTGAATCAGTGTTAAACCAACAGCATTGAAAAAGATTTTAATCGTCTGGTAATTGGGGAGTAACATCTTACCACTATACTGTGTGTGTCTCTGTGTGTGTGTATTATAGTGTAAGAGGGATAAAAGTACATCTGTACCAGAACAAGCTCCATGATCAATGCTCTAGTTTTGGAAACTGGATATTAGCATCATTGTTGGAGCTGCTACAGATATAAATTTTAGGTGAATTTAAAAAAATGTTCAAGTTATTGTTGAAATACAATTTAGTTTCTTTGATGCAGCTGCTGTACTATGGTTATATAGGATATATACTGTATCTGCTATGGATATTTTAAGGGCAACTTAAGAAATGTACCCTACACCAACTCAATTTTGGTAGTCCATTTCAACTGTTACTTGGTGGCAGCAAATTTCTCACAACTTGCATACTTCTTTCTTAACCGGAGGCCGAGCTTAGAAACATAGGAAGCTGTTAATATGTAATATTTTTTTGCTCAAAAATCAACTTTATAGGATTTCAGGCAGGTTTATCCTCAACCGTTCCAAGGGATAGCAAGACATGTACCTGGGACTTTTTTTTTACAGAGTACACATGTACTCTTCCACTGAGCCATGGTATATCTTTCAGTAGCTTGTATCTAATATTATTGTGCTGTAGTGAGGAAAACTGTTCCAATTTGAGAAGAAATTTAGCATATTGTTGGCTGTGAACATGCCGAGCTCTTGCTAAATTGGAATTTTAGCATTTTGGCCAAAGAATTCTAGTTGGAATGTCAAAGCTGTTCTTTCATTCAAGTTAATGAATGGATACCTCTGTAAGCCTTTCTTTCTCGGGTTGTTTTTTTTCTAGCATCAATTGAAATCAATGGAAGCCGTGCTATCCCCAAAGAGGATTTAAGTGTTCAGAAAAATAATACCGGTTTGCTGGTCCTACTAACTGCTATGAAATTCCATTCTTTACCTCCCCCCCACTCCCTATTTTCTTTAGAAGATATTTCAGTGTTGTGAAAGGCAGCAGTACACAGCACATGATTTGACAGATTTATTGCAGCAATTCTAGAACGTTCTTCCTCTGGGGAAAAAAATGCTTGCTTTCCCACACAATAATAGTAGCATTTTCTTTTTGTGACATAGAGATGCTTTTGTAAACTTGCGTAACCGTGGAAGCATTGCTGGGAATATTCTGCGAAAATATGGATTCTTTCGAATCAGTAGTGCTTGATTTCTCTCCCCCCCCATTCTTCAATCAATGATTTATTGCATTCTTCGTTATCTAATTAGATTTTAGGTAAAACTGTCATAAATATGTTGATCAATTAGCAATCAAAATAAGATTTTCGTCCCCCTCCCCTAATATTACAATTTGCAAATAACTCCTCTAGAGCAGCGTTTCTCAACTTGGCGATTTTAAGGTGAGTGGCTGGGGAATTCTAGGAGTTGAAGTCCACCCATCGTAAAGTCACCAAGGTTGAGAAACATTGCTGTAGAATTTAATCCTTCATTCCAGTTTTCAGCATAATCCAGAAAGGTAACAACAGTTTTGACCAATGAGGTTTTAAAAGGGGGGAGGGGGGAAATCAAGCCTACAGCAATAAAAATTAGGTCTGGCAGCCTAATTTCGGGAGCAAGGAAAAATCTGATTTCTGTATCCTCCTGTACCTTGGACTTCCATATGGCTTTTGCAGAATAAAATGTTAAAAATATTGAACTGTTTTTCATGAAGGATGCATTTACATTTTTTAAATTAAAAAAGGGAACTTAGAGGCATTGTGAACATTACTTTTTTCCCCTAATCTTTTGGTGAATGTACTGTATATTATGGAACTGAAGAACAGCGAACGAAGATCCTGCTCATTCCATGATGAAAAAAAAAATCCAATTTTTTGGTGTCTTAAATCGTCTGTTTTGCTGTTCATATGCATGGGGGTTTGGTCGGCGTTAGGTTTAATAAAGAGATGGAGAGAGGGGAACAGAGATTGTTGTTTGTTTAATTTTCATTGTGGTCCAAGTACCTTTGGTAATAGTTCAAATGAAAAAAAAATGTATAAATGTGTACATACATAAACCGAGCATTGTTTTAAGGTCATGCCTTGTAAAACAATTGTGGATAATCTATGTCAATGTTTTGCTCATGATGTACTGAATCAAAGTCTTTTGCTTTGAAATGGCCCTGTTTCCATCGTTTAAAAAAAAATCAAATATAGCTTTTCCATAGTCACAAAGAGTAGACGGCTCTTTTCTTGTAATGCAGTCACATTGTCATATGCTTGGTTGTTTCTATGGTAGGAGGACCCCAGGTGCTGCCCTTTAATAAAATCACACTGTAATCTTTGCCTGGGAAGAATCAAAACCTTGTTCATTACTGGCATGATAAACACGTTGAGTTAAAAACAGCTGTTCCAATCTTTTTCTATTCTGATCATTCTGAAAGTATTCTGACTTCAAAACTAGCCTTGCCGAAGTTCAAAATTCCTATTTAAGCTCAAAATAGGACATTGCAAGCTTGGGAGCCTTTCTAGAATGGTCAGACTGGAGGTGGTATTCAGCAGGTTCTGATCAGTTCTGGAGAACCAGTAGCGGAAATTTTGAGTAGTTCGGAGAACCGGTAAATACCACCTCTGACTGGCCCCGTCCCCATCTATTCTCTGCCTCCTGAGTCCCAGCTGATTGCGAGGGAATGGGGATTTTACAATAACCTTCCCCTAGAGTGAGGAGGGAATGGAGATTTTACAGTATCCTTTCCCTGTCGCACCCACCAAGACACACTAAGCCCACCAAGCCACACCCATAGAACCGGTAGTAAAAAATTTGAATTCCACCACTGGGTCAGACCATCCCATTTTGAACTGGAAACCTTGTGCAGACCTCTCCAGTTCATATCTGTGTCTACCCCAGTGGTGGGTTTCCATTTTTTTTTTTACTAACGGTTTGCTCTTGCGTGCACGACATTTCTGTGCATGCGTGGAAGCGTCCAGGCAGGTGGGCGGAGTTTCCCGGCGCCGCTACTACCGATTCGCCCAATCCAGGCCAAACTGGGAGCAACCCACCTCTGGTCTACATGGTTTGATTGTTTCACATTTGCTCCTCAATGAAGAATGACTGCCTTTGGACCCACTCCTAGCTGAAGACTGGGTCCAGGTTTGTAGTTTCAGAATTTAGCTAAGGCAAGGAAGGGAATGGCAGACATAAGCAAAATTCAACTCTCAACAAGGGAATGTTGAGAGTTGCTTCTTAACATCAATATTGGAGATCTTCCAAAGAAGGTGGATAGTGATAAATTCTAAGACTAAAGCATGTACGTAATACAGTGCACAGTGCATTTTTGAAGCAGTTTACCACAATGTATAGTGAAGGTGTCTATTTTAGATTATTAGAAGAGAAATCTATCAATGGCATCTCATTCTCTTTAGTTATTTGAAAGGTAAAGGTTCCTCTCGCACATACAGTATATACTAGTTGTTCCCGACTCTAGGGGGAGGTTCTCATCTCCGTTTCAAAGCCGAAGAGCCAGCGCTGTCTGAAGATGTCTCCGTGGTCATGTGGTCGGCAGGACTAAATGCCGAAGGTGCATGGAAGGCTGTTACCTTCCCACCAAAGTAGTCCCTATTTTTTAATTGCATGTTTATATGCTTTCGAAATGCTAGGTTGGCAGAAGCTGGGACAAGTAACGGGAGCTCACTCTGTTACACGGTGCTCGGGATTCAAACTGCCAACCTTTTTGATTGACAAGCTCAGCGTCTTAGCCACTGAGCCACTGCGTCTCTTAATAGTTATTTGTAGTCTCAGACTAATTAAAACATAAAAGCTTCAGCTAAGTTGGTACACCCAGCTAAGAATTGTAAAGAATTTTAAAAATCCCAATGGTTACCATTCAGATCATTCAGAAGTATTCTTGTTTCATTCTCTAGTGTTTCCTCCTAAAAGTTCACCAGATAGTTGAGAGAAGCAGATTGTAATGTGCTCCTTTCCAAAAAGACAAGCTGCCTAGTCCAATGTTTCTCAACATTGACAATTCTCTGAAGTCTATCTGGGAGACTTCAACTCCCAGAATTCCTCACCCAATATGTCTTGCCAAGGTTGAATACTGGTCTAGAAGGCTGACCATGGTTGTTTTCTTAACTCATAGTAAGCAGGCCAAAGGTATTCACTGATGGAACTGACTACACTCCATTTACAAACAAAGATGAAGAAAATGGCAGGAGTTAATCAAGTGGAACTGTAAAGAGACAATTCTATACCTCAAGAATTTATGTTGCTACTCCAGAGAGCAGGGAACAGGGGACTCAGCATCTGAAATGTTACAATTGCAGATATTCATGGCAAGCTGATGGAAAGGCAGCGGTGTCAAAATTTGCAAGATGGAATGGGGGAACCTGCAATTGAAGTCGCCTCCTTTTGTGTCTGGTGACATGCACAAGGGTTTTGAGATGCCTGTGGTGAAAGAGACGGGAAACTACAGCTCAGCCACTCTTAAAGGGGAAAGTGTGCTAATTTCTATCTGCTATGGGTGTGTGTGTGTGTCCTTGGTGCTCTCTGTGCTTAGTTGTTTTCTGCAGGCGTTTTGATACCCAAACTAGTACTTTTGGATGTTACCTAGTTTGGGTAATGTCTGCAAGAAAACAAGCTCAGAGAGCACCAAGGACTCATTTCAACCCTGAGATGCAAATATTCTCTTTTATTGGCATCTGCTATATATTCTTGTAAATGTGACGTCATATTCTACTTCAACAGGAAAGCATGACATGATACAGGTTAAGGCAAAAATCAAATGTAATTTCATTATTGCAAAGTTATCCATACAAAATGAGGGTTAAAAAATTACAGAAAATGGCTTTTTTACTGCAAATTTATCTGAATACTAAAGTTTACAAATACCAAAAATGTGGAAAGGAATAGGAGAGAGCACTTAAGTACTGAAGGTTAAGAGTATCTAAGGGTCACAAAATGTTGATAACATCAAGAAGATCAATGGAAGAGGAGAATGACATGGAAACAACTGGATTCCTGAATTGGATCCCTTCCGTCTGCAACAGTTTGTTATAAACTTCACTTGGATTCAACTAATTTCATTCAAAACCAGTCCTTGCATCCAGCCTGCCTGCCTTTTCCTGTCATTTCATGGTGCTTTAGCCAGGCTTCCAATACTCATTTCTAATCTCTCATGTTAATGCCCATTAGTTGGATCCTGTCAATTTCACTATGAATTTCTGTAACATTAAGTGATGTTGGCATCTTTTCTGGCAGCAGCTAATAGGTTATTTGACCTCAGGTTGATCATCTCTGGCTGCAGGTTCCATCTGTCTATCTTTTTTACTGCTTTTTTTTAAAAATGAACGGAGAGAAGGGAGGCAGTGGTTTCTCCATTTCAGAACTGACTTTGGTAACACGTAGAAAAGCACACAGATAGGGGTGGGCAGATTTATGAACCAGACTTAAGAAACGAACTCTTGTTCCTTGTAAGTTCAGATTCTATTGCTTTCGTTTTGGAGATGGATGGATCCCAGGAATTCCCAATCTGTCGGTCTGCAAATGCAGATTGTGAAATAATATGGCAGGGAGAACAGTTTAATGTCCCTGTCACCAGAATTAGTGCTTTTAACCAGCTTCTTGTGCCTGGGCTTTAACTTCAACAATTTCCTGCTCTCTGTCTCCAAATTGGCACTTAAGACACTGAATATTAATATTTTGCCACGCGTTTCAGTAATGTATGACAAATTAAAGATTTAATGGCTGGGTTTGCACATTGCTCAGGCTAAGCCATAACAGAGTTAGCTTGGTTTGATCTAAGCATATGCTAGGAATCCAGCTCCATTTTTTCCCTAATTTTCCTAATGCTGTGCTCTTGACCAAAATGAAATAGGCTGGGCTGAGAGATAATGACTAAGCCAAAATCTATTATGTGATCCATAATTATCTGGAATTTGAGTATTCTCCCCGTACTCAGTATTATTCAAAAGTACCAGCATCATTGGTTCTTAGTTTCCTTCCTCTGATAGCACATCTCATTCTTCTGTCTCAAAAACCACAGATTGCTCACCTTGGCAATCATAAGATAGACAGATCCATGAAAAGCAGATATCTGGAATCTTACTTAGCCCTGGGTGTTAACATATGTTAATTCATAATCTACATATACATATATGCACATGTGTTTATTGTGATGGGGAACTCAGCTGATTTTCTCAACAAAGTATTCTTAAGCAAGATGTAGTTTAACAACTTGGACCTCTGCCCCAGCACTAAGAATAAGGAAAAGGTTATGACCCAGTGGTGGCCTACATGTAGACAAGTCAACATTCAGTCAATGTTCCTTGGCATTGTCATGTCTAATTGAAAAACCAAACTGAAAAGTTGAAAGATCTTGCTAGGCAGCATCAACAGCTTCTACCAAGGAGAGCTTTTGAACCTATATGCTATTTTTTGGTCCTTTTTGAAACCAAAGGAGACTATTTCTGAATCTATTACTTTCTGACAATTAGGTGGGCTGCAGAACCTTAAGGTAGATGGAATTATATCCCCACATGATAAAGAGCAAATAACTGTATGCAGCTTTCCCTTAACAGTGGGAATTGGAGGCTTACTGTTCCCATCCTTAAAATACCTAGCCATACTCTCAAAAATTACTCCATAACATTCACAAACAAAACAGCAGAAACCCACTGGTAGGAGGTGAACAAAATACTCAGACAAAATAACTCCAACATAACTGCATAAAAGTGAATGTTGAAGCAAATAATCTTATACCCAGAAAAATCTTACCAGGAAAAGAACACTTAACATATTTTGATTGTGAAATTTAAGGTCAAGTTGTAAACATCAAGATGAAAACAAAAATAGCAACTCATGTCCTTCCAGAGATATTGAAGAACTATACCTTGTCATCAAATCTTGTCTGTTGTTTATTGCCAGATGTTGTAATACAGAGATACACAGCAGCTTGTATAAAGTATAAAAACCAATAAAGCTATAATATAATATCACCCCAGCAGAAATCTTCAAATTATAAAAAGAGAAAATAATGATGGCTTGATTGACTCAGGAGAAGGCTGTGTAAAATCCTATTATGACTCTTAAGATGTATCTCAGGTATGGAATAGACACCATGACTTGTAGCCATTGATAAGTTTGTCTGCCATGAATTTGTCTAAGTCCATTTCAAGCTATCCAAATCAGCATCTCTCCTACATCTTCCAATGCCGCAGTTTAACTATGCATTGTCTGTTTTTGTCTGTTCAGTTTGCTCCTGTCCCTGATTATTTTAATTATCCTTCCTGTGGAAGGCACAGCTAGAGCTGCACACAGCATTCAAGTTATAGCTGCCCCATTCATTTGTTGGAGGCCATTCTGTTTAGTTTATTTTTGACCTCTTCCATAGTTAATACAAAATTTGCATTTCTCACAGCAAAGCTGACATTTCAATGGGTTACCCAGTATTAACCTCAGATCTATTTTTTTCTGCTCAATCACCAAGAGCTCAGACCTGATCAGAATATACATGAATTTGTTTTTACCTCAGTGTGCCTCACATTATAATTAAACTGCATCTGCTATCTATTCATCTTACTTAAAGATAAATCTCATTCCAGGGACTTTGTTGGGATGTTCCTGTTGGGTCTTTTTGACAGCAATGGGGAAGTGGCTTGCTATTGAACTTCCAACCCAAAAACAACCCAGACCTGATCATTATTCATTCAAAGATCACAAAAACCACCTCAGTGGTGCTTCTGGCTGCAGGGCAGCTGACTTTAGAGTTATGCATATTCATGTGGTGGTAGGTATCTCCTTGAATTGGAAAGTGTGAAGTCTGAGTAAATCTGCATAGGATTACATGATATGTAACATGAACATTACATGAACAATTATCAGGAGGTAGTTTTCTTTTTTAAAATGGGGGCATTTTGATGGAAAGGGAAGTCATCTATTACTCACAAATTTCTACTCCTTCGGTTTTTATTTTTGTTTGGTCTAGAAGTTATACGGCTGCTAAACCCATTTTAGACTGATAGAACTAGGAGACCGTAAGCAATCAGTGAAATGGTGAATTCGATAATAAAATATGCTACATTCAAGCATCCTCTGAGTGCTGCTGTTTTTTACTTGTTCTCCAAGAGGAGGTAGACTATTTCTGAAAGAAAAAACATTGCTGCTGTCTTTTACCCACAACTGATGCTATTTGGGTGAGGTAGCAGATGTAAATTTTTACTGATTAGTCAGGAGACCATATCAACTGAAAACAAAATTGTCACATAAAAACCAGTCAACCAGGTTAAGTAGTGGGTATATTTTTGGTAGTGGGTATGGGAGATATTGAGGAATAAAAGGGTTAACAGTTGATTCGGATGTCCAGTCCCTTCTTTTTAGCATTTGATAGCTGAACTGATCTAAAACTCATTAAAACCCTCAGTAAACACAATTAGCCATGCCTTGGAAATGAATTCTCTTGATATCAAGGATAATGTGAATGGGTCTAGCAGACAGAGGAGAAAAGCAATTGTTTTTAATTTCAGTGCAAATGTTATTTCGGGACTTTTGAAGGGCACCAACGTCTTCAAAAGGTCAACGATTCTTATCCATAATGGTTTTCTGTCATACAGCACTGCAAAAGAATTCAACTCTGGAAGGTCATACAATCACTTCAGTGCAATGGCTTGGTTTGCACATAGCATGAAGCTTCAGTTTGCTTAACATTATTTTTTTTAACCTAACTAGAATTGGTTTACATAATATGCTACGCCCAAACCTAACAAGCCATTTTAGGATATAACAGTTGTGTATAAATTTGAAATGTGACTGTGCCTTGAATGACCTTCTTCCTGTATTATCAATATTGCTATTAGGGCGATCATTGAATGAAAATAGATATTACTTCATTAATCACATATTTTTGAAAAAACTGACACCATGCAAATGATAATGATTTATTTATTACATTTATATTCTGCCCATCTCACTATCTAAGGAACTCTTAGGTATGATCTCTTTAAAAAAAAAAACTGATTTTTTTTTTTAAAATTTATTTATCTAATTTACATAGCAACCCATCTCACAAGTAGGCAATTCTGGCTGGCATACAGCAAAATTAAAACAACATCTAAAGCCATTATCATTGACAAACATTAAAAACATTAAGAAAACATAAAAACAGCTAAAACAAGAATAATAGACAAAGAGATGTTAATACGGTAGTTATGGAACCACCTCATCAGTTCACCCATCCCTGGGATTCCCAGGCCTGCTGGTATAACTAGATCTTGAGAGAGTTTTGGAATCTTGGAAATGCTGAGGCAGCCTGCTGTCTAAAGCCCACCAAATGTAGCCTCCTAGATAATGAAACCCATAGCATGCCCATTCTGTTAGATCCGATGGGATAAACAGAAGAAATCTGGGAGAGGCAGTACCTCAAATAACCTATTCCCGTCATATGAGGCCCTCAGGGTCAAAACCAGGATTTTCTTTTTACATTTTATTTTATTTTATTCCAAAGTTAAAATATAGAAGGAGAATCAAACTAACAATCGCCAGACACTAATAATAAAGATAAAAAACATGTGCACAAAATATAACAAACAATGAATGTCTCATTCACACCGGCATTAAACATAAAAAGTCCACCCTGGTTGAATGTTGAAAAATATATCAGAAATATCATATTCTCATCTCCTTATATAGCAGGTCTATAAGTAATTTATAAATTTTCCTATCTACAGTACATTTAATAATACCAGCATCTTGAATTGGGCCCAGAAATAAACTGGTAATCAATGGAGCAAAGATATAACATGTCTTCTACCAGAGACACAGATAACTGCTCCTCCTGCTTCATTCACACTCAGTGAATTTTGCACCAGCTGAAATTTCAAGATACTCTTCAAGGCAGAAAACGAGTAGTGCCCTTTGCTGATCACCTGAACCAAAATAAATTCAGCCACAACAGCAAAAGTAACAGTAATCTAATATTTAATATAACATCACAAAGAAGAGGGAGTCAAACTATTTTCCAAGGCACCTGAGGGTAGAACAAGAAGCAATGGGTGGAAACTAATCAAGGAGAGAAGCCACTTAGAACTGAGGAGAAACTTCCTGACAGTGAGAACAATTAATCAGTGGAACAGCTTGCCTCCAGAAGTTGTGAATGCCCCAACACTGGAAGTCTTTAAGAAAATGTTGGATAGCCATTTGTCTGAAACGGTATAGGGTTTCCTGCCTAGGCAGGGGGTTGGACTAGAAGACCTCCAAGGTCCCTTCCAACTCTGCTATTGTATTATTGTATTGTATCAACATTTATTTTGCAACAATCTGTGAATTTTTTATTTTTATTGAAACAAGATGTTTGTGTGTGTATATGTGTGTGTGAGAGAAGAAATAGAGATGAAACAATGATGTAATGCATAAATTAGCACATGGTTGGGTTAACCATCAGCTAGCTTCATAGATGTAAACCATAATATAATTTGATTGGTTTTTACATAGTGTGAATCCAGCAAGTGTGATCATTAAATCAGGCTTTATAACTTTAGCACAACATGCAAACACAGCCCGATTAAGGTTATTCATGAGACAATGGCTTAGTGCAATGTGTGAACCCAGCCTTTGAACGGTAATTTTGCTCATATCAACAAGCACTGAAGTTGCAACTACTCCAAATTTCATTATAAAAAAAAACCAACTTTGCTGGCATTATTATTTTTTGTGCTCTCAGTCGATGCCCCAGGGGAAATTGTGTTTGCAAGTAATTGCTGCATCTCCGGTCCAGAAATTATCTTCTCATGGAGTGTTCCAGGTGTGTCACAAACAGCTTGGAAATGAGAGTAGTTAGTGACAGCTTCCTTGATGTGAAATGTTGCCAGGCAGAGCATTCTGACATCTTTGGCTCTTGCTAGCCTTAAAATCACCACACACAAACTTGACAAAATCCATAATGCTATCTACATGATAGTTTACCTCACAACCCACTCATTATTTTTTGATTGATCTGTAAGTTTTTTTCTGTTTCATATTAAGCCAGCACAAGGCTTGGGAAGGTGCTTATTTTAGTACAGAACATTCAAGTAATTTCAGCGTGGTTACTGAGTGAAAGGCAAGGAGTGGGATGAAGTGAGGGAGAAGGCTCATTTCAAATAGGGCCAGATAATCAGACACATTTCTAAATTAAATTGTGTTCCTTTTTTCAACTCAAAAGTTTTTTTTATTTTTATTTCTCATACAATCACAAATATACCATCTCATAACTATTATTAATAATATGTGTTATTTTTTGACCTTCATAACAATTCATTCCTCCTCCTAAAATTAAAAATATAACTGCCATTGCTTTCCTGCCATCCTATACATCAGGGGTGTCCAAACTTGGGAACTTTAAGACTTGTGGACTTCAACTCTCATGTGGCTGGGGAATTCTGGGAGTTGAAGTCCACAAGCCTTAAAGTTTCCTAGTTTGGACACCCCTGCTATACACCCATCTTATTTTACAACAACCCTACTTCTTCTTCCCTCCCCTTTTCTCCTTCCCTCCCTTCTTCTCTCCTTCTCTCCTTTCTTCTTTCCTCCTCTCTTTTCCTTTCTCTTCTTCCCCTTCCTCTCCCCCTCTCCTTTCATCTTCTTCCCTTTCCTACCCTCTCTCCTACTCTTACTTCCCCTCCATTTCTTCCTCTCCTTTTCCCTTTCTTCTTTCCCTCTAATTAAGTTGTGTTCCTTCTCTGTATCTTAGAGGACTGCTGCAATGTTCCAAACGCTACAGAGCAAATTGATGTCCCAAGGTGAAAGCAGTCTTCAAACTCATTTGATGGAGTCGCTGGATTAACTCTAAACCACTACTGTCAAAATGCAGTGAAATCTTTTCCTGACCCCTTGAGGCACTGGTCTTCTAAGTGGCAGAATTAGACAAGTTACAGAAGGACTTAATATGCAGAAGGTATCTCTAGTCTGTTAAGAGCTAAAACTGGTAATCAGCAGTGGGAGATAGTACTAAAGAAGTAATCAAGTCCAGACATACATCATAAAGTAATATTCAGTTTACCATGTAATCACAGAATTACTAGGTTCATTAAAGTTATTTTCAAATACTGGGATTTGGTTCAGAATATTCCTAGGTGCCTAATTCAAATTGATAATTGCTTTCACCTGCACTAAGAATACTTCTTACATTGGGTTGTAAAAAACCTTCTCTTCTCATGGAACACATCAATTCTGCATTTGGATGAAGTCTACTTCAAGGTCACGTTCCCTGTGAACAGAAGGTTTATTGTCTTTACCGTTTGAAACTCATGGAAGTTGCATTCAGTTCTGGTCACCACGATGTAAAAAAGATGTGGAGACTCTAGAAAGAGTGCAGAGAAGAGCAACAAAGATGATTAGGGGACTGGAGACTAAAACATATGAAGAACCGTTGCAGGAACTGGGTATGTCTAGCTTAAGAGAAAGAAGGACTAGGGGAGACATGATAGCAGTGTTCCAATATCTCAGGGGTTGCCACAAAGAAGAGGGAGTCAAACTATTCTCCAAGGCACCTGAGGGTAGAACAAGAAGCAATGGGTGAAAACTAATCAAGGAGAGAAGCAACTTAGAACTGAGGAGAAACTTCCTGACAGTTAGAACAATTAATCAGTGGAACAGCTTGCCTCCAGAAGTTGTGAATACCCCAACACTGGAAGTCTTTAAAAAGATGTTGGATAGCCATCTGTCTGAAACGGTATAGGGTTTCCTGCCTAGGCAGGGGGTTGGACTAGAAGACCTCCAAGGTCCCTTCCAACTCTACTATTGTATTGTATTATTATTGAAGTTATCTACCTGTAGATCAGTTGATAGGTCTTTTCTACCTTCAATCTTCTACATTGATAATCTGTGTTTGGGGCCTTCAAACTGGATTCCACAAGGGATTAATGGGGAAGGATGAGTGAGGAGAAAGCCCTCAGACGGAATTCCGCCATCTGTTTCTGCCTCAATATTATTTTTCCTTCATCATATACTGTCCTTGACTTACAACAGTTCATTTAGTGACTGTTTGAAGTTACAATTGTATTAAAAAAAGGGACTTATGACCATTTTTCACACTTATGATCATTGTAGAATCACCATGGACACATGATCAAAATTCAGATGCTTGGCAACTGATTCATATTTACTATGGTTGAGGTGTCCCGGGATCATGTGATTTCCTTTTGCGACCTTCTGACAAGCAAAGTCAATGGGGAATTCACTTAACAACCATGTTATTAACTTAACCGCAGTGATTCACTTAATCGCTGAGGCAATAAAAGTTGTAAAATGGGGCAAAACTCACTTAACAACTGTCTCGGTTAACAACAGAAATTTAGGTTTCAGTTGTGATTGTAAGTTTTTATTTATTTATTTATTTATTTACTGAGCGCTTATAGACCGCCCCCTCTCCCAAAAGGGACTAAGTTGAAGATTACCTGTACACGTGCACAAAACCTGACATGCTGGCTACCCCCAAATTTGTAAAATCTCTTTTAGCTCTGTGATGAGACTTTCCCTCCATTTTCACACATTTTTTTCCTGACCATATTTGTATGCATATGTCTATCCCCAAGAGTTCTTCCGAAAATCAAGGTGGCATGCTGTGCATACCAGTGACGTGCGGTGACGTTTATGACTGGTGAGGCTGGTGACGTCATCAAACCACGTGGTTGCTCCGATCGCAGGGACGCAGCCCAAAGGGAGAAGTTTCTTCAGCTCCAGCCTCAATCAGCGCAGCCGCGGTCCCCTTCATCTTGCCTCAGGAAGGAGGGGAATGGGACCATGTGTGCAGGGGAAGGGGATCGCGGCTCTGCTAATCTGAGGCTGTGCGCTGAGGAGCCGCCTGCACACATAGTCCCATTCCCCTTGCAAGGATCCCGGGCTCGCCCGATGTAAAAAATGCCTAGGTACCGTGTTTCCCCGAAAATACAACCTGTCCCGCGCTCACTGACCTAGCGTTATCCTGAAAGCGCCAAGTTACAGGAGCCGGGGGTGGGGGGAGCGCTCACGTTGCTTGCCGCCTTCGGTATACTGCTAGGTTGGGGAGTGCCTGCTGCCGCCGCCCTCTGCCACCCCGTGCCGCCCCCGCCCGCCGCCGCCCTGCGCCACCGCCGCCCGCTGCCGCCCTGCTGCCGCCGCTGCGCCGCCGCTGCGCCGCCCCACCCCGCCGCGCCCCCGCCGCGCCGCCGCGCCCCCGCGCTGCCGCGCCCCCGCCCCGCCGCCGCCCCGCCCCGCCCCACCCCGCCGCCCCACCCCGCGCCGCCGCCGCGCCGCCCCGCTCCGTGCATAACATCTAAACTCCAAATCTTCCAGCATCGGCCGCTCTAGGAGTGCTCTCTCTGACAGGCACTCTCTGGTCAGTCATCAAACCACGTGGTTGCTCCGATCGCAGGGGCGCAGCCCAAATGGAGAAGTTTCTTCAGCTCCAGCCTCAATCAGCGCAGCCGCGGGGAGTGCCTGCTGCCGCCGCCTGCTGCCACCCCGCGCCGCCGCCGCCCGCTGCCGCCCCGCGCCACCGCCGCCCGCTGCCGCCCCGCTGCCGCCCCGCTGCCGCTGCCGCCCCGCCCCGCCGCTGCGCCGCCCCGCGCCGCCGCCGCCCCGCGCCGCCGCCGCCCCGCGCCGCCGCGCCCCCGCGCTGCCACGCCCCCGCCCCGCCGCCGCCCCGCCCCGCCCCGCCCCGCGCCGCCGCCCCACCCCGCGCCGCCGCCGCGCCGCCCCGCTCCGTGCATAACATCTAAACTCCAAATCTTCCAGCATCGGCCGCTCTAGGAGTGCTCTCTCTGACAGGCACTCTCTGGTCAGTCATCAAACCACGTGGTTGCTCCGATCGCAGGGGCGCAGCCCAAATGGAGAAGTTTCTTCAGCTCCAGCCTCAATCAGCGCAGCCGCGGGGAGTGCCTGCTGCCGCCGCCTGCTGCCACCCCGCGCCGCCGCCGCCCGCTGCCGCCCCGCGCCACCGCCGCCCGCTGCCGCCCCGCTGCCGCCCCGCTGCCGCTGCCGCCCCGCCCCGCCGCTGCGCCGCCCCGCGCCGCCGCCGCCCCGCGCCGCCGCCGCCCCGCGCCGCCGCCGCCCTGCCCCGCCGCCACCCCGCCCCGCCCCGCCGCCGCCCCGCCCCGCTCCGTGCATAACATCTAAACTCCAAAACTGCCAGCATCGGCCGCTCTAGGAGTGCTCTCTCTGGTGGGCCAGCTGCCGGACAGAGAGTTTTCCGGACAGAGTCTTCCAGCAGCCGGCCCACCATAGAGAGCACTCCTAGAGCAGCCGATGTTGGAAGTTTTGGAGTTTGGAAGTTATCGGCGGCGCGGGGCGGCGGCGGCGCGGGGTGGCGGCAGCGCGGGCCGGCGGTGCGGGGCGGCAGAGGGCGGCGGCAGCAGGCACTCCCCAACCAAGCGGTATACCGAAGGCGGCAAGCAACGTGAGCGCTCCCCCCACCCCCGGCTCCTGTAACTTGGCGCTTTCAGGATAACGCTAGGTCAGTGAGTGCGGGACAGGTTGTATTTTCGGGGAAACACGGTACCTAGGCATTTTTTACATCGGGCGAGCCCGGGATCCTTGCAAGGGGAATGGGACCACGTGTGCAGGAGGCTCCTCAGCGCACAGCCTCAGATTAGCAGAGCCGCGATCCCCTTCCCCTGCACACGTGGTCCCATTCCCCTCCTTCCTGAGGCAAGATGAAGGGGACCGCGGCTGCGCTGATTGAGGCTGGAGCTGAGGAGCCTCCTGCACACGTCCCATTCCCCTTGCAAGGATCCTGGGCTCGCCCGATGTAAAAAATGGCGAGATCGGCACACTTGGGGCTGCTGCTGAGATGTCCAGGGAGGCTAAACCAAGCCGCGCGCCTCTCCCAGCCACTTTCATGGCTTCCTGGAGTAATTCTTTTTTATTTTCATGATGAGAGTGGTGAGGCTCCGCCTCCCCTGCCTCCACGTCACTGAGTGCATACTTACTAAGAGTCAATCTCACTAGGTTATGGGGGAATTAATACATTTAGGATTGCATGTCTCAGTTGCAGTGCACATGTGCTTCAAATCCAAAATAACATACATGAAAGGTATATCTTCAGAGAGGCATTCAACATTTAAAAAATCCATACATCCACACTCACTCTATTTTACACTCATATTTTAATCTTGTATTTTATATTTTAAGCTTTGTGTCATAGTGTGCCTTATTTTAATTGTGATGCTTCTGACACAAATAAATAAACTCTTTCTGCACATGCATATGGTTTTGGATTAGCATTAATATTTTCCCAAATATGGATAATCAGTTATCACCTGGGTACAATTGTAGATGTTATGGACAAAGGGGAAAGCAGAAAAATCAAAACGAATTCCAGTTGTGTTGCTACTGCTTCTAATGGTAGTCATTCTGTCTCATCTTGCCTTTAGGTGCCTTGGAAAATAGATTGACCCCTTCTTCTTTGTGGAAGCCCCTCAAATATTGGAAGACTGCTAACATGGCACCCTCAGATCTTCTTATGGAGGAGGGAACAAGTGATGACATGCAGCTAGAAAAGATAGAACTTGCGTTGCAATGTCACGACATGCATTTCACAACTTTGTCTCACTGATGGTTAGGAATGGATGCCTGTGGATGCAGAAGCCTCTTAAGTGGTTATAGCTGACTATTTTAGAACCTTCCTTGGCAGATTTAAAATACATCCCAGCTTATAAAGATAAGATTCTTCTTTAAATAGAGGCTAGATGGGATAATAAGATTAAAATAAATGGCCTGTAAAGATCTTAGTGAAGTTCCTTACTTTAGTACATCACTCCAATTACTTTGTTATTCCATGTTTTTGTGATTAGGATGTGTTTGAGTTTTAGACACAATGTTTATATTTGGTATTTAGAAACTGGTGGTTGGATTTTCAAGTACATGTACCTTTAAGTGCAGCACTTAAGCTTTAAATGCCTTTTCACTCACACAGTTGTTGAGTCTTAAGCATTCTGCACCTGCAGTTTTCCTCCTCCATATGTAATTGATTTTTGGGGGGATTTGTTTGTTTATGGAGTTTTCTTTTTTTAACTATAGCTAACAATTTGAATGTAGCCATATGCTCCACATTTTCTTTGTGCAGTTAACAGTATGAAGATTTTTAATATATATATAAATATATATATTAACGGTTTCTCTTGGTAATGTTATGCTTTT
Source organism: Natrix helvetica (assembly GCF_964273705.1). NCBI lineage: Eukaryota > Metazoa > Chordata > Lepidosauria > Squamata > Natricidae > Natrix > Natrix helvetica. The sequence goes on along the minus strand of NC_138552.1, from coordinate 101,860,207 downwards.
TATCTTTGGCACATAATTATGTCCTTGTGTACCATATGTAATCAGAAGCGATAGGAGGTTGAATGCAGGATGCAACTTTTTAATTTTTTTGTTAATTATACAAACTGTGTTTAATCAATGGGCTCTATTTATAGATGTTAATCAATGGGCGCTATTTATAGATGTTTCAATGAACTTGGTATCGGGCTTTCATTTTTTGAGGTTCTTTTCAGTCAAATTCTTGTTATATATGAAATGTTTTCAATTTATTTATAATTGCATTGGTTAACAATGGTTATTGTGGGGTTCATAAGTTGGGATGTTTGCAATTATTTCATTGTTCATTAATACATTGTTTTTCTTAAGCACAGTCCCCTGAAGCAGAATGCATTGGGACTGAGACTTTTCCCGTAGATATATGTGTGCCGTTCCCCCTCCCCGCCATTTTTAAAATCCTCATTTGTCTAATGTTTTTCTTCTTGCCTCTATCTTTACTCAAATGTTGGCAGTGACTGCGTGTTCTCTAAGGATCTTTCCTGGATTCCCTTCTCAATGGACAAGGCAATCTGGCACATCCCTGTAGCCTGCAAAACTCCAGGATGCTAAAAGGGATTACAGACCTCTACAGTATGTGATAGCATATAGTTATTAATATATTTGCGTTAGTTTCGTTGGCGTTAAACGGCAGCAATTACAAAATGTAATAAGTGCTGCTATTATAGAAGCTGATAGATTTCCATACCGTTTGCCAGTTCACCCAATCTATTTATGTTATTCAATGAACCATAGTTAGGCATAATTCAGCTTACTTGCTAGCCCTACCATATGGGAAGTTGGTGTATCATCATGTCACATCATCTCTGAAGGCCAACTAGATGGTAATAAGAAAAATGTTTAACTCTTTGCTGCCTTCTAGTGGTCTTAAACATGGATGCAACCCAGATATATTAGGGCTAAGCAAGCTATCGGAGATGAAAAAAAATTGAAACAAAGGCAAGTATAGATGCTGCAACAGAAGTGAAACTTCGTAATGTATGTTGTGCAAGAAACTGTTTGGCATCCTCAGCCAGTACTGAGAACATACATCAGATTAGATCATTTTCTTTTTGTAGCTCAGTGATCAGCCCGATTGTTGCAGTCAATAATCTATCTTTAGCCTACACCTTAAAACCTCTTAGAAAGTGTCGAACAGCAGTGTTTTCATCAAGAGCCACCCAGAAATGTCTGCTTTTGTATCATGCTATATCTATTTGCAAAAATTCAACAGGTAACTTTATAGTTATTCCCTTATGAATTGCCTTTCCATGCTCTGTCACCAAGTAAGCGAAATATAAGAGCAAAAGAAAAAGTATTCCAATATTTGAGGGGCTGCCACAAAGAAGAAGGGGTCAACTTATTTTTCTTTTTTTCCTTTAAAATTTTTATTGGTTTTTATACATATATAAAAGGGGAAAAGGTAAGGGGATATACAAAACATTTTGGCAGCTCCCACACTAGTGATAGAAATCCATCCAAAACTCACAATTTTTACAATCTTAAAAACAAAATATAAAAGACAAGCAGAAAACCAGGTCTTGTTCTATATTGTCAACCATGTGTTCATTCATTTTCCTTTGTCACTTTCTAGAGTGTCACCAATTGCTGTTATTTCAAATACTTTTATTTTTGTGATCTGAGCCTTTTCGATATTGCTCCTTCCTCCCTATCCCCAGAGGAAGCCTCAGCCCCCCTCCTTCTTGTCTTGCACCTTACTGTCCCTTCCACTACCTTCGCTGTGTTCGTCCTCTGGGAGGGGAAAATGTTTTTTTATGAAGGCTTCCGCCTCCTGCACTGTATTAATTCTAATCCTGTTTCCCTCCCAGAAGATCAACATTCCCTCTGGCAACAACCATCTAAACCAAATTCCTTTATTGTATAGTTTCTTTGATAAGGAGGAATACTTCCTCCTTCTCTCCCCTCTTTTTTGGAATCTGCTTAAGGATGATGATTTCTTCATCTTTATATTTCAATGGTCTCTCCCTTTGGGTCCCAAGCACCTCATTCCTTGTGGTCCTCCTGAGAAATTTAACATGTACCTCCCTTGGAACATTATGACTTCTAGCATATGCTGAATTTATCCTATAAACTAGGTCCATATCCCACAACAGCTGTTTTTTATCTCTCTTAATATAATCTGCTAAAATTGAACTCATGATATCCTTAAGGTCTTCATTTTCTGTCTCTGGTAGGTTCTGGAATCTAACAAAAAAGGACATTCTTTCAAATTCTATTTTTGCCAAAAGTTTTCCAAGTCTACATTTCCCTTCCGGATTGTTTTAATTTCTTCCCCCAGCCCAGCCGCTCCCTCCTCCAACACCACAATTCTCTGTTTATTTTCTGCAATATGATGTTTAACATCTCTGAGTTCCTCTTTAAGCTCTGTCATTTCTTTTTTCAATTCATTTTGACCGCTCATAAGTTCTTGAAGCATTTGAGAAAGAGATAGTTCTTTTGATCCCTCTCCAGTGCCCTCTTGCTGTAACAGTGAGGTAATTTTCGTAGGTTGCATACTAGGACTGGAGGAAGCAGATGAGGGGGCCGAAAGTGACTTGCCCATCGGTGGTTTCTTAGGGCCCATTTGTTTAAAATTCAGAGATGTGAGTCTTTTCCCAGGAAGATGGCGTCCAAGAATTGTGCAGCTTTGCTGATCCCAAAAGGCAAACAAAGCCGAAAGTGACAGTTCACAGTTCCAAGGCAGAGGCAAACCAAATGGAGGGGGTCAAATATTCAAAGTTCAGAAGAGCCACGTAGCAGGGAGGGGTCTCGGTTTCCCTCAGAGAGAGTAATAAGGCAGCTCCAAAAGGGTTTTTCTTGAAGGTAATTTCAAAGGGCAGACTTCATTTATAAGTAGAGAAACAAAGAAGGGTGGGTGCCATCTTGGCTCCTCTTTCCACAGGGAGAAAGAAAGCAGAAATCTCTATCAAAACTTTTAAAGGCGAAACGGCTCAGCAGTCATTTCTCTGAGGGGGGGGGTAGAAAAGAGAAACACCCCCCTCTAATACCATCCAAATAGGTTGAACACAAAACTTACAGAAGTCTGCTGCTTTTCTTTTAAACGATCAAAGAGTTCAGGATGGGTCCCCTACCACCAGGATCCAGCCGCACTTCTCCAGGTACACTCTCTCCTCCGAATCCATTCGGCAAAAGGGCGGACAGCTCAACGCTGTCCCTTGCCCCCCCTTCACTCCCCGGCTCCTAGGCGAAGCTGAAAAGCATCCCTGCCGGCTGCCGCCGATTCCGGGGGGCTTCAGCAAGCCGCCCTTTGGCAGAGGACCCCTCCAGGGCCTTCTGTGCTCCTTACGGAGCCAGCTGGGGAGATGAGCGGCGGACAACATGTCCGTCGCCGTCAGGAACCAGAAGTCGTCCAGGGGGTCAACTTATTTTTCAAAGCACCCGAAGGCAAGACAAGAAATAATGGATGGAAATTGAACAAGGAGAGAAGCAACTTGGAATTAAGGAGAAACAGTAAGAACAGTAACAGTAAGAACAATTAACCAGTGGAATAGTTTGCCTTCAGAAGTTGTAGGTTGTTGTGACTTCATCAGTGGAGGTTTTTAAGAAAAGACTAGACAGCCTCCAATCTGAAATGGTATAGGGTCTCCTGCTTGAGGAGGGGAATTGGACTATGAAGATCTCCAAGGTCCCATCCAGCTCTATTCTGATTGACTGGTTGAAAACTCCTCCAAATATTATTTCACATCCTAAAAAGTAACTTTTCTATTCTTCTCGGTCCAAATTCTACTAAATTCACTTTCTCTCTTTCTAAAGCTGGGGCGGTGGGCTGTGATGCCATTTGATAGCTATTCCTGAAAATCTTTCTGCAGCTTGTTTGCCTTGAAGAACTGAAAATAAAGTTCAGTTTTAAAGAAAAAGTGGCAGCATAAACGTGCACCAAACAAAGCTGGATCCTAAAGGCAGGCAGACAGGCAGCAAAAAACTTTCCAAAGATTTGCAAGCTTTTTGCTGCCTGTCTGCCTTTAGGATTTCCCTTCCTTCCTCCCTCCCTCCCTCCATCCATCTTCAGCCTGGCAGTGACTCATCAAGGTAGGAAACTTACAGATTTTGTCACTCTCTTTCCAGGCGTGCAGTAAATTTAGCAAATAAAATTTGCTAATTCAAAAGGGATTGATATTGGAAGGCAGGGATAGTGAGTTTTAGTCCCCCCCCCCCCAAAGATCAAGAAGTCTGTCCCTGCCAGCTTTTGTGGGTTTCTGGGGGAGGGAGATCCAGGACTAAGGTCCAGGACTAAGTGTACTGCTATTTTCAGGCTTGGTATGTCATGCAGAAGTAACAAATTAGATGAAATCTAGAATCCAAGGATAAATTGGGTGAGTGAAAGAAAACTCTGCAAAAATTGAAATACTTGCTACACAAATTTAAACTTCTTACAACCTTAAGAAATATGAAAGATAATATTTATAACAATGAAATGGCTCTAATTTGTAGATAAATGTATGCAGAGCAAGTAAGATTAATTCTGTTCAGTTGACACTACTGAAAATAGTATAGATCTACAGGCTCAAAAGTAAAAGTAGTATATCTTAGTAGTAGCAAAAATGGTTAAAGATGGTTAAAATTGTTAAAATACCAATACAAAACCAACTATAAACTTCTGCCCTCTGTCTCACGTATAAATATGCCATATTATTTCCCCCCCTCCAAATAAAGAAAAAAATACAGGTAGTCCTCAACTTACAACAGTTCATTTAGTGACCATTCTAAGCTACAATAGCACTGACATATGACCGTTTTTCACAGTTGTGACCTTTGAAGCATCCTCATGATCATGTGATCAAAATTCAGATGCTTGGCAATTGGTTCATATTTATGACTGTCACTGTGTCCCAAGATCATGTGATCCCCTTTTGCGACCTTCTGACAAGCAAAGTCAATGGGGAAGCAAGATTCACTTAACAATTGGGTTACTAACTTATCAACTGCAATCTTTCACTTGACAACTGTGGAAAGAAAAGTCGTAAAATGGAGCAAATTGGCTTAACAAATATCTCACTTAACAACAGATTTTTCGACTCGGCTGTGGTCATTAGTTGAAGACTACCCGTAAAACTATTCCACTACAAATATTGGAACAAAAAGAATATCATTAGAGCAATGTTTTTCAACCTTGGTAAATATGTGGACTTTAACTCCTAGAACTCCCCAGCCATTGATGTTGGCTGGAGAATTCTGGAAGTTAAAGTCCATGTGTCTTCAAATTGCCAAGGTTGAGAAACACTGCTTTAGACGCTAACAATAATTATAAACCTTGACTTTGATCAGCATCTGCAAGTACATACAGAATTATTCTTTATTTTTCTGACTCTATAAACGTCTTTATGCTAAACTCTGAACCTTGGTCTTAATCCAATTTACTTAATCCATTCCATTTCAACAATCACCTCTCCCCATGAGCTTCCTCTTTTCCGCTGGAAACAAATCCCAAAGGAAGAGCGTGTATACAGTACATCCAAACTAAACTGTGTTGTTTCTCCGTGTCATATAATATATATGGGTATATACATAATTCTGCTGGTTTGTTTGTTTATTTAAATTTATAGTGTATATTAGAGGTGGAGACTCTCTGAGAGCTGTATGCAACGAAATTTCATTTTAATGTATGCCGATTAATTTACATTCCAAGTGACAATTAAAGTTAATCTAAGTGGAATACCTAACTTCCAAAGACCAGCATGCATGACAAAAAGCCGAGCAATTGTAACGCTACCTATAAATGCCCAACTGTCTAGATACAACCTGCACCTGGCAATGTATGGCTTATACTAGCTAGAACGACTGGCTTCCATCGATCGCCAAGGCGATGCCGCAAAGGCTTTCTGGGAGATGTAGTCCGCTAGTGCTTCCTCTTTTCAAATCGTTCTCCCCTCGGCGCGGTTCTCAAGCGGCTAGTTCCCGCGGATTGGCCAACCGCTGACCAATCAGTGCGCAAGCAAAGGGCTTTGGGCCTATTATGATTGCCTAGATTTTCAATTCTATCCTTATTTGCCGCCTGCTTGGTCCGCCGGAGGGAGCTGCTGCTGCGGCCGCCACCGCTGCTGCGCAGGTGTGTCCCTCTCCAGCTTACCTTCCTTCCGGATTCACCTGCCTGCCCACGCTGGAGTTGAAGGATGCGGCTGCGCTCCGGGGTCTTTGCTTCTTTCTGCCTGTTGGTGCAGGCCCTGGGCGTGGGGCTTTTCATTAGAGGTTTCTTCCCGGTGCCGGTCAGATCGCTGCTTCCGAGCGGGACCTTCGGCCAGGTGCCCGCAGAGCCTCCACAGACAGGTACAGCGTCTCTCCCTGGCTCGTGTTTTCCTGGGATCTCGCCAGGAAAGGCGAGGTGTGCCGAGTCGCCCAGAGGAGATAGGCAGGCCTCTTTCAAAGTGGGGTGGGGGGAAAACATTGCTTGTTTCTCTCCGTGGCATATCGCCCCTCCAGCCTGCCAAGCAAGGCTGGGAGGGGCGAGTGAGATGCTCCAAAAAGCTTGAACTTCTCTTTGTGGGTGTTTAGCGGAGTGACTCCTGCGCGTCCCTTGAACTGCAAGGCGATCAAACCAGTCAGTGCTAGAGGAGATCAACCCTGGCTGCACTTTAGAAGGCCAGATCTTGAAGATGAAACTCAAATACTTTGGCCAACAAATGGGAAGGAAGGACTCACTGGAGAAGAGCCTCATGGTGGGAAAGATTGAGGGCAAAAGAAGACAGAGAATGAGGTGGCTGGATGGAGTCACTGAAGCAGTAGGCGTGAGCTTAAATGGACTCCAGAGGATGGTAGAGGACAGGAAGCCTGGAGGAACATTGTCCATGGAGTCGTGATGGATTGGACAAGACTTCTCAACTAACAACAAAAGCAGAGTGGCGGTGGTCTAATTCGGGACAGCTCCCAAGATTCAGAAAGGAGGCGCCCAGCTTTTGGCAAGGAGTTTTGAGGCATTTGCATTTGCAGGGAGCAACCTCTGCCTCATCTCCAACTCCTCTTGCAGGTTGTTTGGGCTTTGTAGCAGTGTTTGTTGGGTCACGAGCAGCCCAGCCTTGGTTGCCATGGTGCTCAGAGAGGAAGAGGCATTAGGAAACCTACCTGCCCTGCAAGTGAAATGACCAGTTGGACAAAGGGTGGCTTTTGCCAGAACAAAAAGTTGGGTGGCTTATTTGCCCTTTTGCCGAATGACTTCCTTCTTTTCTTGGACGAGGGCCAAAATGAGGAAGAAGAAACAGTAGGCTTTATAACCCAAAGTAGGAAGTGAGTTATGTGCCATGCCAATGAATAACCCCAAAGGTTATTCAGGCTAGGGAGACAGGAGGTAAGGGAGCAGCTGCCTATTTGGTTAGTTTACTGTATTGCCAACTATCTAGATTGTGGTATATTTTAAAGTAAAGACAATAAAATTAAAATGAAGCAATTTCAATTTAGCACCTGTGATGCTAAAAATCAACAATGAAACTCTTGCTTGAAAGGGCATTAGAAGGGCCATTTTAAAATGGTTGGTGCACTCCTCATCCCAATGGCTCATCGTCACCACACGATGAGCCTGTAACAAATGTAAACGAACATCACAGAGGTTCTCGCAAGTCACCTCAACAAAATCCATAGAGGCCTTGAATATTAATAACTAGCATTTTGATTTCCGTTAGAAACTATCCGGCAGTCAAAATGATGTTTTTGGTGTGTGTATAATGTGCTCTCTTTGAAGTCTAAGATTAGCTGAGCTGTTGAGTTCTGTATCAATGGAAACTTCTGATCTAGATTCCAAAACAAGTTTTGTGGAACATATTACAATACTGTACTCAAATGTTGATATCACTATATATGGTTACTTTCCTTGGGGAAAGAAAAATTGTCTCTCTCTCTCTCTCCAAAGTGATGATGAACAGGACCGAGGGCCATTTCCTCTGTCTGGGGACCTGGAGAATTTGGTCCACGTATAGTGACAGGTCACTTCGAACTACATACTTTGTCTTTTTGAGAAAGCATGATCTAGTTTTAAATGGTATCTATTACCTCTCTGGAAATGTATAGTTGGTCCCATTTTATGACTTTTCTTGCCACAGTTGCTAAGTGAATCACTGCAGTTAAGTTAGTAGCATGGTTGTTAAGTGAGTTTGACTTCCCCATTGACTTTGCTTGTTGCGAAAGGTGATCACATGACCCTGGGACCCTGCAGCAGTCATAAATTTGAGTCAGTTGCCAACGTAACCATGGGGATGCTGCAATGGTCATAAGTGTGAAAAATAGTCATGTCACTTTTTTCCAGTGCAGTTGTAACTTTAAATGGTTACTAAACGAACTGTTGTAAGTAAACTATACCTGTATAGTTATTGAAAAACAAAGAAATAAAGTGTTGCTAATTCAAACTTTCTCTTTTGATTTTGAGCAAAAGTTATCCATTAGGCTGGTGAATGCGATTGCAAGCCATGTAGGCCACTCAAAAGCCAGGCTAAAACTAGTCAGTGTTATCTGCTGTGGGATGTATTTAATTTAAGTCGCCAGTCAGAAAAGCTTAATGTAAAGATTTTGATTATAATTTATTCATTAGCCTAGAAGTTTCCTTAATGATCATTTCTAATAAAGGTGCAGTCTTGTTTGAAATAGTCTGAATATATGCTCTTCAATACCTGTACTAAGACTTTGTTTTAGAAGCATATTTATTCAAAGTGCTTTTATGCCACACCAATCAGTTCAATCTTAAGTGATTTAGAAAGCAAAAAATACAGCAGCAGCAGCCAGGTACACTAAGTGACACGTATATATGATTATTAATAGCAGAAAGCAATTTATCAACTTTAATTCAGATTAATTTTCATCAAAAAGAAATGACTAAACACCTATAGGGAAATCATTAGGAATTCATTAGGAATTCCATTAATTGTTGTGGATGTTTGAAATATTTTGTCCTGATGTATGCAAGGAAAACAACCATGCCACTTTTAAAATTATACTGGATCATCTCAAATTCTTTATTCATTGGTTCATTTTTTATCTTTACATTTTAGGGGAAAACAATTGGTTGCTGGGTTTGTTAATTTGTTGCTCACTCCTATATTACCAAGTGGCACATTGTTATATATACCATTATGCTCAATTACTGTATATTTGCTTTTTAAATGTAATCTTTTAAAGAAAAGGTTTAGAATGAAAACCTAGTGTGTAGAGGTAAAGATGTTGGGTTAGGAATAGGGATATTCAGGTTCTCATCCACCTTCAGTCATTGAAACACATTAGCTGTCTTGAATCAATTATCTAATGTCGAAATATATCAGCTGATAAAAATAAATTATACTCAGAATTACCCAATGCAAAATTGATATCTCATTATTTCCCAAGAAAAATTGCTAATGGATCAAGAATCAAGTCAGAGCGATTCAGAAAATGGACAATAGATGCCAAATTATAAACTAATTGGTCCTGAAATAAATTGATTTTTTTTAGAAAATAACTTTTCATATTGGCGGCATATAGTAGAATTACAGAATTGGAAGCATCCTATGAAATCATCAAGTCCTACTCTATATTGCACAATTCAGTACACTATCTCTGTTAGAAACCTATCCATTCTATCTTTGAAAACCTACAATGAAGGGGAAGAAACCACTCTGCACTAATCTATTTCACTGACTGATAGCTCTTATTTATAAAAAATACCTTCTAATGTCTAATCTGTATCTACATTCTTGAAGTTTCATTTCTTTAGTTCTAGACTTACCCACTGCAGCAAGTGGTAATAAGTCTGAATCTCTACATTGTGATTTCTGTTCAGATTTAAAGACAGCTATCATGTTCTCTCTGAATATTCAAGCTAAATATATTTCATTTAACTGTTCCTTGTAGGACTTGGTTACCAGTCTTTTCACTGTCTTGGTAGACCTTCTCTGAACTTATCAGTGCATTTTTTTAAAGTGGGGTGTACAGAATTGAATGTAGTACTCCAAATGAAACCTCTCCAAGGAAGGTTAAAGGTAAAGGTTCCCCTCACACATATGTGCTAGTCACTCCCGACTCTAAGGGTCATCTCTGTTTCAAAGCTGAAGAGCCAGCGCTTGTCCGAAGATGTCGCCATGGTCATGTGGCCGGCATGACTAAAAGTCGAAGGCGCACAGAATGCTGTTACCTTCCCACTAAGGTGGTCCCTATTTTTCCGCTTGCATTTTTACATGCTTTCAAACTGCTAGGTTGGCAGAAGCTAGGACAAGTAACAGGAGCTCACCCTGTTACGCAGCACTTGGGATTTGAACCACCAAACTGCCAACCTTTCTGATCGACAATCTCAGCGTCTTAGCCACTGAGACACCACGTTCCTCTAAGACAGAGTAGGGTGGGATAATTCCTGTGATCTGGACACCATGCTCCTTTTGATGTCCTTCAAGATGTCATTGGCCTTCTCTGCATGTCTCTGTTGGAACATGCTGAGCTTGTAACATACTAGTACATTGAAGTCCTTCTCACACATGCTGCTTCTGAGTCACACTTTACTCATTATGTACACATTTTTTTTCATTTGTCTTACCTAGATGTGTGACTTTATGTTTCTTTCTGTTAAATTTCATTCTATGCGTTTTTCCCTATTTCTGTGGCCTACGTAATTTCCCCCCTTGCCCCAAGTATTAGCCATCCTTCTTAGGTGTTCTAATTGTAAATTGCAATCCACTTAATAAAGAAATTGTAAGTAAGACCAGGTTTTGGGGGAGAGTTAGAACTGTTCCTCAAAATTTGACCTCTTCTGTAGGAAATAATAGCTCTTAACTTTCCTGTGTAATGGACTAGAAATCTGGATCACTGTTACCCAGAATGCAGCGTTTACAAGGAAACAGCTATCTCTTACACGTATGTTTTCCCTGGCCTTACATGCCTCTCAGATTAAATGGGAAAAGGCAAGAACAAAAGTGAGGTGGTAGCATTTACTCACTCACCTGTCATCCTTTAGATAGAGGGAACTTCTCCTTATTACTATATCTTACAAGGGGCAGAGGAGATAAGCAGTTGGAAGCAATTGGAAACATTGGCTGTTTCCGACTATGACATCTTGCTTGCTTTTAAGCTGAGTAAAAGGCAGTGCTCTCTTATGCTGTGTGTCCTCAGGGGTTGGGCCAGGTGGGAGCTCACACTTTTCAAAGGGCTACTGCATATCAACAACAATTTCATGAAGATAATGGAGCTTCATTCAGCAGCTATCGAAGAATGCAAATGTTCGAAATACCTCTGGGAATAAACCACTAATAATACTGTTTAGCATATTCCCAGTGCTACAGTCAAAGGTATACTAGTTCAGCCTCAAGAGACTTTGGAATTCAGAGTAAAATAAGTAAGAAAACAATTAATCAAAGTGTTTAGCCTTCACTGAAATAATTACTGAATTGGTTACATTTTAATGTTTCACATCATTAAATAACAGCAGAGTCTTGGGCAGATAATTTAATTCTGGCCTTTGTTTCTATTCACTCAAAAACTGCATAGTAACAGTTTAGGGGGAAAAAATTCTCAGGATTGTTCTGAATATTGTTTTTCTTGCTTAGGTAAATCTTAGTAATCCTTACTGCTCAGTGACAAAGTTCACATATGGCGGTGCTTAAAAGTTTTGAATTTTCAATATTTCTGCATATACAGTGTATGACCTAAAACATGATTTGTTCAAGTCCCAAAAACTTGATATTCACCTGAGGGATAATTGGTGGGCTTCCTCTCATAAACTGCTCAATTTAGGTCCTTTCACAAAATTCCTATAGGATTCAGGTCAGGACTTTGCCAATCCAAAATGTTAACTTTCTTCTACTTTAATCAAGTGGTTATGCAATTTTGGCTTACTATCTTGCTGCATGACCCATTTTCTCTTGAGCTTCAGTTCAGGGATAAATACCCTGACACTTTCTTTTGGAATTTAGTGGTACAATTCATATTGTACATCAATGATGATATGCTATCTTTGTCCAGAAAGACAGAGCAAGCCCAAACCATGATACTGCTGCTGTCACTTTTTGCTGAGAGAATAAAGTTCTCATGCTGGAATGCAGTGTTTTGCCTTTTGTGAAGTGGAACACTTTTCATTTAAGCTGAAAAATTCTATTATCTCATCCATCTACAGAACATCCTTCCAATAAAACTCTGACTTAGCTATGTGGTCTTTCATAAACGATAGATGGGCAGCAATGTCCTTTTTTGAGAGAAATGTCTTTCTCCTTGCAACCTCGCCGTGCGCCCTATGTTCTTCAACGTTTTTGATGGTGGGGTCATGAACACTGGCATTCATCAATGCAAGAGAGGTGTTTAGCCTTAGACAATATCCCGGAATTCTTTAAGAGTATTACACCCCTTGCTTTTGGTGTAATCTTGGTTGCTCAACCACTCCAGGATAGAGTAACAATAGTGTTGAATTGCCTCCTTTTGTATACAATCAGCCCAACAGCAGAGTTTGGTAGAGTCTAACCTCTTTGGAAATAGTTTTGTAGCCTTTTCCAAAACATTAGCACCAGGGTGGATTTGATTTACGTCAAGTTGATTTAAATCACAATTTAAATCGTGATTTAAATCACTAGTAAAAAGGCTTGATTTAAATCATAATTTTAAAAGAACAGCTGTCATCTCTGTCCCGCAGCAGTTCTTCTTCTGATCCGCAGCTGGCTCACCAACAGTCCTAATATTGCAGAATATACAGCCTCATGCTATATAACTAAGCTCCATTTAATGCTGAATAAATTAAATTATTAATGTTTCTTAAATTGAAAACTATCTTTAGATAGATTTTTTACTCCAAAAGCATTTTATTAAAATAAATTTGATAAAAATAAAAAAGTCTGATTTAAATAAAAAGATCCAATTTAATTTTTAAAACATCCATTAAAAAAAAAACACAGCGATTTTTATCCACTCTGATTAGCACCTATTTTTTGGAGGGTCTCCGAAATCTCCTTGTTTGAGCCATAAACACTTTTCCACATACCTGGGTTGTAAAGATCAGACTTTGATAGTAAATAACCAAAATTTTGTTCTGTAAATAATTCAGGTTCTCCCACACTAAATCTAAAAAAGATGATTCTGATTTATCCTTTAAATAAAATAATAATCCTAGAGGTTCACATACTTTTGCCATACACAAATATGTAACTCTGGATTATTTTCCTCAAATAAATGAGCAAGTATAATGCGTTTATGTCATTTGTTTAATCAAGTACTTTTAATCTAGTTTTAGGACTTGTTCAGAAAATAGATCACACTTTACTGTTTTATTTATGCAGAAATATTGAAAATTCAAAAAAGTTCCCAAAATTGTAAGCAACACTATGGATATTTTCCTTACTATACAGTTCTAGGTTTGTATACTCTTCCCCCAGGTACAGGCATTGAGGCTTCCTGCAGATTGACAGCACCCCTTTATGCTTTTCTGGGATGGTAACAATTCTCCAGAACAATGCTTGTCACCTTTGCTGAAATGTATTTGTTTACGATCATGTCTACTGGCAGTGCAGGTAGAGAGCAAAGTTGGCAAGAGATTGTTGCAAATCAACGAAATGTTCCAAATGAATTTAAATGTTGAAAACAATAATTTGGAAAATTATTGGTTCAGCAGCAATAAATGATAAAATTTCTGCGATTTATTGTGGACAATTATTTTAGTTAGTTTGGACATTTGCCAGGTGTGTTTAGATTCATTTGTCACTTTTGATTCTTCCCTTTCCATCACCTTTGTTACCCAAATATTGTAAATTTAAAAAAAAACAGTGCCGTTTCACTAGCTGGAATGTACTTATAGAAATTCTGCAACAAATGGGCATTTACTTACAGACAGCCATGGGTAGTGTTCATAGGCCTGTTGTACTACAGTGCTTTGGCTCATTTGGCTCTTATTGGCTCTTACAATTCATGCTTTCCATGTGTCTCCTAATTCTGTGGATTGTTTAAAAAACATTTCATTGTGTTTGTTTATACATTCTTGCAACCTATGAAACTCGTTTTTCTTTTCGTGGGCTCTATAAATTGTTGTCAAATGTTAGCTCCTAGTAGCCTCAGGAGGAAGATGCTAGATGTTCATCTGATTGTGTATCTAATGCAGTGATGGCAAACCTATGACACACGTGTCATTGGTGATGCGACATTATATTTTTGGTGACACGCCGTGCCTCTGGACTCTCTGGAAGTTAGAAGAAGGTCTGGCTCTCGCGCAGCCTCGGAGAAAATCACATCAGCATTCTTGCACAATTTTCTGAGGATCCAGAGGTCCCACGAGAGCAGATCCCTCTCATGCAACTTCTAGAACAGTGGTTCTCAACCTTCCCAATGCCGTGCCCCTTTAATACAGTTCCTCATGTTGTGGTGAACCCCAACCATAAAATTGGTGTCTTGGTTCCTAAGACCATTGAAAATACGTGTTTTCCGATGGATTTTGGCGACCCCGGTGAAAGGGTCATTCGACCACCAAAGGGGTCCCGACCCACAGGGTGAGAACCACTGTTCTAGAAGGTCCAGAGAGGCTGAAACAGCAGCTTCCTGCCAACAAATAAGGAAGAAAACTACAGATGTTGTTTATGGATCACATACCGAGTTTCTACAATATCTTGTTCACAGTTCATTACCTTTCTTACAGTTTTTCCACACTTGCTGCATTCTCTATACTTTTTCCTCATGAGATTTAAGGTGTTCAGAAACCAACACTGACATCATAAACTGTAATAAAAAAAATTGTTGGAAACGAGACAAATTACAGCTTTCAAGAATTAAAATTGTGACCATCAGTTATGGCTTGTTGATTCCTGCCTCTAAAGATATTTGTAGAAAATGTGGGACATTGAGGTCAGTACGTGTGAAGACTAAGCATTGGCTTGGATTAGTGTCTCATGTGGGTTTTTCATTTTCTTTTCTTTTTTAGAATTGACATCAGACTGGACCAAGAAGATCCCGCCTATTTTTAACAAAGTAGTTATAGTGTTGATTGATGCCTTGAGAGATGACTTTGTTTTTGGTTCAAAAGGTTTAAAATTTATGCCATATACAACAGAGCTGGTGGAAAAAGGAACAACACATGCTTTTATAGCAGAAGCCAAGGCGCCTACTGTCACTATGCCTCGAATTAAAGTAAGTTTGGGTATCTTGGAAATAAATATTTCTTGACAAGTGATAGTTGTCTTCTATTAAATCTATACTTTGTGCATTTCATAAAGCAGTATGCTTAATGCTTAGTGCAGAAATATGTTCTTTTTGACAACATGAGTTTTTTCTCAGAATGTGATGGTACATGATGCTATGATGTTTGAGGCGAGTGAAACAGTAAAAAAAAAAAAATTCACCAGCTTCCTGGAGTACTCAAGTTACCCCTTACTAAGGACATTACATTCAGTACCCATAGTCCTGAATTCAGTACTGGTAGTCCTGCCCACCTATACAGGTAGTTCTCAACTTACGACCACCGTTGAGCCCAATATTTCTGTTGTTAGGTGAGAAATTTGTTAAGCGAGTTTTGCCCCATTTTACAACCTTTCTTGTCGCAGTTGGGAAGAAAATCACTGCAGTTATATAAGTTAGTAACCTGGTTGTAAAGTGAATCTGGTTTCCCCATTGACTTTGCTTGCCAGAAAAGGTGATCACATGACCTTGGGACAGAACAGTGGTCATAGGTATGAACCAATTGCCAAGCATCTGACTTTTGACCCCATGATCATGGAGACGCTGCAAAGGTCATAACTCTGACAAATGGTCATAAATCACTTTTTTCAGTGTTGCTGTAACTTTGGCCATTAAATGAACTGTTGTAAGTCGAGAATTGCCTGTATTGAATTATGGGTAACCATTCATTTAAAGGTGTTGATTGTCTGCAATATATATGTATACGCATGCAGAAGTGAGTCCTTATCCAGTGTCAGATTTTAGGTTCTACTGAAACTTCATCTAATGCCCGATCCATCTCTCCTTTCCTTTTGCTGGATCCCTTTGAAGGCACTTATGACTGGTAGCATCCCAGGTTTCATTGATGTAGTCATGAACCTTAACTCTCCAGCCTTGATGGAGGACAACTTAATATGGCAGGCCAAAATTGCTGGGAAAAGAATAATTTTCTATGGTGATGATACCTGGATTAGGCTGTTTCCAAAGCATTTTGTGGAATTCGATGGGACAACATCTTTTTTTGTATCAGACTACACTGAGGTAAGTCACCATCTGGGAGTGGCTGTAAGAATATATATGTGTGCTTTTAGGCATATAACCATTGATGCAAACGTTTTATCGCATATGTTATATGGTGGTCAGAGGTATGTATTTTTATGAAATGTCACACTTGTTGATTATTTCTAGAACCATTTTTTCTTTATTTTACAAAATGTTCACCTCACCTAGTTACCTAAATTATACAGGTCACATAAAATATATGTATTTTTTAAAATCCTTCTCATGTCCCAGATTTTTTAAAATTGTCACAGTAATCAATCACTATCTCCCCACCATCATAGACTCTAAATTAGAGATTAGCAATAGGATGCCAAACAGCATGGTTAATAGACTTAGAATGTTGGAGCCATGTATCCTATCAATTTTGAGAATTAATACTTAACTACTTAGAACAAACCAAAGAGAAAAAATGTATAGGATATTAATGCAGATGGAAATGGGACATTCACCCCATGCTTTAAGGGAAGCTTATGAACCTGTTCTTGGTATGTTCTCCCCCTATACAGGGGATACGTTGGTAGAAATTGTTCAGAATGAATAGATTCGCCTCAGCCTCAATGTAAGTGTCAAGGTTCTGACTAAGGAACCCAAGAAAATCAGGACTCCGAGGCTAGAGTCTTCCTGAAAGAACTTTTTTATTGGGTACATTTAAGTATGCCGATATGATGTACCCAATAAAGAAGTTCTTTGCAGAAGAATCTAGCCTCGGAGTCCTGATTTGCTTGGGTTCCTTAGTCAGGGCCTTGACAGTAAGCGCTGCAGAGGAAGATTATGTATCAACAGCCCTTGACTTCAGTTAGATTGGCACCAGGGATGGTATTCACGTAGTTTTCCTTCCGGTTCACAAATGTGAGTGCGTGTGCATGCTCAGCCTTCCGCGCATACGCTGTGGCTTGAAAATGTGCCTAAATGGGACGGTATAGACCAGGGGCGGGCAGGCCCATCCACGATTTCCACTACCGGTTCAGGCGAACTGGTCCAAGCCAGCTGAATCCCACCTCTGATTGGCACATACAGTATACCGTATTTTTCGGAGTATGACACACCTTTCCCCGCTCTAAAAGAGTGAACATTTGGGCGCGTCTTATACACTGCAGCCTCACACACCCACCAGCCCCAACCCTTTGGCCTCTGTCTCCTAGCAATTTACCTCTTTGCAGCAAATGGGGGCTTGTGGAGGCTTCAATAGGCTATAGCAATCCCTGCAGCCTGAAACAGCTGATGATCAGGAGAAATTGAAAGAGAAACTTGCTGTTTGCTCAGGCAAATTGCTGGGAGGCAGAGGCAGATTTTCTTGTACTAATCAGGCTGTTTGCTGCAAGGAGGTAAGTCAACAACTATAAATGCCTGTAAAATGTTCAAATTATTAGACTTATTTTTTAAAGACTGTTTTATTATTCTAGATAACAAAATTAAAAGTTTTTTAAAATAAATGCTTGATCTGAAGAGGCCCAGTGCTATTGTTAAAAAAGTACTATTCTTTTAAATAGTAAAGAATAACTATACTTCCAGAAAGTACATCAGACTGTACAAGTATAGTCTGAAATATAACACTATAAACAATGTATATTGTCTATACTGTTTACTGTTTGTTGCAAGGAGGCAAATTGCTGGGAGGCAGAGGCAGATATTTTTCCCTTGTTTTCCCTCTCCAAAAGCTAGGTACGTCTTATACTTCAGAGTGTATTATACTCCGAAAAATACGGTAGATCAAAATTATTCTTCCAATTGTTAGAAGTGTAGAAAAAAACAGCTATTTTTAAATTAGTGATGGTAATGCGATAAAGCTATTCACTTTGGATGTACATTTTTTAAGGAAATAAGTATCTCTGAACAAAGAATTGAATGCACCCAGGGTAAGGCTTACTCATTTACTTATTTACAGGACCAAACTTTAAGCTTAAAAAGTAAATTTAGTTTCTATCTAATTCTAGCAACTAAGATAATAATTGCCCAACATTGGGAAACTTTACATGACTTGATACCGTAATTTTGATGAGATTAAACAAGATCTGTTCAATTGCAACATTAGAAAAAAATTATAGAGTCAAAATAATGAAACGTAGAGGCATCTATCTAAGTTAGCATACAATACCATGAGGATTAACATCCTAAACTCACAGGTTGCAAATTGGGTTCTGATTTCGGAGAATTGGAACCTTCAAGAATGATAAGTGAAAGACAACATGTTGAATGGTTTGCAGTGTAGCATATCTAAGAAATATTCAGCCTAGCCTTCTCTCTCAACTTGCTTCCTCAATGTTGTAGGAAGCTTTGAGCTAAACAGGAAATCATTTCATTGTACATACCCCTTTCCATCAGAACGTTTATAATTAGAACTGTTAATTAATTCTGCATATCGTATGAACAAAATAGGTGATGGCTTAATATATATCTCTGCTTTTCTTTCTCATTAAGGTTGACAACAATGTTACTAGACATTTGAATAATGTATTGAAAAGAGAAGATTGGGATATGCTCATTCTTCACTATTTAGGATTGGATCATATTGGTCATCTGAGTGGTCCAAACAGCCCTTTGATAGGACCAAAACTTTCTGAAATGGATAACATTATCTCGCAGATTCATAAGTCTTTGCTCTCCGAGGTAAGATGCTTACGTTTTGAAGATGCATTTGGTCATGAACACAGGAAGAAGATTTGAAATTCCCAGCTTCAATCTACAGATGCATTTCATCTTACAGGCTGACCAAGTAAATGATCAATTGAGACCAAGTCTCATTGTATTCATTGGGGCACATTTCCAGTTCTTAGTCCCAGGCACTTGGAATTGTTGATCAAGTGAAATGCATTGATATTGGTTTTTTGAATACATTGGCCATAAGATGTGCAGGAGATGGAAACAATGTTGTATTTCAAGCTCCGAAATGTTCTGTTGGATCGTTGTGCGTTGGCTTTATTTCAGCAGAACAAAATTGGTAACGACTTGAATGTTTCATTTTTAACCTGGTAAAAAATTGAAATGTAGGAAACTTTGGGGACTTAAAGCTCTTAGGTATTTTATTGATATAATATTAATGCATGTAATGCAAGGAATCTACATAAGCATATTTTTGAACACATATTTGTGATATATTTGTGATGCATTCTGCTTAACCAGCTTAAAGGTTGTGAAAGTACTAGCCAGGTGGGATCCCATTTCTTATTTAAATAAATGATGTTGTGAGAAATCCTAATAATATATTCCTAACAAGGGTTGGTAGAGAGGTTGTTGCTGTGGTATCTTTTATCAATTTACTTGGGTGTGTGGCAATCGTTCTTGAGAATCCTAATCTTTTTGGCTCAAATCTGCAAGGCGAGGGAACAGATTTGATAATGAAGTGTTAAACTATTCCATTAAAACTTTGAAAATGTCTTCTAATTCAGGAACTGGAGAAAGAAACATTGCCCAATTTACTTGTTGTTTGTGGTGACCATGGCATGTCTGAAACAGGAAATCATGGCGGTTCCTCAGAAAGTGAAATTCGCACCCCTTTGCTTTTTGTCAGCTCTGCATTTCAAAGAACAGGTGGTAAGAACCGACTTTCTCTCTTAATAACATGATGGGTTGAATAAAGAAATGTCTGACTGCACCATTTCAGACTGCAAGCGTGGTGATGGTGGTTTCCATGGTAGAATCTTCCATAACTCCATGAAAATCTATTTTCTCATTTGTTTTTTTTAAAAAAACAACAACAACCCAATCCTAAATGTTGGAGAGACATTTATCTCAAAAGTTTTGTCCCTTTTCTGTGGTGGGATTTTTTAAAAATTCAATCTTCTATGTCAGTGATGGTGAACCTATGACACGGAGCCATTTGTCAGGGCACGCGAGGCGCTGCCCTTTCAGCTGACCAGTGCGCATGCGTGCGCTGGCCAGCTGAGTTCACCCTTTTTTAAAGCCATTTTTCGCCCTCCCCAGACTCCAGAGGCTTTATAGGAGCCTGGGGAGGGCAAAAACAGCCTCCCCCCCCCCTCCGGACGTCCTTCGGAGGTGTCAGGGAAGCCTCCAGACAGTCCCTGAAGCCTTCGGAGCGCTCAAAACGATCCTCCGGGCAAACTGGAAGTCAAATCAAATCAAATCAAATCAAATTTTATTTGATTAGCCGCAACCCTCTCCCGAAGGACTCGGGGCGGCGTACAATCACAAGGATAAAATACACATAGGACACACATACATACGAAAAAACAAGGACAATTACATTTGTGCATGGAGGAGAGTAGACCTGCAAGTGAAAGACAATAAACACAGCTAAAAACACAGTTAAAACACAGTTTAAAATCCCCTAAATAAAATTGCTGAATTAAAAACCCCTCAGGAGCGTAACGAAGTTATGGTTGGGCCAGGCCAGATATTTGAAAAAGGTGGGTCTTGAGCTTAACACGGAAGGAGCGGAGGTCTGTAGTGGTCCTAATATCCGGGGGGAGGTCATTCCACAGGGCTGGGCCCGCCACAGAGAAGGCTCTGCTCCTAGGCGCCGCCCCATGGCATTGTCTAGTGGACGGCACCTGGAGAAGTCCCTCTCTGTGCGAGCGAATAGGTCGTAGGGATGTATGGGGCAGAATACGGTCCCGCAGGTAACTAGGTCCTGAGCCATGGAGCGCTTTAAAGATCGTAATCAAAACCTTGAAACGCACTCGATAGACCACAGGAAGCCAGTG
The DNA here is from genome assembly GCF_964273705.1 of Natrix helvetica. Classification (NCBI taxonomy): domain Eukaryota; kingdom Metazoa; phylum Chordata; class Lepidosauria; order Squamata; family Natricidae; genus Natrix; species Natrix helvetica. The sequence goes on along the minus strand of NC_138552.1, from coordinate 101,839,388 downwards.
CAGCTCGCGCAGGTGTGGTGTCACATGGGAGTACCTGGTGCTCCCCATAATCACCCGCGCGGCCGCATTCTGGACCAACTGTAGTCTCCGAGTGCATTTCAAGGGAAGCCCCATGTAGAGAGCGTTACAGTAGTCCAGGCGAGACGTCACCAGCGCATGGGTGACTGTGCGTAGAGCGTCCCGGTCCAATAGGGGGCGCAATTGGCGCACCAGGCGAACCTGATGGAACGCCCCCCTGGCCACGGCTGTCACATGTTCATCCATGGACAGCTTGGCATCCAGGAGGACGCCCAAATTGCGCGCCCGCTCCACGGGGGCGAGTTGAATGCCCCCAATGGCCAGAGATGGAATTATCTGGTTGAACCGGGGAGCCGGAACCCACAGCCACTCCGTCTTGGAAGGGTTGAGCCTGAGTCGGTTGTCATCCATCCAGACCCGTACGGCTTCCACACACCGGGACATCACTTCGACGGCCTCGTTGGGGTGGTTCGGGGTGGAAATGTACAGCTGAGTATCATCAGCGTACAGGTGGTATCCCACCCCAAAACCACGGATGATCTCACCCAGCGGCTTCATGTATGTGTTGAACAGGAGTGGCGAGAGGACCGACCCCTGTGGCACCCCACAGATGAGGGGGCTTAGGGTCGACCTCTGCTCTCCTGCCAACACACGTTGCGTCCTGCCGGAGAGGTAGGAGCCGAACCACCGCAAGACGGTGCCCCGGATCCCCAACCCCTCCAGTCGGTGCAACAGGATACCATGGTCGATGGTATCAAAAGCCGCCGAGAGGTCTAATAGGACCAGGATAGAGGAACAGCCCCTATCTCTGGCCCTCCAGAGATCATCTACCAACGCGACCAAGGCCGTCTCAGTGCTGTGCCCAGGGCGAAAGCTGGACTGACGCGGGTCTAGATAATCATTCTCCTCCAGATGTCGTGGAAACTGAGAAGCCACCACACTCTCCACAACCTTCGCCAAAAAGGGAAGGTTGGAGACAGGACGATAATTGACCAGCTCCATAGGGTCCAGGGAAGGCTTCTTGAGCAAGGGTCTCACCACCGCCTCTTTCAAGGCGGCCGGGAGAGACCCCTCACCCAACGAAGCGTTCACTAGGTCCAGGAGCCAGTCGCGTGTAACCTCCCAGGATGCCAGTACAAGCCAGGAGGGACACGGGTCCAACAAACATGTGGTAGGTCGCAGTCGCCCACGCAATCTGTCCAAATCCTCGATGACAACCAAGTCAAACTCCTCCCAAAAAGGTTTCTCAAGACTCGCCACTGGCGTCTCGACTGGGCCACTGAAGGGGACCCAATCCTTCCGGATTTGAGCGACTTTATCCTGCAGGTATTTCCCAAACTCCTCTGCCCTGCCCTGTAAAGGGGCCTCCCGTGGCCTCTGAAACAGAAGAGAGCGGGACACCCGAAACAGGGCGGCAGGGCGGTTCTCTGCGGATGCAATGAGAGCGGCACAATATTGACGTTTGGCCGTTCTCAATGCCACTAGGTACGTCCTTAAATGGGCTTGTACCTGTGCTCGGTCAAGTTCGGTTCGGGAGGATCTCCAACGACTCTCTAGGCATCTCTTGCGGCGCTTCATCACCCTTAGCTCCTCGGTAAACCAAGGGGCCAGGGTGGATCGTTGCCGCCGGAGAGGCCGCAAAGGCGCCACCCGGTTCAAGGCCCCGGTAGTCGCATTATTCCACGCGGCCACCAGGTCCTCTACCCGAGGGCGGGTCAGGGCTGCAGGAGGTGGCCCAAGCTCCGTCTGGAACCTGTCTGGTTCCACAAGTGACTTCCGGTTTGCTTGGAGGGTCGTTTTAAGTGTTCCGAAGGCTTCAGGGACTGTCCTGAGGCTTCCCTGAAGCCTTCAGAACGCTTAAAACAACCCTCCGAGCAAACCGGAAGTCACTTCCAATTTGCTTGGAGGGTCGTTTTGAGCACTCCAAAGATGTCAGGGAAGCCTCCGGATGGTCCCTGAAGCCTTCGGAACACTTAAAATGACCCTCCGAGCAAACCGGAAGTGACTTCCGGTTTGCTCGGAGGATCATTTTGAGCGCTCCGAAGGCTTCAGGTTCTGTCCTGAGGCTTCCCTGAGGCCTCCGGAGGGCGTCTGGGGGGGCGGGGGGGCTGTTTTTGCCCTCCCCAGGCTCCTATAAAGCCTCTGGAGCCTGGGGAGGGCGAAAAAAGCACGTAAAAATGGGGGGGGGAGCGCCTATAGTGTGCGCATGCACACGGGGTTGCGCATTGGATTATGGTTGCGGCACGCCCACACACGACCCCCCTTTCGCTCCCCCCACTTATGGCACGCGAGCCAAAAAAGGTTCGCCATCGCTGTTCTATGTAGTCCCAAATAATCATAAATACTATGTTCCAGAAACAAATTGTGTGGTGAAAATTTGGCCTGAGGTATTTTTATCTGGAGAACTTGTAAGCGCCTTAATGTATCTGCTAAGTGGGCTCTTAATAACTTCAGAAGCAATCAGTATATTAATATTTTAATTCAAAGTGGACCTGCCTGTTTTTACGGCTAAAGGCAGAAAGTGGGGTCAAAAGAATAGCACACCATTCAGTGACATTATTAAAGCTAAGTGAGTCAGTTTTTCCCCAAAATAATTGAAACACAGAAATATATATTCAAATGTTTTAAAAGAAATACACATCCTGGATACCTTCTAGGTTCCCAATAGCCTCCTGCTTATGTCATCAATTACTTAGAAACAGTAGTAACTTTTGAAATTTATGTGAAGTAGCATAAAGGTGGCAAGGGAGAGTTTGAATTTCACAGTACTTGAGGTCCTGTGAATACTTGCTGAATCTTCCTGGGGGGGGGGGAACAATGAGGAGAAACACCTGTTACTTTGGATGCAGTAGAGACAGGAGAAAAATGCTTATGGGATGAGCATTTCTTCTGGTCAAGAAATTATATTTTGGGGAATGAGGAATAGATAAGCTTTAATCAATATTTTCTTCCTCTCTTTAGGTCCCCGAAAATATCAAGAACTTATTCAACAGACTGATCTGGCTGTCACCTTAGCATTAGGACTTGGCTTGCCGATTTCAAGAAACAGCGTTGGGAATCTTCTGTCCCCTGTGATAGAATGGAAGACACCTCGAGAACAGCTACGGCTGTTGCATTTGAATGGTTTCCAACTCAGTAAACTTCTTAAAGAGAATGTTCCTACTTATGAGAAAGGCAAGTAAGTTCAAAATATTCTGGTAATTAGGATGTTTTTTATTTTCTCTCATGAACTATCATATATTACGGTATGAAGAAAGGAAGTAACATTCTGAAAATTAACAAGCAGCTTGCTATAAGTGAATGAAGGGCAAAGAAAAGTAAGAATTGGCTTTAAAGCTAATTAGACTTTGATGTTAAATATCAATGAAAACTTTTAAGTCATTCTTCTAGGATAAGGCAGCACACTGAAGATACTGTATGTCTGATATTGATAGTGTAAATCTGGAGGCATAACATTATTTCCACATTTATCATAATTTTTTAAAAAACTGAAATTCAGCTTGGAGGTAAAAACCTCCTGTCAACATTAATCATAAATAGAGTGGGCATGTAGTTAATGTGTCTTCCTTATGAGGAGTGACTTTGTTTTCAAGTTACGCGAAGCTGTCATGTTTAGTTGTAAAAGTGTGAATGCACCCAGTATGACTCAGGTTTACAATATGGCATCTCTAAGCAGTAGCCAGAAAATTGTAGTAAAAAATTAACAAAAAGAAAAAAAGGAATAAAACAGAAAAAAATGTAAAATTATTGCCTCCTGCCCTTCTTTATAGTGAGTAGTTATCCTCTTAACCAGCAGCCCCAACCTTTCCACGGAGAACAGTTTTTCCGTGGACTGGAGGGGCCGTGGTTTCGCATGTTGCCCGCATCCTATGGATGGGGCTTTGCTTGTTTGCTTGACCCGGTTTCTGGCACGCTGTAGGCACGGTGCTGGTCCACAGATTGAGGATTGGGGACCCCCACTATCTTCTTTACTCCTTTGGAGTCCTCAAATCTCAGAATCATCAATTCAGCCCTTTCTGTCAACAAAAAGTCCATATAAGCCTGTGATGGCGAACCTATGACATGCGTGCCACAGGTGGCACGCACAGCCATTTCTGAGAGCGCGCGAGCCATTGCCCTGTCAACTTCAGTGCGCATGTGTGCACTGGCCAGCTGATTTTCGGCCTTGATGATCAGCCATTTTTCACCCTCTGGAGGATTCCCTGAAGCCTCCAGAGGGCAAAAAGCTGCCCAACGCGCAAACCGGAAGTTTGGTAACGGACTTCCGGTTTGCGCTTTGGGCAGCTTTTTGCCCTCTGGAGGCTTCAGGAAAGTGGAGGGCAAAAAACGGCCCAACGCACCTCCCGGACGTCCGGAGGCTTCCAGTGAGGCCTGCGTGCATCTGTGAGTATGTGTGTGTGTGTGCATGCATGTGCGGGGGGGGGCATTGCATTATGGGTGTGGGCACGTATGTGCACGCCCCCCCCTCTCCCCTCGCTTTTGGCATGCCTCGACAAAAAGGTTAGCCGTCGCTTATATAAGCTTTCAATCTTTCAGAAAGATATTTTGTCAGTTTTTGTTTCTCTGAGCAAGCTGCAGGTTCTGTTAATTTTATAATCCAATCTCTCCCTCATTGTATTTCATTGATTTTCCAACTTTTTGAATACAGTACTCCTGCCATATATATATATATCTATATATAAATATCAGTTTCCTATTTTTTCTAATTCCTTATCTATGACCCAATAGGAATAATTCTGGTTCTATTGTAATGCTGAGCTGCTGCATATTTTTTTATCACTGTATGGATTTGCACCCAAAATTGTTTTGCCTTTTTTAGCATTTCCTTCGTCATACAAAATTATGCAGTGTAGTTAGTCCCCATTTAATGTCGAACAGTTATTCAATAACTGTTCATCATCGTTCAGCAGTGTTGAATCAGGGGATTTATGATGCCGTAAGCCATCATGTCCTTGCGATCACATAATTATGTTCAGATGCCTGTTTATGCCTCACAGTTATGACATTGCAATGTCTCATAATTACAGTATGTAATTGCTTTTTGCAACCTTCAATGCTGGCTTTCGACAAACAAAGCCAGTGAGATAGCCAGCAGAAGATTGCAAATGGTGATTACATGATAATGGGACACTGTGAACATGCAGGATTCACCTAAGAAAGGCAACTGGGATAGTTGAAACTACCATTGTAACGGGAACACATTGCTTAGTGACGGAGTACCTAGTCCCAGTTACCATTGGTAAATGAAGACTACCTGGAAAGTTAGCTAACCCTGCATAAGTATTTGGGGCCGTGGGTGATCTAGTCCACTGTTGTTTATTCTACTAGCCATAAATTGAGAAAAAAAGCTGGTTGAACATTACGGGGAAAGCTTTAGTTTAAACTCTGTATTAAAATATAATGTTCCATCTACGTTTTTGTCTCTTATTATTAGATCCTGGATTTGAAATGTTTGTAAAGGCAGAAAAAGCCCACGGGAATTGGATTCAATACTATTTGGACGGCAGTAGTACACAAGTTGTCACAAATTTGAGCAAAAAAATTATAAAACAATATTTGGAAGCTCTCAAGGCCCTGAGCTCTTCTTTAAGCAAGCAAGTGGCCCAGTATGACATATATTCAATGATAATAGGAACGATGATTATTCTGGAGGTATGGCCTTTTTTATTTACTTACTTACTACTTACCTAATAGCCACCCAACTCCTAGTGTTTCTTGGATGGCTTCCGTCTCCAAAAATAGGAAACAGTAAAATGAAAGGAAAAAAAGGAAGTATGTTTGGAATAAAGAACCAGCATCTCAAAAGAAAACTAACATGGTTGCCAAAACTATCATAATTCCAGGCTGAAAGCAGAGCCAGTTTTTCAGAGATTTGCAGAAGAGCTGGAGGGTGAGAATTGTATGGATCTCTGGTGGAGATAACTAAGCCTTACTTTGATAAAATAGCGCATTTGACCTGTTACTTACCGTATATACTTGAGTATAAGCTGACTCGAGTATAAGCCGAGACCCCTAATTTTACCCCAAAAAACTGGAAAAAGTTATTGACTCGAGTATAAGCCGAGGCTGGGAAATGCAGCAGCTCACGGTAAATTTCAAAAATAAAAATACAGGTAGATAACAATAAAATTGCTAAAAGTGTGTGTGTGTGTGAGTGAGACAGACAGACAGAGGAACAGAGAGAGGGAGAGAGAGAGGGAATCAGAGAGAGACTGACAGAGACGAATCAGAGACGTACTTTTAACTACCTGGCAGCGGCGTTTTGCCTTGGGGGGCTCCTCAGAACATCCCAAGACTTCGGAGGGAAGTTTACAGCCCTCCCTTGGAATGCATTTTAATGCGGCTCTTCTGTGTGCCGGGCGCCCGCTTCCCTCCCTCCTCTCGGGCTTTGGAGGGAAGCTTCTGCAAAGGTGAGTGACAACAAGTCTCCCAGGCTTTAATTTGCCGAGCTGTGCGCACGCGCTTGTTTTCCACGGCGTGGAGCAGCGGCGAGATTCTGCGCGGCGAGCGATGATTCCAGGGGCCATCCGGGAAGATGAGGAACGCGAGGGGGGACCCTGCCCCCCCACCGATGGCCCCCGGAATCATCGCTCGCCGCCCAGAATCTCGCCGCTGCTCCACGCCGTGGAAAACAGGCGCGCGCGTACAGCTCGGCAAATTACAGCCTGGGAGACTTGTCACTCGCCGGGGTTATGCAGAAGCTTCCCTCCGAAGCCCGAGAGGAGGGAGGGAAGCGGGCGCCCGGCACACAGAAGAGCCGCATTAAAATGTTTAAAGAGCTACATTTTTTTTTTTTGTTCACTGGAGTATAAGCCGAAGTGGATTTTTCAGCCCAAAAAGTGGGCTGAAAAATTCGGCTTATACTCAAGTATATACGGTAATTATTACTTACTTAATTTGCACAATTTTGTGGTGTTTATGCTTGGTTTATGCTCTGAGCCAAAGTTAACTTGACATAAGGCTATCTGATTAGATTTAGGGTAGGACATTTTATCCAGATTCCTAGCAGTTGTTGTAGATACTTTTTTGTCTGTGAAATTGGCAGGGAACCATTGTGTGATGTGAGTTACCCTATGCAACAAAAAGGCTGGTAAAGAATAAAAACTATCGGATGGTCTTGTGATTGTTACTTTTACAGTAACTGGCCTCATCTCTCCTTTTTTCCCCTTCATTTTTCCCCTTTCTTCTGACCTGATTCATATTTATGACGGTTGTGGTGACCCGGGGTCATGTAATCCCCCTTTGCGACCTTCTGACAAGCAAAGTCAATGGGGAAGCCAGATTCTCTTAATCATGTTACTAATTTAACAAGTGCAGTGATTCACTTAGCAATTGTGGCCATTGTCCAGAGGTCGTAAAATGGGGCAAAATTCACTTAAAGACTGTCTCGGGCTGAATTGTGGTCATTAGTCGAGGACTCCCTGTATTTGCTCATAGCAAGATATTACAGAGGTATGTAAAAAGCTTAACAATGTTACATGTTAACAGGGTGACATGTGAATGGGTCTGCTTGATTTTTTGGATGGTTAGGGAAATGACTGAGTCAGGCTGCACCCTACCTGTCAGATGAGATAGTGTGTAATCTCTGCCTCTTGTTGAGTTGTAGACTAGATTTTGACCATGTTTCTCTTTGTCTCCCACGTAGGTGCTGTTCTTACTCTTACTGGGCCTTCCAAAAGCCCTGAGCAGCAGAGCTGAATTTGAGGTGCCAAACTCATCCTTCTGTTCTCTGATGTTCTACCTGATATGCCTTTTATGGAGTGCCGTTCATGTAGTTGTGTGCACCTCCTCGGAAAGCTTGTGCTATTTTTGCAGCATTCCCTGGATTCTGGCAGCTGGAATTATCGTGCTGACTTCGGGGCTTTTTTGCATCATAATTTCCCTTCTAGAAAAGCGGGTTATAAATTCAAGACAACCGTTGAAGGTAAAAAATAATAATACTGGAGTGTAATATAAATTTCTTACCAGTTGCTCATTTGTTGTTCCAGAGCGGATCTACACCCTATTCCTTTTTCCTTGTGCCATTTTGCTTTCTGTCAGTCACAATCTCTTTTTCATGTTCCCTTACGCCTTTATAAAAGAGAAAACACAGGGACTTTTCTCTAACAAGCTGGAGAAAGGTTGAACAGAGAAATAGGGCAAAGTCTAAGTCGCTTTTTTCCTGCTTCCCTGGTTTTCAGTTTCAGCTTTCAATATAAGTAGTTCTAGTGCCTGTTGTTTACAAATCAAACAATATATACGTAGGTCCAGATCAGTGATGGGATTCAATTTTTTTTACTACCGGTTCTGTGGGCATGGCTTGGTGAGCGTGCTGTGGCTTGGTGGGCGTGACATGGCTTGGTGGGCGTGGCAGGGGAAGGATAATCTAAAATCTCCATTCCCTCTCCACTCCAGGGAAAGGTTACTGCAAAATCCCCATTCTCTTTCGATCAGCTGGGACTCAGAAGGCAGAGAATAGATGGGGCCGGGGCCAGTCAGAGGTGGTATTTACCGGTTCTCCGAACTACTCAACATTTCCGCTACCGGTTCTTTAGAACTGGTCAGAACCTGTTGAATATCACTTCTGGTCCAGATCAAATTGGTGCAGAATCATAAGGACTTTGGCTTCTCTCTAAATTGTGGGAAAAGTAACTCCTGGCAAAAGGTAGCAATTAGAATATTAACATTGTGCCATACTTATTTATTTTATTTATTTATTTATTATTTATTTATTTCTTAGCGCTTATAGACCGCCCCCTCTCCCAAAAGGGACTCGGGGCGGTGTACAGTCCGTATCAGAAATACATCAAATTAAAATTATTAAATAGATAGATATATATATATACATATATAAGAGGAGGATAAAAAGATATACAAAACTGTACAGCTAAGTAAATAATTTAGAATATACAAAATTTAAAACCCCACTATCCTGTAAAATTAAGTTTAAAAGAAACAATTCCTCTAAAAACCAGTAAAAAATATATATGCCAGGAGGTAGACGTTATAATTATGCCAGGCCAGCCAGTCGGAACAGGTGTGTCTTCAATTTCTGTCGGAAGGAGCGGAGGTCAGTGGTGGTTCTAATGTCGGGGGGGAGGTCATTCCAGTGGGTTGGGCCCATCACAGAGAAGGCCCTACTCCTTGGTGTCGCCCGTTGGCATTGCCTAGTGGACGGCACCAGGAGAAGCCCCTCCCTGTGAGAGCGAATTGGCCGCAGGGATGTGTGTGGGGGGATGCGATCCCGCAGGTAGCTAGGCCCTATGCCATGGAGCGCTTTAAAGATGGTGATCAGAACCTTGAAACGCACCCGAAAGACCACAGGCAGCCAGTGCAGCTCGCGCAGGAGCGGTGTTACGTGGGAGTACCTGGTACTCCCCATGACTACCCGCGCGGCTGCGATCTGGACTAGCTGCAGTCTTCGGGCGCGTCCCAAGGGAAGCCCCATGTAGAGAGCGTTACAGTAGTCCAGGCGAGACGTCACCAGTGCGTGAGTGACCATGTGTAGGGCATCCCGGTCCAGAAGGGGGCGCAATTGGCGCACCAGGCGAACCTGGTGGAACGCCCCCCTTGCCACGGCTGCCACATGGTCGTCCATTGACAGCCGGGCATCTAGGAGGACGCCCAAATTGCGCGCCCGTTCCACAGGGGGCAATTGTTCGCCCCCTATGGCCAGTGATGGAGTCAGCTGGCTGAACCGAGGTGCCGGTAGCCACAGCCACTCAGTCTTGGAGGGGTTGAGTTTGAGTCTGTTGTCCCCCATCCAGACCCCGACGGCTTCCAAACACCGGGACATCACTTCGACAGCCTCGTTGGGGTGGCTTGGGGTTGAGATGTACAGCTGAGTATCATCAGCGTACAGATGGTACTCAACCCCAAAACCACGGATGATCTCACCCAGCAGCTTCACATATGCGTTGAACAAAAGGGGCGAGAGGACCGACCCCTGCGGCACCCCACAAGAGAGTGGCCTCAGGGCCGACCTCTGCCCCCCAGTCAACACACATTGCATCCGGCCGGAGAGGTAGGAGCCGAACCACCGTAAAACGGTGCCTCCGACTCCCATCCCCTCCAGCCGGCGCAATAGGATACCATGGTCGATGGCATCAAAAGCCGCTGAGAGGTCTAATAGGACCAGGATAGAGGAACAACCTCTATCTCTGGCCCTCCAGAGATCATCAACCAACGCGACCAAGGCTGTCTCTGTGCTGTGCCCAGGTCGGAAGCCGGACTGGTGTGGGTCTAGATATTCGGATTCATCAAGGTGACGTGGAAATTGCTGCGCCACCACATTCTCAACAACCTTTGCTAAAAAGGGGAGGTTGGAGACTGGACGATAATTAGCTAGCTCCGTTGGGTCAAGTGAAGGCCTCTTGAGTAAGGGCCTCACCACCGCCTCTTTCAAGGCAGTTGGTAAGGATCCCTCACCCAATGAGGCGTTCACCAGGCCCAGAAGCCAGCCTCGCATCACCTCCCAGGATGCCAGTACCAACCAGGAGGGACACGGGTCCATTGAACATGTGGTGGGTCGCAGCCGTCCACGCAACCCGTCTAAATCCTCGGGGGCAACAGAGTCAAACTCCTCCCAGAGTGGTCTCTCAAGACTCACTGTTGACGGCTCGTCCGGTCCACTGGGGGGGGCATCCGCTCCGGATCTGAGCGACTTTGTCCTGCAGATATTCCCCAAACTCCTCTGCTCTTCCCTGCAAGGGTGCCCCCCGCGTCTCTTGCGACAAGAGGGAGCGGGTCACCCTAAACAAGGTGGCAGGGCGGTTATCCGCAGACGCAATGAGAGCGGCACAATGTCTACGTTTGGCCGCTCTCAATGCCACAAGGTAGGTCCGTAAATAGGCTCTTACCTGTGTTCGGTCAGACTCGGAGCGTGAGGACCTCCACCTGCTCTCTAGACGTCTCCTACGTCCTCTAATGCAGTTACCTTTTTCCTTAAAAAGAAATATTTTTGTACATAATCCCTATGTTAGGTGACCTTTCTAGGCATTCTTTCTTGCTGGTGAAAGGTTAATTGCCATTTATACATCCAAAATAAAAACAGCCAGGGCTTTCTCTGCAATTATTTTATAAATCTGAGCTGAATTATACCTTGATTCCTCTATAATCTGTGACCCTTCACTTTTATTGATTAATGTATAATAGAATACCTGCATATTATGCATAAAGTGTCACCCCACTTAACAGCCTCAATAATAGAACTGCTTTAGTAATCATACTCCTATTTTTGCTCAAGGAAAGATCTCAGCCATCTTGCAGATTTGATTGGCAGGTGCTACAAAAACAAGCAAAGTCAAGTGTGTTCAATTGATCACATTGATTTTGAACTGTTTGTGCTCTTCTTGATTTTCCTATCATGGCATACTATACGCAACGTAGAATAGTAGAACAGAACTGCTGAAATCAATTGTGAATTAATTCCTCACTAAATTCAACTCTTATTTTAATGAGCTGCTTCATTTAATGGGCTTGCTATTAATATGATTTGCGTGAATCCAATCCAAGTAATATTGCAAACATTATTGTGGAATTTACAACTTCTGTATCTCTCAGAATGGTTGGTCTCTTTAAAGAAGGTGGCAAAATAATCTTGAAGATACAGTTATTGTGTTGTTGGATAATTAAGATGTCAGTTGTTTGTGGGGTGCGGTGGCTCAGTGGCTAAGATACTGAGTTTGTCGATCAGAAAGGTCAGCAGTTCAGCGGTTCGAATCCCTAGTGCCGCGTAATGGAGTGAGCTCCCGTTACTTGTCCCAGCTTCTGCCAACCTAGCGGTTCATAAGCACGTAAAAATGGAAGTAGAAAAATAGGGACCACCTTTGGTAGGAAAATAACAGCGTTCGGCATTTAGTCATGCCGGTCACATGACCATGGAGACGTCTTCGGACAATGCTGGCTCTTTGGCTTTGAAACAGAGATGAGCACTGCCCCCTAGAGTTGGGAACGACTATCACATATGTGCGAGGGGAACCGTTACCTTTATCAAGTTGTTTCTGTGAAACCATAGGTTTCAGTAAGGATTCAAAGGTGAGTTAAGTTCTAAAATTACTCCCATTATTTGAGTAAGGCCTTAGTCTTAAGCTCTAACGCCAAGGCTTGTTTTGAAAGCATGCTTGTATCCATTTTATAACTCACTCATTCTTTTCCAGTATGGTCTGTATTCTTCCTTGACAAACTGCTGTGCTGCAGTAATTGTTGAGGCATAGTTTGTTATAGTAAGAACATCGAAAGGACCACTCTGAATTACACAAAACATTCATCCAGTCCAGCATATAGGAAAGGCCGTGTGTACAGGCAGTCCTTGACTTACAACAGTTCATTTAGTGATCGTTCAAAGCTACAACGGCACTGAAGAAAGTGACTTTATGACCATTTTTCACATGATGCCCATTGCAGCACCCCATTGGTCATCTGATCAAAATTTGGATGCTTGGCAACTAGTTCATATTTATCACGGTTGCTGTGCCCCGGGGTCATGCAATCAGGTTTTGCAAGCTTCCGACAAGCAGTCAATGGGAAAGCCAGTTTCATTTAACAATCATATTCCTAAGTTAACTTCTGCAATGATTCACTTAACAACTGTGGCAAGAAAGCTCGTAAAATGGGGCAAAACTCACTTAACAAATGTTTCACTTAGCAGCATAAATTTTGAGCTCAATTGTGGTCGTCTGCGGAGGACTACCTGTATTGCCTTCTTTTCTTTCAGAGTCCTATAACGCCCAGTCCTAGATACATTCCCAATGTAATGTATATATAGTATGTTGAAAGGATACGGTACAATGTATAGTATACATTGTAAATTCAGGGTGGTTATTTGGTGGTTCTTAGATCCTAAGCTGAATTTGTGCATTGACAAATCCTGCTTATTTGCCTGTGTAAATGTAACCATTTTGGGGACATGTCTTCTTGTGAATGAGGTTGCAGTCCGGCGGAAGTTAAAGATATTCTGAACTAAACTAATTTTGAATTATTACAGCTCGGAAAGCTTGCTGCCTAAAGGGTAAGATGTGGTTAGTTTTAATGATTGAATTAGCCAAGCCTACTTCAGGAAGATTAATTTCAGGTTGCTGTGGTGTGACTGCTGCACAGAACTTCAAGGGACATCTTTTAATCTTTGGGGGGGGGGGGAATCACTACATGAAAACTATTTCTTCCACTAATCCATGTTATCCAATTTTATAATGAAGCAAATAATAAGTTTTGAAATGGCATTTTTCACATTGTAGCTTAACTGGATGAAATGTAACTGTTTTAACAAGAAGTTTATGGCAAAGTGCCTGGAAGATAATTTCATATAAAAGCAGTATGTTACAAAAACTGTAATCAGAGGAAAAGGGAAAAAGAAGTACAAGATCTTAAATTTTGAGCCTGCTTTTCAGCAGTTCTTATCTATGTGGGAAAAGGCATGAAAACCAAGTAGCTGTCATATAAATTAGACTTCAAATGAATGTGAAATTGAGCAAGCAACTTTTAAAAGTAGTTTTTATTCTAAAATGTATTTATGCATCAGTAACTAAATATAGAATAATGTAGTTTTTTTCCTTTAAACTAGATGAGTGGTTCTTTTTGTTTTTAGCTCATGCAATACTTTAACCTCTCTCTCTCTCTCTCTCTCTCTCTCTCTCTCTCTCTCTCTCTCTCTCTCTCTCTCTCTCTCTCTCTCTCTCTCTCTCTCTCTCTCTCTCTCTTTCTTTCTTTCTTACCCCCTTCCACACACACTGACCCTCACACCCACACACACCTATTGTCTGTCTGTCTGTCTGTTTACCTTCAGGGAATAAGAATAAGAAATGGAATAGGGAAATCAAACGGGATGGGATGAGATGGGACAGGACAAAACGGGACGGGATGGGATGGGATGGAATCACAGGGCTGGAAGGAACTTTGGAGGTCTGCTAACCCAAGGCAGGAGTCCTTACACCATCTTTAACAAATGGATGTCCAATCTTTTCTTGAAAACCTCCAGCGATGGAGCACTCAAAATTCTAGAAGGCAATTTATTTCATTGGTTAATTGCTCTCACTGTCAGGCAATTTCTCCTTAGTTCCTGGTACGATGTCTCTTTAATGAGCTTCTACCCATTGCTTCTTGTTCTGCTGTCAGGTGCTTTAGAATATGTCAACCCCCTAATCTCTGTGGCTTCCCCCTGATGTACCGAAAGACAACCATCATGTTACCCCTAATCCTTCTCTTCATTTGACTAAACATACTTAGTTCCCTTAACTGTTCATTGTATGATTCAGACCTCTTATCATCTTTCTTGCTCTTCTTTCCACTCGTTCTAGAGTCTCAGCATATTTTTTTGTATTGTGGTAACTAGAATTGGATGATGTTTCCAACTGTTACTCCACCAGTTGTCAAGCCGGCCTCCCTCAGCAACCAAGAAAGAAACCACTTAACTCCATTTTGCAGAATTAAGAGTACTTTTACTGGTTATGAAAAGATAGCAGCTAAGCAAAGCAAGATCTGAGGCAATAGTGCCCAAAATCATACATATCAATATGTGACCAACCTCCTCCCCCCCCGTTAATCCTCATCCCACTGTCCAATCTGCAAATCCCTCAGGTGTCATGTGAGTTCCATCTTCAAGGAGCATCATCAGGTTGGTATGTAGGATGGTTGGCCTTGACCAACACCAAGTACTAGTCTCCAGCATGCGCAGTAGATGGTGAGACCAAAACTCCCTTTTTACAATCTCTCCTGTACTAAAACTTCCCCTCCCAAATACCAAGCCCCCCCCCTCCCCATTTCAATGGCAGCCGAAGGCAAATAGTGAAGCAGAGGCTGACACCAGTGCAATACAGAGTAGTAGTATCACATCTCATGATTTTTATGTTTTCCCTGTGTCAATGCAGCCTAGGATTGCACTGGGCTTTTTGGCAGCTTCAGCACACTACTGCCCTGTTTGCGCTGGCGGAGTGCTGCAGGAGGCTGTCCAGGCTAAAAATATAGTGGGGGGGGGGATGGCCTGTGGGGCCCCCGCAACCCATTTTCACTAGCAGAGGCACCACGGGTGATCCTTTTCTATTTCCAGGCTAGCCCCACGGGCCAGATCTTAAGCACCCCTGCTTAGATCACACCCCTGCTCCCAAGACAGAACATTGGGGTATCCCACTTAATGCTTTTCTTAATGTAAATGTAATTCCATTGAGGGCTACCCACTTAGTGCAGTTGGTTAGCATTTGGCACTATAGCAGTTAATCAACTGCCCCATATATAATCAAAACTTCAACTATCCCCCCCCCCCCTTAGATCATTTGAACCATCTTTAGAAGTACCAATGAAGAAAAAAATGAGGTTTTAGCTATCACTTCCAGATGATCTATAAAAAGGTTTGGGAAAAGCAAAAACTTTCCAAATGTGGGCACAAGTTGCTAATAAGATTTGAAGCATCAGAAAAGGATACATATATGATTTCTGCTTTGTTGATTCTAGGTAACAGCTTAAATAGTGTTGCTCTAACAGCATCCCTCAAAAGTTGATTGACAAGCAATGAGCAAACAAACTTGCATTGATGTGTATTAGAAATTCTGAACTGGTTTTTCCAGATAATTGTGGGTATATATAACAATAGAATTGATAGGTTGGACCTAGCTGCAGTTATACCGCAGTGAACAATGATAGAAGACACTGGAGTCACTCCGGGAGCATCTAAGCATCTTGTACCTATTTCTCAAGGTACACAAGCTATGCCGTACATGTGATTCCATTCCAAATCCCAAGCACTGGAATCATCATGACTTGGAATATCAGGTTTCATGAATTCTCTTGTGTTTCCCCGAAAATAAGATAGGGTCTTATTTTCTTTTGACCACAAAATAAGTCTTATTATTTTTGAGTTGCAGGAGGTGGTGAACATGGTCACCTCATGGCTGCTGCTGTGTTGCAATATTTTCAGGGCGGGCTTATTTTCAGGGGGGGCTTATTTTAGTGCATGCGCTCAAAAGCCCGATTGGGCTTATTATCTGGGGAGGTCTTATTTTCAGGGAAACAGGGTATAGTATTGAGAATTTATTCAGCAAATGCTGCCAGCTGCACCACAGGCTTCCTAAGAAGATTGAAATCTATTGGCAATCTTAACAATACCGTTGTACCGGTCACAGATGTTATGGCACAATATACCCCCATCCTTCATAGACGTGGGCTTCAAGCCATCCAGATACCATCAGTGATCTCAGTGTAACAGGCCTTGCCACAGACTGCATGACTTTGTATTCATCCATAATTTAGTCACTGTTGGCAGTAACACACCTGCAAACCAGTGGCACTGCCATGGATACACAAGCGGTCTCATAGATATGCAAGTATCTTCACAAGTCACTTAAAACATTTTCTCAACTCTTGAAAATCCTCCTTTATCTGGGATTCATTGATGGCACTTTTAGCATCTGGACCCAAGGAAATGAATCGCATGAGAGGATTTCCCTACTCAGCAGTTGCCAATAATGAGGCATTGCTTTTGCTTGGAAAGTCAGCATCTTGCCACTTGCTTCTGAGGTGCTTACTTTGCTGAAGTGTATGATTCTCAGTCCAGGGCTGTTTTCCCTGCTTCTTGGCACCAGTGTTGGCCTAAGTGGATATCGGTATTGGATTCAGCAGCTGTCGAATCATCAGACATGGTACCAGTAGGACATGATCCACCAGCATTTTGAAGATTAGCTCTGAGGCCACAAGACCTCCAGATCACCATGCTTACCTACATGCTTCCAACTTCCATCCAGGACATACCATCAAATCTGCCATACGTATAGGTAGGCTTTATGCTACAAATGCATTTGTTCTCACTTGACACAGATAATCAACTGATGGGATTAAACCAGGCATTCAGGAATCTAAATGGCAAACCCACGAGATCAATAGAAAATAAGCAGATCACTTTCCAGAGAAGGCCTATCAAAAGACAGAACAAGAGAATACCATTGATAGTAACTTATAGATCACAGGTCACAAAATACATTATGAAGAAGCTACAGCCCATACTAGATAAAGACACTACTTTCTTAGGACTTGGTGGCAGCCCAATACTTCAACACAGACTCGAAGCAGATTCTCACAACAGGCAATGATTGTAACATGGGAACCAAACCAAGATGTCCATGCTGCCCCCACATTTAAATCAACAGCATTATCACAGGCCTAACAACTTTATGCACAAAATTAGAGGCACCTTTACACATTCTTCCTCTAATGTGATATGTGTCACAATCTGCCAGAGGTGCTGTTGTGGATTCTGCGTAGGACAAACATTGTACAAAAGAATGAATGAGTTTGAGTTTGACATCAGGACTTAAGATGAGGATCAAAGCATTCCTGCATCTTAGATACTTCATTAGAGTTCTCAAAGAAGCCATTTTTGGAAACAATGTTAAAGGCACAACTGAGTGTATGATTGCTGAACTCATCCAGAGGTTCCCAGCTATCTCAGAAAGTCTCAACAAACAACAAGGATCTTTTGACACCATACAATTGTTGTTTGATAAGGAACTTATTTTCTCTCATGTGTAACCTGTATAAAATTATCTAGACCCACGCCAGTCCGGCTTCCGACCCGGTCACAGCACGGAGACCGCCTTGGTCGCGTTGGTGGATGATCTCTGGAGGGCAAAGGATGGGGGTTGTTCCTCCATCCTTGTCCTATTAGACCTCTCGGCGGCCTTCGATACCATCGACCATGGTATCCTATTGCGCCGTCTGGAGGGGTTGGGGGTCGGGGGCACCGTATTACGATGGTTCCGCTCCTACCTCTCTGGCCGGACGCAATGTGTGTTGGCAGGAGAGGAGAGGTCGACCGCGAGGCCCCTTATCTGTGGGGTCCCACAGGGGTCGATCCTCTCGCCTCTCCTGTTCAACATATATATGAAGCCGCTGGGCGAGATCATCCGTGGTTTTGGGGTGGGATACCATCTGTACGCTGATGACACTCAGCTGTACATTTCCACCCCAAACCACCCCAACGAGGCTGTTGAAGTGATGTCCGGTGTCTGGAAGCCGTACGGGTCTGGATGGATGACAACAGGCTCAGGCTCAACCCCTCCAAGACAGAGTGGCTGTGGCTTCCGGCTTCCCGGTTCAACCAGCATATGCCATCGCTGGCCATCGGGGACGATCAATTAGCCCCGGTGGAAGGGGCGCGCAATTTGGGCGTCCTCCTTGATGCCCGGCTGTCTATGGAAGATCACGTGGCAGCCGTGGCGAGGGGGGCGTTCCACCAGGTTCGCCTGGTGCGCCAATTGCGGCCCCTTTTGGACCGGGAGGCCTTGCGCACAGTCACGCGCTGGTGACGTCTCGCCTGGACTACTGTAACGCTCTCTACATGGGGCTCCCCTTGAGGTGCACCCGGAGACTGCAGTTGGTCCAGAATGCAGCCGCGCGGGTAATTATGGGGAGATCGAGGTTCTCCCATATAACACCCATCCTGCGCGAGCTGCACTGGCTTCCTGTGGCCTACCGGGTGCGCTTCAAGGTGCTGGTTACCACCTTCAAAGCGCTCCATGGCACAGGGCCTAGTTACCTGCGGGATCGCGTCCTGCCCCATACATCCCTGCGACCCGTCCGCTCACACAGAGAGGGACTACTCCGGGTGCCGTCCTCCAGAGAGTGCCAGAGGGCGACGCCCAGGAGTAGGGCCTTCTCTGTAGTGGGCCCCAACCTTTGGAATGACCTCCCCCCAGACATCAGGACAACAACCGACCTTCGCTCCTTCCGTATGAAGCTGAAAACCTACCTGTTTCGACTAGCTGACCTGGCATAATGCTACAATCTCTCCAGCCCAGAGCATTTTTAATTGGTAATTTTAGTTTTTAAGGGTTAATTTCACTGGGGTTTTAACTTTTTTAGGTATTGTAACTTATTTATTCTTACCTCCTCTGTACGCTATATAATACTTTTGTACGTCGCCCCGAGTCCCTGTGGGGAGAGGGGGCGACTAATAAGTTCAAGTAATAAATAAATAAATAAATAAAAACAAACAAAATGTTAAAAAGTTATATTTACTTAGTTACTTACCAAGCACATCTAAATTATATTAAAGTAACCAAAATATATTTACAATCCCCAAGACATGGTCACAACTTTTGAGCATCTCTTAATACTTGGAAGTTGAAAGTTGAAAAATGTGACATGCTTTAAAAGCATCCTGCTTTCCCTTTATTTCCCTCCTACCTCATCCTATGCCAAATTAGCCACTCCAGTTGTGATTGTAGCCTCTGGATGAGTAGCACCTGATTGGTTTATCCTCCAAACGTTCTATTTTCAATATCTACATCAAGGTGCTTTGATATAATTAAATCTTCGCGAAATGAGCTGCCTGATTTTCTGTGGAATAATGCTGATGTTTGAATTGACAAAATACTCTTTCTGGATCGTTACTGATTATCTTTACATTTTGAAACATTATTCTACAGATGCCATTGCTTGTAACTTACTTGATTGCATTTTTCCTTTACTTGATTGCCTTTTACCTGAGTCGTCATGTTTTTTGTGCAACAAAGTGTATTTCAATTTGTTGAAGACGGTGTGCCAATGATTTTTTTTGAAGGGGTTAGCTTTCTTTAAATCAGTGTGTTCGATGCTGTAGAGTGATTAGAGTGATTATAAAATGCCTCTATTTCTTGCAGCAACCTTGCGCGACACTTTTGTTTGAAATAAAGCCATAGTTTCAGGAGGGAAAAGATAACCTGCACATCTTCATTCTTTTTATGATTGCTGTTAATCTACGTCAAGGTGATCAACTTCTTTTGAGGTGGAAGTTGCAGCTTATTGTCCTAGCTTTCCAGGGATATGGTATTGGCATTGGGAGGGATTAAGAATTTTAGCCTACTGTTTGCTCATTTTGGGAACTTGAGGTTAAGTGTGGAAGTGGAAATATTTTGCTTTTTGCCTTAAAATACTCCCAAACACCCACCCTCAAACCAGAAATGTGTCATAAAAAATGTCCACTTCTGTTTTCTATGGAGATTCTCAATCATCCAGGTCATTATAGTCCCAAAGGTGCTTTTCCAAAAGGCAACTGGATTTTCTTGCCTTTTTCCTTGAAAATGTTTTGCTTCACATCCAAGAAGTTTCTTTAGTTCTTCACAGCTGAAAAAAGTTTCTTGGATGAGAAGCGAAACATTTTCAAGGAAAAGAAAAAGCCAAGAAAGTCCCGTTGCCTTTTGGAAAAGCACCTTTGGAATGTCTACTTCGTTACTCCATTCCAGCAGCGTATCCATCCCTTCATGGGAATGATGTAATTTTCCCCCTCAAACATTCAAACATGTTGGAAAGCGAACAGGTGAGAAGAGATCCTGACTTAATCTATTTTAGAAAGTCCTGGTTGCTAAATGTTTTCTCATTTTGGGGTAATTTGTTTCTTATCATGATGTAAAACTAAGTTACCTCACAAATGTTTCATCAGTCATTTCAGGAAGCTGCATCACAGCCCTTGAAAGAGAATGTGTTGTAGTTTCAGTGGCACAATTAACAGTGTTGACAGCAGTGCTGAATTAACCTTACTTTAGATCAGGATGGAAGAAGAGTTATATAAAATGCAACGAAAGTCCAGTTGTCACTGAAGAAGCAACTATACGTGGCCGATTCTAATGATGCGTTGGATTCTTCCAAATTATATCCCCAAGATATACATATATTTTCCTCCTCTCTTTGCAGAATCCAGCTGCTGATCCTTCCAGCTGGTCTGAATTAGATGTGCTGATCCTGGCAGGCACCATTGGCCATATTTCAAGTCTGGGTGCCAGCAGCTTTGTTGAAGAAGAACACCAAACCTGGTACTTCCTGATCAACACCCTTTGCCTTGCCCTCTGCCAAGAAATCTGCAGGCACTATTTCTTGACCAAGGAGGGTGATCTGCAGTTCCCTACCACGGGCAAGGCAAAAGCAGAAGAAATGAAAGAAACTCCTTCCCACTACAGAAGTGATATTGAAATAACAGAGGATGAGCTGAAGATGGGCAGAGGGGACAACCCCGTAAGCGTCAATACCTTTGAGAAGTGGATGGCCTTAGCGACTCCGTGGCTCATCCTTATCATCTGTAGAGTGCTTCGTTCGTTGAATCAAACTGGAGTCCAGTGGGCCCATAGGCCAGATATTGGACATTGGCTGACAAGGTACCTACTTGATCTTTTGTTATTTAGATTGCTTAAGGTCTTATCACATAAGTACACAGTCCCTCAAAAAATGATGGTCCCATCAGACCTGGGGACTCCAGAGGACTGGTGAGATGCTGAAGAGACTACCTTGCTATTGACATCTGCTTCTTGCGTAATATTTGATCTCTTTTGCCCTTGCATTTTACAATATTTTTAAACGCTTTTAATAATTGTCTTTTATATATAGTATATGTGAATTGAGTTTTAGCCTTCTTGTATATGGCCCAGAGTTAGTTTTGTTGTGAGGTGAGTGGCCATATACGTTCAATAAATAACTGAGATATACTGAGGGTCTTTTTTCTGAATTCCTCCTAGTGGAGCAATGTAGGAAAGTTTCTTTGTTATGCTGATTTTGGTTATGGAATCTCATTTCACCAGAGGTTAGGCAGGCTTCTTTTCAACATTAGAATTCATCCATGCTTTTAGGTTTCAACAGCAAAGTGTCTGTCCGTTTGTCTGTCCATCCATCCATCCATCCATCCATCTATGATACATTATAATGATTTAACAAAAAAAATCAGTACTTCCTATAGCTATCAATCATCTATGAATATCAATCTATCTCTATATCCATCCATCCATCCATCCATCCATCCATCCATATCTATCTATCTATCTATCTATCTATCTATCTATCTATCTATCTATCATCATCTATCTATCTTATCTATTATATCTATGACTCTATCAGCGATACACTATAATGATTTAACAAAAAAATAAGTTCCTATAGCTATCAATTATTATGAATATCAATATCTATAATATCTATCTAGCTATCTAGCTATAATCTAGTTATCCAGCTATCATATATCTCTGAATCTGTCAATCAATGATACATTATAATGATTTAAGAAAAAAATCAGTTCCTATAGCAAACTGTAGAAATCTTTCATAAGTGGGAAGAGAAAGCAAGATTTTAAAGTTTTAGTAATTTTAACTACAAGATCTGGCTAGCAGAGTTCTTAATTCTCTGCTTAAAAGGTTTTTTTTTTAAAGTATTTGCAACGTGTATTAATTATACTGTTCTTTGGTATATTTCTTCCCTTGTTTCTTAAATAAAAATAGGATTTATTTATTTATTTGCCATATTCTGCTTTAGCCCGAAAATCTTGAACAAGATTTGCACATATGAATATTGCATCTGGTTTTTTTTTCTCCTCCCTGTCTGTTTTCCTGCATTGTGTTTTTAGTGAGGGTTAGTGAGCATCTGTGTTTTTAGTGAGGGTTAGTGAGCATTTGAAGGGAGGAGAGTAAAAAAAAACACCAGTAGAGGATGATAATCATCCAGCTGAGCAATGACTTAAATTGAATTCGGCTTTCCCCAACTGAATGTCTTCTAGATATGGGTCAGACTAAAAAAACCATCATCTCAGCACCATAGGGATTGGCTAGTATCCTGTTTCACTTGTTTTGAGGCTGAACTGCAAGCATTTTTTTTCTTTTGCAAGAGGAAGGGAAGCTTAACCCAGGAAGCAGTTGCTTTCTTACTCAATGTATGAGGTTATTCTGATCTCTCCCTCTTTTTTCCCCTACTAGTTCTATCTTTACCAGCAGGTGCTAAAATAACCTCTGTGGAGGAGAAGTAGTTGAATTGGGGTTTGGGTCAGGATCAATTAAAACATTTTCATTTCTTCATCCGATAGCATGAACTAATTAATCTTTGCATCTCTTGCTAAAGCTTCTTTTTCTATTTGATTATGTGTCTTTTTACCACAGTGGGAAGCTCCAGGGACATTTGAGTGTGACATAACATTCCAGCTCCTTAACCAGAATGTTTCGGCTGCACATTGTTCTGGTGGCACAGTGTGCTTTTTAGAGCAAATGTGCTTTACTAACTTGAGTATGCTGCTAGCCATATGTGGAAACCCACCAATGGGTTAGATCAGTCTATGTTTCCTGCAGATCTTGTAGTGTGTGTGTGTATCAAGAGAGAGAGAGGGAGAGGTATTGCTAGAACACCCATGACTCAAAGCTATGTGTGCTCTGTGCTAAAAATAAAATGAGAACCAAGCACCAAGGCAACCCAACTGCTATGACGCAAAAAGCAAAATTATGTTGCTTTTTATAAACTGCCTTTTAAAGAATCCTTTTGCATTGTTTTGCTTTGTTTGCATTGCTGATGCTTATTGAAAGGAGCTGGGAGCTGAAACTGTCTTCCTAGATTTTGTCAGATATTGATCACACATTTTGGCAATTATAATGCCTTGAAAGGCATTTTTTTAAAAAAAACACACAACCTCCTCCAACCCCCCTTCCCCCCCAAAAGTTAAATGTGAGATTTTTCTGGAAGCTGAGAGCAGTGTTAAGCTTAAGCCCAGTTGTGTGGGATACGGAATCCTGAAAAATACAGGATTGTGTTAACGTATCAGGCTTGTTAAGAAAATAATGTTTTTTTTCTGAGAGGCAGGAAGTTGCATGAGATGATTGCCACGTAGAAGAGAAGATTGATATAACGGTTTCAGGAGAATGATTCCACTAAAATACTTACTAAATTTTCTGACAAGGTCTGCCAAGGAAAGTACTACTGGACCTCCTTTTTCTGGTCCCAGTATATATCAGGGATCAGTAGAAAAGAAGGATATTCCCCCATTTTACACTAAATTTTCATCTAAGGTTTTTAGGGAAATTATTTCTATAGTGCTCTTCCAGATCAACATAGTTACCGTCTTAGAATGCAGTGGTATTTTCCCTTTGCCAGGAATTCCTCAGTGAGATCGAGAATGGTGGGAAAAGACAAATCAAAATTTTTTTGTTGTGGCCCACCAGTGGCCAGCAGAGCTGGCAGCAGATTCGGACAGTGAGAAGGTTGGGGAGGAACATGGGCCAGTCCTGGAGTCTGAGGAAGGCTCTGATGAGGGCTCTGTGTCAGAGGCAGAGAGAGGCCAGAGCCGTATGCCAGTTATCAGCTCCCTTCAGAGGCATCAGTGAGGCAGATGAACAGCTGGAGCCTGTTCCCAGTGTGCGCATGCGCAGAGCTGCCAGATGAAGGGAACAGCTAACAAACAGGGGTCAACTTGGGAGTAAAGCCAGATGATGAATGGCCCCTCCCAGAAGAAATAAAAAGAGGGGCAAAAGGGGAGTGGAGTTTGCAGCAGACGATTAGTTCGGTAATTGGTTCATGACTTTCCAAGACTCCTTGCCAAGTTCTGCAGATATCAACCTGTCAGCTCTCCAAGCCAGATAAGGTCTGTGACTGTAAATCTTCCTTTGAAAGACTTTGCTGGATGTGAATGAGCAGAATTCACTGTAGATTAATAAAACGGGTTTTTGCCGGGGCAAGGAATTTGCTTCATGCTCTTGGGAAGCCTCAGTCAGAACAAATTTCCCTGCCATTTATGAACCTTCTTCACCCACTTGAAATTGCAACCACACTTTTAGGTATTTTACTAGACCACAGTGGTATATTGTCATAAGTCTGGACATTGTGCATCCTACAATATGCCCCATAATCCATTACACAATGGAATTGTGTAATTGCATTGTGCAATTGATTCCCTATTACTGATTTACTTAGGCTAAAAGATTTTTGTGCCAATTCTCCTCTTTAATATTTTTTCCAAAATGGGAAAGTGTGTGTACCCCCCCCCCCCCAGAATTAGTGATTATAATAACAAGTGTCACTAATAGAGGCAATCAGATTTTCTTGAAGAAATATCAGTAGCACTTAGACTTATACACCGCTTCACAGTGCTTTACTGCTCTAAGCAATTTACAGAGTCAGCATATGGCCCCCAACAATCTGGGTCCTCATTTTACCCACCTTGGAAGGATAGAAGGCTGAGTCAACCTTGAGCCGCTCAGAATCAAACTCTTGGAGTGAGCAGTATTGCAATCTAACCACTGTGCCACCACGGAGTGATATATAAAGTTACATCAGTGCCTTCAAATTTATTTAAACTCTGCCTAGCACTTAAAACAGCACTGCATATACCTGGGAGAAGGCTTCCTGGGCTTATCATCTGATTAACATTAATGAAGGTGCCCCCCAAAGCCAATCTTATTATATGAGCAAATGGATGGATCTCAATTCTTTTGAAAGGAAATATTCTAATTACAGACTCTTTAAAAAAATTATTTACAAACATGTAAAATACACATACACAAAACTTAGAGCTTCCTGTTCTTTCTAATAGCAATTGCCAATCGATATCGCTCACCTTATATCATTCCCCCTTCTATTATATTTCATTTGTATTTTACCATTCTTAACCCTCTTATCTTACTCCTCTGTCTGCTATATTGGCTGATTACCTCTAGTAAGTTTAAACCACTTGGATACATATATATGTGTTAATTCTCTTTAACTACTATTTTTGGGCTTTGTTGTCTTCCTTCATTGATCCTTGTTTCTTTCCTCCATCCACCTCTACCATTTATCCCATATCTGGTAGTATTCTGTTTCTTCTTTTCCCTGGATTTATTTTGTTAATTTGTCCATTTCAGCACAGTCCATAACCTTCCTTATTATTTCATCTTTGCTTAGAATTAATTTGTTTTTCCATTTCTGGGCAAAGGCAATCCTTGCCACCGTAATTATATGTAATATTAAATACTGAATTTCTTTTTTATATTTCACAGTCATTATTCCTAATAAAAAAACTTCAGGTTTCCATTCTATTTTAACACCTGTTATTACCTCTAGCCACTTTTTGATCCTTTTCCAAAACTTTTTAGCCTCCTCACAGGTCCACCATGAGTGGTAGTATGTTCCACGTATTGATTCACATTTCCAGCATTTTAGGGAGGTATTTGTTGAGATTATATGCTCCTGACAGTCAAAAGCAATATGGAAAATGCTCACTGAAAATGAGAAGCTTGAAAGTTCTCCTTCTGCAAAAAGTAAATGAAATGAAAGCATTGCACCATTCAGTCAAAGATCTCTATGAAGGATAGGAAGACTCTAAAGTGATAACATAGAAAATTATTTGATGCCTTGTGTAAGATTGTAAAATGTCTGATATTTTGGCACAGAATAAATGCTACATAAAGAGTTTGCAAAAACTGATGTGAGAAAAGGCTATTGGTTTTCTGATTGATGAATGAAGTGAAGCTTGTTAAGAAAGAGAGAGAGAAAAGAACTTGTAAGTGAACCTTATTTTAAAAAAAATCTAATTAAATTTGTTGTTGGTTTTACAGCTCCGAACATAAAACTGAACTTTCTCTTCTGACATTGGTGTCTCTAGTTATGATCTTAATACTTGTTCATCGAAGATGTTCTTTGGTTTCGAAAATAGCCATGGCACTTGGACTCTTGGGAGTGTACAGCTACCGGGCAGCGATAGGAAATGTGGAATTTCCATGGCAACGAGACAGAAAAGATATTTCAAAGTAAGTTCATTAGCAGCTATGTAAATGTACTTAACACCTTGAGGTCTAAAAAAAATACCACAAATAAGTACTATGTGGGTTTGTGCGCGTGTTTTCTAAGAGTTGTGGGCAGATTTTAGGTTTGAGGGGTTTACCCTGTTTTGACAAGAACCCTGGAATCTGCCGGTGAGGTGTTGATGCAAAAGACACGTGCTTAAAAATAAAGAGTTTTGGTCTTAGGAATTTGTTTTGTGTATTACAATAGAAGAGTCCTTCTGTTCCTGGGTAACTCAGGTTTTCCCCCCTCATTTTAGCAATTTGTTTTAGGCAAGCCAGAGAGATTTCTTATGCTGCTGCAATTATTTATCCATTTAATGGATTTAGGCACTGCCTCTGGGTGGCTCACAAAACCAAATATGAAGCCTTTTCTTCCTTGGCTACCAATATATTTTTGTTGCGTCATTCCTGTGGGCTGCAGAGGATCTGGATAGAGATCAAACATTCCCAGAGTGGTCATGGCAGAATTTTTTAAGATTCTTTTTCCAAGAAAAATGTGGGGGGAACATTGTAAGGGATAGGTTTTATACTGTAAGTGTGGCATCTTAAATTCCCCTGAGGAGAAAAAAAACCTATTCGCGTCTGGGTCTGATTGTTTGTGCCTGATATGACAAGAACATAATTTACCTTAGCCAGTTCAGCTCTAAGATACAAACTCTCCACTTCTACTTTAATACTCTCTTTACTTCATTTTCCTATTATAATCCCTCCAATACAAATAATACTACAAAATTGCACTGCGAAGTATTATAACAAATAAATAAATTAACAGTACAAAAAAATCTGCTATTATTCTTCCCTCATTCAATCATAGATCAAAACGGGCAGGATAAAAGACAGGGAATGCTGCATATAAGCAGCTAAAATTGACCGTATGGATCAATTCAAGCATGCTGTTCCCAGCAGTGGCCAAATATTTTTGAGAATTTATCAAGTCAGCAACATTCCTCTATCATTTGTCCTTAGGTTCTACAGCACCAGTTCTATTATATTGCAAATATTGTCCCGTGGATGCCCAAAAACACAATTGCTATCCCATGTTCATATCCAGTAATAGAACCTGGACAGGGGTCCCACAGGAGAAAAACAAAGTCAGAAAGGGACCCAGGTGAAAAAAGGTTGAGAAACAGTAGAGTATTTTGCCTTTAAACATGCGTAAATACCCACAGATTATTTGTTGTTTGTTACAGGCAACTAAGTAAATGTTAGAGGGCAATGGTAGTTATACCTGGGAAAAAAGTTTGGGAAAACATTTTCCTAAAGTTTTCATGAGTTTACAGCTAACAGTTCTGTGAGAAATTTTTTTTGGCAGGAATTAAATATCTGTTGATATTTATAAAAGCATCTCTTAATGTGACTCTTTTGTCCTTACAACTGCTAGCCTAATATTTCCATTGCCTGATTAGTAGTTCATAGATGCACGTAGTTTAAGGTTTCTGGCAGACACAATAATATGCCCTTCTTAGAGTTCATCAAAGGGGTTGCTTTGATCAGTAAACTATGCAACTCATTGTGATTTCAGGCTGGAAGTGTTCTTGAGCATACGTAGCACTGGGTTAGATTCCTAGCCCCTTTTTAGAATGGAAATAGAGTAGATATTTATCCTGAAATTGTAATTTATGGTTGCTTGATTTATGGCGGCAGCTGAATAATACTTTTCTCAGCCTGTGCTTTGTAAAGCACTGTAATGAAATTCAAATAGCAAATCTTTTTTTTTCTTTCTAATCCTTGCTTGATATGCAAAGCTGGCATAGTTTTTGCTCCAGTGCCTGTGGCCCAAATGGGAGGTTGTACAGAAAGAATGTGAGATGTGCACTGGGTTTCTGACTTGTTCATAATTTTTAATGATGCCTGTTCATCAGTGGACCTGCTGCATTGTAAATGGATAAAGCAGCACTTACCAAGAAAGGGTGGAAAATTACTGTCACTGTTGAAAGATGCGGCTTACAAGAGGGCCTCCTGGTGTCTATCCATTCTGACAGCTGTATATTATATACCGTATTTTTCGGACTATAAGACGCACCGGAGTATAAGACGCACCAAGATTTTGAAGAGGTAAATTAAAAAAAAGATTTTGCACTCTGCAGGCCTACCAAACCCTCTGCATGCCTCATTTTTTGTGAAAGACAGGGCATACAGAGAGTTTGAGAGGCCTGCAAAGGAGCTGGGGGGGGGGGCAAAACGAGTAAAAAACAGGCCTTTTTTTGTGAAAACGGGCTGTTTTTTTGCAAAGAAACAGAGCATGCATATGTTTTGGGAGGCTTGTAGAGTGCTCCTGGCGGCTGGGGTGGGGAAATGAGCAAAAAACAGCTTATTTTTTGCTCGTTTCTGCCATCTCCAACCCCCAGGAGCACTTTGCAGGCCTCCCAAACCCTCTGGATGTCCATTTTTGCGAAGGGGGCAGGGTTTCGGGAGGCCAAAAATTCTGTATTCAGTGTATAAGAACATCCAGATTTTCACCCTCTGTTTTGGGAGGAAAAGGTGTGACTTATACTCTGAAAAATAAGGTACATAGGTTTCTATAGTACAGTTCAAGTAGGATCAGAGCTCTTGTTCCATGTATTGCCATGCAACATATGAAATCTCAAAAAAAAAAAAAAATCCCACTTCTAGTTTTTGAATGTTGTGAGTCATTTAAATTGGTGTTCTTCGATTAAGGGGTAGTTTTTAAGTTTTCTTCTTAAGAATGCATATACATACATTTCAAACTGTTGAGATATTTACGAGTCAGGATTAAAAAAACCCACCATATTGTTGGGTCACTGTGTTCCTTTCAGAGGATTATTAATTATCTTCGGCAACAAGGTTGGTGTTTGAAGAGAAGCCAAGATTAGAAAACTTGTGGTGTCAACTCTTGTATAGGCCACTATTGGCCTGCAACAAATCTGTTTAACTTTCAGGTTATAACATTTTCTTGTAACATATGGCTTCACTGCAAGATTCTATAGCAATGTACTTAATGAGTAAA
This sequence comes from Natrix helvetica, assembly GCF_964273705.1. Taxonomy (NCBI): domain Eukaryota; kingdom Metazoa; phylum Chordata; class Lepidosauria; order Squamata; family Natricidae; genus Natrix; species Natrix helvetica. The sequence goes on along the minus strand of NC_138552.1, from coordinate 101,809,901 downwards.
TTTGTACTTGGGACACATATGGACATAGACTCCAACTGTCAATAAATATCCCCATTCCCCTTGTGTAACAATCATGATGTGGGCTGCAGCAGTAGTCGCATAGAGCTTTCTTTTCCATCCTCCCCCAGCTCAGAATTCTGAAATGAAATTCCAATCGTCCTGTTTTAAATGAGCTGGATTAAGGTAAAGAAGGAAATTGATGATGATCGGATGAAGATGATAGTATAGTATAGTATAATCTTTATTGTCATTGTACTTAAATACAACGAAATTGGTTTTAACCTCACTGGTGCAAAATTATAACAGAAACGAAAAAAGAAAGAAAAAGAAAAAAAACTAACGCGTGCATGAAGTGATTGTGGTTGTATTTAAAAGTCTCACAGCACGAGGATAGAAACTATCTTTAAACCTGTTTGTTCGGCTGGCGATACTTTGATGTCTTCTGCCTGATGGTAGAAGTGCAAAGAGACACTGACCAGGATGTGAATCATCTCTGAGTATCTTCCTTACTTTGCTAAAGCAGTGAGATCTGGCAATGTCATCCAGGGGGCAACCAATGGTTTTTTGCGCCGAATTGATCACTCTCTGTAGTGCCTTCCTGTCCGCAGCTGTTAAACCAGCATACCATACTGTAATACAATATGTGAGGACACTTTCTATGGTGGATCAATAGAAAGAGGTCATCAGCCGTTGTACCACCTGATTTTTTCGCAGGACTCTTAAGGAAATGAAGTCTCTGTTGGGCCTTTCCATTCACCAGAGACGTGTTGTTTTTCCAGGTGAGATCTTGAGTAATAAGCACTCCCAAGAATTTAAAAGAGGAAACCCTCTCCACACAGCCCCCCTCGATATACAGCGGGGCAGGTTCCTCTCTGTGCTTCCAGAAGTCCATCACCATCTCCTTTGTCTTACTAGTATTTAGATGTAAGTTGCTTCTTGAGCACCATATGGATACCTTCTGGACTTCTTCCCTGTATGCTGATTTGTCCCTTCCAGTTATGAGACCCAGCACTGTTGTGTTGTCTGCAAACTTTATTATGATGAGGATAATGATGATGATTTAAAGTTTTACCAGCATCTGAGATTAAGTCATTAAGATTTACTAGAGTCTATTTCTTGCATTTAATGAAGGCGACTCTAATCCAATAAGAGCTTATGCCATAAGCAATTATGGTGATCTCTAGGCAGAGTGTCAGTTTGAAGCTGATGAGATTTAGGGAAGTTAATTATTTTATGAGGGTTGCGCATGAAAAGGAAAAAAAATAGCGAATCGGAGATCTGTTTTTAAGTGATGATTGATGTTGGATGGATTTGGCCAAGACTATTTTTCTTGCAGCGATTCTGTCTTCAAATTCTTCACTGAATTAACTTCAATGCAGAAAATCTACCATTACACTATTCGTGAATACTGGCGTCCATTAAAACATCGATACAGGAGAGTACGAAACCACTGATTTAAGTGGGGAAAAAACATAATGATGAAAAACAGCACAGAGAGTAAGAATATCAGTGTAAGCTGACAACAGAGAAGCATTTGGATGTAAAAATAGCCATTTATTTTGGTTTATTAATTTATTAAAAGATTGATATTGCCGCCCTTTTTAGGCTTTTCATGGCTCTGGGTGGCAGTTTCACACGTGTCCATCACATCATTGATGCTTAAGTGATGGATAGGTAGGAAGTTAATTATCACAGGAGGAATGTTCACATAAATTGAGGGACTAACGGAGTATATGCATTTAGCCGAAGAAAAATAGATGACCCGTGTTTGACATACAAATAAAAGACTTTAAATTGTAAAAATATAAATCTCAATTTCTGTCTTGCTTCTCTTATCATGGAAGGGAAGATACAGCAGAGAAGAAAGTCTAGGTGCTCAGGATTTTCCAGAACATTTAAAATTGCTATTTAAGAACTTAGTAGCTTTGGTTTTTTGTTTTTGTTTTTTTTGTTTTGGAGTTCCTAATATTTCTTGCCAAGATTTTGGGAACAGTCAGTTGTGCATATTATGTTGTTCTTTCATTAAAGATTGATGTCTCCAACTCAAATCTTTGATACATCCTTGTTGCATGCAAAGCCCCCATTCTGCTCAAAGGCCAGTGAATAGGGGAAATTAGTCTACCACATTCTCCTTTTATTTTAAGTTCTTTTGACCCCTCCTGAGGCGTTTGAAGGAATCTACTGCAGTTTTTGATTGCCTTACAAGGCCATACTCTTTTAGAAAGGGCTGTCCAGATTGAATGAGGGAAATGAAGATCTTTTGTAATATTTTTGCTTGTTATTGGGAAGCGCACATGAATAAATAGAGCATCTCAGATGTAAAATATTTTTTACTTACCTATATGTTTGCATCCCGAATGGCTTCAATCAGTTACTTGTAGTTAAAGATACTTGGCTGATGATGTTACCCTATTTCACATACTGGGGGTTTACCCCTGAAGAATTTATTTATTTATTTATTTAGCGTTTGCAAATACATGGACTTACAGTGGTTCAAATGTTAATATCCAGTCCACCCAGCCATTCAAGGAAAGGGTGGTTTATGTTGAAAAAAATCAGACAGTGTAAGCTCTTGATGGACATTCGGACACAATGTGATGGATATTTTTTCAAGAAGCACCACAGTCACCCTGAGGGGTAGAGACAAGACCCCACTTAAACAATGAGTCCTGGCAGACACCATGTTAGGTATGGATCCTGTTCAGAGTTGACCAATGCTGGCAAGGAAGGTCAAAACCTGGCACCTCTTGTGTAGGTCATCTACGTAACTGCCTGTATTTGGGCGTTCAGCAGCCCATTTGGCTTTCCACTTTATGTTGATGTCAAAGTTGTTAGATAGCTGTTGAGCGAGTGCCAGAGAGGGCTTCCTGGATTTAAGCCTGCCAATTGATAGATGAGGAAGATTAGTGTGCACAGGAAAGAAGTAGGTTTCCCATAATGTTGTTGTAAAGCTGATGGTGCAATGTGGCTCAAGACGGGGAGCCAGCAAGTGGCACGCAGAGCCATTTGTCAGGGCATGCAAGGCGGAAGTCCGGTTTGCTCGGAGGGTTGTTTTAAGTGCTCCAAAGGCTTCAGGGACGGTCCCTGAAGCCTCCGGGGGGTCGGGGGAGGCTCTTTTCGCCCTCCCCAGGCTCCTATAAAGCCCCTGGAGCCTGGGGAGGGCAAAAAAGCATGTAAAAATGGGGGGTCGCACGTTGTGCGCGCATGCACACTGGGGGGGGGTCGCACGTGCATTATGGGTGCGGCACACCCGCACTCAACCCCCCCGCGCTCCCCCCACTTGTGGCACGCGAGCCAAAAAAGGTTCACCATCACTGGTCTAGCCCGTCTGAAGAATGATAGAAACTCTTGGGCTGCAAAATACAGTTGTTGACAATGGCTTATTTAAATCTTGAAGGTGGTGGGGTTAATTATTATTAAAACTGTATGGTTTTTATGGATTATGCGATTTTTATGGATTCTAAGAACCCCAAATTGTGTGTGACAGAGAGGATTGGTTCAGATTTCTGATTATAAGCATTCATGCTCTTGATGCCTCGCAGCTGACTGAAATATTTTTTGGAAATAAGTTCTGTGGAGTTCAGTAGAAATTGTTCCCCAGTAAATGTGCATTCAAGTGGACCATTAAATTATGTTAAATTGTGTTGCAGTGGGAACAACAACTCTATAGCTATGATGGCAACAGTTTCATGTAGGGAATGGTCTATTCATTGCTTTGCTGTGGGAGAAAACTTTATTTCAGGGAATATTAAAATACCTAAGAGTCTGAATCTGATCTTGGGACAGAAAATCCCCAGTTCAAATCCTCACCCGTTCCCCACCTAAGCACATTCACATTCTAAACTATATAGATAATGTTTTCTTTTCTGGATTGGGATTTTGAATATACATACTGCATATTACTTTAATATATGTATGTGATAGAACATTAATGTTGCAAAGGCAGATGTTGCTGTGGCATGCTTAAGAATGATGCATATTTTACTTTTTAAACCTTTTTAATGAACATACTTCTTTTTTCCCCCTAATCTTCCTGAGAGGAATTTAGCAGAGCTTTCAAATATCGATCAGCTTTATGAAACTAATTTCATACATATTTATTTGATAGTGCTGTGTATTTTTTGGGCCAAGTTTATAGTATAGCACAATAAGCTTTAACTGCATTCGTTTCAGATAAATATGTATGGAGCTAATCTCATTCTTTTCAGAGCGCTGGTTTAAGATACTTTCCTACTTGAATCACTCTGTTTCATTTGAATTATTGTATAATTCTATTTGTTGGGATGCATAATGCAATCATGATCAATTTTACTATCACTAATGGCACAAGCACCACTACTTGTTTTGAGCTAACTTCTCTGCATTTTAGCAAATCGTGTCCAGAAACAAATGTTTGATCTCATCAGAAGTTGATTTAACTATGTCTTTTTATTGTCTCTTTTTAGGGGCACAATCGAAGCACGTTTTGTTTACATCTTCGTTCTTGGCATCATCTTCACAGGCACAAAAGATTTATTCAAATCTCTATTTTTTTCAATGGATACTAAGATCAAGTTTAAAGGTTTATGGGAAATCTACGGTGGGCTGGTTCTGCTATCAGCTCTCTTGCTCAGACCTCATAACTTACCAGTTTTGGTCTTGTGCCTATTCATTCAAACCATGATGAGAAACTACATCTGGAAGCCACTGAAGTTTGATGCAGCTCAAGTTACTATCATGCATTATTGGTTTGGACAAGCATTTTTCTTTTTCCAGGTAAGCCAGGAATTGCAAATCTTTAGAAAAAACACACAGTCACACATAAGCAAATTAAGGAGCTAGTTTCTAATATCAGTTCAGATAATGATTGTAAGACTTTAGATCTTTGTCAACAGCTAATATTACCAAAGCACTTATTTTGGAGAAAAGAGTTGAACAAAAGATAGTAGATCCAACTGATACAATAGTCATTCTCTTCACATTTCAATACCCTTAGCAAGACGTTTTATTGCCTCTAATAGTTGTAGTTTATTTCAATCATTTTTTATATCCTGTCTATTCTCTCACAAAAGCATATAAACCATGAAGCTTCAGATACTGTTTTCTTTCTTTAACTAATCTGTAATGGAGTTACTGATTAGCTAATGGGACGCAGTAGCTCAGTGGCTAAGACGCTGAGCTTGTTGATCAGAAAGGTCGGCAGTTTGAATCCCTAGTGCCGCGTAACGGAATGAGCTCCCATTACTTGACCCAGCTTCTGCCAACCTAGCAGTTTGAAAGCATGTAAAAATGCAAGTAGAAAAATAGAGACCACTTTGGTGGGAAGGTAACAGTGTTCTGTGCGCCTTTGGCGTTTAGCCATGCTGGCCACATGACCACAGAGACTTCTTCGGACAGCGCTGGCTCTTCGGCTTTGAAATGGAAATGAGCACCGCCCCCTAGAGTCAGGAACGACTAGCATGTATGTGCGAGGGGAACCTTTACTTTTACCTTAATGGAGTTTCATATTTGTCTTGTACTCCAAACATTCTAAATAAAATAACAAAACTTTTGATGAAGATAAAACGTTTTAGATAATTTTTTATTGGGGAAGGCCATGCTTAAAATATGTAGCACTTTAAATTGTGCCCAGGAACCAATTAAAGCCAGAGTAGTTGGTCTAAGACTGATTTCATGATCTGTAAAGTATGGAAGGAATTATAAATAAAAGCTGAACATACACAGGGCAAAAATATTCATTTCTGTATTCTGTAGTATATGTACTTACTCTTTTATGATTTAAATCCATTTTTATATTTATAGTTTTAATATGTTTACTTTTTACTATATTGTAAGCCAACCAGATTCACCTCAGACAGTGAGGTGGGCAGCTTATAAATTTAATAAATTAATTAATTTGAAGGTCATCATTCAGGGAAGTAACAGATTTACCTATTTGAGATGAGATCATAGTCCTTTTGAAGGGGCGTAGAATATGAAATGTAGACCTTTCTTTTGTTTCCTAAAGTAAGGAAACAGACAGAGCATTCTTTTTAATCAGGTTCACTAGAGAAACCAACAATTATTGAAAGAAAATTATTTTAAAACTGCAGAACCTACATGGATAATCTCTGAATTAATGACTGAAATGTGTTTCGGAGGGCTGTTTTTGTATCTAGTCCAGAAATGTCAATTATACAGAATTTGGCAGGCAGGCCAGTTTCTAGGGGTTTGTGGGGGGGCGGGGGGAGAAAACAAGCAAAAAAAGGAATTTTACCCTGGTGCCAGTTTCTTTCATCTGAGATACAGAATATTATTAATTGCCTGTAAAGGTGTAGATGCCTTGGATTTTGAAAATGGTCTCTAATTCCTTCTATCCTTCACTGATAAAGTTCACCTGTTATTGCCACAGATATGACTCACAACTTAGAACAGTTTTTACATTAGCTGCTCCAATATTTTCGAGTGCATCCCTTGCTGAATTGAGAGGCATAATCGTTCTCTTTGCTTTAAAAAAAGTCTTGAAAATGCATCTTTTTAGACACTCCCTTATAGTCAATTCCTTTAATTCATTGTTAATATTCTCGCTTTTAACTTGAATTTATAATTTTAAGGCTCTGTCTTTCTATTGTAAACCACCAAAGACTTGTTGGTGGTGTACAAAGATTGGTTATTTATTGTTTTACATCAGAAAAAACATTTTGAGTGCTATATTTTGCTTCAGGGTGTAACGTCTTTCAAGGCTAATAACACATGGATTATGTTGTAGTACTCTGAGAAATAATTAGGGCATGGAAAAATCTGGTCTTTAGAGAAAGTGCTGCTCTAACTAAAAGAGGCTGGAAAGAAAATCCATTAGCTACCGCTTTTATGCTATTTAAAAAAGCTTTTGTCTTTAAGTTGACATTATTATTTCTCATAGCACCTTTCCGCATAGTCTATGTTTATATATGTAATTTCCTGAATTGTCTACATTTATATCTAAATTAAGACTGAAGGCAGGCTGTAGATACAAATTATTGGATGATCAGAGCATTACTATATCAGCCCTGGGATTTTAGGCAAGAACTATTTTATTGAAGCTTTAAAAAAGGGCTTGCTACTTAGATTGACTAAGTTTTACCATTTCCCCCCATGTATAAGAATTTAAGAAATGTTTGCATTAGGAAATCCTAAAAGGAAGAAAATCCTTTTCTGCAGTAGAAAATGTCAAAATGTGATGATATCTTTGGAATATATAACTAAATTGTTTCTAGATGAAAATTTGCTAGTTTCACTAGTTAAAAATTTAAGACTAAAGCACAATTTTGTACTGTCTACCTCCCCATCAAATGAAGGAATGTCTTTATATTTTATATCAGCTGTTTGCATTTAAAACATAGTTCTCTTCATTTATGATTGGATTGCAATAATGTTTCAGGATAATCTGACAGTTTTAGGAAAATTTCCATGCTCTCAGTCGTGTAGTACAGTTTTAAATTGTGGGGAGGGTGTCTTGTTTTCAGAATATTGTCAGGCTCAGTTACCCTTAGCAGCTTTTGTCTAGAAATAATAGGATCCAAACAACTTTGAACCACTTATATTTTGTTTCTCTGCCTGCAGTTATCAACACCTTTTATTTGATACATTAACCTATAAAGACTTATATTGTCATATGGTATTTAATAACCGAATCTATTACTGGCTTCTCCACATCTTTCCTTGGGGGACCTAGTTAATGAACCAGACGTGTTTTGGTGGCAAATAAGAATCTCTTTAGAGGTGAAGATGAACACATCTAGCTAATTAAAAAGCATTGTTTATATCCTTCCCTTTCTATTTTCTCCACTGCAGGGATAAAAATCTAGAGTGTTAAAATCAACCTAATGTAGGTTAAAGGAAAGAAACATGGATGGCAAAGAGGAGGAGAAAAATGGTGGGGAGTAGTCTAGTTAGTGGCTACTCCAGTGATGGCTAACATTTTCGTTGCCGAGTGCCAAAAGTGTGCATGTACGTGCCTGAAAGTGCGTGCTCACGCATGCACCCATAATACAATACGCATGAACCAACCTGCACGCCCCACATCCTGTGCATGCAAGCATGACCTGCCCCTGCGCATGTGTGCATGACCCCTCACAGGGCATGCACATTTTACCCCCTCGTGTGCCCCACCCCTGTGAATCTGTGCACATCTCCCCCATGCCCTCCGCCCGCCGCATATGTGTGGCAGAGACCTAAGAACCAGGTGGCCGGCAGGAGGCACGCGTGCATGCGGGATGGAGCTGAGCTGGAGTGACATGCATGTCAACTGTGGCACACTTGCCATAGCTTCACCATCACGGGGCTAGTCTCTTCTGAGCCTTTAGTTCTGTCTAATACTTCCCGTATTTTACTACTATTAACATGCTGCAATCTGTAATTCTTTGATATCAAGTTCTAGCCTCATAAAATTTCAGTCCTTAGCATGAAGCTTTCCATCAGGCTTATTGCCTCTGCGTGCAGGGGAATTTTGGCAAAAAGTATTCTTGTTTGTGATCAGAATATTGATATGAAGGATTACACTTTGTGATAATCTAACTATGACAAAGGTTCTCCGGCAAGGCATCCACAATGGGTTTTCTTAACATAAAATAATTTGGGTGCATACAAACCCACTGAGGTTAGTAACAGGTCTTCTGCAACCTAATCTCGCCCAATTGTGTTTGGAATGTTGATGTAGTATTCTCTATTTGAGATTTTTTTTAAAAAAAATTGAAGTTGTAACAAGAAGAAGAAATAATACAACCTAGAATAGAGCAAGAAAGGAGAAGGAAAAAAGGAGAGATGAAAGAAAGCTAAAACTGCAAAAGAAAACTAAGAGGTAGGTAAAGAAAGAAGAAACATATAAAAAGAAATATATAAAGAAATGGGTTCCCATCTTCTTTATGGCCGATTTAAGTATAATATTATTTTTTAACCTCTGTCTGTAGGATTACATCATGACTCTCTATAGTCTATTTTATTTAATCATCAGGAGCGTAAATCACAAGTTCATTTTCTTCTTTTTTTACGCAAAAAGCCCATAAGGATTTTCCAGGCATCAATGTCTTTTCTCTAATCAAACAAGACAGTTTAGCTGTTTCAGCAAGTTTTGTCATCTTCGCCAATCATTCCTTTATTGCCAAATCTTTCCATTGTCAGCATACAATAATCTCATTGCAGTTATCATATATAAAAACAGTGTTCCATGGCTACTTTCTAACTGTTTATCCCAGGAGGAGAAGTTCTGCTTTCAATTGAATATTGATTGATGCTTAAAACCCCCCGAATCACTGTATATATTTGTGCCCAAACCTTTATAGCTTTTTCTCACATCAACCAAGCATGATAAAATGACCATTCTTGCTCATATTTCCAACATCAATTTGATGTGCTTTCACATGTTCTAGATGATTTTTCTGGTCAACAACAGTATAAAATTCTCTTTAAGATTGTAACAAAATATACATTTCTATCCTTTCAACCACATACAGTGTTTTCGCATTGTTCTATCGGTGAATCTTTGTTATTTCTTGTCTATAAAATGCTTCTTGGTCTGAGAACCAAAATGATGTTTTCGGGCACTGCCTGGATTGTGTCTTTCCATATCCTCGATGTCCAATACAATGATTTTTGAAATCTACATTAACCTTGACTTTATTGTACTTACAAGTATTCATGCCATCCAAATCTCAGATCATGATTTTCAAACTCTAAAAGTCTTTTATTTCTTAGCAGCTCCCTTTTTTTCATCCAAAGCAAACAAGCTGCAAAATATAATTGCAAATCAGATAGACCCAGTTCTCCTCTTTCCTTTGCACCTTGTAACATATTTGACTCATGACTTTTTCTCTTGCCATACAAATTTAGATGCATCTTTTTTTTTGCCATTGTTTAAATGGTATACCAGTTGTCAAAACACGTATTGTATGAAACAAAAGCATCATTGTAGGCAAAACATTCATTTTTATCTCAGAGGTCCAGTGATAAATGTAGTTTTTCCCAACTTAGCATGTCCTTTTTAATTTCATGTCTTAGCATAATTGTTTGGAAATAATATACAATTCATATTTGTCGGAGTGACAAGCAAATATTTTATTTTTTCACCTCAATTTTAAAATCAGTTTTCTTTATCAGTTCTATCTGACCCCTTGATTTCATTGCTTTTGTTAACATCTTTTTCTTTTCATTATTAATTTTAAAATCTTCTACCATACAAAATACTTTTAATTTTCTATTGATATCTTTTCAAAATCACCTTCAGCAGATGCTCTTACCTTACAAATTTCTCTTGTAAACTTTACCTATCTTGTATTAATTCCAACAGGAGCGGAGACAAAAGATATCCTTGGCTTGTCCCTTTTTGTATATGACAGGGTTTTGTTAATTAGTGCTTTCTGTGAGTTGTAAAATGATCATAGAATCTTAAAGCTAGAAGGGACCTTGGAAGTCTTCTAATCCATCCCCCTGACCAACACAGGAGTTCTCATACCATCTCAAATTGTATGACTGTTCATCTATTCTTGAAATCCTCCAGAAGTGGAGTACCTACAACTCTGGGAGTCAGGCTGTTCATTGTTTAATAGTTCTTACTGCAAGAAAGCTCCTGCTAATTTCCAGGTTGGATTTCCCTTTGAAAACCCTCAGATGTTATGGAGAATAAATCAACTCCTTCCCTATGGCAGCCACCTTTCAAGTATTGGAAGATTGTATTCTAGCTCCCCTCAATCTTCTCTGTTTGTTGAGTTAAATATATCTAGCTCATTTATCCATTCTTTGTGGGATTTAGCCTCCAGATACCTTAACATCTTTGTTGCCCTTCTATGCATTCTTCTAGGGCTTCAGCATCTTTTTTGTTTTGTGGTGACCAGAACTGAATATCGTATTCCAAATATGGCCTCTCTAGTGCATGTCAGAGCAATGCTATCACTTTCCATGATTTTGATGCTTTTCCTCTCTTAATGCAGTCTAGGACAATGTTGGCTTTTTTGGCACCTGCAGCTCACTGCTAACTCAAACTTAAGTGGTGGTCACCAGGACATCTAAATCGCTCTCTTTGGAACTACTGTTGAGCCAGCTACTACCTATCTTCTACCAGTGTATCTAGTTTTTCCTACCTAAATGGAGGATTTTAGTTAGCACTGAACTGCCTCTTGTTGTATAGGGCCCAATGCTGTAGTCTGTCAGCTCCTTTTGATTTTACCCATGTAATAATATACTCTGCAAAAATATTCTCTTTAAAACAGTTCAAATTGTCAAAGGCCTCTGCATCTAAGGAAATCAATGTAGCTTGTTTTTCATTGTGTTGCTACAAATATTCAAAAATGTCCGACACACTTCTAGAATTAACCCTCAAATGTGTTTTAGGTAAAACACCCTAATGATCATTGATCATTGTGAATTCTTCAAAAGGATTATCAGCCTATAAGCCAAAATCATTGTAAACAACTTGTAATCATTATTCAACTATGATAATAAGGGAATAGTTTGTTGAAATCAGATCTTGGCCCTCTTTAAGTATTAATGCTACATTAGCTTCTTTCCAGCTGTCCAGCCTTTTTCTCCTGGGTGAAATAGAATTCATCACATTTTGTAAAGGTTGTAAGAGTTCATCCTCAAAACATTTGTAATAAGAAGCTGTAAATCTTCTGGTCCAAGCATTTTTCTTGTTTTAGTCCCGTTCCCCCCCCCCCCCCTAACTTCACAGACTTCATAGTCTGATTTTATGTCTCTGTAGCCTTTGATAAATTTTGTTTCTTTAAATATTCATCCCTACTGTCCAGGGAAATTTCTTGTCCTTTGTATAAATTAGAGTAATATTGATAAAACATTTTTTGCATGTTCACATTATGTGTTATTACATTGTTTTCTTATTGTAATGTTAATATCATTTCCTTTTCCTTTTTGTAATTTATATGCCAGCCATTTCCCTGGTTTGTTTGCAGACTCATTTATTTTTGTTTGCATAATTCATTTTTATTTCCATTTTGCTTACTGTTATCATAGACAATTGTCACTGTAGAAGCTTACTTCATTGGGCAATACTTATGTTCTCTGGAAGCTTCTTTACTTTTTCTTTTTATCTCATCCAAAATAGCTTGTATTTTGTCTTGCCTCTTCTTTTAAATTCGCTAGTTCACTATTATGTTGTATAAAATACCATGAAAGCTTTACTTGCATCCTAAATCATCTTTATAGCTGTGTCTTTGTTAAGATGGCACAACCAACATGTCACCTGTTTCCTTCAACAAATACACCCACTAATCTACAAAAGCAAATATTTATAAAACATAAACATATTACAGATACTGACCCAAAAGAAATCCTTCCCTGACCTGCCTGATATTCACCCTGCTTCAGAATCAGGTAACAAGATCAGACCTTGAACTCAGATACAGAATTAGTTAAAGATTGTATGATAAAATGGGCATAAAATTTCGAGGAACCAATAATGATGGAAACAGGGGAAGAGATTTGGGTAAGAAATGTAAAATTTACACAAGCTCAGAACTTGAGAGATAATTTTTATAAGATGTTATACAGATGGCATTTAGATCCAAAAAGGCTAGCCTGTATGTATCCGAACTTACAATCTAAATGTTGGAGATGTGATTGTGTTAATGCCACGTACTACCATATCTGGTGGACTTGTAAAAAAGTTAAAGCATTTTGGATAAAAATATGGAGGGTTATTCAAAATATGTTGAAAAAGAGGATAAAGTTTACACCCCAGTTGTTTTTGTTGGATATAGTCTCAGACTGTACTGTTATAGAGACTAATCTTGAACCTAACGATGGCAGCAAGATTGTTGGTGGCGCAATACTGGAAGAAGGAAGAGTTGCCCACTATCCAAGAATGGACGTTAAAAGTAGCAAACTTAGCAGAGATGGCCAAAATTTCAGCGTATTTGAAAGATCACTCAGATGAGAAGTACAAGCTGGATTGGACAAGATGGATTGACTATATTCAAAATAAATACCGGACTAAAAAATTTCAGTTAGCGTATGAATGAAGGCATAAAGGACATTACAATTTATTCAAAACTAGTTTAATAAAGGGGGAGTTAAAGCACAAGTATAGTAATATGTTAAAATTAGTTAGCTTATCTTAGCGTATGGTTGTTAAATGTTTATACCCTGTACTTTACTCTGGGAGGTCGGGGGGAGGGAGGGCGGGAAGAGGGAAGGGGTGATAATTGTAAAATTTATTGAAAATTTTAATAATAAAAAAAAAGATCAGACCTTGAACTGTAAGTCACTCACCCTTCTGCATAATCACCTGTCCAACTCAACCCATACTTCTCAAGCTCATCTCCAGCAGAGATTTTATGGGATCCATTTCTACCTTCAGTGGGCTCTCAAGCAGTGCACTCTCAGAGTCTCGTGTGGTGCTTTTAATTATTGGACACTTTGCAGGATTCTCCCAAAATAAAAATTTCCCTGACTAAATTAAATTTCCTCCAAGTATACCTTCAAGTGGATTCAGAATCGGAGAAGCAAAAGGGAGGTGAAAAGCGGGAGGGGCAGAGGTCCTCTCAGGCCTCTGATCCAAGTTACGGCACCCAACTACTGCGGCCAAAACCTGGGTCACCCAAAGCAACGACATCATTTTGAAGATACAACATAATTTTATCTCCATGCCATACAGGGCATATTGGACTCCCAGCAAAGCTTTGACTGAGCAGCCATGGGCAACGAACCTGGGCTTGTATATGTTTGGCATTTTAGATTGCAAAGGCAAGATTAAAAAAAAGAGGCAGACATAATGGAAATTGCAGCATGATGTAATAATATTTAGATAAACCTATGCATGTGACCTTATAATACATTTATCCCTTCCTAGTAGATCAGCATGTTTGCCACACTATCTTCAAGACATGGTCAGTGAATTTGGTTTACTGGACTTTAGATACATGAGGGAGCCTGTTTCACTCAGGATCAGTTCAGCTTGTTGGGAAAGTTTTCTTACAAAGAAAAGCAGTCCATAATCTTTTGAGGGGAGAGCATATCTTGGAGATTTGGTACATGTGAATTTATCGGGGAGAGGGGGCGGTCTAGAAATCTAATAAATTACTATTATTATTATTATTATTATTATTATTATTATTATTATTATTATTATTATTATTATTATTATTATTATTATTATTATTATTATACGATTGTATCACAGCGGCCAGTTGATTCGCCGGATTTGGCATTGATTACTAGTCGGGCCCCACCCAGGGGCCTAGGACGTCGTAACGTATTTTCGTAATATACGTGCAGATCCAAGCAGTGCAGCTTTTTGCATTTGACTGATGGTGATTTTGTCAAGTTTTAACTGTTTTAAATGTAATTCCAGTGCTTTTGGAATAGCACCCAGTGTGCCGATTACCACTGGAATTACCACTGCTGGTTTGTGCCATAATCGTTGGATTTCAATTTTTAAGTCCTGGTATTTCGCGACTTTTTCATGTTCCTTCTCCTCAACTCTGCTATCACCTGGTATTGCGATGTCTATGATTGTAACCTTCTTTTTCTCAACCAGTGTGATGTCTGGTGTGTTATGCGCTAGTACTTTGTCTGTTTGTATACGAAAATCCCACAGGATCTTGACCATCTGATTTTCGGTGACTTTTTCAGGCTTATGTTCCCACCAGTTTGTTGTTGTTTTAATATTATAATTTTTGCACAAATTCCAGTGGATCATTTGTGCTACTGAATTGTGCCGCAATTTATAATCAGTCTGGGTGATTTTTTTACAGCAGCTGAGTATGTGGTCAACAGTTTCATCAACTTCTTTGCAGAGTCTGCATTTGGCATCATCAGAGGATTTTTCGATTTTGGCCTTAATGGCATTTGTTCGGATAGCTTGTTCTTGCGCAGCCAGGATTAGTGACTCTGTTTCTTTCTTTAATGTACCTGTTGTTAACCATAACCAAGTTTTTTCACTGTCCACTTTATCTTTTATTTTTTCCAGAAATTGACCATGTAAGGCTTTGTTCTGCCAACTCTCCATTCTTGATTTTATCACATCTTTTCTGTATTCTTGTTTCGTCTGTTGGGCCTTCAGTAGATTTTTGTTCTTTACTTCGATTAATAGATGTTCTTGACTTTCTTTTAAATAATCAGCTAGTGCATGTTTTTCTTCTTCAACTATTTGCTTCACTTGTAATAATCCTCTGCCACCTGATTTTCGGGGCAGGTATAGTCTATCAGTGTCACCACGTGGATGTAAACTGTAATGCATTGTCATTAGTTTCCTTGTTTTTCGGTCCAAAATGTCCAAATCAGCTTGTGTCCAGTTAACTATACCAGCTGTGTATCTTATAACTGGTATTGCCCAGGTATTTATGGCCTTGATTGTATTTCCACCATTTAATTTAGATTTCAAAATTTTCCTAACTCTGTTGGTGTACTCTCTCCTGACAATATTTTTTACTTGTCCATGTTTGATGTTATCCAACTGCAAAATGCCTAAGTATTTGTAGGCTTCATTTTCGTTGCATTTAATTAGTTGGCCATTGGGCATTTCAATTCCCTCACATGTAGTGATTTTGCCCCTTTTTATGGATACAGTGGCACATTTTTCCATGCCAAACTGCATTGAAATATGGGTGCTGAATACTCGGACAGTGTTTGTCAGTGATTGGATTTCTATTTCTGACTTTCCATAGAGTTTCAAATCATCCATATATAATAAATGTGAAATTTTTTCAGCTTCTTTGGCTGTTTGGTAGCCTAATTTCATTTTTTTTAAGATTACTGATAGTGGGATCATCGCAATGATGAAGAGAAGAGGTGAAAGTGAATCACCCTGGAAAATTCCTCGCTTGATATTAACCATTCCATAGTTCTCATTCCCTACTGCCAACTCAGTTCTCCATTGTTTCATCGCCTTTTCAGTGAAGGATGTAATATTTTTACTAATGCCAGTTGTTTCTAAGCATTTTATGATCCAACTATGTGGCAATGAGTCAAATGCTTTTTTATAATCAATCCAGACCATATTCAAGTTCGTTTTTCTTTTCTTACAATTTTCTAATATCATTTTATCAATTAGGAGCTGATCTTTTGTGCCCCTACTCCTTCTTTTGTTGCCTTTTTGCTCTACTGGCAAGATGTTGTTTGTTTCCAAATAATCCATAATGTTATCTGCAATAATGCCTGTGAGTAATTTAAAGGTTGTTGGCAAGCATGTTATTGGTCTGTAGTTTTCAGGTATTGTTCCTTTAGTTGCATCTTTCTGAATCAAGTATGTTTTTCCAGTTGTCAACCATTCATCAATTTGACCATTTTGTAAAATTTCATTCAGTTGCCTGGCCAACATTGCATGTAAACTGGTCAGATATTTGAGCCAGAAACCATGTAATTGATCATTTCCAGGTGATGTCCAATTCTTTACTTTTTTTACTCGATTTTTGACCATCTCAGTTGTTATTTCTAATACTTGCATTTGTTTGTTACCAATGCTTTCCTCAAAGTCATGTATCCACTTTGCTTCCTTATTGTAGTCCTTTGCATTTCCCCACAATTCTTTCCAGAATTCAGCTGTGGCCTGCTTTTCTGGTTTTTGACTTTTGGTGCCACCATTCACATTAAGACTTTGATAAAAAACGCCGTTGGTCTGATTGAAATTGTTGGTTTTGTTTATACTGGATGATTCGTGCCTCATATCTTTCAATTTTTCTAGCTGTTGCTGTTATCTGCTGTTTTACAATCTCTACAGCTTCATTGATGTTTCTTGTATCCAATCTATATCTTCTGATTAGCTGATCTATGATTTTTCTGTTTTTAAGCCGTTGCTCATGCATGTTCTTTAAGTTGCTAGCATCTGCCCTTAATTTTTTGACTTTTTGTTCTAATCGGATTTTCCACTTTGGCTTTGATGCTTTTTCAATTGTGTGATTAGGTACTTTGATTTTAATGCCTAGTTCATTAGTGACTATTACAGCTGCACTGTACATTAACTGATTTGTTTCCAAGATGGATCCCGATTCAATTGTTGAAAGCACTGCATTAACCATTTTCATGATAGGACCCAAAATTTTCTTAGGGACAGTTTTTAATGATGGTAAACGTTGCCTTTCCTCCCTAGCCAGAAAATGCTCCATGATCTTGTCCTTCAGTTCATTTTGTTTTTGAGTTGGTTCATCAGTTGGTTCAATGGTAAGTAGTTCTGGTGGTAGTGTTTTTATTTCCTCTCCGGCAGCTTCCTCTGAGAGTTCTCCTATGATTTCTTTAGTTGTGTCATGAGTATCACTTATTTCCTCTTGTGATGTTGTTGTTGTTTTTTTGCAATTTGCCTGAATTTCCTCAAGTTCAACTTCGCTAAACACTTTATTTCGTATAATAAATCGCCTTTGATCTGCTAGTCGTTGTCCACTAACATTTGAATCTGGATATTGTTGTTTCCATAAATCATACATTCGCTTTAAATAGCCTCTTTTTTTTGGCTCTGAGTTGTAATAACAGGCCATTATGGCACGATTTTCATCTGCACTATATTTCTGTCGTTTTGTTGGCTGGTCCACTTGTAGCCCACTTGTCGACGGATGCCCAGGGACCTCAACATCCGCCGCGGCCCTTGTTAACCCGCGCGACGACCGATGCGGTATAGAATTTTAATTTGTTTCTTTCACCATGTTGTATGGGTTGGCAAGTTTTTTTATGGGGCCAGGTTGCCAACCTGACCCCAACCCTCCTCCTTTCTCATCCGGGCTTGGGACCGGCAATGGCGGAGTTGTTGTTGTTGTTGTTGTTGTTATTATTATTATTATTATTATTATTATTATTATTATTATTATTATCACCACCACAGTATAATGCAAGGAAAAGGATTTGAAATTTAATGTTTCAGCTATGAACATAGTTATGCTTTACACCGAAGTGGAGTGAAGGATTTTAAATAATATACAAAAACAGCAAAAAACCCTAGGATAGTCAGTCATATTTGTGTTTATTAGCAGAATGCTTGCTCCAAATGGGAAAAAAAAGGATGGGTAGGATTAAGGATGAATGAGTGTTCAAAGAATGCGAGCTGAATAACAAGGAAAGCAACCAACATGAAATAAATTCCTGTGGGTTGGTCATATGAGGGTTGAATTTCAAAATAAATATGTAAAAGAAACACAAGAATCAAAAATAAGAGAAAGGCTGGAAAGCTGTGATAGCACCGAGGTGATAATTTCCTGAGAAAAAGAGATGTAAGCTTAACACAGGGTGATGCGGAAATGGAGTTTGAATATGGTGGAAGAAGAAAAAAAGCTGTGGAACAATATGCAAATGAGTCACCAGGTGCAAATAGGCGGCAATGTAAATTTTCTAAATAAATAAATAAAAATAAATGGTCTTGGTGTGAAGTAGCTGTAGATGTGCCTGTGGAGATTCTCAATCATCCAGGTCATGTTTGTCCCAAAGGTGTTTTTCCAAAAGGCAATTGGATGTGCTTGGTTGTTTTTTTTCCTTTGAAAATATTTCCCTTGTCATCCAAGAAGCTTCTTCAGTGACTGAAGAAGTTTTTTTGGATGAGAAGCAAAACATTTTCAAAGGGGGAAAAAAAAGTCCAGTTGCCTTTTGGAAAAGCACCCTTGGGCTAGATATTTTTTCTTATCTTGTATCTTTGCCTTGCTATTTCTTAGTTTCTTTTTATGCTTTGCGTAACATTTTCACCATGAAGGGAGAATATGTGTACGGATATGTACTGTATGTATATTATCAAGTCCTTCCTAAGTTGTAGCTAGAAACTGATGTGTGAAAAGCATTTGCTCTCAAGGCTTTTCTGAACACACACAGCTGCCCTGTTTGTACTGTAGGTGTTGTGGCTTGTACTTTATTTCTCCACGAAGACAAAAATGTGACACAGACTGTTATCTTAAGCTGGTATCTTGCAAAGAAGGGGGTGCATAACTCTTAAAGCCTCAAGGAGGTTTTGTACTATCTTACTGTCAAGCTGTGAGTCTCTCTATGTGTGTTTCTCTATGTGTGTATACAATTCAGGTAGCATAGAGGCTGGACCCTCGGGGGTGATTTGTGAATATAGTTCTCAAAGTAACAGGAAGAAAAATAGAATGCTGTTTTACTAAAATGTCATGTACTGTATTTTTCTGTTTCTACTGATACAGAACTGTTTTTTTCATTAAAAATTAATGTTCGGCCTCCCCCCTCCCCCCACTGCATGTTCAAAAATATATAATGCATTAAAGAAAGCACACATCCATTTAGGCCCACTCTGATAGAAGATATAAGTGGTGGTATAGGAGATCGATTTTCTGTGATAGCTGGTTCTGTGCAGTTACTCCTGTCCTCCTGATAGTTTATCTTTTCTGAAGACAAGATTTGTTTGTGTTCCTCAGTTTATAGGGTTGAAGGCTGATACGTTCCTGGAAATGGAATTGACATGGTGTAGCTTTAATATTTAAAATGTAATATCTGAACAATATATAATTCGCCCTCAAGCCTTTCTGTGAAATCAAATGGAGAACTAAAACTTCCTTCTTCCAATTTAAACATTTCCAGTCTTTAAATGAAATGAAATGTATAAAATATATATTGGCTTTTATTTAATACTAAACAGAATTGCTTCCCTTAAAATAATTAAAAAAAAACATTGATATCTAATATTGTTCTCTGTGTTTGTTGATGGCTTGTTTTCCATAGAGAGTGAGCTAACGATTGAAGAGCTATTTTCATAATTTCCTTTGCCATCCTGTAGTTCTAAACACGAACAGCTCCACAATCATCCCTAAGATTCTCCTTTGTGTCTTTACCTATAAACTTCCATGTGTGAACCAGTTACATGGCAAATAGAAATGAAAAAAATAATTGTTGAAGGTTGAGATAGATATGACATCAAGATAGTTTGGAACCAAATTTTCTCCTAATACCCTCCCAAACGGTTGTTTATTGAATCCATAACTCTGGGGTAGACAACTTTTTTGAGACTAGGGGTAACAGTTTGAAGTGTTGCCCCTGCAACCCTCTACCAGAAAAAATGGCTGGTAGCTGTGGCCCTCCCCAGCACCATTTTCACTGGCAGAGGGCTGCAGGAGGCTGTCCCAGCTGAAAACAGAGATTGGGAGCCTGTTTTCGGTGGCAGAGACACCGTGGGCCGCTCCTTTGCTGTTTCCAGGGCAGTCCCGCATGGAATCCGGCCTGAGGGCCTTGAGTTTTGACACCCCTGCTCTAATGCATATCTTGATGGCAACAATTTTGTTCTGGCTGCAGTAAAATTATGCAGGGGTGAGTCTTTTACCCCGTGGATTACAGTCCGGTACTTACATCAACAGTAATACAAAGACTCTTTAGCTAATTGAATCCAAATCTTAACAATTATGCTTTGCATTCCCCAGAATGCATCAAATTCACTTCCACTTTTGGAACCTACATTTATTTTCCTCTTAGGGGATCATATGAGGTCTTGCAAATGAAAGTACTGACTGAAATTAATTTTTGAGAAGGAACGTTGGCCCGCGTAATCCTAGATGATAAAATTGTTTCATCAAAAGAAAGGCATAATCGTGGCCTTATATTGTTGTGATGTCTAATCCCAGTTCTTGGTGATCCTGGGATTTGAGACCCACCTTAGAGATAAAAGGTTGAATCTTTGACCAGAGGAATAAAAGTAAGCTGTTTATTATTATTATGATGGCTTCTGTGGTTCAGTTTTAACATCTAGCTACTTAATGACTTCCTCTTTGTCTCGTATAAAATAACTTCCTTACCGTAAGGAAATTGTCTGCCATCCTTGATTCTAGAGAGAATATTTAATAATATTCAGTCTGAAGGTTCCCAGCACCCCCCAATGAAGCAGTTAAGACAAGTGCTGTATATTGTATATGTTGCTGTGCTACCATCTGCATTGAATTTGAATTACTAAGTCTCTTGCTGGGTCCTTTTTTAGCTCATCCAAAAGAGTTGAATGCTTTCTTTTTGCTATGGATTGATCTACATACCTACCTACCTACCTACCTACCTACCTACATACATACATACATACTGTACATACATACATAAAATGTTTCCCCATTTTGTTTATTTGTTGACTTTTTCCTGTTTAATCCTCCTTTATTATTCATTGTATTAATTGTCTGATTCTTGTATTCTTCATTTGCTTTTTTAACAGTTCTATTGGATTTTGCCTTTCATTGTATATACAGGTGAAACTCGAAAAATTAGAATATCGTGCAAAAGTTCATTTATTTCAGTAATGCAACTTAAAAGGTGAAACTATTATATGAGATAAGACACATCACATGCAAAGCAAGATAGTTCAAGCCCTGATTTGTCATAATTGTGATGATTATGGCGTACAGCTCATGAAAACCACAAATCCACAATCTCAGAAAAGTAGAATATTACATGCAATCAATAAAAAAGGATTCTACATAGAACAATATCGGACCTCTGAAAAGTATAAGCATGCATATGTACTCTGTACTTGGTTTGGGCCCCTTTTGCAGAAATTACTGCCTCAGTGCAGCATGGCATGGAAGCTATCAGCCTGTGGCACTGCTGAGGTGTTATGGAAGACCAGGATGCTTCAACAGCGGCCTTCAGCTCTTCTGCATTGTTAGGTCTCATGTCTCTCATCTTTCTCTTGGCAATGCCCCATAGATTCTCTATGGGGTTCAGATCAGGCGAGTTTGCTGGCCAATCAAGCACAGTAAGCCCACAGTCATTGAACCAGGTTTTGGTGCTTTAGGCAGTGTGGGCAGGTGCCAAGTCCTGCTGAAAAATGAAGTCATCATCCCCATAAAGCTCGTCTGTGGAAGGAAGCATGAAGTGCTCCAAAATCTCCTGGTAGACAGCTGCATTGACCCTGGTCTTAATGAAGCACAGTGGTCCAAAGTCCTGTTGCTCAGTGGTCCAAAGTCCTCTTTTCTGATGAGAGCAACTTTTGCATCTCATTTGAAAACCAAGGACCCAGAATATGGAGGAAGAATGGAGAGGCACACACTGCAAGATGCTTGAAGTCCAGTGTGAAGTTTCCACAGTCTCTGTTGATTTGGGGAGTCATGTCATCTGCTGGTGTTAGTCCGCTGTGCTTCATTAAGTCCAGGGTCAATGCAGCCGTCTACCAGGAGATTTTGGAGCACTTGCCACCTGCCAAAAGCACCGAAACCTGGTGATTGTAATTCCTACGTCCCCCCCCCCCAAGCAATCTTTGTCACTGGAGGTCAGAGGATTAAGGAAAGTAACTATATATATGGGTGGTATTCACTTTCTTTCCCTACTGGTTTGCAAACGTTTTCAAGCCATTCGCGCATGCGCTATGGCTTGAAAACGTGCCTAAATAGGACGGCATAAAGCTGGGGCAGGTGGGTGAAACCACCGCGATTTCCACTACCGGTTCAGGTGAACCAGTCCGAACTGGCTGAATACCACCTCTGTATAGAAATTTTAAAAATAGAGTCCCAGTGGTTGAAGGTTTTATTGGCATTAGGGCCTGATTGCGTTTCCACACTTCCTTTTTCCTCCTCTCCTTTTCCCTTCTCATAAATGATTGTCGATGTTTTTATCTTACTGGGCTCTTGAACTCTACAGTATATTGATTGATTAATTTTTTGTTCACTGTCCCTCTTTTCTTTTCCAGGGTAATTCAAACGGCATTGCTTCTGTGGATGTTTCAGCTGGCTTTGTTGGACTAACTGACTACGTAGAAATTCCTGCCATTTTTCTTACTGCGCTTGCAACATACTCAGGGCCTCTGCTGTGGGCCATCCATTTGCTGTGTTATTTGAGTTCTGAAGTGGACAGGTAAACCTTTTATGCCATCCTTTTATTTATTTATTTTTATTCATACGGTCGCCTGTCTTAGCCAAGATAATCCTCGATATTAAATAAAAGCAGAATTAATAAAACCTACCCAACCCCTTGACAATATCGCGTACCCTAAGTACAGTACTGCAACACCGCATACACTCCCCATGCTCTTACATTTGCTGGGCTCACTTCTGCTCCTGTGAAATCTGTATGAAGGAGCCAGGTTTCACCACCTTCCAAAAGACTAACAGGTCAAGAGCTTATAAAGATGGCTTGTACAGTACATAGAGCCATATATTAAATCCTACCACTTCTGAATGCTGAGAGTTAACAGGTCTGTGTTGCTGTGAGCCAGCCAGGTAAGAGGTGCCTTAACAGATAGGTTGTTACATGCCTGATCTCAAACATGTTTTGATGAGATAATATGTCACAAGAGTCACGGAGTGAGTTGGGCGGCTATACAATCTTATTGAACAAAAATAAATAAACCAGTGGCTTGGGGAGAAGAATTGGCAGTAAACAGGAAAAATCTGCCTATTGATTTCTTCTTTTTTTTAAAAAAAGAATCTGTCCAGGACAAATGATTTGAGGAAATGGGAATTCATGTAGAAGAAAATCGGTTGGCAGGGGAATATTCCTGCTTACTGATTCTCTTCTTTGAAATGTTCTACCTTAGCATTCCAAGTAACTTGCTGATGGCAAAGGAGGGGGACTCAATCGAAGGAATCTGGGGATATTGAAAACTCTATATCAATTTGCCAGAGTTTTTCAAGCAATGGGGCCCAGTTAGCTATTCTATTCCCTTGGCTGTTTTCCTCTGGAAAAACAGTGGGGAATGGAGATACTGCAGTGGCATCAGCTATAATTTTTAACATCCACTTCAGATAGATACAGATAAAAAGGATTTACAGCTGAATCTAAGTTTGATAATATTGATTGCTGATGTCAAGCTTTCTCATCAAAAATCTTTTGCTTTTAAGTTCTTTTTTTTCGGGGAAGGGAAAAGGTGTGCATATAAACCAAATAAAAATTGGCTACTGTAAGAGAAAGAAAGATATTGATTTTATTTCAGCCTGCGATGAGGGATATCTTTACTATGATGAACGAAAGGGGCGTGTACATATGCAATTTTTAATATTTTTTTAATCTTTGCTTTTGAAGTGGTACAGTACCAGCCCTATTTATTTGAAGATAACAAGGTTCTTCTGCACAGCATGTGGCACGACTGCGGTGCAATCTTACACCTACTTTTCTGACTTGCTGTATTCAGCAGAATGTACTGTATTTCTTGAGATTTCCATTTGAGTAGAAAGTGAAGTTATTTACATAATTTATATATGCACTTTCAGCATAAATTTAAATTTCCAGTGAAGCTATCCAACTAGTCAAAAGCAAGAAAGGTTCTAAAAGAACATTAAAAAAAAACCCCAAATCCTAATAAGTAACAAAGAAAGCAGTTCTTATTTCATTATATAATATTTTTCAAAAAACTTGCAGATCTGAAAAATCTGAGCCACCGTAGAGGTGTTATGCTTGATGCCTAAATTTTGGTAATCACACTATCAGGCAAGTCTTTCTGGGAAGATATTCTGCAAAGTGTACTACTGAAGTAGTAGTACTTCGCCCAGCTTCACTTGGTGTGTTACCTATGCTTTTTCTTGAATGAGAAGACCTCGAGATAATAATGACTCATGCTTTCATTGCTATATATCTTGATTACTGTAGTACTCTTCACATGGGGCTGCCTTTTTAAAAGCCATCAGAGGCTTCAAGGGGTACAGAATACAGCAAACGAGGTGCTCACCAGCAGTTATTGCTAGGAACATATGATATCTCTAAAGGGTAATGTAAGCTCTACATTGGTTGCCAGAAGCTTTTGGGTGAAGGTTAAAGTGCTGGTGTTCACCTATAAAATTCTTTATGGCATGGTTCTGTAGAACCACATTTCCTGACTGAAGGTACTATTAAACTGTTAAAAATTGCACAGGGAGAAGCAGCTGATTGTTCTCTACAATTAGAGTTGTGGTGGTGCAATGGTTGGAATGTAGTATTGCAGGCCGACTCTGCCCACTGCCAAGAGTTCAAGCCCGACTGGCTCAAGGTTGACTCAGTCTTCCATCCTTCCAAAGTCGGTAAAATGAGGACCCAGATGGTTGGGGAAAATATGCTGACTCTGTAAACCTCTTAGAGAGGGCTGAAAAGCACTGTAAAGCAGTATATAAGTCTAAGTGTTATTGCTATTGCTACTTTCTAGAGGTCAAATTGAGCAATGACAGGAAATGTGGTTTCTCTTTACTAGCCCCTAGCTGAGGAAATATAGCCTCTCCCCAATCTATTTTACTCCCATTCAATAGATGATTAGATTTGATTTGATTCAATTCGATTAGATGAACAGATATTTGCAAAAGAAGTCCTGATTGTTCTCCCAGGCTTTGGGTTAGGAGGGTGATTCAGAATTTTATTTTGGTCTTTACATATTATGGAGGTGGTCTTCTAGTGGTTGTATTCCTTTTTTTGCTATGTGCTGTTCTAAATTCTCTTAATTGTAAACTCTCCAAACTGGTTGCGAAGTCAGAATCCCCCTGAAACATAAATAATAAGTTCCCTGTACAATAGTTGCATCATGTTGAACGCCATTGAAAAATCCTATAGAATGTTTTTTCCCGTGGAAGGGGGCATCCCTCATGGCAACCAAGGGCAACTTGTTTTCAGATCCAGGCTACAATCCAGACTGAAATGTGTAGGACACTTCCACACCAACAGCATTTTAAATCTCCAGATCCTTGGAGTTGTACTCATGTCCTCACTGTTGATGTCAAGAGTTTAGCCGACATGCCCTTCCGTTTTCTCTAGCTGGCTAAAGGAGCCTGCAAAGGAGCCTCCCTCTTTTGTTGTTGTCTTACTACGAGGAGACGAAAGGGCAAAACTCCTCACACCCACCAGCAAAGAAGGTAGGAGAACAGAGCCTTGCCTATAAGAATGTCGGGTAGGTGAAGCAAATCAGGGTGAATTCCATTCATGGGAAACTATCCACCGTTCCATAGCTCTGGACAAAACACTGGAATATAATTTTAAATGGTTGCCCCCGGAGTAGTACCTGAACTCGAAGTTCACACACAGACTTCCCCAAGACCAGTGGTATCTTGGGAATCCAGAACTGGTGCAATTTTTATGAATGAAAAAGGCCTTGGATAACCTTGTAAACAACCCCTTGTGTTAGTCATATACTAGCTATATCTACTGGTTTTATTTTCTACTTTTCAAAAACAAGTGTCAACAGTTCAAGTAATGTACCCATAGAAAGCAGAACTCCGAGGCAGGTAGATTCTTCAAAGAACAAATTTATTGGATACATCATATTGGCACAACTGGTGAAAACCGACTCTTAAAGTTCCCACAATTTTCACCTAATTAAAAGAGAAAGTTTTTCTCCTTTCTTCAAGTCATCAGTCACATTATCCAATAGAGGTGCTGGCCAGTTGCTTGGTTACTCTGCTCCTCCTCTCCCAGCCACCTCTTGGAATGACCTTGGTTCCCACAAGAAAACATTTTGTTTTGACTGCAAAACCTCCGTTAACTATTCCCTCCCCCTCCCATCTCGTGGCAACCCTGAAGCCTCAAAGATGGCCCTAGCCAGGTTCGTTTGAAGGTTGACAACAAGAGTATAAGATTTCACTTGAATTACTGCAGATCAAAATGGTTCCCTTTTTTCTTATAATACCTGACCAAAAAAGAAAAAAAAACCACAACCCCTAGAATTTTCACTTTATGGCTGATAGGAAATAATTTTTATTTTAGGCTTGCAGCAACTTTTTCCTGTTCATATGCTTTCCATTAAATCTCATGGTTTGTACATCTAGCGACACAAAGGGTTTACCGAAACCCTTTGGTATTTCATCTTTGCATATGTATTGGATGCCTACTGTGCATCAGAAAGATTGCCTATGTGCCTGTAATACTGTTTTGCATTACAAAACCTGCAGCATTCTCTTCCCCCCTCCTCCAGTCTTTTGTTAAATTTAATAAGCTGTTTTCTGGGCAGTGTGCAATTCCAGCTTTAGCTGCAAAGCCTGCATATGAATGTCCTGCCAGAATGCAAAAGCTGTGGTGTCACAGTCCCACAGCAGTCACCACCATGGAATCATGAAATATTTATTCATGATGGTGTCAGTGCTTCTCATATAGATGAGCATGTGCAGGATCTCATTAGCTCACTTAGGTTCAGCACTAGGCTAAAATGGCCAGGAGAGGAATACAATATTGAAAAAGCTTTGTATCAAATTACAGCATACATCTCTCTCTCTCCCACTCTCTCTCCCTCCCTCTCTCTTCCCCCTCCCCCCTCTCTCTCCCTCCCCCCCTGTGTCAGGGGCGCCTTTGGTGGCCTGGGCGCTCTGCTAGTGAAAACGGGCTCCCGAGCTCCATTTTGGGCTGTGATGGCCTCCTGCAACCCTCCCGCCAGTGAAAATGGAGCTCTGTTTTTGCTTGCAGAGACACCACGGGCTGTTTCCAGGTCAGCCCTGCGGGCTAGATCTAAGCGCGCACACACACACACACACACACACACACACACACACACACACGTCCTAGTGTGTTTTGCAGCTGGTAAATGCTGATGAGCTCTACAAATGTAGGTGGGAATTGAAGAGCTCAAATCATTGTTTTTATGTACTGTTCATTCTGAGTATATTGATGGCAGAGCAGGATCACCATGAGGGGAGAGTATGAACAGCTTATATGTTCTCAATTCCTGATGAGCCAATTGGCAGCAGGCCAGAGCCCAGCGAAGAACCAAACAGTGGAAGTTGAATAGGGAAAGCTTTGTGCCAGCTTAGGTGGTCAAGTTCTTGATGCGTTAGCCTCCACTAAGAAAATAGGATGGATGTATCTACCAAGTCTACTGAGGGTTTTTGCTCTCACGACCTTCTTGAAGTTCTTATGGTCTTTTTCGACTTTCCCAGATTGGCCTTGAGTATTAATTAAAAATCTTATCCGGTAGCCTTGCACAAAATCTCCCTGGTGGTATGTGCAGAATAACGCGATTCACCATAGCCTTGTTTTAAGTTTAAATTCCAGTGCTGCTTTATCTAAAGGACTTAGGTGAATAGGGAAATGTGCACCTGGCTTTTTATGCAAATAATCAAAATGGCTTCATAAATGTTAACTTGCCTTGCACCAACCCTAAAACATGGGTTTGTTTTGTATAGCAAAATATATCGGAAGAAGTGCCAGACCAAGATAACCTGAAGAGAGAAAAGGCTAAGACAAAAACCTGGAGGTGTGCATCACTGTTGGTTCTGTAGATCAGAACTCTCCAACATTTCCGCCTTTGCAGACCAGCGGGGGAGTAAAGGGGATGGTTCCACATGAATGGCAGGCAAGCACGCGAGCAGCTCCATTTGTGCAAATGGCGGGCAAGCACACATACCCTTGTGCAAATAGAGCACACACACAAGTGGCGATGTGTGTGCACCAGTGGTGGGTTTCAAAATTTTTTAGAACCTCTTCTGTAGGTGTGGCCTGCTTTGTGGGAGTGGCTTGCTGGCCATGAGACTGGGTGGGAGTGGCTTGGCAGTCATGTGACTGGGTGGGAGTGGCCAACTTGTAAAATGTGGTAAAACTCACTTAACAATGCTCTTGCTTAGCAACCAAAATGTTGGCTCAGAAACTCATGCATTTGAAGCACACAAGTCTTAAAGCTGTCAAGTTACAAGACCCTTGCACCCCTCACCCTTTCGAAAACAAACTCCCAGGGGTGTTCAAACTTGACAGCTTTAAGGCTTATGGACTTCAGCTCCCAGAATTCCTCCTCCAGTCATGTTGGCTCAGGAACTCTGGCATTTGAAGCATGGAGGTCTTAAAGCTGTCAAGTTACAAGACCCTTGAACCCCTAACCCTTTAGAAAAAAAACCACAGGGGTATTCAAACTTGACAGCTTTAAGACTTGTGGACTTCAATTCTCAGAATTCCTCCTCTCGCTCTTCATCTTGATGATGGGCGGACGGGCGGGGGGAAGGAGCTGGAACCGGTTCTAAACGGCACGGTAGATTTGTGGAACCTCTTCTATAGAAGAGGTTGGAACTGCTAGGAACCCACCCCTGGTGTGCACGTACGTGCTCGCCTGCCGCTTCACAGCTCGGTTCTGAATGGCTCATGGCCCTGTAATGGGCCACCACCCTAGAGTTGGGAAGCCTTGCTGTAGATAGACTTTTTTTAAAAAAGGATGGGGTGAATCAAAGAATCCATTATCTTAAAGTGTCACATTCCAAATATTAACATGTTCTTTATTTACAGTTTTCAAAATCAATTTGGGATAGTTCTAAAATCTATATCAGGGGTCTTCAACCCTGATATTGGAACTGGGCTGCAGAAGCCGCGGGCCAGCCCTTATGTGCTCGCAGCGCCACTTGCGCAAACGGAGCTATGAACGCGTGCATATCTGCCCCCTCACACGGAACCTTCCCCCCCCCCACCAGCCGGCCAAGACAGAAAAGTTGGAGACTGCTGGTCTACATGATTGCTTTTTGATATAATTACTTCCCCCAGATTATCCTAAGACAGAGATCACCAGCAGCAGGTCTTCTCAAGAGGTTGATGGCAATGCTTTTGCGTCATTAATTTGACCAGGAAAGTCTGGTTGTGTGAAAAGCATTGGAAAGAGTTTGCTTCACTCTGCTGTGCGGAGGGTCATTTGTCACATAGGAATGGCTATCTGTCGTATCTAGGTGTCAAACCATTAAGAAATAAATCCTTATCTAGTCTTGCCCGTAAGGATAGCTGGAAGATCGACCAAACATTATTTATTCCTAGGATTTCTCTGCCACCGTCCTCTAAAATGGTGTGAGCGCTGTACAAGATACAATGCATTTTTTAAAAAAGCAATAAACCAAACATTGCAGGAGTTCTTTATATAGCAATAGTACTTAGATTTATATACTGCTTCACAGTGCTTTACAGCCCTCTCTAAGTGGTTCACAGAGTCAGCATATCTCATTTTAATGACCTCGGGTATTGACTATGCCTCTTCAATGTTACCAATTGTTTTCAGAAGCAGTGTAATGCAATGTATGACTTTCCTGTGGTCAGAAAAACATTGATCTCAAATCCCCCCTCCCCCCCCAATCTAATATTAAAATACTAGTACTGGTAGTAGCATGTAGCTGACTTTAGCTGTCATAATGACTAAGCATGGTTGGCCCAAGTTACTATTCAGCTAGGGCTTGCAATTCAAAAATTGTTGCAAAATTGAGAAGTTGAGGGGCTGGAAAACATTTTGGAAGAAGGTTGTGGCAACCTGCCTTTGTAATACTGCCAGGAATTCTTTGTGAACATAGTCATTGGGAATCAAGGTCAATGTAACATATCTTTATCTTTTATTGGTGAATACACATGATACCGATAGTATTGATGGACCACAAGTATGTAAGTAGTTAGGCGTGAGAAGTCATACTGATGGACATTAAGGCTGTCAATGGTTAGACAGTATATAGTGCCTTCAAATTTGCTGTTGCTGTTGTCATCCCATGCTTTTGGTTTTCCTAGAAAAATCTCCTTGAGCTCTGTAAGGCACACACTACAGGTAGCCCTTGTTAGTGACTGCTTCTCTTAGCGAGCGCTGGTAGTTACGACAATGATGAAAAAATAGCTTCATGATCACTACTCACATCTGTGACTTTTGCAGGTCTCTATAAAGCGAAGGAAAGCTGAAGTCACATCAGAAGCAGAGTTGTGCTTTCACTTAGCAACCACTTAATGACTGTGTCTCTGGTCCCAATTGTGTCCACTAAATGGGGATTATCTGTGCCATCTAGGATATCTTGAGGTGCATGCAGCATAGTTTTATGGAGAGATAAAATTCATTGCAGGTCCATCTTTATTTGACACCCAGCTCTTGAAGAAAAGAAAATCAGCTAGGGTAGAGTTCTGTCCCTATGCGGAGATGTCAGATCTGGGTACTTTGCAAACTTCTGCCTGAGACAGTGAAAAAATTAAACACACACACACAATGTCTTGCTATCTATTGCTGTATCTTGGCTTTGCAAGAATACAGGAGAATAGGTAGTTTTTATTTTTATTTATTCATTCAATTCCTCTTGCCTTTATTCAATTTCTGGGCAGCTTACAAAACGAAAACATTAAAAACAATAAAATAATAAAAACATCCAAAGAATAAATACAATACAGCAGCCAAGATAGTTAACCGACTAACAATAAAGAAAGTAAATGGATCCTCTTAACACATTTTGAGCCCCCAGGCCCAGATACATGGCCAAATTTTTAAAGCCTTACAGGACTGGGGCTATTCTAATCTCAGAGGGGAGAATATGTCACATGCTGTAGCAGAAAAGGCTTGTCTTCTAGTTTCCTCCAGCTGACACTCTTTAGCTGATGGGATCTTCAGCATCCCCAATCTTTTGAAATGAATGGACTGACAAGAGACTCTTGGAAAAAGATGGTTTCTCCCATAACCCAGTCCTATCTAGGACTTTAAAACTGTTGGCCAGCACTTTGACCTGCACCCAGAAATATACCAGTAACCAATACAGCTCATGTAGTAGTAGTGTTACATACACTGTGTATCTGATATCATTTACTACCGGCACAGTTGCATTCTTCACCAATTGAAGTTTCCGAATTCTACAGGATCTGACCTGGGTCGGTCACTGAGACAACAGGTTTAGTCTTCCGGGCTTTTGGACACGTCCTGGAGCCCGTCCTCAAT
Source organism: Natrix helvetica (assembly GCF_964273705.1). Lineage (NCBI taxonomy): Eukaryota > Metazoa > Chordata > Lepidosauria > Squamata > Natricidae > Natrix > Natrix helvetica. The sequence continues at coordinate 101,778,478 of NC_138552.1, read as the reverse complement.
GAACTTTTCTCTCTCACACATTCTGGTGAGAGAGAAGTTCCCTGAGGATGGGCTCCAACACGAATCTGAAAACTTGGACGAGTGAACCTCTGATCCCGGTGACCCAGATCGGATCCTGCAACATTATCATGCATATTTGCCTTCCTTCCTTTCCGAATACTCTTCAAGGGCAGCCCTCTGTAGAGCGCATTGCAGTAATCGAAAATGCGGTTTCATCTTTTGTTTTCTTTTCAACCCCTAATTTTTAAATGAGGACTCAAACATATGTGTCAGGCCTGCAGTCATATTCCTTTTAGAATCTTTTGCCTGCCACACACACTATTATTTTACTATGCAGTTTCATTAGTGGGGTAATTGGGAGGGGGAATAGTAAGGAGCAGAATGTGGTGTTGTCAAAATAAAATATTCCTTTCTAGAAGCCCAAGGTCATTCTTTGTCTCTGCACCTGACCGGAAGTGGATGGGTGGAGATGCCAGCATGGCAATGGAAGATTGGACTATGTGATGGACTTGTGGGTGTTGGGGCAAAATCATGAACTTTCAACTGGGTGGAAAACCCAGGAAGCTTTCAGATTCGGGTTTTCCACGGATGTGCCAACATGTCTCTCTTAATAAATTGGAAGTTTGAGGAAAGCTCTGCCTGATTTAATTTTGGATGATATTTGGAACGCTGACAGTATGTTTTGTGCTCTTTTTGTTTTTTAAATACCACAGGAATCCTGCAGCGATCAGCCATGGCTGTTTCTGTTATGCACTCTTGCGCTCCATCCCAGTTACGGTATATATTATTCTGATCACAGGACTGCGATACCACCTCTTTATCTGGAGCGTCTTTTCACCAAAACTCCTCTATGAGGGAGTCCACACTTTACTCACAGCGGCTGTGTGTACTTTCTTTACAGTGGTGGATCACCAGCGGCGCAAAGACTGAAATCCTTGGCCAGGCAGAATTTTACCATACTTAATTTCTAACCAGGCACTGAAGTTTTACAACGAAATGAGAACACCTTGCTGCTAGGCTCCCAATGAACTCTAGAAATTAGTCTTCACATTTTTTTCTCTCCTGTTTTTCTTGGCAAACTCATTTCATGTCTTGGCTGTGGGCGTGACAAATCCAGGCTGAACGTAGATGGCTGGGAAAGTGAAATGTCCGGATTAGCTTTGTTGTATGAATGTTGTACCTGCTTCCCTTTCCAGTGTCAGATACAGTGCCTTTCAAAATTTGGAATCCGTATGCTGGGATTTGAAGCAGGTTGAATTTTGGAGTATGCTGGAATGTAACTAGGTTTAAACTACAATTAAAAACCCATGCTGACCACTTCCATACGAATAAAAGTGTTGTGGTTCTTAGTGTTAATCCTACACAATTGCAGGGTTCGCTTGTTTTTTGCATTGTGCTTTGCCTAGTTCCAGTGAAGCTCTCAATGCAACAAGAGATTTTGTTCCTCACTTGTCACAGAGACTGACGCTGGAAGGTTAGGATTAGATTCAAAATCAACCTGCAAACTTCCATGTCTAAGGAAGGATTAAACCTGGGTCTTTCTGCTCCGAGTGCAGCACTTAACTACAAGTAGTAACTTGATTTACAACAGTTCATTTAGCGACCGTTGAAAGCTACATCACTGAAAGAAGTGACTTATGACCATTTTTCGACCATTGCAGCATCCTCATGGTCACATGATCAAAATTCAGACAGTGAACTGACAACAGTGAACCGGCAACTGACTCGTATTTATGACAGTTCCAGTGTCCTGAGATCATACGATCAGCTTTTGCGGCCTTCTGACGAGCAAAGTCAGTGGGTAAACCAGATTTCACTTAACAACCTTGTTACTAACTTAACAACTACTATGATTCACTTAACAACTATGGCAAGAAAGGTCATAAAATGGAGCAAAACTCACTTAACCAATGTCTCACTTAGCAACATAAATTTTGGACTCAATTGTGGTCGTAGGTTGAGGACTACCTGTATTGTACCATGTTGACGCTTAGTTCAGCATGGTTAAATCAAATAGTAGAATGGGACAAGATCACAGCCCACTCTTAATTGGAGTGGAGATAGCCCTTATGCAGGGGTGTCAAACCCAAGACAAAGCAAAAGACTGGCCCGCGGTACCTCTGCCAGAGAAAATGGAGCTCGGGAGGGCTGCACGCGGGTTCTCCCAAGCTCCGTTTTCACTGGCAGAGGATTACAGGAGGCTGTCGCAGCTGAAAACAGAGCTCAGAAGCCCATTTTCTCTGGCAGAGCGCTCGGGCCAACAGGCGCCCCTGACATCAGTGACATTGAGATGGCCACGCCTACCCTGGCCATGCCCCCCCCCCGGACCCTCCAAGGTGAAACACAACCCTGATGCGGCCCTCAATGAAATTGAGTTTGATACACCTGTCCTAGTTCATCCAGATCAACATATCTTTGAATGTTAGAACAAGAATGTCTCAGAAGTTCTCTCTTGTTATCTGTTCTTTGTATTGCTGTTATTTCTGCTGAAACAGTCTTTCAAACCTTTATGATTCTTTTTCTCTCTCCCTCCCTCCCTCTGACTCTTTCTCTCTTGATTGTATATGTGTAATATACCCATAGCACTTGCGTAAATGTAGCTTAAAGAATTGCCTGTCATTTGCTTTGATTATATTTTTCCTCAAACAGTAGTCCAAGAATTTGAAAGAGGTCTATCAAGGCACGACTGCTGTCATATATAAAATTGTGTATGCAATTTCTTATGAGCATTAATAGAAAGTTTTGTAGCAAAATGCACCAAATTTCATTATTTTTATAGTTGAAACTTGGAATGAAAATGCTGTGTTATTATATGTTATTACCTTCTTATCAAAGAATGTGGGTAGACCTGCAGCTGACAATATGCTTTGTGTAAAATGAGAATTATAATATCCAGGTGTTTTTTTTTAAAAAAAATAGAGTTGTATTTATATGCAGCTTTTGGTAATTCCAGAGTTACCGTATATTACTATGGTAATATCTCCAGAGTATTCTTGATATTGGTATTTTTTTCATGGTTACAAATTTATGCATGGATGAATATGGCTGATATTTGGGAAGGTAAACAGGCTGAAACCTGGTTGGTTTTGGATGGAGAACTACTTGAGAATTCCAGGGCTGTTGGAACAGTGGAAAGTTTAAATCAAAACATCCTGGATAAAGGTAGTGGAGTAACACTTCTGCAATTTTGCCAAGAAAACTTCATGGATATAATCAGAGGAGTCAAACTTGATTCAAGGATGTCTTTTAAGCCTCTCTGAATGCTAATTTCTTCAGCTACGCCAGCCAACGTACAAGCCGATTCAAGCTAGTCTGGAATTTTCTACATAACATTTGAACTGCATAGTTTGCTCAGTACCAATATTGTGATCCAGGTTGCGGGGAGTGAAGGGAGACATCACAGGGATATCCATCCCGCACTTATAGTTAAAATCAGCCTGGGTCATGCTTGATTTTATGTGCATGTGAGAGAGGAAAGACTAAATAGCATACTGATTGCACTCTCAAATCATGTTCAAATGAACCCACTGTTGAATTGGGACTCTTATGTTCAAGTGAAGTGTATAAGACTTTAATGCTTGGGATATGCTTTGGAAAGTAAATGCTCAAAGTGGTTGTGATTTACAGGATCTTTTTATGCCTTTCTCCAAAGATAGAATTAAAAGCTCTACAGAAAGGGCTAACAATGATTTCCGAAGCATCTGTGCATTTGCAGCTGTATGTTTCATTGTTTAAAACTGCTCCGAAAGCATTTGATTGTTTACGTGTTATTGAAAATGGTTGGAACGGTAAGCGGTGACAAACAAATAATGTGTCTCTGGCAATTACAGTCATGCTATTTCCCCCATTATATTTCAAGGACATTATTTTTTTCCAGAAGAAACTTTGTCTCTCCAAAAGATTTTTTTATTCAGGTGGGAGGGAGGTAAGCAGAGAACGCTGACTCTCGCAGGGTTACAATGAGCCTCTGAAGATGTGAAATTCTGCTTTTAAGAATGACAGAAGAGTCGAAATACAGTGGTGCAGAAATGCAAAAAAATTATCCAAGGCCAAAGTAATACTAAGTCAGAAAATTTAGGAGGTCACATTCCGGCTAAGCAACTCTTAACTTGTCAACATAATTTTACCCAAGAGGCAATAGTTGGAAGAGTTTCCAGTTGGATCTGGAAACTTAACACTTTGAGATATTTGCCACTCCTTGCGGCATTCGTTGCAGGTAATTTGAATGAAGGGAAGCTCCCAGCTACTTGTTTTGAATATTAACAATAATTCTCTGCATTTGAGTTTGTAGTAATCAATGCCCTTTACACACACACACACACAAATATGGCTGGAATGAGCAATTTTTATATTTCCTGGGAAATAAACACACGTGTACAGTTTTGTCTGGGTAGATAAAAGCTTTGTATTTATTTCAGTTATATTAAAGGTAACCCTAACTGGATTTCTCTTTGGTCAGGAGAATATTTTTTTCCTCTAGAAGACAAATGTTAAGTACTGTAATAATCATAACTGTCAATGAAAGCTGCTATTCATTTTAGATTTTTTCTCTTTTTTTAAATTCAGCAACGGACAATTATCTCCCTTACTAAATATGCGGGTTGGGGGGGATTTGGGATGTTTGTCTTGATTCTGTTAAACATCCCAATGTGACCTAAAATGAAATTATGGTTTGTTCTGTTACCTGGTATGAAAGTTGGAAAATCAGACAAACCTGCTTTATCACACAATCTGCATAGTGTAGATCAGTGGTCCTCAACCTTTCTGGCTTTGTGGCCTGGCGGTGGCAATGGCGGGAGGGGGGGAGGAAATGGTTCCACACAAGCAGCAGGTGCCCGCCACTTGCACAAATGCAGCTTTGTACACGAGCGGGTGTGCCCGTTGCTTACACAAGTAGAGCTGCACCTGCTTACATGCTCGCCCACTACTTGTGCGGCCTGGTTCCAAATGGGCCACAGCCCGGAGGTTGGGGACCCTAGTGTAGATGCATTATTTTAAACACCGTGTGCAAACTCACATCAATCCATGGTTTCATATTTTGTTTTGCAGTAAGTTTTTAACCAGTAAGAGATTTTGATATAACTGAGCCATAACTAAGAAACCCAAGCAGTAATAAAGTCTGCATACGTTTTTTTTAATTAAACCATTCAAATTCTGCAAGCTTTCTTTGCCTGAACCTTTCCCAGCTGAGTCATAATGGAGCCACCGGCATTGCTGCACCTCCCTTCCCAAGTCAGCTTGTCACGTGAACAGCTGAACGCTGTGGTCTTCAGGATATTTGTAGTCTGCAACTGGCGTGCCAGAGAAAGACTTTAAAGTTATGATTTGCAAGGCGGGGTATCTTCTGAAAAGAAAGGGGAGAAGAGAACTCTGTCCGCTTAAGTTTAAAGTCAAATAGGAGAGCAGAAGAAATATTTTGGGTGAGATGCTTCTGGGCCTCTGGCTTGCTGCTGTCAACATGACAGGATTGGAGAAAATAAATTGTGTGAACCTTCCCTTTCTCTTGCCTGTCTTCAGTTGTGATTGGGATACGGTTGAAATTCAGCAGGTTCTGACCAGTTCTGGAGAACCAGTAGCGAAAATTTTGAGTAGTTCGCAGAACCAGCAAGTACCATCTGTGGCTGGCCCTAGAGTGGTGTGGGAATGGAGGTTTTGCAGTATCCTTCCCCTGCCACGCCCACCAAGCTCGCCCGCAGAACCGGTAGTAAAAAAATGTGAATTTTACCACTGGATTGGGGTTATGGATGTCTATGCTCTCTTCACTGTGAACTTTCCGTAGAACTTTATCTTCCATCTTGGAAGTTAGAAGGAAGGGGACTGCTACAAAGTTTTCCCCAACTTAGTTCTCTCTAATTCATATTTTCTTTCGCTGGGCAGTTTTATGGTTTCTTTGATAAATTTGTTCTTTTTAAATAAAGTTTCTTACTAATGAACGTGGATGTTTGTCACCTTTCATTTCACAAAAATATATCTTGCTTTTAAGTCACAGACAATGTGGGTGGTGTCTCATTATTCCAGCGTCTAAAAGATAAAAAAAAAGCACCTCTTTTTGATCATGCTCAGTTCCTTGGATCTCAAAGAAGGTAACCAAATGTTTTCCTTGGCAACAGTACAGACATGGTTTGCCTTGCCTCCTTCCAGGATGTTTTGTCAGCTTCTAAATGTAGTCCACCATCCTGTTATTTCTTGGAGCCTTCCCCGTAAATATTTATCAGCTCTGACTCTGTTTAGTTTCTGAAAGCCAGAAATGGTTGGCCAGGTGCTGTTACCTGTTTAGACTAACAAAGACCAAAATAGAAGTCGTTCCCCCCCCCCCAATGCTGGTTTATCTCATGAAAGGACTGAAGTGAGATCTCAAGAGCTGGAGACCATTCACAATGAAGGAGGCAGCCAATGAAATGTACGCCAACAAATTCAGCAGTCATAGCCCAGATTTAATGAAACAGAAGAGAATTCATGGAATAAATGGAGTGGAGGATTTAAGTAAAGAAGAAAGGCAGTTGATGGGATGTGGAAGAACCTTATTTGGCCCTTCATCTGTAGATCTAAGTGATACTCATGAAATCCATCCTACAATATAAAGCAGGGAGTAGAAATTCTGTTAGACTATTAAAAAAAGGGGGATAGAAATTATTTGAAAAAAACAGGTGATGAACAGTTACAGAAGACTGAATTTAAAAATGTGAACACAGATGCCCAAATATGGCATTACATGCACAAGATTAGTAAAAACTAAGCCAAGCTCAGTGTGAATATACTGTTGCTCAATAACAACAGCGCAGATGGCATACTGAGTAAATCATGTTAAAATCCTGGAGCACTAATGTGCTGTGGATTACTCATATTCATACAAAAAACAGTTGTGAGCAGAATGTGTCATTAATTTTAAAGTTATGTCATGGATGACTTCACTCACTCTACCTCAGGTTTAGAAAGACAGTTAATGTATAAATGTTGCATATATATAGTATTCCTATACTTGTGCATCGAGATTATCCATGCAACCTGACAATTACATTTTCCCTCTTCAAAATTAAATCTTGTGCAAATGCCTATTTCTCAATAGAGAATCAGGTTGGCCACTGGTTTTTGTTGGGTCAATTCTTTATAATCTTAGAGGCTTAGACTAGTGTCACAACCAACAGAATTCTGAAGCTTTGTAGCATTCATTACTTCTTGATCTGTTATGGGGAATACAGGTACGGTAATTCTCAATTTATGATCACAATTGAGCCCAACATTTCAATTACTAAGCAAGACAGTTGGTGAGCTTTGTCCCATTTTATGATCTTTCTTGCCTCAGTGAATTGCTGCAATTGTTAAGTTAGTAACCTGGTTGTTAAGTAAATCTGGCTTTCCAATTGACTTTGCTTGTCAGGAGGTCGCAAAAGGAGATAACATGACCCCAGGGAAATTGCAACTGTCATAAATATGTGGCAGATGCCAAGTGTCTGAATTTGGATCACATGACCATGGGGATGCTGCAAGAGTCGTAAGTCTGAAAAACGGTCATAAGTCACTTTTTCTCAGTGCTGAAAAAGGCGACTCATGACCATTTTTCAGACTTAATTTTTTGTAACTCCAGTCACTAATGAAATTGTTGTAAGGCAAGAACTATCTATGTTTATTTTCCTCTGCTGTTTTGTGAGTCAGTATTACCTGATACTAATTGGTGGACATTAGGATCTCTTTCAACCATTGACACATCTCCATACCGATGGGCTTACTTTATGTAAGTTGATACACATATTGGATTGAATGCTTGGCATTTCTAATACCGTGCCAAATTATAATTAGCATTTGCATATTTGTGCAGCATTTTGTCTGTATACAATCTGTATATTGTATCAATATAAATTCAGTTAATTGGGAGTGCCTTATTTATATTTCTCTCCTCTCCTATCCCCAGTGGCATCTCTGGTGATTGCCTGTTACTTCTCTCGTAATGCCTGTCACCCATCAAGTGATAGCTTTAAATTCCACCAATTTATTATGTACTGTGTAAAAAAATCATTTAAGTCTACTTTCAATTAGCTATACATTCTAACATCAAGAAACAACGGTAGGGTTTAAAAAAAAGTTTGAGGTTTTCTTTTGCTAACCTTTTCTTTCACGTAAGCTAGGCTGAAAGAAAAAAAAATCCTGTACATTAAAGAAGGCTTATTGTTTATTATTGATTAGATTTATATTTTGCTCTTTATTTCAATACAATAAAGAAATAATCCAAAGAGTATGTTCGATGTGTACCGGTATATACGTGCATGAAAATGTGTGAAATAAATACACATCTTAAGCGGTTCTGGAGCAGCCAGTTTCACTTCTGCAATGTTTCATTTACCTCAGGAAAAATTTCCAGAACATATCTAGTAGTATGGGGCCCACAGAACCAAGATCATGTGAAGTTACTTCTGAGCAGTACTTTATAGATATAAACTTGCCAGATTACAGCAGCTATCTGGAGAACTAGGTGACACACATAATCTGAATTGTAAAGAGGGCGTCCATCTTGGCTGTCTTCCTGCCTACCAGAGATTCCAAACTCCGCTGTCTCTTTTCTCTGTGCTACATTTCCCTGTAGGCAGCTTTCAAAATCTCGCTTTCTGCTTCTGCCGTTTCACAATTTCTTCTCCAGACTGCCATTACGGTGATTATAATGGTACATAATGGCAATATATACGACATAAATGGCATGTTATACGAACCACAGACATACCATGCAGTAATTCACCAAAGGAAGCTGAATTTGACTGGCAAGTTGAACTTTTTTTTTACTTGCCAGCCAAATTGTATTTACACTGTTGGAGTCCTCATTATTGGCGAGTTACATCTTGAGTGCCTTGATCAATATTGCAATTGACATGAAGTTGGACGATAGGAACCCAACCCATGGATTCTTTCCATGATGTTAAACCTATGCCAGGTCACTCCCACATTCAAGTCACCATTTCATAGTATGATAAAAAGTAGATGATGAACAACTGATGTGTGGTTCAGTACTTGTAAATACCACTCCTCAGCGCCTAACTTTGTTGTTGGTAGCCACCATTAAGTATAGAGCCGAGGTGGCGCAGTGGTTAGAGTGCAATACTGCAGGCTACTTCAGTTGACTACTAGCTGCAGTTCGGCAGTTCAAATCCCACCGGCTCAAGGTTGACTCAGCCTTCCATCCGTCTGAGGTGGGTAAAATGAGGACCCAAATTGTTGGGGGCAATGTGCTGACTCTGTAAACCGCTTAGAGAGGGCTGTAAAAGCACTGTATAAGTCTAAGTGCTATTGCTATATGCATGGAAGTCCAAAATCAAAACGTCTTTGCAACCAGCAGATCTAGAACCTTCCCCTGTATCATTTCATGAGTTACTGGATTATGATAATGAGCCATCTTTCTAATGCCACGGTAGACCTCGGGACCTCTGTGTTAATTTTAGTTTGCTAATAATGGTACAGTCACACCTTCTTGATGGTGATTGTTAGAATGAGACTGAATCATTAGGGTCTCTTGAGCTTTTTTGAAAAGGCATTTTTACAGTCTTAATGAATGCCATGAACTGATATGGAAATTGCCAAATTGCTCTTACTGAAACCTCCTCTAGCTTCACACTATAATGTAATTGCTTTTAATTGCTAATTTTCTTCTGTGTGTTGTGCAATCAGGAGGCCTTTATGTGCATGTGTTTTCTTGGCCTGTTCTGCCTCTGGAAAAGGGAGGGGGGATACAACTGGCTTGTTTTGAAATATTCTCAGTGCAAAGACGTAGACTTCAACCCATATTTCATTTCCTTCCACATCTCTCAAATATGGATGAGGATATCTTTCAAATTAATATTACATCATGCTTTTAGAATTATGCCTAGAAATGGATCACTAGGTCAATTATAAATCCCTCATCATTTTTCCTACTTCAATATGCTCAGCAGATGCCATTGAGGTTCCTCTAGCTCCTTTCATTACCCATACTTGGAATCCTATGTTTCATCCCTATGTTTCCAGGACAGAGATTTTACTGGATGTAGGGATTAAACACCCCCTTCATGTAGAGCAGGGTGTGTGGAATTATGGCTCTTTTATGATATGTGAACTTCAATTCCCAGAATTCCTGAGCCATAGTTCCCCACCCCAATGTTGAGAAATATTGACAACTTGACATTTTTTCCTCCAGTAGCGTTTTGATAATAGAAAATAATTTTTATTGATGCGGGGGGGGGGGCAACGTTTCATCACAAATCTATAAAATGTTTAAAGGCAGGGAGGGTTACAAAGCATAGTCCAGTCTGGTTTCCTGTCCCTGAACAAATTAATCCTTGTTTGCCGATGAATATGTGAAGTGTTAATACCACCTTATAAAGCCTTGGTGAGGCCACACTTGGAATACTGCATTCAGTTTTGGTCGCCACGATGTAGAAAAGATGTTAAGACTCTAGAAAGAGTGCAGAGAAGAGCAACCAGGATGATTTGGGAACCGGAGGCTAAAACATACGACAAACAGTTGCAGGAACTGGGTATGTCTATTTTAATGAAAGGAAGGACTAGGGGAGACATGATAACAGTGTTCCAATATCTCGGGCTGCCACAAAGAAGAGGGAGTCAAACTATTCTCCAAAGCCCCTGTAAAACAAGAAGCAATGGGTGGAAACTAGTCAAGGAGAGAAGCAACTTAGAACTAAGGAGAAATTTCCTGACAGAACAATTAACCAGTGGAACAGCTTGCCTCCAGATGTTGGGAATGCCCCAACACTGGAAGTTTTTAAGAAGAGATTGGATAACTATTTGCCTAAAGTGGTGTAGGGTTTCCTGCCTAAGGAGGTTGGTTGGACTAGGAGACCTCCAAGGTCCCTCCCAACTCTGATATTCCTATTCTATTCTATTCTATTCTATTCTATTCTATTCTATTCTATTCTATTCTATTCTATTCTATTCTATTCTAATATGCCACTTTGGTTAAAAAGACCATGAGCAACTTAAAATTCTATATATGCTATTCAATTTTTAAAGTAGAAAATATTTTTTTTTTAAAAGGTAGACTAGTTAGGTCTAGTGGTTAAGGCTAGAAACCAGGAAACTCTTGAGTTTTAGTCCAGCCTTAGCATAGGTGACCTTGAGCTAGTCTCTCTCTTTAGCCCAACTTAACTTACAGTGAGGAAAATAGAAGGAGTAAGGGAGGATTAGATATGTTCACCCCCTTGAATTATTTATAAAAAATAATAAAAGGATAAAAAGGATGAAGATTCTCTCTCTCTCTCTCACTCACACACACACACAGAGCATTCAGCAAACAGCAGAAATTGATGTAGTCACTCTTTCGTAGGAGAACTTATATCATTCCCTCAAAGGCCAGGAATAGACCATTCTTAACGTTTTTCTGAAATCCTAGCGTCTTGAGGACCATTCACATCTTTAGGGATAAACTGTTGTAGTGAAAAAAAGAGGCCAGGCCCAATTAATTAATTAATTAATTCAAACAATCATTTTTATCAAAGCCCTCTTCTATTGTTTTAAAATAATCTTTATCGACAGTTTTCATAACAGTAGTAAAAGAAAATACAAACTACAGATAGTCCTTGACTTAATGACTACAACTGCGACCAGAATAGGAACATGACTGCTTCGCTCAACTATTGCATTCCTCATGCCCGGTTGCTAAGCTCGTTGTTAAGCAGTCTCCCAGGTCAATAACCGGACTGAGCGAAAGAGCTGCCTGCCAAGTTCAGCTCCACTCTATGTGAAGAAGGAACCTTCAGGATCTGACCTCCATTTCTGCAGCCTGCTGGAGGAATTCCCCTCCCCTCTGTGCATAGAGGGAGAATTCTTCTGCTAGGCTGCAGGAATAGAACTCCGGTTTTCAGAATTTGACCTCTTTCTACAGCCTGCCAGAGGAATCTCCCTCCCTTTGACTGGCAACCCTTTTGCTTTCAAAAGAATTGGCTTCCGAAAAGGAATCTATTTCTTCCCATAACCTATCTCTTATCTATATACAAATCCATCCATCATTAACATTTCAGTCCTAGTGTCAGCAGAAAGTTCATAAAGGGAGAGTTATACACATCACACATGCATACCTACACACACATGCTGGGAATCAAACTGCTGGGCTTCTGAGGTGGCATGAGGGAGGGAGGTTCAGTGTTGAAAGATTGATCGATGCTGTCAATTCAATGTGGATCACACAATCTGTCCCTCACCTGATCCTTCAAATGACTTAGACTTAGAAGACTTAGAATAATTTCATTGTCACTTTGAATGGACACGAATCGGCATACATTAAAATGAAATTTCATTGCATGCAGCTCTCAAAGGGTCTCCACCTCTAATATACACTACCTAAACACAACAAAATACATACATACATACATACAAAATTATGCACATATCCATGTATATTATATGACATGGAGAAACAACAGGGTCTAGTTCAGATGTATACGTGTACATGGCGAGAGAAACGAATCTTGCAAGTTTACCAGACGGATGGCATAGGGGACAAAGCTGTTACAGAATCTGGTAGTCTTGCTAGAAATACTTCGAAACCTCCTACCAGAGGGGAGCAACAGAAACAGATTGTAAAGTGGGTGTGTGGGGGTCTCTTAACAATGCTTTGAGCTCTAAGCACATAGCACTTATAAACACTATCCTGAATGACAGGAAGTGAGCTTCCTATAATCATCTCAGCTGTCTTTACCACTCTCTGTATGGACTTTCTATCTGAGGCACTGCTGCCACCAAACTAAACAGTGATGCCATTTGTTAAAATGTTCTCAATCGTGCCTCTGTAAAATGTTTCCAGGACAGGAAGAGAAAGATGTGCTCTCCTCATCCGAAGCAGGTTTGCAGGCTTCACTGAAGATGACGTGTGGAGAGACCAGTTCAGATTGTTAGTTATCTGTACACCCAGATACTTATACTGTTGACCAGTTCTACAGCTGCATCCTTGATACTGAGTGAAGTATCACCATGCTGGCTCTAAAATCTACATTGATCTCCTTTGTTTTATTAACATTTAGAACTAGGTTACTTTTATTGCATCAGTCCACCATCCAAATCTTCCAATGACTGGATCCATCCACCTTGCTGCAGGTCAAACTCATCTTCTCTTCCATGTCTCCTAGCATCAGGACCTTTTCCAGAGAGTTAGGTCTTTGCGTGATGTCTCCGAAAGCAGGGATTAGAAAAGGATGAGAATAAAGAGGGAGATGAATGGGATGCTGAATGAGCAAGAAAAATAAAGGCAGCAAGAGGAGAATGCAAGAAAGAACTTGATTGAGAAAGGGGATGCCATCCACACTGCGGTCTTTATGACTGTGCTGAACTGCCAGTCGCTTCCTTTGACTCAGAGCTAAGTCACTCCCATCAGAAGTCCATTGCTGGGATTGGCTAATTTTAGCGGTGGTCTCATAAGTAAAGGCCCTGCTGCTTTGCCAGAAACCCAAATGCTTCTCCTCTCTTCCTTTATTCATTCTATTTTATGCAGCTTGGAAAGGCTATGTGGTGTATTCTGTACACCAAATGGCAGGGGCTGAACTTTCAGCTTGCAGGATGTCTTTAATCTTCTTTTAAGGTTTCTGTAAATAGTCAAACATTTTGAGAATTAAAACAAATACACACACACAGAGGGTGTTGATTTTTGCTGCAATATCTGTCTGAAAACAGCTTGAGAGAAATCACTCTGTGGCCTCGGTCCCTGGTTGTTCTGAAGACATTGCCTAGAAGAAATAAATGTGAGCATGAAAACCATGTGGCCCCTGACTTGGACTACATTTAGAATACTGCATCCACTTCTGGTCACCACAATATAAAAAAAGATGTTGAGATTCTGGAAAGAGTGTAGACAAGAGCAATGAGAATGATTAGGGAGCTGGAGGCTAAAGCATACGAAGAATGGTTACAGGAACTGGGTATGTCTAGTCTAATGAAAAGGAGGACTAGGGGAGAGGTGATATCAGTGTTCCAATATTTGAGGGGTTCCTACAAAAATGAGGTGATCAAACTATTTTCCAAAGCCCCAAAGACAAGATGAGAAACAATGGGTGGAAACCAATTAAGGAGAGAAGCTAGAACTAAGGAAAAAATTTCCAACAGTGAAAACAATCAACCAGTGGAACAGCTTGCGTTCAGAAGTTGTGGGTGCTCCATGACTGGAGGCTTTCAAAAAGAACCTGGATAACTATTTATCTGAAATGGTATAGGGCAGTGGTGGGTTTCAATTTTTTTTAGAACCTATTCTGTGGGTGTGGCCTATTTTGTGGGTGTGGCTTGGCAGACATGTGACCGGGCGGGTATGGCCAACTTGACATCACTCATGCACACTCAGTCACATGACCACACACACCCCCAAGCCATGTGGCAAAAATTTTTGGGACTCCTATGAAGGGGGGGGGAGAGGGGAAAACCTCCCAAAAATAGACAACTGGAGGATTAAGGGCTGAAATTAGGGAAATCGAGAAGGCAGGACAGAGAGGAATCCAGTAGAAAGCTATCACATGCTGGGAAAAGAACCTTGGGAGATCGGAGGAGGCAAGACAGGGGAATCCAGTAGAAAACTATCACACGTTGGGGAAAGAACTTTGGGAGATCGGAGGACAGAGGGGAATCCAGGAGAAAACTCTTGAGCTTGCCGCTGCTGTCTGGTGGATTGTGCTGCTGGACCTCTCCATGCTTCTCAGTTCACCACCTCCACTCCCAGGTATTGGACTTGACACCGAATTGGGCTAGGATAGTGCGGACGGGCGGGCGGGGGGGGGGGGAGCAAGCGAGCGAGTGACAGGGCCCGGGCAGGCGTTCCGGAAGTTACTTCCGGGTCCACCGGTCGAACCTCCTCTCACCGGATCGGTAACTTTCACCATCCGGTTCTCCCGAGCTGGTGCGAACCGGCAGAAACCCACCACTGGTATAGGGTCTCCTGCTCGAACAGGGGGTTGGACTACAAGACCTCCAAGTTCCCTTCCAATTCTATTATTATTGATTATTCTATCTTCTATAACTCTAGGTATATCGTAAAGGATGCTTGATGAATCATTCTAACTTGTTCCTCTGTGGCTGCAGTGCAACAATGCACACTTAGCTCAGAAATAAGAGTGGAGGGACTCTCCATAAGATTTGGGACTCCATATTGGACTCTACAATGCAGTACTTCTGCACCCAGCAGCAATCAATATATATGGATACAAATTGCTCCAAGACCTGGTGTAGATATCACTTAAATATTCTCTCTCTTGCTTCTTCCCCTTCCCTTGATTTGTTCTTGAAGTTTTTTGTAATTTCAAAAGCTTCTCTTATGCAAAGCGAAGTTGGGCAATAAGCTACCTTCAATCTGACTTCATGTCATTCTTGATTTTAAAATTATAAAAGATTATAAACTCTACCTCAAATCTATTTTCTTTATACATTTGTTTGTGTGCCACCTACTCCTAATCCACAGCAGGGAATTAATGCAGACTGCTTGCAGGAGAGAGCCCTCTGTTTTACAATACAATACAATAGTAGAGTTGGAAGGGACCTTGGAGGTCTTCTAGTCCAACCCCCTGCCTAGGCAGGAAACCCTATACCGTTTCAGACAGATAGCTGAGTTGGAAGGGACCTTGGAGGTCTTCTAGTCCAACCCCCTGCCTAGGCAGGAAACCCTATACCGTTTCAGACAGATGGCTATCCAACATCTTCTTAAAGACTTCCAGTGTTGGGGCATTCACAACTTCTGGAGGCAAGCTGTTCCACTGATGAATTGTTCTGTCAGGAAGTTTCTCCTCAGTTCTAAGTTGCTTCTTTCCTTGATTAGTTTCCACCCATTGCTTCTTGTTCTGCCCTCAGGTGCTTTGGAGAATAGTTTGACTCCCTCTTCTTTGTGGCAACCCCTGAGATATCGGAACACTGCTATCATGTCTCCCCTAGTCCTTCTTTCTCTTAAGCTAAACATACCCAGTTCCTGCAACCGTTCTTCATATGTTTTAGTCTCCAGTCCCCTAATCATCTTTATTGCTCTTCTCTGCACGCTTTCTAGAGTCTCCACATCTTTTCTACATCATGGTGACCAAAACTGAATGCAGTATTCCAAGTGTGGCCTTACCAAGGCATTATAAAGTGGTATTAACACTTCACGTGATCTTGATTCTATCCCTCTGTTTATGTAGCCTAGAACTGTGTTGGCTTTTTTGGCAGCTGCTGCACACTGCTGGCTCATATTTAAATGGTTGTCCACTAGGACTCCAAGATCCCTTTCACAGTTACTACTGTTGAGCAAAGTACCACCTATACTGTACCTGTGCATTCTGTTTTTGTTGCCTAAATGTAGAACCTTACTCTTTTCACCATTGATTTTGCACCAGCATGAATGAATATGTCACTCTACTTTGTGATGGAGCAAAAATGGCTTTTTGAGATGGTCTGACTCCAACCATATTTTTGGGTAGAGAATTTGGATGGGTGATTTCTTTAAGAGAGGGAGAAATTTTCCAACAGTGGCTCAAGACCAAAAACCTCTCCACCCACTTTATGTGGGATCAAAAAAAGTCCCATCAGAAAGGTTCCTTGTTGATATCTTCCTTTAGGATTGATTTGAAATATAAGAAAACCAAGGAATTTGTAGCGCCCTGGAGAAATCATGTTATAACAAACGGTGGAACATTCACATTCACTCCTTGGCCACCTCATCACTAAATAATTGAGCCACGTTTAAAATGACTTATTAGGGCAAGTTCTCTTTCAGCTAATTGAGTAAGAACAAGATAGAAAACCAACACAGAGGATTTTTTTTTTGCAAGTTGCAGCTGCATCCACTTGGCTTGTCCCCTGTTCATTTTAGCCCTCCAAGAAATTACTTCCAAGGAAAGATAGCCAATCCAATGATACAAAAGCTGGATTGCTTCTGCATCCACCACTCACCCACCATCTCAATACAGATCCCAGAGGTATGAATACTAACAGAAAAGCAACTGAGAATGGAAAGTCTTTGTTTAGAAAAGAATGTTCCTAGGCTCAGTGGCTAAGGGATATGGTGGTTCAGTGGCTAAGACATTGAGTTTGTTGATCAGGTCGGCAGTTCGAATCCCTAGCGCCGTGTAACGGAGTGAGCTTCCATTACTTGTCCCAGCTTCTGCCAACCTAGCAGTTTGAAAGCATGTAAAAATGCTAACAGAAAAATAAGAACCAACTTTGGTGGGAAGGTAACAACATTCCGTGTGTCTTTGGTGTTTAGTCATGCCGGCCACATGACCATGGAGATGTCTTCGGACAGCTCTGCTCTTCAGCTTTGAAACGGAGATGAGAACCTCCCTCCCACAGTTGGGAAAGACTAGCAGATATGTGTGAGGGGAATCTTTACTTTTACCTTATGGAAATCTGTTGTGGCCCAGCAGGATCCGGTTGAGCTGCTGGACTCGAATAGCGAGGAACCATATGAGTCTGCCCTGGAGGATGTGAAGGACTCTGTGCAGGGTTCACAGCAAGGACCAGAGAGGCTGGTTGGCCACCAAGAGGCGCCTGAGGCATGGAGCAGTGGGGAGGATCAAAGGCAGTTTGTCTTTGATGCTAGATTGAGAAGGGCTGAGAAATGGAAGCAGCAACTCTGTAGGCAGACTCACAAAAAGTGGTTAAGCACAGGTGATTGTGGATTGACCTCTCCCAAGAGAGATTATAGGTGAGGCATTGGGAGGGGACATTTGCAGGAAACAACTGTTCGAATTATTAGTTAAGAAAATCTATCTGTGTATTCTAGCTGTGTCTGCTCATTTGGACTATCTGCGTTGCTTCATTTGAATTATCTGGGTTGCTGTATTGAATGTGAATTGTCTGGGCCCTCAGCCAAAGGATTCGTTATCTCAGTAATTAAACAGTGGCAACAGCCAAGCCTGTGTTCTGGTTTATTCACAAGTGTGGAGAGTGGGGGTCAGAACAGAAATCCTAGGAATCTGTACGTTTAGGTCAAATGCCATTATTCTGCCCATCCCCGTAACTGTCTTTTTATAAAGCTGAGTTGAATGAACATTTTAAGTCTGCACAGAACACATGCTTGATCATTGTAATATAATCAGAAATATGTGTATCTCATGCATAATAACAACGTGAACACACCTATCCATAAGAATAAAATACCCCAGTAGCCACAGTTGGTTGGTATCTTTTTTTGAGAGCCTAAGTAAAACAACAAAATATAGGAATGGTCGGATTCTCCAGACCCCAATCCTGATGAAAAGTTCTGGGAAATTCAAAAGTTTGCACATTAATAAAAAAAATTTATTTGGTCCCCATTGTTCAGTTGTAGCTAAATAAATTAAAGTTATGCATCAAAAGCAAATTGTGCCTCAAGAAAGGCAATACGATGAGGCTGATACAGAGTATGCAAATTGTTTGAATGCTGTCATACTTTGCGCAAATCAGTATTGTTTATGGGAACGACAAGAACTACAGATGATGCTGAAGTTCCACTTCTAACTACTTAACCTCTCATTAATTGTGTCTCTACTGACTGACATTTTAATAAGCTTCTTTCCCACATACTTCAAGGTAAGATACATACTTTAAAAAAAAAACAGAAAGGGGTTTTTTTTGTTAAGAACTGAAATAACTACTCAGTCATATATTCTGCATGACAAATTTCTGATTAATTTTGAAATGATCAACCCACACTAGAAATGGGTAAGACCAGGTTTTAAACTGCTCTATGTAATCAGAGCTACCAGATGGCCAAAGTGTTTGAAAACATTCCCTCGTGATTGTTAATAGTATTTAACTTTGGGTATTTCACTATAATAGAACACTAAAGACTAATAAAATCAATCAATCTGGTGGTGCCAGAGTAATTCAAAGTCTGTGCCATCAACATGGCATCTTTACATTTTTATTGTCCCTGTCGACATGAATGGAGGCATGGAGGCAGACTTGATATGGATCATAAATTTGTGGTTTGGCCATCCAGTGGAAATCTCATTCTGCTTTCTCAATGTCAAATAGAATTATTATGGTACAAACACAGATGCAGAAAAATAGATATTTCCTTGTTTATATCAGTTGATCTGGCATGTCATGAATATCCTCAATAAAAATAACGAAGGTTGTCTGCACAACAATATGTTCCATAAATTGCCAATTAAAAGGCAGAGCCACAATATTTCATTTGCAAAAGCATGGGCCACCTTTGGGTAGCTAACCCTTACCATTTGGGGAGGGGGATAAGCACCCCAACAGCTGGGAGAGGCACACGACAAGAGCAGCAAAAGGATTCCATCACCATCACCATCACCACTGCCTTCCTCAAGGATTTGAAAAAGAGCTTGGGAATAGGCAATGATGACAGTGACAATGATACAAGACAGGACCTTAAGCTAATTTTTAATTGTTTTCTGTCTCAAAGTGGTGAACTGCAGTGCATATTTTTGGAAATATAATTGACCTGCCTACCAAAGAGGCTCATCATGTAAAATGTAATTTTTTTTCACAGTGCAAAAAGGGTGTAATATGTAAATCGAGTCACTCAGTAGATGTCTAAAGTTGTTTAATCAAGGCACAATAATGGCAAGAAGAATCTTGTTTAATGGATTTTGTTGGCTTTTTGCCCTGTCTACAGACTTTGCCCTCCTCCCACTACTCCTGAATGCTCCCCATTTCCCTCCCACTTGATGAGAGGAGAAATATGACACTTTGGTAATGAACTTATTATCGGATTACACAAATGCTTCTTCCTAGGAGCCGTTTGATGTCAAACGGCGATCTGCTCCTAGAAACTCAGCTTGGTTGGACTGAGAGCACTGAAAACATGTTTGCAATGTTCCAAATCCCTCAGAACCTTTTTTTAAAAAAAAAAGTTCCAACAACTAACTTCTTTGTTTACCTGTGGACCAGTGTAAACAGAAAAAAATTAAAAAAATGTAGATCAGACTAATCAGAATTGAGCATAATTAGAAAGACATTAGTGTCAAGGAATGTCTAGCAAGTTTTATTTGTATCACACACAAACACACACACACCTAACAACAGGATTGATAAAGTACATGCTAAAGTACAAAAAAAAGCAACTCTATTATATAAGCAGTGCCAATAAAATCAGGAAAAATGTATAGAATAACAAACACAAGAGTGAGAGTTGTAGAAAGTAAAAGTACATCCAAAGATGTTAATATCAAACTAGCTCAATCCTTTAACATATTTTCTTGAGGGAGATGGGTGGTCTAAAAACACTAAACAAACAAACACAAATCTAGATATGTTGACCATGTATTTTCCCATCTTTTCTGTTTTAATATTAAACAATTTGTGCCTTGCTTAGTCATACAGATAGTTCCTTATCTCGAGAAAATGAATGACCATAGGTGGGCAAAATAATCAGTGGAAGTGGAAGCAACTGATGACTTCCTGCTGGCTTCCCCATTGAATCTCCTTGTGAGAAGCTTCCTTCCTTCCTCCTTCCCTCCCTTCCCACCCCTGGAATGGGACAACTCATTGCAGCCAACTTGCCACAGCCAATTTGCTACAGCCAATGCACAACAGCCAATTCACCATGCCGACTCACCACAGCCAACTCACTGTGGGGCAACTTGCCATGGCCAACTCACCACGGGAAAACTCTCTGCAGGACAATTCAATAATTCAATTTAATTATTTAAAATAATTAAAACATTTTAATTTTTGTCATTCACATTTCATTTTGTCCATTCTTTGGCATCCTTTCTTTAATGATTCTGTTCCACTATTTCTTCAATATTAGTGTAACTCTTGTCCCACAATGAGTTGTCCTGCAGTGAGTTGACCGTGGCAAGTTGGCCACAACAAGTTGGCTGCAGCAATTTGGCCATGGCGAGTTGGCTGAGGTGAGTTTTTCACCTCAACCTGGTGAGGGAAGTCTACGATCTTCCTTCCTTCCTTCACTCCCCCTCTCTCCTTCTCTTCTTTCCCTTCCCATCAAGCAGGTAAATGCCTCCCTCCTTCCCTTCCTTAGGAGCAAGAAATTGCACAAATGGCAAGGAAGCTGTCAAATTAGGCTCATTTGACCACAGCAGGGCAGCAGCAGCTGAAGCAGCTACAATTTCCCCAAATTTCATTCCCTCGGGCGTAATGATCCTGGCATTCTATAACTTAGCCCAATTGAGGTATCTATGTTGACAAAGTTTTGTTGCATGATGCAGACCTTCAACCCACCTGAAGCCTACAAAGTATAAGATAGAGGCAAAAGTTTTAGTCCTATACTGTACAAATGTTATTCCCATACAATGCTAAAACTTTAGTGGTAGTCACTTTAAAATGTTTCTACTACAAGTAAACAATTTCATACAAAACTCTACAAATTCAGTATTTGTTCCCAACAAACACCCCTTCCCACAGTGTCTCCTTATATCTCAGTCCCCAGGTGTGCCTTGTGAAGTCAGGGTTGGCCTGTGCTGTTCCCACCTTCTCTCCACTCTCTGTGCTTGGGGATCAGGAGGAGGCGCCCTTGCTCATTGCCTGAGCTCCTTGGCTCATCATTTCCACTGCTTGCCTTATCTCAGTCATCCTGCCCCTCCTGTTCCTCCCTACTAACAAGCTGTCTCAATCCTGAGTGGACCTGGGCTGCCTCATCCTGCTGCTCCCCACATTCCTTTGAGGCCAACGATGCCACCCCCATGATCTCCATCAGCTCCAGCTCCGGCTTGTCCTCCTCTGCAGATTCGGGCTCTGACGGGGGCATGACATAAACAAAGAGGCTAAACTGATGTGCCTATGTCCTTGAACTGGCCATTATAGTCTTCCAGAAGAAGCGGCTGAAAGCAGGGGTGAGATTCAGCTGGTTCAGACTGGTTCGGTTGTGAACTAATAGCACAGACGGACAGTTGGCCATGCCCAGCCGCCCCTGCTTTTTCTTGTTCTATATTTCCCTGTTTTTTAGCTCAGCTGATTCATGCGGCATAGCGGATTGCCATGTGTCAGCTGTTTTACTCATCAGTGCTGACATAGAAGGTAAGTTTTTAAGCTTAAAATGGGCGGGTTTTGAACGCTGTGTGCCCATGCGCACAGCATTTGCATGCTCACCAAACCAGTTGTTAAACTGGTTGCATCCCACCACTGGCTGAAAATATTAGTAATAGCTGAATATTAGCTTGTCTGTATAAGCCCTTTTAGCAAAGCACCGCTAAAAAAATAATTGAAAGAAATCCCAGCCTCAGATGCTGTTTTCAAACTATCTCTTAAACACGATGTACCAGGCTGCATGACCGGAGTCCCTGGGGGCTATGTGAGCTGCAGCCTCTGTCAGACTAGACTGAAATTGCCATGGCTAAAGACAAAGCAGACACATAAGCAGAGTGGACAAAAGCCAGCAATCTTGTCTAAAAGATCCCCTCTGGGGAAGTAGTTAAGAAGGAACCAAGTTGCTGAGGAAACAAAGGGAGGAAAAAATGTCACTTGAAGTGGACAAAGGAAGTTGGGCCTGAGCTCTCCCTTGTCCTTAAGTCATCCTTAACAGCTAACAGACTTGTGAAATAACAAGGCAAGAATAGCTGTCAGTTTGGTGAATCAACAAAAGCAAGGACTTTTGGTCCTTGGTGACTTCCATCCCTCTAGTTAATGCTTGGCAGTTGAGATGGACAGTGGTAAATGTATATGAGGGTGTTTCGGGATGTGAGAAAGAGATAATGTATATATGCAGATGATGACCTGTGCCTCAAACCAGCTTTAGTGAATATTTAATTTGTCAACTAAGAGTGATAGATTTAGTTAATCTTGAAGTAACTTTTTAATCTTGAAGGTGGCTCAGTGGCTAAGACCCTGAGCTTGTCAATTAGAAGATTGGCAGTTCAGCGGTTTGAATCCCTAGCGCCACATAACGGAGTGAGCTCCCGTTACTTGTCCCAGCTTCTGCCAACCAAGCAGTTCGAAAGCACATAAAAATGCAAGTAGAAAAATAGAAACCACCTTTGGTGGGAAGGTAACAGCGTTCCATGCGCCTTTGTCGTTTACTCATGCCGGCAACATGACCACGGAGACATCTGCGAACAGCGACGGCTCTTCGGCTTTGAAACAGAAATGAGCACTGCCCTCTAGAGTCAGGAACAACTAGCACATATGTGCGAGGGAAATCTTTACCTTTACCTAACTTTTATATTTCTCTGTATTATTTAATTAACATTTTACCACTTTTCATAGATTTTTAAAAAGATTTATGTGTGTGTGTTTGTGTGTGTGTGTGTGTGTACACGCAGACACACACAGAAAATAATTGTATGCATGAATAATATCTATGTGGTTGCTAAGAGACAACAACTTGATAGTATCTATTGATAATAATTCATGTTAACTGAATTTCATTCACTTAATAATCAACTCAAGCTTAAATTAATTGTAATATAGTTTGGGGAGCACCCTATCCACCTTTTATTCTTGCTCCACCAAGCCTTTAAAACAGGGGAGAAATTCAGCAGGTTCTGACAGGTTCTGGAGATCCAGTAGCAGAAATTTTGAATAGTTCAGAGAACCAGCAAATACCACCTCTGGCTGGCCCCAGAGTGGGGAGGGAATGGAAATTTTGCAGTATCCTTCCCCTGGAGTGGGGAGGGAATGGGGATTTTACAGTATCCTTCCCCTGGAGTGGGGAGGGAATGGGGATTTTGCAGTGTCCTTCCCCTAGAGTTGGGAGGGAATGGGGATTTTGCAATATCCTTCCCCCGGAGTGGGGAGGGAATGGGAATTTTACAGTACCTTCCCCCAGGAGTGGGGAGGGAATGGGGATTTTACAGTGTCCTTCCCTTGGAGTGGGGAGGGAATGGGGATTTTGCAATATCCTTCCCCCGGAGTGGGGAGGGAATGGGGATTTTACAGTACCTTCCCCCAGGAGTGGGGAGGGAATGGGGATTATGCAGTATCCTTCCCACAGGAGTGGGGAGGGAATGGGGATTTTGCAGTGTCCTTCCCCTGGAATGGGGAGGGAATGGAGATTTTACAGTATCGTTCCCCCGGAGTGGGGAGGGAATGGGGATTTTACGGTACCTTCACCCAGGAGTGGGGAGGGAATGGGGATTTTGCAGTGTCCTTCCCCTGGAGTGGGGAGGGAATGGGGATTTTGCAGTATCCTTCCCCCAGGAGTGGGGAGGGAATGGGGATTTTGCAGTATCCTTCCCCCAGGAGTGGGGAGGGAATGGGGATTTTGCAATATCCTCTCCTGGAGTGCGGAGAGAATGGGAATTTTGCAGTATCCTTCCCCTGGAGTGGGGAGGGACTGGAGATTTTACAGTATCCTTCCCCTGCCACACCTACCAAGCCACACCCACAGAACTGGTAGTAAAAAAAATTGAATTTCACCACTTCTTTAAAAGTTAAAAATATGACCTTCAGCCTCAAAGAACCTATGCAGTCTCCTTATAAATGGGCATATAATTATGCCCATTCCTGGTCCTGCTCATGGATACTCATGCCTGGGTCACCTCCCAATTGGACTATTGCAACATGCTTTATATGTGGCTGCCCCTGAAAACTATCTAGAAACATCAGTTGGTCCAGAATGCAGCAGTGCAGACATTTATGGGTGCATCTTGTTATGCCCACCTAACTGCTCCTCTGCAATCTGCATTGGCTTCTGATAAGTTTCTGGGTGTAATGAAGATGCCAGTGGTTCAGAGATCACTTCCGGTTCTTGAAGGCGACGGACGTGCTGTCCGCTGCTCGTCTCTCAGGTGGGCTCCTTTAAGGAGCACAGGGGGTCTTGAAGGGACCGCCTGCCATAGGGTGGCTTGTTGGACCCCCGGATCGGCGGCAGCCATGTTTTTTTTTTCCAGCTTTATCCCAGGAGCCCGGGAGCATGGGGGGTGCATGGTGTAGCTGTGTGCCTTCGCTGAATGGATTCCGGAAGGAAATAATCAATTGAAGTTGCGGCAGAAGTGCTGAAGGTGAGAAATTTGCTCCAATCTCTTTTAACACCATTTAATTGATGAACAGCAGCTTTTTTTAAAGTTGTGGATTCAATCTATTTGAAGTTGCAAGATTGGAGGGTTTTTTTTCACACCCATTGGGCAAAGTGGCCTTCGGACCGTCTCTCTCTCAGAATGGAGAGAGAGAGTTAAAAGTTGAATTAGCCATTTGCATTAACTATGGAGAAAGATTTACATCACAATTGCAAGAGGTGATTTCTGAGTTGTCTTTAAAAAAAATCTTATGGAAACTTTGGATGTTTTGCTCCCTGGTTCCCTGTGAAAGGGAGAGCCAAGATGGCCTGCTTCCGTCTTCTTCTTCGCTCTTATAAATGAAACTTGCCTTTTGAAACTACAATTGAAGAATTCCTGGCTTTATATTATATTACCCCCCGAAGGTCTCTTGGAGCCCCCCTTGTTATGTGGCCTTTCTGGATTTGGATTTGGATTTGGATTATTTGATTTTCTTCTTTTGGTTTGGAATTGTGATTGAGGATTAACTTTCACTTCTGGGCTTGTCTGCCTCCACGGTCTCTTTCAGCTGCGCATTCCACAGAGGCCATCTTTTTTGTATAACATTTAAAGTCATCTCTGAACTTAACAAATGGGGCCCAGAAAACCACCTCCTGGCAAGTTGGATTCAGCACTGACATCTTCTACATCCAGCCCAACGACTCAACAGACAAAAATTTCTTCATTTTTACAACAGGAAGGGACTGGAGAGAGTTCAAAGGACTTAACTGTTACGCAAATGTTCCAGGCTCTTATGAACGGTCAAAGTGAATTGAAAAAAGAGATGGCAGACTTTAAAGATCAGCTCAGAGATGTATAGCAGCAAACAACAGAAAATAAACAAAAAATTGGTGTGCTGGAGGAGGGGGGGTTGGGTTGAGGGAGGAGGTTAAGGCAATTCAGAAGGGGAATAGAGAATTGGAAAATGTTATGGTAAAGATGGAACTTGAAAGAATGTCCCTTTTTCTCAGATTCCAGAACCTACCGGAGACAGAAGATGAAGATCTTAAGGATACTATGTGTACAATTTTAGCAGAATATATTAAGAGAGATAAAGAACAGTTGCGGTGGGATATGGACCTGGTTTATAGGATTAATTCAGAATATGCCAGAACACACAATGTTCCAAGGGAAGTACACATTAAATTTCTTAGGAAGACCACGAGGGATGAGATCTTAGGAGCCCAAAGGGGGGGGGGCACTAAAATACAAAGATAAAGAAATTGCCATTCTTAAACAAATTCCGAAAAAAATAAGAGATAAGAGGAGGAAGTATTCCTCCTTATCAAAGAAATTATACAACAAAGGAGTTTGGTTTAGATGGTTATTTCCAGAAGGAATGTTGATCTTTTGGGAGGGAAACAGAATTAGAATTAATACAATTGTGGAGACAGAGGCCTTCATTAAAAAACATAGTGCCCTCCTAGAGGATGAAATCATAAGAGGTAGTGAAAAAGGTGACAATACACAAGATATGAGGGAGAGAGGGGCCGCGGCTCTGCCAGAGGGCAGGGGGGAGGGAGCAATACTGAAAAGACTCAGGTCACAAAAATAAATGTATCTGAAATAATTGTAATTGTTGATATACTAGAAAGTGGCAAAAGAGATGATTGAACACATATGGTTGATACAATGTATAACAAGATGCTGTTTCTGTTTATCTTTTATCTTTTGTTTTTTGTTTTTCTCTGTAAAAGTTTGAGATCTGGAGGGATTTCTACCCTTAACACGATGTGTAGCTGCCAAAATTTTCTGTATATCCACCTACCCTTTCCCATAAATTTTTAAAAACCAATAAAATTCTTTTATAAGAAAAAAGATGCCAGTGGTTATCTTTAAAGTCCTATATAGCATAGGACCTGGTTATCTGAGGGACTGCCTTCTCCTATGGACATCTGCCTGCTCCCACAAAGAAAGCATGCTCCAGATTCCTTCTTTTAGGTCTTGTCATCTTATGGGATGTAAGAAGGGTGACTTTTTGTTTGTGGCTGCTCCTGCTTTCTTAACCAACCCACCCTCCAATATACAAAATTCCCAACTTTCTGCATTTCTCTTCCCTCAGGCATTAGAGGTCACTTGGGTGGGAGTCTGTGGTGTGCTCTGTTCTGTACTTGGTTGCCATTTTACATTTTAGCTTTTATATTTATATATTATTTGGTTGTCGTTGTTACGTTTCGTTGCACAATCAGCCAGATAGATGTTCAGACTGGAGTTAGCATTTTTATCCACCTAATCGAGTCCTTCTCAGGTAGGCAGAGGTGGATGTTTGATGGTGTTACTAATATTGTCACAGGATGTAAGCTGTTCCAAGTGAAGCTTTTGCAATTGACTGATGGTGAATTGGTCAATGCCACGGTGCTTGAGTTATATTGGGATTGAACTCGAGGACCTATTACTATTGGTACTACCCTTGCCTTTTTTTTTGCTACAATGGTTCTATTTCTATTTGCAAGTCTTTATATTTTGTCCGGTTCTTTCTCTTTTATTCAGCTGTCTCCAGGTACTGGCATGTCTATTATCCAGACTTTTTCCCCCCTTTTTTTAAAATCAAGAATTGTCAAGTCTGGGGTGTTGTGTGGCAGATCCCCATCGGTTTGAATTCTAAAGTTCCACAGCATTTTAGCTTCTTCATATTTTATGACTATTGTGTGTTTAGGCTGTATGCCGCTCAGAGTCACACTGTCTTGAGTCGAGAGGTATTATAAATCTTAAAACGAATAAATAAAAAGAGGTGTTATTCGATTCCGCGGTGACATTTTAAGATGCTTACAGCACATGGCATCTGCTCCTGTGGCTCAGCCAATGTCTTCTAGCATGGCCACAGCTGGCAAAGGTGAATCCTGGATGAATTTTGCAGCTGTGCCCTGAGGCTGATACTTTCAAAAGCCTAGCAGAGCCTACCCAGGTATCAGCTTGGTCTTTCTTGTTTAAACAGTGGCATTACAAAGCGTAAGAAATCAAATCCAAACAAGTCCTCTGCAGAAGGACACCCGATTCAGGACAATCTGTGCCTCTAGAAATCTGCTCCCCAAACCTGCATAGTGGGAAAAGGCAAACAAGGCCCAAATGTTGGAATTCCCATCCAATTAGAGAAGTCGGAACTGATTAATCGTGTGCGTATAATTAATTGATAAAACTTGCACTCATTTGCATATGTCTAAACAAACCTTTTGGAACACAAAGCACCCTGTCCCTTTGCCGACTCTGCACTTGGCAAGTGGCAGAAGCCAATGGCTGGAATTAATAATTAGGGCTGTTATTAAGATAAGTGCACAGAGAAAGGAAACATGGGTTTTGATTCAAACCTGAAGAAATGAGCTACATTCCGGGTAATTTGCCAAACCATTCCAGATTGGCCATGGTTTGCCAGAGCAAAAGCTAGAAGGTTTCCGTCATTCTGTATTTCAGATGGAGGGATTTCAGCGTGATTTTACAGGGCAAATACGGCATGACAGGGCTGGTGTTCGTTGTCTCTCTCCTTCCTCCACCTCTCAGCATGTGCTCTGGAGCCAGGGGTAGGCTGCTACGGGTTCGGCCGGGTTCGGGAAAACCGATAGCTAATGTTATGGCCAATTCGGAGAACCTCCAAATCCCACCCCTGGCTGACCTCGCCCACCCCACAATGCCCCTCCCACCCTCCCCTCCCAGGAGTCTCCACACGGCTCATTTTGGATGTGAGGTAAGTGCAGGGCCTGCGTGGAGGATCAGGGAGGGGGAAAAATGGGCCTCCCGGAAGGCCTCTGGAGCCCAGGGGGGGAAGTTTTCACCCTCCCAGAAGCTCAAGGAAAGCCTCTGGAGCCTGGGGAAGGTGAAAACGCCCCCCCTGCCATGGTGCAGGAGGCCTACTAGGCCACTCCCACCATGGCCACGCCCACTCTGCAACTAGGCAGAGAGCCCGTTGCTGAAATTTTTAAAGCCCACCCCTCTTCGGAGCCCATCTCAAAAAAAAAAAAATAGTAACATATCATGTTTGTACATCTTGGCTTAAAGTTCAGAGTTGCTTCCTGCATTAGGGAATCAGAGGAAAATCTCCCCAATGAGATTGCAGCCCAGAAAAAAAAAAGAGTTTTTGAAAATCAAAGTGGAAAAGCCAGACACATATTTTTAAGGGTATATTTCTCAGTTAGGCAGAGACCAAATAATGATATAAGCTCAAGGAACAACTTTCAAAGGAGCAAGCCGAAAGCAAGTACAGGTTTCAAAGCAATTCCTTGAATCGTTTGTCCTTCATCCGAGGGTGAGACTTAAAAGGCAGAGCAGAACATATTAAAATAATAAAACAATAGGCAGGGCAGAGCAGAGCTCTTCGGCTTCACGTTTGACCTTCGACCACAGAAATGCAGAAGGGAGCATTCGCTGATGGCTTTCAAGCTGTTAAAGTAGAAAATTGGTTGGAAAGTCAAGGCTGCCCGCTTCCTATCTTGTACAAATAGTCTTACAGGAAATTGTTAGGCAAAGAAGTTGACTCTACTTACTGCATCTGACTGTGCAAATAATGTTTCTAACAGAGAGAAAATCTGCAGTCTCTTTGCCATGTGCTTGGTGGCCACTATTGCTGCTGCTGCTGTGAAGATGGTTTTTGTATGGTGGCTACTGTGGGAGCCGGTTAGGAGGTGGAGGTGGATTAGGCTGTTGCTGAGATGGCAGGGAAGTGAAAGGTTGGGTTGAAAGGTTGGGTTGAATGTTTTGGCTTTGGGTAAAAGTTAGGAGGAAAAAGCTAATGGAATGGTTTCCTGGCATGAATGAACTGAGATTGCATTGGGAAGACTAGCATCTTGGATGGATATTGGAGATGTGGAAGAAAGAGACCAAGAAGGAAGAGGTTGGGAAACTGATTTATTATGCTACACCAGAGTTTGGCTGTGAAGGTTGGACCATAAGAAAGGCTGAGTGCCGAAGAATTGAGGTCTTTGAACAATGGTGCTGGAGAAGACTCCTGCGAGTCCCTTGGACTGCAAATTGATCAAACCAGTCAGTCCTAGAGGAGATCAATCCTGACTGCTCTTTAGAAGGCCAGATCCTGAAGATGAAACTCAAGTACTTTGGCCACCTAATGAGAAGGAAGGACTCACTGGAGAAGAGCCTAATGCTGGGAACAATTAAGGGCAAAAGAAGAAGGGATGACAGAGAATGAGGTGGCTGGATGGAGTCACAGAAGCAGTCCATGTGAGCTTAAATGGACTCCAGAGAATGGTAGAGGACAGGAAGGCCTAGAAGAACGTTGTCCATGGGGTCGCGATTGGTTGGACATGACTTTGCGACTAACAACTGTTATATACTCAGAGCGTCCACCAGCAGGTGGCGCTCAAATGCTCTACCAACAGCTTCCCCCTGATTGGCCAAACCACACGAATTCAAAGGCGGCACGAGCTCCGAGTTCCCATTGGTTGCCGGTCTGACAGCTGTGGGTATAAATAGCTGTCAGCCCGGCTTGTTCTCTGTTCCGTTACTGATGCTCTAATAAAACAGTTAACCGTTGTATTGGTCGTTGAGTCATTACCTTCAGACTTAATACTGGCGACGAGGACGGGCGGATCCGACCCAACGAAATCAAATACGATGACGACTTCGTCGATGTTTGCCCCATTCCGTGTGGAGGCAGAAACCTGGGAGGCATTCGTCGAAAGATTTGAATGCTTCCTCCTCGCTCACGATTTAACAAGTCTAACGCTAGAGAGAAAGAGAGGCATTTTCTTAAATTATTGTGGACTGGAGATGTTCGCAACTGCAAGAGCTCTCTCAGCTCCCACCCCCGTACATACAGTGCCTTGGGATACTTTAATGTCCAAACTAAAGACCCATTACGAACCGGCACCTTCACGTTTTGCTAGGCGACAAAATTTTCGCCACTGTATTCAATTAGAGGGGCAGTCTATAAGTCACTACGTGGCTGCGCTCCGTGCGGCTGCAATACCCTGTGAATTTGCTGACTTAGACGAAGCTCTGCTGGAGCAATTCATTTACGGGCTAAAAGACGTAAACCTGCACCGCAGAATCCTCTCCCGGTCAGATCTTACACTAAAAATCGCCGTAGATGAAGCTCGCACTTCAGAAATGGCCGAACAGTCAACTCCTGATTGTCGTCGGTTACCGCAACCCCTACCAACGGGTCTACCGGTTCCAATGCCTCAAGTCAACCGTCAGCAAGTAGCCCCTTCCATACAGTCGGAAATCGACTTCGCAATTGACCGTTTGCAGTCACTAAATTACAAGGACAGCTGTTCCTGTATGAGCTGCGGTGGCAAACACGCACGATCAACCTGCCGTTTCAGGGCAGCTGTCTGCCGAAAATGTGGGAAGAAAGGACACTTAGCGTCCGTATGCCGCTCTGCCATTCCTGAGAACCGGCCGCCACCTCAAGGCTCTGCCTACCGCTCTCCTGCACCAGCTCTGCCAAATCGCCGCCTTAATTCCCTATCTTTGGGAGACATCCAAGAGTACAATCCTGAATGGGTTGTCGACTCCTCATCTGCATCTACCGGAGGTCGCGGTAAGATGCACCTCACCATCCTTCTTGAAGGACGCCCTTGCTCAATGGAGCTGGACACTGGCTCAGCCCGCTCCATCATCTCATGGCAAATGCTGTCTTCAATCCTGCCCCATTACCAAATTCAGCATCTCAGCCCTGCGAACTGCCGCCTGAAGGACTATCAGGGAAATTCCATTAAGCTCCTAGGCTGTGCCAAGCTACATGTCATTTACGGCTCTTTCACAGGCCGTCTACCCCTGTTAGTGGTTCAAGACTCCCTTGCCTCTTTATTGGGACTCGATTGGTTCCGGGCTCTGGGATTGTCAATAGCCGGCATCCACTCTACCCACTATTCCTCCTTACCTGCTAACAGTTTCACCTCGCTAATCTCTGAATTCCAAGATGTATTCTCACCTTCCCTAGGTTGCTACAAGGGTTCCCCTATTTCTTTAAACCTCGACCCTTCGGTAGCCCCCATTCGTCTAAAAGCCAGGCGTCTGCCATTCGCCTTAAAGGCGAAAGTGGACGCAGAAATCGACAAACTCCTGGCACAAGGAGTTCTTCAACCTGTCGATTTTTCCCCTTGGGAAACACCAATTGTTGTCCCGCTAAAATCCGACGGATCTATAAGGATCTGCGCGGATTTTAAAACAACAATAAATAAAGCGCTCCAAGCCCACCCCCACCCAGTGCCTGTAGTCCAGCATGTATTACACACCTTGGGACGCGGCAAAATATTTGCAAAACTAGATCTGGCCCAGGCATATCAACAGCTGCCTGTTGATGAAGCCACTGCGCTTGCGCAGACGATAGTGACGCACCGCGGGGCTTTCAAATGCCGCTGGCTGCAATTCGGCGTCAGCGTGGCCCCAGGAATATTCCAAGGGCTTATGGAGTGTTTGCTCCACGGTATTCCTGGGGTCACTCCCTATTTTGATGACGTACTCATTGCAGCCCAAGACGCCCCAACGCTCATAAACACCCTACGTACAGTCCTTCTAAAATTCCAGGCTGCGGGTCTCCACCTCAAGGCATCTAAATGCAAGTTAGGAGTCCCTGCTGTCGAATTTCTAGGATTTCTCATCAATAAAGATGGAATCCACCCATCCCCTACAAAAGTGGAGGCTATCCTTTCTGCACCTACCCCCACTAATAAGGTTGAGCTGCAGGCCTTCCTAGGCCTCCTCAATTTCTATTCGTCCTTCATCCCCCACAAAGCCTCTTTAGCAGAGCCCCTACACCGCCTATTGGACTCTTCAGCGCCATGGCTTTGGACAAGCCGCGAAGCGCAGGCGCTCGCGGCTGTCAAAAAGGCTCTGACAGCTCCCCCTGTTTTGGCTCAATACAACGAAAAATGGCCACTTCTCCTCGCGTGTGACGCCTCTCCTTTTGGAGTGGGCGCAGTGCTGAGCCACATCTACCCCAATGGCTCCGAGGCCCCCATAGCCTTCTACTCCCGCACCTTGTCCAAGCCTGAGCGTAATTATAGCCAGCTGGACAAGGAGGCGCTGGCCGCCGTTGCAGGAGTAAAACGCTTCCATCATTACCTGTATGGGCGGCCATTCACCCTCCTAACTGACCATAAACCACTCCTAGGTATCCTAGCTGGCGACCGCCCCACCCCGGAAATTATATCTCCCCGCATGTCCCGTTGGGCAGAATTCCTGTCAGTGTACAACTATACGCTGATCCATAAGCCAGGCATTAACATGGGAAATGCAGATGCATTGAGCCGCTGCCCTTTACCTATCCCTGTATCTGACCCAGCTCCAACCGAATCAATCTGTTTCCTGGACGAATTGCGCCTTCCACTATCCGCCTCAGACATAGCCATACACTCCAACGCAGACCCTATACTATCAAAAATCATTTCTTTCGTCCGCAGCGGTTGGCCAAACTCCTCTATAGACCAACAACTACTCCCTTTCTATCGCCGCCGCACGGAACTTTCCTTCCTCCAAGGCTGTCTCCTATGGGGCCATAGAATAGTCATTCCAACTAAATTGCGCCATGCACTGCTCACCCGCCTCCATGAGGGCCACCCAGGCATTGTCCGTATGAAATGTCTGGGTCGCAGTTACGTCTGGTGGCCCTCCATGGATGCGGACATTGCTGCATGGGTGCAGAAATGCTCCCCATGCCAACAGGTACGCCCAGCGCCACCTTCAGCCCCGGCCCGAGAATGGGAACAACCTAGATCCCCTTGGAGTCGACTCCACGTGGACTTTTTAGGCCCGATAGATGGAACCTCATTTTTTCTAGTAATTGACGCTTGGTCAAAATGGGTGGAACTTTTTCCCATGCAGTCAACCACCTCTTCAGCCACCATTCGCATTTTAGACAACCTTTTCACAACCCACGGCTTGCCTGACATGATAGTGTCAGATAACGGGCCCCAGTTTACTTCCCAGGAATTTCAAACCTACTTACAATGCCTGGGCATCCGCCACGCCCCCGTAGCCCCCTTCCACCCGGCGGGGAATGGTATGGCGGAGTGCGCGGTGCGCTCTGCTAAAGAGTCACTTGCACGCATGGCTTCTTTACCTTTACAGCTAAGAGTGGCTACTTTCCTACGATGCCAACACACCACCCCCTGCCCAATAACGGGCAAAGCCCCCTCTGAACTACTAATGGGAAGAAAACTTGGTACTACTCTGGACCGATTACATCCTTTCTATGCTACCCCATCCTATCCATCCTCTCCTCCCCCTAGGGTTTTTGATATGGGGGAAAGAGTGTTTGCTAAAAACTTCACCGGGGATCCAAAGTGGGTGCCTGGGGTCATTTCGGAGCTAACGGGGCCCTGTTCCTACAGGGTCCTCCTTGGAGACGGAAGAGTATGGAGGAGGCATGTAGATCAACTGAGGCGACGCGTAGTTGATGCTACCACCGACAGTTTTCATGTTCCAGTTCGAATTTCGCCAAGCCCTAACAACGCCGCAAATCGGCACGACCCTGAACAAACAACTAGCTCCGGCGACCATACCACCGATCCACTCCTGCCAAACTCCCTACCTGGTCAGTTGAGCGGGAATCCACGTTTCGGGCCTTCCTGGACACTTCCACGAAGCGATCCTCCTGCAACGACGGACACTCCTCAATTAAGGAGATCGCAGCGCGTGCGCAGACGGCCCACACGATTACAAGACTACGCTTGCGCGGACAAGGGGAAAGGAGTGTTATATACTCAGAGCATCCACCAGCAGGTGGCGCTCAAGTGCTCTACCAACAGCTTCCCCCTGATTGGCCAAACCACACGAATTCAAAGGCGGCACGAGCTCCGAGTTCCCATTGGTTGCCGGTCTGACAGCTGTGGGTATAAATAGCTGTCAGCCCGGCTTGTTCTCTGTTCCGTTACTGATGCTCTAATAAAACAGTTAACCGTTGTATTGGTCGTTGAGTCATTACCTTCAGACTTAATAACAACAACAAGACAGAGTTTAATTGGAGCCTTATGAAACCTAGTTTCCTACAGAGTTAGTTGGTCCAGGTGACAGAGCAACCACAGAAAAATAAGCAACCAGAAGAAATGTTTGGTTGATCAGACTGCAGTGAAACTGCTGGAAGTCCCCCAGATGTGGCAATTACTATTATCACTTGGGCCAAGACAGAAGGTCAGAAGGGAGGGCTCTAGATTGTCCTTCAAGGTAGTCCAGACATGGAGCCAAAATCATAACTACTACTTTTATTGCAATGTTACAGTAAATGAATTGCAAGATTGAAAGCCATTCTCCCCTCCCTTGCTTTTACTTTCCAGAGAATTAGAGAGGGTTTCTTTTGAGATGCTTTCTTCACCTCCATTCTTCCTATGGGCTGAGATCTCTCTTGTCTGAACATTGCCTAGGTTGCAACTCTTCTTCATCCTGTTCCTACTGGTTATTCTCACAGTCCATTACATTAAAGTAATGGCTCCTTGTATGAAATTGCACGAAGTCCCAGTCATCCCCATGGGCCAGGTGGATGGATTCCTCTGGGGATTCCATTTATAGACTGGCTCCACAAGGGTGTTGTGATACCAGTGAGGCAGAGGACAGGGAAGTGGCTGTTTTGTATGGGAGATGGCTTGAGTTCTACTCTCACTTGTAACAAGGGGTGGCGGGGAGGGGGGAATCTAATAGGATGCACCATTAGGATGGTGTGCCCTGACAGAAAGGCCCTCCCCTTCTAGAGTTGTGGATGTACGTGTGAAGGTAGTGGAAAAGTTAATATGCTGGATTGATGGATTGAACGGTTAGGTATCTGAGTGGTATTCTGTGGATGTTAAGATTACACAGGATTGTACAAGGAGAACATTCAGGAAATTTTGATATGAAGGAAGGGGAGAAGACAGGTATAGTTCACTTGTGGTGGGTCGAAAGAGTTCCTAGTTTCAGGAATCACCAAGCTGACTATTCCAAAAGAAGGGAGATCAAGCATTTCTTGTTGGTCCCTACTTCCTGCGTAGTGTCCTCATTCTTGGATCCTGGAGAATGACTGCAGACCTTGGCTCCAAGTTCTTGATAGCAAATGTCAGTCAGTGTGCAATAAGGACTTGGTTCTTGGAAATCAGTGAGGCATCTGGGGTTGATAATAGAGATTCTATATAGGGTCCAGTGTGGCCAAGTGCCTGTGTTTGTTCCTCTGCTAACCAGTCACTCAATTTCATTGGGTTTTGAATTGTTGAGTTTCATTTATTTATTTTATTTATATCCTGCCAAATTACTCTAGGTGGCGAACATATCTAATACTCCAGAAAGTCACAAAAAACAAGATGGAACAAACCCCCCCCCCCAACTTGCAAGAGACGATGCCTTCCCTTCTCTGAATTAATCTAGCAAAGGTGGGGGAGGGGTATTTTTGACCATTTAAGAACACATGGCTTCCTTAACCATCCCTTCATTGTCTCTCAATTGGGCATGAAGTCTGCAGCAGGAAATCAGTGCTGATAATCGCTAAACTCAGAGAAAGGTGAAGGAGGGTAGACGTGCCCATCAGAAATGTTGTTCAAAAACACATTTTTGGAATGTTAAATGTGCATGAGAGAGATGATTTGGGGATGGGATGGGAGGGATTAAACAAGGGCTGGTTTTGATTTATACTCAATCTGCCCAAAATTTTTCAATCTACACTGTGTACCATTTCTATGTGGGTTTTTTTGCTCCTGAATTTCTGATTGCTTAATGTACCACATTGCCTCCGTGCTTTCTCTAAATAAGCAACATTGATGAAGTAATGAAGAGTTCATAAAATAAAAATAATCTAATTTTTTTTAAAAAACCTGATGAATAGAAGCCACTCATCGAATTTGTCATTTTTCAAAAATCATCCCTCTTGAACAATTTTACTCAGGCAGCAATAACTAATCTACAGTTTTTCTAAGAATTGTTGCTTTTCAGCAATAAATATTATAGCTGTGTCAGAGACTTTTATTATATAGCATTCATCATTTTTATATCTGGCTTCCAAGCCAACCTACTGCGTAAAGTAAGCATTATTCTACATAATTTACTTATAGATCATGCTTATCAAACATTCATAGCTTTTGTAAGCTTTTTTTTTATTGAAAAAGATGCAATTGTGCATTTTTGTAAGGCTGTCTTGTTCTATCACTAACAGAGCCTTATCATGTGAAATCTTTTCACTTGCAATGCTTATGGCTTTGTTTTGAGGTACAGCATGATAAGGAGGAAAAGTTTATACTTCAGTCTAAAAATGCATATTTTTCATGTTGAAAAAGAAAATGGGGAAAGAATGGGATAATTCTGCTGTAAGCAAAGGTAACAGAGGAGGCTTCTTCTGCTAGCTTTATCAGTGTGACTGATACATTTATCAAATAGTCAGAGATTGATCGTTCTATTTTATAATGGGATGAGCTAATTTCTTGCAGCTTGCTTTAGCAGTGGCTGTCCCAAAGGCAGGGGTGGGAGGCTGGGAATTTGCAGGGGTTTGGGAGAACTTCTAGCTAAGATGCTGTGCAGTTGGGAGAACACCCAAATCCCACTCCTGGCTGGCCCTGCCCACTCCAACCCGCCCCTCCCAGGAGTCCCCACGCGGCCCGTTTTGGATGCAGGTAAGTGCAGGGTGTGCATGGAAGCTCAGAGAGGGCGAAAAATGGCCCTACCGCAAGTTCGGAAAGGCCAGAAATGGGAGGTTTGAGAGGGTCTCCGGAGCCTGGGGAGGCCATCTTCACCCTCCCAGAGGCTTGGGGAGCCCGGGGAGGGCAAAAACACCCCCCCATGGTATAGGAGGTGACTAGGCCACGCCCACCCGCAAACTGTGCAGAGAACCCCTTGCTAAAATTTGTGAAGCCTACCTCTGCCCAAAGGGGCTTTTCCAAAAGGCAACTGGATTGTCATGGGCTTTTTGTTTGAAAATGTTTCTCTTCTCCTCCAGGAAGCTTCTTCGATTCTAACAGACGAAATGATTTAGCTTCTTGGAGGAGAAGTGAAACGTTTTCAAAATTAAAAAAAATCCAAATCCAGTTGCCTTCCTGGATGACTGAAAATCTCCATAGATATTTAGCAGTGGATGGCGAATGGAATTATAAAAGTGAAGAGGAACTGAGCCACCTGATGATGATGTTCACCCATTGTGTTCGAAGGGGACCTTGACATCTAACAGCCTGTGATCTGTCCACGATGTGTCTGCAGGTGGCTACTAAGGCCTATACAGGCATGAAATGTTCTGACAAACATTAGGCAAACATGTGGGCACCGTGGTTGCAGTGTTTGCAACTCCGGCTTTACTCGCTTCTCTTGTGCTGTGGTTGTTCTTCTGTCCTCAGATGTCTGGCAGCCTTGGTGGATCAGCGTGCGCCATGTCGATCGATCTTGGCCAGGGTTTCCCAGGAGGTGGTGTCAATTTCCTGGTACTTGAAGGACGCTTTTAACGTGTCTTTGTATCGCATCCTTTGTCCCTTGTGCGGAACTGAGCAACCATCTGTACTGTGAATATCAAACCTGTATCAGGATATTACCCTAGATGTGTCTGGGGCTGAAAAGCAATTTGCAATATTCTTCCCCCAGTTAGCAAAATTATTCCTTTGGAATTTAGAGAAGGCATCCCCCACCACCAAAATAATAATTGAGTTATCCAATAGTGTTTAATTGTAGTTCAATGACCAGCAGGGTGTAAACACCAAAGCAACAACTGAGGGTACCCAAAGTAGTGCATCATTCATGCAAAACCTAAAATTTAATACAAAAAAGAGAGGAAAAAAAAAGAAGACTGGTTGAATTTGAATTGAAGGATTATATGGATGGCTGTCTGTTCATGGCTGAAAGTCTAAGAGAAAGAGGTGGCAGTCAAATTAATTTCTTTGAGTAATCTTTGGTTGGGTCTATTAAACATTTGCTCCAAGCTCCCAATTTCAGCGTCCATCAGCTTCTCAATTGCTAATTCAAGGCTAGGAACCGGAATTAAGATCGTGGAGGTCTCCAGTTCAAATTTTATCTCTGCTGCTATAGATTCATTCACTGGCCATATTTAAGGAAGTCACTATTTCACCTTCTGCAAGAGGAATAATCTCCTTGTCCTATCCTGCAAGGTCTTTATGTAGAGAGATAATTACGTTGCTGCTTCTGATTGTTATCCAGTAACCTTACAATATGCATCTAGAACTTCTGCTTGTAGCTCTCTTAACCAACGTTGCCTGTCTGCTCATTAATTAAATCTAATGCCACCTCACCTAATTACCACAGAAAGGGATTTTTGTTCTGTCATGCCTTAGCAGAGCTCATGGATTCATTCACACTATGAAGTAAAGCTGCTACTGAGGCTTTATAAAATGCAGCAGACTCATGTGGTTGCTTATTTAGGCTCCCCAGAGCAACCAGAGAATTA
Organism: Natrix helvetica; assembly: GCF_964273705.1. NCBI lineage: Eukaryota > Metazoa > Chordata > Lepidosauria > Squamata > Natricidae > Natrix > Natrix helvetica. The sequence goes on along the minus strand of NC_138552.1, from coordinate 101,739,325 downwards.
TTTACAAGTGAGGGGGCGGGGCCGAAGTCGCGATGACACAATGTGCGGTCTCAGTGCTCTGAGATCGCAATCGACACTTGCCACTGGGGGGTCCAAACGGATCTAAACTGTCCCCAAGAGACAGTGAACAGGAAGAATATGTCTTGCTGAACTCAGAGATATTGCAAAATCCCTGAAAGAAGCAAGAGAAATTTCTTCAAGCCGGTGACAAAAAATCCAGCCAAGGCTGATGAAGTCGGGGCGGCCCCAAAATGGAAGGAATGGAAAGTGAAAGTGTTTCCAGCTGGTGAGGAATCTTCATTGTTTTAAAAGAGAGACTGCCTATAAAAACTTAAAAATTGATTTAAATTGAAGACTAGAAGAATCAAGAGGCGAAATTAAACTTGTAACGGTTCTGGAGAGTGGCTATCCCATTTTTTTATATGCTATTTTCATGGAAGGAATCTTTATAAGCTTTTAAAAATGGACGGATTAAGTCTTCTTTTTCTACCTTTCTTTTTCTGTGACTCTTGGTGATTCATAGACCAAAGCTTTCCTCTTTCATCATTGTGAGTGTTATTATTTTTTAATTCATTTAAAGACTGGACCTCTTTTTCTAATTTGAAATATAAAACAGATATAAAAAAAGAAATATTTTAAAAGCGCTACGTGCCAGGAGGTTTTGTTGATTGGAGCTTTGTGTACTCAAGCGGAACTTTTCCCTTTCTTTGCGGTTTGTTTTGACGGCTCGTTGCAGAGCGATAGGGGTAAGCCAAAAGTCCCTTTGAAGCATGTTTTCAACCAGAGAAGAGGGGAAAAAATGGCTTTTGTGAATCCATGTTTTAACTTAAAAAAACCTTCCAAGCGAGAGCACTTTGTTTAAGATGGCAGAATGTCAAGAAAATAGAGAGATTGTAAGCTTGCAGACAATATTTTCAGAATTACTAAAATTAACAAATACATATGAGAGAATTGAACAAAAATTGGAATTTTTGGAACAGCTAACAGAAAAATGTGATCAAAAATTTGATGATGTTCATCAAATGCAAAATGAGGGGATTAAAATCCAAAGAATTGAAGTGGAAAATGAATATAAAATGATTAAACTTGCTGACATTTATGGTAATCGGTTTGTTTTTGAAAATGCAAAGAATGGAATACTGAAAGAGGAAATAAATGGAGAGGAAACCTATTCTAAAGGGCAAGACATAGAAGAAGAAGAAGAAAGTAAAGAATTTATGGACTATGAAACTTTATTAACGAAAATATGGATAACACTGCTGATAACTAAAGACAAGTGGAATAAAGAAGCAGAAAGAGGGCATCAGGATTATATGAGAGATCTTACAAGCAAGGAGTTGCTAGGACTAGTCCATACAAAGCTGATTAAGAAGAAGCTTAGAAGATTGATACCACAAATGGCAGAGGACATAAGATTGTTTTGTTATTGGAAAGATACAGGTTGATAGATGGAAGAGTATAATTTAAAACTACTAGCTAAACCTAGTGAAATTTAGTGATAATAAGTATTGTTAAATAAAAAATTGATAATGATAATACTGTATACAATGTGTAGTGTTATGATAGGCAATAATTGGATATGAATATTGAATGATGCCCGAGATTATATATAAAGGTCAATAATAATAACAATAAAAAAGGAGAACTAAATTAGACACAGTTAAGTTTTGATTATTAGGGGGGAAATGTTATGATATAGAATATAGACAAATAAAGAAAGGATAATAATAATAATCTATATATATGTAGGGGTATAATATAAGGAAATCGGATGTAAATTGTAAACGGCGATGTGGAAAGGAGGATTAGAAAACGTTGTTATTAAATATTATGGATGTTTAGCTAGAATAGGATATAAGGATTTAATGTTAATGGAGGATTTTATAAATAAGTAAATGAAATGCCAGTATGTGGTTATGTATTAAATTTTGCTATATTTTATGATGAAGGACGTTTAAACAATTATAGTCAAATAAAAATAGCGGTATGATGATGGTAATATGTATAAACATTTGAGTTAAGATACTAGAGTTAATATGAATTATACTTGATGACGGTAGAAGAGATGCACAAAAACTGTTTGTAACCAACTGATACACTTTCTACAGGATGTAAAGAAGGAGGATTTTTATGTTTGTTTTGAAAATTAAAAATAAATAAAAAAGTTTTTGGCAAAAAAAAAGAATTATTTACAAGTGTTAATCCTGGTGTGCTCCTTCCACAGTTTACCCCCTTTTTGGTCTTCTTGTTGATGTTGGTTATAATCAGAGCCCTGTAACATCTGTTGTACTGGAAGTGGTCTCGATTGATGTTACTATAATGTGTTCCTCTTAAAAGAAGAAATTATATGAGGCTGACTTGACCAGCTCAGTGCAATATGGACAACACTGAACTGAATTCCACTTGCCATGGTAGGTGTGCAGCTCATGCCCTCTATAAGTGCAGAAAAAAACAATCACCGAATTGTGACTGTGAGGCCGAAAAACAAACTATCCAATATTTAGTGCCAAAATAGAGCCTATGCTGGAGAATTTGCTGATTTCCTGGCCGTGACAAATGAAGGAAGAAATTATATCTGTAATCTAGACATGTGTTTATAACATTATAGATTTTAAATTTCCTATTTTGTATTTTTTATCTCTTGTGTCTTTATCGACACATGGTGAATATGCCATACGATAAATAATAATAATAACAACAACAATAATAACAACAAGACTAACAACTTGGTTGATACCTAGGACGCTGGCAGCAACTCATTTCAACCATTAGCATCAGTCAATGGTATTTGTGATGCATTTTTGAATGTTCAGTTGACTGAGTTTCATGTTTAATGAATAAAGCATAATGACAACAACAATAATAACAACAACAATAATATATCTATGGTTGAAAAAATAGAAGCTCTGCTGAATCCAAATATTGATTGGAAAATAAAAAAACAAAAAGAACAGTAGAAATGTGTGCATGAGCACCGGAGTCCCTGAGCTATTAGTACTCCATTTCTACAGATGCTGGCTCAATTTCTGTGGTTTAATAAAGTTTAGGTGCAGTAGAAAACAATCTGTTACAATACTTCCTCTCTGCTCTTCTCTTTTCTTAGTCTCTAAATAGTAGGGGACGACCAGGGTGAGCCCGAGGGAGGAGTCAAAGGTATTATCAGTCATGAATCTTTTCGTGACCACAAGAGATATACGTACGTCCATCCTTCCTTCCTTGAATTCCATTGACTCTTATCTACTGCCAATTTGCTTTGAAGATTAGTAGTTCAGATTCTTGTAGATAGCTTAACTTTACAATAAATCCTTATACACATTTGAACTGCCTGGATTTCCCTGATGCTTGACACAAATCTCATGTTTGTTCCTCTTCTGATACTTTGCCTATTGGTCCTTGTATTCTCTGTGGATCTGGATGCTTTTTGGGGAGGACTTTGCTTATCTGTAAACAGTGAAGTGATTTCCCCAGGACCATTTTTAATGATTTCATAGGAAGCGTGCCAAAGATAGGGATTGTATGTGATTGTTTGCCCTTTGACATTTGCTCCTGGCAACATGGACATATATTATTCTAAATTGAATCCAAAGAATGGATGATTTCTAAAATCAATATGATGATGTTAAAAAAAATCACTTTTTTTGGTCTGAGGTTTTTCTCTGTTTTTTTGTATCTCCCCACTTTTAAATTTCCACATTAAAGTAAAAATCCATATACTGTACCTTGTATTAAATTAAATATGTACTTTCCTGGCAGGTTCAGATCAAAATTATTCTGGTAGGATAAGAAGCAGTGAAATTCTAAAGGACAAAAGTTAACACTGTGTTGGAGGAAATTAAAGTGGCCAGTTCAGGACCTTATCAGTAGGTCCACAATGACAGCAAAAGAAATCATGTATTGCACTCCTCACTCTAAAAAAAATCCTTCTCTGACTAGTGAAATTTATTTCGACAATCTGTATAGAAGTACTGGGTCTGGCCTACATTTGCAGCAGTATCTGGTGTCTCAATGTTCTTCACCCTCCGGAGCCTTCACCCTCCAGAGGGCCTTCGGGAGGTGATGTGGGGGAAACTGTTTTCACCCTCTTCAGGTTCCTAGAAAGCCTCTGGAGCCTGGGGAGAACGAAAAATGGGTCCATCACGCACCAAAAGTGGGGGGTGGGGTGTCACACACACATAGCATTATGGGTCACTGCACATGACCCCCCTGGGCTCCCCCCCGCTTTTAGCACGTGACCCGTAAAAGATGAGCCATCACTGTACTAGGGTATTCATGGAGGGGATGAAGAAAGTGGAAATGTTGGGTGCAACCAGATTGATAAAAAAGCCTCTATATATGACCATCACTTATGACCGTCACAGCATCCCCAAAATGATTGACATTTTGGCCGCTTGACAACTGACTCATATTTATGATGCTTGTAGTGTCCCAGGAATCACGTGACCATCTTTTGCGACCTTCTAATAAGCAAAGTCAATGGGGAAACCAGATTCACTTAACAGTCATGTTACTAATTTAACAACTCCAGTGATTCACTTAGCAAATGTGGCAAGAAAAGTAAAATGGATCAAAACTCACTTAACAAAGGTTTCACTTAGCAACATAAATTTTGGGTTCAATTGTGGTCGTATGTTGAGGACTAACTGTACTTCATTTATGTTACAATGCATTGTTCGTTTAGATAATGAATGAATGAATGTTCCCATATTAAGGCTATCAGATTTGGGATACAAAAATCCAGGTGGCCATTAGAGGGCAGCAAAGAATTAGTGTTTGCTGCTTCTCTTTATCCATCCTGCAGCAATGAAGAAAATACCAACTTGGCTTTCAGCTTTCCTCACAATCAGGGAAGTCCAGCTCAAACTGTTTGAATTCAGAAGATCCTTATTTAGAATTATCTTATTTAGAAGACTCTTATTTCTTCTGAATGCTAGTGAAGATGAAGTGGGGAGAACAAAGAGAGATATTTGATACTTGTCTTCTGCCATTTTGCCCCACATCCATTCTTAAAAGGAGAGAGAAGAAGCTATAATCTTATAGCCTTGTGTGTTGGGCATTTGTAGACAAATACCTCTGATAGCATAAGTCTAGAACTCATGAAAAAAGAAAACTCATATGCATTTGTGAAGAGGACTTTTATTCCATTTTCTTTCACACAAGCTTATGCCATATACACACAGCAAGAGAGAGAAAGAAAAAAAGAGGGGGGGGGGAGAGAGAAGCTTCTTCTCTGGTAATATTGAACTGCAAACTAGGGCATACAAAACGTTTGCTAGACCAATTCTTGAATACAGCTCATCTGTCTGGAACCTGCACTGCATATTAGACATAAATACAATCAAACCCAGAGTCCAGAGATATTTCAGGAGAAGAGTCCTCCATTCCTCTGCTCACAACAGAATGCCTTATGCCACTAGACTTGAAATATTGGGCTTAGACAACTTAGAAGTTCACCGCCTTCGATCTGACCTAAGTGTAGCACATAAAATTATCTGCTACAGGAGATCACTTCCGGTCCCCGAAGGTGACAGACGTTGCCGTCTGCTACTCGTCTCCCCGGTGGGCTCCTTTTAGGAGCACAGGCGGACTTGGAGGGACCACCTGCGATAGGGCGGCTTGCTGGAACCCCCAGAATCGGTGGCAGCCGCGGGTGTGTGTGTTTACAGCTTCGTCTCAGGAGCCGGGGAGCGTGGGGGTGCATAGCACAGCTGTGTGCCTTCGCCGAATGGATTCCGGAAGGAAATAATCAATTAGAAGTTGCAGCAGAAGTGCTGGAGGTGAGAAGTTTGCTCCAATCTCTTTTAACACCATTTAATTGATGAGCAGCAGCTTTTTGTAAGTTGTGGATTCAATCTATTTGAAGTTGCAAGATTGGAGGGTTTTTTTTTTCACCCCCCTCGGGTAAAGCGGCATTTGGACTATCTCTCAATCTCGGAATGGAGAGAGAGAGCGAAACATTGAATTACTCACTTGTAAAAACTATGTGAGAAAGATTTACATCACAATTGCAAGAGATGATTCCTGAGTTGTATTAAAAACTTTATGGAAACTTTGGATGCTTTGCTGCCTGGTTCCCTGTGAAAGGGGGAGCCAAGATGGCCCGCTTCCATCTTCTTCTTCGCTCTTATAAATGAAACTTGCCTTTTGAAAGTACCTTTGAAGAAATTTCTGGCTTTATACTATTACTACCCCCTGAAGGTCTCCTGGAGCCCCACCTGTTATGTAGTCTTTCTGGATTTGGATTATTTGATTTTCTTCTTTTGGCTTGGAACTGTGATTGAGAATTAACTTTCACTTTTGGGCTTGTCTGCCTCCATGGTCTCACCCAGCTGCGCATTCCACAGACACCATTTCTTTTGTATAAGACTTACACTCATCTCTGAACTTAACAAATGGGGCCCAGAAAACCACCTCCTGGCAAGGCAGCCTCAGCGCCCACTTCCTCTACATCCAGCCCAATGACTCAACAGACAGAAATTTCATCATTTTTACAACAAGAAGTTATGTAGAGGAAAGGACTTATCAAAGGACATACAGAGTTCAAAGGACTTATCTGTTACCCAAATGTTCCAGGCTCTTATGAAGGGACAAAATGAATTGAAAAAAGAGGTGGCAGATTTTAAAGAACAGCTCAGAGATGTACAGCAGCAAACAACAGAAAATAAACAGAGAATTGGTGTGCTGGAGGAGGGTGAGGTTGGGCTGAGGGAGGAGGTGAAGGCAATTCAGAAGGGGAATAGAGAATTGGAAAATGTTATGGTAAAGATGGAACTTGAAAGAATGTTCCTTTTTCTCAGATTCCAGAACCTACCGGAGACAGAAGATGAAGATCTTAAGGATACTATGTGTACAATCTTAGCAGAATATATTAAGAGAGATAAAGAACAGTTGCGGTGGGATATGGACCTGGTTTACAGGATCAATTCAGAATATGCCATAACACATAATGTTCCAAGGGAAGTATACGTTAAATTTCTTAGGAAGACCACAAGGTATGAGGCTTTAGGGGCCCAAAGGGGGGGCACTAAAATATAAAGATAAAGAAATTGCCATTCTTAAACAAATTCCGAAAAAAATAAGAGATAAGAGGAGAAAGTATTCCTCCTTATCAAAGAAATTATATAACAAAGGAGTTTGGTTTAGATGGTTATTGCCAGAAGGAATGTTGATCTCCTGGGAGGGAAACAGAATTAGAATCAATACAGTTGTGGAGGCAGAGGCCTTCATGAAAAAACATACTGCCCTCCTAGAGGACGAAATCATAAGAGGTAGTGAAAAAGGTGACAATACACAAGATATGAGGGAGGGAGGGGCTGTGGCTCGGACAGGGGACAGGGAGCAATATTGAAAAGACACAGGTTACAAAAATAAATGTATTTGAAATATTATTGTAATTGTTGATACTGTATATTAGAAAGTGGCAAAAGAGATGATTGATCATATGGTTGATACAATGTATAACAAGATGCTGTTTCTGCTTATCTTTTATCTTTTGTTGTTTTTTTCTCTCTGTAAAAGTTGTGAGGTCTAGAATTCATGGTCTCTCACTCCTAGTTCAGCAACTTAACCACTACACTAGCCTGTCTTTTGATTCTTGTTTATTATCACACACATTCACATGCACATGTTGTAATCCAAACAATAAATCAAAATTAGATTAAATTTATTTATTTAATTCATTTATTTAGTTGGTCACTCATGTAGAAGATAACAGGAATAAGAATAAACATGAACAAGAACACAGGAAGTGGGTACAAATACGTGGGGACAGTAGGACATGGAAGTTAGGCACACTGGTGTGCTTATGCGTAATTGATAACATAGTGTGGATAAATCCTGTTCCAGTGACCAGAACTATCTGGGCACAATAAGGGGTGTAAAGTAGAGCTGTTCTGAGGATCTAGAAATTAGATTTTGTTTATGCAATTTAAAATTGCATTCTTTTCATCCACATCGTGATGATTGTAGTCCATTCCAGGATCTTTTCAAAAGCACTATTAATAAGCCAAGTATCCCCACCTATACATTTGATTTCTGTTTCTTAAGCAAAAAACTTTACATTTGGTAGAGCTAAATTCCATTCCATTTTCCCCTTAATTTCTCTAATCTATCAAGTTTGTTTTGATCCCCCCCACCTGTCTTCTGGAAATTAGTTATCCCGCCCAATGCAGGGACTTCTGTAGATTTAATATGCACTTCCTTCATTTCTTCACCATTTAAGAAAGTAGAATTATTGATGGGTACTCAGTGCCTTATTGCTTTATGATGAGGAACTATTCACACTCTTCTTGAATATGATTTTTGAACAACCTGGGTATTCACCTAATTGTGATATCAACTACCCAAGCATACTTAGCTTGCCAGTAATAACACTTTATGCTTTCCTCCTCCTCCTCCTCCTCCTCCTCCTCCTCCTCCTCCTCCTCCTCCTCCTCCTCCTCCTCCTCCTCCTCCTTTGCTTTATTGAAATTAAGATGTCTATAGCACTCTCACAATGCACTAAGGTAATTATCCAATCAAACAATGAGATTGGCTAAAATTCATCTGGTCTGCCAGTAATTGCCACATTGATTTCTTAGTATGTACAGATTATTCCATTTAGGATTGCCTTCAAAATCTTCCTAGGTGTTGATCTCAAACTGATTGGTCTATAGTTCCCTGGATTCTAATGTTTCCTATTTGGGAAGATAGGAACAACCCTCGCCCTCTTTTGATCGTCTGACACTTCACTAGTTCTCCAAATTTTCTCAAATATATTTAAAACTGGGTCAGACAGTTATTAAGTTTTTTTTCAGTAGCTTAGAAAATCCCACCAACCCACAGTACTCAGGCAAGCCAGAAATGACCAGGCTTAAATTATCCTGTTTTGGGCACATGATGTGAACACACAGTACTCCGGAAAAGTCTCTGATACTGAGAAAAGTGGAAGGAAAGGGAAGAAGAGGGTGACTGGCAGCCAGGTGGATAGACTTTGTTACAGGGATGATGACTGCACCATTGGAAAACCTGAAAGATTAAATTAAGAATAGATTGTCATGGAGAAAGTTTATCTGTGTCTTTTTTTCTTTTTCACCAGGAGTGAAAAAATGACTTGACGGCACATTATCAGTCAAGAAAATCCCGACTAGCCCGAACTTGTTTTCCTACTGTGCGTCCTGCAATGGAACTCTGCAGTACTCATAGCTCTTAAGCTGACTAGATTTTGATTGTCTGAAGGCCAAGGTCTTCATATGATACAGCTAGTGCTAATTGATTTCAAACACCAAGTAATCCCTGCTTACTTTGCTTGTTTGGAAAATTGATCTAAAGCAGGGATGTCAAACTCGATTTCACTGAGGGCAGCATCAAATTGTGTTTGACCTTGGATGGAGGAGGAGGGATGGTGGTAGTGGCCAGCTTGATGTCACTCATGTCAGGGGCACTTGTTGTGGCCAATTGCTAAGGCAGGACTTTCCTCAGACTCTCCGTTCTTCTCATTATAATCTTCCTTCTTCCTTCCTTCCTTCCTCCCTCCCTCCCTTCCCTCCCTCTTCATTCTCCTTTCTTCTTTTTTCCCCTCTTTTCTTCTTTTTCCTTCCTTGCTTACTTCCCATCTTCCCTTCTTTTTCTTTGTCCTTCCCCTTTCCCCTTCTCCTTTCCTGTCCTGTCCCTTCTTGGATGCTCAAATGTAAAAGGGGAACATTTTCTACTTTTGTTTGGTTTTTAGTTTGTTTTGATAGCCCTCTGCCAGTGAAAACAGAGCCCGGGGAGTCGCACAAGGCCCTCCCAACCTCCTTTTTTTACTGGCAGAGGCACCTTGGGCAGGTCCTTCCCTGTTTCCAGGGTGGCCCTGTGGGCCAGATTTAAGCACCCTGTGGGCTGGATCCGGCCCACGGGCCTTGATTTTGACACCCCTTGGTCTAACACACACACACACACACACACATCCTGTTGCTGCCTTCTGAGGTAAGCAACTTTATGCGGAGGAAAAGAATAAATAAATTATAGCCCTAAAATAAAAACAATATATTAAAAAAAATAAAACTAATTTACAAAACCCCCATTTAGCACATTTTCTCTGTACCTTTGCATTCTGACAAAAAAAACCAACCCCTTTTCTCCTCAATATTTGAACATTTCTTCAACTGTTACCTCTTGTTTTTAAACCTCTGTCTTTTTCAGGATCTCATCAATTCCATCTAACTACGGTATCCTTGATATTCTTCTTGATTCATGCACTCTTCCTTCCTATTTTGGGTTTGCACTTTGACCCTCATTCATTCTCTCTTCATGACGCAACCTACTGAATGATTTTCCCCCCCATACAAGCTGCTCACATTTGTATTCAGCTCACATTTATTCAGCCCAGTACATTTCTTGTTTTATGTAACACACTCCCAATATATTCTATTCTCACTGTACTCAATTTCCTTACGTTTCTCCTGACGTATCCAATTTTGAATTCCATAAAACAAAATAGGCAAATATGTACTCACATACACAGCCATTTCCCCTTCTTTTGACTTTTATTCCCACAATAATTATACACGTTACTATTTACCATTCTTTCAGCCCTTGTTCATCTTTAAATATATACCAATTTCCCCATATTTAATAAACGTTCTATCAAAATACATACATTCATCTACCTATTCTAATTTTTCGCTTTTATGTAACTTTAAATCCTTCACTTAATTTTCTTCATTCAGCTTTCTGACATACTAGTACATTTATCTCTTTCATTTATAATTAAACCTACGCTTTCACCTCAGAACATACATTCTAGAAATTTACTTTATCCCAGACCACTTTTCTTTACTTTTATTCTTCCTTCTCCTAGACCCCAATGCACCTGTTTCAATTTCTTTCATTTGATATATTAATTTACTCTACCATGTACTATTCTTACACCACAACTTGCACTCTTCCATAACTGGTGGGCTGATATGTAATGGTCTTTCTTACCATTCATGACAGCACCTTCTGTTTTAGCAAGATAAATGAAGTTACCGGCTTTAGTTGCATTTATGCCACATACAGCTTTCCCTGCTAATGGTAAGGAAAATACCAGTCAGTTTATATATTATTATATAATTCAATTTAGGTGCTCCTTGACCAGTGTGGGTTTCAAATTTTTTTAGAACCTCTTCTGTAGGTGTGGCCCGCTTTGTGGGAGTGGCTTGCCAGCCATGTGACCGAGTGGGAGTGGCTTGGCAGTCATGTGACTGGGTGGGCGTGGCCAACCTGTAAAATGTGAAACTCACTTAACAACGCTCTTGCTTAGCAACCAAAATGTTGGCTCAGAAACTCTGGCATTTGAAGCACGCAAGTCTTAAAGTTGTCAAGTTACAAGACCCTTGCACCCCTAACCCTTTAGGAAAAAAACCCCAGGGATGTTCAAACTTGACATCTTTAAGACTTGTGGACTTCAACTCCCAGAATTCCTCCTCTCGCTCTTCATCTTGATGATGTGCGGACGGGCGGGGGGAGGGAGCTGGAACTGGTTCTAAACGGCACTGTAGATTTGTGGAACCTCTTTTATAGAAGAGGTTAAAACTGGCAGGAACCCACCCCTGTCCTTGACTCTAAACTGACTCTGGGACACCCAAAAGTTAACCCACAATAAAATCAGAATTAAAAACAAGATGGGATCCAATCACTCTAAGCAAAAACATAGTCAAAAGGATCTCTGATCCTCCTAATCAAAGACCTGGGACAACAACCAGTCATTTGGTTTTCAGGGGCATCTAATTCCAGAAGGCAGATTCCATGATAGAGAAGGCACCCCTCCTGGGTCCCAATAGTCTGTTCAATCAAAGTGTAATTGAAGGAACTTGGTGCACCCTCTCCACCAAGGGACTCGGGGCGGCGTACAATTTACTACATAACAAATAAATAACAAGGAGGAGATATACAAAAAGCATTATACAACACATAATAAATAAATAATCAATTAATTAAAAACAGCAAAAAGCAATTAAAAAACAATTAAAACACCCAAAGTCAAACCTAATTTAAAATTTTATCCAGAGGGATTAGAATAACTATAATTCAGGCCAGGCCAGCTAGTTGGAACAGGTGGGTCTTGAGTTTCGTGCGGAAGGAGCGGAGATCGGTTGTTGTCCTAATGTCGGGGGGGAGGTCATTCCAGAGGGCTGGGCCCATCACAGAGAAGGCCCTGCCCCTCGGCGCCGCCCTCTGGCATTGCTTGGTGGATGGCACCCGGAGAAGTCCCTCCCTGTGAGAGCGAATTGGTCGCAGGGATGTATGGGGCAGGATACGATCCCGCAAATAGCTAGGTCCTGTGCCATGGAGCGCTTTAAAGATAGTAATCAAAACCTTGAAACGCACCCAAAAGACTACAGGGAGCCAGTGCAGCTCGCGCAGGAGAGGTGTCACATGGGAGTACCTCGTACTCCCCATCACTGCCCGCGCGGCCACGTTCTGGACCAACTGCAGTCCTCGGGTGCATCTCAAGGGAAGCCCCATGTAAAGAACATTGCAGTAATCCAGACGAGACATCACCAGCGCATGAGTGACTGTGCGAAGGGCATCCCGGTCCAATAGGGGGCGCAATTGGTGCACCAGGCGAACCTGGTGGAACGCCCCCCTTGCCACGGCTGCCACATGGTCATCCATAGACAGCCGGGCATCTAGGAGGACGCCCAAATTACACGCCCGTTCTGTCAGGGAAAAAAACGCCTGATATCTGAGATCAATGGACCGTGGCTGATTCCCTTCTGCATATCTTTTGAGATATTGAGAAAAATAAAAGTCTTTAAGTATTCTAATTAATAAACAAACTTTAATACGAAAATAATAAAAGTAAATGAAACAGAAAATAACTAATGGTTACATTTTGATAATGAAAGCTACGTTTGCCAAAGTTGGCTGCCGAACAAAGAAGAGAAGAATTTTGGAATGTGTAACGCGTGCGCAATAAATCACTTTCAGATAACATTTTGTTTTATGACCTGCGCAATAAAGCTTTCTTAGTTTAACTCTTGAGTGTCAATTCAGGCAGTTCAGGCCTAGCAAACTTTTTAACATCGTGACACCCCTTCTTTTGCTAGTCTGGGCTGACATCATCAAATCATCAATTAAGGCACATCTTCTTTCGCAGATACTCGTGTTGATTTGCGGCAAGTGGTTTGTTAAGCATGTCTGCAATCTGATCATGTGTAGAAACATATTGCAATTTAACAAAACCTTGCTTAACTAATTGCTTTGTGTTTTGATAACGAATGTCAATGTGTCTGGACCTAGAACCTGTAAAATGTGACTCAGAAATATAAACCACAGATACATTATCTTCCATCACGGTGATTGGTCGAATCGGACGTGTCCAGATATCTGTGATCAAAGCATCAAACCACGTTAGAGAATTACAAGCATCTGAAACACAAGCATATTCAGCTTCAGTAGATGAACATGAAACAAAACTCTGTTTTCTCACTTGCCAGTAAACAGGACAACCATTTAGGAACATCATGTAACCAGAAGTGCTTTTGCGTGACTTCTTGTCGCTCGCCCAGTCGGAATCAGCAAAACAAATCAACTTTGGTTGATCAGCGTGTGTTGGTTCTAGCAATAACTTCATGTGTTTAGTGTGTTTCAGGTATTTCAACAACTTCTTAATGCATGACCAATGAAATTGTGTTGCCTTACCTACGTGTCGTGATAAAAGATTAACACTAAGTGCGATGTCAGGTCTGGTCCAACTACTAATGTATAATAGTGAACCAATGACTGAACGATAGAGTGTTTGATCCTCGAACTCAGGACTTGGTTCATGTGTTAAGTTGTGAAAATCTGTTTGCATGGGTGTCTTTGTTGTGCTAGCATCTTTCATGTTGCAATGATGTAGAATGTGGTCAATTTTCTCCTCTTGTGAAAGACTAAACCCCTTCTGTGTCTTTTCAATTTGAACACCTAAATAAGTGCTAATGTGTCCTAAAGATTTTAGTGTGAAGTATCTCTGCAAACTTTTGGCAAAAATCTCACTCATTTTCTTATTTGGACCAATATAAACAATATCATCAACATAAACAAGAATTATCTCATATGCATTGTTAGATCTTTTTGTGAACACGCATTCATCAGTTTCGGACTTAATAAAGCCCATTGAATTTAGTTTGTCAGTAAGACATAAATACCACATTAAACCTGACTGTTTCAGACCATAAAGACTTTTGTTCAGGAACCAGGTATCCCCTTCTTGCTTTTGGAATCCTGGAGGGCTTCTCACGTAGATCTCTTCATCTAGGTCTGCATGTAGATAAGCTGTGTCCACATCAAATTGAAAAACTTCTAAACCAAGAATAGTTGCAGTGGTTAAAGCAATTTTTACACTTTCAGTTCTGACTGTTGGTGAGTAAGTATTTGTGTAGTCCTCAGGATAACGTTGAGCGAAACCCTGAGCTACAAGTCTGGCTTTGTATAAAGACTCACCATTTGGTTTCTTCTTGATTCTGTAGACCCATCGGGTGCCAATGACTTTCTTATTTGCTGGAGGTTTTGCAGGTGTGAATACATTAAGTTTCTTTAAACTGTCCATTTCATCCTGCATTGCATCATACCATTTGTCTTGTTCTGAATCAGGAAGCTGTTTGATTTGTGTGAATGTCTCAGGAGGAAGAGTAACGTTGCAAATCAAAGGTACTGGTGTTTTTGTCAGTTGCCATGAATAACGTTGTGGAGGGATTCCTTTTGTGGCCCTCTTGGAGCGTCTAGGAACATCAGTCCAGTCTTCTTCTTCTTCATCATCATCCTCGTCCTCACGTTCGTCGCTAGCATCAGCATCCGCGGCTTGCGAAGATGGAACATCAGGTTGTGAAGAGCTGGTAGAAGGAACATCTGCCTGCAAATTGTCATCAGGCTGCGTGGCATCTGGAACACCATCTCTAGGAAAATAAACTTCAGGATCATTGGAATGAATCCTGGACCAGTCAATATCTTCCTCAAAATTAGCAGATTGTGAAATGACAATCACATGTTTAGTATCAATGAATTTGTACCATTTTGAATTATCATCAATACCCATAAATCTCAGTCTCTTTGCTACTGTACCTCCCTTTCTTCTTTGACTTAAGGGAGTGTTCACCATAGCATATGAACCAAAAATGTGGAGGTTCTTGAGATCAGGCTTGTAGCCATACAGCATGTAGAAAGGAGTTTGATTGATTACACTGCTCCAAGTACGGTTGACAATGTAATTTGCATATTTGATTGCTTCACCCCAGTATGCGTTACTGAGATTGGCATCTTCTAGAAGACAACGCATCATGGTTTGTAGAACCCCTTGTCTTCTTTCTACGACTCCGTTATGAGCCGGTGTATATGGAGCAGATGTCTGATGAAGAATTCCATTTTTACGCATCCAGTCCTGGAAACGCTGAGACATGAATTCTGCACCATGGTCACTCTGGATTCTGGCGATGCGAACTTGGTATTGTGTAGAAACAAACGCTGCAAAGTCTTTAAAGATCTGAAAGGTCTCAGATTTCTCTCTCATAGGATATACAAATCCATATCTAGAATGATTATCTACAATTGTTAAAAAATACTTTCTGCCACCAAGTGTTGGTGGGAAAGGACCCACTATGTCAGTGTGTACCAAATCAAAAATGCGTGTTGACCGGCGTGTAGCGTGTTTGGGAATTGCAGCCGCCTTGGATTTAGCCTTTTTGCAAACCGCACAATCCAAAAACACCTTACACCCCTTTAGATCCAAACCTTTTGCGAACTCCGGCATCTTTCTAAGAACACGGAAACTGGCATGCCCCAATCTTCTGTGCCACTTATGAATACACCTGGAATGCAAAGGTTTACCAGTTAGTGAATTCTCAACATTAACAGTTTCATGAGGACCCTCAGGCTTGCTCTGAGCAATCTGTTTTTGTTTTCTCTGTTTGTTGGCTTTAGGAGCCTTTGGCACAGTAACGCTTTCTCTCTCTGGGACAACTCTCTCTGGGTCTGCGTTGTGCCTTTTTGGAGTTTGCATACTTGCCTGTGCTTGCCCTTTAGGCTTTGGCTTTAAGTAATAAACACCACCAATCAGCATGGTTTCAGCAACAATATCACCATCTTTAACTAAGTAACTTGCTTTTTCGAGGTGGTGAACCTGGAACTTTAACTCTCTAGACAAGTGACTTTGACTAAGCAAATTACTGGTTGCTGAAGGTATGTAATAAACATCAGGGATGTGTGTATCGAGCTCTTCAATGTAAACAGTTCCTTTTCCCATGACCTTGCAAGTGTGGTTGGTGAAGGAATACAGTTCTCGATACTCGGGCTCTGGTTCGCCCATCTCTGTGAAAAGTTCCCTTCTGTGGGTAACGTGCACAGCTGCTCCACTATCTAAAGTCCACAAAAGACGTCTGTCGAAGTTTGGATCAGGTTGTGGAACGTTGGTTATGGCCAGTGTCACAAGTGGAGCTTGTGAATCACGCCTTGGACCACGACGACCTTGTCTTCCGCCTCTACCTCTGCCTCTGGAATCTGTTCCTCTGGGCTGGTACGTGGTGGGAGCTGGAACTCGTTGGGGACAATCCCGGGTGTCATGTCCCACACGGTTGCAGGTGTAGCATTTTGGCATCCTTGGAGCGTAGCCTCTTCCTCGGAAGGGACGTCTGGCTGGAGCCTTTGACGCTGGAGGTCGTTGCAGATGTGGGGTAGCTAACCTGATAGCTTCGTCTTCCACTAAAAGTCTGCAAACGTGGTTAACTGTGCGTTGAGCAATAGGCACGTAGTTAATCTTTGCAACAGCATCTTTCCATTCATAATTCAATGAGTTAATGATGATGCTAATCATTTGGATATCATTGATTACATGGCCATTTTGTCTCAATTCACTTCTCATTCTTTTCAGTTTGGTCAAATGTCCACCAATTCGTTCACCAGGTTTCAACTTCGAACCATGGAACTCAGACATGAGCAAACATGAAGATTCAATTGAAACGGGCCTGTAGCAATCTTCCAAAATAGCCCATATTTCTTGGGCAGTTGCATCAGGTGGAAAGATACCTTGGATCTCAATTTCCATTGACATGAGTAAAGTCGTGATTGCTCTGTTTACGAGGTCTCTTATTGCAGGCGTCCACTGTGGAGGAGGATTAAAAATCATGGAATGTGTGCCTTCTCTTCGAAGTAAGAGCGCAATTTCACTGACCCAGGCTTTATAATTCTCTCCTGACTCCTTTAATTTGGACTCACCAGTCAAGGGGGTGACTGTGAATACCTGCTGAGGAACAATTTGTTGCTCTGGTTGCAAATCTGGTTGTTGAACCAGGGGATGCTGGGGTTGCATCATTGGCCTTTGCGTGGCAACATCAAATTGGCTTCCTCGAATTCGCCTTTGGCTTTGCCTTTTTCCATCTAGGGAGGATTCAACGCCGCCAGGGGGTGTTGAAGACTTAACCTTTGGGGGCAAAGTTTGGGCTTCTGTAAAACTCATAGACAGATCTCTAAAAATCTGGTCCAATTGCTTCATCTTTTACTGTAATAATTTTTCTCCGCCAGCAGATGGCAGTGCAGCTTCACTTTTTGGCTGCCTCTCCTTTCTATACGTATGCGGAAGTTCAGTTGACTCAAAGGGACCACGTGACCTCGGTGACGTGTACATGTCTCTTTGTTCTAATTGACCAATGAACTCTGTGGGGTGTGTCTTAGGCTGTTGTTTTGAAGACAAGATGGCGTCCTCAGACATTTTGGGAGTGGGGGAGCTTCTCCTACTTCGCCTTATCTCTTCAAAACACACTCTCGCCTCCCTAGCATATCTTTCGAAACGTTCTATTTGATCAAGATAGCTTTGCATTTCTTGCTCATCATCTGGGGGAATTTCATAAAATCTGCTTTCTGCGTGGGAGGATTTTTTTTGTGCCGGCAGTTGCCATTCATCAATCGTTTGATAATCTGCGAGGGTCTGGGAATGGAGTGGCTCTGGCAGAGTGGGAAGTTTTGGCTTGGCCCCCAAAAATTAATAATCTCCTGGAGATATTTTAGAAGAAGGAACCACTGACCTCGTTTCGTGGATGTCGCGTCCTGTAGCTCCTTCCCCCATATTTGGCTCGGCACTTTGTTGCTCCTGGAGTACGTTTGAAGGTTTTTGCTTCTCTGTGTCCGAGGAAGCCTCCTCGTCAGAGGAAGCTGATTCATCTGTGCTCGCCCCATCTTTCCTTTTCTTTTTTTTCTTTTTCTCCGACATTGCTAATTAGGCTTAGTCGGTTATCTTTAGATAGCACGAAGAGAAAATACAGCCATAAATTGTAACCATCTCAGCTACCAAGTTGTCAGGGAAAAAAACGCCTGATATCTGAGATCAATGGACCGTGGCTAATTCCCTTCTGCATATCTTTTGAGATATTGAGAAAAATAAAAGTCTTTAAGTATTCTAATTAATAAACAAACTTTAATACGAAAATAATAAAAGTAAATGAAACAGAAAATAACTAATGGTTACATTTTGATAATGAAAGCTACGTTTGCCAAAGTTGGCTGCCGAACAAAGAAGAGAAGAATTTTGGAATGTGTAACGCGTGCGCAATAAATCACTTTCAGATAACATTTTGTTTTATGACCTGCGCAATAAAGCTTTCTTAGTTTAACTCTTGAGTGTCAATTCAGGCAGTTCAGGCCTAGCAAACTTTTTAACATTGTGACACGTTCCATGGGGGCCAGTTGGTTGCCCCCAATGGCCAGCGATGGGGTCAGCTGGTTGAACCGAGAGGCCGGTAGCCACAGCCACTCCATCTTGGAGGAGTTGAGTTTAAGTCTGTTGTCTCCCATCCAGACCCGTACGGCTTCCAGACACCGGGACATCACGTCAACGGCCTCGTTGGGGTGGTTCGGGGTGGAAATGTACAGCTGAGTATCATCAGCGTACAGATGGTATCCCACCCCAAAACCACGGATGATCTCACCCAGTGGTTTCATATATGTGTTGAACAGGAGAGGTGAGAGGACCGACCCCTGTGGCACCCCACAAGTGAGTGGCCTCAGGGTCGACCGCTGCTCCCCTGCCAACACACATTGCGTCCGGTCGGAGAGGTAGGAGCAGAACCACCGTAAAACGGTGCCCCTTACTCCCAGCCTCTCCAGCCGGCGCAATAGGATACCATGGTTGATGGTATTGAAAGCTGCTGAGAGGTCTAACAGAACCAGGATAGAGGAACAACCCCTATCCTTGGCTCTCCAGAGATCATCAACCAACGCGACCAAGGCCGTCTCCGTGCTGTGCCTGGGTCGGAAACCGGACTGGCGCAGGTCTAGATAGTCATTTTCCTCCAGGTGGCGTGGGAACTGCGTAGCCACCACACTCTCTACAACCTTCGCTAAAAAGGGAAGGTTGGAGACCGGACGATAATTAGCTAGCTCAGTTGGGTCCAGCGAAGGCTTCTTGAGTAAGGGCCTCACAACTGCCTCTTTCAAGGCGGCTGGTAGGAACCCCTCACTCAACGAAGCGTTCACCATTCCCAAGAGCCAGCCTCGTGTGACCTCCCAGGATGCCAGTACAAGCCACGAGGGACATGGTTCCAATAAACATGTGGTGGCTCGCAGTCGCCCACGCAACCTGTCCAAATCATCGGGGGCAACAGAGTCAAACTCCTCCCAGAATGGTCTCTCAAGACTGGCCTCGGATGTCTCCCCTGGAACACTGAGGGAGATCCATTCCCTCCGGATCTGAGCCATTTTATCCTGCAGATATTCCCCAAATTCCTCTGCCCTGCCCTGCAGAGGGGCTTCCCGCGGCCTCTGTGATAGAAGAGAGCGGGTCACCCGAAACAGGGCGGCAGGGCGGTTATCTGCGGATGCAATGAGAGTGGCACAATATCGGCGTTTGGCCACCCTCAATGCCACAAGGTATGTCATTAAGTAGGCTCTTACCTGTGTTCGGTCAGATTCGGAACGCGAAGATCTCCATCTGCTCTCTAGGCGTCTCTTATGGCGTTTCATCACCCTCAGCTCCTCGGTAAACCAAGGGGCCAGGGTGGTTCTTTGCTGTAGGAGACGCCGCAAAGGCGCAATCCGGTCTAGGGCCCCGGCGGCCGCACTATTCCATGCGGCCACCAGGTCCTCCGTCCGGGAGCGGGTCAGGTCGACAGGAAGTGGCCCAAGCTCCATCTGGAACCTTTCTGGTTCCATCAGGCGCCTGGGGCGGAACCATCTCGGACATTTTGGTTCCGCCTCCCTGCGGTGGGGGGTAGTACCAGGGAAGTCAAGCCGGAGAAGTGAGTGATCTGACCATGACAGGGGTGTGATGGCTAAATCCCCTATTCCCAAATCACTCGCCCACTGGCCAGAGACAAAAACAAGATCCAGAGTGTGACCTCCCTCGTGTGTGGGGCCCTGAATTACTTGAGTCAGGTCCATGGCTGTCATGGAAGCCATGAACTCCCGAACCGCCTCGGATGCTTCTCCCATAGACAATCCTTTCCATTTCCTCAGATATCATTGACTCAGGTTTTGGCACATTTTGGCCAGTGTGCTACAAGGGCAACCACAGTCCATGTTACCTCAAACATGCTCATGCATGCTATTCATCCCACCAATCTAGAGGTATATGCAGTGTACCGGAGTACTCAGGGCAAAGGAGCAAAAATAAAATGTACATTCTGCCTAATGAGAAGAGTTGGCAAGAGACTTATGCTTTGGGATGATGGCTCCCTGGTCTACAATACCAGGATCTCTCTGACTTTGAAGCTGTCACTTAAGATTGAATTGTTTTCATAAATCAGTTGGAAAGTAATTAATTTCATTAGCTTGTTTATTAGTTTCTTTTAACTCGCATCTGTTTGGAAGGAATTGTGGATTTTCAATCACTGAAAAACTAAAGAATTCATCTCCCATGCATTACTCTTTTTTTTAAACCTCAAGTGATGCAGATCAGGAAATTGCTGCAGCTACTGTAACTACATCATTTATAACTATCCTGATGTAAGCATCCCAGTCTTTGAGGAACTTCAAAGAACTGTTTTAATTCTGGATTTCAGTGAAGAGTCAGAGACCCAGGAGGTTCCATCTACTTTGGAGAAGCTTCTGATCTTAAAAGCTCTTATTCATGATTTGAAGCAGAATTTCCATAGATGTTGTAAAATATATAGTTTGCTAAACATTTTCCTCTCTAAGTAAGAGTGTCTCAGAACTATAAGCCACAATAACTCCTTTTCATGAGAACAGATTAAGTCAACTTGAATCAGCTGAATGGATTGACCCATTTTCAAGAACTCTTCCCCAGAAATAATTTACATCTTTCGGATATTTCCTCCAATGCCAGATCAGATCCATCTGTGATGTTGTATATGGAAAAATTATATATGTGGGATCTTTTTTTGTTAGAAGCTGAATATCACTCAAAATAGAGGCACCATACTATTTCAGGCTTTCATTTCCATTTACAGAGACTCAGTTCAGTTTCAATTCAGTTTCTCAAAACTATCAAGCAAGATAATATTGTATCACTGGCAAAACAAGCTCGGTCTTTGGAATAGAAAGATAAGACGAAAATGATTTTTCCAGCCTATCGCCACAGGTTGTGAAGCAATCTGTACTGTTTAATGACATATATTTTGCAGCGAGACACAAATAGATGAGACATTTGGGGTGGGGGGGGGATGATATCCAGCTGTTTGTTGCTTTCCTAAGATTCTGTCATGAAGACATGTCTTGATATGGAAACTGCTGAGCAATGTGCTTTATTAAAAATTAAAAGGAGAAGCAAAGTAACAGTCTTCACTCACAGTTACTTACAGGTAGTCCTAGACCCAGAGGTGGTATTCAGCCGGTTCTGACCAGTTCTGGAGAACCGGTGGTGGAAATTTTGAGTAG
The DNA here is from genome assembly GCF_964273705.1 of Natrix helvetica. Classification (NCBI taxonomy): domain Eukaryota; kingdom Metazoa; phylum Chordata; class Lepidosauria; order Squamata; family Natricidae; genus Natrix; species Natrix helvetica. The sequence goes on along the minus strand of NC_138552.1, from coordinate 101,717,524 downwards.
TTTGGAGAACCAGTAAATACCACTTCTTCTTTTTTTTTAAACAAAGTTTTATTGGTTTTTGGGTGTTTTGCAAAAGGAAAAGGTATGGGGAAGGTTACAAATTGTGGCAGCCGCAAACTGCGGTAGGTATACGCCCCCTCCAGACTCATGGTGTACATTTGCATAGCATTCAAATATTACATAATATAACATATAGTCAGTGTGGTAAATTCAAAAATAATTTCAATCAATTTGTATCCTGTGGATTTTCTTACTTATTTGTGTGATCTGAGCTTTCTTGATGTCGCCCCATCTCCCCCCGTTGGCAGTGCTCCGGCCCCTCCCGTGTCTTGTGTATCTACTGGGATGTCTTCTGGTTTTTCTAGGAGTAATTTATTTTTTTCCATAAAGGCCTGCGCCTCTATGGGTGTGTTAATTCTGACCCTTGTCTCCTCCCAGAATATTAACATACCTTCAGGCAGCAACCAACGAAACCACACCCCCTTCTGGTATAATTTATTCACCAATTGCGAATAATATTTTCTTTTCTCCCTCACTTTCTTGGGGATCTGTTTCAGTATGGTTATCTCCTTATCTTTGTATATCAGGGCTTGTCCCCTTTGTGTATTCAGAATTTCATCTCTTGTGCTTTTCCTAAGAAATTTAATGTGCACCTCCCTGGGGACATTGTGTGTTCTAGCATATGTGGAGTTCACTCTATAGACCAGGTCTATTTTCCCACCCCATCTGTTGTTTTTCTTTCTGGGTATACTCAGCCAAGATGGTTGTCATGATGTCCCTAATGTTTTCATCATCTGTCTCCATCACATTCTGAAATCTAAGATAAAAGGACATTCTCTCAAACTCTATTTTCATTTGTTGGGTGTCAAGCTCTTTGTTTCCCCTTTGCATGCCCTCCACCCCCCCCCCCTCATCTCAGCCGCCCCCTGCTCCAAGTGATCCAATCTCTGTGAGTTCTTATCAATTTTTTCCTGGTTTCCTCTAATTTCTTCTTTCATCTCCTTCAGCTGTTTCTTAATTTCCTCTTGTCCCTGTAGAATTTGTTGAAACATTTGGTGAAACTCCAAGTCCATAGTTTTAACTTGTTTAAAAGCTGTCAATGTTGATTGCGTGCTCGGACTTGAGGTTGCAGATGTCGGGGCAGAGGCAGCAAAGCCGGACTTTCCAGGAGGTGGTCTTTTAGATGTCATTGTTAGTAATAAAGAGTCCAGTCAGTATAGAGAAGAATCAGTCAGAGTGGTAGAGCAGCCAAGGGAGTTCGGGGGGGTAGAGAGACCAGGCAAAAGGGAACTCTCTATCACCCTGGCAGGGAACATATGTTTTTCACTCCAGAAAGTTCAAAAGCAAACAATCCACAAGAGGAGTATCCAAATAACACGGAGACAAAGACCGGAAGCCTGAAGTTAAAAGGTGGAGTCAAGTTCAGCTTTCATGAAGACAACGGAAGTGTGCCATCTTGGCCTGCCAACTTCGAGAACTGAGGCAACAAATAAAGTTTTCAGGATTCAAAGTTCCCAAAGATTACATTTTCTTGAAAGGGTTAAGTCTGAAGATCCATTTAGTTGGAGTGTGACCTCATTGGTTTGGCTCTCCCCCTCCTCCTTCCCTGGGGCTACGAGCACTTTTGTTTCTAGCCGCTTGTCCAAGGGGGGGGGAATCCCCCTCCCCTCCAGCCGCACTTCTCCAAGTTAAACAAAAGTTCTAATTAACACCACTGACAAGTTTTAGAATTGGTAATAGGTATGAAGGGAGTCTACGCCTCACCGCACCGCTGCTGCATCCTTCAAGTAGCTTTTTTTCTTCCGGACAGCCTCACAGCGAAGACGCTTCAGCGCGCCTCCCCTTCGTGCTCCTCGGTGCCTGGAGCGAAGCGGGAGCCCCCCGATGGCCACCGCCGATGCAGGGGTCCTCCCGCTGTGCCGCTCCTCTGGCAGAACGCCTCTCCGGGGCGTCCTGTGCCCCCCAAGGGGTGGGGAGCCCACCGGGGATGCGCGGGGCGAGCAGTCTCTGCCCGTCGCCGTCAGCCGCCGGAACCGGAAGTGACGGTAAATACCACTTCTGACTGGCCCCACCCCCCATCTATTCTCTGCCTCCCGAGTCCCAGCTGATTGGGAGGGAATGGAGATTTCACAGTATCCTTCCCCTGCCATGCCCACCAAGCCACGCCCACCAAGCCACACCAAGCCACGCCCCAGAACTGGTAGTAAAAAGTTTTTGAATCCCACCACTGCCTAGACCTACAATTGTTCATTCAGCAATCATTCAAAATTATAATGGCATGACCGAAGGGACATATGACCCTGTCCCAAAGGTCCAACCATTTCAGAGTCTCCACAGTTACATGTCAAAAATATGAGCAATTGGCAGTGTACCTGATCAAAATCCACTGCATCTTGAACTCGGAAGCCATGGCCAGCTAGAACCACCAGGGTTTTCTCCTATCCCATCGTGCCTGACTTTTCCCACACCTCTATTTTCCCCATATTCTTTTAACACCATCCAAAAACAGCACCTGCCTATCCCAGGCTTTTGGGAAGGACACCATGTATCAGTGGTGGGTTTCAAATTTTTTGGAACCTACTCTGTGGGTGTGGCCTCCTTTGTGGGAGTGGCTTGCCAGCCATGTGACCTGGTGGGAGTGGCTTGCCAGCCATGTGACCTGGTGGGAGTGGCTTGCTGGCCAGGTGACCTGGTGGGAGTGGCCAAGACAATGTCACTGAATCCTTTGCCCCAATGGATGAACTACAATAAGATTAAAATAAGTACAAAAACAATAAAAGAGCTAATTACAGAAGGAAGATGACTGTTCTTGCCAGTCTTCAGTATCACGGACTCCAGTGAATGGGCTGCACAAAGAAGAGACACAGAAATGAACTCTTTCATTGCATGCACTGCATTGGGATGAAACAAGCACACAAAATAATAGAAAAGGAAAATTACTGTCCTTTTTTGCTTCTTCTGCACCACCACCTCACCACTTTGCTCCAACAACCTGCACAGAGACACAGAAAGCAAGACCTTAATTGCTTGCACTTCACTATCTCAAGGATGAACACAGCACAGACCACACCACACCCAGCAATAAAGACAGCTACTTACAGAGGAGGGATCACTGGCTTGCTGGTCTTCTGCAAACTACCTTATCAATTTACTTTGCTCCAACAACCTGCACAAAGGACAGACACAGAAAGCAAGACCTTAATTGCTTGCACTTACACCTTACATAAGAATAACACAATGAAAGAGATACACTCAAGTACTTACTGTGTTATTGCTTTTCTGCTTGTTGATATCTCCATACGGTTCTTAGGCTTCCAGATTCCTCTGTTGCAGTTTTCCTTATCTTTACTCGTGGATCATCAGCCGTGTGGTGGTGTGCTCTTTGCCAAACTTTCACTGTAGGAATTGGGTCCCATCTCTCAACAGGGATGACAACAACACTTATCACCATCAGATTACTTATGTTTGGAACAGTTAGGCATGTTCTTTGTTCTGAACATATGAGGTTCATTTTTGAGACCCCCCTTTCCATCTCTGCTGAACTAACAGCAATTCTCCTGACAATATCTCTAGCTTTTCTGATACTGTCAGGAATTTTGTACTTCTCTGGATTTTTCTGCACATTTTCCAAAAAATCTCTGTAGTTGTTTAAATTAATTTCATAATTAAAAATACTGCCAAATGCATCCAATTCTTCCTCTGCATTAGCCCATGGAACGACTACATCTTCAATGTTCCAGTAATCTGGCCCCAAATATGTGATAAAGTGTAACTTGTTTGCTGCTGGCAATAGGCTACCTGTTCTTAGATGGTCGCAATCCATCAGCCTTTTCTTTAAATTGGTGATGATGCTTTCCAAATGTTTTTCATGAGGAAGGGCAACAAATAGTTGATTTGGAGCTAAATTGATGTTTTTGAAGGCTTGTGTTTCTAGCAATTCCACAAGTTCTCTTTCATATTTGCCCTTTTTCTGTCTAAGCACTTCAAAAGCATCGATTGTTCGCAATACTAATTTTTCGGCCATGATGATATTTGTCTCTCTCCCCTGTAGAGCATTTGACCGACCAGAAATTTCATTTAGGATGTCGATCATCAGAGCCAAATCCTGCAAAAAGTTTAAATTTTCAAAATGGGAAGCCATGCCTGGGAACCTTTCATTGCCCTGAAAAAACTGATGTAGCGCTGGATAAGCACGCCACACAGCAATGGTTGCCCTTAAACTACAGGCAGCCCATCTTGGTCCCAAAACTCTGCCAATCTTCACAATTTCTATGCCCAATTGTTTGGAGATTTGGAAGAGGTCATTCTGGCTCTTGCAGGATTTGTGGAAGGTGGTGTGTACTTTATCCAGGAAGATCTTGAAGTGGTTGATCTGCTTTCACTTCTCTTATTGCATCATCCAGCACAAGTTGCAGGCGGTGGTTCAGGCAGTGCCAGATGATGATGTTTGGGAAGTCTTGAGCTATTCTGGTGCTGACTCCAGATTTTCTTCCAAGCATAACGTTGGCACCATCGGAGCAGAAATCGATTAAATTCTTCCATAGATATTCGGTGGTAAATCCAACTCTATGCAAGCTTCCCATCGATGCGGAATATATGGTCTCCGCATCTTGTCTCTGTAATTCCAGAAGCTCAATGAAGATGGTTGCTGGGCATTCTGGATCCTCAACTCTAACAAAAACTATCAGCACTGATCTCATTGAAAGTGTTGAGGCTTCATCAATTATTAGACATACCGTGTTTCCCCAAAAACAAGACAGGGTCTTATTTTCTTTTGACTCCCGAAATAAGCACTTGACCTTATTTTCGGGGAGGTCTTATTATTTTTGAGGTGCAGGAGGTGGCGAGCATGGTCACCTCATGGCTGTTGCTGTGTTGGAATATTTTCAGGAAGGGCTTATTTTCAGGGGAGGGCTTATTTTAGCTCATGAGCTCAAATGCATGATTGGGCTTATTATCTGGGGAGGTCTTATTTTTGGGGAAACAGGGTACCTTTTGATTATTTGCAATAATCCTTGAAAACATGGTGGTCTTGATTTGGTTTGCAATGAATTCAACGATTTTCACTGCAAATCTCCGTGAATGCAAGCCAACTCTCACTTCCACTCCAACCGTATTTAGCAAATTTACTTGCGCTTCGATGTCTGAGAATGGATTACATCTTTGCACCAGATCGTAAACAGTAGAAAATATTGTGCAAGTACTGGATAAATGTTTCTCAGTTGACTTATCCATGGATTTGGTTAAAGCTTCCTGCTCCCGTTGCTTACTGCTGTCCACGCAAATATGGTGTACTTTGGATTGAAAATGTTCCCTTAATTTTTTTCGGAGCGATGCTTGTTGTACATCCTTGCTTTTCCCTGCTGGTGCCACCTGGAAATGTTTCCACTCTTTGGAAACATGAATACCTGTCTCTCACGAGAACATGGGTTTTGCACAGTACTCACAACCCACCTTTTTGTCAGATACTGCCAGTCCATCATACTTGTCCTTGAAGTGTCTGTATTGCTGCAAATTCCAGCAATCAGGAAGTTGTGGAACTTCAGTGGAGTCGATGGACTTGCTGCTTTCGCCGACCTCAACTGGTGGTAGTGGTCATGCTGGTGGTGCTGGTGGTGCTGATGGTGCTGGTGCTGCTGGCGGTGCTAGTGGTGCTGGTGCTGCTGGCGGTGCTGGTGGTGGTGGCGGTGCTGGTGCTGCTGGCAGTGCTGGTGCTGCTGGTGGTACTAGTGGTGGTGCCTGTTTTGGATCAGCTGATTCCTCAACTCTTGGTTTTTTGGAGAAGAAAGAGGTCATACTCTGTTGCCTCTTCTTCATTATGCTAAGTAATACTAACTGTCTGCCAAAGAAATAAAACAATATTGGACTCAATTGTGGTTGTAAGCTGAGGACTACAGGTAACAGAAGGGACCTCTGCTTTCAACCAACAATGTACAGTCTTTTCAGGAAGGATGAGAAACAGGAAAGATATAAACAAACAGGAAAGATACAGTCTTTAGTTCAAGAATGAATTTCATAGGTAGATTCCCAGAGCAATACAGATTTCCTTTTTCTGAAGTTTAGTTCTCAGTTCCAAAAAACAGGACTCTATGCAAGTAGCTATTCAGAAGTTAGTGGTTAGAAGCAATGGTAAAGCAAGATATGGAATTAAAACCAGAAATATTTTGTTGGCTATTTAAAAGGGAGTACAATATATATTTAATTTTACACATGTTAGCAGCTGCTGGAATTATGTTTGCACAACAGTGGAAAAACAGAGATATGAAAATGAATAAATATTACAATGTGCAGGAATAAATAAATTGACAATTAAAATCAGGAAGGCTTTGAATACTTTTTCACATGGGATTTGTTTTAGCAATTGCTAACTAATGGAAACAGAAATTAGAAATCCAAAAGTATGAAAGAAAACACCAATTATGTAAGGAAGGGTCCCTAAAATGTATAAGGAAATATTACTAGATCATTATTAATGCGTAGATAACTGCGGGATATTACACACCCACACAAACTATGACAATGCCAGGAAAACACCAAAAAATAAGAATCCACCCACCAAAAGACTGCAAATGAAACCAGTTTTTTTCCCCCTAACCCTAAGGACAGGAAAGAAAAAGCCACTGGAATAAAAACCATCAAGGCATTGTGGGAAAATATAAAGGACAGTGCCAGGAAGCTCACAGAACCATCAACCACCTCAGAATTACCTAAACAACGAGGGTGAAACACATTAAATGTGGCAAAGCTGCCTTGCACCAACCTGGCCTGCCCATAGAAAAGCAGCCACTTTGAGACACATAAACCTGGTCTGAAGACTTAAAAGCAACATATTGCATCACAAACAAAACATTTGCAAAAAGGAATAACATTTCTTGTAGTAAATATATTTTATAAACAATTAAAAAATAAAAATTCCTAAAAAATAATTTAAAAAAAGATATTCTATAAATTTAAAAAATCCTTAAAAACCATTGTTAAGTATTCCACCAGCAATAATTTATACTGTAAGTATTTTAAGGTATTGTACCAGCCATAGTATACTGTAACAGTTATTTCACCAGCAATGATTTATATTATAACCATTTCAAACTATCCCACACACAATTAAAAATGAAACCATTAAAATATTCCATACACAATAAATTACAATAAAGCGATTTAAAACAATTCTATGCACAATACATTTTAAAGTATTGAGTATATAATATTTTAAAATTGTTTGTTTTAATTTATTTTGGATATAATCTTTTTTTAAATAGTCTAAGACAATTTTAAAAAAGGATCCACACACAATAAATTGAAGTAAACCATTTTAAAATATTCTATACTCGATACTTTTAAGTAAAATTATTTTAAAAAATTCTATGCGCAATAAAATAAAATACCTTTGGCGGTGTGGTCTAAGCCCGTGGCTTAGCTGGCTAAGCTAGCCTCCCGAGTCCCGCCGCCCCCCCTCGTGCTTAGTTGCTTACCTGAGGGAAGCAGCAAGCTCCTGGAAGGTGAAGGGAAGGGAGGAGGACCCGGTCAGCAAGATCGCAGACAGAACGAAAGACTCTTTTGAAAAGAGAAGTCTCCAAAAGAGAAAGACTCTTTTTAAAAGAGGAATGTTGGCCATTGGCACCACGCTTTTAAACGGGTCGCCTCCAGCCTGCTCACTGATTGGCTGGGCTAACCTAGTTTAGTGCGGACGGGCAGGGCAGCAAGCAAGATGCGACAGGACTGCAATCGAACGACAGGGCCGGTTCCAGTTCCCAGAAGTTACTTCCGTATCCGGTTACTTCCGGGTTCGGTCACGAACTGGCTTGCCTGAACTGGTGCGAACCGGCAGGAACCCACCACTGCCATGTATGAATAAAAATGCCAAATCCAGTCTAAATTTCTGGCTGACTGTAACCAACCACAATGGAGAAGATAACAAAATAATAATCCCAAATAACAGGAGCACCACTTGAACATCGTTGGCATTTACAAATTCACCATCAATTTTACTTGGAAAAGCTTACATCCTGCTAAATACCTCTAACACCATCAAACATCAATACCTGCCTATCACAAGTCAATAGATGGATAAAATGCAAATTCAGTCAAAACATCTGGCTGTCTGTGTGATGGACCATAATAATAATAACAACAACAACAACAACAACAACAACAACTCCGCCATTGCCGGTCCCAAGCCCGGATGAGAAAGGAGGAGGGTTGGGGTCAGGTTGGCAACCTGGCCCCATAAAAACTTGCCAACCCATACAATATGGTGAAAGAAACGACTAAAAATTCTAAACCGCATCGGTCGTCGCGCAGGTTAACAAGGGCCGCGGCGGATGTTGAGGTCTCTGGGCATCCGTCGACAAGTGGGCTACAAGTGGACCAGCCAACAAAATGACAAAAATATAGTGCAGATGAAAATCATGCCATAATTGCCTGTTATTACAACTTAGAGCCAAAAAAAGAGGCTTAAAGCGAATGTATGATTTAAATTCAAAGATTATGGCACAAACCAGCAGTGGTAATTCCAGTGGTAATCGGCACACTGGGTGCTATTCCAAAACAGTTAAAACTTGACAAAATCACCATCAGTCAAATGCAAAAAGCTGCACTGCTTGGATCCGCACGTATATTATGAAAATACGTTATGACGTCCTAGGCCCCTGGGTGGGGCCCGACTAGTAATCAATGCCAAATCCAGCGAAACAACTGGCCGCTGTGATACAATCGTATAATAATAAGAATGATAATGATGATGATGATAATAATAATAATAATAATAATAATAATAATAATAATAATAATAATAATCAGCAGCAGCAGCAGCAGTGCAGGAGCAAGCCATTTCAACTAATGTAATTCAAACCAACATTGAAAACTCATCAAATGATTCATATTGCAGAGTGTGCAAAGAAGCAGAAGGAACAGTCAATCATATACTCAGCTCATGCAAGAAGATTTCAACAAAGTCACCAAAACGATCCACTGGAACTACTGTAAAAATGATCATACACCAATAATGAAAAATTGGTGGGAACATAGAGTTGAAAAATGAGCAGGTGAAAATATTCTAAATTCAGACTGAAAAAGTCTTGGCTCACAACACACCAGATATAACCATGGTTGAGAGGAAGAAATTATGGATAATGGATGTGGCAATATGCGGGGTAGTAGAATAGAAGACAAAGAATCGGAGAAAATCACAAGGATTCAGATCTGAAGATCTGAAAATTGAAACTGGAAGATTAAGGCAAAACTAGGCACAGTGGTTCCACTGGGGGCCATACCAAAAGAAAACTTCCTTTTAGCATTTAGGAAATCTATGCATTGAGAAAATTTCGAACTACTAATTGTAAAAATACACACACAACCTGCACCTGCAGATATACTATGCTGATACATTATGGCACCCTAGATCTGTGAGGGCGAACCTATGGCACACGTGCCAGAGGCGGCATACAGAGCCCTCTCTGTGGGCACATGTCATCACCAGCTGCTCTTCTGGATTATCTTGGCACAATATTGGAGAGATGAAGAAACACTGCAAGATGAAGAGATAATTAAGAAGATACTAGACTAGTGATGACACGCCAGTGACGTGTGGTGAGGTTTATGGCTGGTGAGGCACTGACACAGTGGTGGGTTTCAAATATTTTTAGACTTGCGGACTTCAACTCCCAGAATTCCACAGCCAGGCATGCTCAGTTCCGATTTAAAGCAACAGCATTTGTTTTTCTCCTTTGCGAAAGAAATTTCCTTCTTTCTTTTTCTTCTTCTTCTACCTTCCCCTCCTTCCTCCCTCTCTCAAAAAAAAAAAACACACACACACACAGAAGTTGGATTGGAGGGAAGAGCACTAGTGAGGAGACCACAGGAGGAGGCAGGAAGCCAGTCAAAGAGCCATACTGGAGCACACACACTTTACCCCAGTCCCGGAAGGATCCAGCCCAGCTTCACTGATTACAGGTTTGAAAAGGCTCTGTGGGTTGTGGCTCTGCCTGCAATCAAACTACACCCCAGGGAGAGCACAAGTGAGCCAGAGTCCTTCCCTCCAGCCTTTGCCCAAAGCCCCAACTAGGAGGATGAAGTTTGAATTCCTCCCCCTCCCTCTGACCCACGCGTACCCTTTCCATCTGTTTCAGAGAGGATTTCAACCCTGCTCTTGCCTCGGGTCCTCTGAAGAAGTCCCGCCCAAACGAGCGCCCTCTACTATGAGGCAGGAGAACTGCGTGCCTCACCTACGTCAGGAATTTTTAGGCTTTTAATCCTTCTTAACTCTGCTTGAGTGATCATAAAATGCCTAAAGTCAGACTAGATGAGGCATGCAGTTCTCCTGCCTCATAGTAGAGGACGCTTTTTTAGAGGCTTTTTTAAACAGTTAAGCAGAGTCATCCACGGTGAGGCAGCAACTAGCTCAGCCTGACCTCAGCTCTCGCCTTTTTCCTTTTACATTTTTTTTCTTTTCATGATGACAGTGGTGAGGCTGTGCCTCCCCTGCCTCACTTGACTGCACGTCGCTGTGACATGCGTGCTGGAGCCCTGAAAACTTGAAGACCAGCTGACCAGCATGCATGTGCCAGAAACCAAAAGACTAGGTGGCCAGCGCATGCATGCACCCCAGCCAGCTGGTCTTAGAGTTTCCAGGGCTCCGGCACGTATGCACACGCACATTCCGGTTTTGGCACGGTGCCGAAAACTTTCGCCATCACTGTCCTAGATTCTTGGGAAGAACCTGAGGTGTATGCAGCTAAAGAACTGGTAGCTGTAACTTCACATCACGGTGAACAGATAATAATTTGAGCTGTTAGGTGTAGAGTACATAGGAACGTTAGCAATCAGTAAGTAAATAAATAAACACTTTTAGTTTTATACCTATTTTTCTAATATTGATTTAACAATATCAGATTTATGAATTAAGATGTTTTGGATAAAGTAATCTTTCTGAAGAGTACTCAGGCTCTCAAGCAATTCGGTTAGCTGTATCTTTATCACTGCAGGAAATCTTAGATGCATTGAAATAAATAAAATTAGGTAAGGCTCTGGGACCTGATGGTTTTCTTACAGACTGAAATAAGATATGTATTGATTTTTTTCTCCCCCTCTCTCTCATGTTGCTAGAGGACTGTAAAGATGCTGTTTTGCAAAAATTCTCACCTTTTCCTTTAACAAAGCTTTCATATCTGTATGTCTGAAGCATAAAAGAAGAAGAAGTGATCCCATGGAGCGTGCAAAGTGACCATCCAATTTATTTGTAAAATTAGGCAGCAACTCGGATTCAATGATGTAAAGCATACTTTTTCAATAGTCCATTCTACACTATCTTAGTTTATTAAAGGCCAGTCTTAGTGAATGTACTTGATATAGTAGTAGATACACAACCTGATACATTAGATTCAGTGTGGTGGTCTTGCCAGATGGGGACAAAACCATACAGGTTGGAGTTTTGGAACACGTTTTGATTAAATTTGATTTTTTCCTTCAGTTTCATCAATTGGATGAAAATATAGTCTTCTGGGTCATTTGCAAGGGTTATCCCAGACTGAATCTATGTACTACTAAAACTCTTGTTGACATGACCTTTAACTGGGTGAAACAGTGCATCATAGAGCAACAATTTTTAACCAAGGTACCTCAAATGGACTAACTTATAAAATGTGTTCAATATCTGGAACCCAGAACTCCTAAAAGAATAAAATTTGGGGGAGTCATGGTTGCTTCAGTGCTGCTGCCTGCTGCTGCTGCAGTGTTGCAGATGACATATCTTCATTTTCAATATTCTCCCATTCTCTCATTCCCTGAGAAAAGAATAAAAGAAGGAATGGGCAGGAAAGAAAGAAAGAAAGGAGGGAGGGAGGAATGGAGGGAGGGAGGAAATGGTATAGGATTTCCTACTTGAAGAGATAACCATTTGTCTGAAATAGTATAGGGTTTCCTGTCTTAGCAGGGGGTTGGACTAGAAGACCTCCAAGGTGCCTTCCAACTCTGTTATTCTATTCTATTCGTAAGTAAGAAATTCTGCTGCTCCCTGCCAGTTTCCCCTACTGTTTTTTTGCCCACTCATGGTCATTCTGTTTCTCTGTTTAGGTAAATAAACAGAGGATCATCATCTTTGAAATGATGATCCAACAGAACTTGGAATGTCTACTTACAGTATATCAGAATTCGGTAAGGTGCCTTCTGGCAATACAGAGATTAATTTCTCTGACTGGATATCAGAAGCCTCTTATATGCATTGAACAATAATAACAAAAAAACTATAGAGATATGTTTTAAATAAACAGACTTGCCTAATTTGGCAATAATATATACTTAAAGCTTTTATTGATGGTAAAGTAACCACTTGTACTTCCTGGAGGAAAAAGATATGTGGCTCATACTGTTAGAAGTGAAAGAAACATTGAGAAAATACCTTTGCAAATCAAGCTTAGAAGCATAACATGCTTTTAAATCTATTAACTTGGATCAATTATATGCCCTATACCAGGAGTAGTTTTTTTTAAAGTGAATGTATTGGAAACGGGGAGAAAAATGTGAGAAATTATTGACCTCTCAATAATATAACCATGTAATACATTATCTAAATTTAAAGGATTTTTTGGAGGAGGGATAATTGCAGTGAAATTAATTCCATTATGTAATGTTTTGTAAAGTTTAACATTCTGTATATATTGAAATAGCTCTGAGCAAATGTATAGATTTTTTTTCTGTAATATTTTTTTTCAAAACTCTTGACTGGGCAACTACAGGTAAAACTCGAAAAATTAGAAGATCGTGCAAAATGATCTAGGGCTTGAACTATCTTGCTTTGCATGTAATGAGTCTATCTCATATATTAGTTTCACCTTTTAAGTTGCATTACTGAAATAAATGAACTTTTGCACGATATTCTAATTTCTTGAGTTTCACCTGTAGAGAATATAGAAAATCCTTAACGCTGTCGCTAACTTCCCCCCCCCCCCTAAAAAAACCAATGACACTATTGTTATAATGAAACCTGGGAAGACTCTCAAACAAAAAGGAGTAAATATAATAGAGTGGCATAAAAATTGTAAGGGGAAGGTGCTCCCTATAGTTTTGGAGATATTTGGGGAATCTTATGAAAAGACGGCCCTGCCAGTTTCATATTATGAATAGCAATAGCAATAGCACTTAGACATATATACTTCTTCATAGTGCTTTTTATAGCCCGCTCTAAGCAGTTTACAGAGTCAGCATATTGCCCCCAACAATCTGGGTCCTCATTGTACCCACCTCGGAAGGATGGAAGGCTGAGTCAAGCTTGAGCTGGTGAGATTTGAACTACCAAACTGCAGCTAGCAGTCAGCCGAAGTAGCCTGCAGTGCTGCACTCTAACCCCTGTGCCACCTCGGTTCTTACATGCTTACATGACTGTAATTTTGAAGACTTCCAAGGAGTTAACCCACTGCACAAGTCATTGTGCAACACTTTATTAAATGTTGATGCTAAGCTTTTAACAACATTGTTGAGAAGATTAAAGAAGGATAAATATGTAAGAGGATTGTTTTAAATCAGCTAGTGGTAAGGAGCTCAGTAAACCACTGGAACTATTAAGGAAGTGTTAGGTGAAAAATCTGGAGATTTGTTGGGCCCTTGCCCAAATAAGGAAAGGTGAAATTAATTTTAAAAAACTATTTATGGCACATGTAAAAACAATCTTCTTGCTGACCTCTCAGCCAATAAGAGGAGCAATTTTTCTGCTCTCAGGAACCACTTTTACACATTTTTGCTTGAGAGTAAAGCAGCAGAATTCATTCACATTTGAACGAAGCATCACTGTAATTTGTAACTTGAAGCATCACTGATATTCCACGCAATATTTCCATGTAATATTTCCACAGTACCTGCCCACTGGTTCCATGTAACTTGTATCATCCCATAATATGCACCCACATGTTCCTGGAAATGCTGATCTAAATATTCTGGAGGCGTGTTTTCACCATTCTAATGAATTTTGAATGCAAAGGTCAAGCAAGATCCCCCTTGACCAATTCTTATTGGTTTAACTACTTACATATTCCTCCCTATCTAAAGGATTTAGGAACCAGAGGCAGAAAATCTCTGTTCTATTGATAGGATAATTTTATTTCACTTCCTTTTGGCTCATTCTGATGTGAGACTTTCCCACTCACTTCTTAGAGGCTAGGACGATATTTTTTCCTTAAATAAATCCCACTTTGCTCTATGATATTAGAAAAATCCAAAATGTCATGCCCCTGTTGGAACCTGAATCTGTGGCGGAAGATGAGCTGGAACAGAGATGGAGGGGGCGGCTTAGTTGGCTTCGGAAGAAAATGGGGACGAGCAGGGCCAGTCAGGTCAGGGCTTTTCAGGATTGGGACAGCTTGTAGGCAGGGAGGAAGAGGGGCTGGATGACCAAGAGAGGCTAAGCAGTGAACATGAGACAGAGAGCTCAGGTGATGAGCAAGGACCACCGCCTCCTGATCCGCGAGCATGGAGAGTGGAGAGAAGGTGAGAACAGCGTAGACTGAGCCAACTGCTCAGAAGGAGAGCACCCCGCCCCTCTTCACAAGGCAGACCTAGGGACTGAGACTTAAGGAGATTCTGTGGGGTGGGACTTTGACAGGAACAAACACTGAATTCCTGGAGTGTTGAGTGCTGACATTTGAACTTTTCTGGATTCCTTGAATTCTTCCTAGATTTCTGAATTAATTGCCATGCTCCTTTGATTCTTGGACTCTTCAACTTGCCCTGCTGGATTTATTGCTGTGCAGCCATGGTGCTGACAGCATTGGGCTGACTATTTGCAGTCAGAGGCTGCTTGAGATATGTGTGTTTGTCATCACTTTGCTCGGGGCTTGCCAGAAATGTGGGAGCATTTGGGGAAATTTGGAGCAATAAAGGAGTGGTTTGAACTGCCAGCTGCTTGTGTTATCTCTGTGCCGTGCGCCAGATCATCACACAAAATATCCTATATCAGAGGCTTGCAATCTTGATAACTTTAAAACATGTGGACTTCAGGAATTCCCCAGCCAGCATGATCATGGCTGGCTGGGGAATTTTGGGAGTTGATGTCCACATGTCTTAAAAGTTGCCAAGTTTGGGAACTCCTGTCCTATGATTTGGAAGTGCAGAAAGTTATGGCCTTAAGAAAGTTATGGTTCCTATTATAATCAACTGAATTTGCCTAGTTTGGCTATTCTGAAAAAAGTTAACTAGGGTTGGATGTAGAAAATACTTGGATGAAGGTATACCAAAATATCTCAAAACTATATATGTAAATGGAAACATTCCTAAACAAGACCATAGTAAACCTCTTTTTGTTATTACCAAGAAAACAGCAAGGCTGCGTCCACACACACTCACAAGTTACTGAGTATAACTTGTGAAAGTATTTAACTGAATGGGCTGGTTTCTTGCCCATTGCTTTCAAAAAGCCGCTAAGATACCCTCATGTTACAAAGCACTGAAGGGGGTCATTGTCAGAATTAAAGTGACAATCAATCTTTTAATATGCAAGGCAAGATATAGCGATACAAAATCCGTTGAAACAATGCAGGTAGATGAAGGAAACAGAAATCAAATGCTTTACCAATTATTGGGAACAAGCATTGAGGAATACGGTGGGAGGGGAGGGAATTGATTGGATGGAATGGTCTCAATTTGACATTTTCTGTCCCATTTAAATGTCCTAGTAGCTCACTGCAGAAAATGTCCCGGTAATTGATTGTATTCAGACAATGTAATAACATCTGCATTGCAAATAATCAGCAACAAGACAAAATAACAAGGCAGTCTCTTGTGCAGAATATGTTCGGCAATATTTTAAATATCATCCATTAAAAAGAGCTCCTTTGTACAAATTGCATTCTTATATTTTCATGCTCCTTTTGAGCCTAGTGAGCTTAGGTATTGATTGAATATAGTTTCCCCTCCTCCCTCTCTCCCTCCTTCCCTACTCCCTCCTTCTCCCCCTCCCCACTGGAATTTTGGATGAAATCTGAAAAAAGAAATAAAAATATGGTCTGGGCTCCCCCCTCCCCCCCCAGGCTTTATTTTTAGGACTGATCTTTCACAGTGGACAGAATTTATAGAAGGGCTGCGCATTTTAAAGGAACATTTTCCATATTTCTGCAGAGGCATTTGTCAACAACTGTAAATTCAACGGGGAGCTATACAGCACCTGTCTGCAAACATGTTCCTGATATTTTCAAGATATATTGAAAACAACCTTTGAAAAAAAACTTTTAAAATGTGATCATAAAATAGCTTTTAGGTTTAGTTCCTGAACTGCATTTAAAAACAGGCTTAACCTAGGGGGAAAAAAGTTATGTAGAAGCATCACAGGGAGGTTTTTAAAAAATGCAAGATTGAGGCTGTAATTGTCAGGAGAAATACCATTTCTTTTTTTATAAGGATTTGACGTACAATTAACATAAAAAAAAAGAAGTGGCTTTATTTCTATTCTGTTGCTGCCATCATCCTGACTTTTATAATGCATTGGGACACTTCTGCAAGCTTTTATTATTTTTCATGGTAAAAATCATTACTATATATTATTGTTCCCAGTCTTAGAAATGCCAGATATGGATATTTTGATGTGTGTTCATTGCTGATAATTCTGGGAGGTGAAGTCCACCTTTTGGCAATTGCTCTGATTGGGAAACATTGTACTAGAGTATTTATAAGGCCCTGTTAAGTATACTCATATCTAAAATTAATACATGAATCAGCGACATTAGACCTAATATCCCATACTTATATTTGCTTGGTCTTGCTTGATAGCTTGTGATAGATATCTCGTAGTTGCAATTAAAGCATCCAAAATCATTCAAAGATCGACAAGCATATAAGATACAGTTACAAAATCACCTCATTCCACTATTACCACCAGCCATTAAAAGGTGGATGTTGGAAATAAAATCAATTCCAGTACCAGTTCCAAGCTGGGGGAAAGATGCAGGAGAAATAAATTTGGAGCAGAGGTGGTATTCAGCCAGTTCTGACCTGTTCTGGAGAACCAGTATTGGAAATTTTGAGTTGTTCGGAGAACCGATAAATACCACCTCTGACTGGCCCAGTCCCCATCTATTCTCTGCCTCCCGAATCCCAGCTGATTGGGAGGGAATGGGGATTTTGCTGTAACCTTCCCCTGGAGGGGGGTGGGAATGGAGATTTTACAGTATCCTTCCCCTGCCATGCCCACCAAGCCACGCCCACAGAACCAGTAGTAAAACATTTTGAATCCCACCACTGATTTGGAGGCAAGCTGCACTCAGAAGCTAAGTGACACAGCAATTGGGTCTGGGACAACTGAAAAAACAGTCAGGTGAGTGAATGGGTTTTTATGTGGTTCTAGCTGTGTGGTTTATATGCTGACATTTGTTGTCAAATGTACTTTAATCTGTGCTTGAGTGTGCCCTTTTAGTATTCTAATTATTGTTGCGTGACTCCCATTGTGGCTGGGTGGTTATGCCCTATCCTTGGAGCTGGGTGGGTGGGGAATGTACATTTCAGGAATCTTTGTTTTTCTGCTTTTAATCTGATCAGCTTCAGCCTTCTGTGAAGGCTGTAGCTGACAGCACTTTTGTTATGAATGGAGCTGTCTGGCTTTCTGTGAATGGATACTGGCTGCTTGAATGGAATGCCCCGGTTTTCTCAATATATACAAAAGTATCTCATTCATAAAACCTAGCTGTTGGGGAAACTGCCTGGAATGTTTTTCCAGTAATGGAGACATGCAAATGATTATATCCTAAGGAAGCCTCTTTTTTTGGGGGGGGGGGAGTGGGATCTCTCCCTACATGGCCAACATCAACAGTCTAGCAAGTGAGGTGGGTGATGTAGAAATTTGATAGCTAAATAAAAACGGGTGATTTAAACGTGAAGACGGATGTCACAATTCACAGTTTTTAGTGCAAAGGATTCCATATTGACCTGCCTCTGTCATCCCTCAACCTCATAGCACTGTATGAAGGATTGGAGAATGGGACCTTAGAAGCAGGAGAAACAAATCTCAGTAGGTTCATATCTATATTGATATGCCGACTGTTTTTTAAAACAATTTACATCTAGAGACACTTATGACTCCTTGGGGGTTGTAGCTTGATTTATATTGCACCTCAAAATACAAATGAGCTAATTTTGCCATGGCACATGAGCTGTTTCTGCCTTTTTTCTGAATATACCTCTTAAATGACAGAAGGCTCATGTGGTGAAGAGACTCTTACAGAGATACAACTTCCCCTTAGGATAAGACATACTGCTCTATCCTAGTATTTAATAATAATAAATAATAATAAATATTTATTTCTTAGCCGCACCCTCTCCCGAATTTGTTGTTGTTGTTGTTGTTCAGTCACTAAGTCATGCCTGACTCTTTGTGAACCCATGGACCATAGCACCCAGGGCCCTCTGTCCTTCCCTGTCTCCCAGAGTTTGGCCGAATTCATGTTCATGATGCTATCTAACCACTTGATCCTCAGCTGTCCCCTTCTCCCTTTGCCTTCAATCTTTCCCAACATCAGGGTCTTTTCCAATGAGTCCTCTTTTTCTCATTGCCATGGTGGCACAGTGGTTAGAGTGCAGTACTGCAGGCTACTTCTACTGCCTGCCAGCTGCCTACCTGCAATTTGGCAGTTTGAATCTCACCAGGCTCAAAGTCGACTTCTATCCTTCCATCCTTCCGAGGTGGGTAAAACGAGGACCCAGATTGTTGGGGGCAATAGGCTGACTTTGTAAACTGCTTAGAGAGGGCTGTAAAAGCACTATGAAGCGGTATATAAGTCTAAGTGCTATTGCTATTAGATGGCCAAAGTATTTCAGCTTCAGCTTCGTTATCTGTCCTTCCAGGGTTAAAACTCTCAAGAGTCTTCTCCAACAACCACAATTCGAAAGCATTCCCTAGTCCAGTGATGGCGGACCTTTTTCACCTCAGGTACCCAAAGCACGCACACACGCGCTATCGTACATGCTTGTGTGCCCACCCCCATAATTTAATGCCCCCGGGCCATGCCCCCTGCGCATGCGTGTGTGACCCCCGCACTGCACATGTGCTCACAGCTTTCTTGGAGCCTGGGGAGGGCAAAAACAGCTTCCCCTGCCCCCCTCGGAGGCCCTTAGGAGGCAGGAAATAGCCTGTTTTCCGACTTCCGGTGGGCCCGGTAGGCCAGTTTTTTGCCCTCTCCAGGCTCCAGGAGCTTATTAGGAACCTGGAGAGGCAAAAATGGCCTCCCCTCCCCCCTTCACAGGCCAGAAACAGCCCATTTTCCTACTTCTGGTAGGCCCAATAGGTCCGCTTTGCGCCCTCCTTAGGCTCCAGAGGCTTTCTAGGAGCATGGGGAGGGTGAAAACGGCCCAACACACAAACCAGAAGTTTGGGAACGGACTTCTGGTTTGCGTGTTGGGTGGGTTTTTGCCTTCCGGAGTCTTCAGAGAAGTCTCTGGAGGGTGAAAAACGGCCAAAAATCAAGACCGAAAATCAGTTGGCCAGCACGCTGGAGCTGACAGGGCAATGCCTTGCATGCCCTCAGAAATTGCTCCGCATGCCACCTGTGACACGTGTGCCATAGGTTTGCCATCCCAGCTCTAGTCTTAGCCTGGTTGAAAGAACCTTCTGTGCTCATTAGGGACTGATTCCCCAACTAAAATAATAATGATTGTTTAAAAAGCACAAACCATGACTGACACAGAGATGCAGAAGGCACCTGCCCTTTACGGACAGCAATATTGCCTTCTCAGGCTTTTTTTCATTCATAATTTTTCCCCTGCTCATAATTTTGTAGGCCCTAGTGCAGTGATGACTAACCTTTTCGTTGCTGCTTGCCAAAAGTGCACACGCACCCATAATGCAATTCACGCGTGTCCCCCCAGTGTGCCCCCTGCCCCCCGTACATGCGCACATGAACCCCTGCATGTACCCTAACCCTAACCCTGCATGCACTCCATCCCCTGCACATGTGCACATGACCCCCCTGTGCTCCCCCTGCCCCCACACATGCGTGCGAGACCCCTGTATGCATGTGGAACCCCCTGCACTCTCCCCACCAGCCACACGTACACGTGAGACCCCATGCTCCCCTGCGCATATGTGCATGACCCCTGCATGCACCCCGCCCACCACACATGTGGCAGAGACCCGAAAACCAACTGGCCAGTGGGAGGCATCCTCACATGCAGAGTGGAGCTGAGCTGGGGCGATGGCTTGTGTGACCTGGGTTGAATGCAATAACATCGAGCTGAGGACTTGGGCAGCAATCCAAATGATCCTCTGTGACCCGTCTTCCTCCATCCTCACCCCCACAGTGGGGAAGCATTTCAGAAGCTCTCCGTAGGGCTCTGGGTGCTATAGCTTTGCCATCACGGCCCTAGTGCTTCTATACTGTTGCATAAGCACAGCCATGTATGTAATCCCCTGAAATGGTCTTTAAAAAAAAAACCTGAAAGAATTGTCCGTTCTTCTGTAAAGAGCTGTGATTTTTGAGCCCAAAGAGAGAAAGAATATGAGGCGAGGGAGATGAAGAATGAATATTGCTAGCAATGGCGCTGGGAGGAAAAAAGAAGATGAAAAACCTTCTCTTGGGTTGGGCAAAGTGCAGTTGGCTACTGAGTTGAGTTGAATGAATCACGATCCGCAAGCCTCTTTTGCCCCTCTAATTGGACTGCTATTAGTTGAATACAATGCCTTTGGCCTCGGAGTGATGATTGGCTCCATCTCTTTCCATTTGCTTCTAAACTGATCATCTAGGCGCCGTGATGAGAAGGTCACGCTCAGAAAAATGCGGAAAAGCTGACCATCTGGCCTCCTGGGGCCTAATGTTCTCCAATGCCTGGAGTTTTCTTGATGGAAAAGCTCTGGTTTGCAGGCAAAAACCCAAAGCATCCTCCCACTAACAATGCAGCTTTTCAAAGGCAGGCTTAATAGCAGGCATCAAATCTCTCCATCGCTTTGATTAAAGTGGCAGGTCAAGGCCTGACCTGTGATTCAGCTGAAAGGCTCCTGGTCAAAATGTTCCTTTGCAAGTCTTCATTGGCATTCCTCCCTGCTTCTCTTTCCCTCTCCCCCGCCCCTCCAACAATTGCACATAATTGGCCCTAATTGCTCTCCTTCTGGGTCTAAACTGGGTTGAATGCAATAACATCGAGCTGAGGACTTGGGCAGCAATCCAAATGATCCTCTGTGACCCGTCTTCCTCCACCCTCACCCCCACCGTGGGGAAGCATTTCAGAAGCGCTCCGTAATTTGAGACCTCTTGTTCCTCAATACTTTTTAACCCTCAGGGACATCGGGAAATTGTCAGATATGATTAGCTGTGCAGCTTCATTAACTGGAATGAGAGGTCTGACAAATCAACAAGCATTTGCTATTATTTTTCACGGATTTGGGTCAGTGGTGGGATTCAAAATTTGTTACTACCGGTTCTGTGGGCATGGCTTGTTGGGCATGGCATGGATTGGTGGGTGTGGCTTGTTGGGCATGGCAAGGTTACTGCAAAGTCCCCATTTCCTCCCGATCAGCTGGGATTCAGGAGGCAGAGAATAGATGGGGGCGGGACCAGCCAGAGGTGGTATTTACTAGTTCTCTGAACTACTCAAAATTTCCAATAATGATTCTCCAGAACTGACCGGTACTGAATACCATCTCTGATTTGGGTGTGTTTCCCCTCCCCCACGGAGCTTTTAACCAAAAAACCAAGCCTGATTGCCAGTAGGAAATCGAAGAGCTACACTGAGTGGCAGCAAAGTCAGTCAGGATTTACAGTCTTCACCCAACATCCCAAGGAGATATTTTTGGCAAGGTCTCTTGCTGAATCAACCTGGCCACCTCCTTTGTAAGAGTCCAATGTAGCTATGGTGATGATGTTATCTATAACAATCTCATGATGATGTCACTCATCATATCATGGAATGGCAGGAACTATGGGTGATTACATTTGGGGAAAACAAAAGCTGTGGGTCTAAGGAGAAGCTTCTCTTAAGCTACTCTCAAAACACACGTTTATTTATTTTAGTTTATTTATCTATACCAAGGCTGTCAAACTCACAGCCCACAGGCCAGCTGCGTCATGTGCAGGCCATGCCATGCCCAGTTTATTGAAGGGGGGGAAAGTCCCAATACATCATGTGACACTGCCATGATGATGTGAGTTTGACACCCGTGATCTATACAATGCATTGGCCACCTGATTCCCAATGACTCTGGGAGACTTACAATTAGAAGTATCTGTGTATACATGCATAGATCACAGAAAAGAATCCTGAACTCCAGGAACAACATATGATCAAAGAAAATCCACCCAACAGGGGCTGAGCCTTTACTCTGATCCAGAGAGAGCCTGGGAGAATAGCCAGATCTATAGTAGTTTCCTAACTGTCACTGAGGTTGGAGCCATGTGGATCTCTGGGGGAGTGTGAGATATCATTCCACAGGGCAGGAATCAAAACAGGCGGCCATCCTATTGGATGTCATAGCATAAATGCTATATGCTGAGTAATGAACAAAATAGTTTAGTAATTAAATGAGGATGAGACTGGAGCAATGCCTGTAAGCCAGATTGAAAAGGGAAAGGGCATTCTCTCAACTGTTATTTCGTTAACATTTCTGCTAAAAGCCAGCATAGGAACACAAGTATCTGCAGAAACATTCTTCAAAGATATTGTAATGCAAAAGGAGCTGATTCTGTGAGTTTGATAAGAAGGAAAAAGTTAATGGGCAACACAACTGTACCACTGAATCTCTCCAGACTGTTTCTCAAAAATTATTTCAACTTTTCAAGGAGTGCTAGACTAACTACTGAAGGGCACTTCATGCTGTTCTTTCCAGTTTTCGTGGTTTTTTCTTTGTGTGTGTGTGTGTGTGTGTGTGTGTGTGTTTTACAAATCCATTCTCTTGGGCAAGGGAATGTATTTTGTGTGCCATTTCCAAGACAGTGCAAGGAGAAGGGACAAGGGACCAATGACTCTATTTTAATGGTGTGTGTTTGTGTCTTTTAAAAGATGTATTACTTCATTCATGTGAAACTGAATGAAGCATTTGGAGGAGGAGGGGGGCAGGAAATGGGGCCTTTAATTAAAATCTTGCCTTAGCAGTTCTACTTGACTTTGGAGGCCTTCTACAGTCTAGAGATTCTGCCATATGAACCCATTTTTCTTCCCCGTTTTTTTGGTTGGGACAAGGCAACAGTGAAGGGAAGGTAGCAAAAAAGTGGTATTTTCAGATTTGCAAGACTTTGTTACTATAACCTTACAGTAAAAGTAGCATTGGAATTCTTGGTTTTGGTTTCCTGTGGATTATCTCAAAGGGCTGGTCTATATTGAAGCTCACTGTGCTGTAGGGGATGGTTGTCAGACTGATACCGTACAGATTCTGGGGGCTATTATGTAAACAAACACCTGCAATCTTACCTGTTATTAGCGATGAAACTCACCTGCTGGATCATAGAAAGGCTTTTGGAAAACCAGAAACTCTCTGGTTGCCAAGGTTGTATTGGTTCTAAATTGGTTCTTAAGTTGCCGGAAGTCTTGTAGCCCCCATCTCTTTTGACTCAATAAATCGTGTTAAAGAGATTATGTGACAATCTGCAGGGAAAAGAATCCCTTTACTTTGATTATAAAGGTGAGAAATTGAAAGGTTCAGAACAAATAGGATGAGTCACTTTTATTTGACAGATGGCTATGGCACTATCAACATTGGTTGCATTGGTATTCCACATTTTTTAGAATAAGCCCAATAATCTTTGTAGAAATGACCTTGGAGCAAGCAGTTACCTTGGAGTGATCTGAAGAACAGTCAAAATGAGGTAGTAACAAGTCTCAGTGCTGCCAATAATGATATCACCAACTCATTGGTTATCAGATCTGGCTTGCCGTATACTGATGCAAGTTGCAAATTATGTTAATAATTCAAATGTAACATTGGCTTGTGGCGATGTTCAACTTGACTGAGGTTTCTACACTTGTATTTTATAGCATCTTCCACTGTCAATTAGCCTGTGTACTTTACTTTGCTTGTGAGGTCCTTGGACAGTAGAACAATAGAAATATTGTACTGGAAGGATCAGTGAATAGGTATTAAGGGATTTTCAAGCTGGTCTTATGTAGAAGATTTTTTTAAAGAGTTTATTTCTTGAGTATTTAATATCATGGAAGAGTGCATTTTGCTACAAGAAGTTGACTGCTTGGTGTAAATGTTTAGGCAACTTTTTCTGCTGCTTCCATCACTTTGGGGATAATTTTTAGAAGTTTTAGAAGGATGCCTGACAGTCTATCCAGTAGCTGGAGTCCCTCAACCTTTTGTACCCTTTTCAGCTCAGCTAAAGCTGTTTAGATACCTGAAGATGAGCAGTGATGTTCTCCTTCTTATTTCAAGGTGATAAGATCCCAGAATCAATCCAGTTATTTGACACACAAGGCAGCAATGATGTGCCATCCTCTTATGACACCCCCACCCTCAGAATTTAATGTTCTGAGATGGTTATGTATTTCACTATACCCCCCTAGGATACAGTTTATGTGTAGAGGGAAGAGGGAATGACCTTGAGGGACAGAAGGAAGAGTTACTACAAAGACAATGGGCAGATACTGTAAAAGAGAACTGAGTCTGGGGCAGGAACGCAATGCGAGTAAATGTCTCAGACAAGCCTCTCTCTAATTCTCATGGAAATAAAGGAAGGAAGCAGATTCAGACTTTTTTGAGATTCCCATAGAGTTTTCTAAAACTGGGGTGTTCCCTTTTTGTTTTTCATGTTTAGAATTTCTATTGCCATTAATACATTTATACTAGAATCGCCTTTGATCTGATTGAAATAGCTGATTTTGTTTAAATTGGTTGATTTGTGCCTCACAGCGTTCAATTTTCCCAGCTATTGCTGTTGTCACTTTATAATTTCCAAAGCTTCTTCCATTTTTCTGCTGCTAAGCCAATGTATTTATTATGCTTGTTCTAATCCTTACATTCTGCAACTTTTGCTCTTTTATGTTTTTTTTAATTACTTGCTTCTTAATTTTTTTTTTAATCTTGGCCTCGAGTCTGATCTTCCTCTTTGGAATTGAATAATTGCTTTTGATTTTTTAATTTTGATACTGAGTTCTTCGGTAACCAGCAGTGCTATATTTTAGGCAAGCTGATTGGTCTGTTTGATAGATGTTATTTTAATCCTTGCAAGCACCATATTCACATCCTTCAGTATAGACACTAGATCTTTTTTGGGTATGATTTTCAATGCTGGTAGTAGCATTGTAGTAGCTTGTCAATCTACTAGTAACTCTGCACATGTCATAATGTTGCTGAATATTTTATTTCTGGTAATGAATCTCCTTTGATTGGTTAAACATAGAAATATTTTGGAGATATTTTTCCTGAGAGGGTTAAAACCATGAGCAGTCTTTCTAAGGAAATAGACTACCCACTCTACTATAACCAAACAATTATTATATTATTTCAGAACAAAGGTGCTCCACGTAATTATGTTCTGAAGGGGAAGAACACGGCCACTAGTTACTAACAGGGCACTGGTTTTATGGATTGATCATTAAATAACTTTGGCTAATTAGTTTATAATGCAGTTAATGTAAAAGAAAAACCATTGCTATTGTGAGCGAGCAGAATGGCTAAGAAACCGACTTGTGAAAAAAAGATCTCCTTTGTTAAAATCTTTCTGAGCTATGAATACTCAATTCTCCAAGATGCAGATTTTTTAAAAAAATGCTGGATTGAGATGATGTCTATTAAGTGCTTTGGGCACTCTGTAATAATGTAATTTTTTCTTTGAAAAGTGGTTGCACACTTCTGGACAAACATTGCACATATAGGATGCTTTTTCAGTTTGGGGTTGCTTCCTTCAAGTATTCCCAAGGAAATACAGAAGCAATTCGTTTATATCAAATGACGTTCAACTGTGCAGTTATGGTGGATGTTATCTGATAGTAGGATTAAAAAAAGCAGGGAGTGTTTTCAGAGAAGCTAGGCAGATGGAGGGCATTTGGGGGCTCTAATTGTTATCATTGGCTGGCTAAAAACACAACTTTATGACCACAGTGTTCTTAAATCTTTAATTGCTTGGAGCTGCAATTTAATGAGAGGTGAGTCACTCAAATTGCTTTGTGAACTTGTACTGAAGTGGATTAAATAGGTCTAACTTTAAAAAAAAAACACCATACAGCAAAAAAATCCAGCAAGAGGGCAAGTTTTCAAACTCAGTCTAATAATACAAGCCTGTCATTTTGCATCTGTAATGCTATATTTCTCTTTTTTTTTGAACAACATAAGCTCCACTCATATGGGGTCTTGAAGAAATTCTGGAGCATAGAGGGCAATTGTGCAGACTCCCTGTTGGCCAGGAACGAACTAAAATATTGTAGACCTGAAGCAACACACCAGAAACTTTATGTATGCTTTCAACTCAAAGAGGGCCAAGGCTTGTGGTAGAGATGGGCCTTGATGCTTTTTTCCAAAGGGCAAATTAATGGCTTAAGGTGAGTGGTTGTGTTTTAAAACTGTTCAGGAAGAAGTGTGTCTATTTGGTGTTGCTGTTGTTTACTCTGTGAACTAATAATAACAGTTAATTTTGTGTAATACATTACCAAGCTAGACTTTCGTACAGTCCTGGGGGTGGGGAGGAAGGAGGGGATGGCATGGTAATAACTTGTTTAACATTATATTAATATTCATTCTCCACTCAATGATTGACTCATAAGATTACTGAAATAACATAACGACCCCCACACTCAATCAGCTATGTCTCATAATGGAAATAAAGTTCAAGAGATATTTATAGGTGTTTGTAGGCAATGGTTTTTAACATTTCCCTCCCCACAATGCTTCCACCCTTGCCTCTACCCAAAGTAGCCTTGAGTCTTGTTCTAGTCATGCATTTCTTCTTATTCTTGGAAGATACTTTTTTAAACAGCATATGCCACCTTTCTTTTGCTGTGCTTTTTTAAAAAAACTTGTGAGCTACAACTCTGATCAGATTGACTTCTTTAATGTTGAAAGTACTTGAAAATGTTAGGCACTCATCTTCAGGGTATCAGGATCGCCACCCGTTCTTCAAGAAAATGGTATTGTTTCAAGCACCAACATTTTTGTGTAGAAGCTTCAAGTCTTGTAAATGGAAGATAATTGACTATGTGATAAGTAGGACTGAGGTGTGATGTAGTGTATAGTGGTCAAGTTGCTGGAGTGGGATTAAGTCACCATTCAAACTCAAGTTTTGGGAATAGTATTCACCACCTTGAGTAATGCTCAAATTGCTCAAAGTTGCACTATGAATGTAATAATAATGACAGCAACAACACTGTTTTATTACTTTTACTTTCACATCCTGCTTTGAAAGGCATAAAACATGATTCTCTCTTTCCTCCCATAACAACCTACTTCTTCAATAATCTCGAAGCTAGGTTAGACTGTGAAATAACGATGGACAAAAAGTCACCCATGAGCTGAGAAGGAACATGAATTTGGATCACTCTGTATTAGTGAAATGAAGTCTCCTTTAACTCAAAGATGACTTCTGGTGACCTCATGAACAAGTCCATGCAGCTTTCTGAACGTGATTTGCAATTACCTTCTTCCAAAATGTCATTCTGACTTTTCAGTCTGGCCTGTAACTCAGATACCTCCAGTGGTTTTTCACTGAAGTCTTAATCCGACCTGACCCCAGCTTGGTTTCTAAGCTTGCCTACTCACACTCTGTTACTAATAGTACTATAAACTGTAGCTTAAATCTCTTACCGACTACACAAGATTTTACTATATATGTCATGATTATATATCATCAGGTTTTTGTTGACCCTTAGTGATTCATATTCTATCTCTCTCCCTCCCCCTCGCTCTCTTATACACACACCTATCAATATCTATGACATTCCCAAGCCTTATTCAGTGCCAGAAACTGAACACTGTTCTTCACACCATGCTAGTACTCCATCTTCTGTCTTCTTAACATGATTGTGACTGGTAGGAGGGATGTTGTAGTCCATAGGATTAGACATTGCAGTGAACAGAACAATACATTCAATGTTTATATAGCATCTTCTTCCTTGATGGCATCATCTTTCTGAGAATACTTCCTCATGTTTTCCTGCAACCAACTCTGATTAAAAGGTGTATACCTAAGAGATGTAGTGCCCACACTCTTGTCAGTTTTGTGCTATAATCTCTGTGCCTGTCTTCATGAAGTTATGCAGTTTAATTAGTATGATCAAACATTTGCAATGTATAAAAAACACCCAGTCTAAAATCTTCATCTGTCACCAGTGAGCCTAAGTAGCTAAATAAATTTTCTATTACTAAAAGTTTTCCCAAGTGACTTCTGCCAATGTGATAAAGTGCAGCATACGGGTGCAACACTCTTCCTCTGGTTACAGTAGTGTACAAATTGTGCTTTCATGGACAACCCCAAGCCAATTAACCACTTTAATACCACCTTAATTATTCTAGTGACCACTTTAATCTATACCAACATTCCTCATCTAACAAACCAAACTCATATATATGTATGTGTGTGTGTGTGTGTGTGTGTGTATGTATGTGTGTGTGTGTGTATGTATATATATATATATATATATATATATATATATATATATATATATATATATATATATATATATGTATGTATGTATATATATGTATTTGTGCTGATAAATAAATAAAGGGAGACTAGTATAGATCTATTTCAAGCTATTTAGCTCATATGTATGTATGTATGTATGTATATGTTGTATTTGTGCTGATAAATAAATAAAGGGAGACTAGTATAGATCTATTTCAAGCTATTTAGCTTTCATCAGCTAGCCATACCCTTACTGGGATTCGTTCGAATCCCAGTAAGGGTATGGCTAGCTGATGAAAGCTAAATACAACACAAATACAACACAAATATAAAAAGGCAACATTAAAAATATGGTTTTCTGCCTGGATGGTCTCCTGCAGTGAGCCGATAGACAGAAAGAGGGAGTAGTGAGTTCCCTCCCACATTTGGGCATACCAGGGGTTGTAACACAAATACATGTATGTATGTATGTATGTATGCATGCATGCATGCATGCATGCATGTATGTATATATATCCTTATTCCTGAAGGTTGTTCTTTTTTCTTCTCAAGACTCTCGTGATTCTATTTCTCAGAGTTAAAATGAAAGTAAAATAGCACGAAAATTAATAAAGGAGACTATTTGCAGCTCAGAGTTGAAATGAGGTGTCTTTTGTGTATTCTCCAAGTTTGGTTGTTTTCTTAAAGACTGATGACGTTACCTAGTTTGGGTAATGAAATGCCTGCAAGAAAATGAACAAGCTCAGAGAGCACCAAAGATCCCTCAGCGTGAAAATTATATGAATGAAATGAGACAATTGCACAACATTGGCACTATTTAAGAGTCAGCACATAGTCCTCAACAATCTGGATCCTCATTTTACTGACCTCAGAAGGATGGAAAGCTGAGTCAATCTTGAGCTGGTCAGGATTGAACTCCTGGTAGTTGGCAGAATTAGCCTGCAATACTGCATTCTAACCACTGTGTCACCATAGCTCATAATAATAAATAGTAAAGCAGCGATCAAATTGTTAATAGAAACAAAAGGATATTATACATTCCCCATAGGTCAGCCTCTAAATTGGATGAGCAGCTAATAAAATAACAAGTGAAGCTCTGTGAGATACTTTGAGATAAAAAAAATCTAACTACATCTATATGAATAGGATCTGAGTACAAAAGACACTTTAAGAGTAACGTAGATAAAATATCAAGTCACGAATGGCTACTCTGAATAAGACTCCATTTTATGTTAACAATTCTATCCTTCCTGCCTGCCTGCCTGCCTTGTAATTCTAAGCAGCATCTGATGGGTGTACTGGTTTGGAATACAGTACTTTTCTGATCATTAAAACTTACAAAAATTATCCTAGTACTGGGGAAAAATTCAAAAAGGGAAACCCCAAAGGTCAACCCTGGAGAAACTACCCTGTAATTAGAGATTAAAAAGTTATTAAGTTTAGAGTGGGGAACATGACTGAATGTATGGTGTGATGAAAATGAGTGGGGAGATATTAACCATCCTATCATTCAACAGAATCTTTGTCATCCAGTAAAACTGAAGGATGAATGAATGGGGAAAGGAGTCATTCTTCACCCACCATATGATTAAACCATGAAATTTACAATCATAAAACACTGTGGTAGGTACCAACTTCCGCACTTAAAAGGAGATTAGACAAATTAATAGAGGATAGGCTACAAATGAATAATAAGTGAAATGGTTATTAGATATGGTCCGTCAAGTATTAGTGGGAAGGACAATGATGAAAATGAATAGGAAAGTGCTCTTAAACTCATATCCAATTAAGCTTTCTCATCCTTGCCTTGCCCAAGACAGATTGTGGATAAGATAACCTTTTCGTCTTTCTTTTTTAATGCCAGCAAGAAGCATACAGTGTTGAAGTTGGGAGGTGGAGATTAACAAATGGAGACAAAATAACATTCATTTTCCCCCCTTTTCCCTCTTCTGTTCTAAAATATATAGCACCGGAAAACTGCTAACACCAAATCTGAGCATTTTCAGCAGAATGCTATATTCCTAGGCAGGTTGGGGATGGGTTAAAAAAGTTATAAAAGTAAAGAACCATCCCTAAATAGAATTTTTAAACCCTGGTATAACATATTCCCTGACCGTAATTTCCTGCAAAAGATAATATAAAACAGTATTTCTTGACCTTAGCAATAGGAAGATGTCTGAACCACAACTCCCAGAGTTCCCCAGCCAGCATGTTGAGAAACACTAATATAAAATGTCAAGGTTTAAGCAAGCTGATTACCTTTCTTCCCACTCTTCTATTTTTGTCCTCCATCTGACATCCTAACATTTTGGATCAATCAATCACACAGTCTGCCTGATGTCTACCTTCATTAGAACTTCGCTCATCTTTGTAGGAGCAGCTGCCATCAACCTTCTGGAAGCAGCATAGAGAGGCAAACATTGTCTTTAATATGTACAAAGTACCCAAGATGTCGCTTCCATTAAGCTGCTGAGTGTGCAGTGCTTTTCAGTCTTGTGGCTAGTAACAACAGCAGGTTTACAAAATACTGAGTTTCACCTAACAACTCTTGCATGGGGGAGTGAAACATTAAGACCACTGAAGTATGTGTTAACTGTCACGTACCTTCATTGGCCCAAGTGGTAGGGTTTAGAGACAAGAGAAAAAAAATGCAGGGATGTTATCACAATGTAATGCATTGTCTACTGTCATTTTAATTCAGGACCTACTTTAGTTTGGAAATATGTCAGTTAAACTAAGGTTGTTCACCAGTAATAGATGATCCCCGAGTCTCTGAAAAGCGTGCTTCACAAAATGTAAAATTTACACAAGTAAAGTATCCTTCTTTTGTAGCATTGAGGTTGCTAAGTCTTTGCAAGGCTGCTTCAGAAAGGGTCTTTGGCTGGACATAAATGTTTGCACACACAGTGGCTTTATTTCACTAGCAGACCCAGCATAAATCTTGTCTGTACATGCTCTCACATGCACACGCAACTACCAGGGGCCATCAAAAAAGCAGCTGCCTTGGCTTTCTGCAGTGTGTCTGCTTTAATACCTTGGGGAAGGGCAGTGGTGGGATTCAAATAATTTAACAACCGGTTCTCTGCCCTAATGATTTCTTCCAACAAGCAGCTCACCAAACTGCTCAGAAACTTAACAACTGGTTCACCCGAAGTGGTGCGAACTGGCTGAATCCCACAACTGGGGAAAGGTTTTTTGCTTAGGTCAACATGCTCTGCAAAATCCTTTCAAAATCTTTGCCAAACTGCAGTACTTGGTTTCCCGGTATGCCTTCATTTTGACATTTTTAAAAATAACACTTTAAGGGATGTCTGCATCTGTACAATAGATCTTTCCTGCCCTTCCCAAACCTAGCATTCTGCAGATGTGTTCACCGAAAGTCTCCAGACACATCCGGTCTTAAAAATAATTTCCCTCTCCCAACTATCTGCAGCAAAGAGAACCAAACCCACTGATATCACAACAGCCTATTATATTAAGCATTCATTGATAGTAAAATGGTGTAATTATATCAGGATGGAGAACGTGATCTGCCATGGGTAAAAAGAATAACATATTTCACGATGAAGTGAACTGACAGATGGTACAAGTTATACATATGTTCCTCGGCAGACATTAGGGTTCTGCAGCTTGAAGCTTTGTCGTCTAATATTAGGCCTCATCCTCAGATGACTTTGAACCAATTTGAAGATAATTCTGGATCTGATTGCGTGTCATTAATTGTTTGGAGAGCCGAATTCCCTTTTTTTCTGTTCTCTAAGCGGTTTAAAACTGAAACAAAGCTGAAGACCTCTGAGAATTGTGTTCTCCGAAGTGGGAAAGACCAGCTTTGTTCTAGTTGCCACACACAAATGGGATTTAACCGTTTTCCTCTTTTCCCCCGGGGTCTCAAGGATATATTTATCACCACCAATTTTAGCTGTTAAGATTTTAGCATCCTTTGGCTTCCACTTAGCAGCCATCCTAATCTTTGCAATTGAGTAGCTCTAAGTTTTAAAGTGTAGGGGAGAGAGAGGGGGGAGAGAGAGAGGGAGAGGGAGGGGGAGGGAGGGAGGGAGGGAGGGAGAGAGAGAGAGAGAGAGAGAGAGAGAGAGAGAGAGAGAGAGAGAGAGAGAGAGAGAGAGCACAAACTTGAGGATACCTTGAAAGAGCACAGCAATCCAATCTTGCTATCCAAGAACCTATACAAGCATTGTTTGAAGGACATTTTTTGCATTTTTATTGGTCAGCTGGAGTGACCATTGATTGGCTCAGGCAGGTCTCTATATTCTCTCAGTGTTCTGAATCTGCAAGAGTGAAGATGATCAAGGGCTGGCTCTAAAATGAGTTGGACATATAAGGAAGCAGAATTGGTGCCGGGTGAAAAATAAAATAGATTTCAGCAATGATTCAGTCCATGAATACAACAGTGGAAAGAATGAACAAACCTGGCTTCTGCCATCAAATTTTGTATGGTTCTGTGAATAATTAAAAAATAACAATTCTTCCATTTTTCAACATGTAGGTTTATGAACGTGCTATGAGAGTGCTCACTAGCAACAAGGTATGAATGTAGAACCACAGTATGGTGAACTTCCACTCCAAATAAATTGGCATCAATTATTCTTGTGCCAAAAAACCCCCACACCAGCATATATACGCCCCACAACTTTGAATTAAATGCAAGCTTAATTATACTTTATATGAGATAAATTAATGTAATTACCTTCCTGGGATCCTAAGCTTGTTTAATATAAAAATCCATTTCAATTTACAGCCCCCCACTTTGAGGCATGCATTTAACACTAGAGCACTGACCGCTTAATATACTTTAGAAAAATCCTCCTATCTCATATATTCAATTCCAGCTTAATGGGCCAAGACTATGGTGCTTGAGACCCTGAACGGGTATCAAAATCAATGTTTTTTCTCATTAGATACCAAGCCTAAGGATACCCAATGGGCATAACACTTGCCTCCATTTCCCTTTCAAGCTCTGCCATAGGACATTATAAGAAATGGGATGCTATCATGTCTCTTTCCATCCAGTCTCTGCTTTCAATCAAGCAAGTGAAGAGGGAACAGACTTTATATGTTCTAAGGCAGGTGTCTGCAACTTGCGTCTCCAGAGCTGCATGTGACTTTTTTGTCCCCTTGCTGTGGCTCCCTATCAACTGAATCAACCACTGTCTGGCTCCAACTTTTACCCTCCCCTCCCAGTCACTCCTCATCT
This sequence comes from Natrix helvetica, assembly GCF_964273705.1. Lineage (NCBI taxonomy): Eukaryota > Metazoa > Chordata > Lepidosauria > Squamata > Natricidae > Natrix > Natrix helvetica. The sequence goes on along the minus strand of NC_138552.1, from coordinate 101,683,798 downwards.
GGTCTGAGAAGGTAAGGGTGACAGTGCAGGATGGAGACTTACTCCATATTCCAGAGTGGGAAGAAAGTGCCCCTGTAATTGCCATATCTTCCGGTCCTTGTTGGTGCTGCGTGCACCTCGGTCACTCGGGGAGATGCATGACTTGCTCTCCACCCCAGGACACTGGCCAGGCCCAGCTGTGGCCTATGCTCCAGGTCGTAATGGGCTCCAGGAGGAGGGGACGCTGTCCACCCCATTGTGAAGCACATTAAATTTAACTGTGCTGCGCAAGGCACTGCAAGAGCAATGGGCAGGCTCCACCCACCCATGTTTTGTGGCTCCCAGTATTTTCTTTTCTGTGGGAAATGGGTCCAAATGGCTCTTTGAGTGTTTAAGGTTGCAGATCCCTGTTCTAAGGCAATGATCCAAGGCACAGGAGGACTGTACCTATACACAAACAGGGACCAATATATTTGCTATAATTTCTCAATTTGCCTCCAAAACCCAGGCTATTTGGAAAAAAAAACCCAGATGAAAAATGTTGGAGAATGTGACTGGAAGATCTTTAATTCTTTCTCTATGCATTATTTTGATGTTCTCCCTTAATCAAAAGTTCCCATGCCTTTTTGCTGATACTTGTTTAGAAAGGGAAATAGGAACCTGGCATCCCATAAAAAGAAATCTATTGAGTCAGCAGTCATTTTCATGGCAATTTTCACGTTAAAAATGATTTTTTTAAAAAACAGGTGAATTACTAGTTCAGTTTGCTAAGGTGTCTTTCCATCTTAGCCCAATGGCTTACAATTTAAAAATCAATGCTTTCCTTCCAATAAAACCTAGATATTGGGAAAATGGCAGGGAAAGTAACAAATCTAACTCAGTAGTCAACAAGGGAGAAATGAGACCAGCTGTGTGTGTATGAAAGAGCACCTCATGAACAACAGGAAATGTATGAATGATTGGGATACACAATACAGGTTATGAATGGCATTGTGGACACGAATAATGTGTTAGAATTGTGCAGAGATACGTTTGTATAAGATAATGTATGAGAATGGATAATGGTTGCAAAAATGATGTTAGGTAACTATTTCTAGATGTCCCGAGCAAGTTTTTTTTCATGGGTTCATAATTGTCTGTGGAGATTTCATTTTCACACTTTTCTAAAACATTTTGCTGGTTATTACTGGAACTGTTAATAGTGGGCATGTTGTCTACTCTATGCTTCTGTATAAAATTCCTTGACGTGCCTTCACAATTCTACTTAACCTTTCTCTGACACAATTTGCAGTACAAAAGAGTGTGCTATGTTCCCTTACATGAAGCAGGTACTTTCACTTTCAAAATGAGGAGTAACGAAGAAAAGCAAGAACTTTCATTGGATATTGCCAAGCTTCAAAACATTTTTATTGATCCTAAAATTACAATATGGATGAATGATGCTTCTCCAGATCAATCTCCCAATTGAATGGCAAAACAAAGAAAAGGTTTTTATATATCTATATATTTATACATGTAAATTTAAATGCAGAAAGGTTTTCTTCATCTCGTTTATTTTAAGGAAACCTTTTCTAGTGATTAAATACTGTTGGTGGGATCCAAAGAGCTTTTATCTTCCCCAATTGTTCTACACGTCCACTGAGTTCTGATTTTGATAGCATCTTTTCTTTTCTTTTCTATATCAAAGGTTTACTCCAGATTTCTCAAATCTTGCAAGCAGCAATTTATTCCTTTGCAACCCCCTCATCAGCTCTTTTGATCCCTGTATATTTGAAGCCTATGTGCTATGCCAATTGCAGAAGCCCCTCTGATGATTCTGAAGTCCTCCTCTCTGAAATGTAAGAGTTTTATGCTAGCTCTATTAATAGATTTTGTCTGGCATTTAGGGTGCAATTTTAAAAAAAGGAATATATTAACTTTTAGAATTAAAATGCAAAAAAAGTACCAAGTTGAGGGTCAAATGTGAAAACGCGTGAAAAATCAGAACTGCTCACAGGCTGGTGGTACATTTTCTGATCACAACATTAAAGAAGAAAAAAAGAAAAACAAACAAAAGTTTCCTAATCTTGATTATAGTGAAAATTATGACGTCTACCAAGAATGTTTAGCTTCGCTCTGAAAACAACATCTTTTACCTCAGGTTATTTTCAGTTTTTTTTTGGGGGGGGGGCAATAGTGTAATAGAGGTAAAAAGCTGGCCAAACACAGTATTTTGTTACTTTACACCTATCAGATTCAGCTTGCACAGGTATGGTAAAACATACAACGATGACTGAGGGGGTGCTAATATTGTCAACATATGTATACAGTATATCTGTGTTGGATCAGCCTTCCCAATATGAAATGATTTGGTTTACATCTGGAAGACACCATGTATTACTTAATATTCCTTCTGTTTTATGTCTATAGTAAAGGTTCTAAAAGGCAGGGACAATATGCACATTTGGTACCAAAGCTGCTTTTTCAAACGGCAACTGGATTTTCTGTTTTGCCTTGAAGATGTTTCGCTTCTCATTCAAGAAGTTTCTTCAGTTCTGACTGAAAGGTGCAGACTGGAAGGATTTCTACTCCTTGCAGTCATCTGGTCGTTAGCCCTCTTTCTGAAAGCCATTGAGGCCACTTGGAGATTTATCTGTGTTCTCAGGGTCACCTGAATATTGCAAATGGATGTGGAACCTTCTTGGAACTGCTTGGAACACAGTATTGACTGTGGTTGTCAACAAGAAATAGGTGATATGTATTCCTCCCCCTCTGTTCTTCAGAACTGAAGAAACTTCTTGGATGAGAAACAAAACATCGTCAAGACACAAAAAAGAAAAGAAAGTCTAGTTGCTTTTTGAAAAAGCACCTTTGGGGCAACCATGGCCTGGATAACTGAGAATCTCCATAGCCATTCGATGTTAAAAAAAATCTAAATTCTTCATCAAGGCAACTTCTGAAAATCCTGCACTCAAACCAGTTCAGCTAAGTAGCTACAGTATATGTCCTCAGAACACCTAATTTATTTTATATTTGTTGATTGCAATGATGGGCAATGAATGATGCAGGTTAATGAATGCCTATCAACCCAGTTTTGAAGAATTATCAAAGGGTTCTCTCTAACTGCATTAGGGGACTACATTCCAGTCAGCACATACATAACTTGGTTTTACTTTTATTACAAAGTGTGGATTCTACATGCATTTGTGGAATACCATCACTTTGAATTAAGGAACAAAGATGTATATGTTTGCCTTACAATGATGCATGCTGTGGCCAAAGTGTTATGGAATACACATAGTCCTGAGCATAGAAACAAACAAACAAACAAAGACATACTTACTCCCTTTTAAGCAGATGGTTGCAGAATGAGCAGTAAAATGATTAGGGCTGCAATATTTTGCCAGTGAGTATATCAGACTGATTAAGGGGCACTCCTTATTAATCCAAGCATATGATTCTTTTAGAAATACTTTTAACGCAAATTAAATATGGGCATCTTAGACCAATCATTCTCCTATCTCACATTATATACTTACTATATATGCATGTATGTACACACAATCATATGGGAAAAACCTCTCTTCTAGGATGGACTTGTGGCTAAGATTCACAAAAGTACTACTGCAAAGTGAAATTGGGCTCTGCAGAGGAACATTTCTGCAGTTTTAATTAAAACGTATACAATTAATCATCCGAGGTCTCTTTAATCAAGTAAAAGGCCTAATAATTATAGTTATAAAATCTGGTTAGTGCAGCCATTAATATATTTGAATGGAAAAAATTGTCTAGAGATATACAAAATTGTCTAGAGATGTGTCCCAAAACTTGTGTCCTTGCACACAATTAGTGAAGATGGGGAAATTTAGATGAGCCCACTGCTATGATATATTTAGAAATTCATGATGACTGTCACAGATCGTTTTACACTACAGTTGCACTTAGAAAACATGATTGTGTCATTCAGCCATGAAATGCACATTCAGGCTGCTGAATTACGTACACTTAACTGGAAGTGCTCACTGATTTAAGAGTGTGATCTTAAATGTTTACTTGGATAAAAGAATCATTTACATAAGTTTCCCTACAAGTACACATGGTTAATTTAAGATACTTGACTGTCCCCATAATAACATTTTATCTCTTTTCCCCTTTCTCCAGCAGTCTGACATTAGAGTATTTTCAGTTTAATCACAAAATGTTTTTCACGTATACTAGCATTATTGCTTAGCGAACAGTGTTGATTTCGAAAAGCTGCTAAAAATGTTTTAATGTTTCGGAACCATCTCTCTTTGCATTCATAAATATCTCATTGAGAAATGATTAAATACATCTCTCCACAGGCGCTGATCACATTTGTGCCTCATTTTTATTTCTTAAATTGGACAAGCCATTCAGGGATATGTTACACACACCCTTCCCCTATTTTCTTTATTTCATCTGTCCATATGAAAATGAAGACAGCTTTTGATAAATGACTAACAGTCGGCCTAGAAAAGTGATCATGTTGCCTACTATGACTGAAACAATTAAGATATACCTTAAATAACAGTTTCTTTTCTGTATGGTCAAGCTACTGATTAGGCATGAGTAGAGCCTGCTGCATTAAATGCATGAAATGAATAGCTGAGATGAAAGACAATGCATATTTGCAACAAACCTACAGGGCTTTGCAGACTCAGTCCATAGCTTAGGTCAAAACTTGTCTCCTGCTAGTAACAGGAAACGCAAGTAATTAGGAATACGTACTGTCTGGAACTCCTAATTCAGCACTTCTTGTTCTTCTGCATACAAGTCCTGCTGGTTTTTATAATAATGAATGTGCAATGTGTAGACATTATTAGTGTTTATTAGGGCTATACAAAGCGTTTTAAAGATTTGCACATTAGTCCAAATGAAGAACCTCTATTAAGAATGATTAAAACAGCTATTTTGAAAGTTGCTTTGTGTTCGTACACACGCTACCATTTCATTTTGATGGCCTTGGAGGAAGTATAGATACTGATGTACAGATTATTATTATTATTGTTATTATTATTTATTTAATGTGTTTGCTGCCCATGTCACCATGAGTACAAATGTTGTCAAATTTTGCTCAAACTTTTCATGTTCGTAATTTGGAACGCCCTCCAAGGCTTTTATCTATTGACACCTGCACTACAATGACTATAGCAACATGACAGAACTTAAAAAGAGTTCCCTTGTTTGCTGCTCCCGTCATCAAATACATTGTGATCGTGATAAATAGCCCCAATTCTAACACAAACGGCTAAAGCATAGATGGCATTGTAGCTTTTCACACATCTCAACCAGTGTTTTAAATCCAGTGGTTTGCAGAGGTGCACCAGTGACAACTCCAAATGTGTTTCCACCATCCTGCATTGGGACTCTTATATTTTACCATTAAGGTTTTGTAATTCATAATTTCTTTTACTATGGCAACTGAGTGATGTGGTTCCAATCATTTTGGTACAAGTAAAGGCTGAACAAATTGCCTACTTGAAAATTTAATTCTGAAATAAATTTAAATAAATGTCAGCAAGAGAACAAAGTGCTATGAAGATGAGGAATCTCTAGGAGCTTCAGTGCTGAAACTTACTTTAATATGTATAGATTTCTAGACTACCCATCTTTTTTCCCTGAGTATGGATCTTTGGAATTTTAAAATAATTAAATCTGATCCCTAAAGTAGCCAGCCTGTAGAAGGTTCTGACAAAATTTAAAGGGAACAGAGGCATGGTTTATTTTATTATATGGCTAGTTTTTATTTAATTGTGTGACTAAAATGGGACAATCTGCTTTTATCTATATCTATCTTTATTTGTTGCTTTGGTGGGTAGAGGTTATATTTAAAATTTGTTGAGTTGCTCCAAATATGTTCAAAGAAAGTGTGCAGTTCAGCAAATTTAAAACACATACATAGCATAGCCTTCCTGTCTTTCTTATGTGAACTGAAATTTCAGTAATAAATGGAGTCTTTATGCACAAAGGACGTGCAGTGCTAACTATGAGATTTTAATGTTTTTGAAGGGAATCAACTTTGCCCTGGTGTTAAAATTGACAATCGACACCAGAATATGCTATTGAGGAATGCTTATGATCAGCTCCTTTTCATTTTTCATTTGGTAAAAGAAATGTCTCAGTAGATTATATTTATCACTTACTCTAGTGAAGGAATGAGTGTTAAGTAGCCTCAGCCTGGGACACTTGGAATTATGATGGCTAGGTCCCAAACAATAAACAGTACCCATCAAGATCTTTAATAGAGAGTTGTTTATAAAATATAGGGTTCTTAAGATTATTTAGTGAACTCTCCTCAAACAAATACTGCATACATTTGCAAATATAGCATCAGATAAAAATGGAAACAAATGGCATGGAATAAATCTGTGCAAATTATGAGCCGTAATATTGAATTTAGTCTACAAAAGTTTGACAAGCCTTATTTTTTTGTTATTCCACAAGCAAAGGAATTATGTCTAGTATCATTTGTTCTGGTCTACGAGTCTTTTCCAACGTGCCATCTGAAATTTTGCTATAAGATTGAGGGCAAAGGGTTGGATGCGTGACATGCTTTGCAATAGTTGCTTGCAATACGCTAAAGTTAACAATTGATCCAAAGCAAAGAACACGAAGAAAAAAAAGTGGTGGCTGGGAGGAAGGTAGGTTATAGAAAGCAAAAATTCCTATTATTTCCTGTGCTTAATAATATATATATTTTCTCCCTCTCTCTCTCTATATATATAGAAATTTATTATTATTTCTTGTGCTTAAGAATATATATTCTTAATATATGTAATATATGTGTGTTTGTGTGTGTATGTATGTATGTATGTATGTATGTATGTATGTATGTATAGATGGAGGGAGGGAGGGAGGAAAGGAGGGAGTATATATATATATATATTCTTAAACACAGGGAATAATAGGAAATTTTGCTTTCTCTGGCGGTTGTCTGGATAGATCCCTGCACAAACTTTTTCTGAAGTGGTTTGCCACTGCTCCATTACTGATGCAGAGAAAAGTGACTAGCCTAAGATCACGCAGCTGGCTTAGTGCCCAGGGTAGGAGATAGTCACCTAGTTTCTAGCCTGATGCATTAACCGTTACACCAAACTGACTCTCTAGAAATAATATAGGGATATTTGATGTCATAAAATAGGCCACTGCGGAAGACTGTATCCCTTATTCTTCTTTGGGCAGCATTTGAGAAAGGTCACTCTTATTCAAGCTAACCAAACAAGCCTAATGCTAAGGCTAAAACTAAGACCAATCAAATATTTGGAGCAGTTTCTTCTCAAGAGCATCATTAACTTCCAGCAAATGTTCTATATGCATTGCACAGACTACAAAGAGAAAATTGGACAAGTCTGTTGTAAACTAAATTATCCTTCGTTCTCTATCAAAATTAGAGAAGAATGCATCACCAATTAATAAACTTTTTAAAAAAGTATTTCCATTGCGTTTGGGTCTATATTAGGCTTATTTCATTCCAGAAGCAAACCTGCTCTCCATTTATTCCTTCATTAGCTAAAATATGAGAAAATTTTGCTGCTTTTGTGGCATCAAAATTTAATCCAAACAATAAACTAAGATGATAGGCACACAACAATTACTTTTCTCTCCCATACCAAACTTATAGAGACATTTTTGCTCATGCTGCTATGCACAAATATTTCACTGTCAACCAGATCAGGAAGCTTTTAACTAAAACTCAAAACCTATGAAAACAGAGACAACAATGGGGTTAAGAGCAATATTCCTCTATTGTACCATCCTTAAGTTTCTGGGAAAACTTTTCTGACTTTGAATAAGTTCTCCAGAACCTCCAAGTCAGAAGATTCAGTGCTTCAAAACTCCATTAAAACAATGGGCTTCTAATAAATTTTACCTAAGGCACTATATTTCAAGCCTACGCTTGATCTAAAATAAGCTCTCTTTTATGTATCATTGAAAAAAATTGGAGTGGATTTTTCAAAGCTTGCCTAATAGGTCCCTAGAGCTCATACTCACTAAACACTTTTCTATGAAGTTTGGATTTAGTTTTCATAAATATGACATGAATTGCTAAACATCTGCCTGGATTGTGCCATTTCGCTTGGCATATAATCAGCCACTATCTCCAAGAGAGTGACACATTCCTTGGTTTCCATCATGCCTTCCCTATGTTTCTACCGGAAAATAAGATGAAAGGGGAAAAAATGAAAAGAAAGCCAGCATGCCGCAAAACACCATCCTCAAATGCAAGATGTATCTTCATCCTATCTCTAGGCCCCCACATAAACATTTAGAAAAATAATAATAGGAGACTAGTTTGGTAAATAGTGTTCTGCGGTTCACCACCACTCCAATGCAGCCAGTTGATTGAAATCCTCAAAACAGCCTTTCAGATTCCCATCGGTCAAAATTTTTGAGATCCCTGTCCTAACCATTCTCCTGAAGCATGAGTTCAAATGAGCTAGGATATGGTGCAAGAACCAACTTATTTCCTTATGTTCTGCTGACAAGGTCTGTTTTGAAGTTCTCCTTTTTCTCTTTTGTTTTTTCATCTTATTTTGATCACATAAGTTGAAATACCAGCGAAAAAAGGATTTGGGGGAGCCTGCAAAACTATGAAAAATCATTGCTAGACTGGAAAAAGCATTAATACAGCCTTGCTAGGAAAGCCCTAAGAGATTGTAACAATTGATTTACCTGTTTTTACCTACTTATAGGTAGGTAGTATACCTACTTTTATCTTTACCAATACACTCAGACATTTCTAGCAGTTAAATAACATTCAGATTCTGAACAGCTCATCCTAAACTAAACTGTTCTTGAGTTATTGGAAGAATATCTATTTGAATAGTGCCCCAAAGTGCCAAAAGAAAAATTCTTTACTTGTATATAGAAAATCAGCACAATAAAGGAAATGCTAAGTGAAATTAGTTTCTCCAGCATTATATTTAGTATGCACAGGAGTTTTGAGGAAGATATATCAACATATCAATGAAGTATGCACTGTGGTTCCTACCTATAATCTAAAATGGTACAGCCCAGGAACAATTTTACTTATGCAGTGTTGTCTAGACTGTATCTCATTCTACTGAACCATAAATACAATATTGTAGATTAGTTTGAGTTTAAAAAAAAGGGAGGGGGTTTGAATTGAGGTTTTACTCAGATATTTTGAAATTTTAGCATTGGCACCATTTTCCTCTTGGCCATATATACACACACTCAAAGTCCTTCCTGAGTAAATGCTATAAGGGGTGCAATTCACTAAAAACATCTTTTCTGAAAGATCAAATGAAATGAATGGGAGATGTACTACAATATTGCCATTCTGTTCCATAATTTATATTCATTTCATGAGCTATGAGCCAGAGACATACCTTGCAGATAGGGCTCAGAGTCTGAACTCAAGGCAGAATTCATAATGATTTAGAAAAAGAGAGAGATGTACATAAAATGATGTGTACTGCTTTCAAGTAGGTCTTATACTTAAGCGAGTGTTGTGCTTATTCTCTGCAAAGGAGGATAAACTAATTTAATAATAGCTATAGTCCTCTTAAAATTTGTATTTATTTAGCAAAGTACACTAAATGCTCTTGATTCAGCTATCTAGATAAGGATTTTAATATTTTTAAGATATAGGTTTAAATTTGTTTGTAAGTATTCTAAGGCATTCTGCATTTTAAGTTATATAAAGTGTGCAAGTTAAAACAATTTCAAATAACAAAATACTGCAGAGATTTCACTGCTGTTAGTTTGATTTTTTTTCAATTTAAGGCTGAACATTTATTTTATTCAGCTCCTTAATTAAAAAATAATAATCTGTACATTGCAAAAACAGGACAAAATTAGTGTCCTTTAATGTTCCCTATTGGTACTGTGTGCATTCCATAACAGGTTCCAATATGAATTCTTACTAGTATCATTTATACAGTTCCTTCAATATACATAGCAGTTTACAAAATAATATAACCAAAAGAAAAGATCCTTGTTCTAATGACATTAATAAGCAGCAGAACTTCTAAATGAGCTTGGTATACTGGGTGAGTAAGATGGATATAAGTACCTTTCTTTAATTCTTCTTATACAATGAATTTTTATGCCGGTATTCTAATGGAATTCAATTTCCCAACAGTAAAGTATACGTAATGCAGGCAATCTTTGATCAGATCTCATGTTTCTTCTATTTAAAAACAAGTATATAATTTGAGATGGAATCAGAATTTGATTGGAGTATGATGCTATGTGCATGGTCTACCACTTCCTCTCAAATTTCTCTCAAATTTTCTCCATTTGATTTTAAATCACAAATAGCGCAAAATAATAATAATCCCCCCAATAAGACTACTAGTTCCAGGGTAAGATCAAGAGGGGATAAAAAGAAGAAGAAGGAAAGAGGAAAAGGAAGGAAGGACATATTCTCATCCTACAGCACTATTTTTCCAAATAAATTTGAAGCCCTCGGCACTTATTAAATGAAGAATAAAAAGAAACAAAGAGAGATATGATTTCAGATACAGCGATTTTCTGGTTCAACAATTAAAGGAATCTAGATGAAAATGTTTTTTTTTAAGTATTACTATTTTCAGCCTTCACCTGTTGAGTCTTTTCCATTTAAATGGACATAATATGATTTCTAAAATACATTTCAAATGAGTTTGGGCAACTGTATTGAAAACTAACCATCGATAAAGACTGCCTGACATCTGTGTATTTTGTGTGTGTGCAATTTTCAAGCTTCTCAAACTGACCAGTTGGTAACGCTATAAATAAACTAGTTGTAAGAATGACTGGCTGTACCTTTAGAAAGTAGAGTTAAACCTTTAAAATAAAAGTAAAATAAATATAAGCCCCTCTTTGCATTAAAAACACAAATCAGTTTACAAAAGGAACGTATGAGATATCCGGACTTTCTTCAATTCCATACAGCATTTCTGTTTTAGTTAAGGAATTGGTTTTCTTAATTTTCACATTGCAATGACTTTACCAAACATTTTCACTATAGACTTTTTGAAAGCTCTTACAGTAAGAAATTATCAACAAAAAGCAGGCACATTAGTGTACAAAAATGTTGCTGTTGATTTTTTTCTTCTTTTGAAAGTGCAGATTTATGTGCATCTTACAAGACCAACTATGCTTTTAACTCTCACTAAGGTTTAAACTGAACATAACATCTCCCAGGAATATTGTAAACTTAAGAGGCTTTGTTCAAAATTTCTTTCAGCTCTCTGAAATATCCCTTTGAGAGATTCATGCGTGCTTTCTCTCTCTCTCTCTCTCTTGCTGGCTGGTTCTCTGAACTTAACTCTTTTGCACTTTTAAAGCTGAGGTTATCATAAAGATTCGCTTGATGAAGGGAAGGGTGAGGAAGCCAGGCAGGCTGAACCATTTGGTGATTTCAATCCAAACCAAATGAGAGAACTGTGAGATCCAAACCAAAAGTGTTCACCATTGGATCAATACTAAAGAGATAAAAGATGGGAAGGGTAAAAATTCAAAAGATATTAAAAGCATCATCCCGAGATTGCCCCAATTATCTTTTATCAGTGAAAATGCACTTTGCTGAACCCTTTAACAGGTAGCTATGATTTTTTTTTTCCTTTTAGAACCAAAAGTACCATAGCAGAGAAAGAGAGAAATCTTGACAGGACATAATTGGAGAAAACTCCAACAGGTTGCAAAACACTGGCAACTTTTTAAAACTCTGTTCAAGACTTCTCCAACCAGAGGTGAAGAGAAAAATTTGCCTGGTTCTTCAGAAAAAAAAGGAAGGCAAAGCTCAACAGGTTACCACTTGCCACCAAAAACAGGACCAACACTACACACCAGCCTGGTCTCATTTCTAGGCATTTATTGGGGTTCTACCTTGGGGTGGTGGTTTTGTTTTTTGGCAGCTTCTGGGTTAACAGCTGGGGTTGGCCTCACCTTGTGCTACTGGTCCTGCCCATTAAACCTCTGTGCTTTGCCCCCTTCGCCCCAAGTTCACCTTCTGCCCCTCTCAGTCCAGTAGGCTGAAGGGCAGGGCGGGCGGTCTCCAAAGGGGCCTGGCCGGGGCCTACACGCGGTTGGCACAGAGCTCCCTGGGATAAATGTCTTCATAGGCAGGAGGCTGCTCATTGGGCAGCGGGTAGCAGTAGGGGTAGGAGGCATTGAGCTCGGGGTCCATGGGCGAATACCCAGGCAACTCGATGGAAGGGTGGCCACCACAGTGCACCTCCACCCCGGCCTCGTCGAAGACGTGGAAGACGCCGACGTTGATGTAGGAGACGGCCTGAAAGGCGCAATCGCCCCCCGGGGACAGATCTGGGTCCTCGCTGGAGAAGATCGAGCCTTCGCTTTGGCGTTGAGGTCGTCGGCCGCCACCAGAGCCGCCGCCGCCACTTCCCCCGCCGCCGGGCCCCCTCCGTCGCCTCCGACGGCCGCCCGCGAGCCGCTGCTGCTGCCGGCAGCGCCGCCGTCGGCGCAGGCCCCGTTGCTGCGCCGCTTTGTAGTTCTTGACCAAGAGCAGGTTGAGCAGCCCCAGCAGGCACTCGAGGGCGTTGAAGATGGTGGAGATGACCAAGCCGCGCTGATAGTCCCGCAGCTTCTGGCAGCGCAGCAACAGCGTTGTCCCCGAGCCGTCGGGGCCCCCCGCAGGCCGCGCCCGAGCCGCCGCCGACCCTCCTCCTCCTCCAACCTGTAGGAGGCAGTAGTGCGAGTACTTCTTCTCCACCAGCGATACCGTATCGCCGTCGATGACGGCCCCGGCGAAGGCGCTCAGCACCCCCAGCATGAAAACCAGGACCCCCAGCAGGAGGAAGTTCTGTCGCCCGCCGGGGGGCGCCTTGGGCAGTGGCTGGGACTGGGGTTGAGCGTCTCCGGCGGCCGGCACCACCGCGCCTTCGCTCGCCGGGTGCCCTTGGCGGTGCGCTCCGCCGGCCCCTTCCTCGTCCGGCGGGCGGCAGCAGAAGAGCGCGGAGCCCAAGAGCGAGAGCCCGGCGGCCAGCAGAAGCCCCGAGTAGAAAGCGCCGGCCGCTGTGCCCAGGCGGAACGGCTCCCCCTTGAGTTCGGAGCCCAGCGAGAAGCACTTGAGGCCCACGGCAGCGGCGCTCAGCGCGCAGGCGAGCAGGAGGCAGCTGGAGAGCGCGGCGCAGGCTCCCCGGACACTCCACTTCATCCTCCGCGTCTCCTCCGCCGCCTGCGCCTCCTCCTCCTCCCTGCCTCGCCTCCTCCGCCTCCCTCCGCCTGCGCCTCCTCCTCCTCCTCCTCCTTCGCCTCCCTTCTGTCCTCATCCTCCCGTGTCCTCCTCGGCGTCGGCGGCCCTTGCCGGGGAGGCAGCCGCCGCGCGTTGCGGGAACATAATGCTGGGGACGGCGGTGGCGAGAAGGGAGAGTTCCGAATGCGCCGCCGCCGGTGCCGCCGTTGCTCTGGCTGCTACCGCCACAGCGGCCGCCGCTGTTACCGCCGCCTCCTCTCTGCAGGCAGCCGGCAAGCACGGCTCACGCACCAGCTTTTTCCTCCCCGCCCTGCTGCCTCCCGCTCTCTCTTATTGAAGCGGCTGCTGCTGCTGCTGCTGCTCTGTTGCTCGCCGCCGCCGCCGCTACTGCTGGGAGCCGATGAATTATTGATGGCAGCAAGTTCGAGGCAAAAAAGGGGCATCGAGCACCTCGCTTGGGCAGCGGGAGGGAGGAAGGGAGAACTAGCCGCCGCGGGCTGGAGGAAAAAAACAGGTCCGACGGTATGGACGAGCCAGCCCTCTTCCTTGCCAGCCTCCTCCGGAGACGCGCGTGGCACAGCTCCCGCCGTCCATTCCTAGCGGGACGGTGTGGCAACCTGGACGCGGCCGGGCTGGGGTGGGGATGGGGAGGCGGGGGTGGCGCTCGGCAAAACGCTCCAAAGCTGGATCGAATCAACTCATCGGAGGGCAAACGGCAAGGAAGGAAGGCGTGTCCTTTCCGCGCAGCAGCGGCAGCGACGATCGCCCCCCCAAAACCTCCCCTCTCTTTCTCCCCCTTCTCCCCAGTTCTTGAGGAATGAACTTCCACTTCTCACCCGCTCGAAATCCTTCACGCGCCAAAAGGAAGGAGGCGCCACCACGATTAGCTTAGTCGGGAGGATCTCTGCGCGCCAGCCGTGCCAAAGGGTGACTGGCAAGAGGTGGCTTTAAAACGCAGGAGGATAAACCGGAGGAGGGGGGGGGGGGCGGGCGAGAGAAGCGTCACTTTTCTTTCATTCGTATAGAGTGAATCATTCTCCCAGTCGGGAGGGGGGTGTCTACTTCTGGGCTGCCGCGGACTCCCAACGCCGCTTTTCCGTACTTCATCCTCCCTCCACCCCCACCTCCCCTTTTAAACTAGTCTCTCGGATGGTCAGGAGTTACGTCGGTGCAGACAGTAAAGCTAAATCCACAGGCTGGTGCGGAGCGGAGGGGGCAGAGATGTTTTACGAGGGTTGTGTTAAGTTCGCTATCGGATAAATTGGGGAGGGGGTTTCGGGACCAGAAGAGATGTGTGGAGAGCCGGGCAGTGTGAAAGGCGGAAAAGCGGCGAAGTTTTGCCCTGGTTGTTGCGTCAACACCCGTTGTTACAAAGAAGGCTAGGGCGCAACCTTTTATCGGTGACTGAGTTATGTGCGTGCGTGTGTGTGTGTGTGTGTGTGTGAATCGCCGGTGGGCTGCGTTTTTGTATAGCATCGGAGAAGCTCCTACTTCCCAGATCAATAGAGGCGGACGAGATAGGCGATCCGATTTATATACCCCTCCGTATCTGGCTAAAAGTATCCTCTTTCTTGGACCTCCGCCCCCCCGCCCCCCGCTACTCTCCCAAATGAACCAGGTGTGGTACAGGAAAAGAGCGGGGCACCATTGGTGCTCTTGATCTAGGAACGGCTCACCTCAACAGGCAGAAGATGAGAAACGAGCCTGTTTTGGCTTCCGGGGAAGCGAAGGCGTTTTCAAAACCTGCTCATCGCCTGCCTACGAATTCGTCTACTATATTAAGCTTGATTTGAAGCCACCTTCTACTCTGAGTCAACCCATGATTTTTTCACTCCATGTCCCCGGAGCATCTCCATCCATGCCTTGAACGTCCCGCCGTTGTCCAACCTAGAGTTGAAGCAGCCTACAGTCATCCATGGCTCTTAAGGTTTAGAATGTTTGATGTTAAGGTTTCCCCCTCTTTTCCTGATACGCGGGGTATGGTCTGACTCTTTACTGACCGCTTGATTGCTGACATGACATCATCAAAGGTTGGCTCTCCCTGGCTCCTATTGGTCATTTTAGGCTGCTGCTCCTACTAACTGCTCTCTTTTCCTGGGGTTGGTGGGCTCTGTCTTGCAAGATCTTTTCGGCTTAGATCGTAGGAAAGACCAGAAAGAAGGCATTTGCCGACATTGTGCCTGATCAGCATTTTCCAAAGCTCTCGTCTTTTTACGTATTGGTCTAGTGCTCTTTTAAAAGAGCACCAAACCTGTTTTTCAAACACAAATGTTCTTTTGAAATGGATCCGATCCTGCACTTCAGAAAAGGTGGACATAAGCTGGGCCAGAGCTAGATACGTTGCTATTTCAATCATTTTGGGGGTGCATTATAGGTTTTACACAGCTTCTGCTAAGGAGGATTTGATTCATTGAGAGAGGGGTCAAGTGGATGACAACTCTTAGTTACCCCTTACAGTAGATAGACCGCATAGGTGAGGGGGCACATAGAGAATCTGGAGGGCTGTATTTCTTTAGCATTTTTATGGCCATCATTGTTTCTGAAGACATCAGCATGAGTGTCACAAAAGTCACCTTGGTGGTCTGTCCTTACTACCTGAACCAGCCTCCCAGAGCTGCAGCTGTTTGCATAGCACACCCAGGTAGCTGATGCTTCAGGCCTGGGAACGGGGTGCCTATTTTGTAGTTGCTTTGTTGGCACCCAATGCCATGGGAAGATTGAGTGGGAGAAAGTTACAAACATTAAAATGGCTTAAACTTGTACGATTAATGTTCATCTAAAAGGCTCAAATATCCAGAATAACTGGACAGGATTTTTTCTACCTCAGGTTATTCTGGTTATTTCAAACCAGGATAGTTTGCACGGGAACAAAAAAACAAAAAGGGTATGTGACTCGATACTAGGACTTGAAGCCAATGGAACAATAGAAGGGTGCAATGGGGAATAATCTGGTGAAAATGCAGGAAAGCAGGAGTGCTTGTGTCTCACAAGTTGCTGACAATCAAACGTTCCAGTGAAGGGGGGGGGGGGGCTTTGGTGCTCTCTGAGCTTGGCTGTTTTCTTGCTTGGTTGTTTCCTGCAAGAAAACACAGATGTTGTTACCTAGCACAGATGATGTTATCTAGATTGGGTAATGAAACGTCTGCAGGGAAACAACCAAGCTCAGCGAGAGCACCACTCATTTCAACTCTTGGCTACAAATGTTGTCCTTTAAGCTGTTTCGCTGTTCCTCTTTGTTTATTTATTTTCTTTAAAAGTTGGTTAAGAGAAGGGAGGCAAATTACTGGACGTTCTCAGCCGGGAGTCTCAAAAGCAAAGAAGAGCTCAAAGCAGGGGTGAAATTCAGCAGGTTCTGGAGAACTGGTGGCGGGAATTTTGAGTAGTTCGGAGAACCGGCCAACACCACCTCTGGCTGGCCCCAGAGTGAGGTGGGAATGGGGATTTTGCAGTATGTTTCCCCTGCCACGCCCACAAAGCCACGCCCACAGAACCGGTGGTAAAAAGTTTTGAATTTCACCACTGGCTCAGAGGCAGTCAAGGGCTGCTGTAGCAAAAGAAAAAGAAACAGGGCACGCAGGAGATTTTTGTCGACTGACCCAGCGCTAGAGGCTCGCGAACGCACGGAGAGCAGGTTGGCGGCCAAGTTCCTCCCGCTGGGACTCATTGGCCCCACCGATTTCTATCTGGGTCCTCTTTGGAATCCGTCAAGGAAGGAATCTGTTTTAAAGCCTGGACAACGTGTGTGTTTGTGTGTGTGTGTGTGTGTGTGTGTGTGTGGCAGGTGGGGGGGGGAGAGTCCGAGGGCGGGGCACAAGGACTGAGGGCCGGCTGGCTGCCTGGCAGGCAACAGTCTTTTTCGCACGCTTTGCAAAGCCTTGATTGCTTCATCTCCAGGCAATCTGTTAATGAATTAATCTGCGCGCGGCGACCTCAGTTGCAGAGTGACAGGGATCGTATCCTCCGAGCTTTCCCCTCTACCCCCCAGGGATTTTTATCTGGAACCTGTGCTGCCTTTAAGCAGAGATCATAGCAATCTCCTCCGCGCTTTTTATTATTGGCGGGATCAAAAAAAATACGAGGTGTTATCATCGCGCCAACGCTTAGCCGCGCTGAAGACCTTAAACTCGTTCCGGCATTGCCTGCCATTCACGAAGCAATCTGGGAAGGCAGATGAAAAGCTGTAGTTCCCTTTAAATGTTAATTTATTCTGATAACGACTCCCCCCCCCCCCACCAATGGTTCTATCCGAAAGTGAATGCGTGGTGGATATTAAAATTAATGTTGGATTTTAACTGGTTGATTGGGAATTTTATGTCCGATTTTCCCCTCTCAAAAACAAGACAATGAAAACAACATAACTGTAGAACAGTGGTTCTCAATCTTCTCTTCATCACAGATTCCCTTTAAATACCTTTTGTGGCCACAGACCAGTAATGGGATTCAATTTTTTTTTACTACTGGTTCTGTGGGTGTGGCTTGGTGGGCGTGACAGGGGAAGGATATTGTAAAATCCCCATTCCTGTTCCCACCCCACTCATGGGGAAGGATACTGCAAAATCCCCATTTCCTCCCGATCAGCTGGGACTCGGGAGGCAGAGAATAGATGGGGGCAGGGCCAGTCAGAGGTGGTATTTACCGGTTCTCCAAACTACTCAACATTTCCGCTACTGGTTCTTCAGAACTGATCAGAACCTGCAGAATACCACCTCTGCCATGGACACCCAATACATAACTCAAGATTTAAATCATAACATTTCTTTAAGCCTTCACAGACCCTCTGTGAGGACATCACAGCCCCTCCCCCTCCACACACCACCCGTTGACAACCATTGACACAGAACATAGAGCAATAGGGTTGGAAGGGACCTTGGAAGTCTTCTAGTCCAGCCCCCTGCTCAAGCAGGAGGCCCTAAACAACTATATAAAGATGTTAGATCTAACATCCAAAGAGGAAACTTGGATCTTGGCCTCTTACAATAACATTTGGAAGAAATTCACAGTAATAGTGATAAATGATACACATAATGGACTTTCCAAGACTATTTTTCTTTTGGGGGGGAGGGGCAAGTGGGGAGGGGGGGGGTAAACGCTAACACAGTTGCCAGCCTTCCTATTAACCAAAAGAACAAAAATTTGAAAAAAGAACATGGATCTCTCTTTTAAGCAAGTTGAAATCCTTGTTCGATTCTGCTCGATGCATTCTTCTATACTGCGCCAGCAGAGTCTCTGAGCTCATCCCTTTGTCTTCTGATTTGAAGCAACTTAACCAGTTCGTAGTTCGCGAAACCCCAAATTATAATAAATCTAATTGAACCCCAGTCTATATACAGCAACAGACTGTCAATTAAAGAGCGTCTGGAAAAGTTCCATTGTATCTGCCTTTAGATGCCAAGGCAGGTGCCTTCTAGTCCTCTTGAAGCAAAGCTGCTTTGTAAGTTGGGAACCAGCACACAGAAAAACTTTGCTCCCTATTCCTCTTACCTCATTTAATTTTTATGGGAACAATGAGCACCCCCACCTAGGACAGGATGGGCTGGTGCTACCTGCCCAAGGTGGTTCTGAAGGTATCTGTATGCCAAGCTGTGTAGGACTTTGTAGGTTACAAGCAGCATTTATCTTAGAAATGTTTTGGAAGCGTAATATGATTCTGTAACACATTACAGAATAGAGACTGCAGTATTTTGCTCCAATTGCAGTTTTTGAGCAAAGGCAGCCCTAAGTAAAGTATATTATGGTACTCCGTGGTTGATGAGACTATATCTTGGAGCTATGATCTCCTGCCACAGTCACAACTGTGCATCAACTGAAGCATGGCAAAGGCTACCCTCGTCATGACCTTCACGTGTGAATGTAGGAGACTTCCCAAGATACTGACTTGTTCCTTCAGTGGGAGTTAGAACCAGTGTCAAATGTGTTCAGGAGCAAGTTTGGTAAATTGTTTTGTCCCATCACAGCCTTCAGGCCAAGATTTCCATATCTCTGGACCTGCCCAGATGATGTTCCCTCATCCCACATGGTTTCATGTAATGTTAAGGGCTAGGGATGAGATAACTGAATCTTGTAGAATCCCACAAGAGCTGATCCCACCCACCAGTTTGTAAGGTCTACTCGGAAGAAGTAAAGCTACTTAAAAAGGTAAAGGTTTCCCTGTCCAGTTGTGTCTGATTCTAGGGCGCTGTGCTCATATCTGTTTCTTGGCCAAGGGATCCAGCATTGTCCAAAGACCTTTCATATGGTCATGGTTATATGCCAAAGGCACATGGAATCTGTTACCTTCCCATCGAAGTGGTACCTATTGATCTACTCACATTTGCATGCTTTCAAACTGCATCGCTATGTTGTTCAGACCTCACAGAGAGTTCAGAACAGTGAGTCAGTTGACTGTCTATGGAGATTCTCAGTCATCCAGGTCATGGTTGTCCCAAAGGTGCCTTTTCAAGAGGCAACTGGACTTTCTTGGGTTTTTTTGAAGACGTTCCAAGTGAAACATCTTCAAAGAAAAGCCAGAAAGTCCAGTTGCCTCTTGAAAAAGCACGTTTGAGAGTTAGTTGACTATACTGAAGTCAGTAGGAGACCTGTCTTCTACAGAGACATCTGCTTATGCCCGACAAATAGTGCTTGCCAGATCTCAAGTCTTCAGTTATATATGACCATATTCTTAAGATCTCAGTATCGGCATTGCTGTTTTCTTGTAGCACTAGATGAAGACAAGAGGTTAGGCTTGTTTGTTATGGATGTCTTACAATTATAGATTTTCTTTGAATTCTGTGAGTTAGAGGCTGAAGAATAAGACTAGATGGAGCACGAGGAGCCAATAGGCCATCAAACAATAAAAGCAGCTCCATAAATCTCAACATATCTCTAGTATTTCCATGGACAGAGAACTTTCAAGTCAGTTTCTCTCTCTCTAAAGTTGAGAAACAATCTCACACAAAGCAAACAAAGAAACCAACAAGCTAAGACTCTAAACAGGCTTTGCTAATAACTGATATGCCGCTAAGTAATACTTCCTGTTTTATTCCTTAGGTGAGCTTACACTGTAGAATTACTATTACATTTTTAGCTAATGGTTGAAAATAGAGCTCTTTATTTAAATCTTCCCTATATGAATGGAGAGAGAAAACATTTTTTCCTCTCCCTTGCTTGCTTTTGTTTTTATGCTTTCATTTTGCATTTTGCAATCCAGCAAATGCATCCTGGATGCATCTGCATAGCAAATGGGATTATAGCAGGTTTAATTGATTTAACTGGTCAATTTCACCTGATTTACTGCATGCAGAGAAAAGTTACAAGGAAGGAAATACATGTATAAACTGAGAATGGCCTGGACAGATTTTAGCTGCATTTCTTATGGGAAGAAGGTAGAAAGATTGGTCAGCTAGAGGCTTGTGTTATATCACAGCACAGGTTTCATCATTTAGCCTTGCTGTAGAAATCCATTCTATAGAACAGACAATATATGTAAAATAAACACAGAGAACCAATTTAGGGTAGTAGTGAAGGCAGCAGGCTAGAAACCAGGAGAAGGTGAGTTCTAGTCCCACCTTAGCCAGGAAAGCCAGCTGGGTGACTTTGGGCCAATCTCTCTCTCTCTTTGGGTCTAACCCACCTCACATGGTTGTTGTTCTGGGCAAAAAAAAAGGAGAAGGAAGGAGTATCATGTATGTTTGCTGCCTTGAGTTATTTATAAAAGTAATAATGCCGAGAGAAAAATAACTAAGCATTATTCAAATTTGATTGCAGCATTGGAAAGTAAAATTAGGAAGGAGGGATTAAAGATCTTGACTCCCCCTATCTGATATCCCAACCTGGGTCATTTACTGAAGCTCCTATTACTGGCACCAGGGGCTGATTTGAAACCTAAAATACTATCTGAAGTGTCTTGCAATGCTGGGTAGAGAAGTGTTCTTTCATTTCTCACCAGCAGAAAATCCGCCTCCATTTCAGAAGGCTTTTTTTCATAGCAATTAGGCCAATATATGGTCTCCAGTAATTTAATGGAAGGAATTGGTGTGCCAAATGTCAATAGCAGGTGATATCATTGTACAAAAAAAAAAGGATCACCTTTTCCTTCCCTGGTAGCATTTGCTAAAAATTTCGGTCCTAGAAATTGTCCTCCTGTATACCATTAAGCTTTAAAACAGCCTCTGTTAATGACATCTGAGGATCTTTTTTTTTAATAGGTTAGCAGGACTGGGAAATGTTCTTTTTCTGCAATCAGCCGGTGGAAACTTAAAAACGATTTCTGCTAGTGACAAAGGATAGAGAGAGGAATTAGGATCTCAGGAAAAGGGTTGGGGGGGGGGAGGGGGCTTCTGAAGACATTTTCAGTTCGATAGGGAACAATTCATGGGTGTGTTAATTGAATTTTACAGAACTATAATGTCGATTTTGAGGTGATGCATTCTAAAGTTCATTATACAACATTTAGAAAGTAGCTGCATCGGAGATTTACATAAGGCCATTAGGGTTCTTGCTGTTTTATATCCGCTCCTGGTCTTGGCATGCCTGATTTGATTTTCTTATTGCTGCTGTATTACTTCCAGTCCCACTTTAGTTTGCAACTTGATCCCGTTCCTGAAATCTGCTTTCAAGTCCTTTTCCATATGAGTTATCCGCAGGAAGATGTGGTTATAGTGGTAATTCTTCAAGGAAAGTTTTCACAGTTGCTTCTAGCTGGGGACCGTACTATAAGTTCAAGCTTATAGTAATGGATCAGAACAGCAACTCCGGATAGTTCTCAATCTACAACCACTTGTTTAACTACTGTATGGAGTTACAACAGCACTGAAAAAAGTGATCTATGGATGTTTTTCACATGAATGTTGCAGCATTCCCCCTGGTGACGTAGTCAAAATTCAGGCACTTGGCAACTGTCTTGCTTAGCAATGGAAATTTTGGAGTCAATGGTGGTTATAAGTTGAGCTTCCCGTATGCTGATGTCACCAAGGTCTGTATTTGGATGTCCCTTCCATGAATGAGAGAGCAAAGAAGGACTTAGAAGATTTTTCTTCTTCTTTGAAGTATGCCTTGACATTTGAATAGAGCATCTCCTTTTTGTGTTTTTTCAGCTGATCCCCCAGGTCATAGTGGACATAACGGGGCAAGTGAACTTTCCAAGTTGATGGAAATGAGATGCAAGAAACAGTTTAGTGTATTGGGAGCTGACAAAGGGCTTCACTGTGAGTCAACGAGGCTCGCTGCCCAACTTAATTATTTTAAAAATACTCTTAATTAATTAATTAGTAAGGATGATACAACCCTGTCAGCATGGTACAAAATGAAGTGCCAGCTACATAAACTTTACAATCTTCATATATATAAAAAAAACTTTCATGGGGGAAAAAAAAACCTGGGAGCTGCAGCTTTGTGCTTTACTTGGGAATGTGTCCACTTGTTCAAGATTTTAAAAAGGCGAAGACTGGCTTGGTAAAGAACATGGTGGGAGGGACTAGTATGGTGGCAGAACCTTATCCTAGCGATCTTCAAGTAAATAGATATGTTGAGACTGACTATGTCCTCTAGGACATCAATGGATCTGTTACACTTCATTGTGTTTAGATCAGTGTTTCTCAACCTTGGACACTTGAAGATGTACAGACTTCAACTCCCAGAGTTCCCCAGCATAAAGAATACTGGGAGTTGGAGTTTGTGTATCTTCAAGCTGCCAAGGTTGAGAAACATTGGTCTACACAGGCAATACCACAATCTGATTTAGCTCCAGATAAATCACATTCAAAACTAGGGAAAAATCAAGGGAGACAATAGTTTTCTGTATCTGATATTAATCTTAGGCTCACATATATAGTTTTGATGATTCAACTGATCCATATAGACTTGCATTGCTTTCACCTTCTTTTTCCTACCGGTAGTTCAGTGTTTCTGAACCCTGACAATTTTATATTGCATAGATTTCAACTCCCAGAATTCCCCAGCAAGTATGGGAAGTTGAAGTCCACGCATCTTAAAATGGGCAAGGTTGAGAAACACTGTCTTAGTTTCCATGATAGGTGAAGAAATTGAGAGATGAGCATCCTTTCTACTTTTACTTCAGCTAGAAGGCTGGGGAACACAATACTGTATGCTATTGACATTTTCCTTTTCTCTTAGGAATATCTTACTTTGCTGATTGGTGAAGAGAACTTCCAAGAAAAATGACACATCTGTCTTTCTTTGATTTCTGATTTATCTGATTATTTATTTCAATTTCTTGATGGTTTTCCCACAGGAAAACCTTTGTCAAATAACAACTCACTTATTATTTTATATTCTTCTAAACTTTAAAATAGTTGTTCATTGTTAACCATTAAGAAACATACATCCCTTATGTGCTTACAAATCAGTAGGCCTTTATCTAGATCTGGAATCCAGTTGTGTGGTACAGATTTGAATACGAAGAATCCCATTGGCTGTTCCTTTTGTCCATACATTACGGTACAGAAAGTTATTGCATGTGAAACTTCAGCAGACTTCAGATTTATGGAAACTGGATTTAGCTCATAAAAATACTGGACATTGTTCAGTAGAGGTATCTCATATAATCTCCACGCCCATTTTCAGATCTGTTCATCTTGGCCTGTTCTCTATTTTATCAATTAGGGAATTTAGACTATAATTAGCTGGCATCATGAACTTCTCCACAAAAACTATTAAAATATGTACACCTTCCTTCTACTTCACCATATTTTGGGTTGATTCTTATCCAGAAGTTTCAGAGCTTTGACATTGTAAAATCTCTTGTTAATCTGCTCTGCATTATTTATCTGTTTTTTCTTTGCAACTGCAGATCCAATTTTAGAAGCAACTCCTAAGGTGTATTTTCACTGCTGTTTTATTACACTTTTCAGAAGCGTTTAAGCCTCGGAATTTCAACTGGTGTCATTGGAAGAACTAACTATAGACTTACTTCTGTCTTATGAAAACAATAGGACATATTTTAGCTAAATAATGACTAAGAAGGTCTCATTCATTTCTTGGGCAGACAATATTTGAGTGAAGACATTGGTTAAAAAATTGTAGTATACCTTTCTTTCATTTTGCTACAAGATTAATAAGTTACGTATATATCCCAAAGAAAAGGCAACTGGACTTTCTGGTTTTTTTCCGTTGAAAATGTTTCGCTTCTCATGCAGAATTGAAGAAACTTCTTGGATGAGAAGCAAAATGTTCTCAAAGAAAAAAAAAAACCCAAGAAAGTCCAGTTGCCCTTTGAAAAGCACCTTTGAGACAATCACAACCTGGATGATTGAGAATCTCCATAGACAAAAGTTACATAATAATAACGCCAACTGATTTTGCTTCCTAGACTACGGTGTGAGAGAGATTTATTTGTCCTCTGGGAATAAAAAATGCAGATCCTCACACACTCAATTTATGTTGGGAAGGTGAAAGCTGTTTCAGAAAAACAAAATTTGGAATAAAACTTCATAAAGAATAATTACACCCCCAAAATTGGATACTATGGATGTATCTACACTGCCCTGTTCTCCTTTGACAGAATGGGTAAATAACCATTTCTATAGGATAGAAATAGGCAAAATTGTCTTGAATCAGTTGCCAATTCACCCTCAAAGGGCTCTTTGCTCCAGAATTGTATTTTTTCTCTTCTGGGTAAATTGCTCCTCCTCCCCAACTCCCAATAACTACTGCATCTCTCCTTCTCCAATAAATAAGTCACTTCCACTTTTACTGAGAGTTTATTTGGGCTATTTGGGAGCTGAAATCATTTTACTGTAGGTGACTCAAAAAATAGTAAAATCCTGTACGGGTAGTCTTCAACTTACAACACAACTGAGCCCAAAATTTCTGCTGTTTTGTGAAACATTTGTTAAATGGGTTTTGCCCCACTTTACAATTTTTCTTGCCTCAGTTGTTAAATGAATCACTGCAGTCAATAAGTTAGTAACACAGATGTTAAGTGAACCTGGCTTCCCCATTGACTTTGCTTGTGAGAAGTTCGCAAAAGGGGGATCACCTACCTTGGGACACAACAACTGTCATAAATATGAATCAGCTGCCAAGTATCCAAATTTTGATCACATGATCATGGGGATGCTGCAATGGTCGTAACTGTGAAAAATGATCATAAGTCACACTTTTCAGTGTCGTTGTAACTTTAAACCATAACTAAACAAACTGTTGTAAGTCGAGGACTATCTGTACTTAAAAACGAAGCAGAGGAGGGAGAACCACTTACTCAGGAAAATAAAGATGGTAATCTGAAAAAACAATTAGCTGGGATTCAAGAGATAACTTTTATGCTAAAGAAAGATTTTAATCACTATGTTATTTAAGATAGTGGTCCCCAACCTTTCTAGCTTGGTGGCCTTTCCCAGCGTGGGAGGTGGGGGAGGGGGGTGAGTGGCAGCTGCACATGTTCTTACCCAGGGGTGAAATCAGGCAGGTTCTGACAGGTTCTGGAGAACCGGTAGTGGAAATTTTGAGTAGTTCAGAGAACTGGCAAATGCATCTCTGGCTGGCCCCCGAGTGGGGTGGGAATGGAGATTTTGCAGTATCCTTCCCCTGCAACGCCCACTAAGCCACGCCCACCAAGCCACGCTCACAGAACCGGTAGTAAAAAAAATTGAATTTTATCCCTGCTCTTACCCATCTCTCCCACAGTCCAGTTTCAAACAGGCCATGGCACGGGGGGATGGGGACCCCTGATTTAAGCAGTGCTGGTGAAAGGAGGCTGCATATGCTGGAAAAAAGATACTTTTTAAAGTGGTTGAGGTGTCTTCATGACTCTATACCATGATTCTTGAAGTTTGTATATGTATAGTGTATTTAGCATAACTTTATAACTATGGGTATATACGTCCAGGAAGACCCATCTACTGAAGGAAAGCTAACTATTACTTTTTTAATAACTATTACTTTCTTTAAAAAAAAAAGAGAGAGAGGGCACATTAGCAAGGGAATTGTCCAATAGAAAGATATGGAATTCTATAGCCTGGACTGAATCCCTTGTTAATCTTTTGCCAAAATCTCTCCGTCTGGATTGGGTTTTCTTACAAGACTTCGAGTCAACCAGCGTGAGCAGATTAATTGGCAACTGTGGCTAGGCTCTCGGTTTAAATATTAGCATTATGATATGCTTTACCTGTGGTTGCTTTCATGTACAAAGATTATATATCCCAAACTCCTGACACTTCAGATAGGGATTGTAAGAAAGGCTTTGCAGAAGCCACCTAAATTCCGTTAGCTGACAATGGGCTTTCTAAGAAACAAGCTTGATTCTTAGCTCTACTTCTCAAGCAGAAGGCTACCGTCCTGTCAAGGGATTCACAGCTCAGCTGCCTAATAGCTGCCTCCAATGTCCCCAAGGTTCTCCTAGTCATCCTGCTGTGAAAACAGAGCTATAAGCTCACATGTCATGCAGCATGTATTCAGGACAGCTCTCAGCAGGCCGACATCGCCATCGGTGAAATGGAGCTAGGTCAGCTTTCCTTGGGAACTTTTCCAGATTCCATGAAATCTGCTCCTTACATCTGAAGGATGATGGCTGATACCCTGCTGCTTTATGAGCCCTGTGAGTAATGCTTGTAGGCTTTGCTCATTCTCTCCATTTTGGTTGTAGCTAGAACAGAAAAAAGTTTGACTGTCAGATGGTTCCATCAGTAGATACATCCATTAAGTCTACACTTGGAGAAGAGTTTCACTGCAGATACGAATGTATGTTGATTTCCATTATCAGAGGAAGACACTTTAGCTTATCTTTAGACAAAGTAGCTGTGCAGTTTTCCATGCTGCAATTCCTTCTTTCCTACCCTGACTTATGAGGAACTTATTTTTCAAAGCATGAGAAGACAACAAACAATGGGTAGAAGAGGGACGCAAGCAGGAATTAAGGAGAAACTTCTTAACAGTGAAAACAATTAACCAGTGGAACAGCTTGTCTTTACAAGCTGGGGGTGCTCCATCATTGGAGGCTTTTAAGAGACAGGGCAGCCACTTGTCTGAAATTGTATAGGGTGTCCTGCTTGAGCAGAGGGTTGGACTAGAAGACCTCCAAAGTCCCTTCCAGCTCTATTCTGATTGATTGAACTATTTAATTTAATTAATTTATTTGATTTCTAGACCGCCCCCTCTCCCCGAAGGGACTCGTAAGTTTGTAAGTATGAAGATGGCATTTTAAGATTGTGGCTTCCTAACACATTTTTCAGGCAGTACATCAGACTGAATCCCACAGTATTTAACTCCATGCATAGGGCTGGGCTGGACTGTACATAACTTTGCATATATATATAGTATAGAGGAAATATAGATCTAGATAGACATGGAGTTCTACATGTATAAACTGAAGTTAGCAAATTCCTTTGTAGTCCAAAGATGCAACAGCCAGCCTTGTTGGAAATGAGCAATTCATGTTTATCTCTGAAATAGGAATGATTGAATTTTCAAACTTACCTTGCCCCAAGTAGAGACAGATTGGGAGGATTAATCAAAACTGTAGAGATGCAATAGCCATTTGCACTTCCAGAGAGTGTGTTCTGTGAATAGACCTCTCTGAGTATTTTCTTGTATTACGTTAAATGCATCTTTGGATAGAGTTGGGGAACCACTGATTTAGAGGTTGGCTAAAAATAACCTTCATGCAACAAAGAAGAACTTAAGTGGAAAATGAAGAAAACAGGTATACCTAAACACTCCAACACAGCAAGAAGAGGGAAGCAAACAAGCAAGGAGGGAAGCAAACAAGCAAGCAAGGAAGGAAGTTTTGGGAAATATTGCCATATTGCAGAAGCTCAGGATGATATTTAGCAGCAGTCTCATGTTTTTTTTAATGTAACAGTGTAACTACAACTACATTGTTGTATTTACCATTTGCACCTATTAAATTCATTTTTTTCCAGAAATTCACAATATGGTATATACATAATTAGACATAATTAACCATATTAAATTTGCAGCTCATTCAAAGTGTTAGTGAGTTTTGTGAAAAAATAAGCCCACATTCAGAAGGTTTTTTAAAATTATGTTTTCCTTTGCATTAATAATCACATGTTACTGTATTTTATTCAAAAATCTGCATGTGGATATTACTGTTTTTAATACAGATAGATTAATAATGTGTGCAAGCCACCCATGCACATTTAAAATATTGCAAACTATTTTTCTCAGACTGTCTTTTAAAGCAGTTTTCTCTTTCTTTTTTCTTTACCTTCCTTCCTTCTTTGTTTCATTCTTTCTTTCTTTTTTTCTTTCTTTTTTTTCTTCTAATTCAGCTACTTTTATTGGCTTCAAGAAAGTAGCACTGTATATATAAAACCTCAACGCTCTATTTAAAACATTAAACCACCATAGTAAGCATCTTCCCAATCTCTCACTTAATGCCTAGCCCCGAGCATCACTTTAAATTAAAAAGTATTCACTATTTCCAAAAGAAGCTTTGGCAGATCTCTTGAGAAAATGCATTGCACAGAGTTACAGAATAGGCGATAATGCTTCTTAATGAATTTGATTTGTAAAACAGATTTGCAGACTCCAGATTATTTGTATTTCTTGTTGACTTTATTTTTTTGCAAGAGGGATAGGTATTGAACCTAAGGTAGGGCTACTGCCTTTGGACTGCAAAAATCCAGGTGTCAATTATATATCAGCAAAAATAAACAGAAAACTCTTTTTATTGGTATTTAATCATCGTCTAGATGTTTGCAATCCAAATGAGTAGCAGTTGCCTGGGGCTCTAAATTGCTAAATTACTACTTCACTTGGCTTCTTTGAACAAGGACAATAGTGAAGGATATTTGCTGCTGTAATTCAGCAACATCTGGAGAGCCTTAGGCTCAGTTATCCCTACACTGTGTTCTCAAGATTTCAATTACAATAATTTCAGTCTGGGCCTTGGACAGGAATAGGTCAATTTACCCTAAATGTGGTTTTCCAAGTGTGTGCATATTTACATGTGTATGCATGTGTGTACGGTAGAGGGATGATAGATAGATCTATCCATGTGTATACATATCCTCCTGCCACAATAATTCTCCACCTTCTTTTTGTATTTTACAATATTTTAATCATGAAAAAACACAAGAAAGATAATTTTGTAAGCCGAAGAATTTAGTATGTTTGCAAGTTTATTCTAAACAGTGGGAATATGACCTGATTAGTGAAGCAGGTTGTAAAACAGTAACATAGTTTATAACAAATCTATTATAAGGATAGACAAAACCTAGCATCTAACTCAGAAGTCGGCAACCTTAAACACTCAAAGAGCCATTTGGACCCGTTTCCCACAGAAAAGAAAATACCGGGAGCCACAAAATCCTTTCCATGCCTGACTATTTCCTGAGCGATCACAAAACTAACATATGTAGTTGAATGAAACTTTCTGTTTTCTTCTGAAACTTTTCCTTTCTTAGATTTTTCCATGGTTAGCATACTGGAGGTCGAAAAACTCAATAAATTGCATGTCAGCGGGTGTCGCACATTGGTGGTTGTGACACATATTTTAAGTGACGGAGCCACAGCAGAGGGATGAAAGACCCACATGTGGCTCCAGAGCCATGGGTTGCTGACTCCGTATCTAACTGACTGAATGCCAGGAGAAGGGTCAAAGAGAATGTCTGTCTGTCTGTCTCCTCCCCCCCCTCTCGTTGTTAAAAAAAAGCAGAGTAAAGTGACATCAGAATATTGTGGTAATCTTTCAGATGAAGCGCCGGTAGTGATAGAGGAAGAGGGGACTCAGAGGAAAACTTCAACTCTCTTATCTTATCAATTCTTGAAGTGTTGAAGCCTCAGTGTCATTATATTTGGACTTTTGGTAGCTGAGAGAGAGAAGTTTTAAAACCCATCCTTCCTTTTTCTCTTTGACAGATTGCCCCCAATTGCTATGTGGATTTTTAAAAAAAGTAAGGGGAAATGGATAGAAATAAAAATTTAACAAGAGTTTGGCCTGGGCAATCAAGTAACATTGCCAACCCTGATGGACAAGAAAACTTAACCTGATTTCAGAAGGTAAAAAAGATCTTTTAGGCTGATTGTGTAAGTGTTCTAGCTCAAGTCTGAAATTTCACAACACTGTAGCCAAAATGATTTGCGCCAAAAGCAGGTAATTTGATGCCTCTAAATGATTGTAGGCCTGCTGATTCCTCCTCGGGAGCTCTTAATTTTTAAGTTCCTTTTTTCTTTTTTTTCAAAGGAACTGAAATGCTGCAAAATACTAAGTGCAGTGGAAGCCTGTGGCATCTTCTGAAGCTATACTTGATAGTTACCAGTAACTTTCTTAGGCTATATGCACACTTACAATAAACCATGATATCATTATTCTGTGACAATGGTGATTTCCCTTCTTGCCTCTGTTGTATGGAGAGACAGCCTTAAGCAGGGATTTGTATGTCTGTGTTGCTATAGTCTTTCCCCATTTATTCCAACCCCTTTTCCCCACCATGATTCAATTTGTGTTGTGACAGAAGGGGGTTAAGGAAGAGGAACTGACAAATGACCAAGAAATGCTTGACAAAGCCTGGTGTCATATTCATTCCATTCCAGGTACAGTGCTTTGCCTGATGATATAGAAATAGATGATATTTCTCCTACAGGCTTGTGATCGGCTGAAGAAGGAATCTGTCCACCATCTTGCCTATCATCCAGTCCACGCACATAATCAAGACAACCCCATTCAGTAATAACTCACAAGTGGTGGAGCAAAATTTGGATAAGGATCACTTACAAAGCCAGATCCTGAAGAGGAAACTCAAATACTTTGGCCATCTAATGAGAAGGAAGGACTCACTGGAGAAGAGCCTAATGCTGGGAAAGATTGAGGGCAAAAGAAGAAGGGGATGACAGAGAATGAGGTGGCTGGATGGAGTCACTGAAGCAGTCAGTGTGAGCTTAAATGGACTCCAGAGGATGTTAGAGGACAGGAAGACAGGAGGACTGGAGGAATGTTGTCCATGGGGTCTCAATGGATTG
Organism: Natrix helvetica; assembly: GCF_964273705.1. Classification (NCBI taxonomy): domain Eukaryota; kingdom Metazoa; phylum Chordata; class Lepidosauria; order Squamata; family Natricidae; genus Natrix; species Natrix helvetica. The sequence goes on along the minus strand of NC_138552.1, from coordinate 101,652,732 downwards.
GACATGACTTCGTGGCTAACAACAAGTTCAGCAGTCTTCATGATGGTAGAGGTAACCCTTGCTTAGCCACCACAATTGGGACCAGCAACTCTGTCAGGGTTGCTAAAGGAAAAAACCATGTGAGGAAACTTGTAACATCACTTCTGCTCCCATCATTAAGGAAATCCCTGAAGTCATTAAGTGGGAACCCATGCGACCATGACTTGATTTCTCTTCTTCTTCCTTTCTCCTGCATTCTGTCTTAATTCTCTTCACTGGAATCCAATTGTGAAGCTTGCAAATGGTGATCATGTGATGGGCAGGAGGCTGCCAAAGCATCCAAATGACAATCACGTAACCAAGGATACTGCGATAGCTATCAATGAGAAGTTTGTCACAAAGCTCATTTTTTGTAACTTTAAACAGTTGCTAAACAAGGTAGTCAGTAAGCAAGAACTCCCTGTTTATGCCCCAAAAAGTATGAATAGATAGGAGAAGGGAGCTTAGGGAATGTTATCCGTTTATCCAATTTCTAGGTTGCCCAGCTTCAAATATGACTCTGAATGGTTTCACAAAATTCAACTCAGAAGCACACACACACACACACACACACACACACACACACAGAATTACCCTGAGAGAATTGATGAAAAACAATCTCTCAGATCACCCCAACCTAAAGGACCCTTTGGAAAGCTAGCCCAAGGCCTGGAAGAAGGGCCACAATTTTAGTGCTCATGAGAAGTTGATGGGGTGGAGGCCATGGGAAGCTCTGGGAGAGATGTTGTTCTGGAAGGCAGGAGTTACAACAGAGAAGGTCTACTTCCTGCCAGATTATATTACTTAATCAACAGGACCTGAAGCAAGCTAACTCTGTTGAGATGGTGGACAGATATTGTGGGAGACGGATGGTTCCTCAGGCCTTAGGCACTATGCCATAAAATAAATGCAATGAGAAATAACAGCTCAGTAACAAAGACAATAGGAAACTGACATGGTAGGGAATCCTACCATGATGAGCCAACAGGTCTATCTTCTGGACAATAGGTGGTCGTTCTTGGTCATGCCCACCATGACAGATATTTTATGAGCAGGTGTGCCTCTCCAAGGCCATTGTGGGAATAAAAAAGAATAACCCACTTTGCTTACATTCTAAATTACTATTTATAAATATGCATATGAATTTTCTGCTTGAATTGAATAATGATTAATAAGTGAAACCTTGCAGAGTTCAAAAATGTAACTGCCCTTTCCTTTATTATCTCTTTGTCTACTAAATATAAGCTTTTAAAAAAAAAAGTTTCAGTGACTGAGGAAACCCCAAATGACTTCTTTTGCTGGTGGGGAATGGTAAAACTCCTAAATGACAGTAGGTTGTTGAATCTCATTGGATTTGAAATGTCATTGGAACCTTGAACATTGGATTCCAAGTCTCAAAAAGAATCTGTTGCTGTAGCATTTGAGAATTGTGTGGCTTGGTCCTGCCATAACACTGGTTACCTCCTCTGGATGGGACACCAATATCATTCTGAAAGTGGGGATGGTATATTAGAGATACGGGAAGGACATATGCATGTCAGGTTTGAGAAAACAAGCGAGCGGTTGGATAAGGAGACCCAAACATATTGATAGCCTCATAATGCAACGAACAAGGACATGCATTCAATTTCACAGCTACCATGATTGTTGGCCAAGCAGGAACAAAAATAGCCAGAGAAACAATTGAAGCCTGGGAAATTGGCTCCTTGTCAGTCAACAGGAGTGTTGATTAACCACCAGCTTATCAGATACAAAGGAACGGAGGACACAGCAGCATAAGGAAATAATAATCAACAATTTAAATAGCCAGTCATCAACACCCTAATTAACAACTAAAAGCTACACCTAACCAAACACCATATAAGTACAATGTGTAGAACAGCTCGGTGCACACATTCTGGTGAGAGAAGTTCCCTACGATGGGCTCCACACGAGCCCAAAAGTTTGGAAGAATAAACCTTTGGTCCCGGTGACTGACTTAGATTGGATCCTGCAATATCAGGTTCCTGCTGCTTCAAAGGGTTAAAGGAGGCTTCTTCAGCATTATCAGATATATACTTGCTCCTGGAACATGTTTTCCCGCTTTTCTGCCTGCAGTCTTCATTGCAATGGCCCTCCTTTTTCTTTCTTTTTTTCTAGGCTTCAGTAGATGCTGCAGAAACCCAGGGAACAGGAATATTCTTTGTTGGCCAAGTGTGATTTGACATAACAAGGAATTTGTCCCCAGTGCATAAATTCTCAGTGCACATACAAACAACAAAGGGATAAGTTTTAGATCAAAAGTCATAGGATAAAATCACAAATCATAAGATACAAACAACAAACGAGAAGTCACAAGATAACAACAGGAGAAGGTAGTAGGAAAGATTAATGTACTATAGGCACTTTTGATCTTGGACCTCCATGCCATTTCCATTCTTCTTCCTCTGCTCTTCATGACTGTTCAGCTGGTTCTGCAGAAGCAAGTTGTGCAAATCAAAACCACTGCTTCTCCAGCAGTAAGAAGAAAGCAAAGGGGCACCAAATGAAGGGGGAAGTAGAAGAGGCTTAATGGAAACTCAAGGAGGACCCAGGAGATTGGCTTTGATTAAGCAGTATTCTATTTCCAATTTGGACCTGAGATCTTGATTGTTTAGTTGCATGAATTGATGGATGCCCTCAACCATCTCCTTTTGTTTTCAGTTATTGTTATAATGAACACTCCTACTCAAAAGCGTTACATAAACCAAGTGATGCCTGAGTGACTAAAGACAACTTCATTCAGACAATATCATCTAAAAGAGTTTCTAGTAGGGGTGATGTTTCTTATCCATCCATACCTCCAGCCATTTAATGACAGCTTAAGTTATTGTTTCTTGGGGCTTGGATACAGGTGGAAGAATATCAAACAGGAGTTCATCTTTACATTTCCCTAACTACAGCATAAACATGACTTGGTGATTACATTTTGTCTCTGATGTCCTCATGACATTGCCCTCAGGCAACGGCAAATTATTTATTCTTAGCTGTGCCAGCTTTAAAGTAGCATTTCCTTTTTTTCTCCTGACACAATATTTCCAGTGGAATCGGCAGTCTGGCATGCTTCACCAACGGTAAGATTGCTGATGCCGGTAGGCAGGAGGGTCTGCCCAACTTCAATAGGCTATTTTAGAGTGCAGCATGCATGCTGCTCCTCTTCTGCTACCTGGGCCGGGCCCTCCCTGGTTATTGGCCCTCTCTTGGCTGCAGGAGAGACAGAGCCCAGGGCGTCCACAGAGACATTTGCTCAATTGTGCTTTTTTCAAAGTACCATATTTTTCAGAGTATAAGATGCACCGGAGTATAAGACACGTCAAGGTTTTGAAGAGGCAAATTTTTTAAAAAAAGTTTTGGCACTCTGCAAACCTCCCCAAAATGGCCCCTTTTTCATGAAAACGGGCCAATTTTGTTTTCAAAAAAGGGCATGAATAGCCTTTAGGAGGCTTGTAGAGTGCTTCGGGGAGGGGGGAACGAGCAAAAAATGGTCCATTTTTTGCAAAAATGGGCCTGTTTTTTGTCAAAAAGAGAGTGCATGGATAGGCTTTGGGAAGCTTATAGAGTGCTCTTGGGGGCGGGGGAAGAAATCATTTCTGCCCTCCCCAGCACCCAGGAGCTCTCTGAAAGCCTCCTGCAAGCTATGCATGGCCATTTTGGTGAAGGGGGCGGGGTTTCGTGTGGGACAAAATGCTGTATTCTGTGTATAAGATGCACCCAGATTTTCAGCCTCTTTTTTGAGGGAAAAAGGTGGTTCTTATACTCTGAAAAATACGGGACGGTCCTGCAAAAAAGCTCATATCAACATGGGTTTAGCACTCCCCCCCCCAAGTGTTAAACTTGCTTCCGAAACTTGGGTTTAGCGCACTTATGAAAGATTTCATAAATATTCCCTTACCTTTTAAAAGAGGCCCAGTTCTAAGATGCCTGGAACAGAGGTGGTATTCACCAGGTTCTGACCAATTCTGAAGAATCAGTTCCACTGCACTTGATCTTGCACAGACCTGGACTGTGCTCTCCTTAGTCATTATGCTATGGATGAATTCAATATTTTTTCTATACAAGCCTGGTATTTACTGACAGGTAGTAAAAAGTTTTGAATCCCACCATTGGCCAGGAAGGTAGACTGAACCAGTAAAGAGAGTTAGTGTGAAGTTTCCAAAAGATGCCCTAAGTAAATTACAAGCCTTGAGAAAAAGTTCAAAAGAAATCCAGTCATTTATTAGGAGCAACATTTTGGCATTTTCTTCTGCTGCGGAGCCAAATCTGATTTCCATTTAATGGCGTCTGAAATTTACCCCTGTGTCTCCCCTCCCCTCAGTCTGTGTCATAAATCACATCCACCAATGAGGTGCTGCAGCAGGCTGTGAACCTTTGCGCCTCACACGCCTGCTGTAGAAATCTGAGATCCAACTCTGGTCAAAGGTATGCATGGAATTCTTCCTCCTTTCAATGTTAACTTGATAATAGTCATGGAAACGCTTTACAAGTTGACAGTTAGGTTCTGCCAGCTATATGTTGCTTGTTCTTCACGCACTGGATGTATTACAGGTAGTCCTGGATTTCCAACCACTCATTTATTGCTCTTGTGAATGACAACGGCACTGAAAAAAGTGACGTATGACCATTTTTCACACTTATGACCATTGCAGCATCAATATGATCAAATTTCAGATGTTTGGCAGCTGACTCATATTTATGACAGTTGCAGTGTCCCAGGGTCATGTGATCACCTTTTGCCACCTTCTGACAAGCAAAGTCAATGGGGAAGTCAGCTTCACTTCACAACTTAACAACTGCAGTAATTCGCTTAACAATTGTGGCAAGAAAAGTTGTAAAATTTGGCAAAACTCACTTAGCAACTGTCTCACTTAGCAACAGAAACTTTGGGCTCAATTGTAGTTATAAGTTGAAGACTACATGTACAGGTTTTCTGTTACTTTGCCATGAACAGGCATTGTCTTTCTATCATGTTTCTACTGAATTTATTACTTTGGGGGGCACAAGTTTGCCTGTTCCATTTCAATTTTGGTAATGTTAGGCACCATTATGTTGCTATTGTGCATGGACTCGCGATATGGTAAAATGGAACACCTACATTAAAATGCTTTCCTGCAATAGTTGAGTGGTCAGAAAAAAATATGCCATGTTATGCCTGTCTGACAGTGGTGGGTTCCTGCCGGTTCGCACCGGTTCGGGTGAACCTGTTGGTCAATGAACCCAGAAGTAAGTTCCTGCCCGGCCCTGTCACTCACTCGCTCGCCCCGCCCGTCCAGAAGCCGCTCCATTGCTCACTCCCCCCCCCCCGCTGAGTGGGGTGGGGAATCCTCCCTTTCCCCCTCTCAGTGATCTTTTCCGAAGGGAGGCTTCTCAAAATGGGACGCCCCCATATCTTTGCGCCCTTCTATCCATCTCTCTCTCTCCCTCTGCCCTCCCCCAATGGCTCAGCGTGGAAAACTGGGGGGAACCGTGCAGAGGAAAAGGAGGAGGAAGGAAAGGGGAGAGAGAAACAGGGGAAGGAAGAGAGAGAGAGAGAGAAAGAGTGACACACAAAGGGGGAAGTTGGGAGACGCTCCCTCTAAATACTGATGCCCTTTGCTTTTGGGGGAAAAGGCAGCAATCTCAGGAGGGGAAAGGAGAGGAGGGTCCTTGGTGAACCTCTACCCCCTATTCCCCCTATCCCAGTTAAGCCAGCTCAGTTTGGGACCCAGCCTTTCTAACTTCATTTGGGATCTTCTAACATCCCACTCCCACCCGGTCACATGGCCAGCAAGCCACTCCCACCCAATCACATGGCCGGAAAGCCACTCCCACCCAGTCACATGGCCGGCAAGCCACTCCCACAAAGCAGGCCACATCCACAGAGTAGGTTCCAAAATTTTTTGAAACCCACCACTGCTGTCTGAGAATATCCAACTGATTGATTTTGACTGGAAATCGAAAATAATGTTGTGCTAAAGGGATTTTAGGTTAATCCGATAAGGCAGTGCTTAAGATACCAAAAAACTAGCTTGTGACAAATACTAGTATCCCTTATTTCTCATCTGAATTAAACTATCCCCTTTGGAGTTAACTATCATGACCATAACGAGCACATACATCATTGGACACCGGTTCCTAGAAAAATAGGTTATTTCGAAAATGCATCTTCACATAGACAGGCCAAAATAAAATTGTGCTTCTATTGCAGAGTTCCTTATAATTGTCAGGCTTGATTGACTGCAAGAACTAATGCATAGTTGTGTCTGTCTATGCTAAGAAAGCCATCTTCTCCAGTGTATGGAGTCAGCTAATCCTTTCTAAGACAATTTCCTCTAAATATGTTGGATGTGAATTGGCAGAATCCCTCAAAAGGCGCAGTGATTACACCTAATGCAATTGATCACCTATGATTGCAATAGCAATAGCACTTAGATTTATATACCACTTTATAGTGCTTTACAGCCCTCTCTAAGCAGTTTACATGTTCCCCAATTTTTCAACTTCGGAAGGATGGAAGGCTGAGTCAACCTTGAACTGGTCAGAATTGAACTCCAGGCACTGAGCAGTGAGGTAACCTGCAATACTTCATCCTAACCACTGTGCCACGATGGCTCTTGATTCTCCCTGAGAAAACAAATGAGCAACTGGTAAGAAATTATATTATATTCCAATTTTTATTTTTTTTAACCTTCAATGGCTATCTTGAATTTATAATCCATGTTTCCAGAAGAGAAATCATTGGACACTGGTTGTGTTGTCACCCTCTGCTTTGCTATTTGCTTTCGGCTGCCATTGAAATGGAGAGGGGGAGGCTGGTATTTGGAAAGGGAAGTTTAAGTACAGAAGAGATTGTAAAAAGGGAGTTTTGGTCTCACTGTCTACTGCGCATGCTGGAGATTAGTGCTTGGTGTCGGTCAAGGCCAACCGTCCTGCATACCAACCTGATGTTGCTCCTTGAAGATGGAACTCACATGACACCTAAGGGATTTGCAGATTGGACACTGGGTTACCTGGGGGAGGGCTTTTGGTCACATATTGATATGTATGATTTTGCGCACTTTTGCCTCAGATCTTGCTTTGCTTAGCTGCTATCTTTTCATAACCAGTAAAAGTACTCTTAATTCCGCAAAATGGAGTTAAGTGGTTTCTTTCTTGGTTGCTGAGGGAGGCCGGCTTGAAAATGACCCCAAAAAGCCCTGAAGCCAGCATGTTAATGATGTTAATGAGGGATAAATGGACAGATGTGGAATTAAGGTGACTGTATCCCCCACAACAATGTAAAACATGCCCTATGTATTTAAACTCTAATGATAATTAGAAACAGCTCTTGCTTCAATTCATATTGACAAATTGAGTTGTATGTGCCACAGCTGCCAGGAACAATTTGGAAAAACAAATTTTTTTAAACTAGATCTTTGCATTATAAGAACTATAAATCTTTCCCCAGTAAACTGGAAATCTGTGTGCAGAACACTTAAATGACCAACTAGTGCAATGAATTGAAGAGAATACATCATAGGCACTGAGCAAATTAAATTCCAAAAAGGCTATTTTACAGTACTACAGAGTAAGCACTTGTTCTTTATGATCTAGCAAAAAAAAAAAATATTTTAAATGCAGGAAAGGTAAGTTGAGCTCTCCTTTTATAGATCATAAGTTAGTTTTTGACTCAATTTTTGTAGATTATTTTTGTCATGTCTCAAGGCAGTATAGAACAATCTGTCTAGACAAATAATTGGATAATTAGGGAGGGGGCCATGAGCAATTTATTTATTGTGGAGTGTAGATGAAATTATTATTGTTACTTTGCAATCTGATTCATCAGCGATAGACAGGCTCAAAAATCACTTTGCTCTTGATCAACTTGGAGTCAGTCATGGTCAGTACTGATTGGTGACATTCATCATAAGGTCTACAAACTCTAGATTTGCAAACATACAGTTATGCTTGAATATGAGTAGCTGTCCAGATCTGGGAAAGCCATCCAGAAATATTCCAAATTTGTATACTTTTGTGCATTAATATATCTTGGGAAAAGTGTTTTGGGAAGTCTCAATATCTCCTGCATTGTTCAGACAAATTAATGGTTGTATACAAAAGGCGGATATAATATGCCTTATTATGTGACCATCCCAGCAACAATATATAAAAACTAAGGAGAGCTACCAAGCTGAGCTTAATTTCTGGGATCTGCAATTCCTGTAGGATCTTATTTTACTTTTTGGCAACAATACAGAACTTTCTATTATTGTTGTCTTCAAAGATACTTGCTATTCTCAGTCCAGGCTGCATCCACAAATCTTCTGGTGACCTTCCAACCAAGAATTAACTAAGTCAATCTTGGTTGGCTTTTCATGAGAATTGAATATGGTTACATGGAGTTCAGTTCTGGAGTCCAAAAATGAATTCCTCTGTAAAACATTTAGATCTAAATTTCTATTTGAAGAAACAACTGAAGCTGGGATTTGCTCATTGGGAATTATGGGTTTGGTTCTGCTCATGATTTACATTTGTTAATAATCAAAATTAGCATAATTGCTACTAATCCTGCCAGTTTGAAGAGTGATTCAAATATTTAACCCAGCCTTATCTCTATTGCTTTATCAGAGATTTGCCGATAAATTGCTCAAGGTATTATCTTTGCCAACAGCTTGAAAGATGCTCGGCAACACATACATAAAATCTTAAATACAGAAAACTTTCCTAGGCTAGGTTAAATTATTTCGCATCAGCAATGATGGAAAGCATGTTTAAAGAGCTTTCCTCACATTTCAGTGTCTGCTTATGCAGAAGTAATATAAAGGATGGGACCCCATCACCTATTCTTCTCTGTATGGTAATTTTAATTGGGATATTTGAGCACATTTTATTTCTCCTTCGCTTGCTTTCCCAGGATCCCCAAAATTCAAGTGTGATTTTTTAAATAGTCCTATATTACGTATATTATTGGCAATCACCAGCCTTGGAAATACAGTTAGGTTTTTGCTACTCTTATTAGAATTACCCGCCAGGTACAAAGTGACACTGAACTCTTTAAAGTCGAATGCTATTATCTCAAATGAATGTATTTCTGAATTGATTTTATGTTTTATGGACTCTAATACTAAATAAATGTCATAGATGTTTGAATACTGCATATAGTCTAAAATATTTTTTTTTAATTATAGCTCAGTCCTTTCAATGGAAGTCAGGGTGCCTATAAACGAGGATTTTATGATACAGTTACAAGTACCCTGTCTCATTCATCTATTTTTCCGGGTCTCCTTCTGTTTTTCTTTTTCTTCCCCCCCCTCCCAAAAAAAAAACCATGCTTGAATTGATTTCAAGCTGCATTATCAAAATATTTTTTTTAAACCCATGTTTGCAGATCTGAGTTTTTTTGTAGTATGACTTGAAAAGTGCAAAAGCTAGGGATGAATAACCAAAAGCTTTAATTTATGACTAGCACTTTGGAATGAGAAACCTGAAATTTAAACCTAAGTTCTGTAGGATTTCACTAGGATTTCAATTCTGGTGCAGCTTTTTCTGTTTTTAGCCAAAAATAGGGGCCACTGCATGAATTATCTAAAGGGTGATCCAAGTTTGACTCTGAACATACACGCATAGAAAAGTTTGTAAACCTCACCTGTTTACCCAAATATAATGTGTCTGCAAGATTGTGCGTGTTGTTTTTCCATTATTAGGAATTCCACTTAATTACTTCTTGATATTAGCTATCTGCTATCAGTTGGCTCAATTCAGCTGCTTCTATTCGGTTTGGGTGAACTAGTAGCGGTGGTGGTAGGAGGCTCTGCCCATCCACAGGGACATCATCACGTCCCGTTTTTGACGCTCTGCGCATGCGTGGAAGGTCCTGCGCATGTGTGAAGGTGGCACATGCGCTCACATTTGTGAACTGGTAAGTTGAGTTCATCCCTGTTCAAATCTACGCCCAGGGAGAAACAGCACAGTTGGGTAAATTTTAAACCAGGGTTAGATGTATCTAACTTGCCCTATTTCCGATTCACACTGTTCCAGCAATTTCCTTCCCTAATATGGAGTTCATAAAGCCTCTCATATTACACCAAAAATGATTTTTAAATAGAGAGATAAATTAATAGTAGAGAGCGAGAGAGATTTAAAAAAAACCCTTTTATGTTTGGTTTCATAAAATGATTTGGCGAGAAGGGAGGGGGATGGCCATTGATTGTTGGAGGCTGACAGATCTGCCCTTAAATCAGCATAATCTTTGTTGTTCACTTCTACCAACAGCATCTCTTCTCTTGATCTTTTCTGTGTTGTATCTAACTGCAGCATACACATGTCCTGACAGCATCTTTTTTCTGTTGTATCCCCATGACATTACTTTCATGTCATCCCAGCCCATGAATTAAAAGCCTTACACTGTCTCTTGCTGTATCAGTGATGGTGTAATGCTTTCTTCAACTACGATCCAAGGACAACCACAGACTGTATATTGTCTGTTACACTTTGTCAGCCTAATACCTTGGACTGAAGTTACTTGGCCAGCTGTGATTTGAAACAGAGGCAAGAAAGGCTGGTTAGGGAAATGCTGGCTGAGGAATTCTGGGAATTGAAGTCCACGCATTAGGTCTTAACCCTTGCCGAGGTTGAGAAACAATGGACTACAGCAGGGGTGTCCAAACTTGGGAACTTTAAGACTTGTGGACTTCAACTCCCAGAATTCCCCAGCCAGCATGGCTGGCTGGGGAATTCTGGGAGTTGAAGTCCACAAGTCTTAAAGTTCCCAAGTTTGGACACCCCTGGACTACAGGGTCAGCAAATGTCATGCCAATTCTAGTTTTTGGCTTACTCAAAGTTGGGTGTTGTACAGTTGTATTTGTTTACAGTGGTGAAAAATCAAAAGTGTAGTCACAGCTGTTCTGACTAACGCCTTTTAATGAAAGATGTACGCGTTCATGAGCTGCAACACACGCCATTAGATTGTTTTCAATAAAATTTGTCACTCATCAAAGCTGCTACCAATCGTCTGATTCAAAGATGGGTAGAGAGTATTCCAATTCAGCATGGGAGAAAGGATTGCAGTTTTGAGGACAGAATGAAGAGAGAAAGTAAAAAAGGCCTCCTTAATGTAAACACTTTTCTCTCTCTTTGTTTTCTTTTTCTCATTCACTGAAATAAGAACTTTAGTGGCAATCCTATCTATCTGACTGGCCTAGGGATTATATTTTCTTTAAGAAAAGTTGTATGAATTATTATCTTATCTTTCTCTCTGCCCTTAGTTCCAGCAGGGCACTCTGGAGGGGACGTCATTATTTCTTACCATTGTCCTTTCTGTTTGCAGAAAATCTTAGCAACCTAACTGCCTGAAATTTGCCACAGATATTTTTCACTACTGGATCCATTTTCACCGCAATTTTCATCACATTCTGTCTGATTTCAAAGAAGCTCTGAGTTAGAGTCACCTTGGAGCAAGAGGATCCTCTTCATCAAAGTCAAGAAGCAACATGATTTGTTTCAGTCAAGCTGTTTGGGTTCCCTCAAAACTTCTTCCTCTCTCCTATTTATGTTGGACCTGTGAGAAAGCAAAGAAGTATGGATTCAGTAGTAGGATTCACATCTTAATACAGAAGATCCTTAAAGTGAATATAAAGATAAAAACAGAAACTTCTTTTATGCTTAGTGGACAAAGAACTTGAAATATTTTCTTTTGCAATGATGATGTTATATATGTTGACAGCAACAAGAATGTTCTATGCCCAAAACATGGAAAGATACCTTAATTCTCACACTGGATGACTGGGTGCAAAACAGTGGTGGGTTGCAGGCGGAACGCCCCGGTATAGGCATACCGGTGCCTGTCCGGAGTACTGGGTACCATTCCGGTATGGTGCTTCGGAGGGCCCACCCGCCCGCCCAAGCTCCTTACCTGTATTTGAGCTCTTCGGTGCTTCTGCGCACATACACGGAGAGCATGGCGCCTGCGCGATGCTCCACCAAACAGCTGGAGTGTTGCGCAGGCATCTCCAGAGGTAAGTACACATGGGCATGTGTGCGCATGCTGTGCGCATTCATGTGGTGCACGCCGGGCCCCGTTGCAACTGTAGCGGTTGCAACAGGATCCGGGACCCACCACTGGTGCAAAAGCTGATGTAGTTAGCAGAGACTGCTAAATTGACAGCTTTGATTAAAGAATAGAACACAATATTGTTTCTGCTTGGAAACTGATTCTGGACTTAAGGTGGGAAAAAATGAACCTTTGATTTTGGGTTTTGCTGATTAGATGGCCTTGTTGTTATAGAAATGGCTGGTGTACTGTATATTACTGTGTAAAAGTAAAAAAATTGAGATTATATGATATTTACCTTACTCTATTGAGCTAAAAAAAGAGTCTGAAGTCAATGCTATATTTTTTTCTTTTCCTTTTACCCTAAACCTTTTCCTCATCCCCTTCTCCTCTCTTCCCCCTCCCATTATTCTTATTGTTCTTTGTAGTTTTTATATATTGACTGTTAGAGTTTGCTGCAAAAATGAAATCCAGAAAGCACACACAGATGACTGATTCAGCAGGATTCATTAACTTCTTTATATATATATAATAACACATGAATAATTGTACAATACCAACAGCAGATTCTTCCAATGTGGTAGAGAGGAGAGATTGGTTTCAAATTTCAATTCAGAGAGCAGACTAGATTAGTTCTCTTGCACAGACTTCGAGCTACATAGATAAGCCACGCCCAGGCTCCGAGCCATCTGGCATGGCTCTCAGTCACCAAATGTTTCCCTTTGGCTGACCTAGTTGCCATGCCTATACATTGGCTGACCTTGTTACCATGTCCTATTCCAGCCAGTTCCCAATGGCTGACCTGTTGCTATGTGCTATTCCAGTTCATGAATATTCTGACATTGACAATAAACCAATAAACAATAATAAAGCTAATAAACTAATAAAGCTTGAAATCAGAAAAACCTCCTCTGTCTTGACTGTCCCTCACTAGAGCCTGGGTCCTCTTTCAACTCTGATGAGGCCTGGAAGTTGGGAGAACCTTTGGTGAGTCCACACAACTTAACCTTGCTGAGGTTGTGAAACACCACTATACATGACCTCTAATCTGCCTTTCTTGCCTCTGTTTCGAATCACAGGCCTAGAAAAACCAGGCTGAGAAGAGGCAGTGGAGTGGAGCCAGAGACACAACCGCTTAGCTTTAGTGTTGCTCTTAGAAGCAAAGAGGTCCTGTTGATTCACGGAATAGCTTTAAGGCAGGGCTTCCTCCTGAGACTTCATCAAAAAGAAATCTCCTTTGAAGATTTACACAGCACCACTAAGATAACATCAGACATGAAAGGAGTTTAAAAACGACTTGTTAATAGCTTCCGAATAATGTGGTTATACTATTTAGCTTTATAAACATTGGATTTAACCTACACGACACAGTAACGTATTTTTTCCAATCTTGCCTGCCCATTGAGGGAAAGTAGGAGGTAAACTGACAACTATTTTTCTTTCTTTTCTTCTTCTTTTTTAGTTTTCACTGGTGTGTATCTGGTTTTTGTATTATTAATTGAAGTGAAATGCAACTGCAAGTGGTGTTTGTTATTTCAGCGGTTTCAAATTTAACTTTTAATTCCTAAGAAAAAGCAATATAAAGGAGTTTGAAGCTTTTTAATAAATTTATTCTTTAAAAAATATATAAAGCCATGGTATTGATTTCTATGAAATCTGATATGGTTCACTGTTAATGGTGATTTAACCTCCTCCCAATTTCATGTGACTTCTTTTGGAGGAAAAGCCAAGTCATTATAAGCAAAATGTAAGTTTTGGAGCATGCGCTTCCCAAGTCCCTGCCCTAATTTCTATAAAATTGGGCTATCGTTTTCTAAGGTAGTCCTTGACTTATGGCTTTTTGGGTGGGCCATCATAACTTTGATCAATCATTAAGTGACCGATCACAAGTCAAGGAATACCTGCATTTAAAATTTGGGGTGGTGGTGGACCATATTCAGAACACTATGAACCATTTCTGGTTCAGATGATTAGGTTCTAGGAAATTGAAACATTTCCCCAGCCAAATTAATGTTTTTCAGTTCTTAGAGCAGAATATTTCCAGAATATTTCCCCAGAATACCAGTTTATCTATCTATCTATCTATCTATCTATCTATCTATCTATCTATCTATCTATCTATCTATCTATCTATCTATCTATCTATCATCTATCTATCTATCATATCTATCAATCATCCATCCTTCCATTATCTATCTATCTATCTATCTATCTATCTATCTATCTATCTATCTATCTATCTATCTATCTATCTATCTATCGTCTGTCTGTCTGTCTGTCTGTCTGTCTGTCTGTCTGTCTGTCTGTCTGTCTGTCTATCATCTATTTATCCCCTCAGAATGTTGCAGAGCCTTTGCAGTTGTTTGTAAGGGTGAACAACTGCCGTGTGTTGCAAGATTCGTAGTTTCGGGATTTGTTCATAAATACTAGGGGGTGCTTATCACGTAACTTCGAATGTTCACTAAGGGAAACCTATTTGAACCATAGCCTAAGCACCATAAAATATTCATAATCTCCATGAATTCCCTTCAGATTGGTTGCTGTGCAAAGAACTGGGAATATCATAACCTATCGCAATCTAATCAATTCTCCCCCAACCGATGAGGTGGGAATTGGATACGTTTATTGAAGCCTGTAAGTATGGGCTATCTCTGTAAAATTTACCCTTGGTTTCCATTCTCTTCACTCCTTTGTCTTGTTAATTTTTTATGTGAACTTATAGTTCACTGACCTCAAATCCAGCTTTTCCAAATGCTTGCTTTTTCCTGTGTTGTTAAGAGCAGTTTCTCCACCAAGGCAGCTCTTTCATTTAAGACACCCATTAATAATTTGCCTGTTCATGTTCTCTAACTAAAATGTGGGAGGATATAAGTCCCAGTTCATACATATTAGATTCCGATTACGTTGCATTCATAAAAACACGGACACCAATTCTGCTCTCAAGAAAAAATGAGACACAACTGTCGGTTGCAAAGTATTGGTGCAATGAGATATGAATCTCCTCTCTACCCTAGATATGGCTAAGAGTTCTTCAAATTCAGGGGTGAAATCCTCCCGGTTTGGGCCAGTTCAGCTGAACCGTTAGGGACTATTGTCCTTGGTTCTGAGAACCTGTAGTTAAAAAAAAAAGCTTCTGACGATTTCCTCCCGCTTTCCCCCTACTTTTTAGAGCATTGTTTCCCTATTGGTTGGTGAATTGGCAGGGGAAAAATGCTTTAAAAAGTGATGGGGGGGGGTGCTGCAAAAGAAAGAGAGGGAGGGAGGGAGGGAGGGAAAAAAAGAGGGAGGAAGGACCACAAATCTGGCACTAGTTGCAGCTTCAGAGGATACCTTGAAAGAGCACAGCAATCCAGGACTGGAAGGGACATGGAGGCCATCTAGTCCAACCCCCTGCTCCAGCAGGACATTGTTAAAGTGAGTTTCTGTCTTTTAACCCCGCAGTCACATGACTACATAGCCACGCCCACCCAGTCACATGACCCCCGCCAAGCCACGCCCACAGAACGGGTAGAAATTTTTTTTTAGATTGCACCACAGCTTCAAAGGTACAGAAATGCTGCCAAGTGATGATGAAATAGGCTTTTTTCCTAGAGGTGTAGCACACAAACATAATAAAAGGAGATGGTATCTGCAAGAAGAAAAA
Source organism: Natrix helvetica (assembly GCF_964273705.1). Classification (NCBI taxonomy): domain Eukaryota; kingdom Metazoa; phylum Chordata; class Lepidosauria; order Squamata; family Natricidae; genus Natrix; species Natrix helvetica. Next base: position 101,637,049 of record NC_138552.1, on the reverse strand, counting down.
AAGGGGGCCATAGAAGCTCTTTTGCATGATTGGTTAGCATTACCACTCGTCTTATGGGGCTTGTCCAATTGTTTGTCCAGTTTCTATCTTGCTTTTCACATTGGTTACAGTTACAACCTCCGAGGTAAGGACAGTGATTGGGCTAAAATATCAGCAAGTTTCCAGGGCTGAAGACAAGCTTGAATCTGTATCTTCCCAATCCCAATTGAATGCCTCAATCATGCAGCGGTATCACATAAGAACAGTGGTGGGTTTCAAATTTTTTTAGAATCTCTTCTGTAGGTGTGGCCTGCTTTGTGGGAGTGGCTTGCCGGCCATGTGACCGGGTGGGAATGGCTTGCCAGCCATGTGATTGGGTGGGTGTGGCCAACTTGTAAAATGTGGTGAAACTCACTTAACAACTTTCTTACTTAGCAACCAAAATTTTGGCTCAGAAACTCTGGCATTTAAAGCACGCAAGTCTTAAAGCTGTCAAGTTACAAGACAGCTTTAAGACTTGTGGACTTCAACTCCCAGAATTCCTCCTCCAGTCATGTTGGCTTAGGAACTCTGGCACTGAAGTGTGCAAGTCTTAAAGCTGTCAGGTTATAAGACCCTTGCACCCGTAACTCTTTAGAAAAAAAACCCAGGGGTGTTCAAACTTGACAGCTTTAAGACTTGTGGACTTCAATTCCAAGAATTCCTCCTCTCGCTCTTCATCTTGATGATGTGCGGATGGGTGGGGGGAGGGAGCTGGAACCGGTTCTAAATGGCATGGTAGATTTGTGGAACCTCTTCTATAGAAGAGGTTAGAACTGGCAGGAATCCACCCCTGCATAAGAAGCATCATAGCAATAGTAATAGCACTTAAGACTTATATCTCTTCACAGTGCTTTACAGCCCCCTCTAAGTGGTTTACAGAGTCAACCTATTGCCCCCAACAATTTGGGTCCCCATTTTACCCACCTCGGAAGGATGGAAGGCGGAGTCAACCTTGAGCCTGGTGAGATTCGAACTGCCAAATTGCAGGCAGCCGGCAGTCAGCAGAAGTAGCCTGCCGTGCTGCACTCTAACCACTGCGCCACCGTGGCTCATGCTGGAAAGGTTTATATCAAACTACTAATCTACATACATACTTGAATGGAAAACTGAGAGATCTTTTGTTGCTAGAAGTCAGTACAGGCAGTCCTTGACTTACCGCCGTTCTTTTTTATTATTATTTTATTATTTTTTCCTTCCTTTAGTTCTTTTAGTGACTATCCATTGCAGCATCCCTATGGCCATGTGATCAAAATTCAGCTGCTTAGCAACAGACTCATATTTACAATGGTTGCCGTGTCTTGGTGGGGTCCTGTGATCACCATTTGCCACCTTCTGACAAGCAAAGTCAAAGGGGAAGCCAGATTCACTTAACAACTGTGTTACTAGCTTAACTGCAATGATTCACTTAACAACAGTGGCAAGAAAGGTCATAAAATGGGGCAAAATTCATTTTAACAAGTGTTTCACTTAGCAACAGAAACGTTGGGCTCAATTGTGGTCGTACGTCCAGGGCTAATCAGACTCAGTATAATATTGTTACATCACAAATAATTATTTTGCTCTGGGCGCATGCAATCCATCGGTCTATAATTCATGCAACACATCTTGCACTGTGCGTTTTTATAATAAGTGCATTTTAGCTATTTTTTGTTTTACAAAAATGTATATCTATACAGCAGATTAATTCCAGTTGGGTACAAATATACCACCTAGGTTATTAGTGGAGAAATTTTATAGCACATTCTGAGACAGTAGATGTGCAATCCTAATGATGTTTAGGATTCACCTGATGCTCTTAATTATTCAAACTGTGTCACAAACGCAGACTGTATGCCTTGCAACATTCTTTATCAGACAGAGTCAATATTATTCTTCCCTTTATTGAAGGAGTAAAGCTGAGAGAACAGCTTGCTTAAAACATGCAGTGGGGAATTAAATCTCCCACTATTGTGCAAAGCTAGCAATATGGATTCATACAGTACTTAAAAACTAATGTTATGTACTGAACCTGATTGGCTGAGTGATGTTTGTTCTTAGTTATAAAATGCCTGGCTTCTGTTTTGACTCTAGGTTATTTGACATTTAGAGGCTGTATCGGAAGAAGCAAAGAAACTTCAGGGGAAATAAAGAAAGCAGGAAAAAAAAGAAGAAACATTCCATCCTTCTGATTAATTAAGAAGTCTGGAAGGGGACTTGAAAAAGTGTTCATGAACTAATATAGCAAGCAAAGAAGATCCATTTGAAGAATTATAAATTCTTGAAGATGATGAATTCCAGAAGATGGATAAAGCAGGGTTTGTGTTGGTGTTGACGCATTCAAGTCAGTGTTGACCGTTTTCTTAGTTGAAGGCAAAGAGGATAGAAACTTTATTGTCATGTCCAAAAGGTGCTTTTTTCAAGAGGCAACTGGACTTTCTAGTTTTTCTTTGAAAACATTTTGTTTCTCATCCAAGAAGCTTCTTCAGCTCTGAAGAAGAAGCTGAAGAAGCTTTTTGGGTGAGAAGCGAAATGTCTTTAAATAAAAACTGGAAGTCCAGTTGCCGCTTGAAAAAAGCACTTTTGGTACAGCTATGACCTGGATGACTGAGAATCTCCATAGACATTTATTGTCATGTGTATTTTCTGTCTTTGATGATACAATACACAAAAACAATTTTTTTTTGGGGGGGCATCCTGGGTTAAAAATCCTAGTTATGGATGGATGGATCCCCATAACACAGCTAAAATCAAATGATACATATTTATCCCAGATGATAGTCAGTGCTTAACTATATTCACACATTACTACTGATCCTTTTTTAAAATTTTGTCTTTAGTACTAGGTTTAAACATAATCTAATTCTAAACACAAGGGTATATTATATTGGGGGCAGCCAGGAAAAAGAAGATTGTCTCCTTGGAAGTGGACCTCAATAAGAGAAGATCAAATCAATAAGAGAAGATCAAATGGGGAGTCATTTCTTCCATAAAGGGTGGGGTGAAGAGTGTTACCCTTTATAGACTTAGTATTTCACATCAATGTTCTTTACACCAATAATATCTCTCCACAGGAGTTTCTGTCCTGGAAGTCCTTCAGCAATTGAGCTTGTCAATCAGAAGTTCGGCAGTTCAGTGGTTTGAATTCCTAGTGCCGCGTAATGGAGTGAGCTCCCGTTACTTGTTCCAGCTTCTGCCAACCTAGCAGTTTGAAAGCACGTAAAAATGCAAGTAGAAAAATAGGGACTATCTTTGGTGGGAAGGTAATAGCACTCCGTGTGCATTTAGTCATGCCGGCCACATGACCACAGAGACGTCTTCGGACAGCGCTGGCTCTTCAGCTTTGAAACGGAGATGAGCACCGCCCCTTAGAGTCAGGAACGACTAGCATAAATGTGTGAGGGGAACCTTTATCTTTACCTTACTTTTTAAATTTAATCTCTTTCCCATTCCATCCACCAAACATATTTGCTTTTCTAGCTGGTGTGGTAGCTGCAGTAAAATTCCTGGGTGTTTGTCCCCAAGAAAGCAAAGCTAACATGTGGCCCTCTCTATGGGGATAGTCTTGCAGGCTGAACTTTGAGTGCTTCATGTTAGATCTGGGCAACGAGAGAACAGACTGCGGACACGAAGTGACTTAACAGCTCTTTATTAGTAGTAGCAGTAGTAGTGATCCAGCTTGCTCTGTGGCCGGAGAGTTCCCCTTTTATAGGACTCGGGTACGCCTCTCGACCAATCAGAGCGATGCCTGTTTCCCGCTGTAGCAGCGGACCAGAGAGGAGACTGCCTACGATATATGCTAATATCTAACACCCCTCCCCTCTTAGACGGATCATTGCGGTTGGTTATGTAGTCCTTAAGGTATGTTGGAGTTTGCCTTACTCGGGTGGAGCGTCGCAGTTCGGGTTGGTCAGGAGTAGTTGCAGGATCCGTTGCTTTCTTTGCTTCGAGTTCTGGTGTTTTCAGACTTTCGTTGCTTGGGCGTTCGGGGGTCTGCTCGCTTACGTTGCTTGGGGGTTGTTCTGTTTCGCGCTCGACCTCTTGCTCTGTCCTGGGCTCGCAGGTGTCGTAGTTCTCTGTGTTGGGCCTCTCGAGTGACTGACTTTGCATTGGTAGGTAGCTCTCGTCCTCGGCTCGTAGGTCTGAGTGCGCCAGGCGACCCCGAAGTTGATCGATGTGCCTCTTCCAATTCCGCCCATCTTCCAGTTCTAACAGATACGATCTTGGCCCCGTGATGCCAATGACCGTTGCCGGCATCCACAATGTTCCCCCTGCATAGTTGTGGGCATATACCGAATCCCCTATGCTGAAACTCCGAATTTTGCTTGTGGAGTCTGGGGGTGCTGTGGCAGAGTAGTTGGGGTGAAGACGGTCCAGGTGAGATCGTAAACGGTGGCCCATGAGCATTTCAGCGGGGCTCCTTCCCGTCGTTGCACTGGGGGTAATGTGCTGAATGAGGAGGTAACGGTCTATGCGTGTTTGCCAATCACCTGGACCCATCCTAGCAAGGGCCTCTTTTGCGGATCGCACCATTCTCTCCGCCTGTCCGTTTGATGCCGGATGGAATGGCGCGACGAGGGCATGCCGAATTCCTTGACCAGCTAAGTACGTTTCAAATTGCATGGCCATGAACTGGGGCCCGTTATCGGAGACCAGGAGGTCAGGCAGGCCATGAGTGGCGAAAAGTCGCCGTAGAACCTTAATGACTGCCTCTGCCGTGGTTGAAGTCATTAGGACTACTTCTAGCCATTTGGAATATGCATCCACAACTATAAGGAAAGTCTGACCTTGAACTGGCCCTGCGAAGTCGATGTGTATTCTTGACCAGGGTGCTTTCGGCTTTTCCCATTCTGTGGCGGGCGCTTCCGGGGGTGCTGGTCTCGATTCTTGGCATGGATCGCAAGTGGCCACCCACTCCTCTATCTCTTTGTCCATGTTTGGCCACCAAACGTAACTTCTCGCTAAAGCCTTCATCCTAATGATCCCCGGATGCCCAACATGTAATGCATCTAACACATTTTTACGTAAAGCATAAGGAATAACAACTCGATCCCCCCACAATAAGCAACCTTGTAACACTGAGAGTTCGTCCCGTTTTGACCAAAACACTTTGAATTCTGGGCCCACGTTTCCCTTCGGCCACCCCCTCCAAACCCAAGTTTGAACTTGCTTTATTAAACTGTCTTTAGAGGAGAACCTTGCAACGTCGCAGGAAGAAACCGGTCCAGAGTCCAAACAGTCAATGAGCAACACCGGTACTTCGGGAGTGGGGTCTGGCAAAAGGTCCGGTAGTGGGCAACAGCTGAGTGCGTCTGCGTGTCCTAGAGTGGAGCCTGGTCGATGAATTAACTTGTAGGAGTACGCAGCCAGGAAAACAGTCCACCTGGTCATGCGTGGAGAAAGGGAGACCGGGGTGGGGCGGTTTCCCGCCAAAAGTCCCAACAGCGGTTTGTGATCAGTAATTAGTTCAAAATTGCAGCCGTAGAGGTATTCATGGAAACGTTTTACTCCAGCTACCGCAGCTAACGCTTCCCTGTCCATCTGGCTGTAGTTCCTCTCGGCCGATGAAAGAGTTCTAGAGTAGAAAGCGATGGGTGCTTCTTTTCCGTCTGGCATCCTGTGGCTAAGGACTGCGCCGACTCCAAAGGGTGATGCATCGCAGGTCAATACTAGCGGTAGTGTCTGGCTGTATTGGACTAACAGCGAGTCAGTGGTGAGCAGGCGCTTTACCCCGGCAAAAGCTGCTGCTTCGGATCGTCCCCATCTCCATGGTGCGTTTCGCTGGAGTAGTCGATGTAGCGGCTCAGCAACGGTCGCCTTCTGTCTCAGAAAAACGCTGTAGAAGTTAAGTAGTCCGAGGAAGGCCTGCAGCTCGGTCTGGTTACGTGGTGTGGGGGCGTCCTGGATCGCCTTAATTTTCTTTGAAGTGGGGTGTATTCCCTGACCATCGATTCTATATCCCAGGAATTCTACGCTAGGCACGTTAATTTGGCATTTTTCCTTTTTAAGGCGGAGACCCTTCTCTCTGATTCTGGCCAAAACAGTTCTGACTCTTTTATTTAATTGCTCCTCGTTTGCAGCGGACACCAAGATGTCGTCGAAATAGGGGACGACTCCCGGTATCCCTTGCAAAAGCCGTTCCATGACGCTCTGGAACAAACCTGGAGCAATGCTCACACCGAATTGCAGCCGGTTGCATTTGAATGCCCCTCTATGCGTCACTATAGTTTGGGCCTCCGCTGTGGCGCTATCTACGGGCAGCTGCTGGTAAGCTTGTGCCATGTCTAATTTAGCAAATACCTTTCCTGGCCCCAATGAGTGCAATAAGTGCTGTACTACAGGCACAGGATATGCGCTTTGTTGTAGCGCGACATTAATTGTGCATTTATAGTCCGCGCAGATGCGGACTGATCCGTCTGGTTTGACTGGGGTCACAATGGGAGTTTCCCAACGCGCGTGATCCACCGGCTCAAGGACTCCTTGCTCTACTAATTTATCTATCTCCTTGTCTATTTTTGGGCGGAGTGCAAAAGGCACTCGTCTCGGCTTAAGTCGGATTGGCGCCACTTTGGGGTCTAAATTAAATGATATTGGTTTACCCACATACTTACCAAGACCGGGGCTGAACACATCCTCGAACTCCTTAAATATCTGCTCAGCGCTGCTGTTCTCCACCGCGTTTATTCCGGTGACTTCTAACCCCAAGGCTTCAAACCAGTCTAGTCCCAGAAGGTTCTGTAATGGCGCGCTGGCGATGGTCACGGGCAGCTGGGCTACGATGTCCTTGAAACGGATTTGGAATGTGCCTTGGCCCACGATGGGGACTTGGTTCCCCTGGTAGTCTCGTAGCAGGATGTCTGGGACGCGTAGTTGGCTCTTTTTGAGGCTAGGGATAGCCTGTTTCATGGATGCCCATGAAATGATCGTTAGGGACGATCCCGTGTCAACTTCCAGCTCGCAAGGTGAGCCCTCCAAGAGGACTGTGACTTTCAGCTTTTTGGACCTGACTTATTGTGGTGAGATACGTTCGCAACTCCTCTCTCTGGGTCAACTCTATCTCAGCATCTGTATCCTGAAAATACTCTCATTGAGCGTCTTGATAGAACGCTCTTTCAGCTCTTTGTGTGTAATCTCTCTGGGGATACGCTCGCTCAACTCCTTGTGTGTAATCTCTCTGGGGATACGCTCGCTCAGCTCTTTGGGAATTTTCTCTCTGAGTAAACACTTGTGGATTTCTCTCTGGGCGCCCTTTTTGGTTTCGCCAAGCCCCTGGGTTGGGCTTCTGTTGGCGGTACATGGGTGGCTGCCGTGAGGCAGGGACTTCGCTCCGGCACACTCGTGCGATGTGCCCAAGTTTGTTGCAGTGCGAACAAACAACGTTCCTGAACCTACAGGTAGACCGGGGGTGATTCCCTCCGCAGCTTGCGCATGGCGGCAAACGGAATCCGGGTCTCCCCCCAGGTCTCACGTGACTGCTCCTCATCAGGTGACTTTCCTCGAGCTCGGGATCCTCGAAATCTGGAATGGTGTCCTCATAGTGGACTCTGGTGTATCTTGGCGCTGGCTGGCCTGCGTTGAATCCGCGTTGAATTGTCTCCGCTGATCTGTCTGCTGCTTCTGAAGCTCTTGCCTTGTCGAGTACAATCTGTAGGCTTAAATTGGTTTTGGCTAACAGCCGTTTTTGTAGGGAAATGTCTCTCAGCCCGCTAACGAGTCGATCCATAATCTGCTCATCCAGGTCTCTGAATCCACAATGTGTGGCTGCTTTTCGTAGAGCTGCAACGTACTGGTTGATAGATTCTCCCGCCTTCTGGTTCCTCGTGTTGAATGCTTGGCGGCAAACATGGCGGGAAGGTTTTGACGCGTAATGAGTCTGTAGAGCTTGTTGCAACGCCGTCCATGATACTGCCTGTATTGGAGTAGGCGCGGTGAGGTCTCTGGCCGTGTTGAAGACTTCTTTTCCGCAGTAGCCGAGGAAGATGTTTTTCTTCCGGGCGTCGGTGATCCCCGTGTATTCGTTCGCTTCGAGAAAACACTCGAAACGAATCATGAAGGCTTCCCATTCGTCGTTCGCTGGGTCGAATGGAGCGGGGGGAGCGTGCATCGCCATCTTCTCTCGTTTGAATTTGCCGCGCTGTGTGGCCTGAGATGGCTGCCGGAATTTCCGCCGAATTCCTAGGCTGGATCAAATCCGGAGATTCTGGAGGTAGCGTTCTTCGTCCTATCTGTCTCTCGATCCCACCTTCGTCGCCAATGTTAGATCTGGGCAACGAGAGAACAGACTGCGGACACGAAGTGACTTAACAGCTCTTTATTAGTAGTAGCAGTAGTAGTGATCCAGCTTGCTCTGTGGCCGGAGGGTTCCCCTTTTATAGGACTCGGGTACGCCTCTCGACCAATCAGAGCGATGCCTGTTTCCCGCTGTAGCAGCGGACCAGAGAGGAGACTGCCTACGATATATGCTAATATCTAACACTTCACTTTGTTAACGTCAGCCTCAAGGAACCAAGAATGACACAATGAATTTCTCAGAGTAGTTTCTTCATTGATGTTTGTCCATTGAAAAGAATCTTGCCAGACTAAAGCACCTTTTGTATAAGTATCAGATACATCCTTTGGAGGTTTAGGAAGAATCTCTCCACGGCTTCTTTCTGTATACCAAACTCTCAAGCTTGATTTGTCTCTTAGCTCCTTGGGAAAGAGCCCCTCCCTCCTGCAACTCAGGGACAGAATCTACCCCTGTTACTAAGCTATGGGACTGACTGATGGGATACACCCTTTTCCCAGCTGGATAGCTTTGAATGAGGAGGTACAGCTCCTGCATCATGACTGTACCACGTCACTTCCAGCTCAACAATGGCAAAGTGACAAAAGCACGACTGTCTGCTCCAGAGACAGAGATTTCCTGCTCAGCTGCAGCCCAACATAGTCATTACAGCTAATAAAAAGTTAATGGTATTCTCAGTCACCCTCTCTGAGCCAATGGGCTTCCTCTTCCTCTTCAGTATAACCGGCTCAGTGGGTGGAAGAGATAAAAGGCTTCTAAAGGCAGCAGCCTTTTTCCCCCTCCATCGGAGAACACTTTGGGCCTTTTCTCTCCCATCTCATTTGGAACTGCACATAAGTACTATAAACTATGATTCAGTGCCAATGACATAATAAGCCTATCCCCATGAAAGGCATGGAAGATGTATCTCCTGGTTGCTGGGGAATATCTAGTGCTGAGACGTGGGAGTTCATAGAAGTAATTTTAACACATTTTCATAAGCCATAAAATGGAAGATCTTGACTTCTACCTTCCCAATTTGCCACCCTCTGAATGCATTGGAATTACTATCATCTGCACACTGTCCCGAGAGCTTCAAACCAAGCAGAGTTTCTTTACTTATTTTTATAAGTTTAAAATATACATGCTTCAAAACCAATCTTTCCCAATGGAATTTAGAGGGCATCAGATTAGGGCAAACTGCTCTAGAGATAGCAGGATGTAGATGAAGAAAGAAAGCTGTGTGCTGCTTTGTTGTGGAGAGAAGTGTACAACCTCCAGAACAATTGATGGAAAAAATAATTTATGAAATAATGATGCATTTCGTTTATGGACTAATTCACACCAGCATCCAGCACAACTTCTTAATCCTTCTACAGCAGAGATGATGAAAATATAGCCTTCTGATTGCTGTGGGACAGCAGAACTTGTCAGCAAATCCACTGCTAAAGGATGCTTAAAAATGATACCAAACTCATTTTTTTAACCTTTGTCTTAACAGAATAACAGAGTTGGAAGGGATCTTGGAGGTCTTCTAATCCAACCCCCTGCTCATGCAGGAAGCCATGTACCATTTCATACAAATGGTTGTCCAATCTCTTCTTAAAAACCTCCAGTGTTGGAGCACCCACAACTTCTGGAGGCAAGTCATTAATTATTCTAATTGTCAAGAAATTTCTCCATAGAAATTTCAACCTTCTAGGTTGGTTCTCTCCTTGATTAGTTTCCATCCGCTGCTTCTTTTCCTGCCTTCAGATGCTTTGGAGAACAGGTTGAACCCCCTCCCCCGCGCCCCAACTTCCTTGTGGCAGCCCTTCAAATGTTGAAGCATTGCTGTGATGTCATTCCTAGTCCTTCTTTTCATTGAACTACTAGACATACCCAGTTTCTGCAACTGTTTTTCACATGCTTTAGTCCCCAGTCCCCTAATCATCTTTGTTGCTCTTCTCTGCACTCTTTCTAGAGTTTAGAAAAGAGCAACAAAGATGATTAGGGGACTGGAGGGACCTTGATCACTTTAGTTACTCCAGCATATAAATGATGCAGAAAATATCACAGAAAGAAGTGCTCATTATACTGATCTCGACATGCAACTTTTATGAAGTACTGGAAGATGTCACATCTCTGGGGGAAAGAGCCATTCAAATATCTAGCAGATAAACACAAAGTCCTTGTTTTGAGAAAAACGTGGGGAAAAAGATATCATATGGACACTCTGTTTATCATTTCACTAGCTTAACTGTGAAATATTTGTTTTACAGATAGCTAGATAGCTAGATAGCTAGATAGCTAGATAGCTAGATAGCTAGATAGCTAGATAGCTAGATAGCTAGATAGCTAGATAGATGATAGATAGATAGATAGATAGATAGATAGATAGATAGATAGATAGATAGATAGATAGATAGATAGATATAGTTAGTTTTCTGGATTCCTTAAAAAAATCTTGATATCTCAAAGGGACTAGGTTACCTGACCATGAGCTCCCTTACAAAAATGTAATTTTCAGGATTTCCAGGGATAAGAAAAGCTGTGTATTTCAATAATACAGAAACATCCCATGTTGTGCTTGGCTGAGTTTAGCTGTGGGAAATAAATGTTATGCAAATTGACAAGACAGAATAGGTCATGCAAAGAGTAAATGCTATGCTTTAAAAGGAAAAAAAAATATGCTTAGCACAGGTCAGTTTTCTACATTAGTTATACTGTACCAGGTGAGTTTGTGTTTGCTAGGAAAAATGCAAAAATGAGAATGTTCAGAAGGGAGGAATGAAATTGAAGGATAGATGCCTAGGCAAGGAAAGTAAAGAGAGAAGAAAATATTCTATGGGGAAAAGAGACTGAAATAGAGAGAGAGAGAGAGATTTATAAATGCCAAAATGGCTACTTCTGAGATAAAAGACATGGAGACCAATTATTTTCAGTAGCCTGTCAAGATTGCAATGCTGTGTTTTTTCAAGCTCTGGGAAGGAGAAAGCACAAAAAATATGAATCTGGTGTTTTGAATACTGGCTCTAGAGACCGGCAAGCTGTGTCTTTTACTAGAGAAAAAAGGGAATGTGGTACCAGTGGAAATGTAGCTTTTCCTTGGTATGGGCCTTGGAACAAAATTAAACCTTTTAGTAAACATTCCAACCTCTCCTAAGGCAAAGTACTCACCAGGGCCTGCAAAATCCACAATTCACCTGTGTTAAAGTATCGGTCTCTGGTTAATTTTATTTACTACTAGAAGAAAAATCAAGTGAAATTCAATATGGCTTTCTGCCTATTGACAAGCATTGTCCCAACCAAACTGTATTTTGCTTTACAATTCCATCTCCTTTCTTTCAGGATCCAATCTGGGTTGGTTAGCGGGATCACACTATCAGGGTTAAAAGTAATACCCCCAACGAAAGAAGACTCTGAGGTTTGAGCTTCCTCAAAGTTCCATTTTATTAGAGATGTCGTATTGGCACATCTGGGAAAACCCGAATCCGAAAGCTTCCAGGTTTCCCCCATCCAAACGAAAGTTCAAGTTCAAGCCCAGCACCCACATGTCCATCACATGGCCCAATCAAGCACCGTCCCAATTGGAGATGCCTCCCAGTCACACCACTTCAGGTGCAGGCAAGGCGTCCTTGACTCTCTGAGAAAGAAATATTATTTTGAGTATACCTATCTCACTCCATATATTCTCCCTCCCAGTTTCCCACAGCATTAAAAATGGCAGGCCTGAAGGCCCAATGCAAAAGATGGCTTCCAGTATGACACACATGTTTAGTCTTCTAAGCTTTTGGACTCATGCTGGAGCCCATACTCAGGGAACTTTTCTCTCACCAGGCTGTGTCCTTTAGTTCAGTAAAAAAGTCAATACCCCTTAGCAGTATATTCCTGTAGCAAAGAGAACAGATGCTCAGAGTATCCGAGTATCAAATTAAGGGATACATTGGCCAACCACAGATATCTTGGAGAAATAATTGTCTTTCTCAAGAATGATCCCAATCATCCTGAACATGGCTGCTGGGACAGAATCTATGGGCATAATAATGGCAAAGAAACACCTTTGGAACTCTTGTCATTAGTGTGTATGTCCAAATCTGATATTGTACTCATGGTCAGTCACATTCACTTTTGGTCAAACATCATTGTTGGTCTGAATGTTTTTTTATCTGCTCCAGCAGATGAACTTCTTTGATAAACCAGAGAGATGTCCAGGATCAGCAGGTGGGAAGATGTCTCCCAGAGCCATCTTCTCCAGACTTCAGGTTGTCTCCCTGTACAAGAGATTGGCCAGGTCTAAAACTGAGTTTCCCACTTTGCCATTAGAAAAGTCTCCATTTGTCCAGGGAAAACTGTCAGGCTCCATAAAGCATCTGATCACACCATTTAATGCTTTTCCCCCGCTTGCAGATCTTGTATGAGCCCAACCTTGAAAGCCAAATCCAAGATGCTCTAGAGCCCTTGGGGTCATAGTTGGCTTTTCTGTTGTCTTGCATTGGCTTACTGACTATTTTGAATTTATTCATTTAAGAAAATTTGTATGGCCGCCCATTTATTCTTACTGACTCTGGGTGGCTTGCAAAAATAAAAACCCAACATAAAACCAATAAAAACAGTGATCCCCTCAGCCTCCAGGTGACAACATTCAAACAAGCAAGCCACTTGAGGGGCTCCATATCATCCTGGGTTCCCCATGCCCATTGCAAAACCAAGTTTTCAGGGTCTTGTGAAAGAGTATCAAAGTAGGGACCAATCTAATCTCCACAAGGATGAAGTTCCAAAGGGAAGAAGCCACCATAGACAAGGTCATGGGTGGGATTCAGCCGGTTCGGACCAGATTGGATGAACCAGATGTTAATTTTACATCTGGTTCGCTGAACCGTCAGTTGAAAGGACTGGCTGGCCCTGCCCACCCCGCTCCACCCCTCCCAGGAGTATCTATGCAGCCCGTGAACATCCTACCTAAGAAAACTATAAAAAAAAAAAAAAAAAAACACACATCTTTCACATTCTACACAAAAAGAAAGAAGCTTAGGGGAAAAAAAATAGTAATAAAAAAAATCTGCCAGTTTCTGCCAGGTTTTGAACCAGCAGCCTTCTGTTTACAAACTCAGATGTTTTACTACCAAAGCATTCCTGGTAAAGTTAGCTGTAAAAGATATTGAAGAAGAAAGTAAATACTGACTCGTTAAGGGAGCATTCTTGCATCTGGAAAATAGCCAATAAGCTCCTGGGGTTAGCTCACAACTTTATTCAGAACACATCAGAGTGCTCAAGGTGACATAATATGGAAAAGCACACCCTGGAAATAGAGCAGAAAAATACATCTTAATATTGCTTTGACAGTAAGTGGGGGATTAATTGGGGGCTCTGCCCTCCATCCGCAGTCATTGAGAAATAATTGCCTGCTCATTCTGGCTTTGTAGTTACTGGGTTTATTTATTTATTTTTTATTTAATAACAAACGTGTTTACATTTTTAAATATATTTATTGTTTTAATTAATTGTTGTATGTCACTTAGAGTCACATTTTTAGATGGGCAGCCATATGAATTTGATATGCATACATGAATACATGCATGCATGTATACCAGTGGTGGGTTCCAGAGCCTGTTGCAACTGGTATGGTGTAACGGGGCCCGGCATCCACCACATGAACATGCACAGCGTGCACATGCGTACTTACCACCTGCAACGGTCTGCGACACCTCCATGACATTTCGGCTGCTCGGTGGAGCATCGCGCAGGCACTATACACTCCATGCACATGCGCGGAAGCCCGGAAGAGCTCAAATACTGGTAAGGAGCATGGGCAGGCGAGTGGGCCCTCTGGAGCACCGTACCGGAATGGTACCTGGTGCTCCCGGCAGGCACCGGTACACCCGTATTGGGGCGTACCAGTCGTAACCCATCACTGATGCATACATACATAAAGGTAAAAGTAAAGGTTCTAGGGGGCGGTGCTCATCTCCGTTTCAAAGCCATAGTCATGTGGCTGGCATGACTAAATGCCCAAGGGGCACGGAATGCTATTACCCTCCCACCAAAGGTGGTTCCTATTTTTCTACTTGCATTTTTTACTTGCTTTCAAACTGCTAGGTTGGCAGAAGCTGGGACAAGTCATGGGAGTTAACTCCGTTACGCGGCGCTAGCCTAGGGATTCGAACTGCCAAACTGCCAACCTTTCTGATCGATAAGCTCAACCTTTTAGCCACTGAGCCACCACGTCCCTTACATACATATATGCATACATACATTAAAAAAAATAAACACTTAGATCAGTGGTTCTCAAACTGTGGGTCGGGACCCTTTTGAGGGGGTCGAACGACCCTTTCACAGGGGTCACCTAAGACCATCGGAAAACACATATTTTTGAAAAAATATGGAAAACATAAAATAATCTTATGGTTGGGGGTCACCACAATATGAGGAACAGTATTAAAGGGTTGCGGCATTAGGAAGGTTGAGACCCACTGCCTTAGATGGACTTCTTAGGTTTAATGGGCCTGGTTGTTGCCTTTCAAAATCTTAAGCTGAGTATGCCAACGTTATGCTATCACCATCTGAGTCTGACCCTGATAAAGAGTTTGAATTGTATGTTTCCTCAGAAATTCATTAATATGTGCATAATTTGGAAACTGAGAGGGGTGCCCTATAAACAAACAATCAAATTTCTCTTTAATTCTTTTCCTGTTACAATAATCCTCCAGTTTCTTGTGTGTGTGTGTGTGTGCGTGCATGTGTGCAGTTCTTCCACCTTGTAAGCCCCTACGTACAGCTTTCTCACATTTTGATAAGCATTGTGCAGCCATAAATAATTTTTAGCACCTTTTTAATGAAATACAATTTAATGTGGCTTTATTGTATTTTTCTTTCCTTCCCAAAACACAGCAAGATCCTCTGGGGGATTTGTTCCAATATGATATATAATTTTATTTAGAAAATGGTCCTTTTCTCACTGCAGTTGTCAACTGAGGAAGCAAATCCTGTGAACTGAAATCTTTCTACATGTAGCAGTTGGGGATTTTAGTGAGCTAGTTGCGGCTCTACGACCTGATATACAATTCAGAGGCTGTAAGGAATTTAGGCTGTAACATTTTTGCTTATGTGATAGCATTTCAGCAATCAACATTCTTTTATCTGCAACTACCTAGAGTTGTTTGGAGTTGGGCAAACAGAAACTGAACAATGAGGTATAGGCAACACAATGCAGTGAGCCATATGCAGAGCTGTACATTGGGGAAACAAAACAGCCACTTCATAAATTCATGGTACAACATAGGAGAACAAGTCCATTAGGACAAGATTTAGTAGTCCATCTGCATTTAAAAGACAAAGGCCACTCTTTTGAAGACAGCAAAGTCCACATTTTGGACACAGAGGACTGCTGGTTTGAAAGAGGGGGTCAAAGAGGCCATCTATGTCAAAATTGAACAGCCCTCTCTCAACAGAGGGGGAAAGGATACGACGTCATCTATCTCCAGTCTACAACACAGTCCTTTCAGCAGTTCCAAGAAGGCTACTCACCATTTGTACCACTCAGTGACTCTGTGGACACAGATAAACCTCCAGATAGCCTCAATGACTCACTAAAAGAATGCAAATGACCAGCTAACTGCAAGGAATATAAATCCTTCCCTTCCCCACCATCCAGTCAGAGCTGAAGAAGCTACTTGGATGAGAAGTGAAACATCTTCAAAGAATAACAGTTGCCTCTTGAAAAAAGCACCTTTGGGACAACCATGACCTGGATGACTGGGAATCTCCATAGACAAATCCCTCAGTGAGGCACTACCTTGATGTGGTTGTTGGGCCTGTGTGCTCTGAGGAAGATGAGAGCCATGCCAGAAATTCAACCATACAGAGCAGGTCTCATTAGAGAAGCCAGACAAAAAAGTATGTCCTCCATAGACAATATGGTGGGACATAATTTACCGAAACCCATTCCAAATTGGTCATCCCCCAAGTAAAAAAGAACCATGCTAGGCATTGGACTTCTTGGACATCTGGTGTCAAACGGGCTACAGGATTTAGGACTATTGGCTCAGCAACAGGGCCAGCAACTGCAGGTCTATTGGAAGAAAAGGTGTTTAGTAGAACAACAGTGACAAAAGAATGCAAAGTTAGTACCAATAGTAACAGCTGCATTACTATTGAATACTATTGCACCAGTTGAACACTATTAGCATTGACAAAGTCATCAGCAATCAGTTGCAAAAGACACTTTTATCTGGAACAGCTTACATCCTGCAACAATACTTTTAACACCATCAGATAACACTGCCTATCTCAGGACCTTGGGAAGGGCTTGAAGGGTGAGTAAAATAAAAAAGTCCAGTCCAAACATCTGGGTGACTGTGTGATCCACCGTATTAATAAAAAATATTGCATGTTCCTGTGTACCTATGGTAGGTGTGTAGGGTCTTGTGATGAAATTGTGTGGATTACAATTGTATGGTCATGGCTTCCCTGCCATCTTGATTTTTTTTGACCTCCAGCAGATACCCTCAACCAGAATATGTGTGTGTGTGTGTGTGTGTGTGTGTGTGTGTGTAAAATGTACACCTATTCATGTGTGTGCAGTTTATAGATTCAAAAATTGGCCCTTCTGGCCAGAGTGTCATTAATAAAAATAGAATCAATCTTATACATAAATGTAAAGGTTCCCCTCGCACATATGTGCTAATTGTTCCTGACTCTAGGGGGTGGTGCTCATCTCCATTTTAAAGCCGAACAGCCAGTGCTATCTGAAGACATCTCTGTGATCATGTGGCCAGCATGACTAAATGCCGAAGGCGCACAGAACACTGTTACCTTCCACCAAAGGTGGTCCCTTTTTTTCTACTTACACTTTTACATGCTTTCGAACTGCTAGGTTGGAAGAAAATGGGACAAGTAATGGGAGCTCACTCCGTTACGCAGCACTAGGGATTTGAACCGCCCAACTGCCGACCTTTCTGATCGACAAGCTCAGTGTCTTAGCCACTGAGCCACCACGTCCCAATCTTATACATACAGTAAATACTGGTAAAATAAATCTGTCAAAAACACCTTCCATTTGACTAAAAATTCAAAAGGGATAAAATGACTTGTTACACATTTCAAATAACATTTGGCCAACTGATAATCTGATTGACCTTTCTTGGTTTTTAGGAGTTCCTCAAATATTGCTCAAAATATCAGTCTCTGTTTCCTGTTTTTTCCCTTCATTCGGAAACCAAGTTTTCATCTCATCAGAGAGCAACTTTGAAATATTCCAGGGAAACAGGATTTAATCGGCTTTCCAGTTGCCGACAGACTAATGCCTGCAGCCAGAATGTTAAATATTGCTGCAGACAGCTTTTGAAAATGTTTTAAAAAGAACTGACCTGGGAAATTTAGACCTCTCCATTTATAATACTTTATTGTGCGTGTGATTTTTCTCCTTTTTCCTACCATGCAGAAATTGGTATTTTCAGTGTAATCTTCCCCTGATCTTGGATTCATATCCTAGTTGGCTTCATGAAATTTTAGGGCTTCCTAGATAGCAATAGCACTTAGACTTATACACCACTTCACAGTGCTTTACAGCCCTCTCTAAGTGGTTTACAGACTCATCCTATTGCCCCCAACAATTTGCGTCCTCATTTTACCCATCTCGGAAGGATGGAAGGATGGGTCAACCTTGAGCCTGGTGAGATTTGAATTGCCAAATTGCAGGCAGCCGGCAGTCAGCTGAAGTAGCCTGCAGTGCTGCACTCTAAACACTGTGGCTCATATATATGGTCTCTAGGATGTTCACAAGACCTTGCAAGAAAGGGACACCTCTTGGAATGGCTTATGAAGATACAGACTCTAGTTTTGCAGTGATGTATCTTTGTGGCTGTCCATAAAGAGCTTTGGAGCATAATGCTTGTATAAATCTTCACAAACATTTCTCCTTGCCCTAAGATTCTATTTTTAATAGAGAAACATCAATGCAGTATTCCACTGCTATTATAGATATAAGGCTATCAGAGAACCTGAAAAGGCATTATTTGCAATAGTAGATGACAAATAGTACATGACAAAATCAGAACAACTATAACTTTTCATCACTAATGAAGAAGTACTACAAAGATCAGATTTAAAACACCTGTCGAAAACTGTGAATGACTGACAAATGCAATTGGTTGGCCATGTCTTACATACGCCTAAAGAACAGCATCCAAAAATTGGATGCCTCCTGGAGGAAAACTAGGCTGGCCCTGGAAAAATTGGCACCAAACATTTAAGGAAGAACTTAAGATTATGAATGTCTCTTGGGACAAAGTCAAAAATGCTGTGAATGATTGAAACTGATGGAAATCCCTTGCTACCCAATAGCCTCTGCTGCTGCTGCTGCTGATAACAATAGCAGTAGCACTTAGACATGTTGATTTACAGTGCTTTACAACCCTGTCTAAGTGGTTTACAGAGTCAGCCTATTGCCACAACAATCTGGGTCTTCATTTTGCCAACCTCAGAGGGATGGAAGGCTGAGTCAACCTTCAGCCTGGTGAGATTCGAACTGCCAAATTGCAATCAGCTGCAGTCAGCAGAAGTAGCCTGCAGTACCGCACTCTAACCACTGCGCCACCGCAGCTCTTCATCATGAGCACTGTAATACTGTATGAGATTATGTTTTCCGTAAGAGACTTGCCTAACTATTAGACACACTCAATCACTAATACCTCTGGTAGCTCTGCTTTCCTGTTGCATCTAGACCTTGTTTTACCACGGTGTACATCAGTGGTGGAATTCAAATTTTTTTTACTACCGGTTCTATGGGCGTGGCTTGATGGGCATGGCAGGGGAAGGATACTGTAAAATCTCCATTCCCTCCCCACTCCAGAGGAAGGTTACTGCAAAATCCTCATTTCCTCCCGATCAGCTGGGACTCTGGAGGCAGAGAATAGATGGGGGTGGGGCCAGTCAGAGGTGGTATTTACTGGTTCTCCAAACTACTCAAACTTTCTGCTACTAGTTCTCCAGAACTGATCAGAACCTGCTGAATGCCACCTCTGGTGTACATACAGAACCAATTGTCTGAAGTATATTGATTTGTAGAAGCAGCTGCTATTCTTAAATGGGCTCATGTCCCTTGGGTGGCACATCATGGAAATTGTTAGGAATGTAAGCTAACAGTTTGGTTAGCAATACATAAACCAGGATGGTAGTACTGTTGCTTTAAGTACTGCTGTAATGTGTAAGATCATCAGGTATATCTAGGAGTGCTTTATTTTTTTCCATAAAGGCCTGTGCCTCTATGGTTGTGTTGATTCTAACTCTAGTATCCTCCCAGAAAATTAACATACCTTCAGGCATCAACCATCTAAACCACACCCCTTTCTGGTAAAATTTCTTCGCTAATTGCAAATAGTTTTTTCTTTTCTCTCTAACTTTCTTAGGGATCTGTTTCAGAATGGTTATTTCTCTATCTTGATATTTCAACACTTGCCCTCTTTGTGCACTCAGAATCTCATCT
The DNA here is from genome assembly GCF_964273705.1 of Natrix helvetica. Classification (NCBI taxonomy): domain Eukaryota; kingdom Metazoa; phylum Chordata; class Lepidosauria; order Squamata; family Natricidae; genus Natrix; species Natrix helvetica. The sequence goes on along the minus strand of NC_138552.1, from coordinate 101,617,322 downwards.
CTTGTGGTCTTTCTGAGAAATTTAACATGTACCTCCCTGGGAACATTATGTGTTCTAGCATATGCTGAGTTTACTCTTTAAACCAGATCCAGTTCCCACCCCATCTGTTGTTTTTCTTTCTGTATATATTCAGCCAAGATGCTTGTCATAATGTCTCTTAAATCTTCATCATCTGCCTCCACTACATTTTGGAACCTGAGAAAAAAGGACATTCTTTCAAATTCTGTTTTCATTTGGTGGATTTCAATCTCCTGGTTCCCTTTCTGCACCCCTCGCACTTCCCCCCTCATCTCAGCCATCCCTCCCTCCAAAAGATCCAGTCTCTGTGTATTTTTACTGGTCTGGTCTTGGTTCGCTTTCAGCTGCTCTCTCATTTCCTTTAGTTTACTTTTTATGTCCTCCTGTCCCTTTAAAATTTGTTGGAACATCTGTTGAAAGTGCGTCTCAGCAGGTTTGGGCTGGATGAATGATGATAACGTTTGTTGTCCGCTTGGACTTGAGGCTGTAGATGTGGGGGCGGAGACAGCAAAGCCCGGCTTCCCCGGGGGTGGTCTTTTAGGTGGCATTATATTGAGCAGTAGAAGTTCAAAGTCAATACAGAGAGGAGCTTAAGGAGGGAAACCGCCGAGAGAGTTCAGGAGGCTAGGAGTCCAGGCAGAGAGGAAATGTTCTAATTGCTTCTGGCAGTAGAGTAAAAAAAAAAGTCCTTTGTTCCAGGGAGATAGAATTCAACAGGAGATTTGTCTGAGTGTCACGGAGGACAAAGACAGGAAGCCTGAACTTCTATAGGTGGAGTCCATTTTCAATGTTTATAAAGACAACGGAAGTGTGCCATCTTGCCCTGCCAGCTTCGGGGTTTAGAGGCCTAATAAAAAGTTTCCAAAGTTTTCAGATCATCACCTCATTTGTGAAGTTAAAGTCCAAAATCCGCCTTTGTTATGGGCATGAAATCATTAGTTGGCTCTCTCCCTTCCTCCTCCTCTGGGGCCAAGAGCAAAAGGTTTTAAAGCCGCCTGTCCGAGGGGGGGAATCCCCCTCCCTCCAGTCACACCTCTCCAGCCAAGTTGAAAGCGACTTTAAAAACAGCTGACAATTTTTCCTTTCCTTTTCTTACGAACAAGCAAGGGAACGGGGGGGGGGGGGGAGTTTCCATCTCACCACACAGCAACCGCATCCTTCAAATCGCGCGTTCTTCCAGCTGCCTTCTCCCGAAGACGCCGCAGCGCCTCCCCATCATGCCTCCCGGTGCCTAGGGTGATACAGGGGCCCCCCGGCTGCCGCCGACTCAGGGGATCCCCTGCTACGCCGCCCCTTTGGCAGGAGCCTCTACGGGGCGTCCTGTGCCCCCCAAGCGGTGGGGGGGCTCACCAGAAGAGCACGGGGCAAGCAGAGCCTGCCCGTCGGGTCCGCAGCTGGAACCGGAAGTCCTATTATTCGGTGTTCCTGTATGCTGGTTTGTGAGTGTTCTTCCATACCACTCTCATTACACTTCTCTGCACACTTGCTCGCCTAACAGGGAGCTTAATTACTTAACAAAAATTATTCTGAGAAGGCTCTGCATGGAGGCCATTGCAGATACCACAGAACTATCAGAGGTGATGCAAAAGCAGCAGGTGGGGGGAAGAATGGTATTTCCATTGTGATAAATGGAGGTAAATTTGCAGAAAGAGTGTTAAAAAAAGAATCTTGCCTAGTTATTCAAGCCAACATGGATCACTTATTCACCTCAAACTATTTCTCTATATCCAGTGTGTTTTGATTTCAGAATATTTTGGATAAAGTCAAGAAGAAGGTGTTATCTCTATGGTTGGCTAGAGCAGGGGTCAGCAAGCTGCGGCTCTGGAGCCACATGTGGCTCTTTTCTCCTTCTGCTGTGGCTCTGTCACCGGTTGGCGCCACAATTTTGAGAGGAGCTTCTGGGGCGGGGGGAGAGAAGCACAGTGCGCCGGGAGAAGACTCTATGGCAAAGGGAGGGTTTTCCAGTTGTCTCCACAATTGATAGGGTTTTCGGTTATGATAGGTAGAGGGAAAAAGTATGCTAAAAAAGAGACTCTATGGTGGTGGAACTGAACTTCCAGTCAGCTCCAGAATTGAACAGGGGACTTCTGGTTAGGACCTTTGTGGCTCCCGGTGTTTTCTTTTCTGTGGGAAATAGGTCCAAATGGCTCCTTGAGTGTTTAAGTTTGCCGACCCCTGGGCTAGAAAACTGGGGAATGAAATTTCAGTCTTGTGAAGACTCAAGGTACTCTCTATTGGCCTACCTACAGAGTCCATATATCAATTCATTCATACAATATGTATCCTGCTTTCACTATTTTTGCAGATAAGTAAAGACAGTAAAAATATCCAATAACCTGTTTTCTCCTATACCAACAACCCTGTTAGGTTGTTTGGGTGAGACAGAGTGACTGAAGCAAAGTCACTCAGTTGACTTTCATGGCTAAGGTGAGACTTGAACTTACAGTCTCCTACTTTCTAGCCTAGTCTTAACTACTAGACAAAACTGGCTCCTAGTGCTGAGGAGGTCATAGGGGTTCTTCAGTTTGGATGGTAAACGTTCAAGTTCTTGTAATTTGTATATGTAATTGTTTACTGTGAATCAAATGTCCTTGAATTCAATTGCACTGATGAATATAATAAATACAAAAGGTATGCAACTTCTTTTTTCAAAATTGTTTGAATGATATTGTGGTGAACTTAATCTTTTTATTTAACAGTCAAGACTTTTATAACGTGAGTAGCTATAGATTGGGGTATGAACAGTGACGTGCAGTCAGGTGAGGCAGGTGAGGCACAGCCTCACCACTCTCATCATGAAAAAAAAAGTAAAAGTAAAAAGCTGAGCTAGTTGCTGCCTCACCGTGGATGACTCTGCTTAACCTCACTGGTGCTCTCCCTCCCCAAGTGTAGTGACTTCCTCCCCAGGCCCCCATTCATTTCTCTCTCACACACACACAGCTGGATAAAACTATATAAAAATCTAGCCCAGCTTCACTGATTACAAGTTTGAAAAGGCAACGTGGCTCCACCTGCAATCAACTCTGCTTAACCTCACTGGTGCTCTCCCTCCCCAAGTATAGTGACTTCCTCCCCAGGCCCCCATTCATTTCTCTCTCACATACACACAGCTGGATAAAACTAGCCCAGATTCACTGATTACAAGTTTGAAAAGGCAACGTGGCTCCATCTGCAATCAAACTACACTTGGGGAGGGAGAGCACAAGCGAGCACTGAGGAGACCACAGGAGGAGGCAGGAAGCCAGGCAGAGCCATGCTGTAGTACACACACTTCACCCCAGCCTCTTTCTTTTGGAAGGCTCGGCTCGGCTCCCCTCCGGCTTCTCTGCCTCTCCTCTCACCCCAGCCTGCCAGCAGAAGGTGGTGGGTGGGCTTTATTGTGTTCCAGGCATTTCCCACCCAGACAGCAGGCTGCATTTGCAATGGTGGAGGTGTTTGGGAAAGGCAGCAGAGGAATGGGGGGGGGATGGCAGAGGAGCTGCTTTCAAGCCACTGGAAAAGATATCCAATCCAACTTTTGTGTGGGGGGGGGGTTGTTTGAGAGTGAGTGAGAGAGGGAAGGGGTAGGAGAGATAGTCCAATCCAACTTCTGTGTGTGTGTGTGTGTGTGTGTGTGTGTGTTTGAGAGAGGGGGAGGAAGGGAGAGAGGGAGGAAGGAGGGGAAGGAGAAGAAAAAGAAAAAGAAAGAAGGAGCAAAGGAGAAAAACAAATGCTGTCGCTTTAAATTGGAACTGAGCATGCCTGGCTGTGGAATTCTGGGAGTTGAAGTCAACAAGTCTAAAAATATTTGAAACCCAGCACTGTGTCAGTGCCTCACCAGTCATAAACCTCACCGCACGTCACTGGGTATGAAGTAATTACAGGTATTAAGGAATGTAAGGAGGGATGGTTTGAGTGCTTAGCGCAGTGTTTCTCAATCTTGGCTAAGATGTGCGGAACTTTTCCAGCTGGGGAATTCTGGGAGTTGAAGTCCACATATCTTAAAGTAGCCATTGTTGAGAAACACTGTTCTAGGGATTTCCTTTTTGCAAATATACCTTCCCATCTATTATAATTTTTTTCTCTGTCTCCTCTCTTTGCCAAAGGTTGGACAAATTTCTTGATGGGGCACAGCAGCCCTTTGAAGTTTTCTTCTCACAGATTCTGCCTTCCCACCTCCCAACCACACGACTCCACTCCCACGTCTACTTAAAAATCTTTCTCGTATTTCATATATTACTTCTGGTCGGCGCCATTTTAAATAGTGAAGTCTGCACTCATTTTGAATCTGCTTTTATTTTTTGTTTTTCATGCGGTGTTATTTCTGTTCTGATTTATGTTTTCACTGTGGATTTCTTTGGGGTCACTTTGGATAATCTTTATAGAAAGGGAATTCAGAAGGCTAAGATTAGCCCTCTGTCCAAGATCAATGCATAAGAAAATGCGGAGTAAAACTTACATATGGGCAGCTAGTGTGCAGTGCACTATGATAGAGTGCTTTCTTGGGGCTATGAGGATTCTTTATGAAAAGAGCTAAGTTCTATTGATCCAGAACTGCTTTTCTGTTAGATCTCTTGCTTATTTTGCAGCTGGAGGTCATACTTTAAGCAGAAAATTGAAAATAAAATGCGAAAGAATGTGCAGTCTCTCCCCCCTCCACCCCCCCCGGCCCCGAATGCTATGCCTGCTTTCTGTTGGTGATTCATTTTGAAAGTTTTTGTTTCCATTTATAAACTAGTATAATCAGGAGAGATTACAGCAAAACCATTAACAATGCCGTGTTGACAATATACAGTACAATAACACAATGGCATCTACTCAGATCAGAAATATCTTTCAGAGCAATTCAAGTTCAATTTCTAGAAGGTGCTAACCCTGCCTTTTTCCATAAGTTGGATGGTGCAGGAGAGAAACTCCGTCTGTGGACCCCACTCTTCTTCCAATTTTGGTGACAAGGGACCACCATTAAATGTCACTGGAAACCACACCCCAGAGAGATCAATTCTAGGTGAGATGTGGGATCCTGAAGCAGTGTCAATAAGTTCTTTCTAGAAGCCACGTCTTATGGATTATTTTTCTGGACTTGTCTCTATCCAGTGCTTTCTCCCCACATTAAATTCTTTTGTTTTTGCTGGTTCTGTAATTGTGCACAGTAGCCTTCAGGCAACAGATGGTACAGAAGAGAGTGACGCTGCTGGATTGCAGTCTTATTTGGGTCTCCGACAATTTGTTAGATGTGGATGTTCTAATGATTACACAATCTGACTTCTTCAGCTCTTTGCCTTTCAGAGACATAAGGCTGCAATCTCCTCCTGATGGGAACTGTAGTTGCAAACAACTGGAGAGGCACCTGATTTGGAAAGGCACCTGATTTGAAAAGGCTGTCTTGTTTCATGATGGATAATACAAGAAGAAATAGAATAGGAGGTGTTAGATCTGGGCAACGAGAGACAGACTGCGGACACGAAGTGACTTAACAGCTCTTTATTAGTAGTAGTAGTGATCCAGCTTGCTCTGTGGTCGGAGGGTTCCCCTTTTATAGGGATCGGGTACGCCCCTCGACCAATCAGAACGATACCTGCTTCCCGCTGTAGCAGCGGACCAGAGGGGAGACTTATTACGATATATGCTAATATCTAACACCCCTCCCCTCCTAGATGGAACGTTGCGGTAGGTAACATAGTCTTTTAGGTATGTGGGTGTTTGTCTTGCTCGGGAGGAGCGTCGTAGTTCGGGTTGGTTAGAAGTGGTTGCAGGATCGGGTGCTTTCCCTGTTTCACGCTCGGGAGGTTGTGTGCCTTCGTTGCTCGGGCGTTCTGGAGTCTGCTCGGCTGCGTTGTTCGGGGTTTTCTCTGCTTCGTGCGTGTTTTCTTGTTCCAAGCTTGGTTCGCAGGTGTCGTAGTCTTCTATGATGGGGCTCTCGCGTGGCTGACTTTCTGTAGGCAGGAAACTCTCGTCTTTGTTTCGAAGGTCTGAGTGTGCTAGGCGACCCCGCAGTTGGTCGATGTGCCTTTTCCAGTTCCGCCCATCTTCCAGTTCCAACAGATACGATCGTGGACCCGTGATGCCAATGACCATTGCCGGCATCCACAATGTTCCCCCTGCATAGTTGTGGGCGTATACCGAATCCCCTATGCTAAAAGACCGAATTTTGCTTGTGGAGTCTGGGGGCGCTGTGGCAGAGTAATTTGGGTGAAGACGGTCCAGGTGAGACCGTAGGCGGCGGCCCATGAGTAGTTCAGCGGGGCTCTTACCCGTCGTTGCGCTTGGGGTAATATGCTGAATTAGGAGGTAATGGTCAATGCGTGTTTGCCAATCACCTGGACCCATCCTAGCGAGGGCCTCTTTTGCGAATCGCACAATTCTCTCCGCCTGTCCATTTGATGCCGGATGGAATGGTGCGACGAGGGCATGCCGAATTCCCTGACCTGCTAAAAACGTTTCGAATTGCATGGCCGTGAATTGGGGCCCGTTATCGGAGACTAGGAGGTCGGGCAGGCCATGAGTGGCGAAAAGTCGCCGTAGAACCTTAATGACTGCCTCTGCCGTGGTTGAAGTCATTAGGACTACATCTAGCCATTTTGAGTATGCATCCACAACTATAAGGAAAGTCTGACCTTGGAATGGCCCTGCGAAATCGATGTGTATTCGCGACCAGGGTGCTTTAGGTTTCTCCCATTCTGTTGCGGGCGCTTCCGGGGGTGCTGGTCTCGATTCCTGGCATGGGTCGCAAGTGGCCACCCACTCTTCTATTTCCTTGTCCATGTTTGGCCACCAAACGTAACTTCTTGCTAACGCCTTCATTCTAACAATCCCCGGATGACCCACATGTAAAGCCTCTAATACATTTCTACGTAAAACATACGGAATAACAACTCGATCCCCCCACAATAAACAACCTTGTAACACTGAGAGTTCGTCCCATTTTGACCAAAACATTTTGAATTCCGGGCCCACATTTCCTTTTGGCCACCCCCTCCAAACCCAAGTTTGAACTTGCTTTATTACATTGTCTTTAGATGAGAATCTTGCAACGTCGTATGAAGAAACCGGTCCCGAGTCCAAACAATCAATGAGTAATACCGGTACTTCTGGAGTGGGGTCTGGCAGAATGTCAGGTAATGGGCAACGGCTGAGTGCGTCTGCGTGTCCTAGAGTGGAGCCTGGTCGATGAATCAATTTGTATGAGTACGCAGCCAGGAAAACAGTCCACCTGGTCATGCGTGGAGAAAGGGAGACCGGAGTGGGGCGGTTTCCCGCCAAAAGTCCCAACAACGGTTTGTGATCTGTAATTAGTTCAAAGTCGCGGCCGTAGAGGTATTCGTGGAAACGCTTTACTCCAGCTACAGCAGCCAGCGCTTCCCTGTCCATTTGGCTGTAATTCCTTTCGGCCGATGAAAGAGTTCTGGAGTAGAAGGCGATGGGTGCTTCTTTTCCGTCGGGCATCCTGTGGCTGAGGACTGCTCCAACTCCGAAGGGTGATGCGTCGCAGGTCAATACCAGCGGTAGGGTCTGGCTGTATTGGACAAGCAGTGAGTCAGTGGTGAGCAGGCGCTTTACCCCGGCGAAAACTGCAGCTTCGGATCGTCCCCATTTCCATGGTGCGTTCCTCTGGAGTAGACGGTGTAGTGGCTCAGCAACGGTCGCTTTCTGCCTCAGAAAAACGCTGTAGAAATTAAGTAGTCCGAGGAAAGCCTGCAACTCGGTCTGATTTCGTGGTGTGGGGGCGTCCTGGATCGCCTTAATTTTCTTTGAAGTGGGGTGTATTCCCTGACCATCGATTCTATAACCCAGGAATTCTACGCTAGGAACGTTAATTTGGCATTTTTCCTTTTTAAGGCGGAGACCCTTTTCTCTGATTCTGGCCAAAACAGTTCTGACTCTTTTATTCAATTGCTCCTCGTTTGCAGCGGACACCAAGATGTCGTCAAAATAGGGAACGACTCCCGGTATCCCTTGCAAAAGTCGTTCCATGACGCTCTGGAACAATCCTGGGGCAATACTCACACCGAATTGTAGCCGGTTGCATTTGAATGCTCCTCTATGCGTCACTATAGTTTGGGCCTCCGCTGTGGCGCTATCAACTGGCAGTTGCTGGTAAGCTTGTGCCATGTCCAACTTAGCAAATACCTTTCCTGGCCCCAACGAGTGCAATAAGTGCTGGACTACAGGCACAGGGTATGCGCTCTGTTGTAGCGCGACATTAATTGTGCATTTATAGTCCGCGCAGATGCGGACTGATCCGTCAGGTTTGACTGGGGTCACGATGGGTGTTTCCCAGCGCGCGTGATCTACTGGCTCAAGGATTCCTTGCTCCACTAACTTATCTATTTCCTTATCTATTTTTGGGCGGAGTGCAAAAGGCACTCGTCTCGGTTTAAGTCGGATTGGCGCCACTTTGGGGTCTAAATTGAATGAGATTGGTTTACCCACATACTTACCAAGACCGGGGCTGAACACATCCTCGAACTCCTTAAAAATCTGTTCAGCGCTGCTGTTTCTCACGGCGTTGATTCCGGTGACTTCTAACCCCAAGGCTTCAAACCAATCAAGCCCCAGAAGGTTCTGCAATGGCGCGCTGGTGATGGTTACGGGCAGCTGGGCTTCGATGTCCTTGAAACGGATGTGGAATGTGCCTTGGCCCACGATGGGGACTTGGTTCCCCTGGTAGTCTCGTAGCAGGACGTCTGGAGCGCTTAGTTGGCTGTTTCTGAGGCTAGGGATAGCCTGTTTCATGGATGCCCATGAAATAATCGTCAGGGTCGATCCTGTGTCAACTTCTAGCTCGCAGGGTGAGCCCTCCAAGAGGACTGTGACTCTCAGCCTTTTTGGCCGCTTAGGGCGGACCTGATGTATTGTGGTGAGATACGTTCGCAACTCCTCTCTCTGGGTCAACTCTATCTCATCGTCTACATCCTGAAAATACTCTCGTTGAGCGTCTTGATAGAACGCTCTTTCAGCTCTTTGTGTGTATTCTCTCTGGGGATACGCTCGCTCAGCTCCTTGTGAGTAATCTCTCTGGGGATACGCTCGCTCAGCTCTTTGGAAATTCTCTCTCTGGGTAAACACTTGTGGATTTCTCTCTGGGCGCCCTTTCTGATTTCGCCAAGCCCCTGGGTTGGGCTTCTGTTGGCGGTACATAGGTGGCTGCCATGAGGCAGGGACTCCGCTCCGGCACACTCGTGCGATGTGCCCAAGTTTGTTGCAGTGCGAACAAACAACGTTCCTGAACCTACAAGTAGACCTGGGGTGATTCCCTCCGCAACTTGCGCAGGGCGGCAAACAGGATCCGGGTCTCCCCCCAGGCCTCATGTGACTGCTCCGCATCATGTGACTGTCCTCGAACTCGGGATTCTCGTAGTCGGGGCTTGTGTCCTCGTAGTGTACTCTGGTTTGCCTCGGTGCTGGCTGGTTTACGTTGGCCCCTCGTTGTATGGTCACCGATGAGTTCTCTGCTGACTCTGACGCTCTTGCTTCGTTCAGCGCTATCTGTAGGGTTAAATTCGGGTTTGCCAACAGCTTCTTTTGTAGAGAAATGTCTCTTAACCCGCAGATGAGCTGCGCTAAGATGTGCTCGTCCAGATCCCTGTACTCGCAGTGAGTTGCTGCCTTTCGTAGGGCTGCAACGTATTGATTGATGGATTCTCCTGCCTTCTGGTTCCTCATGTTGAATTCCTTGCGGCAGACATGGCGGGAAGGTTTTGGCGCGTAATGAGTTTGCAGAGCCTGTTGCAACGCCGTCCACGATACTGCCTGTATTGGAGTAGGCGCGGTGAGGTCTCTGGCCGTATTGAAGACTTCCTTTCCGCAGTAGCCGAGGAAGATGTTTTTCTTCCTCGCGTCGGTGATCCCCGTGTATTCGTTCGCTTCGAGGAAACACTCGAAACGAATCATGAAGGCTTCCCATTCGTCGTTTGCTGGGTCGAATGGAGCGGGGGGAGCATGCATCGCCATCTTCTCTGTTTGAATTTGCCGCGCTGCGGTGATCTGAAATGGCTGCCGGAATTTCTGCCGAATTCCTGGGCTGGATCAAATCCGGAGATTCTGGAGGTAGCGTTCTTCGTCCTATCTGCCTCTGTATCCCACCCTCGTCGCCAATGTTAGATCTGGGCAACGAGAGACAGACTGCGGACACGAAGTGACTTAACAGCTCTTTATTAGTAGTAGTAGTGATCCAGCTTGCTCTGTGGTCGGAGGGTTCCCCTTTTATAGGGATCGGGTACGCCCCTCGACCAATCAGAACGATACCTGCTTCCCGCTGTAGCAGCGGACCAGAGGGGAGACTTATTACGATATATGCTAATATCTAACAGGAGGAACATTAAATTAATTATTCACCATGCTCCGGAGGGCAATTGCAGTCTGAGTATCTCTATTGCTACTGCTCTTAAAATCCAAGGCCTTATAATTATAATAAGACCTTAGGAGGTTTGCACGAGGAGTCCAATTAATTGTGCTCTTCTGCTACTCTATTTGTTGAATTTTTCTTTTACTCTTATATTTTGAAGGTTTAGAATGGTAGATGCCTTATTAGAGCTGTATTCCAAAAGGCAACATACAAATTAATACATACACTGTACCTCAAATTTTACAAGCAGCGTTAGCGTTCTGAATGGCAATAAAACAGTGTAATATATTTACAGCATTAATCAACAACTATAACTCTTTCATCCACAAGGGGTTTATACTTTGGAGTTCTTGGGTATGTTTGTGTGCTACATATAATAAATATATATTATAAAGAGAATTATATATGTATGAATAGGACATATGTGTATTAGAGAGTAAAGAATGGTGATGAATTCCTGTAGAGAATGCATCTGAGATTTCCAATTTTGGGAAAATAACAAATAAATTGTTCAGCAATCAAACCAATACATAAGTAAAATATAATAAAACGTTCTGCTTGAAGCACGTGCTTTTAAATAAACAGGGGTAACATTTCCTTACTAATTAATACTTGCACAGCATTTTTACAATCAGCTTTAACTTTTTTTGTTTGCTTACGTCACACCCAGATTTAGGGAATTCCCCCCCCCCATGCTAATTCCTATATTCAGAGCCATGCAAATGAGTCATGAGAGAACCAGGAAGGTGTCATTTAAAAATCAAGTCAAGTCTTCTAAACTATCTAGCCACAGACAAGACAATCTGACTATCCACAATAATATTGTAGACAACGAGAAACATTTATTTTGATCAAAGCCTATGGAGACTATCTACTCTCAATTGTTCCTCCCATCACTGGCTCTGTGTGAACCCATCTTAAACAGTGCCTAGTCAGGAGAAAGGTATCAGATATCAAAATAATTTGAATCAATTTCTCTTATTTAAACTGGGTTCAGGAAAACCAGATTCTCAGTATCCTAGTCAATCTTCACCAATGATATGGGGAATTTTACAATAGCCATTTCCTCGGTAGAGATTTTTAATGTCTTAGACCAGGCCTGACAAACTGGTGGCCCGCGGGCCTGATACATCACGTGCAGGCCACGCCCACCCTGACTCCAGAAAGGTGAAAAAGTCGCTATATGTCAGGTGACATGATCAAGTTTGACACCCGTGTCTTAGACCATCACCCAACCACTTATATTAACCAATATAAAGCCTGGCATTGTTGCTATTCAATATGGATATGCACAGAATCTGGAGGTGTCTATAAAATGACAAAAATGAGTCATTGTGACAAAATAAATTATATCCCTTATATCAGGGGTCCCCAACCCCAGGGCAATCGCCCACTACTGGGCTGCGGCCTATTTGGAATTGGGCCCTGTGAGTGGGGGACCAGCATGCACATGCTCGCAGCTCAATTTGCATAAGTGCCAGGCTGGCGTGTGTGCACATGTGCAGAGCTCAACTTGATCTGCTCACACACGCATGTGCGGGCCAGCCTGCTACTCACACAAGTTGAGCTGTGCGTGCGTGCGTGCGTGCGTGCGTGTGTGTGTACGTACCAGTCAGCCACTAATGCTACCTACTTCCCCACTCTCCCTGCCAGGCCAAGTCTCCAATGTTGGGGATAGTTGCCTTACATATTTGTTTGCTGTGCCATTTGCCCCTTCCTGTCCTTCACCCTCTTCTTTGTTTCCATGTTACTAAGTCGGCCGTTGTCATAGAAGAGACTTTGCACTATTGCTTTGAGATATTCTGTGCTCTGGCTGGGGTCAGATTTGATGGTGTTTAGCCTCTGTAGGTTCTTTGGCGGCCTGGTTACCGCTACCTACCCTACCGCTAATTCTTCCGGACATAATTGGTTTCTCCAATAAAATGCCCCCCGCATGACATGGACAAAATCAGTGAGACACAGTCTTGTGATTTTTGCCTTATGGTGACATGCATGGTGTTATGTGCTCCAATACTTAATGCATCAATATGATAAATAAAAAGATGGCTAGCTGGAGAGCAGAGACCGGGGAGTGGGGGGGGTGGTGGTGGGTGGGAGGAGAGAGGTGGAGTTTGCCTTCAATCTAACAGTCCCCTCCAGCATAGAATTCCCCCAGAGGTGGGTTGCTACCGATTTGGCTGGGTTCAGTTCTCTCGGCGGCGCCGTAGGTGCCACCCTCTTGTTTTTGCCTTCTGCACATGCGCAGAGCAATTTTTGTTGCACTGTGCATGCGCTTGCAGCACATATCAAGTGCTTGGGCAGGCAGCGCATCCCTGAGTGAACCAGCAGTAGCGGCAGCTAGAACCCACCCCGGAATTCCCCCATCTGGTCCCCAGGATTTGCTTCCTACCTTTTGAGTTAGGAATCATGTTGGATATCCTAACATTCAAGGGTGACTGGATTACAACCTGCCCTTGGGACAACAGAGTTTGGTCTACCCATATTTGCAAGGGAACAATGCTTTAAAATAAACTTTATTATTAAGAGTAAAATGGGTGGCTTGTTTAATTGAGGAGGAAAAATGGTGCCTCAGTTTTAAAGTCTGGGAGATACTATTGCTGCATTTCCTTAAAACAGAAATCTTTTTAAAGATTATGTTGAGAGCATTATTGCTCTGTAGAGGCGGCGGGGGGGGGGGGGGAACGGACACCCTAGGATTTATAAAGAACCCAGAAGTAATAATTATAGTTGCTCTCACATGCATGAAAATAAGCAAATGCAAACCTATTAAGTTATCAGAATTTAAATAAAAAGCAACTTATTTATTCATGAGGCCACAGATGAAAAATAATTTTATTCTTGTCTAGTAATTAAAGTGTAAATATCCTTTAAATCAAACTTAAGATTAATGAACCCTCCAGAAAAAAAGAAAAACAGTTGTTCTTTAGCAATGAAGAGGGAAATAAACACAGATGGGAAATGTGGATTAATTCTTGTGCCAGCCCCTTGCTTATAACTTCACTTAAATATGAATTGTTTTAGCATTGAACAAAACAACCCCCTTTGAGCTGTGAATTACAAATAAGAATTATTTCTTCAGGTTATTAATAATGTAAATTTGTTTGAATTACATTTATCGTCTAAGCAGTCCTAAGTCTATGTGTGGTAGAAAAATTCAGCATAACCAAGGACGGACTTATGAATAAGACTGAAAATGAAGTAAAATGGCACAAGATGTTTCTTGTTAAATGCATAATTTAGAGCTCAATTGGCTCAATTCAGAGATATCCTATGTGCTTTTTTGGTCATCCTAATAGCCTTCTGATAAAAGACTGAGTAGAAACAGAAATAGATTTCTCAGCCTACTCAAATGTCTAGCCTACCCAGATTGCTGGTCAGGGATCTGAATGTGCAGTTCTAAAATTCTAGCTTCCATCTGATGCATCCTGCTTAGAATACTTCTAAATACACATATATCACAGCTTTCCCCAAAATGACAGCTATGGTTCCAAACCTTTCCATCCAACGTGGCTAATGATTCATGGGGAGATGTTCCCCAATTGTGGTTTTAAGCCCCCAGCAAGTGGCGAGCAACTTGGGAGTAGAGGATCTTTGTCCAAAGGAGCTGAGAATGACTTTGTGCTATGAAAGCTAATTTTGTTCCTTGCAGGAGCATTCTCGGGAAAAAAGGGTCAAAATGTCAAGATGGGAACTACAACTATGTGATTTAAGACCCCACTTTCCATATTTTAAATGTACCATAGTTCCATGATGGCATTTATGGCATGCATGTCACAGGTGGCACACTAGAGTCCTTTCTGCGAGCATGTGAGCTGTTGTCCAGCTCAGCTCCACTGCGCATAAGTGTGTGCCTCCCGCTGGCCAGCTGATTTTTGGGTCTCTGCCGTGCATGCGGGAGACGCACGTACATGTGTGGGGTGGGGCAGGGGGTCACATGTGCATGTGTGGAGGTGGGGAGAGCACGGGGGAGTGTGGCACCTGAGTTTTAGTCCCAGGAGGCTTCAGGGAGTCCTGCTAGGCCCAAAACAGGGGTTTCGTATTAGAGGTGGGTTTCTGCTGGTTCACCCCGGATTGGGCGAACCAGTAGGGGCGGGGTCAGGAGGCTCCGACCACCAACTCAGATGCTTCTGTGCATGCGCATGCACAAGTGCGCATGAATGAACTGGTAGTAAAATAAATTGAAACCCACCTCGGTTTACGTGCATGTGGTTGGGGAGCGCAGTGGGGTCATGTTCATGTGCGGGGGTCGGGGGATGTGGGGGTCATGTGGGCATGTGCATGGGGGTGGGGGTGGGGCGCATTGCATTATGGGTGCGGGCACGCGCGATTTCGGCATGCAAGGAAAAAAATGTTAGCCATCATTGTCTTAGTTTACTCTTTTTCCGTGTGTACCATATCATCTGCAGTTGGAAGATGTCGTTTCTCTGATTTCCTCTGTGACATTTCTCAAAGGCATCAAAGAATATGTTTGTCTTGGTTTCTAGCACTAACGTATCATTACAAGAAATGTCTATGGAGATTCTCAGTCATCCATGTCATGGTAATCCCAAAGGTGCTTTTTCAAGAGGCAACTGGACTTTCTGGTTTTTCTTTGAAGATTTCGCTTCTCATCCAAGAAGTTTCTTCAACTCTGACTGAATGGTGGGGAAAAACCAGAAAGTTACGGTACATATATGTCTATTAGTTCTCTTGGAGGGACAAGAGCAGGTCAGTAGTAAACTAATAGCCAACCTTATCACTTTGGGCCATTGGCTAGAAAATGCATTAGTCCTGAATCCCTGCCTGTTGTATGATTTATTTCAGTGATGGTGGATGTTTTCCTGGCATAGGTAACAGTCATTTGGTATACATTTTAGAAGGATGAGTATTCAGAGTTTTCTGTGGATTTTGTCATGCCAGGAATTTTATCCATTTTGTTTATTGGATTAACTCACAAGCACTAAACTAGAGTACCTCAATGTGCCCTGAAGAGTCTTTGGAAACTGAGTTCATGTAAAATGCAACAACTATGAACTGGTGGCTCAAAGCCACAACAGTCCCAAGGCACCTGGCTTCAAGAGGTTTCTGAACAATTTTTAACCTATAAAGTTCTAAGTGGCTTGGCCCATAGTTTGTAGCCAGATTACTTGGTAAAAGTACCCCACCCAGGTGTTTGAATTAGATGGAAACATTCCACATCTCCCGCAATAAGTAAGATATGAAGGTTGGAGACATGGTGACAGTGTCTCTTCATGGTGGAGCAGTGGTGGTTTCAAATTTTTTTAGAACCTCTTCTGTAGGTGTGGCCTGCTTTGTGGGAGTGGCTTGCCGGCCATGTGACCGGGTGGGAGTGACTTGCCAGCCATGTGACTGGGTGGGAGTGGCTTGTCAGCCATGTGACCAGGTGGGAGTGGCTTGCCAGCCATGTGACCGGGTGGGAGTGAAAGCTACTTACAGAAGGAAGATGATTGTCCTTGCCGATCTTCTACATCACTGATCACACTTGCTCCAATGAATGGCCTGCACAAAGAGACACAGAAAGGAAGACTTTAATTGCATGCACTACCACATTAAGGATGAAACCAGCACACAAAGCAATAAAACAGCTACTTACATAGGAAAGATGACTATCCTAGCAGTCATACTCTGTTGCCTCTTCATCCTATTAAATAATACTAACTGCAGAAGAAATAAAACAATATTGGACTCAATTGTGGTTGTAAGCTGAGGACTACAGTACAGGTAACAGAAGGGACCTCTGTTTTCACCCAACAGTGTACAGTCTTTTCAGGAAGGATGTCCCCCAACAAACAGGAAAGATATAGTTTTTCATCTAAGAAGTTAGATCAAGAATAAATGTCAAAGGTAGATTCACAGAGCAATACAGATTTCTTTTTCTGAAATTTATTCCTCAGTCCAAAAAACATGAATATATGAATTAGGTTCATTACTTAGGATAGACCAAGTAGCTATTCAAGAGTTAGTGGTGTCATGGTTAGAAGCAATGGTAAAGCAAGATATGGATTTAAAACCAGTAATATTTTGTTGTGTATTTCAAAGGGAATACAATACATATTTAATTTTACACATGTTAACAGCTGCTGGCCTGCCCATAGAAAAGCAGCCACTTTGAGACACATAAACCACACACCAACCTGCACACTTAAAAGGAACATATTGCATTACAAATAAAACATTTGCAAAAATCAATAACATTTCTTGTAATAAACATATTCTATAAACAATAAATAAATAAAAATTCCCTAAAATATTTTTAAAAGATATTCTATAAATAATAAAAATCCTTAAAAACCATTTTAAAATATTCTAAACACAATAAATTAAAATAAAACCATTAAAATACTTTATAAACAATAAATAAAATATTCTTTTAAAAAAACATTAAAAGTATAAAGGAAAAAAAACGGATTGCTTACCAGCAGGCAGAATCACCAGCTGTCCGGTGTGCTGGTTGAAGGGAGCAGGGAGCAGCAGGCAGGCGATGAGGCAGCAGGAGGTAAGTTGGATTGAAGGGACAAGGGGGTTCAGTCAGCTAGGCTTGCTTAGGCAGCCAGGCAAGGCTAGGGACTGGGTGGGTGGGTGGTTGCAAGGAAGGCCTCAGCCGAGGGTCACGCGGGCCTGCGGTCTAAGCAAGCTCGGGGATCAGCTGGAGCGAAGGCCCTAAAGGATCCCCAGACTCACCCAGAGCGGCCACTACCGTGGCCACTGCCCACCCACCTCGGCCACGAGGCGTACACGAGGCCGCGTCTTTCGCGAAGGAAGGCCGCGTGTACTTCCTTCGCGAAAGCAGCAGCCTCGCGTATTGCAGGCTGCTGCCGCTGCTGCCACCCACCCCCTACCCAGCCACGAGGCATACGCAAGGCTGCGGCTTTCGCGAAGGAAGGCCTTCCTTCGTGAAGGCTCTGGTCTTGCGTACCGTAGGCTGCCGCTGCCGCCCCAGTGCTTAGTTGCTTACCTGAGGGAAGCAGCAATCTGCTGGAAGGCGAAGCGAAACGAAGCAAATCCAGGACCCGATCAGCAAGCAATGACGTGACAGCCAAACAGGTAAAGACTCTTTTCAAAGGACTCTTTTGAAAAAAGACTCTTTTGAAAAGAGATAAGTGGGCTGTTGCGCTGCGCTTTTGGACGGGCTGTTAGAGGCGGGCAGGGCGACTCCAGCCAATCAGTGAGTAGTGGGAGGGGCTAACATAGTGTGGATGGGCAGTGGTAGCGAGAGAACAAGCAATCTCTGGATGGGCGGAGGTGAAAGAGCAAGGGGGCGGGGCCGGTTCCACCGGTAGAACCGGTTCTAAATGGCATGCTAGATTTCTGGAACCTCTTCTAGCAAACCGGTTAGAACTGGCAGGAACCCACCCCTGTGGTGGAGCCTACTTTGTGAACAACCTTGACCCAGAACTTGAGTAGAATCCTTCTAGAAGGTTATGGAATTGCAACTTTTTCATAGGACCTTTGAAGATTATCTGCAACTATCACTGCTATTAGAATGGGGGGGGGGGTTTGCCGAATAATTTGCATTATCATTATTATTACTCCTACCCTTTTATATTTAGTAACATTAGGTTTGAGCCTTGGAAACATTGTACTTTCACTTCTCTCTTTGATCATTTTGATTTTGTGCTTTAAGACCTTGCAGTCTGTTTACAGAGAGTGATAAGAAGAGGATGGAGTGTTTATGCAGGAATTCTTTTGAACCTTATTGCCAGCTGGAGAAAAGTGAAAACAAGGTTTTATTGTGAGAGATTATAAATGAATTTGTGGTTAATCTAATAAAAAGCTTTGAAAGCCAGAGTGGCAGTGTTTACCAGTTGAAAGAATGGCACAATATCAACATCAAAAAGAAACTTTAATATTGCAAGAGATAATGTTTGAAATTCAAAAATTACTAGAAGTATCAGAGAGAATTGAGGAGAAACTGGAAAACATAGAGCATATGATGGAGAATTTTAATTGGAAAAATTGGAGGCTAGAGTCCTAAAATGGAAGAGAAAAATGAGCACAAAGACAAGAAATTTGTTGACATCTACTGTGAATGGAGTGTGGTTAGAAATGGAGAGAGTGGAATATGGAAAGGGAAGCTAGATGGCCAGGAACTCTACCCCAGATGGCAAGGTACAGAAGAAGAAAAAAGAGAAGAATTGATGGATTTAAGGAGAGAAATCTTATCAGAAGCACCATTGATGACCAAAGATATGCTGATTAAAGAAACAGATGGAGGTTATCGAGATTATATAAGAGATGCAATAAGCAATGAGCTGCGAAGAGAAGTCCACACAAATATTATCAAGGAAATAATCAGAAGATTAATTCCACAAATGGCAAAAGACATAAGATTCCATTATTACTGGAAAGATACAGGATGATATATGAAAGCTTATAACAAAAAATTAGTTACATTTAGTTAAATTTAGAGCATTATGTAAAAAATGAAGTGATAATGGATATGGTTAAATAAATAATTGATAATGATAATAATGTATACATATGTAGTGGTTTGATAAGAATTAATTGGATATGAATGGTAAATAGTCACTATGAAAGGAAGATTAGAAATTTTGTTATGACATAAAAGCTAATAATAAAAAATCAAATTAAATCTAGTTAAACTTTGAGTATTAGGTCAAAAAATGTTATGATAATGGACATAGTTAAATAAATGATTGATAAGGATAATGATAATAACGTGTGTGTGTGTGTGTGTATATGTGTGTTTGTGTGTGTGTGTGTGTGTGTATGTATGTATGTATTTGTGTTACAATCCCTAGTATGCCCAAATATGGGAGGGAGCTCACCACTCCCCCCTTCTGTCCTTCGGCTCATCACAGAAAACCATCCAGGCAGAAAACCATATTTTTATTTTTAATGTTGCCTTTTTATATTTGTGTTGTACTTGTGCTGATAAATAAATAAAGGGAGACTAGTATATATCTATTTCAAGCTATTTAGCTCTCACCAGCTAGCCATACCTTACTGGGATTTGAACCTGGGCTGTATTACATATTAGGCAGGAGTCTTAGCCACTAAGCAACAGGCTCTCCTCCTTATCAGCTGAGCCAGGGAAATAGGTATGTATTTGTCTTACAACCCCTGGTATGCCCAAATATGGGAGGGAGCTCACCACTCCCCCCTCCCATATTTGGGCATACCAGGGGTTGTAACATATATAAATATAAATATAAATATTTGTTTTTGTAGATTTTCACGGGTGTAGGTGTGCTGGTTTTGTTGTATTCGGGTCTTTTCCCATGTAGGATTGAGATTGTCTTGGCAACAGGAGGAAGAAGAAAAGAAGAAAAAAAGAAAAAAACTTCCTCCCTTTTCCAGCACCTTAAAGCTACAGGACATGAAATCAACTTTGAAGGAGCCAGGTTAAACTCCAAAACAGAACACCTCAACAAGAGAATAATTATGGAAGCCATCAAAATACAGAACCAGCCCTAGCCAACAAACGAACACCACCCACCACCCAGGCCGTTACAATACAAAACAACAATGCACACACAGCCAGCACCAATCAGCACCAATCTACCAATCATGATACAACCACACAACCAATCACTCCACTTACTGAAATAAAGCCAGCACCCCATCCCCTCCCACCAAGATTTACAGAAAGACGGCAGCTCCGTTCCCATTTTAAGCCCAAACCTGAGGATGGCAAGTGAGATCTTCCCGAAACGTTGCCAAAACAATCTCAATCCTACACGGGAAAAGACCTGAATACAACAAAACCAGCGTATGTATGTATGTATGTATGTATGTATGTATGTATGTATGTATGTATCAGTGACGTGCAGTCAGGTGAGGCAAGTGAGGCACAGCCTCACCACTCTCATCATGAAAAAAAAAGTAAAAGGAAAAAGCTGAGCTAGTTGCTGCCTCACCGTGGATGACTCTGCTTAACCTCACTGGTGCTCTCCCTCCCCAAGTGTAGTGACTTCCTCCCCAGGCCCCCATTCATTTCTCTCTCACACACACACAGCTGGATAAAACTATATAAAAATCTAACCCAGCTTCACTGATTACAAGTTTGAAAAGGCAACGTGGCTCCACCTGCAATCAAACTACACTTGGGGAGGGAGAGCACAAGCGAGCACTGGGGAGACCACAGGAGGAGGGAGGAAGCCAGGCAAAGAGCCATGCTGTAGTACACACACTTCCCCCCAGCCTCTTTCTTTTGGAAGGCTCGGCTCGGCTCCCCTCCGGCTTGTCTGCCTCTCCTCTCACCCCAGCCTGCCAGCAGGAGGTGGTGGGTGGGCTTTATTGTGTTCCAGGCATTTCCCACCCAGACAGCAGGCTGCATTTGCAATGGTGGAGGTGTTTGGGAAAGGCAGCAGGGGAATGGGGGGTGGTGGTGGCAGAGGAGCTGCTTTCAAGCCACTGGAAAAGATATCCAATCCAACTTTTGTGTGTGTGTGGGTTTGTTTGAGAGTGAGTGAGAGAGGGAAGGGGTAGGAGAGATAGTCCAATCCAACTTCTCTGTGTGTGTGTGCGTGTGTGTTTGAGAGAGGGGGAGGAAGGGAGAGAGGGAGGAAGGAGGGGAAGGAGAAGAAAAAGAAAAAGAAAGAAGGAGCAAAGGAGAAAAACAAATGCTGTCGCTTTAAATTGGAACTGAGCATGCCTGGCTGTGGAATTCTGGGAGTTGAAGTCCACAAGTCTAAAAATATTTGAAACCCAGCACTAAACCAGTCACAAACCTCACCGCACTTCACTGGTATGTATGTATGTATGTATGTATGTATGTATGTATGTATGTATGTATGTATGTATGTATGTATTGGCTTAATAAAAGGAAATCGGATATAAATTGTAAACAGTGATTTGGAAAGGAGGACTAGAAACTTGTTTACTAAATATTATTGATTTTTATTTAGAATAGGTCATAAGGATTTAATGTTATTGGATGATATTGGAAATAGCTAACGAAATGCCATTATGTGGTTATGCTTTAAACTTTGGAATATTTTATACAAAAGGACGTTAAAACAATTGTGGTCAAATGAAAATTGAGGTATGATGATAATATCTATAAATATATTTGATTTAAAATATATGATTTGATATGTATTGTAGGTGATGACTGTGGAAGAGATGCACGAAAGCTTTTTGTAACCAATTGACACACTTTCTATAGTATGTAAAGAAAGAGGATTCTTTGTGTTGTGTTAGTTTGTGTTTATGCAAAAATAAAAATTTTCAAAAAAGAGAAGAAAAGAAAGGTCTGCAGGACTACCATGTTTCAATAAGGTTTTGTTCAATTACGCTGAGCTGCAGGCTGTACTTGTTTATATACAGCTGATGCTGTTTTGAATGGAACTAGGGGGGGTTAGGAACTTTTTGCATTTTCTTGTGGGAGAAATATAATACTGGAGAGACACTTTCAAGAGAGAGGAGATGAGTGGGAAGAGGTAATTTATTATTCTTTACATCAGAGATGCAGAACAGTTCAGCAGCCAGATGCTTAAAAGAATGCCAACCCCAATACCATCCAATTCATGAGTCTGATTGAGTCAAGCTTTAAGAGCAGCTCAAGAGCATCTGCTCCTGGTCCCACTAGTGCAGGAGTGCCAAACACGATTTTCATTGAGGACCGCATCGGGGTTGACCTCGGGGGGCCAGGGTTGGGCATGGCCAGGGCGGGCATTGCCAGTTCGACATCACTCATGTGGGGGTCACCTGTGGTGGCCCAAGTGCTCTGCCAGCAAAAACAGAGCTTGACCCTCCCAAGCTCCCTTTTGCTGACAGTGTATTGCAGGAGGCCATTGCAGCCAAAAATGGAGCTCAGGAGGGTTGAGTGCTGCTCCCCTGAGCTCCATGGACCGGTCCTTCTCTGTTTCCAGGGTGGCCCTGTGGGCCAGATCTAAGCATCCCAAAGGCCGTATCCAGCCCATGGGCCTTGAGTTTGACACCCTGCACTAGTGAGCTTGTCCCAAACTGCACTGGCCAGGAGGAGATTCTTCTCTATGGCAGCCCTCCTCTCTCCCAAGAAATGTTAGTGTTTTTACATTTGTATGTCACCAAAGCTATTAGAGTTGCTGTGGCTTAAAATAACATAAGACAGACAATCCATGCTAAAGTACAATAACTATAAATCATAGTAATTAGATATTAGTATTGCATAATTATCACAGTCCACAATATTAAGTATCTTGTACATCAGGCAATTGTCCCCAAAGGCTGGTTGGAAGAGTTTGGTATCTTCTGAAACCCTCAGCAAGAGGTCAGTGTGGGTTAGAAAAGAGGCTTATCCAGAATATAAGGCCATGTCAGGAAAACAGTGTTTTCTAGCTTCTGCTGCCATCACCTCATGAATTTAGGGTATTGTCTCACCAAAACAGACAAAACTGACTCCTTCACAAGTCAGCTCTGGTCAGAGGAGGTGGTCCTTGAGAGATGGATAGTTGATTTCCCAGTTGGTATCTTCAGAACACAATTGAAGACACAGACTGCCTTTAAATTTCCTTGTTCTTTATCTGCTCTTCTGTTTGGCAGAGAAGATGATATTGTGCAAGTTATATTTATTCATTTTAACCACAGTCAGTTTTATTATGATTGTTTTTCTCATCTCCCCATTCCCACTCCCCTTATAAGCATCTCGGACCTCCTCTGCCAGGTAAAACCTGATAATTGAGAGCTACATATTTTCTCATAAGCTTTGGGTGAGCTTCCTCTTCCAATCTTAACAAATTATAATCAAGTATTAATATTTTTAAGTGACAGCTGTAACAATGGTATACCAACTGCAATTCCATCTAGACAAAGTGAACATGGTACCCTGATGGCATTACAATTAGATTGTTGTCCTGCTCTTTGCATAAGTTGCCTTTAATGAAAATTCAGAAATTTTTGATCATATAGATTGCATCCCTGCAATGGAGATGGGCAGGGAGGGAAGTTAGCCATACTGGTCTAATTTCTGGAGTTAGTTATTAAACTAAGCCACGTGGTTACTTCAGATATTGAGTCAATAAATAAATAAAAGATAAATAAATAAATAAATAAATAAATAAATAAATAAATAAATAAATAAATAAATAAATAAATAAATAAATAAATAAATAAATAATACAGAAAATAAGTCCTGGTTTCCCAGAAAGAAACTTTGTATCATTTTTAACCAGGTTATTTGAAGGTTGTCAACTCTGAAGTTGGCCTGATTGAGGCCATCTTTGAGGTTTCCGTGTTGCCACAACAGAAATGAGGGTTAGGGAGGGGGAATTAGAGATAGCTAGGGGTTTGTAGCCAAAACAAAATACTTTCCTCTGGGAACCAAGGACATTCCAACAGGTGGCTGAAGACAGGAGGAGTGATGTTACCAAGCAACTGGACAGCACTCTGATTGGACCATGTTTGTTTGGGAAAAGGGGAAATCTTTTATTTTCAATTAGGTGAAAACTGTGGGAACATTTAGAGCTGGTTTTTGGATGCCTGGCCTGGAAGACACTAGAAACATAGTCAAAATGTCTTTTGTTAGGAACACCTCTTGGCCTCACAACTGAGGAATCCTGTTTTGCCAGAGATCTATACAGGTAGTGCTCGACTTACAACAGTTCATTTAGTGACTGTTCCAAGTTATAGTGGCACTTTTAAAAGTGGCTTATGGCCATTTTTCACACTTATGACTGTTGTAGCATTGCCATGGTCACATGATCGAAATTCAGATGTTTGGCAACTGATTCATATTTATGATGGCTACAGTGTTCCAGGATCATGGGATCCTCATGGGATCTTCTCACAAGCAGTCAATGGGAACACCCCTTAACTGCAGTGATTCACTTAATAACTGTGGCAAGAAAGTTCATAAGGTAAAGGCAAAGGTTCACCTCGCACATATGTGCTAGTCATTCCTGACTCTAGGGGCGGTGCTCAAAGTCAAAGAGCCAGTGCTATCTGAAGACGTCTCCATGGTCATGTGGCCGGCATGACTAAATGCCGAAGACACATGGAGCACTGTTACCTTCCCACCAAAGGTGGTTCCTATTTTTCTACTTGCATTTTTACATGCTTTTGAACTGCTAGGTTGGCAGAAGCTGGAACAAGTAATGGGAGCTCACTCTGTTACACAGCACTAGGGATTCGAACTGCTGACCTTTCTGATCAACAAACTCAGTGTCTTAGCCTCTTCAGAAAGTTCATAAAATGAGCAAAACTCAGTTAACAAATGTCTCACTTAGCAACATAAATTTTGGGCTCAATTATGGTCAGGTACAGGACTATCTGAATACACACTGATCTGGTATCCCCCCCCCCCTCCAAGATCTTAAAGTACTGTATGTTTTCTTAACTTTAATTTGGATTCTATATTTTATGTTATGTTTGTTTGGCATGTTAGCAGCTGTTTGATAAATTGGAATATTATATTATATTACATTATGTATCTTTTTTGTAAACAACGTTGTGAGCTTAGAAAGGCTTAGAAAGAAATACAGAAACAAAAAATAAATGAATATGAGAAAGAAAACACAACTGGCTATTTGTGTTGCCAGGGGAAACATGAAAATGCATCTTTGCTGCAATTAAATATATTTCTATATTTAGGTTTTTTTTTTAAAGGTTTGTATGTTCATTTAGTAATAGAGTTTTTGAGGTTTAGCACTGCAAGAAGACTGCATTGTAAAAAGGTAGAGGAGGAAAGTCTGTTTATTATGTCCGAGTAGAAAAAAAGGAGGAAGGAAAAAAATTCTTAAGTGCCAAGGAGGAAAATCTCTATCCATCAGGTCTAATTCAATTTGAACATAAGCTTTCTTCAAACACGCTTGTGTTCTGATTGAATTTCCTGCATTTAAATCACTATTTTTTGTTTGATTTTTTAAAAATATATATCTTTGGCTTAATGTTGACTCCAGGTGACTGCCTGGGCAAGTCCCTGCGGTTTTTTGGGCAAAGTTTCAGAAGTGGTTGGCCATTGGTTCCTTCCTAGGATTGAGAGAGAGTGACTGGCCCAAGGTCACCCAGCTGGTTTTGCGCCTAAGGTGAGACCAGAACTCATAGTCTCCTGGTTACTAGCTTGGTGCCTTACCCATTGCATCAACCTTTCTCTACTGAAGTCACCGCTGCCTTTGAAAACGGAGCTTATCCAAGACACATCAGGGTTGTTTTCTTTGGCACTACTAAAGAATTTGGGATTGTTGTTGTTTTAGTACATGTCTCCTCTTTATATTATATCCAGTATTCTGTCCATCCCATTCTATCCATCTCCTCTATGTAGTATATCCCATTCTGTCCATCTCCGTTGTACAGCACCTTTCTCTGATCAGATGTATAAGGATTGTGACTTCCAGAATATGGGGAATTGTAGTTCCAATAAACCTGGAAGCATGCCAGATTGGAGAAGAAAAACCCGGTTTGTCTGAGAAGAGTAGATAATATAAATCATTGGTAATGAGAAAGATAGCTGTCCTGACTTGCTGACTTGTTAAATCTATTTCACTGCTGAGTGTCCCCTGCCAACTTGGAGGGCATCCTTAGTGAAATACACTCCACATGCTGGCTCAGCAGTTTGTGCTCATCATTCCAGCAATAACGTTTGGGCTGGCTTTTATTTTGCTCCTGTTTGGGAAGATTACGCATTTCATAGGACTGTGGAGTTGCAAGGGATCTCAGGGGTTATCTAGACCAGTGTTTCCCAACCTTGGCAACTTGAAGATGTCTGGACTTCAATTCCCAGAATTCCCCAGCCAGCGTTCGCTGGCTGGGGAATTCTGGGAATTAAAGTCCGGACATCTTCAAGTTGCCAAAGGTTGGGAAACACTGATCTAGACCCATCCCTTGCTCCATGCAGGTTTTGCTAAAGCCACCTGGATTCCCTAGCTTGGTGGGAAGACCTCAAAAGGAACCTACCATTTAATGAAGAAATCTATTCCACTGATTGACGGCTGTTACCATTAAAAATTTGTCCTAATATCTAAACTGAATCGGCTTCCCCATAATTTCAAACTGGTGCTCTTGCCTCCTTTTCAGGGGTCCGTCTATCAAACGCACATCATTTGACAAACATTTTGATCTATAAAGACTGACATCTCACTTCAGTTTTCTTTTCTACAAGTTAAATTAACTGTTCCTCATAAGACTTGATTTCCAGTCCTCTCACCATTTCAATAAATTTCCTCTGATTTTGCTCCGATTTGTACTTGCTTCCGGAGTCCAGAACAGGGGGTGGTATTCACTTACCTTCCCTACTGGTTGGCAAATGTGAGTGTGCGCA
This sequence comes from Natrix helvetica, assembly GCF_964273705.1. NCBI lineage: Eukaryota > Metazoa > Chordata > Lepidosauria > Squamata > Natricidae > Natrix > Natrix helvetica. Next base: position 101,590,776 of record NC_138552.1, on the reverse strand, counting down.
TCCGTGCATGTGCTAAGCCTTCCACAAATGCACTTTGGCTAAAGAAGGGCCCAAATGGGATGCCATAGAGCCAGGGTGGGTGGGTGGGGCACCGCAATTTTCACTACCAGTTCTGCTGAACCAGTTGGAACTGGAAGAATACCACCTCTGGTCCAGAAACTCCAAATTCAGGATTGGATATTGGGCAATAGGAAAGAACATAAGTATTATGGGCATAAGAACACCTTGATTGTTGCTTTGGGAGGCAAACATGCACAGGGCTGGCTTAAAGAAGACCTCTTTTCTTATGAAATGGCCTCAGGGCATGGAAATTCCATAGCTCAGTGTTGACATGCATGTGTCACATATACGGAAAGTTCAGCAAACACATTCATCACCTCTCAATCTTAGATAGCTGAGATGAAAGACTTCTCCACTCTTCAACATCTTCATAAATAATCTAGGTCAGGGGATAGAAGGGGAACTCATCAGATTTGCAGAAGATAACCAAGCTGGGGGGAATTGCCAACATTTTGGAAGTGAGACTCAAGATTCAGAAGGATCTTGACAAACTTGAACATTGGGCCCTATCCAACTAGATGCAGTTCAGCAATGAGAGAAGTAAGCTCTGGCATTTAAGGCAGAAAAAAAAACCCCAAAGCCCAGGTATAAAATAAGTTGTACCTGGCTCAACAGTAGTAACTGTGAGAGGGATCTAAGTGTCCAAGTGGATCACCACTTAAGCATGAGTTAGTGGTGTACTGCAGTTGCCAAAAATAATAATAATAATAATACATCAATAGAGTGATAGATGAAAATCACAAGAAGTGATATTACTGTTGTATATTCAGTGGTGAGGCCACACATGGAATATTGCATCTCATTCTGGTTGTTGTGATTCCAAAAAGACCCAGGAAAGAGTGCAGTGAAGACCCGCAAAGATGGTAAGCATTCTGGAGGCTAAATTGTATGATGAATGGCTAAGACAACTATGTATGGCTAGTCCAGGGGTGTGGCATGGGCTGGATGCATCACACATAGGCCACGCTCACACCAGCTCCGCAAAGGCAACAAATATTATGATATGTCACATGAAGCAATTTAGCCTGATGCCCGTGGTCTCGCCTAATGAAGAGAAGGATTAGGATTAGTGACATGATACAGTATCTAACTTCTACTGTGTTTCCCTGAAAATAAGACAAATATTTTATTTTGACCCCAGAAATAAGCACACTTGGCCTTATTTTCAGGGAGGTCTCATTATTTCTGAGGTGCAGGAGGCAGTGAGTATGGTCACCTCATGGCTGGTGCTGTGTTGCAATATTTTCAGGGAGGGCTTATTTTCAGGAAAACAGGGTGGTACTTGAAGGGCTGTCACAGAGATGAGGATGTTGACTTATTCTCCAAAGCACCTCAGGGCAGGACAAGAAGCAATGGGTGGAAGCCTGTTAATAAGAAATCCAATATGGAATTAAGAAGATATTTATTTAAAATGAGAACAGTGAATCAATGGAACAGCTTGCTTCCCAGAGTTTTAGGTGTTCAGTTGCTGGAGCTTTCCAAGAAAAGATTGGATGTCCATTTGTGTGGGATGATATAAGGACTCCTGCCTTGAGAAGGGAGTTGGACTAAAAGACGTCCAAGACCCCTTCCAGCCCTGCGATCCTGAGTGACAAAATTGTAGTCATGACCATACAATATGATTCATCAATTTCCTTCCCATGTTCTGAACAGAAGACTCCTTGCCAACTCGCATTGACACAAGTTGTTTCTCCAGTTGCTACTCAAATCCTTTCTTGTGTTAAAAATAAGTGTTTCAGTACTTCTACTGAAATTAGCATCATAGACCTGTGTTTTAATTAAAACACAGCTACTGCATTAAGATGTAGGTCTCAAATGTTTTATCGTTGGCATTTACCACCAACAAGATTGGCTAAAATGTACCCAAACATGAAGCCGACCTGCTGGAAGTGTAAAAAAGTACAAGGGACTTTTTATCACATATGGTGGACTTGCCCGGAAACACAAAAATATTGGACAAAAATCTGGAAATGGGTGCAAGAAATTACAGGAGAACCGATAAAATACAAACCCGAAATCTTTCTGCTGGGAATAATCAAAGGGAAATATAAAAAGAAAATTAAATACATATTAACACATCTGCTAACTACAGCTAGAATAGCATTTGCCCAATGCTGGAAACAAAATAATGCCCCCTCTGATGAATTAGTGATAAAAAAACCTTTGGATTGTGCAGAGATGGATAAATTAAGACTGAAATTAAAAGATAAAGAAGAGTCGGAATATTATGAAATTTGGAACAATTGGTACAAATGGCTGCAAAAGAAGAAAATTAATTAAGCCAAAAACAATATATATAAATATATAGAGAACTCTGTATAAAGGTGTGTAAATATAGAAGCGAAATGTTATATACATGTACAGATATGATGATATAACAATGTTGATATAATGACTGTAATGAGTTGTAGAAGGGAAAAATAAAAAAAAATCTGCATAAAGATGTAGGTCTCTTCTCTATTTACTAGATTAAGGGTTCACTTCTGAATGTGTAAAAGGCCTTTTAGCAAAATGTGGGGATACCTCCATTCTCCCCATTCTTTTTTATTCTTTGACAGACAGGTCACTGGCTGAGTGAAGGAGACAGCATCACATGCAGGATTTCTGAGTGAGTATGAAAGGGCTAATTGGTTAAAATTCTCCTTCCCACAAGGAAACCTCTATGACCTTCTTCACCAACATTCTTAATTGGGTCATGGGGGTTAATATACTGTACATTCATACATACACTGTTACCTGGCCAACCAGCCTAGTCAGGTAGCCTTGATGGGTTTACTTTTAATTTGAAATATATCTGGGTTGCAAAAATCCCCATGGTTGCATTAAAGAGACCTGGGTTAGTTTGCAGTCAAGGAAATGCACCTGGTTAGCCAGCTGAGGGTTATCCAAACAGCTGGATAGAGAGCTAATTGATTCCTCTGCTATCCATGACAGGTGAAATCCTACACCCACTCTTCGCATTCTGTCTCTTGGCTGTTTGATTTTCACATTGTGGTTGAAAGAGGGAGAGAAATGCATGGAGGCAATAAACACCTTTCTGATTCTGTCTGTTCTGTGCTGGTCCTAATTGTGCCACTAGCTTTCTTTCCTTTTTTCCTCTATCCCATTGAAATATCAAGAAGTAGAAAGAGAAGAACCAATATAGCAATAGCAATAACACTTAGACATATATTGATTCATAGTGCTTTTACAGCCCTCTCTAAGCAGTTTACAGAGTCAGCCTATTGCTCCCAACAATTTGGGTCCTCATTTTACCCACCTCAAAGGATGGAAGGCTGAGTCAATCTTGAGTGGGTCAGGATCAAACTGCCGAACTTCTAGCAGGTGACAGTCAGCAGAATTAGCCTGCAGTAATGCATTTAACCACTGTGCCACCACGACTCATAACTCTACTAGCGGTTAAAAAGAATAGCAAAAACGTATAGCTCTATTCCCAATCAGGTGGTGCAAGCCATGGATTTCAGCTGAGCAGGTTAAGGAGGGAATGTCGACTATCCATATTGGGCAAATTTTGAAGATGGCCCCTTCAGAGTTATGCCTTGGCTTGGGAAATTTACTGATACACGCAACATCATTTAAAAGCCTCATACAACTTTCCTTGTGCTTTCAGAATTGAATGCCTAAAGAAGGTTCCTGGCATATTGTCCATTGCAGTTTCCAAATACAACCTTGTAAATGGCTTAGGAATTGGAGAAGGAACATGAATGCAAAGTTTAGCCTAATTAAGAAAAGATCAGAGTTTTGTGAGTTGTCACACTTTCCCAGAGAGAACCTAGGCATAACTTGTTGGGGGAGGGGTCTTCCTGGAATCACAGCTCTTGTTGGAAGTGCAAGGGTCAGCCACACCTAGGAGGGCTTTTGCCTAAATCTACTGCATGCCCATCACAGTGCTTCCTGGACTCTGCTCCCAGTCTCTCAAACTTTAATCATCTCTTTACTGTATCCTACATGGGTTTGTCTTTGAAGATCACTTCAAGCCACACATGGTCCAGAATGTGAACAGTTATGGGTGCACCTCAGTGTGCCCATGGAACACCTATGTTTCAAAAGATCCAATGGTAACCAAGAGATTGCTTGTCCTGTAAGATCAAGTAGGGTGGGCATGCTCTTGAGCTCACCAATTAAACAATGTGTTCTGACCTAGGCCTCCCAAGATCATGAAGCAGACTCCTTGTCCTGATAAAACCTCTTTTACGTAGGTTAAAGGGAATTCCTCTCCAGCAAAGTCCCTGCAAACAGTCTTTCATGAGATTTCACAACCTTTATCAGGCTTGGAGAGTTACCAGGCTGATATCTTCCAAATGCCATGCTGTAGCAACAATTACTTGGCAAGACGTCAGGAACAGATCTTCACTCTAATTAATTGAACTAATTGTCTCCAGCAAACTCCCCTCCCCTTTTGTTACTCTTTAGTCCCTATGGGAGGGGCCATTCACCATCCACCTGTGCCTTTACTCCTGAGTTGGCCCTTTTTCCTTAGCCTTTCCCTTCTCCTGGCAGCCCTGCGCATGCATACACTGGAACAGGCTCCAGCTGTTCATCTGCTTCATTGATATCCAACTTTGAAGGCAGCTGATAACTGTTGGATGGCCCTGGCCCCATCTCTGCCTCCAACACAGAGCAACCATCAGAGCCTTCCCCAGACTCCAGGACTGGCCCATGTTCCTCCCCAACCTCTTCACTGTCTGAGTCTACCACCAGCTCCACTGGGAGGCCACAAAACAGTGCCATGTGGTGGGATCCATTCTCTGTTGTGCCCCTGATTTCTGGAGCATGACCTTCTTGGCAGTTCATGGGACCCTGACCTTGACATCTTTCACAGACGCTCTAAACATCTGGCTTTTTAAACAGGCCAGAATGATTTGTGATTCCAATGCATGGATTATACTATATTTTAATCCCAAAATTTTCTATATAGAATGATGGTTTTTCATAGTATTTTTTTATTGATGGTTTGATTTTGTTTGCTGTTTAGAATAATTGGATTTGGCACCCTACAAATCCAAATAAATAAGTACAGAACTACCCCACTCTTCTTATAGGCTCTGAGATCTTTCCTGCCAGGGAAGATCAGAATTCAACTCAGCCCACTCTTATCTCACTAACAGCCGGTGTATAAGGTCCCCTTTGCCATTTTTATCTTTATTTTAGTTCTGAATCTTATTTTAGATCTTCAGTATTTCATGTCCGTTTCTTTATTTATTAATTGGAGGATTTTTTTTTTTTGCACAGGTACTGATCTGGGAAACATCTAGTTGCAGATGCAACAGCAGAGAGTGACTAATTTACACATTGGAAGTGAAAATTTGCACGGCATGCACAATATTTTTCTTACTAGCAAAAAGTCCATTGAGCGCTTGAAAGTGTGTAAAGAGCTTGTAATAATAAATAATAATAAATTTTATTTGTTAGCCGCACCCTCTCCCGAAGGACTCGGGGCGGCGTACAATAAAAAACACATAAAATACACATATAGACAGTACATACACAAAAATATAGACGTATACGTATACGTGGAGGAGGTAGATAGATAATGGAAACAGTTAAAATAGCAATTAAAATCCCCTAAGTAAAATTACAAAATTAAAAAACCCGTCAGGAGCGATATGATCAAACTATGGTTGAGCCAGGCCAGCTACTTGGAAAAGGTGGGTCTTGAGCTTTGCACGGAAGGAGCGGAGGGTACTGCAAGAAACCTAAAAGTTTAGAAGGAACAGATTACGGTATATCCCACCCCAGTGACAGTTTTGGTGAGAGCAATCTGGCCACCATATGGACAGATAATAAAAGATGTGTCTCTTTCAGACTACATTATTCCTGAACAGTACAAGTTTATTTTACTCCGAAAACGTGAAAGGCCACAACATATGGAAATTAAGAACACTGCTGCGGGGTACACTTGGGGTGTGGTATTACTAATGGCTGTGGAGAAGTATGGATCTTACCATCTGCACAATTTCCTCTTCAGATCATTATGTCTCATCCAATAACCCACAGTCAGCTGCCAAGTATCCAGTCTCTCTCTCTTAATCCTCCGTCAAACTGATTTCTCGACTGTACCCGCAGATTTTATTTATATATTTGTTTGCTGCAATTATGTAGTTGCCCATTTCATGTATGTGACATGGGCAGTTGCATGCCTGAAATTAAAACCAAGTCATTAAAAACCTATTAAAAACCTATATATATAAACAAAACCACAAGAGACTGTTATTGAAAACCTTAAATATCAGCTCAACCATTTTGTGGGACCTTATTTCTATGGGATTCCCCTAGCCCTGGGGGCCGGCAACCTTAAATACTCAAAGAGCCACAAAGGTCCTAACCGGAAACCCCCCATTCAATTCTGGAGCCGACTGGAAGTCCGGTTCCTCCACCATAGAGTCTCCTCCTAGCACAGCATCTTTTTTCCTCTACCTGTCCTAACCGAAAGCCCTATCAATTGTACAGCCGACTGGCGATAGGGAGCTGCAGCAGAGGGATGAAAGAGCCACATGTGGCTCCAGAGCCACAGGTTGTTGAGCCCTACCCTAGCCTGTTGACAAAATTTTAAAGGTTTTTCTGGAAGGTCAATAGGGTTGGAAGTCAATCTATCAGTGGTGGATTGTAGGCAATACGCTCTGGTATGGGCATACCGGTACCTGCCCGGAGCACTGGGTAATAATAAATAAATAATAAATATTTATTTCTTAGCCGCACCCTCTCCCGAAGGACTCGGGGCGGCGTACAATAAAACATATGAAATAAATATATAGACAAGACATACATATAACAAAGACATATACCAAGACATGTACATGTACAAGGAGGAGGTCGGCTAAATAAAACAGTTAAAATACAATGTTTAAAACCCCTAAATAATTGAATACAATTAAAATACCCAAATAAAAACCCGTCAGGAGCGAAATAGTTAGATCAAAGTTGAGCCAGGCCAGCTACTTGGAATAGGTGGGTCTTGAGCTTAATACGAAAGGAGCGGAGGTCAGAGGTATTCCTAATATCCGGAGGGAGGTCATTCCACAGGGCTGGGCCCGCCACAGAGAAGGCTCTACTCCTAGGCGCCGCCCCTCGACACTGTCTGGTGGACGGCACCTGGAGGAGGCCCTCTCTGTGCGAGCGGATTGGTTGCAGGGATGTATGGGGCAGAATACGATCCCACAAGTAACTAGGTCCTGATCCATGGAGCGCTTTAAAGATTGTTATCAAAACCTTGAAACGCACCTGATAGACCACAGGGTACTGTTCTGGTACAGTGCTGTAGAGGGCCCACCCACCCGCCCAAGCTCCTTACCTGTATTTGAGTTCTTCGGTGCTTCTGCACACGTGCACGGAGAGCAGGACGCCTGCGCGACAATCCGCTGAGTAGCTGGAGCGATGCAGAGGCTCTCTGAGGCATCGCAAGAGGTAAGTATGCATGTACACGCTGCAGGAGTGTGCGCGCGTGCTGCACGCATTCATGTGGTACACACCAGTTGCAACGGGATTCAGAACCCACCACTGCAATCTATCCACAGGGGGAAAGAATGTTTGAAAGGGTGGAATGCTGCAACAGATCTTTCCATTCTCCTGACCTAATTGTTGGAAATAGCAATAGCAATAGCACAGTGCTTTACAGACCTCTTTAAGTGGCTTACTGAATCAACCTATTGCCCCTAACAATCTGGGTCCTCATTTTATTGACCTCAAAAGGATGGAAGGCTGAGTCAACCTTGAGCCGGTCATGATTGAACTCCTGGAGTGAGCACTGATTTGGCCCTGCAGTACTACATTCTAACCACTGTGCCATTACACAGTTGTTTTAAAGCATGCACAATATAATTGTTCTGGTTGGTACTTATTACGTAATTATTGTAGAATTGCCCAACAGATCTTGATGTAGATGCCCACTATTAAGAAGCTCCTTGAGGACTGGGCAGTAGTGATGTTGTGGATAGGGTGATTTTTCAGAGAGGGAAGGTTTCACACCTGGAGAAAATTGTGTTTTCAGTGTTTTCATCACTGAATTATGTCTACTTGGGAATCATATTTTTGAACATTATACATAAAAATACTAAGAATGTTCAAATTATCAAACCTTGGAGTTGGGGGAGAAATTTACATATAGAACCTAATATCCCAGAGCTATAATTGCACTCAACAATGAACTAAAGGGCCACCAACAGTGAGCAGTTGGACAGCATTACTTGGTCTGTTGTGTGGATGCTTGGGTGGTTTAGGGGCGGGGAATTTTTGGTGTGTGTGTGTGTGTGTGTGTGTGTGTGTGTGTGTATTGTCATGTGTGTTGGGCCTGGTCTCTGGGTGTTGTGTGAATTTTATTGTATGGGTATACTGTGTACATACATACATACAATGACAATAAAGTAGTCTTATTAATAACCCGTTCTATTCAAATTGTTCTATTCAAATCTATTCTATTCAAATCTATTCAAACTCACTGGAGAAGAGCCTAATGGTGGGAAAGTTTGAGGGCAAAAGAAGAAAGGAACAACAGAGAATGAGGTGGCTGGATGGAGTCACTGAAGCAGTAGGCCTGAGCTTAAATGGACTCCAGAGGATGGTAGAGGACAGGAAGGCCTGGAGGAATATTGTCCATGGCGTCGCAATGGGTCAGACACAACTTTGCAACTAACAACAACATTCAAACTAAAGTATTCACAAAAGTTAGCTCTTAGATTCAGTCTGAAGTGAAGGAGAACCCATCACCTCTCTGCTTAATTGTTTTCTGAGTTAGGAATCTTTTCTTGGTACTGAACTGGAATCTCCTTTATTCTACGTCCTGTCTTCTGGAATAATTGGCCTTTTTTCTGTATGACATCCTTTCAGATACTTGAAGAAAGCAATCATATCTCCTGTCAATCATTTCTCAAGGCTAATCATTTTCTGGTCCATCAATCTGTCTTTCAAAGGACTTAAAGTTTCTAGTCTCCTGATCATCCTTTTTGCCCTTCTTTCCCTGATGTTTTATGCTAAATATCCTTGCTTCCAAGAGCTATAAATGGAGAACTGAGAAGAACAAAAGTGAAGGAAGCCTAAGAAGGGACAAATTAAGGCAATTATGTTATTATTGCAGCATTAGTTTTTACTGTAGGAGTCCCACCTAGCCCTTCTTCCTTGTTCTTTTTTCAACATTTCCTATGTAGATTGCTTCCACTGCCTATTTGTATTCTAATTGCAGCTCATCCAAGCACATCTGCGGAAAGCTAAAGCTTAATCATAATTTGTGTTCACGCACTTGTCAGGAGAGTGAGCCTTTTTGGGGGGAGGGGGGAGCGGCATGCTTCTGATTCAGATGGATTTGACACACGAGACAAAATGAAACAAACTTCTGGAAAGCACAGCCTGCGGGCTTGTTTGTCTCACAAAGCTTATTTGAAATGGAAAGGTTCTAAGCTGGCAAAGACACCCTCAAGTCAGCACGGGATGTTTCACAGGTGGGCAAAAAGGAGGAGAAACCTGTAGGAGTGAGGTTGGCCCTTCCTTCAGCAAGATGGCAGGACAGCATCTGCTACTCACCCGGAGGCCAGGAAGCTAGCATTACGAATGCAAGGCAAGCTATCTTTAGGATGTGCCTGACATTCCCATTCTCTCGCTTTCCTGTACATGGTAATATATTGGTTTTTATCTCCCTTTTCTCCCCTTCCTTCCCAGCTGTGAATGAAGGTGTAGCAATCTATTGTATTGCTTGCACAAGGCTTTTAAGAGTGCTTGCTCTGTAAACATCCTCTATTGGCTAGCTATCTGCTCTTGTATACTGTAGTAAGTTGAAATAAAGATGTATATGTTTAAGCTAAATAAACTGTTGGGAGCCTCTAATGCCAAAGAATAAAACTTGTGTTGTGATATTATGGCTCGTGTGGGTGTTGCTGTGGTTAGGAACAGCTACCTTTGATTCCAGGAAAACTGGATTTGACTGTCATCAAAACAGTGAAACATATTTTCCCCTTTTTTCGGCAGCAGCAAAATGCCTTGGACCAGGAAATAGCTATTTGAAAATACTTAGGCAGGGAGATACATATACACAGTGTGTGTGTGTGTGTGTGTGTGTGTGTCTGTGTCTGTGTGTCTGTGTGTCTGTGTGTATTTGTATAAGAAACATTTTCCCTAAAATATTGGCAGATTGGCAGTGGCCGTTTGCTTTACTTAAATGGTTACAAGATTGCATGACAGTAACTCTGATGTGAAATACACATATAGATGCTGACGTTTTTAACCTGCCAAATAAATGGATCTTTAAATGCATAAAGAGACACTGTTATGGGATTTCAGATAAAAACTCGGTCTAAGAAATTCTTTTTTCATCCCTGTTTATAAATAAATAAAACAATTAGATGAAAAAGATTAGAATCTGGGTTTGGAAATCAATACCATTAAAGTCTAGTCAGATCAATAAGGGCCATAAAGAGATGTTTCAGGTGACAGATGGAGGCTGCCATATGTTAAATTGTTATAACCATCTGCAACCAAAACTTTTATTCCTCAGATAACTTGTAGAGGCCTTTTTTTTACTGTATTCTTTGTTTTTAGAAGATTACGAAATATAAGCAGAATACTAAAGTATACAATTATTATTTACTTACAAAATTTAAAAAAAAAAACTAAAATGAGAAAAAAAATCCCCCAAACTCTAAAAACTCAACAAATTGCAATACTAAAGGAATTAGGATTAGAGTTGAAACTAAAATGTTGCATATACAATATATTATGCCTCTAGATAGACATTAATTTATGAAAAGAACTGTACAGTAATAGGGTAAATTGCAATCAGTTACAAAAGATAAAAAGACAAATTCACCTAATATTATCATTATGCTGTTATAAAATATCATAATATCTATGCCAAAGAAAAACAATGCATCATTTCTGATTAGTTGGCCTTTCCCCCAAATGGATAATTTGTATAATGGATAATTATTAACATGGATAATTACTAAATTATTACTAAATGGATAATTGCTAATAGCCAATCCTTAATATTTCAACCTTATTTTTTTAGCAATAGTCTAGTACAACTCTAATTTCTTAGTCAAATTTCAGAGTTTGGGTATATAATTGAACATCAGAGCTTAATGGTGCAATGGTTAGAGTGCAATATTGTGGGCAAACTCTGGCCACAGCCTAGAGTTTGAGCCTGACGGGGCTCAAAGTTGATCCATCCTTCCATCGTTCTGAAATTGGTAAAATGAGGACCCAGATCATTAGGGGCAATATACAAAACATTATAAACTGCCCAAAGAGTGTTGTAAAGTTAGGTGGGGCAGTATATAAGCTAAATGCTATTGCTATCTCATTAATATTGAACAATCTCTCTATAAATCTATTTTTTGTAAATTAAAACACTATTCAGAAAAGTACCAAAATAATTCGCATGACTGTATCATATGCATCAATAATTTCTTAAATTTAGTGCCAGGGTTCCAAGTAATACCTCCAAGGAAAGAAAACTCCTCAAAGTTTCATTTTATTAGAGATGTCATATTGGCACATCTGGGAAAACCCGAATCTGAGTTTCCAGTTTTCCCCCACCCAAACCGAAGTTCAAGTCCCTGCCCAGCACCCGCATGTCCATCACACGGTCCAATCAGGCACCGTTCCAACTGGAGATCCCTCCCAGTCACACCACTCCAGGTGCAGGGCAAAACGTCCTTGACTCACAGTTAAAGGAATGTTATTTTGACTATATTTACCGCACACCATACCATCTCCCCTCCCAGTTTCCCACAGCAATAAATGTGGCAGGCCTGAAGTCCTAATGCAAAAGATGGCTTCCAGGTCTGACAGGGTCTGTATAATTTTACTCCTTCTTTATGAATGAATATATACGTGTCCCAGGGTAATGTTGGAGCCCCTCCTTAGGGAACTTCTAGCCTAGAGAGAAGTTCCATAAGGAGGGGCTCAAGCATGAGTCTGAAAGCTTGGAAGACTAAACCTCTGGTCCTGGTGACCAACCCAGATAGGATCTATCTATCTATCTATCTATCTATCTATCTATCTATCTATCTATCTATCTATCTATCTATCTATCTATCTATCTATCTATCTATCTCTCTATCTCTCTATCTCTCTATCTCTCTATCTCTCTATCTCTCTATCTATCATCTATCATCTATCATCTATCATCTATCATCTATCATCTATCATCTATCATCTATCATCTATCTATCTATCTATCTATCTATCTTTCCTTCCTTCCTTCCTTCCTTCCTTCCTTCCTTCCTTCCTTCCTTCTTTCTTTCCATCTTTCTTTCTTTTTTTCTTTCTTTCTCTCTCTATTCCTTCCTTCCTTCCTCTCTTCCTCCCTCCTTCCCTCCAGATTACAAAGGATTATTATAATCAAGCAATAGCGCATCATTGAAAAAACTTTTATTCAGGGCAATCCCATGACATTGGCTGAAAATTGGCATGATTTCCCATCATTCTGAGGTGGAAATGCACAATTAACTTCAGTTGTAAAAGAGGCATTACTTGATCAACAAAATCCTGCAAATTCCCCAATAAACTAGAAAATTTCCGAAAACCCCATACATGTAGTGTGGTTCAGTCAGTGCTGTGGTGACTGAGGTGCCAGGATGGAAACTGGGAGACCGGGAAATTTAGTTCCACCTTAGGTATGAAACCAACTGGGTGACCTTGAGCCAATCTCTCTCTTTTTAGCTTTGGGAAGAAGACAACTGCAAACCACTTCTGAAAATGCTACCAAGAAACTGGTGGAAGGGGAGGAGGGGAGGGGAGGGGGGTAGGGAGTGGGGGAGTCAAACCATTATGCATTGTTAATTTGTCTCTTTTCCCCAATGGCAGAAACACAGTCTGGCTAGCAAGAGATTAGACCAATGTAAACTGTATAGGATATTACAAAAGAGATCTTATCATTTCAGAATTTGTTAGTAAGGTCTTTCACTGCCCTGGGCATACGAATGAGCAGAAAGCTGACACAGGAAGCAAAATCTTTGTTTGCAACCTGGAACTTCCTTTTATGATGCTGTTTAGACATTGAAAAGAAAATCTATTCCATCAGCAAGATCTTTGTTTTATTACCCGATCTTGGGGCATGCATTATTAATTGCCACAAAGTACAAAAACAAAAAAAACCCACCACATATTCAAAGCCTTCGATCAAAATGCGTAAGATTTGAAAAATACTTAAATTGGTTTGGGAAGTTGAAATAAAAGTATAATTTTTTGAGCGGTGGGCGGCATATTAAAATGGTTTTATATTCTAAGATATCAATAGCAAAAGAAAAAAAAGAAAAGCAGAGAGCAGAGCTAGGAAATTTAGTTCTAATTACTGCGTTCTCTCCTCTAGGGATAACACCTGTTAACATCTTAGCGTAAATTTACTGTGCCACTAACTAGGGTAACACATGTGCCTCTTTTTATGGGTCATCCTCCATTTAACAATGTGATCTGGAATAAAAGGTTTTGCCATAGTTAAAAAATGAGGGCTGGCCTTCGCATACAGTTTGAATGAACATCATTGTCCCAAGGGAGGCAGAAGAGCTAGGCAGCCAAGAAGTGATATTTCAGATACTTGGCTAAAGATTCAGCTTTCATCAAAAAGCAAATGAAGCACCAACATAAGGAAGGGGACAATGTATTCAAAGATTTCCCACCAAATGTCTTTCTTATAGCTGTGACTCAGTAACTACAATCCTCAGTCAGCATGCCCCAACATACATCACAATCAAGTAGCATTCTGTTATAGTATATCTAAGTTTGAGATGGAAATGAGAAAGTAAATACATTGCTACAGGCTTCATGTTCTTTAGTTGGGGGAACTTTTCCAAAATGGGAAAAATTATGGTTAGATGATGAAATACTTGCAGGACTGCCCTCTCCAAGTACAATTGACATACCCAACCAGTATTGACACATGCAGTATGTACCGCTTGGGGGGGAAATGTTGGGGGTTCCTCACTTCTGTTAAGATAGAAGGTGGCCAAAAGACCATGTTTCTCTGTCATATTCCTATATTATGGGACAGGTTTCCCTTAGAGCAATGATGGCGAATTTATGGCATGTGTGCCAGAAATGGTACGCAGAGCCATCTCTCTGGGCATGCCAGCCATTGCCTGTTGCTCTTCCAGGTTCTGGTGTGCACATGCACACCGGCCAGCTGGTCTTTGTCCACACGGGAGTGCTGGAAATCGTAAGAGGAGCTCCTTGGCATGCATGCATGCACCGGGAAGCTGAGCTTCCAGTTTCCAGTGTGCGCATGTGCACCGGTGAGTTGGTATTTGAGCGTGCATGCATGCCAGAAACCGGAAGATCAGGTGACCGGCATGCATGTGCATGCTGGAAAACAGAAGTTTGGCTTCCTGGCACACGCCTGCGTACCAGGGAACTGCTCTTCCAGTTTCCAGTGCTCCCGTGTATATGCCCCGTGGAGCTGCTCTTCCAGTTTTTGGCGTCCCCTCCGAACATACTGGGCACTCCCGTTTCAGCACTCAGTGCCGAAAAGGTTCACCAACACTGTCTTAGAGGAAAGATTTTCCTTGATGGTTTGGGAAATTGGTCAAGACAAAATTCTTCTGGAAGACCTTTTAGCTTTGGCTGACGCTATTGGTTGACTGAATCTGTACAATACATTGCAGTGGTTATTTTAATAGATGTTGCTGTTAAGAGATATTATTATGAAAATCCATATGTCCATATTATGTACTGTGGATGTTTCATTTTTTACTTTCAAGTTCTAAATTGTATTGAGTTTCACTGAGAGTCTTTTGATTGCAACAATAAGTACATCTAATAAATACATAAAGAAATTACTCCATCCTCCACAGTGTTTATGTTGCAGTAGAAGGACAATAACATTCCAATAAATTTCCTCTTCATTCTTTCCTCTACTGTCTTTCTAATAGAAAGGAAGGGAAAGAAATAAGCCACTGTGAGTGTCCTGCAATATTTAGGTACTGAGTAACCATTTGGTGAAAAGGGCATAAAGTTCCAGTATGGTATTGGGCCAATCTCACCTTCTACTGTCATGCCTTATCAAACATATGATTATTGATTGTTTTAGTATAACACATTGGCCAAAGTAATTGAGAGGATAAACCATGATCAGCCAGTTTACTTTTAAAATTGTTTTTTCTACTGAGTTGATATTTATGAGAGAGGTTTCCCTTTTGAAACCCAATCCTTCAATCATAAGATTGCATTGAAAATATATTTGAGAATTTGAGAAAGCTAGTTATAAGCCCTGCTGTGCAGGCTTGTAAGCTTTGCCAATGCATTCTGGCTGCTCACTGTGTGGCATGCAACACGTACATAGACAGTAGGATCATGCAATCCTTTAGATATGAGCTCCAAAAATGTTTGGAATGCATGAGAGATCAGGAGCAGCTATCCATACAACACCTTTTTAGTAGCTGCTCCTGCAAGCTCAAATGCACCTTTTGGAAATCCCATTTTAAGTGCTGTATAATTCTGGTAGAAAGATGAATAGCTTAATACAATGAAGTTATCTCTCTCCCCCTCTCCCCCTTTCCCTCTCCCTCTCCCCCCTCTCTCTGTCTTTCTATCTCTCTCTATTTGTCTCTCTGTCTTTCTGTCTCTGTCTCATTGTCTCTCTGTCTCTCTCCGTCTTTCTCTGTCTCTCTGTCTGTCTGTCTGCCTCTCTCTCTCTGTGTCATTTTGTCTCTCTCTCTTTGTCTCTCTCTTTGTTTTTCTCTGTCCCCCTCTCTCTCTCTGTTTTTGTCTCTCTCTCTATTTGTCTCTCTGTGTCTCACTCTCTCTGTCTCTTTCAGTCTCTGTCTCTGTCTCTCTCTCTCTCTTTTTGTCTCTCTCTCTTTGTCTCTCTTTGTCTCACTGTCTCTCTCTGTGTCTTTCTGTCTCTGTATTTCTCTGTCTCTCAGTCTCTGTCTCTCTTTGTCTCTGTCTCTGTCTCTGTGTCCTCCTTGCTCAGAGGGGCAAACAGCAGCTCCATTTTGCAGTCTCAACTTGTTTAATATCTTACCCACTGATACCATGAAGATCTCTCCAACACTGCCAACACTGGAATATGTGGAACTGTGTAGTCCATCTTTGATTATACCTTATCCAAATGTCTATGGAGATTCTCAGTCATCCAGGTCATGGTTGTCCCAAGTTGCTTTTTCAAGAAACAACTGGACTTTCGGGTTTTTTTTTTTGAAGACGTTTCACTTCTCATCCAAGAAACTTCTTCAGCTCTCTTGGATGAAAAGCAGAACGTCTCCAAAGAAAAATCAGAAAGTCCACTTGCTTCTTGAAAAAGCACCTTTGGAACCTTATCCAAATCAACAGGTAAGTTTTCCCAACATCAATGGTATTAAATGCTACTAAGAGGTCTAATGGGGTCAGGAGTGCTGCACTTCCCTATCCGGATCCTGGTGAAGGGCATCCACAGAGCAACCAGTGCTATTTCTGGCCTGCATCCTGAAGTCCCTCGTTCAATTGCAATGAAAAGAATTGAAAAGCCCCTGGTTATGTGGAGCTTTGAATGTTGATTGGAACACAGAGAAGCACTCAACAGCCGTTAATCTTCAATTATAGCTAATCTTATGTTATTCTATTCACTTGGCAATGCCCTAACCATGGAGCCCTATTTTTATACTCTTCATTAAAAAAAAAAAAAGCTTCCGTGTCTTGAAAAGGCTGCAACAGCTTGCACAGATACTGTGGTGTTTAGGGGATTGTCTTCTTTAAGAAAGATGTAATTCAGCCTGAAAACTCAGTTTCCCCGATTCTATTATGCAACAGAAGATCCTGCACTGATTAGCATAATAGAGAGTACAACAATAGCTTTTTAACAGCTCACTTAAAAGTGCTTTGATTTTTTTTTCTTCATAGCAACTATTAATGATACAGCATATGTGTAAGAACTCAGAAATCAGGCTTAAAAAACGATACGTCTTTGTGGGAAGAGTACTTCTTGATCCTTATTATTGTAATTCCCCCTTCCCCCTTCCTCCATCTTTCCTTTGCTCTTGAACGCTCTGTGTAATATAGAAACGTTGAAAGATTAATACCTCCTAGGCCTCATGTCCCATTCTTCAGGAAACCTTTCATTTGCTTATACTTATTATTCCAGGGAGTTAGTTCACAATTTAGGTGTGTGAGCTAGAACTAGTGGTGGTATTCAGCCAGTTCACATCTGTTCGGGAAAACAAGTTGTGGCAACTTGCGGGTGGGTGGGATGTCATCCTATTTAGCTACATTTTCTAAACTGTGCACATGCATGCAAGCCACATGCGTGAGCAAAGCACACGCATGTAAGGCTGTGTGCATGCGTATAAGGGGCTTGCGCAAGCAAAGAAAGTGTGCGCATGCTTACGCTCACACTTTTGGTGCTTGGAGTATCAGTGGTAAAATTATGTGAAATCCACCTCTGGCTAGATCGTAAGTGCAGAAAAGCTTGAGCCAAGTTAGCTCAGTCTAAATTCAGATTTGAGATCTTTTTCATGCAGGTTCTATGATTATGATGATAGCAAAGGGAAAAAAAATAAGCTTTTCCCATAGAGTTCTGTGCAACCATGAAGCCTCTTAATGCATTCAGCTTCAGCTCCTGTTTGCTATGCATTTAGGAATTATGGGGTTTGAAGGATGGATGGATGGATGGATGGATGGATAGATGGATAGATAGATAGATAGATAGATAGATAGATAGATAGATGACATGTGTCATCACCTCTCATTACACAAAGCACAGAAAAGGAATAAGAATTAGTAAATAAGATAAATACATAAGTTAAAAAGAAATACTTATTATTAGTTGATACTAACACCATTTATGATACTTGCCCATTCTTTTCTGATTCTGCACACCATCTTTCCTCCGCCATTTTGCCTTTTGTTCACTAAACCTCTCCCTTTTCTCTTGGATGCATGGCTTTATCTTACTTCTCCTCTCAATCCTATTCATTCTTTCCTCAAATACTTATTTAGTTTTTATTTCACTTTGGTTCCTGAAGAGTATGGTCCAATATCCTCGTTTGGGAAGGAAGATGATTGGGAAGGTTGTGACAGGTCAGCTTCAGGTTGTGTCAGATGTCAAGAATGGTCTAGATTTATGCATATCTGTTCCCCCCCCTATCCTCACTCTAAGTTTGGAACTGAAAATGCCTTGGTTGATAGTTGGACATATTTTGGGGAAGGACATGAGGGATACAGCCATACTATAATACAATAATACAATACAATAGTAGAGTTGGAAGGGGCCTTGGAGGTCTTCTAGTCCAACCCCCTGCCTAGGCAGGAAACCCTATACCGTTTCAGACAGATGGCTATCCAACATCTTCTTAAAGACTTCCAGTGTTGGGGCATTCACAACTTCTGGAGGCAAGCTGTTCCACTGATTAATTGTTCTAACTGTCAGGAAGTTTCTCCTCAGTTCTAAGTTGCTTCTCTCCTTGATTAGTTTCCACCCATTCCACTAGTTCTCTTGAAGAATCCTTTGCTGCCATTTGAGAAGATTTTGTGTACAAGCTGTCAGAAATGTGTGGATAGCCCTATGTGTGGATAGTTAGTTCATACTCATCATCATAAACATGAGTCATATAAGATATATCATATGACTTATTTTGTTCATACAAAACATAGGGAGAGGTGTTCAAAGATCTGTTTTTTTTACCTTCAGCTAAATTAAGTAAGGAAAGGAAATTTTAAATGGAAATCCCACATCAGTAATAGACTTAATTTAGGCGGAGAAAATGGAACTCCCTTCGGCTACTGAGTAACTACTTTGCCGAGCCAGGAAGTGCTGATCCTCTCCTTTATAGATTTGCTCTCCTCTTAATAAGTAGCTCATAGATACTGTTAAATCTGTCAGAATACTTTCTTAGTTGTATGAGTGGTATTTAGGGTCAGGCGTCTTTCACTGCCTTGTTAACTCTATTCCAAACCCTCCTGGACTGAAATTAGTCATTACAAGAGTGAACTACACCCTTTGAAAATTCCTCAGAAACTTCAACCGATGCAAAATATGGAAGCTTGATTGGAATATTTGCTATCATTAGGTCTCTGCCTAATAAAAATGCCAAACCAGAAACCAGGGTTTGACCTTATGTGTCTACAGAAGATTTGGAATCAGGCTATCTTAAGAACTGCCTGTCCAAACTTATATTCACAGATCCATTTCATCTTGACTGTGAGTCTCTGTTCCCAAATAAGTTTATTATATGTTGATGATTATAGACCTGGTTAAAGGCCTTAGAACTACTATTTGTGTATACAGGTAGTCCTTGACTTACAAGAGTTCGCTTAGTAACCGCTTGAAGTTACAACAGCATTGAAACAAGTGACTTAGGTTATGACCATTTATCACACTTATGATCATTGGAGCATCCCCATGGTCATGGGATTTACATTCAAATGCTTGTCAGCAGACTCACATTTATCACAGTTGCAGTGTCCTGGAAGGGGGGTGGGTGTGTCAGGTAATCACCTTTTGTGACCTTCTGAGAAGCAAAATCAATGGGGAAGGCAGATTTACTTAACAACTGTGTCACTAACTTAAGTCCTAAATTGAGGATTATCTGTTGCTGTGCACCCTCTTCCTCCTCCTCCCCCTCTCTCTTTCACACACACACACACACACACACAAACACACACACACACACACACACTCATACACACACACACTTTGGTTTTATTACATTATTGCTTTGTGAGGTTATATCAGTTTCGAAATCAACACTTTTTGTGCAATCTGTTCCTTGTTTTAGCAAAATGTTGACGAGCAATAAGAAAAAGGAGGAAATCCCTGTTTTGCGTTTGTGTGGCTATCCATTAAATATTGTTGTTGTTTTTTTGCTGAAAAATATTTTCCTGCAGATCATGCATTGCCTTTCTGTTTTACTTTTTAATAGCACTCAGTTCCTTCCATTTTCAACTGTCTTCTCACTATGAAACTGTTCCATGAATTATCTGTTTTCTCCTGTTTATAGTTCTTGGTGGTTTTCACTTAGGAGAAGTGCATCAGTGAACATGCGCTGTAGCAGAAAGAAAAGAATCAAGCTCTAAGTTTAATTAAAGTTGTGGAGTTGAGTGTTAATTTAGAGAACTCTTTACTATGGTCTGTCTACCCCAGTACTATATACTTTGACTAGCAATGAGTATGCTCAATGTATAATAAGAAGTTTTGTAAATGACCATTAATTAATTTTTCATTTATTAATTCATTTACGTTTTTAATCCTGGATGCTCTAGTATAATTAATGCTTCTGTTTATAATTATCTGCATTATAGTTGAGTCATCATTTATAACAGTTTTTCACAATCTGTTTGTTTGTTTATATTTATTTATTTATTCAAGTCATGGAACTCTCCTTTCCATGACTTGAATAAATTCTGCCATATTCTGCAGATAACAGAATAACAGAGATGAAAGGAACCATACAATAATACAACAGCAGAGTTGGAAGGGACCTTGGAGGTCTTCTAGTCCAACCCCCTGCCCAGGCAGGAAACCCTACACTATTTCAGACAGATGGCTATCCAACATCTTCCTAAAGACTTCCAGGGTTGGGGTTTTCACAACTTCTGACAGATGGCAGTCCAGTCTCTTCTTGAAAGCTTCCAATGATGAAGCTCCCACAACTTCTGAAGGCTGGCTGATTGTTCTCACTGTCAGAAAATTTTCCCTTATCTCTAGGTTGAATCTCTCCTTGATCAATGTCCATCCATTGTTCAGGTGCTTTGGAGAATAGGTTGACCCCCTTCTTCCTCTCTGTGACAGCCCCGCAAGTATTGTAACACTGCTATCATGTCTCCCCAGTCCTTCTCTTCACTAGACTAGCCATGCCCAGTTCCTGTAACTGTTCATCATATGTTTTAGCCTGCAATCCCCTAATCATCTTTGTTGTTCTTCTCTGCAATTTTTCTAGAGTCTCAACATCTTTTTTTTTATAGTGTGGTGACCAAAACTGGATGCAGTATTCTAGGCGTGGTCTTACTAAGGCTTTATAGAGCAGTATTAGTACCTTATATGACCTTGATTGAATCCCTCTGTTAATGCAATTTAGGATTTTATTGGCTTTTTTTGGCTGCCACTGCACACTACAGGCTCATATTTAATTGGTGGTCCGCTAAGACTTTAAGATTCCTCTCATAGTTACTGCTGCTAAGCCTGGTTTCTCCCAATCTATATGGTAAAATTTCTATTATGGTACTGTGCCACATTTTGTGCAAATGCTTTGGTGACATTTAGGTGGGACCCTATCTCATTCTAATAGCATGTCTAGCCTTTCCCATCCTTTGGCCCTGTGGATGTGTTGGACTGCAATTCCTTCAATTCCTGTATAGCAGGTCTAATAGCTTATAAAGTAGATAGTGTTGTCGCAATGTATCTGAGGGGAATGGCTTGCACAGTTCTGCTGTAGGCATTGTCTAGCACATGCATCTCAACTGTAAACAACAGAGGCATCCAGAAACCTCAAGAGAACACCACATCACACCATGTAATAGACTCCAAGAATACCACACTGCAAATATAGAATGTGCATCAACCATGCACAAGGTAGCTGATATAGCAGGAAATTGAATGAGTAAACTACTTGCCTATGAAGCTCTTTCTCTTCCTGGATTAGAGTGAGTATACCTCTATTATGATGGATGTTTAAGACAGCATTGATGGTTCATGGGCTGTCATGAGTGCAGAGAAAAGCAGCAAAATGATAGGTGACTGGAGACTAAAACCTATGAAGGATGAGTGCAGGAATTGGGTATGTCTAGTTCAGTGGTGGGTTCCGGATTCCGTTCCAACCGGTATGGTTGGAAAGGCCCCGGCGTCACCCACATGGACGCGCATGGTGCATGCGCACAGTGCGCTCATGTGTTGTATTTGCCTGTGACGCTTCCGTGATGCTCCAGCTGCTTGGCGGAGCATCGCACAGGCGCCGTATGCGCCATGCACATGCGCGGAAGTGCCAAAGGCTTAAAGCACAGGTAAGGAGCTCGGGCGGGTGGGTGGGCCCTCCAGAGCACCATACCGGTATCCGTACCAGGGCGTACTGCCTGCAACCCACCACTGGTCTAGTTTAATGAAAAGAAGGACTGTGGGTGATATGATAGCAGTGTTCCAATATCTATAGGACTGCCACCAAAAAGAAGAAGTCAAGCTATTCTTCAAAGCACCTGAAATCAGGACAAAGAAGCAAGGAGTGGAAACTAATCAAGGAGAGAAGCAACCTAGAAGTAAGGAAACATTTCCTGACAGAACAATTAATGAGTGGAACAGCTCCAAAAGTTGTGTGGATGCTCCAACACTGGAGGTTTTAAAGAAGAGATTGGACAATCATTTGTCTGAAATGCATCATCACGGCATTGTCACATGATGTATCACAGTTCCCACCCCCATATGCCAAACCGAGTGTGGGTGTAGCCAGCGCATAACGCATGCGGCCTACGGGCCACGAGTTTGACAGTCCTGGTATAGAGTTTCCTGCTTGAGCAAGGGGTAGTACTACTGTAGAAGACCTCCAAGGTCCCTTCCAACTCTGTTGTTCTGTTGTTCTGAAACTCTTGTGTAACCAGAAGCCATGATCAGAAGGCATCCTACTGCAGTGTTACATGATTAAAATAAAGAGAAGATTTTTCTCTTACTAAACAACTGTTTATGACACAATGTGCTGAAAAATCAATAGAATGCATGCTTTACAAAACCCTATTTTCTGATTTAAACAAATAAATTGTATCAAAAATTCATAACTACAACACACTGATGAAATAATTATGTGACCCTAGATTTAGGTACCATGGTGATAAGGACAGCAGGTTTATAAATAGCAAATTGCCTGTTCGCCTGTAGTGAGTGGCAATTGCTTCCAGGTGATGATGCAGGGAATATGTTGCAAATTTAAAAGAAATATTTTCCCCTCCTTTACATTGTCACTATGCCATCCCTATTTGCATTTTTAATTACACGAATACACTGCTAAATTTAATTCTACCATCATTTCTCATACTGTGACCTGATGTTCCATTTGCAAATGCAATAATAGAACAAGAGCACATTTATGACACTGCAATAAAGGTAAGCAATTTGAATTATTTATTTGTCAGTGTCTCTAACAGATCATCAATGAGATTAGAAAGGTAAAACCCATTAAAATTGGGACATAATATATTTATTATTTTTTAAACTTCCATTAAGCTATTGATTTTTTTTTTTGGCACTAGATGAATATGCTTTCCCCTCTGGAAATACATTTAAAATTTAACCTCAAAGCTCCAGTGCTGAACTATCTCAGGTCCCAGACCTGAGGCCTTCCAGTAGGGGATGCCTACATGATTGGATGGTCTTCCTCCTCTGATATTGGAGACAAATAGGAAATCAAACAGAAGATACTTCCATCTTCCAGAAAAATCTCAGCTTCTGGTTCCAGGTAGATGGGAAAAGGCCCTTCTCATTAACAGGGATGGGTAAATGAAAATTTCCTTCTGCTCCATTGGTATGAGAACATCAGAAAGCACTAAGATAGACACCTTCTGACAAAGATTTAGGATTACTGTAGTAAAAAAAATAAGCCAAGCCCTACAAACCACAGATTTACTTCGAAAAAAATGTGATGTAACTTCAAAAATTTTATGCATGCTTCCCCCTCTATCAAAAAGCTCTTATTCTTACTAGAACATGAAAAGAAAATTGAAGTCTTAAAAGATCAAACAGTATAATAATATTGATAGTCCAGCAAAGGGAAAGGATATGTAATTTCCCAACCAGTTCTTGAGAAGAGGGGTTTTAATTTTGTTGTTGTTAGTTGCGAAGTCGTGTCCTACCCATCGCAACCCCATGGACAATGTTCCTCCAGGCCTTCCTGGATCTTCCCCCAGAGTCCATTTAAGCTCATGCCGACTGCTTCGGGGATTCCATCCAACCACCTCTTTCTCTGTTCTTCTCTTCTTCCTTTGGCCTCAGTCGTTCCCAGCACTAGGCTCTTCTCCAGTGAGTCCTTCCTTCTCATTAGGTGGCCAAAATATTTGAGGTTTTTTGGTTTTATATACACAAACCCAAACTTTTAGTCAGCTTATTTTGGAGAAAGAATACAGATGAAGATATGTTTTGGGAGCTATTTTTATGTCATTTCTGATAGGCTTAATTAAAATGATGACTGGTATAGCTAACAAAGGCATTTGTGTGTTTTGCTAGATCTGGGGGCGACTGTGTTTTTGTCCCCTTAAATTAATACAATGATGTCAATGCAACTTTAATGGACTTTCCGATTCTTTCCATTGGTCTCTCAGACAGTGGTGATTCAGAGCAGAATCTCATAGAACAGGAAGAAATGAACTCACAACGGCTTTTATAGAATTTACCACCAGTATTTCTTGACAAAATGCACCAAGCAGCATAAAGCACAAAATGGGGGCAAATAGATGTGCTCTAAAAGCCGAGTCGATGTTTTGATCAAACTTCAGCTTAAACTTTAATCTGACAGCTCAGAGATTTCAGTTAGACGCTATCAAACTGTCAAACCAGTCATTTCCTTTTCTGAGGGAAAAGCGATAAGTTATGAAATGGCAATCTAGATCAGTGGTAGAATGTGGAGTTTTTGATCCATTCTAATTTTTGACCAGCTTTTGGGGTTTTTTAAGGGTTGGTTTTTGAAATCTTATTAATTTCAAGCAGAACAGGACAGACTAAGGCAAGAAGTTCCATGGAATTGGCTTGTAATTAAAAACAGCTATTTTGGATAAAGGATGTATCGCCCCCACCAATTCCATGATTTTTAGTCTAAATCATGGAATTGGTGGGGGTGGCCTCAAAAATGATGATGGGTGACCAGTTCTGATTCTATGCTGTTTTCTTCCACACACACGCTCACATTTGTGAACCAGTAGGGAAAGTAAGTAAATGTCACCCCTGGTGTCAGCCAAAGTACCATTAAGAGTTGTCAGAAATAATAAAATATCTATTTTAACTTTGATCAAATAAACCAAAAATATATTCTTACCTTTTACTTCTAACAATCTTAATCTATAGTCCATTCAAGTAATGTTGTAGAACTTGACTTATTTTTATTTTTTTACACCTTCTCATAAGGGTCATCCAATTTTTAACACAACCCTTTTATAAGTCTAATATAAAAGCTTTATCCAGTTAATTTTCTTGTTTTGTATTTCCCCTTTGATTTTTGAAACATATACCAATGTCTTTTGGAATGATCACCTCAACCATTTTGACTCCACCTCAACATCAAGAAAACTGAGTACTTAGAGACTATCACCACCCCTGGAAGGCTTCAAATCAATGGAGAAAACCTAAAGAAGGTGGACACTTTTCGGTATCTGGGATCCAACTTCCAAGGCAACGGTGACATCAATGGCGAGGTACAAGCAAGGGTGAATGCAGCCTAGATGCATTGGCGAGAACTCACTGGTGTGCTATGTGCCAGATGAATGCCAACCCATCTTAAATCTAAGATTAACAAGACAACCATTTGCCCAGTTGCACGGTATGGTACTGAATGCTGGGCAGCAACAACAGAACTGAAAGCTATCTCCATGCCATGGAAATGCGAAGGCTCTGTTGGAGATCAGGTATCTCCCTTCTTGACCATACCACAGATGACACTATTCAACAACATTTTGGTGTGCCACCAATTACAGAGAAGATGAGAGAAGGCCAGCTCCCCTATGGACATGTCCTGAGAGCAGCACCTTCCACCATTGCCAAGACTGCCTACCAACTAGAAGTCAATCGCCGGTGATCTCACAGGTGCCTAAAACAGAGATGGGAAGACATCATCAACAAAGATATGCAAGCCAATGGTTGCCTCAATACACAGCCCTGGAGACACAGCTAACCATGCAAAGTGATGCTTAATGATCCGAAATGTGGAGCCTGCACTTCCAGAAATATGCTAGGAAGAAAAAAGAAGAAGATACCAATGTCTTTTGTATATCCAATGAAGCATATTTTCCATTTCATTGTTGTAGCTTATTTAAAGATTCATTTTCAGTGTCAGCTTTGTCTCTATCATAACAGATAAAAGTTGTTCCTCTTCTGCCATTTTTTTCCAAAACATCTTTTGCACCCAGACTAGCCGTTGAAGCAAATATCACTGTTGACATTGTTGATATTAATTTCAGATTCAATTTTTCAAAATTACTTTCAGCATTTCCAATGCTATAATATTTTTTTGTCATTCCGTAACTGTTAATCAAGTTCATGTACTCTTCTTTAATTAAAATATTTAGTTCCCTCCAGCTGAAATTGTTTATCTCTTTTATGATCTACTTTTCCACAGGAAAGATTCTTATAATTAAATCTAAATTTCTTAGTTCAAATTTATCTGGATCCTTTATTCATTTATAACTCTCCTTCTCTCCTCTCCTTCCCTCCCCCCTCTCTTAATTAGCATTCTTAATTGGCTTTTTGATGTTTATTTCAATTTTTCAAAGTTCTTAAGCTTATAGTTATTTTTTCTTTCATTAAGGATTGAACACCTAGTGTTTTCAGACTTGTCAATCCAAAGGTTTCTAATAGCCGAAAAATAATTAATAAGTATGTAGTTAGAAAAAGGAATATGTAAACTTCGTGTCCTTTGAGAGCCACTGACTGCCGCTTGAGCAAGATGCCTATTCCCACATCTCCTAATGCTCAAAACCCACTTGAAGTTGCTGTCCTGCAGTCTCCTCATAAGGAGCAAATGTGGGGAGCATTTGTAGATGATCTCCAGATATTTCTCTGGAGAAGATCGAAAAACTGGTCTTCGCACTAGCTACCTCACTAGGTAGATAGTTGTTCTTCACCATAGCCATCAACTTCATTTTTCACAGAGCCATCTTCAGTCTGTCATTTCTTCCTCTGGAATTCCCCACTTGCAAAGTTCTGAAAGAAAAAAAAAATCAGGTACCCTTTGAAGCAATGGTTGCCTCAAAACACAACACCTTCAAGATTAATCTGTGGTAGAAAGGCTTAGGAAGACACAACAATATAGGAAAAGTGTATTGGAATGCCTACAAATACTAGCCTATACATCAGACTTAATATACATAGTTGTCAACTTACAACAGTTTCGTGACCATTCAAAGTTAGAACGGCACTGAAAAAAGTGACTTATGTATGACTGATTTTCACACTTAGGACCGTTGCAGCATCCCCACCCCCCCATGTTACATGGTCAAAATTCAGAAGCTTGGCAACTGATTCATATTTACGACAGTTTCAGTGTCCTGGGATCATGTAATCCCCTTTTGCAACCTTCTGAAAAACAAAGTCAATGGGGAAGCCAGATTCACTTAACAACTGTGTTACTAACTTAACAACTGCAGTGATTCACTTAACAACTAATAGAATAATGGAATAACAAAATTGGGAGGGATTTTAGAGGTCTTCTAGTCCAATCTCCTGCTCAGGCAGGAATACCATTTCAGACAAATGATTGTCCAATCTCTTCTTAAAAACTTCCAGTTTTGGAGCATTCACAACTTCTGGAGGCAAGTTCTTCGACTGATTTAACTATCAGGAAATTTCTCCTTAGTTCTAAGTTGTTTCTCTCCTTGATTAGTTTCCATCCATTGCTTCTTCAAGTGTTTTGGAGAACAGCTTGACTCCCTCTTCTTTGTGGCAACCTCTGAGATATTGGAACACTGCTATCATGTCACTCCTAGTCCTTCTTTTCATTAAATGAGACATACCCAATTCTAGCAACTGTTCCTTATATGTTTTAGCCTCCAGTCCCCCAATCATCTTTGTTGCTCTTCTCTGCACTCTTTCTAGGATCTCAACATCTTTTTACATTGTGGTGACCAAAAATGGATGCATTATTCCAAGTGTGGCCTTACCAAGGCATTATAAAGTGGCAGTAACATTTCATGTGATCTTGATTCTATCCCTCTATTAATGCAGCCTAGAACTGTGTTGGCTATTTTGGCAGCAGCAGCACACTCCTGGCTCATATTTAAATGGTTGTCCACTAGGACTCCAAGGTCCCTGTCACAGTTACTGCTATTGAGCCAGTTACCATGCATTTAGGGTTTGTTTTTGTTGCCTAAATGTAGAACCTTACTTTTTTCACCATTGAATTTCATTTTGTTAGAGACCACTCACTTTTCAAGTCTATCAAGATCCTTCTGTACCTTAAGCCTATCTTCTGGAGCAAAGGCTATTCCTGCCAGCTTGGTGTTGTCTGCAAATCTGATGAGTTCCCCATCTATACTGTCATCCAAATCATGGATGATGTTGAAGAGTACTGGGCCCAACTCACTTAACAAATGTCTCACTTAGCAAAATAAATGTTGGGCTCAATTGTAGTCATAAATCAAGAAGTACCTGTAATGTTGATTGGCATTTAGCACCCCCCCTCCTCTCTCTCACCGCCCCCCAAAGGATGAAACTGCTGCGGTTTTTCCATTTTTTGTTCTAAGCAAGACGCTGATATAATGCATTCCTAAGCAGAAATGGCTAATTCACAAGGATCAAAAGTCCCTTTTGTTCCTGGCCCCCAAGGGGAAGATCTCTAATGTGACAACCATTTTAGTCTCTACTGTCAAAACCCAGCAAGTGCTACAATCGAGAACCTGATATATAAATTACACCTGGCCTCAGGCAAGTTGCAAGCCTGCAATAGATTGCATTGACTTGTCACAGTGCAGTTGCTGGTGCATCTCGCAAACGACAAATCTGCCAAGAAAGGCCAGTTGCTTATTGCTGGATTCATTTCCATTTCATAAAAGGGAACTGCTAGAAATAGTTCCAGATTAAAAACACTAAAATCGAACCATTCACAGATATGTCAACTAAGGAATGAATGAATGAATTCATTTCTCCCTCCTGAGATATATTACAGCTCCTAGAGTCATTCAGCACATTCATGTAAGAGCTAGGGGTATTTTCATCCAACTTTGGGGTTTGCTCATTTTTGTGCGATGGTTAGAAGTCCCCCCCTCCCCCACACAACTGGGGCTTAATATTAGATGACAAACGATTTGAACTGCGGTGTGGGTGGAATACTTGTTATTGCTGCTTCATTTTTTTCCCCCTATTAAAAAGGTGAGAGTTTCTTTTTATAAGTTCTAAAGCACCACTTATGTTGGCTACAAAGCAGCTGGAAAAGATGCCGATGCTGCTGCTTTTCTCCCCAAGATGGCCATTGAGCAACACTATAAAAGCAAGGAAAGATTAGACCAATATTTTAAACACATTTGAAAAAGAGGGGAGAAGGGGAAGAAAATGCCATGATCAATGTCAAGGGGAGCTCCTTATGCAAGCAAATGTTGTACCAGTTTCAAATATTGTTCCAGGACTTTTCCTCAAGACCAAGCAAAGGAGGAAAATGGCAATTGCTTTCTTTGGCCCCTGCTAAAGGCTTTACCCACCACCCTGCCTAGTTGCCAATGGCACCACAATCATTTTTCGGGGGGAGGCACAGATTTATTGATTTCATTTATTTATTTACAGGATTTATATGAGTGCCTATTTGATAACATGACTCTAGGTGGCTCACAACAATATATAAAAACCTGGTTAAAAACAGGAGTCTTCTTCCTCGCTGTGATGGTGTCAACCTTACTCACCTCTCTCCCACTGCAACCTCAATTTCCAAACAAGTTTTCTGCTGTGGCTTGAAAGCCTTTTCCTCTATGTTATCTCAAGTGCTTTGGACTACTTTAGTTGGAATGCTCTACTTCCTTACAGGCTAGCCCTGGTGGCTCATTGGCTACCTTGCTGGGGAAAGAATGTCCCTTTAAGTCATGCTGGCTGGGGAATTCTGGGAGTTGAAGTCCACAAGTCTTAAAGTTCCCAAGTTTGGACACCCCTGCTTTAAGTGAAATGACAATTGTCTTTATCTGTTTATATTGTACCCTAACCCTAACCCTGGTACGTAAAAGTTTGCTGGTTCAAAATCTAGCAGAAGATTTAAAAACAAAACAATTTCCTTCCTTCATCTAGTTAAGTAATGTGTTTTTCCGAAAATAAGACAGGGTCCTATTTTCTTTTGACCCCTGAAATAAGCACTTGGCCTTGTTTTCAGGGAGGTCTTATTATTTTTAAGATGCAGGAGGCCTCTGATCCTTGGATCAGCTGATCCAGAGAGGGCTGGAAGTTCTGTCTCTGTTTCTGGTGCACTCTTGCCAGCCCTAGTGTTGCTGGGCCTGCTGCTCTTTTTGCGGCCGCCACTAAGAGAAAGGGCGTGGTAGCTAGGATTTGTGGGAGTGGCCTCCAGAAAACTGTTCCATGTGGATGGCAGGTGCATGTGTGGTGCGTGGGACATGTTCTCACCCCTCCCCCAGGAAAGTGGCGGCTGCCAGCTGCGCATGTGTTTAAATATTTTAGGGGAGGGCTTATTTTCAAGGGAGGGCTTATTTTAGCGCATGCACTCAAAAGCCCTATTGGGCTTATTATCCGGGGAGGTCTTATTTTCGGGGAAACAGGGTAGCTTTCCATAGATAACCGAACACCTTTTTTCACACCAGTGTTCCTTTGGTTTGTTTTTCAAATCATTTGTGATAAAATTGTTTTACTACCATACTATGAAACTACCGCCAATAATCATCTGCATCCACGGAGAAGGAAATCAGGAAGAGAGTTGTGACTGCCTAACAAAAGCCCACTTTTGCATGTGCATGACTGCTGCCTACATGTATTCAGGAGCAGGGCTTCAGTCACAACGGTGACAGCTGCCACTCTGGACTTTATTGAGCCATCCCTGTAGACCCTGCTGCTCACTGTCCTCTTTTATGTGGACAGGATGGAGTGAATATACGTGGCTGCTTAAGAATGGGGTTTAACTCTGTTGGAATACATGTTGGAATGTATTTTGTACTGCAACAACTACAGAAATATTCAGCCAGTAGATGGCAGTGTTTGTAAATTTGTTAGGTATAATCTAAGAGATATACTCTATGGTCTTTTTTTTCCCCTAGGGAGAGTTTCTTGTTACAGTTAAAACAGTTGAGCAGCAATGCCTGTGGTGACTGTACACTTTATTTGATCTTTAGGGCCGTATAATAAACAGAATCTAACAAACTCCAACTAATAGATCACAAGTGCACAGGAAGGAATCCTCCCAATGCTCCTGCTCAACACAACCCCATCACTCATTCTTGGACCCCACAGGCTATTTCCTGAATATGTTCAGTAGAGTACTGGGCAGGCAGGGGTTGAATTAGCAATAGCAATAGCTATTATTCTTTCTTTTATTCATTAAACATGAAACTCTGTCAAGTGAACATTTAAAGACGTGTCACAAATACAATTGACTGGTGCTAATGGTTGATACAGGTTGCTGCCAGCCTCCTAGGTATCAACCAAGTATCTTCTTAAAATATATGATCCTAGTAGCACAGTTTTTTCAGTTCCGCTGGTGTTATTGCAGGAAGCTGCAATTTATTGATGTGTTTTGTAAAATTGTTGGACATGGTACCAAGTGCCCCGATGACAATGGGTATCACTGTTACATGTTTCATCCATAATCACATAGTTTCGATGGCCAGGTTGCAATATTTTGTACTTTTTTTCTAGTTCTTTTTCTTTGACTCTGGTGTCTCCGGATATAGCGATATCAATAAAATGTACACTTTGGTTTTCGACAACTGTGATATCTGGCATGTTGTGTTCCAAATGATGATCTGTCTGAATTCTAAAGGACCAGAGCAATTTAACTTCTTCATTTTCTATGGCTTCCTCTACTTTATGGTCCCACCAGTTCTTGTCTACTGGCAAATACTATTTCTTGCAGATCTTCCAATGCACCAGCGTTGCTACTTTGTCATGCTGCTGATTGTAGTCAGTCTGTACAATCTTCAACTTCTTTGCATAGGAAGCACTTATTGTCTGTTGCTGTCTTCTCAATTCTGGCATCTTCATCATCATTGTTGTTGTTGTTATTTACTGCTCCATATTGCTTTACAGCTCTTTACAGCACTCTGCTGACTGTTTACAATGTCAGCCTATTGCCTATTGTCACCAATCTCGGTCCTCATTTTACCAACCTCAGAAAGGATGGAAGGCTGAGTCAGCCTTCAGCCCATCAGGATTGAACTCCAGGCTGTGGGCAGATTTAGCCTGCAATACAGCATTTTAATCACTAGACCACCTTGACTCTTTAGGAGGAGAACAAGCAAGCTCTATCCTCAACCAGCATTTTAAGAGAAAACAGTGCTGGGTGTGAAAGATCAAGAATTCCAAGGCCAGGAAGGAACGGGCAAAATCACCACCAAAATAATAATAAAAAAGTAAAAAGTATGGCTATGCTAAGCCCTTTGTCAGCAAGAAACCTGTAATGCCCCCATTGGGAACAGAACAGACCAGCAGTATCCATCAGCTGTTGCTGCTTCTGTCAAAATACAAAATAATTACTTTTATTAAAAGCCTGGAAATACTTGTGGATTTTGCTGAAAATGGATAGAAATGAACTGGCGGTTTCTGGGGTCTATCAATTAATAAGGGCTGCATATGGAGAAAGGAACTTTCATTATATAATTTTAAAGGGGGAAATTATATCAAATATGTCTATAACTGCTTGTACAGAAGATCAGAAGTTGCTTCTTTAAGTACCTTCTTCTCTTTGTTCACTTTCTATTGTTTTCAGTACTTTTTGTTTTTCTTTCTTTCCCTTCTTCTTTTTTTTGTTTTTGTCTTTTAACTTTGTAAAAGTTTAATAAAATTGAATTTAAAACACATAACTGATTAGATAATGCTGCTTACATCACTCTGTCCCTCCCTTGCAGATGCTTTGGGTGCCCTTTCCAGTTTAAATTCATCTTCTCTGCAATACCATATCTGGATATTGTATTTTTTAAAAAAAATGTTCTTATTCTCTTTCGAACAATGACTAAAACTGGGTGATGCTGTAGTTTCATAGAGCTGACAAACCTGTGGAAGAAAGAATAACATAGATTTCAGTAAAGTATCTATGGTAAATACAGAATCTTGAAAGCTGTAAGAATTTCCCAGCTTCCTTTATGATAAGTTTATTAAGGTGGAGGCCTTTGAAACCTGTTTTCCTAGAAGTCTCCTCCCCTGGACTGAACAATCCAGGGGAGGATCGATGAATGATTTGTCAATTGACTCAACTCCAGTTTTCTCAGGTTTCCTCATATCTCTCACTCAAGTGCAGCTAGTTAGCTATTATGCTGGTTGGAATGGGACAACTTGCCACAGCCAACTCACCATGGGACAACCCACTGCAGGACAATTTAACAATTAATTATTTAATATAAATAAAAATTATTTTATTTTTTGCCATTTACATGTCATTCTGTCCCTCCTTTTGCACCCTTTCTTTAATGATTCTACTCCACTGTTTCTTTGACATTAGTGTAACTCAGTGACGTGCGGTGAGGTTTATGGCTGGTGCGGCTGGTGGCGTCATCAGGAAGGCGGGGAATGGGACCACTGTGCTGGAGGCTGAGGCTGCCTCATCCTCCAGCACACATGATCCCATTCTCCGCCTTCCTGAGCACGCTCTGCCGGCTCGCGCTCCGCGCTCCCCAACCACAGCTGCTTTTCAGTGCTTTTCTGTGCGTCTGGCGTTTAGGACATCTGGCTATCTACCTAAACGCCAGACGCACAGAAAAGCACTGAAAAGCACTTTGCCTCCAAGCGACTTCGTCTTGATGACGTCGCCGACGTCGCTGCTGGGTGTGGCCGGATGGAGGTAACCAGAGTGGCGCCGAGGGGTCCGGGCGGACGAAAGAGCGAGTGAGCGAGCGATGGAGGATCAGGCAGCCTGAGCCTTGGTCGTTTGTCCGCCAGACTGCCTTGGCGCCACTCTGGCTACCTCCGTCCGTCCACGCATGGCAGCTGCGGCGACGTCATCAAGCCCCTGCCACTTCTGGACATCTATTGCAGTCGTGAGGAGCGCGCAAAGTACAGTGGAAGCAGGAAGGTTATTGGCGCTTCCAAGAACCCTCCTGCCTCTGCCGGTTGCCCAGCTGGCACCGCCCCACGCGCGCTCCTCCTCCTCCCTCCTCTTCCTCTTATATATATGAAACTCCCTCGTGGATATTATTATTATATATTATTATTTCATGATGAGAGGTGAGGCTCTGCCTCCCCTGCCTCCCCTGACCGCACATCCCTGGTGTAACTAAGGCCATGGCAAGTTGGCCACGCTGAGATGGCCTTGGCGAATTGTCATAGACCCTATGCTCTTAGATGCCTCTATGGAAGCCACAGGTTTGGTGTCTTCTGCAGCTTGAGCAAAAGTGATCGTGAATGGTGGTTCCCAATAATTGAAGAAGTCCAACAGAACTGCAGTAAACAGAACTGAGCCAGTTCTGCCTCAATGACCTTAGCAGCCATGTCTTTGCTGAAGTGTTTCAAATCCATGGCCATGGCAAAACTTGTGTTGGAACCAGAGGGAAATGAAGCTGGAATAACTAAGGATAACTTCAAGTAGCTGGGGATGAGGTAAAATATGAGGATATGGCAGAAAAAACCCCCATATATTATGACAGATTTGTGTCATGGTGAGGGGGACACAAGGAAGAGGCTTTTAAGCTTATCAAATTTATTTATTTATTTAGTTTGTCAAACATGTACAAGGTAACAGGTATAAGTATAAATATGGACATGAACACAGGAAGTGGGTACGAATACATGGGGACAGTAGGACAGGGATGGCAGGAACGCTGGTGCGCTTATGCATGCCCCCTTACAGACCTCTTGGGAATGGGGTGAGGTCCACGCTAGACAGTTTAAGGTTAATGTTATGGAGCTTTGAGGATGTAACAACAGAGTCAGGTAGTGCATTCCAGGCATTGACCACTCTGTTGCTGAAGTCATTTTCTGCAATTGAGTTTGGAGTGGTTTACCTTGAGTTTGCATCTATTGTTTGCCTGTGTATTATTGCACTTAAAGCTGAAGTAGTCATTGACAGGTAGGATGTTGTAGCAGACAATTTTGTGCACTACGCTTAGGTCAAACCATAGGCAGCATAGTTCTAGGTTGTCCAAGCCCAAAATTTCAAGCCTGGTGGCATAAGGTAGTCTATTGTGAGCAGAGGAGTGGAGTACTCTTCTCGTGAAATACTTTGGATTTGCTTGATTGTATTAATGTCCGATATACAGTGTGGATTCCAGGCAGATGAGCTGTATTTGAGAATTGGTCTGGCTCAAATTGCTCACACTTAAAGCAGTTGCTCTTTTGAATGTGTAAAAATGGGAACTGAAATTTATATATCCCTTGCTTACAGATTCCAGATTCAAATAATGGTCAGATTCATCAGAAGGCTAAGACTTTAATTAAAGAGCAGTAGATGACTGGGGAGATGGGGAAACATCAAAAGGTACCATGTGCCATGCCATTTATTGACAGCAAACACAGCAATTGTTTAAGAGTAATTTTTGATTTTGACGGTGGCTCCCTTGGCTGTAAAACATGTTTCCACCAATACCTAGCAACAGCTTTAAAATTCATATACTTGTAGACTTTTGTTAAATTCAGGTTCATTCCTTAATGCTTAAGCAACTGAGCTTTTGCCATGGGAAGGTTCAATTAAATTGCTTGAAGCCAGAGAAAATGAGAATAAAGAGGATGAACTCTTAGAAACCGCCTCAGGGGAGGAGAATGTAGATATTTACAGTTTCAAAGAAAAGATAGAACAAATCTCTTTTTCTGTCATATCTTAAATCCCTTGGCATGCTTATCTAAAACAATTCTGATACAGAATACATCTGTGCATCTGGAAAATGACTAATACTTTGCATCTGTTTTCCAGGTCAACATCAGTCAGATAATATTTGGAACAGAATATGGTTGATGGGTATGGAAATATGGGAAAATTTCTCTTTCCTAAAAGGGCTAATAGGTTTAGGCATGGGAGCAAGCTATAATAAACTATTATAGCTTGCTTCCCTGCCTAAACATATTATTTTACTGCCTGTTTATTGAAGCAATGTGTATATGAATCTATCACCTATTTTCAGATCATGACTTGGTTTAACATGTTGTGTAAACCCAGTCAATCACAGCTTATTAAGCAATGTTGTAGAAACGTGGCTTAATAAGAAATGTGAACCCAGGCAGTGCTAATGACTTGAGTTCCAAACAGATTCATGTCTTTTGCAATATAATAAGAATTCAGTTAATTACACACAAAGGTTAATATGGAGAACAGTATTAAGACCACTGCCTGCAGAATTGCAATGTAAATAACATACTATTTTAGTCATCAATGAGAATATACTTACACAATTTCTTCCTAGAAATTTTCCAAACAGTTGATTCTATCAATAAGTCTTTCAAAGAGTTTTATTAAACAGTATTATGCCACCTTAATGTTAAGAGTTTACATTAACTTGACTTTCACTATTAAAATTGGATAAATAAATAAATGTTCATATTCATCTACACACTAGAAAAACTACTGTATAAAAAAGACACAAATAGTTTTGCTGTGCAATGTTGCTGCATTATCTGGGAATGCCTTGTTTTGATCTGGCTTACTTGTAGTAGGGCTGAAAGCTGTTTTGAGTTGGTTCATAATTGCATGTAAAATCTTGCAAAACAAAGTACAGCAAATAAATAAATAAAAGTCACACTACAGTAGAAAAGCACCAAGACCTAATTTTTGAACTCATAACAGTATCAGACTGTCAAATTAGAACAGAACAAAACAGAACAGAACAGAACAGAATAGAATAGAATAGAATAGAATTGTTTATTGGCCAATTGTGATTGGACACACAAGGAATTTGTCTTTGGTGCATATGCTCTCAGTATACATAAAAAGACAAGACACATTCATGAAGAATCATAAGGTACAACACTTAATGATAATCACAGGGTACAAATAAGCAATCAGGAAACAATCAATATCAATATAAATTGTAAGGATACAAACAACAAAGTTATAGTCCTGCAATCATAAGTGGGGGGAGATGGGTGATAGGAACGATGAGAAGACTAATAGTAATAGTAATGCAGCTTTAGTGAATAGTTTGACATTGGTGAGGGAATTATTTGTTTAGCAGAGGGATGGCGTTCAGGAAAAAAAAACGTTCTTGTATCTAGTTGTCTTGGTGTGCAGTGTTCTATAATGTTGTTTATAATAAGAAATAGTACTACAATTGCACTGTTGATGCTACCTAGTTAGGGTAATGAAACATCTGCAAGAAAACAAGCAAGCTCAGAGAGTACCAAGGACCCCTCAGTTCATCCCTGACTTACAAATATTCTCCTTTATTGATATTGGTATTACTGCTTTATTCAAGGACCATCTAGCTTTCTGGGCTCTCTGAGTAGAAAACATTGACTTCTAAATAGGATGAAATCAAAACCAAGGTTTCATTGCAAACTGGGGCAACTGTGGACCACAGCCGCCTTCTTCTCTGGCCCAGCTGAACTGCTATTAGTTGTAAAAATTCACCTGCTTTAAGGTTGTTGGAGAGAAAAATCACTACCTCCTTTTGTTTTGGATTACAGTCCTTCACCATTCTTATCAACAGTCAATGGGTATTCTACCTTCCACAGATAGGTTCCCTCTAAATATATTAGGTCAGATCCAAGAATTTGGGGAGATACACATTTCATATGGACGTTGGCTAGAAATTCAAGGAGGAGACCAGCTTGGGGGAGACTAGGCAGTGTAGAAGAAGAGCCATCTTCTCTCTGCCAACAAACCGTGTAAGGTACAAGGTTTGCACATGAATCCAAGGGAGAAAGAATGTAGTTTGAGTATTGTTTATAGCTATCCTATCCCAGCTTTCAAAAAGAGATTGGGCAGCCAATCACGTCCTACATTTACAATACAATACAATACAATACAATAGTAGAGTTGGAAGGGACCTTGGAGGTCTTCTAGTCCAACCCCCTGCCTAGGCAGGAAACCCTATACCGTTTCAGACAGATGGCTATCCAACATCTTCTTAAAGACTTCCAGTGTTGGGGCATTCACAACTTCTGGAGGAAAGCTGTTCCACTGATTAATTGTTCTAACTGTCAGGAAGTTTCTCCTCAGTTCTAAGTTGCTTCTCTCCTTGATTAGTTTCCACCCATTACTTCTTGTTCTACCCTCAGGTGCCTTGGAGAATAGTTTGACTCCCTCTTCTTTGTGGCAACCCCTGAGATATTGGAACACTGCTATCATGTCTCCCCTAGTCCTTCTTTCTCTTAAGCTAGACATACCTAGTTCCTGCAACCGTTCTTCATATGTTTTAGTCTCCAGTCCCCTAATCATCTTTGTTGCTCTTCTCTGCACTCTTTCTAGAGTCTCCACATCTTTTTTACATCGTGGCGACCAGAACTGAATGCAGTATTCCAAGTGTGGCCTTACCAAGGCATTATAAAGTGGTATTAACACTTCACGTGATCTTGATTCTATCCCTCTGTTGATGCAGCCTAGAACTGTGTTGGCTTTTTTGGCAGCTGCTGCACACTGCTGGCTCATATTTAAATGGCTGTCCACTAGAACTGCAAGATCCCTCTCACAGTTACTACTATTGAGCACGGTACCACCTATACTGTACCTGTGCATTCCGTTTTTGTTGCCTAAATGTAGAACCTTACTCTTTTCACCATTGAATTTCATTTTGTTAGATAGTGCCCAATGTTCAAGTTTGTCAAGATCCTTCTGTATCTTAAGCCTGTCTTCTGGAGCGTTGGCTATTCCTGCCAGCTTGGTCTCATCTGCAAATTTGATGAGTTCCCCATTTATTCCCTCATCCAAATCATTGATGAAGATGTTGAAGAGTACTGGGCCTAAAACAGAGCCTTGGGGTACTCCACTGCATACTTCCCTCCATGTAGATGCAGTTCCATTGAGAACTACACGTTGAGTGCGGTTGGTCAGCCAGTTACGAATCCGTCTGGTCATGATGCTGTCTAACCCACATTCTTCTACTTTATTTAGTAGTAGGTTATGGTCTACCTTATCAAAAACCTTACTGAAGTCCAAGTAAACTATATCAACGGCATTCCTCTGGTCCACTAATTTTGTCACATTATCAAAGAATGCAATAAGATTAGTCTGGCATGATCTGTTTTTGACAAATCCATGTTGACTTTTGGCTATTACTTTGTTTGCTTCTAGGTGTTCGCAAATTCGTTGCTTGATTATTTTTTCCAGAATCTTTCCTGGTATTGAGGTCAGGCTGATAGGTCTGTAGTTTCCTGGATCTATTTTTTTCCCTTTTTTGAAGATGGGAACCACATTTTATCCTTCCTTGAAAGAAACATAGGATAAAGAGGTATATATTTAGAACCCTTTCTGGGAAGTAATGGCTCTGTTCCCAATATTTTAGGTATGACAAACTATAATTAACATGTGTGAGAAATTAGAGCAGATTTGGAGAACAATGGCTCCTGTTTTAGTGTTACACAGACTCAGCATAATTAACAATGAGTACGTAAGTGTTAATTTGCTCTCCTCTTGGCTGCAAGTGTGTTTGTTTAAAAGGGAGGAGGGCATTGTTTGCCTGCTATGAAAGGAAATAGAGATTAGATGGGAGAGTTATCCAGATGTGCAAGATGTAGATGAATGCAGCTGCAAAAACTCAACACTATCTTGAAAGTAGTGAAGATTTGGGATGGTTTGGGGCATCCTAAACCAGGGGCCACCAACCTTTCAGACCTCGGGGACTACTAAATTCATACTTTTAAATCCTGCAGGCTACTAATATGATCTGCCTAATGACCGGCTGGGTGGGCATGGCAAGGTGGTTATGTGACTGGGTGGGCGTGGCCAGCTCGATGTCCCTCATGTCAAGGGGCGCCTTGCGAGCGTCTACTTGCCACTCTTCGCCTGTCCACCCAGGCTCCTTAGGGCCCCAACAGGAAGCACTTGCTGGAGCTAAGCAGCCACCATGAGAAAGAGTTGGCAAAACAGCTGGCTCAGTTCAAATTGGATTTGGCCGAGAAGGGACTCAGCAGAAGCACCTCACCGAGGACTACGAGTGTAGGCTTTCCAAGCAGAGGAAAGACCTGCAGGAGTGCAAGGTCAGGTACTGGTGCCTTGAGGCACAGTGGACTGATATGGTCAGCCAGTTCCAGGCCATGATGCAGTCCCACTGGAACACGGCCTTCACCAAGAGGCCGAAGCAGACCCCAAGTCAGAATTTCTGCCTCCCTCCAAATCACACAAAAATCCCTGAAGGGGGGAGACTCTGCAGCAACACAAACATTCATTGCACATATCCGGCCCAGGAACTGTAGTTTGAGGACCCCTGGTTTAGTGCAATATAAAAAATGCAAATAATTTTTCTGCGGACCACCAAAATTTTCTCACGGACCACTAGTGGCCCACGGCCCACCAGTTGGTGACTGCTGCCCTAAACAATAGGTACACAGAGGTGGTCCTGAATTTTACTTTGCAATGAATTGTCCTCTCTTTGAAGAGACCATCTGAAGGGTTGCCCAGTTCAAATCTGCTTTAGCGATAACTTTCAGATCTGTTGTTTTCTCTTCTTATGGTTATCAGTTAACGATTAGCATCTGAACAGTAGACTAAGTGGGCACACAAGTATCATGTTTTCTTTCTCCTTAAATATTAATGAGGCTTGCTAAGTGTATCGGTGCACATTTTATCCAAAATATGCTATGCATCCTTAAAGTGATTCTGCTGTGTTTCTGCCAAGGACCACAATGCTCAAACAAGAGATGTCACACAAAGTATTGTTTGTTGCAGTATCCTACATTTCAGCTAAAAGAAAGAAAAAAACCCCTGCAGATGCCCATAAGCACAGAACAGCTGCCTTTTAAATGAAATGCTGTAAGAGCATTGAAGCCAAGAATACAGAATCTTCTGTAACTGTGCTTTCAACAGCAGCACAAAGTGTAGAGAAGACAGGAATTAATTGTTGTCTCTATGCTGTTACAAGCTTATCAGTTATCGAGAGTCACGTTCCTATTAAAAATAGAAGCAAAACGGAGGGTAGATTTCCCTTATTCAGCCCTAGTTAGCTCTAATTGAGGTGAAAGACTCCAAATAGTGTGGCAACTATATGCTTTCATTCCAGCTAAGACTGTGCAATACTTTCTTGCTTGTTTCTTAGGCCTCCTCTAGAAACCCCAATATTCCATTTGTTGTCTTTACACCGCCAATGCAAAAGAAAACTTCACAGTTGTGTCTGTGGAGTGGATGGGATGAAGCTTGAAATATGATATTAATTCAAGCTTCTTATCCACCCAGAACTCAAGCTTCCCTTTCATAAATTAAACCATTTAAATTTAATCCTGATCAAATTTGGCCCAGTTCAGAATCACCCAGAGCTCAAGCTCAGATGTATCCCAAAAAAAGAGATTGGACATCCATTTGTCTGAAATGGTATAGGGCTTCACGCTTGAGCAGGGGGTTGGAATAGAAGACATCCAACAAGGTACTTTCCAACTCTGCTTTTTGGTTAGTTTCAAGCTTCTCTTTTTAAATTAAACCATTTAAATTTAATCCTGATCAAATTTGACCCAACTCAAAATGGATTCAACTGGGCTCCTCTTGCTAACCTGCCCTCACTGGCCCAGTTCAGAATCACCCAGAACTCAAATCTTCCCTTCCTAAATTAAACCATTTAAATTTAATCCTGATCAAATTTGACCCAACTCAAAATGGATTCAACTGGGCTCCTCTTGCTAACCTGCCCTCACTGGCCCAGTTCAGAATCACCCAGAACTCAAATCTTCCCTTCCTAAATTAAACCATTTAAGTTTAATCCTGATCAAATTTGGCCCAATTCAAAATGGATTCAACTGGGCCCTTCTTGCTAACCTGCCCTCACTGTTTAGTGCCTGTATGTTACAAACAAGGAGGGGAATCACTGAAAATCACCACGTTTTCCCCCAAAATTTCCCCAGAAAAACACAATTGTGATAGCTGCCATCACTCAGGCTGAACCTTCTTTTAGCCCAGTGATTCTCCAATTGTGATCAGTAGATCACTGGTAGCCCATAAAGGCTCACCAGGTAGTCTCTAGTCTCCACACATTCACTACCTTTCATGTGATTAGACCAAAGGCTCCTCGCACTTCTTTTCCTGGGTGCATTGCCAGTCAGTTTCTTTGTTCAATTATACTCCCTCTAGACTGATTCTGCACAACGTCTGTTTCCATCAACCCCATGTATGTTTTATGTGTGCTAAATTAATTTTTGATGTTGCTTTTCATGCTGGGTTGTTGTGTTTACTGAAACCCAGAAATGATATTACAAGCAGTGATGCAAGAACTAAGGTTCAGGAATCTGATAAGAGTGAACATATTTCCACAACACTTCCAGATCCTGAGTTTGCACGTGCATAAAGAAACCCAGAAAGAAAAGGGGAAAAATACAATTATGCACATCTAAAAATGCAGTTTCATTGAAACAGAGATCCTCTCACTCCTACCCTTGTGTTTTATACTAGGAAAATATAACACAGGGTTTTAAAATCATCCCGTAAAGCTAAGGGTTGTTATTTTATGTCATGAGGTGGCACATAAAACAATCCAAGTGGTAAATAAACACCTAATTTGGGATTAATGAAGGGGGGGGGGGGTTACACAAGATTTTTAAAATGTAAGGGATGGGAAACCATATCAAATCAAAACCTTTATGGTCATTAAGCAGAAATCCAATTTAATACATAAAATGAATACATAATAAAACAAATTAATAATATTCATATGTAAATAACTTTACTTCCTGTCCTATGACGGTGACTTCTCTATGTGAATCGGTGCTGCTAAATAGCAAAAACGTGATATCAGAAATGTTTAGGATTTATGCCAGCTGTAAGGCAGATGACATAACATTCTTCAGTATGACTGGGAAGATTATTTTTTAAATGGTTGGGGTTGCTATGATCTTAAATCAGAATAACAGCCACAGTCCCTTAAGATGGGGCACCCAGCAACCTAGCGGTAGAAATTTTGGGCTCAGTTCTGTTTGTAAATTGAGGACTATCTGTATAAATATACAGGGTTTTTTTCCCCAGCTGGGTTTTTTTTCTAGCTGGGATTTGGCCTGTCCATCATGTTTATTCTTTTTTTAAAATAAATTCTTATTTTATTTTTAGTTTTCAAGACAAACACAACATATCCTCCTTTACATACTGTAGAAAGTGTATCAGTTGGTTACAAAAAAGCTTACGTGCATCTCTTCCACAGTCAACAAACATACTTCATATTAACTCAAATATTTTAAACTCAGATATTTATACATGTTATCATCATCATACCTCCATTTTCATTTGACTATAATTGTTTAGACGTCCTTCATCATAGAAAATACCAAGATTTAATACATAACCACATACTGGCATTTCATTTATTATTTCTAAAATCCTCCAATAACACTGAATCTTTATGTCCTATTCTAGCTAAATATCCATAATATTCAATGACAAAATTTTCTAATCCTTCTTTCCAAATCATTATTTGCAATTTACATCCAATTTTCTTATGTTGTACCCATGCCTATATATACATTATTATCATTATCCCTTCTTTATTTTATATCCT
Source organism: Natrix helvetica (assembly GCF_964273705.1). Classification (NCBI taxonomy): domain Eukaryota; kingdom Metazoa; phylum Chordata; class Lepidosauria; order Squamata; family Natricidae; genus Natrix; species Natrix helvetica. Next base: position 101,547,387 of record NC_138552.1, on the reverse strand, counting down.
GTATCATAACATTTTCCCCCTAATATTCAAAACTTAACTATATCTAACATAGTTCTTTTTTTAAATTAATCTTTATATATAGTCTATGTTTATTCTTATATACACTTCTAGTAACTCCCCATTTTTGTGAATTCGGGATGAGTGGGGTGGGACTAAGAGACATTACTTCTCCATTGTGACCCCAGTGTTTTGGAGTAATATTCTTCTGGAAATGAGATTGGCCCTGTTGTTGATTACTTTCTGGAAATATGTCCTGTTAAGAACCTATCTGGATAAATTTTAGAAGCAGGCAATCTTATATTTTAACTCATTTTTAAATGAATTGTCTTATAAATTCAGTTTGGGTTTGTTTTGGATATGTATTTAATTTCTTTTTAACTTTTGGGATGTGTTTTTTTTAATGTTGTACGCCGCCCTGAGTCCTTTGGGAGAAGGGCGGCATATAAATCCAATAAAAACAAACAAACAAAACATGGCTTGAAAGATGGGAATCTGCAAGGTTATCTATCCCAGATTTTGTTAGCTCAGTTCAGAGAATGTCTGCTGAGGAGGCTCAACTACCAAGAGGCACAACTGGAGGGACCTCAGAAGTAGGCATTCTCTGTAGGAATTCCCCTCCTTCAGAATAGCCCTCCCCACTCAAGGCGAGGATGGCTTCCATTTTTGAGGCCTTCTGGAAGCTTGTAAAAGCTCAGCTCTTTTTGCAAGGCCTGTGGGACCCACTGTTGTCATGTTGCTGGCATCAGCAATGTAATGATGCTATATATTATAGTGGATGTTTTTATTGAATTCTAATTGTTTTTGCATGGGCTCATGTTTGTTCCCTGCTTAGAATCTTCTGCGACTGAAGTGGTTTCATCTCATAAATACATACCTACACACAGAGAGACACAGACACACACACACACACACACACACACACAGAGCCAGACAATTAGAGTGGCCTTTTAAAGCAGTTTAATGCTTTTGGTAAAAGCAGCTTCTATAGAATGAAATTGCCTTTGGTAGTTTGTTTAAAACTGTCTATTTTCTCAGAAGGTATTAGTACTTTTACAGATTAGCTGGATCAATGATGGCATACCTTTTTGGCACCAAGTGCCGAAAAGGGAGTGCATGCAGGCCACCGAGTGCCGAAAAGGGAGCACTTGTGCACGCTCGTCTGGGCCACGACCAGGAAGAGGAGCTGCCTAGGGGACATGCGCGCAACGGAAATGAACTTCTGGTTTCCGGTGCGTGCATGCGCATTGGCCAGCAAGTCTTCCAGTTACTGCCACGCATTCGCATGAGCCAATCAGCTGGCTGGCGCACGTGCTCATGCAGGAAAATGGAACACCAGCTCTTTCGGTTTCCGATTGCCGCAATCACAAAGGCCAGCTGTTCATCACATGCGCATGATCACCAGAAACCCAGAAGATGAACGGGTGGTGCCAGATGACATGGCTCCGTGTGCCACTTCAGGCACACAGGCCATAGGTTCGCCATCACGGAGCTAGATTGTACGTAAGGAGTGAGGGGGGGTCTCAAACATTGTCACTGCTTTGTGGCTGAAACTCCATTCCCCCACCCAACCATTTTTGAAAAACCTCTTTCATAAAATAGCTCTTATAAAAAGGTTTCATGTCTGGCCAGAGTTTTACATGTAACCGAGGACTGTTAGTTTCCCAGAATCAATAAAGACTCTTGCAAAGACATTTATTATCATAGAAACGTATGATCATGGTGTGCTTTATCTGTTGTATGGATTCTTGGCCTAAGAAGATAATGTTTTATATGTCCTCGGCTGTTATGGTGTGGGGCAGGGGTGGAGGAAGTTGGGAAGAGAAGAGAGGAATGATAAAGGATTGAGTGAGAAGAGAGATCTTGAGCTCTCTAGATCTTGGATTGATGAACTGGCTAACAAGTTAGCCAGTGAGTTAAGAAACATGAGCCCTGATTAATGCATGAGAAGTGTTAAATCTCATAATGAATTCTAGCTCAGCTGTTTCGCGATGAAATCAATCTTTTTCATTCCTGCTTGTCGGGATGGTCAGCAGCTGGAAAAAAAAAATCTCACTATCGTTTCTGGTATCAGATTGTATTCCTTGAGATGGAGATTAGCCATTTTGTTCAGGAAAAGAAGAAAAACAGGGACGAGAAAGAGAAGGTTTGTTTTCATCTCATCTTAAGACTGTGTGAATTGTCTGTGAAAGGCAACCAAGGAAATAAACTGCAGTTGTATAGAGAAAAATCATTGGCTAAGGGGAAGGTTGAGGCTCAGGAAGGTATGCCTTAGGGCAGGGGTGTCCAAAGTTGGGAACTTTAAGACTTGTGGACTTCAACTCCCAGAATTCCCCAGCCAGCCATGCTGGCTGGGGAATTCTGGGAGTTGAAGTCCACAAGTCTTAAAGTTCCCAACTTTGGACACCCCTGCCTTAGTGGGAGCCATCTCTTTCTGAAGATGTGACCCTGGGCCGTCTGTTCAACATGAGTTTCACCATGTTTAACTGGTATACTTGGAAATATTGTAGGAACCTCCTTCCAAAATAAATCAAGCCAGGCACGGCGCTATTACAACCTATTGCAGCCCGCGTTCGATTCTCCCATCGGTGTTTTATTGTAGATTGGGATTCATCTGAAGCTGTTTCAAGAATTGTGGAGATGGATTGTTATTATTGATGTTGTTGGTGTTTACTGCATACATCAGAAAGAAATCATACCAGACTAGCCCCACATTTAACTTCGATACAAGCTTGGCTCACGGCTCATACTGCTTTCATCCTCTTAAATGCTGAAGTGCTTGAAACCTTTGTACCCAGCTCACAAAACAACTCAAGTGCAGGCAAACTGCTATCCAAAGAGAGATGCTCTTTTATTTTATAATTACACTTTAGTTCTATTCTTATCTCTGGATTGCACAACTAAAAAGAAAAACTCTACGGTAAGCGGAAGCTCTAGGAGAGGTAGCTGAAAAATCTCTTTGAATGTATGACCTGAAAAGTTGATCCAAATAAATGTCACTGATGCTAGTTGGCAATTTCTAAAGCTCGGTTTTGTTCTGTTCTTCTTCTTACTTTCCGAAGGTTCTGCTCTAAGACCCATATCCCTATGACAATTTTCAGAGTCTTTTTCCTTGCATTCCCTTTTTCTGGAATAATTAACTCTTTCTTTGTCTGTTTTATAACCTAGTTCCTCACCTTGCAAGTATTTGGAAAGATTAAATGGAGAACAGATCTTGGATAACTCCAAACTGCAATGGTGAATTCCATTTCAGGCTGCCTGCGTGGTTATGATCAATCTCTATCCCCATACAACATAGGATCGCATCAGGACTTTTTCCGCCACATTTGCACTCACAGGCTGTTTCCTCCATTCCTGAGATCCTTCCAACAGTGCTACAAGGGAGTAAGATGGTATTAGTAATCAGTTTGGAACAAACATCTTCCCCTATTGAAGGCATTAGTAGCATCAACTCTAGGAAGGAAGAAGGGGAGGGAGGGAGGGAGGGAGGGACAGAGGGAAGAAGGAAGGAAGGAAGGAAGGAAGGAAGGAAGGAAGGAAGGAAGGAAGGAAGGAAGGCTCAAACAAAGAAAGCACAAGACAGAAGATGACGCACACTGTCCCTGTACATATTTAATTCCAAGTTTTATCTGCAATATCAGCATTCTGTAATACTGGTTTCTTCTTTTCTTGATAAGGGTAAAGATGAGACTTCTGATTCTTCCAACTTTCCACCAGTGACTCTATTGCAAACTTGCAATAGTTCTCTATGGTTCAAAATATATCTGTTACTGTGAAAGTCTGAAATCTGGTGAATGTCGACATTCACATAGTCGCTTGGTGTATCCGTGAAAGACCGAAATTGGTGAATGTCGACATTCACCGGTGAATGTCGACATTCACATAGTCGCTTGGTGTATGTCATAAAATACCCTTATCCTCTCGATACCCTTACCCTAATCCCCTTACCCTAATACCTCGGCTCCTCGCTTCCTTTTAAGCGTCTTCTATTCGCAGAGTTTTTTTTTTAAAACCTGCAATCCTGCGCGGTTAGAACGAGTAGTTTCCAGGACCGCGAATTGAAAAGCAAAAGTAAAGCGTTACGCTGACTCGTTATATATATGTCACCGTGAAAGACCGAAATTGGTATGTGCCAACATTCACCGGTGAATGTCGACATTCACCAACATTCACCGGTGAATGTCGACATTCACCAATTTTGGTCTTTCACGGTGACATATCCATAAAGTGAAGCAATTAGAGGAATTGATTCTTTTCCTACTCAGCAGAGCAGCTCTGTGTTTAAGAATATAATTCCAGGATAGGGGGTATGCAGTGGTGTGACACTAAAGATCCAAGTAACTCCAGTTTCTTCTTTTTCTATTTCATTATTCAGGGACAGGAAACTTCCTGCTGAAACCAAACTCTATTGCCACTTTATATTCCTATGTTTACATATTTGGATAGAAGTTATTGATCAACATTTTGTGATTAATGAAACATCCTTCAGGTTCCATTTGATCATTGCAACGTTGATTTTGAGATTATGCTGTGCAATTATTAAAAGTCTGTAGAGATTCTCAGTCGTCCAGGTCATGGTTGTCCCAAAGGTGCTTTTCCAGGAGGCAACTGGACTTCCTATGGTTTTGCTTGAAGATGCTTCACTTCTCATCCAAGAAACTTCTTCAGCTCTGACAGGATAGTGGGGAATGGAAGGATTTGCCTCCTGAAAAAGCACCTTTGGGACAACCAGGACCTGGATGATTGAGAATCTCTACAGACTTTTAGCTATACAGTTTGAGATGAACACCCTTTGAATGGTGTGGGAGTATGAACAGATTTCCAGAGGAAAAAATGCAGACTACAGGAACCAGGAACACTACTCAGGACCCTGAGGACAAAGATAAACCTCCAAGTGCTTCAACGATTCTCTAAAAGGATGCAAATGACCAGCTGTCTGCAAGGAATATAAATCCTTCCAATCCCCTCTATTGTGGCCCAGCAGGATCCAGTTGAGCTGCTGATGGACTCGGATAGCGAGGAACCATATGAGTCTGCCCTGGATGATGTGGAGGACCCTGTGCAGGGTTCAGACTCAGAGCAGGGACCAGAGAGGCTGGTTGGCCACCAGGAGGCACTTGAGGCATGGAGCAGTGGCGAGGATCAAAAGCAGTTTGTCCCTGATGCTAGATTGAGAAGGTCTGAGAAACGGAAGCAGCAACTCCGTAGGCAGACTCTCAGAAGATGATTAAGCACAGGTGGTTGTGGATTGCCCCTCCCAAGAGAGATTATAGGTGAGGCATTGGGAGGGGACATTTGCAGGAAACAACCATTCGAATTAGTAGTTAAGAAAATCTGTGTATTCTAGCCGTGTCTGTTCGTTTGGACTATCTGCATTGCTTCTTTTGAATTATCTGGGTTGCTCTATTGAACGTGAGTTGTCTGGGGCCTCAGCCAAAGGATTCGTTATCTCAGTAATTAAACAGTGGCAAACAACCAAGCCTGTGTTCTGGTTTATTCACAGGCGGGGTGGGTGGGTCAGAACACCCCACTATCCTGTCAGAGCTGAAGAAGCTTCTTGGATGAGAAGCGAAACATCTTCAAAGAAAAAACAAGGAAGTCCAGTTGCCTCCTGAAAAAGCATCTTTTGGAATGTGCAATTATTGTGTTAGAAGTCTATTTATATTGTAAGAGTGTAAGGTGGCTTGTGTTAGTTCTAGGCTCTGACTTTTCCCCCAAATCCAAGGCTAATCAGTTATAGATTTTTATTCTTCTACCATGGGATGGATGGTTTTCAACCCATCAATTAAAACATCCTTGTTTAGTTCTGACCTGAACTGGTCAGTTCAGCCAATGCCACAAAGGCTACATCCATAAAGGATGCTGTTGTTGTTATTTTCCATGAAACATCTTAGTGGGGAGTGAAGGGATTTGGATAATAGATTCAATATAGGTTCATCCTTAAGTTAGAGTGATCTTTGGGATTAGATTGTCCAAGTCATGTACTTTCAAAGCATGATAAGATAGTGGCATAGAGGAGCAGACCTCTCTCTTGTTGCTGCAACTAGGTAGAAGTTTGTTGTCAATTGCTGGCAGTGTCAGGTCCGGTCTATGAGGCTGGTAGAATGGTCTTTATACAAGTTTAGTTTATATTTGAACTTTAATAATTTTCTGTACCTTTGTTTGTCACTCGATGTGGATGAGCCTTTGCAACCGGGACTCTGGGTCACTTCCACTAAAGAACTCTGCTAGTGGAGCTTTGCCTACAAATCTGAAAAACTGAAAATAGGTTTGCTCTCCATTTTCCTGGATCCAAGTGTTTTAATAGAGAATGATGCACATATTTTTTGGCTGGGTGTTGGTGTTGGTCTTAAAAGATATAAAGGTAAAGGTTCCCCTTGTACATATGTGCTAGTCATTCCTGATTCTAGGGGGCAGTGCTCAACTCTGTTACAAAGCCGAAGAGCCAACACTGTCTGAAGATGTCTCCATGGTCATGTGGCCGGCATGACTAAAAGCCAAAGGTGCACAGAACACTGTTACCTTCCCACCAAAGGTGGTTCCTATTTTTCTACTTGCATTTTTATGTGCTTTCGAACTGCTAGGTTGGCAGAAGCTGGGACAAGTCACAGGAGCTCACTCCACTACACAGCGCTTGGGATTCGAACCAATGAACTGCTGACCTTTCTGATCAACAAGCTCAGTGTCTTAGCCATTGAGCCACCGTGTCCCTCCTTAAAAGATATAGTGTGCCTCAATTTGGATGAAAGTTCCAATGCTTTCTACCCCAATGAGCAATGTTCCAAACCTTTGATGATCCAAGCTGAATATATTCTCTTTCCTATTGTTTGGTAACTCTAAATTAAGGGTAGGAAACATATAGCCCTACAGATCTTATTAGATTCTTGTTTCCCATTAGTTCTACTCAGCCTTGCCAATGGTCAACAATGATGGGACTTACAGATAAGCATATAAAATGTTTCCTGGCAGAGCTGTTCATAATGCTTATTATTCTGTGGAATGCATTCCTGAGCCAGAAGAAATATTGGAAATTTTAAAATAGGTTTCCGGCTGTTCCATTTGCCTTCTCAACCATTCTGGTATCTGGCATCCTGATTCATAGATGTATGTACAAATAATCCTTGACAACAACTATTAACAACTATTTGTTTTATGACAGTTTGAAGTTACAATATTTCATAAAAACAGACTTAGGACTCATCCTCGAAGTTATGACCATTACACCACCCCTGCAATCATGTGATGGTAATTTGGGCATTGGGTACATGGTACATGGCTCACATTTATGATGGTTGCATCATCCTGAAGCCAAGCATCACAATTTGCAGCCTTTCCAGCTGTTTCTGACTATTTGAAAAGTGACAGTGAACTGCAGTAAAAATGGTCATAAAATTAGTGCCAGTCACATGATGACTAGCTTAACCACTGCATTACTTAGCGACCAAAATTCCAGACTCAATTGTGGTGATAAATCAAATATTGCCTGTACTTGTCTTGCACATTATTTTTTTAAGCGGCCATGCTAACTTGTACTTGTATTCGAGAGTTAGTTCAAACAATAAAATGCACAGCTACACATAAACACAAGTAAGTTCCATATTTAAATTATTCTAATTTATTTTTTATTAGTGATGTCCTTCTCTAGTATTTTGGGATGCTGGGGATAGCATTAAATGCCTCTTTTAAGTTTCAAAACAATGAGAGTTTAATACTGAAGACTCAGCTATGAAAAAATTAGCGAAGTGAATCCATCATGAATCCTGAATCAAATTTAATTTATCCTTTAGTTTTAGCAGCTGTATATATTTTGTAAAGTTGATTTCTACAGCTGGAGAGATCATCAGTGAGGTTCTTCACTTCAGCAAAGGGTTGAGCAAAGTGCTCCTTCAAAGTCAAGTTCTTACACCCAGTCGACAAAAGTGTGTATAGTCAAGGCTATGGTTTTCCCAGTTGCAATGTATGGCTGTGAAAGTTGGACCATAAGAAAGGCTGAGCTCCAAAGAATTGAGGCCTTTGAACTATGGTGCTGGAGAAGACTCCTGCATGTCCCTTGGGCTGCAAGGTGATCAAACCGGTCAGCCCTAGAGGAGATCAACCCTGACTGCTCTTTAGAAGGCCAGATCCTGACGATGAAACTCAAATACTTTGGCCACCTAATGAGAAGGAAGGACTCACTGGAGAAGAGCCTAATGCTGGAAAAAATTGAGGGCAAAAAAAAGAAAGGGGTGGACAGAAACTGAGGTGGCTGGATGAAGTCACCGAAGCAGACAGTGTTAGCTTAAACAGACTCCAGAGAATGGTAGAGGACAGGAAGGCCTGGAGGAACGTTGTCCATGGGGGTCACGATGGGTCAGACACGACTTCTCAACTAACAACAACAACAACTCTTACAGCCAAGTAGACAAACCACATGCATTTGCTTTGTAGATGAAAACCAGTGATATCAAAACCAAGTTTCTCATCAAGGCAGAATGGTTCCATTGAAGGGCTATTGGTTTTGAAGATTCAGCATTACTCCAATGATTTCTTATGTCCTCATCAAATCCAAATCCCAACAGATTTGCACAACTCCATAACCTCAGAAACCTGGAATTTGCTTGTTGCTAACAATATGAATAAAACAGAATTATTTCCTTTCACGGCTGTTACAAATACATTGCTTTGAAACCTGTGTTACTCATAGCTACCCAATATTTAGTTAATCTGAAAGGATATATTGTGGATATTAACATGCAAGAACGTGTGTGAGAGTGTGCTTGTGTATAATATCTGAAATTCAGCTGCAGAGGGATTAAACAACAATGGTGATCAAGGAGGTGGAGCAAGGACATTTAGCATTTTCTCCTGTACCATGATTCTGTTTGCACAAAAGAGGAAAACTCCATCAGTGAAAACAAAGTGGAGAATGGGAATTCCTTGACGTAAGGAGGAAAACATCACTTTGACTACTTTTGAACCTAAACATTGGAATGCAAAGCCTGCAAGACAACCTGTTGTCCTGTTATCCCAAATAAGAATAAGAAAAAAGAATTTGGAAACTCATTTTTATATAAATGAAAGCCCAGCTTTAGAATCCCTATAGTCTATCAGCCAATTAAAAAAAAAGCACCATTCTTCATAAGACAGTCATCCCTGGCTCAATCTTAAATTCTCTTTGAAAGTTTGTAAACACTGCAGTTGTTCAAAAGTGTTAACCATCCTCCTGAGACCAGAGTCCATATGGCACCAGGTTGTCTTGGTGAGAACTGAGAAGACCAGATGAAACGGTTGTATAAAATTCAACAGGCCAACTGACACAGTAAGCTCTCATATTAAAAGTGCAAAAGCTCTGGAGATTTTTGGACAGAGGGGGTGAGACTGGGGGTTACATCTGGCCAACAGATTATCACTAATTAGCTTATAGTCTATGTGTTGTTTTAACATTTTCTCCAACCATGTATGTATTTTTATCCAATAGTTTTTTTGCTTTTACACTATTTTATTGCTAGGCATAATACATGAAAAGCAGTGGTGAAATTCATTTTTTCCCCCTACTGGTTCGGTGGGCGTGGCTTGGTGGGCGTGACAGGGGAAGGATACTGCAAAAATCCCCATTCCCTCCCCATTCCTGGGGAAGGATATTGCAAAATCTCCATTCCCACCCCACTCTGGGGCCAGCCAGAGGTGGTATTTGCCAGTTCTCTGAACTACTCAAAATTTCTGCTAATAGTTCTCCAGAACCTGTCAGAACCTGCTGAATTTCACCCCTGCTGAAAAGTATGATAAAAGAAATCTATACTTAACATTACATATCTTGACAGCAGCAAGTACAGCAGTACTAGCACAGTATGGAAAAATGAGGAAACACCCATAAAGAATGATGTTAAATTAAAAAAATAATCCTTTTTTTTTTATTGTGTGGAAATGGATAGATTGACATTAAACGTAAAAGAAGATACAGGGTATTTTTGAACATGGGACTTATTTTATAAATGGTTGGACAGTAGAGCTAGAAATTAGGAGTGGGAAAAGTATTATTGTATAAAAATAAATTGATCCAGACAATACGCTGTTCACTAAACACTTATGTTTGTATTGTGAAAATATATAAATAAACTGTTAAAAAAGATTATCACTAATTAGAATGCTATACAGTATACATGGTATGTGCATATGCATACAAATACATTCCCATGAAAGGCAGTACCTAGTGACAGGACTTCCGAAGGCGACGGACATTGGTCCGCTGTTCACTTCTCTGGTGGGCTCCTTTTAGGAGCACAGGGGTCTTGGAGGGACCACCTGCCGTAGGGCGGCTTGCTGGAACCCCCTGGATAGGCGGCAGCCATGGGGGGGTCTCCAGTTTTGCCTTAGGGGCCGGAGAGCGTAGGGGGTGCATAACAGCACCTTCGCTGATTGGATTCTGGAAGGAAAGAGTTAACTACATGCAGCGGCTGAAGTGCTAGAGGTGAGAAATTTGCTCCAATCTCCTTAATTGCTTTTAACTGACGAGTAGCGGCTTTTTTTTTACAAGTTGTGGATTCAATCTGTTTGAAGTAGGAAGATTGGAGGGGGGGGTTGTGTTTTTTCTTCTACCCCTCTCAGGCAAAGCGGCATTTGGACTGTCTCTCAATCTCGGAATGGAGATAGAGAGCAAAAATTGAATTAGCCACTTGAAGTAACTATGTGAAAAGATTTATATCATAATTGCAAGAGCTGATTGCTGAGTCATTTTGAAAGTTTTATGGAAGTTTTTATTGTTCTGCTCCTGGTCCCGGGGAGGAGCCAAGATGGCCTTCTTCCTTCTTCTTCTTCTTTGCACTTATAAATGAAGTCTGCCTTTTGAAACTACCTTTGAAGAAAGTCTGGCCTTATATTATCCCCCCTGAAGGACTCTTGGAGCCTCTCCTATTACGTGGTCTTTCTCGATTTGGACTATTTGATATTTTTTTTGAGTGACTTCTTGGCTTGGAACTGTGACAGAGGGTTAATTTTCACTTTTGGATTTGCCTGTCTTCTCAGACTCGCTCGGCTGCGCGCTTCACAGATGCCATTTCTTTTACAAAAGATCTTTACTCTTTCTGAACTTAGACAACGGGGCCCAAAAATCCACCTACAGGCAAAGCAGCCTCGGCACCAAGTTCTACTGTATCCAGTCCAATGACTCAACAGACAAAAATTTCATCATTTTTACAAGAAAAGACTGGAGAAAGTTCAAAGGATTTATCTGTTTCTCAAATGTTTCAAGCTATTATGCAGGGTCAAAATGAGTTGAAAAAGGAGGTAGCAGATTTTAGAGATGAGCTTAAAAATGTGCAGCAACAAATAACAGAAAATAAATAGAGAATTGGGGTGCTAGAGGAGGGTGTGGCTGGGCTGGGGGAGGAGGTTAAGGCAGTCCAGAAGGGGAATATAGAATTGGAAAATTTTATGGCAAAGATAGAACTTGAAAGAATGTCCTTCTTTCTCAGATTCCAGAACCTACCAGAGACAGAAGATGAAGATCTTAAGGATATTATGAGTACAATTTTAGCAGACTATATTAGAAGAGATAAAGAACAGTTGTGGTGGGATATGGATCTGGTTTATAGGATTAATTCAGCATATGCCAGAATACATAATGTTCCAAGGGAAGTACATGTCAAATTTCTTAGGAAGACCACGAGGAATGAGATTCTAGAGGCTCAGAGGGGGGGGGGACACTAAAATATAAAGATAAAGAAATTGCAATTCTTAAGCAAATTCCGAAAAAAATAAGAGATAAGAGGAGGAAGTATTCCTCCTTATCAAAGAAATTATATAATAAGGGAATTTGGTTTAGATGGTTATTGCCAGAAGGAATGATGGTCTTCTGGGAGGGAAACAGAATTAGAATTAACACAGTCGTGGAGGCAGAGGCCTTCATTAAAAAACATAGTGCCCTCCTAGAGGACAGAAATATAAGAAGTAGTGAAAAAGGCAACAAAACACAAGACATGAAGGAGGGAGGGGCGGCGGCTCCTCCTGGGGACAAGGTTAAGGGAACAATAATGGAAAGACTCAGGTCACAAAAATAAATATATCTGGAATATCATTTTAATTGTTGATATATTAGAAAGTGGCAAAAGAGATGATTGAACACATGGTTGATACAATGTATAATAAGATGCTGTTTCTGCTTATTCCTACCTCTGGCACGATGGAGCTGCCCCCCCCCCAAATTTTTGTATATCCACCTACCCTTTTCCCCAAAAAACTTTAAAAACCAATGAAATTCTTTTGGAAAAAAAGAAGAAGATATAGATAGAGAAGACATTGGATTCTGCTCCATCAAGTGACCCTCTTTACACATTTTGTTGTTGTACATTTGCTAAATTGTGTCTGACTTCTCATGACTCTATGGTCCATGGCACGCCAGGTCCCCTTGTCCTCCACTGTCTCCTGGAGTTTGCTCAACCTCATGCTCACTCCGTTGATGACACTATCCAACCATCTCTTCCTCTGCCATCCCTTCCCCTTTTGCCTTCAACTTTCTCAACATCACCATCTTTCCCAATGAATCCTCTCTTCTCATTAGGTGGCCAAAGTATTTGAGCTTCAGCTTCAGTATCTGCCCTTTGCAAGAACAGACAGGGTTGATTTCCTTTAGGATTGATTGATTTGATCTTCTTGCAGTCCAAGGGACTCCCAAGAGTCTTCTCCAACACCAGAATTTGAAAGCATCAAGTCTTTGACACTGAGCGTTCTTTATGATCCAAACACAGCCTTATGTTACTACTGGGTTCTTTACACATACTCCTCACTTTAATGACTGTTCTGTTTGACAACTATTTGAGGGTACAATGGTGTTCAAAAAGTGACTTCACAGGTGTTTGTACTTAAAATATTCCCGTGGTCATGTGATTGAGATTTGGGTACCGGTACTTCACAAATGTTTTCCAACAACAGAGGCAACAGAAAAGCCAGCAGTAAAATTGCAAGTTGCAGTCATGTGACTTCTTGCTTAACAACTGTGGGTGAGTCACTTAACATCCATGGTGGAATTGACATTGCAAGTTCATTACTGTCATGTGATGTCTTGCTCAGCAACCACATCACTTAGCAATAGAGTTGCTGTTAAGTGTGGGACGAGTAAAGAGACAGGACCTGCACCTAGTACAACAGCTCTTTATTAGGTAGATCAGTATATACAAGTGTGTGAGCTGTCCGGCAGCCCCTCTTTTAAAGAGAGCTGTCTGACAGCTCAGCCACTGAGATCCCTTGAATTTTCCTGCCTGCAGTGAGAACCAGTCCCTTTAAACCAGCAGATTTCCCGCCTGACAGGTGGACCAGAGGGAATCCTATGCCCAAGGTTTCCCTCCTCATTACCATATTCAACAGTTGCCAGTCCCAATTGTCATCATTAAACAAAGAGGGTTATAGAGGATCCTAATTCTTACTTAATGTTTTGGAAAAAGCATCAGAGTTCTGTGTGTCAGCTCAAATATTTACAGTTTTCAGGGTTAGGAAGTCCTTCCTTCCTTCCTTCCTCCCCTCCCCTCCCCTCTCCTTTCCTTTCCTTTCCTTTCCTAAGCTGCCCAATCTGATTCAGAATAGCTGTTCTGAATTACTATAGTTACTCACTGAAAGACAACTTTTTCCCAAATCAGAATGGATTGCGACAGCTGTAACCAGGGAACTATGTAATGCCTTCCTCATGACGTCAGACATAGCACAGGAAAACTTTATTTCTGATTCATCTGATTCTGCAAAGTTTCAGCATAATGCATTAAACATAGTTTGTGGGAAGCAACTGCCATTTCTCTCCCTCTCTCTCTTTCCTTTTTTTCAACCATACTAAATTTATAAACAAATCAGAGCCCCATTTTAAAAATGTATAAGACTCTGGGCAAAAGCAAATGCTTTGAAACCTTAGTGAAATTTCTGAGTAGCAGGTGTTATGATCATCTGCTATCTCCAGTCTGCATAAAATTAGATTGATGAAGAAATGATATTTCAGCACTTTTTCATTCTTCCTTTTTTTCCTCTTACAATATTGCAGTTCCTGGAATCTAGCAACAGCTGCAACCAAGAGCACAGGTTGGCTGAAATAAGCGAACAAAAAGCTATAATTAGGAGTGTGTGTAGTTTATACTCAGGATTATGAGGTCAAGAGAGCGCATGTTCAGAGCTAGGAAAAAGTAAATTCTAGACAAATTACATACCCTGAAACTCTGTACATTTCTGCTCGCTTTGCAAAATCCTGTAGGGAGCACTTTACACAGCTGTAATGGGAAGAAGGAATAACCTTGTGGAACAGGAGGAAGAGACCTAACCAAGACAATGATCAGATAAAAGAAATCTGAGTCTGGGGCAGAAATGTAATCTGAGAAAGCTTCTTAGACAGGATCCTCTCAAATTCTCACAAAGATAAAGGGAAGAAGTGCATTCAAACAGATTCTATTCCTATAACCTTATTATGAGAAAAAATAGCATTAGTATTCATTATCTTGGTTTCCCTAGTCTGATCTATCTTGAACAGCAATAGTTTATTCTGAGAAACAATACCGGTAGTTTATTCTGGGAAACTCATCAAGGAGAGAAGCAACCTAGAAGTACAGAGAAATTTCCTAATAGTGAGAACAATTAATCAGTGGAACGCCTTGCCTTCAGGAGTTGTGGGTACTCCTCACTGGAGGCGTTTTTGGATACATAAGTGGTTAGAAAAGATGATAGGAAAACATGTAGCTTTTAAACCTGAACTGTTTATATTAGTTATACGTTAACATCAGCAAAACTGAAGGAATTTAGGAAGATACTAGATTGTGCAGAAATGGACAGGCTTATGCTGAAAATTAAACAAAAAGAAGACACAGAACATTATCAAACATGGACTTTATCTTATCAGTGGTTGGAAAAAGAGGTGAAGATGAAGAACGCAATCTGTATTGTGAAGCGAATGAAATAACCCAGACAACAAAATGTTTATTAAGTGCTAACTAAAGGTAAACAACAGAAAATCAATACAATCTTTTTTATAAAGAAGAGATTGGACAGCTGCTTGTCTGAAATGGATAAGGTCTCCTGCTCCTCCTCCAGCAGGGGGTTGGACTACAAGACCTCCAAGGTCCCTTCCAACTCTGTTATTCTGATTTCACACAGATCAAACTAACATTAAGAAAACTAAGATCATGGCATCTGGCCCTCTCAATGCCTGGCAAATAGATGGGGAAGAAATGGAGGTAGTGACATTTTCCTGGGCTCAGAGATGGGGACTGCAGCCAAGAAATTAAAAGACGCTTGCTCTTTTAATTTCTTGGGGAGGAAAGCTATGGCAAATCTAGACAGCATACTAAAAAGCAGAGATATCACCCTGCCAACAAAAGTGTGTATAATAAAGGCTATGGTTTTTCCAGTTGCAATGTATGGCTGTGAAAGTTGGACCATAAGAAAGGCTGAGTGCCAAAGAATTGAGGCCTTTGAACTATGGTGCTGGAGAAGACTCCTGTGAGTCCCTTGGACTGCAAGGCAATCAAACCGGTCAGTCCTAAAGGAGATCAACCCTGACTGCTCTTTAGAAGGCCAGATCCTGAAGATGAAACTCAAATACTTTGGCCACCTAATGAGAAGGAAAGACTCACTGGAGAAGAGCCTAATGCTGAGAAAGATTGAGGGCAAAAGAAGAAGGGGATGACAGAGAATGAGGTGGCTGGATGGAGTCACAGAAGCAGTCTATGTGACCTTAAATGGGCTCCAGAGAATGGTAGAGGACAGGAAGGCCTAGAGCAGTGCTTCTCAAATAGTGGGGCGGGCCCCCCAGGGGGGGCGCGAGGCTCCGTAAAGGGGGGCTCAGCTCAAATTATTTTATATATTTTTGTTTTGCAGGTTAAAGTTTTTTTTAATATTGTGTTCCTTTAAATCCTGTGCTCCTTTAAATCTTTTCTGCTACAGTTAATAAAGCTATTCTTTGTTGTAAATTGATCCACATTTCTTTCTTTTTTTATTCTCTTATACGTTAATAAGGATACAGTGTTATGCAGAGGTGTACTTATAACAATTTTATAGACAAATGATACTATTTACAGTTGCGCGGGGGGCGCGAAATGTTTTCTTCTTCCTAGGGGGGGCATGACAGAAAATAATTGAGAAGCACTGGCCTAGAGGAACATTGTCCATGGGGTCACGATGGGTCGGACACGACTTCACAACTAACAACAACAACAGATCAAAAGCAAACATCAGAGCCAGTTGTGGGAAGGGGGCATTATGAAAAACTACCAAGCCTCACCTCCATGACCTCTAGAAAATCTTAGTCAACCAATCCATTGCCTTCCGACACTCCAGGCATATTTGCCATTCCCATTTAAGTTGCTCCTATCCTGTGGTCATGATGACATGACTCTAAACTGGGTTAAGAAGATCTTGCGCCAAGTGGGATACTTTGACAACAGTTTGGAAGGGATTCGGTTTGAATGGAAACTACTGTGTCCTCCCACTGGAATATTCCCAATTGCTGTGCCCTTCTACCATCTCTTTCAGGAAAACGATGGCCAATACCTATACAGGTAATACTTCATTTGGAACCACTGGCTTAGTTACAACAGTACTGAAAAAAAAAGATGTGTTTTTCAAACTTATCACCATTGCAGCATCCCAATGGTCATTTGATCAAAATTCGGATGCTTAGGAACCGGGTCATATTTACAATGCTTGCAGCGTCCCGGGGTCATGTGATCCCTTTTTTGTGACCTTCTGACAATGGGGAAAGCCAGGTTCACTTAACAACCATTCTCCCAACTTAACCCCTACAGTGATTCACTTAACATCTGCGGCAAGAAAGTTCTTAAAATGAGGCAAAACTCACTCTAGAACTGTCTCACTTAGCAACGGAAATTCTGGGCTCAGTTGTGGTTGTAAGTCAATGTACATACATATATAAATGTATGGTATATGAATATACAGATATACAATGCTGGAGTTGTATTGACAATGCTGATGGTTCCCAAACGGTGTGTCCCAACCCTTGTGTACCACAACAAACTCACAAGGGCTCTGTGGGATATTTTAAATTTAAAATATTTAAAATTGCAATCTCTATCAGACATCATGCAAATTACTAGCTTGAGGTAGTTCACAGTTTTGGCCTAGGGCAGTGGTGGGTTCCAGATCCCGTTGC
Source organism: Natrix helvetica (assembly GCF_964273705.1). NCBI lineage: Eukaryota > Metazoa > Chordata > Lepidosauria > Squamata > Natricidae > Natrix > Natrix helvetica. The sequence goes on along the minus strand of NC_138552.1, from coordinate 101,530,277 downwards.
AACCGTACCGGTTGCAATGGGATCCGGAACCCACCACTGCCCTAGGGGGCCTGGAGTCCTCCACATGAACACACACTTGTGTCTTACCCTCTAGCGACGCCTCCACGATGATCCAGCTGCTCGGCGGAGCATCATGCAGGCGCTGTACGTGCCATGCGCATAAGCGCCAAAGAGTTTAAAGACAGGTAAGGATGGGCAGGCAGGAGGGCCCTCCGGAGCACCATACCGGAACGTACCTGGCGCTCCAGGCAGGCACCAGTACACCCGTACCGGGGCGTACCGTCTGCAACCCACCACTGGCCTAGGGGCACAGGGGAAAATTACTGTCTTCGGCAAAGCAGTCAATAAACTGCTGAGTTAGCTTGCAACCGGCTGCAGTCCCAAGGGATGGTCAGCCTACCAGGTAGACCAGGCAGGAAATTACGCTAATTCTACTTTATTGTAAAGCAACATTAACAGAATCTTGCAAGTCTGAAAGTAAAATATTCTCATTGCCACCTTTGCAGCCCAAGAAATTAGGGAGAAATTCTGAGCCTCTTGCCTCACCCCCTATCCAGCTGTAGACTCTGCTGTCTCTTATCAGACAAGATGTCTTCAGCTTTCCTCCCAAGGTCTTTGCAACATACAATTACAGGGAAAGAGTCTGGAGGCAACACACCAGGGGAAAGCATACTTCAGATGCAGAGAAATGCATGCAGAAGTCACTTTGAAAGTGAGTGGAGATTAATAGAAGGTGATGATGTTTGCTTCCACTTTTCAGAAAACCCAATCAACACAAGTAAGGATTTTCTCAAACTCACCAACTTTCTGTTTCAAATGTGTTGAAACACTTTCCAAGGATAAAGATTGGATACCAATCTGTTGTTTACTAATTGCGAAGGGTAGTGATGCAGGTGTGGGTTTCAGCTGGCGTTACTGACGGTTTGCTCGTGTACATGCTTTGCGTGCATGTGCTGGATGCGTGCTTTGTGTGCATGCACAGTTCAATATAAAATGTTCTGCGCATGCACAGAACTAAAAAAAAAGATGGTGATGGCAGCAACCGGGGAACTGGTTTGGGGGCATGGCCAGCCTGGGTCGCTGCCGGTTCTGTGGCCCAGGCCGGCATACCACTACTGGTTCAGCCAAACTGGGCTGAACCGGTAGGAACCCACCTCTGTAGTGATGATAATCATGTTAAGTTCTGCATTGAATACTGTATTTTGCACTTTTCTGATGCTAATTATCCAGAATGATATAGGCCCTCCTGCTTGAGCAGGGGGATGGACTAGAAGACCTCCAAGGTCCCTTCCAACTCTTTGGTAATTCTGTAAAGTGTATAATCTTGACTTCATCCATGTTTTGATGTCCCCCATAGCAATAGTTGCTCTAAATGGGGCCAACATGCAAGACGGCTGAGCAGGCGTCACTAACATGGAATATTAGACACAAGACACAAGATGAGAACAGATGCAGTCACTGACTTGTAGTCTTTTGAAGACCAGGCCAAACTAACCAACATTCCTAGCATTTCACAGATGAAAAGAGGAACATTCAAAGTAAAATCTACTCAAGGCTGCTTCTGATATCAGAGACTGGGGTGTATGTGTGTGTGTGTGTGTGCTACCAGAACGGAAGTCCCCTTATTTTCTTATTTCCAAACTGGTCTTGTGTCTTATTTATTTTATCATTCTCAATTTAATGAGCTGTCAGGTTTTCCATTCTAGATGTCTGTTCCAAAACTAGCTTAGAAAGAGAGGGAGAGAGAGTGGGGGAGAGGGTGGGAGGGAGAGAGAGGGAGGGAGGGAGGGAGGGAGAGAGAGTGGGAGGGAACAGCAGAACCCTTGAAATATTCTAAGAATAGCTAGCTTTGAGCAGCAGATGGGATCCTTTCCCCACAATCAGATTAAACTGTATTCTTCAGTCCACAGAAAATACAATGGTGTGAAATCCACACCAGATCCCTGTCCTGCTCTAGTCATTTAGTCAAAGTAGTGGGTGATAGATGGGGTAATAGATATTACACACCCTGATGCAATCCTTGGATGGTGTCAGACTGGGGGTGGGGGGAGGGATTTTTCCTTGAACACTGGTACAACTAAGAGTAACTGAGACCCATCTTGTTCCTAGGCCACCTCATGAAACGAGGAGGAAAAAGGTTATGTTTGTCCTGTGGTTGGATGCAAGTGAGGATACTGTTTGAGAAGATATACACATGTTCACTCGGTCGAATCTTTCTCATTAATGTGAGATTGGTTCTGTTTCTATATAAATTATAATGATTACCTTGAGCTTGCATGAACACCATACCTTAGCACATTCATATTATGCCAAGCAATTTATGGCGGGGGGAGGGGGAAGTATATTTCCTCTTCTGTGGGGAAATTCATAAGAAATTCACCTCATTTGTAAATTATACCCTTTTGCCTTTACCTTTCCTCAGACTTCCAGCTACCTCGATGTTCTGATTTTTTCCCCTTTGATCTTCCAGATGTGATCCTGAGCTATTTGTTCTCAGGCAATATTTGCTTCATGACTGAGGTGTTATTACTAGTGTGGTCAGTGGTGGGTTTCAATTTTTTTTAGAACCTCTTCTGTGGGTGTGGCCTGCTTTGTGGGAGTGGCCTGCTTTGTGGGAGTGGCTTGCCGGCCATGTGACTGGGTGGGAGTGGCTTGCCAGCCATGTGACTGGGTGGGCGTGACCAACTTGTAAAATGTGGTGACACTCACTTAACAACACTCTTGCTTAGCAACCAAAATGTTGGCTCAGAAACTCTGGCATTTGAAGCACGCAAGTCTTAAAGCTGTCAAGTTACAAGACCTTTGCATCCCTAACCCTTTAGAAAACAAACAAACCCAGGGGTGTTCAAACTTGACAGCTTTAAGACTTGTGGACTTCAACTCCCAGAATTCCTCCTCTCGCTCTTCATCTTGATGATGTGCGGACGGGTGGGGGGGAGGGAGCTGGAACCGGTTCTAAACAGCACTGTAGATTTGTGGAACCTCTTCTATAGAACTGAACCCACCCCTGAGTGTGGTATTAGCTATGAAAAATCCTAGAGGGTTTATATATGTTGGGCTTGGTGTTCTGCCTTGTTTTGGTTGTATAACTAAGTTCTGCTCTTTGGTGTGGCATTGAAGAAGAAGGTCAGACAAAAATAGCATTTTTGCTGTAATCTGAATTTGGGGCTTCTGAACAAAAGAACCTAACTTTTCAAATGATTAAAAATATGGAAATTGGAATGGATGTGTAGAGACTTGCTTATTCAAAAGAGATGAAAGCAGTAGGACACATGGTCAAGGCCGGTAAATTTCAACTGAGAAAAGAGACATTTTCAAGGCAAAAAAGTATATTTTGGATGAAACTGTGGAAAACCAGCTGCCAATTAGACCAAATTTGATTTGTTACATTCAAGGCAACCATATATTTATTTTATTTATTTATAATTGTAAAATGGAGTCTATGTATACACAAACTGCTCATATTCTCTTTCTACTTCACACAGTTCATAGCTCTTCTTTGCTCTTGGACCTTGGGCAATAGCAGTTCTAGAGGCGTAATAAGCTTTTCCAGCTCTTTTTCTGAATTCACTCTTAGGGCATCTTCAATAGACACTAAGATAACCAAACTTGATTTAAAGTAATCAGCGGTTGCCTGCAGAATGGGGCAGGGTTAAAAATGGGAAGAAGGTAGATGGAGCATCACGATGCAAACCTCACCCTTTTCATATGTATATGCACCAACAATGCATACACATTTAAAGGGAGTATGTCAGTCTTACTAGGTAGACTAGACAGGAAACAGGAGTAGATGAGCTAATTCTACTTTATTGTGAAATTACATTAACAGAATCTTGCAGGTCTGAAAGTATTTCTCTCTGATTATCTCAACACCCCCAACGCCTAGAATTGTTTTTTTTTTTCCTGATCCTCTTTCCCCATCTACATTCCAACAGTGAGCTAAACTGCCTTTTATCCAATCATTTCCTTGGATGCATCTCGTTGCACTGTCTCCTAAGGTCATTCCCACCTAACTTTACAAGGTGAAATTTTCATTGCAACATTCTTTTCTGCCACTTTGCATGTTGACCTCTCTGCAAATGCAACTGAAAGCAATGGGCATTTGAGGAATTTGAAGAACACGGATCTCTTGAGGAACAATCTCATCTGAAATCAACAAGAAGATTCTTCTGCTTTCCTCAAATGATGCTCCAGGATTAATCAGTAAAACTGAGGCTATTGTGCAACTCCAAACTGGATGGGCTTTATATTCTGCACGCAGGTGCAATGGCTCACTGATTAAAGATGCTGAGCTTGTCAGCTGGAAAGCTGACAGCCTGGATTCGAGACCCAAGTGCCATGTGGCAGGGTGAGTTCCCATTACTTGCCCCAGCTCCCGCCCATCTAACAATTCAAAAGAATGCAGATGTGAATAGATAAATAGGTACCACTTCGGTAGGAAGGTAACAACATTCTGTGCACCTTGGTATATAGTCATATTGGCCACATGACCATGGAAATGTCTTCAGACAATGCTGGGTCCCTCAGCTAAGAAATGGAAATGACCATCACCTCCTAGAGTCAGATATAACTGGACAGGGTAAACCGTTACCTTTATCTTTATATTCTGTATAGTATGAACAGGAAGTCTTTTTTCTTGGCACACATGGAAAGTGACTCATTTGAGTTGTTCTATATGCCAACCACACCCCAAACTGGGAAATAATCATTAAGAGAGAAGGAGAGCCCCATAGGGCTGCTGGCAAAACCATGCACAGTCTGTCTATTGATTCATAACAAAAGCAGGAGCAGATGCTACCCATAGGAAAACAGCTACAGTTTCCATCAGAGTGATAGACAAACACAGAATACGGAAATCTGATAAGCAGTTGAGCGAACACCCTTCCCCCCCACCTCAAAAAAATAACAACATTTTGGATGCCAGACGTGGTAAAATTTGTATAGTCTTTCTCACAGCGCTATCACAAATTCTAAAGGAGTTGGAATTGATGCATCCCTGTAGTTTGGATAATGAGAGATGAATTGTGCTTTGCTTTGAATATGGGTCTTGGGGCTGACTCACATATTATGTTTTCCAAGCAAAAGATGGCCAGGAAAAAAAAAACTGGATGTGAATATTTTATGCACATTCATTACTTCCCTCTAGCCAGTGTTCCCATTTCTGTTTGTTTTCTTAATTGCATCTGCAGGCAGAGCTGTGCTTAACCGCAAAGCAACCCAATGGCTTACTTGCCTAGTAGTGAAGTTTTGAGGCGTAGGGAAGGATCACCACAATCCTCAGCGGAGAATCCATAAACAGCTGTGTCCCCCACACCCCGGCCTGTGTTGGGGTGCCTTGTGTATAATGCAAGAGTCTTTCATTTCCTTCCTGTTCCTGTAGCTGCATAAGAAATGGACAGAACATAACCAGTTATAGTACTTTTATCACAGCTATTTTACATGTTGTGAGGCCTCCTTCTATGGGAATAAGTTCTGGACAAGTGCACTCTTTATTTTGTTTTTAATACAGATTTTTAAAAGAAGTGAAGGGGACAAGAATTTGGCAGTTTACCTTCCTAGACAAGTGAAGAATAGAAAAACTAGTGATGTGTCCTTTTTTTTTTTTTTACCAATCCACTGGTGAATGTGTGACAAAGGAGGGTGTTAGACACAAGGGGGAGTCAGCAAAGACTGTGAAAATGTAGAGGATTGGTGCTTGCTTTCTCAGCCTGAAGAAATGAGTCCAGGAAGCAAGAGTCAACCAATTGGGGACTGTAGAAAACCCAGTTTGGGCCAAACACCCATTCCTTATCATGCCCATGCACAGGGTTGAAATCCAGAAAGGCTTTTCTTAAAACAGCTTCACATCCAGACCCTTTATGTGTAGAAAAATCTCAAGAATTATGGTTATCCAAGCAACAAGACCAATTGGCTTAAACATTGATTCTAAACCAAAATGGGGAAAGACAAAATATTGATTAGAGAAGTTTGGGCAACAGAGAGCTAGAAATCCTGCTGCACTGCCATCATGAGTAGGAAACATAAATAAATGACTTGATTTGAACTTTCAGCACAGGGGAAGTCATTAGGTGCCTACTCCATTGACACGCGAACCTTTGCAGGTGCCTGATGATACCAGCTATAGTGTATAACAGGGGTCTTGGCCGCTTTAAGATTTGTGGACTTCAACTCCCAGAATTCCTCAGCCAGCTTTGCTATAAAAAGAAAGAAAAGGCTTTGTTGCCTATTTATTTTCAGTTTTGGAATAACTGGTTGCTTGATTGTTTGATTCTGCATCCCAATATGGTCATGTGAACTTTGTTTAGATATTCTTGTAGGTTTGGTGTAATTGTTAAGGCACCAGTCTAGAAACCAGGAGACTGTGAGTCCTAGAAAGGAGGAAAGGCACCAGGAGAGTGTGAGTTCTAGTCCTGCCTTAGGCATAAAGCCAGCTAGGTGACTTTGGGCTACAATAGTCCCTTTCTTTCATCTCTAGGATGGGGCGAATATCAAACCATTTCTGGAAAACCTTGCCAAGAAAACTGCAGAAATTTGTCCAGGCAATCTCTAAAAATCATACACAACTGAACAGAAGAAGAAAAAAAGGCACTCAGAGAATTCTGTACTGTATATGTCGGCAGCTCTAAAAGTCAAAATTATAAATTTATAAATAAATTCCAAGTGGTTATACATAAATCACTATATACGAATGAAAACTACCTTTTGAAGAATGGATTGCTGCAAAGGTGAAGCTAGGGAACATATTTGACAAACACGGGAAATTGTAGAAGAGTTTTCTAGCCCTTTCATTAGGTAATAGAAAACAACAGTGGACCATTTCAAATGGTACAGAGAATGGCTCCCATTGAGGTTGCTTGTAGAGGCTTTCTAATGCATATTTGTCAACAGGCACTGTCAACAGAATAATGCCATATATTGTTGACAAAATTAATTTAAAAGAGACCTTGAAACTACAGCCAATGGTTTGAAAGGCATTAGCAACAGGCATCAGTTATTAGCTGAGGTAGGATATTGGTACATGGTTTTCTGGGTTTTACTTACTTTCCTAGAGCTAATAAAGATTTTTTTAAAAACAGAATTAAGATGAAGGGAAGCTTTCAAACCTTCATTATTTAGAAGCTTTTAAAAAAACACACCAATGCAACAGCTGTTTCTATGGAAACGGGGGCAAGCCAGTCTTCACAAAGGAAAAAAGAAATGGAGAGGGTTCTTCTTTAGATTTCAGTTTCCACAGAAACATGCATCATAATTGCAGTAAATAAACTTGGTGTTATACTCTTGAGCTAACTCTAGGGCACAGTGCCTGCACACCGAATACCCCTCATCTCTCTTGACAACTAAGTCAGCATCCATATTCCTATGACTAAAGATGACATTGTTCCTTACTATACTCCGTAGAGTTATATTTAGAGCAGAGTATATAAAAAGCAATATAATTTTTGACCGGTGTCCTCCTCTCTCACTTTCTTTTAACAAATCTGATTAAGGGTCAAGGAAGAAGGAGAGATCATTTAATTAGCATTTAGTGACCAAGGAAATTGTTGTCTACCAAAGTATGTCTACCAAAGCCACATGAGAAATGTGACCTCTTTAAGAGGGCTAGTTTTTTGTAAACCTCCGTGAGACCAAAGAAACAGGAGATGTAAAAAATCGTGTACGTATAAATAAATAAATAGCAGGGTGACAACAGGCATGAAAACAATGTATCTTTACCTCAAAAAGAACCTGGATAGGAAGGAGAATCTCTGCCATTCAGCTGGACAAACATTCTTCATAAGGTTGCTAGAGATTTATGAGATTTGTAGATAGAGCAAATAATGGTTTATGGTTAAGCCAATTTGATTTAGTGGTTAAAACTCTAGGCTAGAGAAGCAGGAGACTGTGAGTTCTAGTCCCGCCAGAGTCTTGAAAGCCAGTTGGATGACGTCCAGCCAGTTGGATTAAACTGAGAGAATCACTCTCTCTCAGTTTAATCCTCCTCACAGGATTGTTGTTATGGGGAAAATAGGAGGAGGAGGAAGTATTGTGAGTGTATTCACCAGTTTGAGTTATTTATAAAAACAATAAAGAAGAGATAATAAAATAATAATATAACACAACATAAACATAGCATAACATAAACATAGCATGGCATAGCATAGCATAGCATAGCATAGCATAGCATAATATATAAAATAAACCTACCAACTCCTCCAGATTTATCTGCTTCTAAAAGGCATGGAGAGTTTTCATCGCCTGATAAGACAACCTCCTTATAATTGAAATTCTCAGGGCCAAAAAGAAAGAAAGTTTTTAAGAGAAGTTATCCCTTTTAATAATTTGACTGTCATTAAGTACAAATGTAGCCTGTTGGTCATAAAAGAAACAGTTAAAGCCACATTGAAGAAAGGTATTCATTAGATCAACTTAAAGTCATATATCTATGGAGATTTTCAGTCATCCAGGTCATTGTTGTCCCAAAGGTGCTTTTTAAAAGGCAACTGGACTTTCTTTTTTTCCCTTGAAGATGTTTCACTTCTCATCCAAGAAGCTTCTTCACTTCTGGCTGAATCGTGAGGAATGGAAGGATTTATATTTCTTTATAGTCTTATGAACTCTTCAGTGGGACAGCTGATAAATAGTTCCGTAAAGTAATTTGCTTTGGAGGAGGGTAGAGTCCGTTTGGGGTAGTAGGTTAAGCTGCTGGCCTAGAAAGCAGGGGTTTGTGATTTCTAGTCCCACTTTAGGCATAAAAGCCAGCTGGGTAATATTGGGCCAGTCACACACACACTCTCTCAACCCAACCAATCTTGTAGGTCCAATTATGTCCAGTTACTTTCCAGCTGAAAGCCCAATTATGGGGAAAATTAGAAGGAAGAAGGAGTATGTTGTATATTTTCTGCCTTGAATTTTTATAAAGCAATATGCCAGATTAAGAAAAATAAATAGCAGATATTCAGAACATAGATGCATTTTATTACAATCTTGGATAAAATGTGGGAGTAGATTACAGCACACCAATTAAGCTTGCTCTTTACTCTAAAGCAGGGTCAGTTTGCATCAATGATTCCTGGAGAGCATAAGCAAGTGATTGGACATGTTGGCTGAAGCAGAGAAAAAATATAATCTAACACATAGGGAGCAGGATCCAGGTTGGCAAAATCTGTTCTAATTTACAGTTTGTGAAAGTGTCCTGTACCCTTCTTGTGTTTTATGGTTTATTTAATTGTGGTCTGCGTGTTCTATTCATATACAGCATTGAGTATATTTGATGTATAATGAACAAAGTGCAAATGCAAGGTGACCTTGAGGTACCTTGGCAAACTTTAGTCAGCATCACACATGGCAACACGTATCCCTAAAGTTACTTAACTTCTAAATGGCTGCTGTTTGTGATAATATGATGTTTTCTAGAATTTCTTCTGTTGCTCTGTGCCTAATTCTAATTCTCCTTGTTCTTAAAAAAAAAAACCCATTAAAAATCCCATAAAATCCATGAAGCAATTGTACAGCTTGGTATTATTCTTTTCACCACACACATGCATTGTACAAATTTTAAAACTGAATTGTAAGTTATAATTATACCATTATAGTAATTTTTTTCAGGGCCATGTTTAGCACAGTTAATGCCAAGTTTAATAATACTCATTAATGATTTCCCTCTGACAGCCTTCCTACATCCAAAGTTGTTCTTAAGCCTTCTGTATACTCTTAGTCTCAGCTGGCAGATGAATCTTGAAAACAATAGCACAAAACAATCTTCTCCAAATTGTACTCCATCTCCGTTTTCCAGGGAGATCTGTTGAAATACAAATAGAATAGGGACTTAATGTATCAGGCATGAGAATATTTTTAGTTAGGACATATGCAGGCTACTCGAACTCCCCTAAGTCCTCCTTGCTAAATTAACTCCCTGTTCTGTAATTGTATCAGGTCATGCTCTTTGTTGTAAAACAATAGTACAGTCTCTGGCCCTTCAAATATTGCTAAATTACAGTTCCCAAGAATTCACCCAGCATGGTCAAAGGTGAGGAATGTAATGAATTGGTAAGCAATCAGTTTTCCACTCCTAGCCTAGAGTTTCTGAGTAGATGGTGGCTTGTATAGAGTATACCTTTTCAGTTCCTAGCTGCCTTCTTTCAGTGTTAAAATGATAGAATTACACAATCATAGGCCTGGAAGGAACCTTGTTGGTCTTCTAGTCTAACCTCCTGTCCTTAGTCCATCCTGGACATATGGTTATCCAATACAATAGCAATAGAACTAGACTTTTACACTGCCCCATAGAGTTTTACAGTGGGCAGTTGACAATGTTACCATACTGCTCCCAACAATCTGGGTCCTCATTTTACCAACCTCAAAAGGATGGAAGGCTGAGTCAATTTTGAACCCAGTGAGGATCGAACTGCAGGCTGCGAGCAGAATTTGCCTGCAATACTGCATTTATTTCAATTTCTGTTTTGGATCTTTAATCCATTAGAAATGGCTCCATGAGGGCAGTGGAGCAAATGGGTCCCAAATCCCCCATAGTTCCTTCCGCTCTTCCCCAAGCCTTTAGCATTTCTGCAAGCAGTGAAAACCAGAATCTTAGTGAGCAGATGCTCTGATTTTCCTTCTGCATCTTTATTTTCCAAGGGATCACGAAGGCCTTTGCTTTCATCCCTGAGCAAGGAAAGGAATATCCTGTTAGGCAGGTAAGCAACTTCCTGGAATATTAAGCACTTCTTCCATTCTTCAATCATCACAGCCGATTGTTATGCCAGATGCATCTCTGTCAGGAATCAAGATGTTTAGAAAGCTAAACAAATACATGGTAGGGAGGAAGAAAACCTATGATTGGCAGCCTGGATTTGTAACAATTCCCCAGGGAGTTTCTTCCATCTTAAAGTCTCTAATGTTGGGCTAATGACAGAGTTCTGTATGTCAGCTCAGAGAGACTACTTATTCCCCTGTTTCTCTTTTCATAGATAAATGAATAATATAACTAATAGAAGTGGAGTGCAGAAAGATTATGCTCCACACCCCTCTTACTGGGTAATTTGCAAAGCATTTTGTACAAACCTGGCACAGTCCAAAAGAGGGGGGGAAACCTTACACATTTGCATTTAATAAAAAGGCGGACACAATAACATGACTTGTTTTCCTCATCCTAATACATAATTCCCTCACCTCAACGTTCAGAGAAATGGTAATAATATAAAAGTAGCTTAAGAACTTATTTTAACATGCATCCTGAATTACTGTTGTGTGTGGATAATAAAGAGACGTTAGAGAGCAGTGTTTCTCAGCATTGGTAACTTTAAGAGATGTGGATTTCAACTCCCAGAAAGTTGCTGCTGGGGAATTCTGGGAGTTGAGGTCCACAACTCTTAAAAGTTACTAAGGGATAAGAAGCACCGCTATAGAGTAAGGAGTTAAATTGCCTGGTTATTTGAGAACTGACCGCCAACTTTCTAATATCTTATAATATTAGAGTTAAATTATACATTAAAAAGAACCAGGAACCATAATTGAAAAAAAACAGTTCCCTAACAATGTCCATAATATGTATAATTCATACTGTCCCCCTTCGACCAACAATACAATTGCTCTGGCAGCATAACATTTTCAAATTACTGTTCATGGTCAATGCAGACTCACATTACAGCAGTGACGTGCGGTGAGGTTTATGGCTGGTGAGGCACTGACACAGTGGTGGGTTTCAAATATTTTTAGACTTGTGGACTTTAACTCCCAGAATTCCACAGCCAGGCATGCTCAGTTCCGATTTAAAATGACAGCATTGTTTTTCTCCTTTGCGAAATAAGTTTCCTTTTTTCCTTTTCTTTTTCTTCCCCCTTCCCCTCCTTCCTCCCTCTCTCCCTTCCTCCCCCTCTCTCAAACACACACACACACACACACACACACACAGAGAGAGAAGTTGGATTGGACTCTCTCTCCTACCCCCTTCCCTCTCTCACTCACTCTCAAACAAACACACACAGACAAAAGTTGGATTGGATATCTTTTCCAGTGGCTTGAAAGCAGCTTCACTGCCATCCCCCCCCCATTCCTCTGCTGCCTTCCCCAAACATCTCCACCATTGCAAATGCAGCCTGCTGTCTGGGTGGGAAATGCCTGGAATGCAATAAAGCCCACCCACTCACCTCCTGCTGGCAGGTTGGGGTGAGAGGAGAGGCAGAGAAGCCAGAGGGGAGCCGATCCGAACCTTCCAAAAGAAAGAGGCTGGGGGAAAGTGTGTGTGCTACAGCATGGCTCTTTGCCTGGCTTCTAAAGCCTCTAAAAAGCACCCTCTATTATGAGGCAGGAAAACTGCATGCCTCACCTACGTCAGGAATTTTTAGGCTTTTAACCCTTGCTTAACTCTGCTCGAGTGATCATAAAACGCCTAAAGTCAGACTAGATGAGGCATGCAGTTCTCCTGCCCCATAGTAGAGGACACTTTTTTAGAGCCTTTTTTTAACAGTTAAATAGAGTCATCCACGGTGAGGCAGCAACTAGCTCAGCTTTTTCCTTTTACATTTTTTTTCTTTTCATGATGAGAGCGGTGAGGCTATGCCTCACTTGCCTCACCTGACTGCACGTCATTGCATTACAGTGAGTTTAGAAATTAAGTGTTACATGAACAATGTACATGAAACAACAAAAATAGATTGTAATAATCTTTGAGGAAATGTATTAGTAGATTTATGGGGGGCGGGCGGGACCTGACTCTTATTATTTAGATTCTTTAAACTAACTTTGACTAAAGAGGAGTTAGGATGGGAACCTTACAAGTATAACATGAGTGTCTGTCTCTAACAGAGCTAGGGAACGGAATAAATTGATTATTCCTTCTTCTCCATGTTGCTAGATTGACAATCAAGCACAATCGAATAGGAGAACTCCACTAAAGTAGAAGCAACTGACTGGGCTGAGAGATAGACTATGTCCCTTGCGGCAGACTGTTCCAAAAAATGAAGAAAGAAATATGAGTAGAAATATTAATTTGAAGGGATATAAGAAATAAAATATGAGTTGTTTAATGGACATAAGAAGTCCTGTGCATGTTATCATGTATACGTACACATTTAATCTTGCTTGAGAACTCTGAAACAACAGAGCACTATAAAAAAAGAATACTGAGTCCACTATAATGATCAGTTCTGGAAATTAAAAATTTAGATATTTAATTCTTCCCTGGTGGCAAAATTTAGATTATATATTTATGTCGTCTTAAAAGCAAGGCTCCTATGCAGTATAATCAAATGTCGCCACCATCCAGACCCTCATCAATGATTTACAATACAGTGCAGATTATGATCTTGTCATGCCTGGGAAACAGGAAATAATCTGTGTCTTTCAGGTTCCTTAACAAAGTCTCAGACAGTGAATACTTCAAGATAGTTTATGGATCGTAACTGAAAAGGTGAATTACATAGAACAGAACCATGCCACAGATATAATTCAGGACCAGGCCTTCCCTACTCTGATACCATTCAGATGATATCTGAATGGTATCTATTAAGAAGACTTGGTGGCACAGTAGTTAAAATGCAGTACTGTATTGCAGGCTAACTCTACATTCCACTGCCAGGAGTTTGATTCTGACTGGCTCAGGATTGACTCAGCCTTCCATCCTTCCAAGATAGGTAACATGAGGACCCAGAGTGTTGGGGACAATATGCTGACTCTGTAAACTGCTTGGAGGAGGTTGTAAAACACTGTGAAGCGGTATATAAGTCTTAGTGCTCTTGCCATTATTACTAGCAAGCACAATATGAAAGTATCTGGATGGAAACGATGGGAAAAATATCTTAGACTTTTGGAGGGCACCAGGTTGAGGTGACTGACATAATATGAGTCATTGAAATGCATGGGATTCCGTGGGTATCCTGGAAAATGTTCACTCTGAATCTGAACTCTAATTTTCAGCCTACAATCTAATCCAGGCAAAATCATCTTGCATTTTTCTTCTGTCACATTGTAGGGCGTGTCAAATATTCAACTTTCAATTTCCAAACATTAGGGGTGCTCAAAAAAAGTTGTGACATGCCTTGAGGATTGTAAATGTATTTTGCTAACTTTAATATAATATAGATGTGCTTGGTAAGTAACTCCATAAATATCATAACCTTTTAACATTTTGTTTGCTTCATATTGCTGTTAATTGATGGCTCTTCTGTTTAGCTCGGGACCAACGACTCCCATTTAGCTCCACATGCCATAACAATGTTAATATGTAAGTCTAAACTTCCCTCTTTTCTTTATTTTTTTTTTCTTACAATTCACAAATTCCTCAGAATAGTATACCTGAGATAGAATTGTGAGGGAACAGACGGGTTCCAGAAAAAAAAAAAGGGGGGGGAATCATTATCATAATTGCTAACACATTGAGCTTCAAGCCCAAAATGCATTTATTTTCTCAAGTGCTTAATAGTAATTGCAGCCTGAATTTCATGTAGTAGGCAGTGAGTCAATCAGAACCCTGCTGGTAGCTGCTCTAGCAGATAGACGTTTATTTATTCTATAGACAGAGAGATATGGGATGACTTTAGTGGCCATAACAGTATTCTGGCATCGATTTCAATCTCCTCTCTTAGGCAGTAAAGTAATAATTTTGTGCTTCTCTTCTATAGATAGCATAAGGTGACTCAGAGAAGACAGGGAAGGAGTTCTGCTTTGGAATTTTTATTTACATTTTATGATGGAATTTGTTGGACTCCTGCCCCAATAGTATAAATTATGACCGTATTGTACCTAGATGTATAAGTATAATCCATTTTAAAGTGTGACTTTGCTTATGGTTGCTCTGAATCATGCAATTCATGACTTCCATAGGTTTGTGCAAAGTTCTTGTGGCTTTCCAAATGGTTGCTTTTGATTCTTATGGATGACCTAATGTTATTCCACGTCATTCTGAAAATGCTACAGATTGAACTCCTGCCTTCTGTCATAGGTTGTTTATAGTTGGCATTCTGCTCTTCCCCGTTGGCCTTTGTTTTCTTTATATGTATTGTTTTTACAGGACATCCAGAATCATCAAGAAGTCCTGCAGCCATGAGATTTGATAAAATAAGTAATAAATAAACTACCATGTGGCTTGACTGGGTGCTCATATTCGGAGGTGGCAGAAAGAATATCATAGCTGATAAGCAGCCAAATGAAAGGATTTGGATAATAACAATAGCAATAGCAGTTAGATTCTTATGTGGCTCCATTATCCTTTACAGCACTCTCTGAGCCAATGATGGCTAACCTTTTCGGCACTGAGTCCGAAAGCATGCGCACACCCACAATGCAATGTGTGTGTGACCTCCTCCATGCATGTGCATGTGACCCCCTGCACCCAGCCCCTTGCACATGCACGCGTAACCCCCACGCATGCACAAGAATTTCTACTATGTTGAAAGGGCTCATCCACATGTCCCCTTAACTATATGTTGAAGATACACCACTAGCCATTCTTTAAAAAGTGTGATCCAGCCTTTCTTTTGCTCCAAGACCATAACAGAGTTACCTGATTTCATATTTATCCAATCTAATGTTAAAATGTTTTTTAAAAATGTTTTACTTAAATTTGATTTTTAATTGTCATGGTAATTTTTGTATTTTGTTTTATTTATTGGCTGTCAGAGGTAGGTTGCTGCCGGTTCAGCCTGGAACAGCCAAACCGATAGTAGTGGCGGTGGGAGGCTCCGCCCACCCACCCAGATGCTTCTGCAAATGCGCAAAAGCATCGCGGTCACACAGGAGCATGCCAGAACTGGTAGTAAAAAAATTAGCAACCCACCTCTGTTGGCTATATTATATTGTACACCATCCAGAGCCTCTCTTTAAGAGAGATGGACAGTTTATTTATATGCAATATAAATGAATGAATGAATGAATGAATAATAAAGCAAGTGAGAGAGATAAGAAAGAGAGAAGAGGAGACAAGTAAGAATGTGATGTGATGGACAAGAGAGGGGGGAGACAGAGAGAAATATCGAAAGGGAAAAGTCTGGCCATTTTGGCAAAACAGGGGAGTCCAAAAAAAAGACCACTCTGAAGATTTGATACTAACAGTCAAAACTCACACATCCCCCAGCTCTGGCCCTGCCCCATTTCCATGATAAGGAGAGTGATTGGTACATGATTCCTCTCTCCCCCAAATCCACCAGTTATCTTCCTTAATACATCCATCATGCATTAAACCTATCAGCTCCATTTCCCTACTACTTCATCACTGAAACAGAATAAAAATCAAATTTCAAAACACAGAAATTATGTTGATCGTTTTTCTGTCACTTCCCCAACTGGGGAGGGGGGGAGAAAGTAAATTGATACCTCTGAGAAAGAGTAGGCTTTTTACCACCTCAAACCATCGCTTGATGTGAGTGGATTTTAAAAGTAGTTGTAAGGAAGGCTTTCATATCAGTATTTCTGAGAATATTTTTTGTCTCTTTTATTGTGCTTTCCAAATGTTTCCAGAGTGTTTCCCAAATATCTCCCGCCCTTTTCAAAATTGCCAGTTTTGAAAAGAACATCTCCCAGTGAAATCATTACAAGCTATCTCTATACCATTTGTAGGAGAACTTCACTTAAAGGTTATGATTTCAGTTTACAATAGTAATGCTTTATTTGCAGGATATCCGAAGGTGAACTCTTGTCCCTGGGATGCTGCAGTTTTAAGATATACATGCCGTAAACAGAAGATATGACCAGGCTGATGCAGTGAATCAGAGGGAAGGCCAGCCTTAAACCATCATGTCCCATGTTACAGCTAGTCCTTGACTTACAACAGTTCATTCAGTGACCATTTGAAGTTGCAATGGCACTGAAAGACTGACCTATGACTGTTTTTCATGTTTAAGAAATGCAGTAGCACCATGGGCATATGATCCAAAATTGAAACATTTGTCAATTGACTCATATTTATGATGGTTGCAGTGTCCCAGAGTCATGTGATCATAAAGGTGATCACATGACTCTGGAATCCTCTGCCTAGCAAAGTCAATTGGGAAGCCATTCACTTAACAACTATGTTACTAACTTAGCAACTGCAATGATTCACTTAACAGCTGGGTCAAGAAAGGTCGTTCAATGGGGCAAAATTCACTTAACAATTGTTTCATTTAGCAACAGACATTTGGGGCTCAATTGTGGTCATAAGTCTATGATTAGGTTTAGGTTTAGGTTTAGGTTTATTTGGATTTATATGCCGCCCTTCTCCAAAAGGACTCAGGGCGGCGTACAACATTAAAAACACACATCACAAAAGTTAAAAAAAAGATTAAACCCATTTCCCAAAAGACCAAACCGATTTTTTTTTAAAGAAACAATACATTTAAAATAAATTAACATTAACATTAACAGGCCAGGCCTGCTTGCTGGAAAAGCCAACTTTTTAGGGCGCGTCGGAAGGACCGGAGGTCAGGGATTATGCGGAGCTCCGGTATTACCTGTATTTTGTACACATTTGTTGTTTTAAGGGGCTTTTCTATTTCAAAGTTTGAGAATCATTGCTTCAGGGAATAAATATAAGGAAATGGCATAGAATTAAAGTCATAGTCTTGAGACTATGCCAGGTAAAATCTATTTAACCTATATTTGTATCATGGTTTAAGCTCTCCTGCCATCCATACCTCCTCAATATAAATTATCTAAATGTCAGTCATAGGTTATTGGGCTTGATGTCAGAATAATGTTGTTTGTGGTGATGCAGTCCTAATGGCTTTTCTGGTCTTTAATGTCTTATGAATTTAGTTACTGAATTTAACTCTGAGTTTTATGACATTTGTGAAAATGCTGTGATGGATCAGCCTGAGTGCAGGCGATAAGTTTTTTTTACTTTATCCTGAAATCTACTCCTTACTAGGAATGACAAATGATAAATTCATCAAAGTCCCCAGGATGCCTGAATGGCTTTTGCTTGGTGTCATGCCAAAAGAGTAAATACATACATCAAAATAATGCATTCGTGCCAAAAGTTCAAATAATGCAATGAGTGATACAAATGTGGCAGACAAGTCTAACAAATTTAATCTAGGAAGTCTAAGATGCAAATTGGAAGCATGTAATGAGAAGGGAGGATGTTATGCCAGAAATAGAAATTAGATGCTAAATTTAAGTCGGTGAGAAAAGTAAATGCCCAACATTTCCCTAGATAAATTATCTAGGTCTATTTAAACATGTCAAATTGCTCCAGGAACCAAAAGGGGAAAAAAATCCTGTAAAATTGGGGTTTCGTTTCTTTATTGCTTGCAATTATCCTTAGTTAAGCAGTTTAGTTAAGTGATTTGCCAAACAGTAATTTACTCTGCTCTGCATATCTTTAGCAGCCACCCAGCAGCCTTAAAATTTTGAAAAGGTAATTTTGCAAGGTTTGAAAAAGTATCAGGGTATAATTTTACAAAACTGGGGGAATGATAACCAACTAGTTATTAAGGGGTGTGTATGTGTGTGTGAGAGAGTTCTTATACAACCTATGTTGGCTTTGTTCACAGAATGTATTTTGCATCATGGTTAACACAACTATGAGTACAAAGACTATTTTGCGAACAGCTTTTTTGCAAGGTTTTGTGAAATTGCTAAGACCCAAGCTACAGTAGATACCATATGCCTTTTGCTTTGCATTTTTAATTCTTTAAAATAAAATGGAAATGGAGTTACTCAAGAAAAGTGAGGTATGGCTAATCCTTTCTCTTGGCTTCCATTCTTCCAAAAATCAATATACATCCCCATTTCACATCCTTAGGCTATTGCCTGTGCCGTATACTGTAGAACAATGAGATTTTTTTCCATGAAATGGCATAGAAATGGATGGGCTGCACTCTGTATTCTGTACTGTAAGCCTGATCAAGAGGAAGAGGCTTTTTTCCCCTCAGGGGAATACACACACACACACACACACACACACACACACCACAGAGAGAGTCATATTTCATTTGCCCCTAAAGCAAAATCTTGCCAATTTATAGATTCGAGAGCGATTTGTGGCAAGCATTTTCAGCAGGATCTAGAAATGTGATCTCTTTTTGAAATGATTTTTAAGCATTCCTTTGTATGAATGTCTACTTATTCACCTCTCCTTTTCTCTCCCTATGAACTGATTTCACTTCTCAGCGATGTCTTCACTTTTCCAATCCAATTTTGTGAACTGCAGGCAGGGATGCCATCAAACGCTAACCGCGATCCCTAGGAAGCTGTGTGAAACTCTCCATTCGGCTTCGGTCTCAAGCCTTGAAAGTTTTAATGAAAAGTCGGGGTTGCATCAAATGAAATTACAGTTGTGGCTTTTCTCTGGTAACTTTACCAGTTCGTGGGAGTTCCAGTTCCTAATAGTCAACAAAATTAATTGAGAACGTTGAATTCTTATGCACCTTTAAAATATAGTAGGTATTCAATTACAATTTAATCCTATTACATTGTAATTTAACATACAAAAGGTATTTAATTAAATAAAGAAAATTTAATTTTCTACATATTTCATGTTCTACTCAATGCCTCCAATGTAGTTTCTGAATACTGTATGTGACAATTATCCTACAATTAGAACGTAATTTAAGGTTGTTGAAGTTTAAGAATTCTTTATACCAATTCTTTATCACATTAGCTTCAGGTCATATTCTGAGCTAGTTTGGTAGTGGTTAAGGCACCAATCTAGAAAGCAGGAGACCTTGAGTTCAAGTCTCGCTTTAGCCATGAAAGTCAGCTGGGTGACTTTGGGCCAGTCACACTCTCTCTCTCAGCCTAATCCACTTCACAGGACTGCTGTTGTGAGGAAAATAGGAGGAGGTAGGTGTACTGGATATGTTTGCCACCTTGGTTTGTTTGTTGAAATAATAAAAGGCAGGAGACAAAGCAACCTGCAAATAAATGTTCTCAATATATTGAAACAATTGTCAATTACTGTATGTGCCAGAATTCAGCTACTGTACTCAGTTTCATGGCATTTTAAAATAAAGGATAAACTGTACCACTGATTTTTACTGAACCCTGGAACGTGGTTTAATATCAAAATAAAACAGATATGAGAGAGAAAAGTTTGCTTCCCAAACCCCAGGAGGTACTTCATATTAATGCATCCTCCCAATGTGTTGGGCCCACTAGTGATTATTCTGAACTTGGCAGGAGATTTGATTAGAGATTTTATCTCTATTAAATGAGATTCTGCCATAAATCCTGACTTATCCTATCGCAGGATAGAAAAAGTTTACATTGCCATTTTTTTCACTCAACATAGGGTAGTTCTTGTTAGAACCTGAGGCATCAATAACTGAGGAGATGAAGGTCCAACTAGCTTTTTATTAACAGAGAAGAACCGACTGGAACAGAACAACACTAACTCGTCTGACAGCTATTGATACATGTAGCTGTCAGACGGGGAACCAATGGGTGGCTTGCTTTTCTCCCGCCGTTTGGCAGGCACGCCTGAAACAATCAGAGGCCTTTCTCCCAACGCCATCTGCTGGCCGCGCCTGGTGGAACACAACACCCCTTTCCTCTGGATGGCACATGCGTAGTCCTGGAGGTATGCCGGACGTCTGCGCATGCGCTGGGATCTTCTTTCCAGAGGTGGAGCCGTCGCTGTAAGAGGAGGAATGCCGGACCCGTTGTTCTGGCGAATCGGCAGCAAGGCTCGCGCTGACAGTCCAGCCCCGAGCAAGGCACCAGCTTTCAAAGGTAAGGCAGCCAGCGAGAACATAATGGGTATTGCGGACTCAGACCTAGTGCCCTTTTGATTGTCTGCCCGGCAGGCGGCATTGGTAGGGCCTGTTTGTTCTGAAGTGGCTGGTCTGTTGAAAAGCTCGACCCATTTCGACCAGGTGTCGACAACGAGGAGGAAGGTGAGACCGGCCATAGGACCCATGAAGTCAACGTGATGCAACTCCAAGGGGCCATGGGCCATTCCCAGTCCCTGGAAGGTGTGGCAGGAGGCGCCGGCCATACGGCTTGGCATGGCATGCAGCGTTGCACCCAGTCAGCGATGTCCGCATGGAGGGCCACCAGACATAGCCACGACCTAGACTTTTCATCCTCACTATGCCTGGGTGACCTTCGTGGAGGCGGGAAAGTACAGCATGGCGGAGGGAGGCAGGGATTACGACACTATTGCCCCACAGAAGGCAGCCCTGAAGGACTGACAGCTCGGTACGGCGGCAGAGGTAGGGAAGGAAATGGGGCTCTCTGGAAGTGGAAGGCCAGCCCCTGCGGACAGGAGAGAAAAAGTTTACATTGCCATTTTTTTCACTCAACATAGGGTAGTTCTTGTTAGAACTTGAGGCGTCAATAACTGAGGAGATGAAGGTCCAACTAGCTTTTTATTAACAGAGAAGAACTGACTGGAACGGAACAACACTAACTCGTCTGACAGCTATTTATACATGTAGCTGTCAGACGGGGAACCAATGGGTGGCTTGCTTTTCTCCCACAGTTCGGCAGGCGGGCCTGAACCAATCAGAGGCGTTTCTCCCAATGCCATCTGCTGTATCTTAACAGAACACACACACACACCACACAGGGTTTTAGAGGTGTCTTACCCCCCACAGTATTTGTTTCCAGAGAGTAAGTCATCTGTGTACCAAGTTTGTTTGAAATTGCTCAAAGCGTTCCAGACAGAAGTGGGTTGCTCTCGGTTCAGGCCGGTTCAGCCAAACCAGTAGTGGAATTCAGGCCTGGATTGCAGAACCGGTGGTAACCCAGACCTGCCATGCCCCTGAAACGGTTACCTCGCTGCCGCTGGGCTGCCACCATTTTGGTTTTTAGTTCACTGTTAATTGTTCTGTGCATGCGTGAAAAACAATTTTCATTGAACAGCGAACATATGGGTAGTAAAACTGGTAGTAAACCAGTAGTAAACCGGTAGTAAAACTGGCAGCAGCCCACCCCTCATTCCAGAGTTATGCTGGAACCATACACACGCACAGCCATGCAAGATTAATTCCATCAGCCAATGATGTAATTAATGAAATGTATAAATACTTGTTATGGAGGGATGCAAGGTATGCTTGCTTTATGACATTAGTTACAAGGATATGTTCTTACTTTGTGAAGAAATAAAGGTCTTAATATGTTCCTACCCACCTTTGTGTGATTATTGGCTCATTGTTGGGAGGGGGGTCCTTGGTGCTCTCCAAACTTGATTGTTTTCTTGCAGACGTTTCATTACCCAAACTAGGTAACACCCTCAGTGCTAGTAGTGATGATGATGATGATGATGATGATGATGCATTGATGATGTTCCTAGTTTGGGTAATGAAATGTCTGCAAGAAACAACCAAGCTCAGAGAGCACCAAGGACCCCTCATTTCAACTCTTGAGCTACATATATTCTTCTTTATTGATTATTGGCTAACTCGCACCAGGTGAGACAAACTAGCCAGCTTTGGGTTGGGCCAACGCAACCTCAGAATTTCTTCCCAGGGAGATCCCTGGACTGAGGCTATCTCAGCCGCCAGTGCTTTAGGCCTGATTTGTAAACTCCCATTCAGGGTTTCCAAATCCAATTACATAGTTAAGAGAAAAGAGTTTGGTTTATTTATTTAGATCCACATTTACTATTTTTATAAATATCTCAAGGCAGCAAAGATTCCTAATAAGCCTTCCTCCTCCTATTTTGCCCACAAGAAGAACCATGTCAGGTGGGTTACAGAGATAGAGAGAGCGGGAGAGAGAGGGGGGGGAGAGGGAGAGGGAGGGAGAGGGGGGAGAGGGGGGAGGGGGAGAGGAGGGAGGGAGGGAGAGAGAGAGAGAGAAGCATGCTTTCATGCCTAAAGTGGGACTACAACTCCCACTCTCCTGGTTTCTAGACCAGCACTTCATCCACTAGATCTAACTGGCTCTCAATAAATAAATAAATAAATAAATAAATAAGTGGTTCATTAAAAATCATAAAATCATAGGTCTGGAAGAGACCTCAGAGGTCTTCTAGTCCAACTCTCTGCCTAAGGCAGGAGATCTTAGTAGTCACTGAAAAATGCCTTGCTTGGTAGATATATATCAAATAAAATTTTAGACTGGTTTGATCAGGAGCAGTAAAGGATGACAGAAGCTATGTTGTATATAATTCTTACTTCTTATTAGATACTAGCCAATAACTGGCATTGCCCAGGTATTTATTTATAGGGAGAAAATGTCCAGACCAAACATAATTTCTAATGTTGAATTTTCCCCCTTGCCAGAGGGAGCCTCTTGTGGAGTACTGTGAAGCTGTTACCAAGGCAACTCCACCGTGCTGTACAGAAGAAGCCAGTATGGCAGTACGGCACAACAGACTGCATCTTAACAGAAGACACACCCCGAGGGGTGATAGGGGTGTCTTACCCCCACAGTATTTTTCTCCAGAGAGTAAGTCATCTGTGTACCAAATTTAGTTGAAATTGCTCAAGGTGTTCCAGAGTTATGCTGGAACACACACAGAGCTGTTTTTATATACCTGGTATTTTTCGGAGTATAAGACACATTGGAGTATAAGATGCACCAAGATTTTGAAGAGGCAAATTTAAAAAAAAAGTTTTTGCACTCTGCAGACCTCCCAAAAGTGGCCTGTTTTTCATGAAAACAGGCCAGTTTTTTTAAAGGGCATGAATAGCCTTTAGGAGGCTTGTAGAGTGCTCCTGGGGGAGGGATGGGCCAAAAACGAGCAAAAAGGCCCATTTTTTGTCAAAAAAGGACATGCCTAGCCTTTAGGAGGCTTATAGAATGCTCCTGGGGTCTGGGGGGGGGGGCAAAGTGAACAAACAACAGCCAGTTTTTCACTCATTTCTGCCCTCCTCAGCCCCTAGGAGCAGTCTATAAGCCTCCTAAAGGCTATGCACGGCTATTTTGGTGAAGGGAGTGTGGTTTCAGGAGGCAAAAAAATTGTTGTATTCAGTGTATAAGACACACCCAGATTTTCAGCCTCTTTTTTGAGGGAAAAAGGTTCGTCTTATACTCTGAAAAATACAGTATATAAATTATTATTATGAGACTGTTCCCTTAGCAAAGAAAATGAAAGCTGGTAGGTTCTGTTCTGTATTAGCCGCTATTTCCTGGAAGGGATCTTGGTAGGTTGATGAAAGGGCTGCTTTCCCATTCGCTAACTGCCAGAATATTATAGAAAAGGGCTACATTCCTGAAGACTTGCTCTTAGCATCCAAGAAAGATGAAATCATCATGAACTTCTCAGGCCTCAAGATTTTTTTTTAAAAAATCTTCCAAGTAAAGAAAACTTTTTTTCCCCACAACTGAATGAGGCAGTATGGAGACCCAGCTTTGGGGAAACTGACTCCAAATGGTAATAAAGGAGGCAAAGTTTGTATGGATAAAACTATAAGGAATGATTGATCTGTTTAATTTCTCTCTGTGAGGCTCTGCTGAAGAGCATGGCTGGCACAAAAAAAAAAAAAGGAAACTTAAAACTTAACCAGTTTGCTGCAATTGGTGAAGAAATACTGTATATGCAGCGTTGTGAATAAAAGAACGACTGGCTAAGTTCTGT
This sequence comes from Natrix helvetica, assembly GCF_964273705.1. Taxonomy (NCBI): domain Eukaryota; kingdom Metazoa; phylum Chordata; class Lepidosauria; order Squamata; family Natricidae; genus Natrix; species Natrix helvetica. Next base: position 101,505,856 of record NC_138552.1, on the reverse strand, counting down.
CTATTTAGATAGGCCTTTGTGTAACCCTTGTGAGTTTTTATCGTTTATCCCAGTTGTATCATCAACAGTTCCGATAACTAGCACAGGTAGCTTTGTTTTTTTTCTTTTTGCAACAACAGAAACAATAGAGGGATTGAAACACTGTCTTATCTTTTTTTATATAATGCATATCAGATGCTTTGACTTTTTAGATTTCCTACCAATGGTGCAAGTACATTTATTCATTCATTTAAATTTATGAATCTTGCTGATCCTCCACTCACCAGGCAAAATAATAATAACTTCCTCAATAGTGGTGACTGTGAGGGGGATCTTGGAGTCCTAGTGGATAACCATTCTTTGACAAAGTGACAAAATTAGTGGACCAGAGGAATGCCATCGATATAGTTTACTTGGACTTCAGTAAGGCATTTGATAAGGTAGACCATAACCTACTACTAGATAAAGTAGAAGAATGTGGGCTGGACAGCATCGCCACCAAATGGATTCGTAACTGGCTGACCAACCGCACTCAACGTGTAGTCCTCGATGGAACTGCATCTACATGGAGGGAGGTATGCAGTGGAGTACCCCAAGGCTCTGTTTTGGGCCTAGTACTCTTCAACATCTTTATCAATGATTTGGATGAGGGAATAAATGGGGAACTCATCAAATTTGCAGATGACACCAAGCTGGCAGGAATAGCCAACATTCCAGAAGATAGGCTAAAGATACAGAAGGATCTTGACAAACTTGAACATTGGGCACTATCTAATAAAATGAAATTCAATAGTGAAAAGAGTAAGATTCTACATTTAGGCAACAAAAACGAAATGCACAGGTACAGTATAGGTGATACCTTGCTCAGTAGTAGTAACTGTGAAAGGGATCTTGGAGTCCTAGTGGACAACCATTTAAATATGAGCCAGCAGTATGGAGCAGCTGCCAAAAAAGCCAACACAGTTCTAGGCTGCATCAACAGAGGGATAGAATCAAGATCACGTAAAGTGTTAATACCACTTTATAAAGCCTTGGTAAGACCACACTTGGAATACTGCATTCAGTTTTGGTCACCACGATGTAGAAAAGATGTGGATACTCTAGAAAGAGTGCAGAGAAGAGCAACAAAGATGATTAGTGGATTGGAGACTAAAACATCTGAAGAATGGTTGCAAGAACTGGATATGTCTAGTTTAATAGAAAGAAGGATTAGGGGAGACATGATAGCAGTGTTCCAATATCTCAGGGGTTGCCACAAAGAAGAGGGAGTCAAACTATTTTCCAAGGCACCTGAGGGTAGACCAAGAAGCAATGGGTGGAAACTAATCAAGGAAACTTAGAACTGAAGAGAAATTTCCTGAGTTAGAACAATTAATTAGTGGAACAACTTGCCTCCAGAAGTTGTGAATGCCCCAACACTGGAAGTTTTTAAGAAGATGTTGGATAGCCATTTGTCTGAAACGAAATAGGGCCGTATGGCGAACCTATGGCACGCGTGCCACAAGTGGCACGCGGAGCCATTTGTCAGGGCATGCGAGGTGCTGCCCTGTCAGCTGGCCAGCGCGCATGCGCGCGCTGGCCAGCTGAGTCCAACTTTTTAAAAGCTATTTTTCGCCTTCCTCAGGCTCCAGAGGCTTTATAGGAGCCTGGGGAGGGCGAAAAGAGCCCCCCCCACCCCCCCGGAGGCTTCAGGGACCGTCCCTGAAGCCTTCGGAACGCTTAAAACCACCCGCCGAGCAAACCGGAAGTGACTTCCGGGTTGCTCGGAGCGTCATTTTAAGCGTTCCGAAGGCACCAGGGACCGTCTGGACGGGCTTCCTGCCATGCGTCCCGCACAGGAATCCGTCCCCTCGGGGCTTTGTGCGGGCATCGCAAGGATTAAGCCGAAGGGGGGGGGACGGGGAAAGCGAAGGGGGCTTTGTTGTCCTCCTTCTCCTTCTCCTCCTTTCCCCCTCCGGCTCGAACGCGGCGCCAGGGCCCGGCAGGCAGCGAACGAATCGGAGCCTGCCGACTGGAGGAAGAGGGTGAGAGGCGGGTCCTGTGAACGGCGGCAGCAGCGGCGGCAATAGTCGCAACTCGGCGGTGGGCCGCCCTGGCTGGGAGACAAAGGAGGGGAAAGGCGGCAGGCAGCTGAGTTGCGACTATTGAGCGCGGCGCGGCGGCGCCTGAGGCCGGGATCGAGGCGGCTGCGCGGCCTGCCTGCCGTGGCGCGGCTAGAGGAGGAGGAGGAGGAGGAGGTGAGGGCAGCGCGAGAAGAGAAGAAACTTAGAACTGAAGATACATTTCCTGACAGTTAGAACAATTAATCAGTGGAACAGCTTGCCTCCAAAAGTTGTGAATATTCCAACACTGAAAGTGTTTAAAAAGATGTTGAATAACCATTTGTCTGAAGTGGTGTAGGGTTTCCTGCCTAAGCAGGGGGTTGGACTAGAAGACCTCCAAGGTCGAGGGGTGGGTTTCAGGGGGTACGCCCCGGTACGCCCATACCCGTTCATCAAATTTAGCGATACCCATTCTTCCAGAGGCCGTGTACCCGAACTCTCCCTCCCATGGCCTGCTCCCTTGCTTGCTCCCCCCACCCGCCCAGTCGCTGCTTGCTTGCCCCACCTGTCCGCACCAGGCTTGCCCAGCCAACAACTGCCTCGAATAAGGGGTGGGAAATCCATGCACAGGGAGGAAAACACATGCATTCCCCACCCCCTCCATTGGAAATGAGGCAGCTGTCAGAGAGAAGAGGGCAGCGCATGCCATGTGGGCTTGTGCAGCAGCAGAAGAAGGAACAGGAGACGAGGATTCAGTTATTGCACAAGCCCATAGGCACATGCTGCCCTCTTCTCTCTAACAGCCACCTGGTTAAAAAGCCATCCCCCATGGTGTTTTTCCCTGGGGGGCTCAGCATAACATTACAAGACCGATGCCACCACATCTGCCCTCTTCAAGGATAGGTCCTCTTCAGAAGGACAAGGCCCCGCTGGTCTCCCTTGCGTTCCTTGTCTTCCAACCATGGCCCCACACTGTGGAAAACCTAGCCGTCTGCACACCCCACACAATTACAGCCCCGGAGAGGGAAGCCTTTGCAGAAGCTCAGGCGATGAGAACAAGTTCCCGCCGTTACGAAGGCTCTGAGAAGAGGGACGGAACCTTCACCGTGGGATGGTAAAGGCCCATCTGCCAGACCAAAGCCCCTCTCCCAACTGGCCCTTCCTCCCTCTGAGGGTGAGGGACCCAGCTGCCTTGCTGCCTCTGGCTTCCCTCCTAGAGTCTCCAAGGCTGTAATTGTGTGGGGGGGGTGCGCATTCGCCTATGTTTTCCGGAGCGTGGAACTGTGGTGAGGCTCTGCGTGGCTGGCGATGACTCTGGAGCTCATCCGCATGGGGCCCTCACGTTCCTCGTCTTCTTGGATGGGCTCCGTAGTCATCACCGGCCATGCAGAGCCTCGCTGCGGCTCCACGACGTGGAAAACATAGGCGCGCGAGCACCCCCTGCACAATTACAGCCGCGGAGACTCTTGGAGGGAAGCCAGAGGCAGTGGGTAGCTGGGTCCCTCACCCTCAGAGGGAGGAAGGGCCCGTTGGGAGAGAGGCTTTGGTCCTGCTGCCTCTGGTGAACGGGCCTTTACTGGCCCGTGGTGAAGATTCTGTCCCACATCTCAGTGCCTTTGTAATGGCAGGAACTTGTTTTCATTCACCTGGGCTTCTTCAGAGGCTTCCCTCTCGGGGCTGTAATTGTGTGGGGTGTGTGCACGCCTATGTTTTCCACGGTGTGGGGCTGCGGCTGGAAGACAAGGAATGCGAGGGGGACCAGCGGGGCTTCGTCCTTCTGAAGAGGACCTATCCTTGAAGAGGGCAGATGTGGTGACATCGGTCTTGGGATGTTCTGTGGATGTTCCAGGGAAAAATGCTGCTGTCAGGTACTTTTAACCATATATTGTGGTCTTAAGACTGCAGAATGCTGCAAAAAACCATAAATGCAGGCCAGTTTTTGAGTGTTTCAAATGTGACTGGAACACTCAACAAGGTGACCACAGAATGTGTTTGTTTGTGTCTGTGTGTGTGAGAGAGAGTGAGACAGAAAAAGAGAGACAGAGAAAGAAAAAGACAGAAAAAAGAAAGACAGAAAAAGAAAGTGGGAGAGAGAGATGAAAGAAAGAAAGAAAGAAAGAAAGAAAGAAAGAAAGAAAGAAAGGAAAAGAAAGAGAACTTTTGACCAAAATTGAGCCCAAAATTTTGGTTGCTAAGCAACAGCATTGTTAAGTGAGTTTCACCACATTTTCCAAGTTGGCCACACCCACCCAATCACATGACCACCGAGCCACTCCCACAAAACAGGCCACACCTACAGAATAGGTTCTAAAAAATTTTGAAACCCACCACTGCCAAGGTCCCTTCCAACTCTGTTATTCTATTCTAAATAGAACAATATCACATGTCAGGTCCAACAACACAGGAAATGGGTCATGGAATCCCCAATGATGGGTGCATTTTCTAAGAAAATCTTGCTGCTCTATCTCCAGATTGGTAGTCTATTGTCCAACGGTATCCTTATGTCACTCTTAATGTTCAAAAGATGAAAATGCTAGTTATTGAGAGCTTTGCCAGATGTTTCTTCTTCAAAGACACTTCCCTGTCAGGACTAGTCCCCTAAGTGGTATTGATGGAAAGAGGCAAGACTTTTTTTTTTAGCTACCATAGAATCAGTTCTAGCCTTTGAGGCACAAGGTTTCTGTATAACCGGTTTATTAAATTGCTGATCCAGTGGCACTAATATGTCACAGCACCATGTCAATGCTGCCGTCTTCCTCCTTTCTTTAATAACACACATTTTCTTCACATCTCTGCACCTCCCCTAAGGACTGACACATCCTTCACACTGTACCTGAATAGGGTGCATTGGAGCAGGAAGGAAAATGGCATTTCAGCCTCCTTTTTGTCATGCTGATTATCCAACTTTTCCTTTCTGGAAATAAAATGCACTCGCACCTCCCCATTTCCCCATACCCTTCACAGTGTCTTATATACTTGACACATGGAGAAATGCATCTTGGTCTGCTAAGTGCAACAATTTTGAGCAAGAATCAATAACACTCCAGTTGTCAGCTTTGACTTGTTCCTCCCAAGGCTTTCTGTAACACTATCTTTTGTGGGGGAATTGGATATCAGGTCATGAAGTTGCTTCTAGGATAAACCAAGGGCATAGACTATTTTGGTGAGGAGACATCAGCTGCTGCCAACTCCAGACTATTGGTTGTGTTTGTATTTTCCTCTGAGTGTCATTGTTGACCCCCCTCTCTTTTCTTTCTCCCCCTCCAAAATATAAATGTCAACTTTCATTGGGATCTGTGCTATCTCCAGGCACAAGGAGGAGGGCAGGATGTCCCTGTCCACAAATCTGCATTCTCCCTCTTCTTCTCCTGCAACACAGACATTCCCCTTCTGAAACACTTATTTGTTTGGTTGATGGTGGCATCTGCGTTGTATTGTCTGTATTGTAATTATTGTTTTGCTTGAGTTCTTTGTACAGTGTTGCTTACCAGGCCTCCTAGTTGATTCTTTCTTAATTTCATCATCTGACTGTGTCCTAAAAACATTATTTCCTCTGCCCACAAGCTGGTCTCCTGCCTACAGTATCGCCTAGCACAGTCCCTTTGGAGTGAGAAGTGCTTGACTTATTTATTTATTAATCGCATTTATATAGCCACCAATCTGCTAAAAGCAATTTTGGATGATGTACAACAAACAGGCAAGACCACAAGTGCATAAAACCGATTGTTATATAATATGAAAAATCTTTATTAAAACTTATCATTATAATTATTTAAAATACCACGTGGAGAGGACAAAATATCAAACACAATGGAATCATTTCAGAATGTTTCTGGTTCTCTGGGATTCCTAGGCCTGATGACATAACCAGGTCTTAAGGGACTTCTGAAATGATAGAAGGGATAGAGTTAACCTATTAACTGGAGAAAGCAATTATGTTTGGAAGAGTTAGCAGTAAAAGGAAAGCGCCTGTCAAAGAGCACTGTGGCAGGACAGTATTAAAGTTGACACCAGCCAGAGTATAGAAAATTCTAAAAGAAATAGTGCAAGATTGGAAGATGTGGAGAGACCTGGCCCATAGAATTGCCAAGCGTTGGATTCAACTGAACAGATAACATCATCATCATCAAGAGTTGGCCTGACTTCGAGGCTTCCGGTCTTTGTCTCCGTGTCACCCAGAGGAATCTCTTGTGGATTGTTTTTTCCTCAACTCTCTGGAGAGAAAATCCTTCTCTATTGCTAGACTGACTAAAGAAACCCCCACCTGCTTGGATCTTCTGCCTCCTGGACTCGCCTGTCTGCTCTACTTCTCCAGCTGTCCAGTCTCTACACTGACTGATCTCTCTGTTTCATAAACTATGTCTCCAAAAAGACCACCACCTGGAAAACCTGGCTTTGCTACTTCTGCACCGACATCTGCAACATCCAGTCCTGCCACACAGTCAAAGATTACAGAACTGATGCAACCTAAGAGTGCAGTGATGGATTTGCAACAAATGCTCCAGCAACTCATACAGGGCCAGGAAGAAATTAAGAAACAATTAAAGGAAATGAAGGAAGAAATTAAAGAGAATCAAGTCCAAATTTATAAGAACTCACAGAGACTGGACCTTGTGGAGGGTGGGTGGCGGAGGCGAGGGGGGGGTAGAGGCCCTGCAGAAGGGAAACAAAGAACTTGATATCCAACAAATGAAAACAGAGTTTGAGAGAATGTCCTTTTATCTTAGATTTCAAAATGTTATAGAAGCAGATGGGGAAAATATAAGGGACATTATGACTAATATTTTAGCTGAATACATACACAAAGATAAGCAACAGATGGAATGGGAGATAGATCTGGTCTATAGAGTGAATTCAGCATATGCCAGAACACACAATGTACCCAGGGAGGTCCATATTAAATTCCTTAGGAAAAGCACAAGAGACGAAATTCTGGGTGTACAAAGGGGGCAAGCATTGACATATCACGACAGGGAGATAACCATCTTGAAGCAGATCCCAAAAGAAATTAGGGAGAAAAGGAAAAATTATTCGCAATTGGCGAATAAATTATACCAGAAAGGGGTGTGGTTTAGATGGTTGATGCCTGAAGGTATGCTGATATTCTGGGAGGAGAGAAGAATCAGAATCAATACACCCATAGAGGCACAGGCCTTTATGGAAAAAAATAAAGCGAACCTAGAAAAAACAGAAGACTCTACAACGCTCACACAGGACACGGGAGGGGCCGGAGCTCTGCCAGCGGGGGGTGAAGGGGCAACACCAAGAAAGCTCAGATCACAAAAGTGAATAAGAAAACCACATTGTTATAAACAGACCGAAAGTAATAATGAAATTATATCTAGACTATATATTATAACTATATAAATTGATTGAAAACTTTTTTTTAGAATTAATATGCTGATTTTATATGACCATGTATTAATGTTTTATACTTAGATGTATCTTATGAGTTTGGAGGGAGGGGGCGACTGCCATACTTGCAACTGCCAAAATTTGTATACAATTCCACCTACCGTTTTCCTTATAAATGTTTTTAAAAACCAATAAAAAATTTTGGAAAAAAAAAAAGAGTTGGCCTGAGTTCAGAGGTAGAAGAGTGGGGAGGATGTTCTATAAAGCAGGTGCCATAGCAGAGAAAGTCTGCCTCCTGGGACCAGTGATGTGCAGTTAGGTGAGGCAAGTGAGGCACAGCCTTACCTCTCATCATGAAAAGAAAAAAAAATGTAAAAGGAAAACATAAATTAAATGCTTGTATTTATCTACTGATCTGTACCATAAAGTTATTTTCCATTGAACTTCACCAGTTTTACATTATTTGGTATTAAAATTGCAGAATTTTCACATTTACCGTTCAACTAGTCAGGCGAGAGCTTGCGGTGAGGCTGTAGCGAGCTCAGCCTCTCAGGCGACAGCTGAGGTGAGGCTGAACTAGCTGCTGCCTCACCGTGGATGACTCTGCTTAACTGTTTTAAAAAGCCTCTTAAAAAGCACCCTCTACTATGAGGCAGGAGAGCCTCACCTAGTCTGACTTTTTAGGTGTTTTATGATCGCTCAGCATGAGCAGAGTTAAGCAGAGGCGAAAGAGAGAGTGACTGATGGCCAGCAACCGATGGCTCCACGGGCCAGATCTAATCATCCCCATGGGCTGGATCTGGCCCATGGGCCTTGAGTTTGACACTCCTGATCTACATCTCGTAACAGAGGGTAAGGTGAAGAAGCTGACTTGTGTGCCTCACCAGCCATAAACCTCACTGCACATCCCTGCCTGGGATCTACCAAATGTATGTCCCTGACAGATGGTATCCACACAATGTCTTCTCTGTATCTGGCTAGAAAGAGAGCTATGCGAATTCACAGGTTCCTGAGCACCAAACTTATAACCTCTATAATTGCTAGACCAGTGGTGGTATTCTGCCGGTTCTTACCGGTTCAAGCGAACCAGTAGCAGCGGCTGCCGTAAGCTCCGCCCACCCACTCCAACATAATGTGCAACCTTTGTGAGCATGCACAAGAACGCTCACATTTGCGAACAGTAGCGAAGGTAAGTGAATCCCACCACTGTGCTGAACTAAACTAGATAATCATTCTGGACATCTGAGTTTTACCTTATTTTTCTGAGTATTAGATGCTCCGATGTATAAGACGCACCTAGCTTTTGGGGAGGAAAACAAGAGGAAAAAAATCTTCCTCTGCCTCCCAACAATTTGCCCCTTGCAGCAAACAGCAAGTTTCACTTTCAATTTCAGTTTGAGCACAGGGCTCTGATGATCAGCTGTTTCAGGCTGCAGGAATTGCCATAGCCTATTGCCACATCCACAAGCCCAATTTTCTCTGTTTGCTGCAAGGAGGTAAATTGCTGGGAGCAAAGGGTGGGGGCCGGTGGGTGGGTGGGGCTACATTTGGTGTATAAGACTCACCCACATTTTCACCCTCTTTTTTTTGGGGGGGGGGTCTTATACTCCAAAAGACCCAGTATTAAGCATAGGCATAACAACAACAACATTTTTGTCATCCCACCACTTTTGCATTTTTCTTTAGTTCAAAAGAGACTTGCTTTCAACCATCCAAGATGCAGGATTTACTCAGAGCATGTATGCAGCGCTAAGGGAAGAGAGAAGGCTCAGTTTATTATGTGTGCATCTCTCTCTCTCTCTCTCTCTCTCTCTCTCTCTCTCTCTCTCTCTCTCTCTCTCTCTCTCTCTCTCCTCTCTCTCTCTCTCTCTCTCTCTCTCACACACACACACCAAACACATACACACACACAGAACACACACCTTAGATAAATTGTCATTGAAGAGTAAGGAACTATTTCCTGCAATGCCACAAGAACATTTGCGTTCCTATGAAAAAGTGAGTACACTTTCTCTATATTGCAATTTCATGGTTGGTAGAAAGAGCTGATTGCAGCTGAGATGGATGATTCATCATCTCAAACTCCAGAAAGATATTTAGCAGCATTCAGATGAGATATAAAAGGTAACCTTAATTCCATTAGCCCTCTGTGTTCGTTTCCTTGTTTGAAATATCTGGAGGAAAGAAGCACGGTATCAAATCAAGAAGTTTCCAATGGGCTCTTTTCAATCTAAAAATATATGGCCATTTAAAGTTCTTAGAAGTCTTAAATTATTAAGATTGAAAAGTCTAATTTTAATTATTTAGGAAACCGAAGTCATTCAGCTCTTTATAGTGCAATAATATTCTCTAATTATGGTTGGTGGGGTGGAAAAGGATATGCTACGCTATTTCTTCACTGGAAGACTGGTGTCCTAACCTATACACATCAGGAGAAAATATAAAATTGTATTGAAATGACAACTCTGCCTAGAATCCCTTAATGTTCTACTTTTTCCACCATAAACTATATACCATAAACTCTCATGCTTCTCCCCACATGAAGGCAACCAATGGCTGAGATTCACATCTAGATAGTCGGTAGAAGTCACAGTATTGTCATATGTGTTATGACATCATTTGTATCATGATCCATGTGACACCATTTGTCTCTCTGAAGATATCCAAGGGCTTACAACCATCTCACACTATGCAAAACTAATCCATAAAATTAAACCAAATTAAACCCACCCAAACAGATGTTTTTAAAAGGGGATTAGGGAGATTCTAGAAGGTTAAAACTTCCAACTTGGACACCAACTTTTTCAAGAGAGTATTTTTTATTTCCAGTCTTGGCTATGTTACGTATGATTGGTTTTTATAATATTAATGTTATATACTGCTCAAAGTCATACATTATGAGTTGGCTGGCCATTAAATAAATATCAGTTTAGAACAAATATACACCAGGAGCTGTGAAGCTTACTGAAAGTTTTTGAAGCACTTTATGTCAATCCAATCTATTGTACTTTAGAGCATATCCTGCTACGGATCTTGCCTTAAACTCTAGAGAAAGGGTGACTACAATTAAGTAAATACCTCCAGCATTCATAGTTAACAAATTGATCAGATTTTAAGAGGTCATTTTGTAGACAACCAGCTACAAGCTCCATGAAAAACCATGAAGTAACCATGAAAAAAGCCAATTTCTGTCATTTTTTCAGATAGGAAACATGACCAGATGAACTAATTCTACTTTATTGTAAAGGTATATAAACAAAATCTTGCAAGTGTGAAAATACAAACCTCCCACCATCACTTTTAACAGTCTGATATATTAGGGTGGAACCTTTGTTAGTTTCTTTGTCTGTTAAGCATTTGTGGGCTCCTCCTTGTTTTATCTAATTGTTCTCTATACAGTCTGTCTTCCCCACCTCCCTCTAAGTCATTCCTATATCATTGCCAGTTCAAGTGAAAGACAAACTAAGAAAGTCTCTGCTGTAAAGTGGGGATGAGTTCAGTTGCTGAAATCCTTGCAACTCTATCCCTTTCATCTCAATACATCTTTTCAAAGAAGATTCCATGAGAACCTTTTTTGGAAGTGGTTGGTAGAGAGAACTGGCTGCAGTTGAGATGGATCATTCACGCTGCTTGTGAGCTTTCAGAGGCTCTAGTTGTTTCTACTTGGCTTCTCAAGTAGATGGATTTTGCATCTGGGCCAACATTGCTCTTAAAAGTGCCATTCTCCAAAGTCATCACTGCACTCACTAGCCCCAAGGCATCCCTTTAGACCGGGGTCCCCAACCCGTGGTCCCTGGACCAGCACCGGTCCATGGCATGCCAGAAATGGGGCCACACAAGCAAGCAAAACCCCATCTGTGAGATACAGGTAGCATACGAAACCATGGCCCCTCTGGTCTGCAGAAATACACCAATCCCTGGTGTTCCAAAGGTTGGGGGCCGCTGCTTTAGGCAACAATGTCTCTATACATTATTGTGTTGGAACACAAAAGCTTAAAAAATAGAATGGGCACCATATACTTATCAAATCCAAATACAACCCCAGTTTTGGGAGGTGGGGAAAGGGAGGCCTACCCCTTACACCCCAGGCATAGGAGCTAATACACAGTATTACTGCATAGTGCTAGGGCCTGGTGCTTGGGAATTATCCATTACAGGATATAACTGGTTCAGTTATTACTATTTGCAAGCTCACCAGTTACTACAAAGGGTGTCTGGATCATAACAAAAAAAAATGAGAAGGACTGGTAAGCCATGACTGATTCTGTTTTAGTGAGTCAGCTAAAGCACATTTACTGGATGAAGATTAGCCATGCTTAACTGTAAGCCACTCTTCTTATTTTGTGCGAACAAAGTTGCTGTGCGAATATGTGGTGGGGATAAGTTGGGGCCGAAGGTGGAATTACTGAATCCCACAATCTGTTTACAGCAAAATTGGCAGAACCCTGGTTGATGCGGAAACAGCTATTGTTTGATGTTCCCCTCCCATTGGAAGGTATCAAGTGGAGGTCTTTTTTTTAAATATCCAAGGCTGAAAGGAAATTATGGCATCTGTCCTATCCCTGGGGCTTGGCAAATGGATTTATAAAGTATAATTTGAGTAGTCTCCCCCAAATCCACATTTCCGTTCCCAATTTAGATTCTCTGCCAGCACATCTAAAATGTTTTCTTGAAGTATCTTATTTTAATGGTATTTCTCATGTTTCACAAGTCTCATGGGACTTCTATCATGCCCTATCACTTCTCAGCTAGCTGACCTCTTGGGTAGCAGAGTTCTATTGATTTTCTTTTCACCAGTTTCTCTCAGTATTCTTTCAGTAATAAATGAAGCCTAGAAAAAAAAGATCACACGTAAGTAAATTTGATTAAGGAAACAATTAACTTATTACCAGCAGAATCTTCACAGTCTTTAAATACTGTCTGTAATGCATGTAAAGGATATTAGAGATAGACATCTAAGAGAGTTTGATAGATTCCTAGTTTGTTTAAAACACTAAATTATCATACATACCAACTGTATAAAAGACTTGGCAGAGAAAATTGGCATATGCTAATTGGTATTACAACATCCCTAGATGCTACACTGAAAAAATATTTCTTCCCCATGCTGGTTTAATACATTTATAGCTAGCACCTAAAATATTTACAGAATTTTTTTAAAATGTAGATGACCAGGCTGAGCCCAAGGGAAGGGTCAAATCTGTCATAAGTCAGGAGTCCCTGTGTGCCTGCAAGAGATCTAAGTCCATCCCACCTTAAATGCCTTTTATCTCCTGCTCATTTCTCACAGTTGGTCAAATTCTTGTAGAGAGCTTGCAATAAATCTTTATACTTCTTTGCACTGCCTGAACATCCTGATTTCCCCAGTCATCATCCTCATTTAATGACCCCATAATTCCTTGATGGGTGGAGTCTGGGCAACTGAATGGAGCTGAGCGTTTACTGGCCAGATGCCCTTCCTGTTGCCAATGTGGAGTTATCAGCAGATATATTCTCATCTTGCCCAGAGAGAGAAATATCTGCCTCTACCTAGGATCCGACTCACAGCCTCCTGATCGTGCGGCGAGAGCTCCACCTCTAGGCCACCGCACCACTCCTCCTGATTTCCCCAGTGCTTGGCAAAAATAGGAAAAAGATAACATTAAAGGAAAACTAAACTTGCAAAAAACAGTTACTAATGCTAGAGATATTGTTACTTATGCTACAGAAAATATTTGATATTAGGGTAGAAAAGTATAAATGTGATTCCAAGAATTGTGGATGAAAGGAAGTTATTTACAAAAAAGCATCAAACTGATAATACATATATAATTCATATCGATATTTTTGAGTAAAGCCAGGTTTTCAGAGATGCAAGGAGGGAGCCACCTGGATCTCTGGAATCAGGCTGTTCCAGAGTATAATCACCATGACAATGAAGGCAGGCGTTCTAGATCAGGAAATAAATTAATTGAAGTATGCCCATTCATTGAACCAATTCCTGGCCATCAATACACCAACCAACCAATAGGAAGGCACCTCATAAATACGATGCACAAAATAATCCAAATGTAAAGTACCCTAACGATGCCTGCTTCATAATAAGTGACCCGATATTGTAATACAAAAAGCAGTGATTTATTAACAGCTTCATTAGGCATTCTTCATTAGGCATTTCTTATTCACAGCCATCTTTTTTGCTTTCTTTATCTGCTTTTGAACTTTGCCCATATTTCTTCCCTTCCTTCAGTCTTTGTCAATAAATCATGTTATCCAATAGCTTCATTTATCTAAACCCAGCTACTGTAATCTCAGATCTGGCTATACCGGCACTCTGCATGGAATGTCAACACAGAGAGTTGACATCAAAGCACATATTCTGGTAGAGAAAAATTTACTGAGGATGGGCTCCAGTATGAGTCTGAAAACCTGGAAGATTAAATCTCTGGTCCAGTGGTGGGATTCAAATTTTTTTACTACTGGTTCTGTGGGCGTGGCTTGGTGGGCATGACAGGGGAAGGAAACTGTAAAATCTCCATTTCCACCCCACTCCAGGGGAAGGTTACTGCAAAATCCCCATTCCCTCCCGACCCGTTGGGATTCTGGAGGCAGAGAATAGATGGGGGCGGGGCCAGTCAGAGGTGGTATTTATCGGTTCTCTGAACTACTCAAAAGTTTCACTACTGGTTCTCAGAACTGGTTAGAACCTGCTGAATACCACCTCTGCTCTGGTTCCGGTGACTGACACAGACTGGATCTATGTCCATTTTGCCTCATCTTACTGGGCAAGAAGGAACCTATTGGAGATAGGCAGTTTCTCAAGTAACTAAATCCTATGTTGTGACTGAGAGCCAGTTTGGAGTAGTAGTTAAGCCATTGAGCTGGAAATTGGGACACCATGATTTTTAGTCCTGCCTCAACAGCAAGGTGATCTTGGGCCAGTCCCTCTCTCCCAGCCCTAGGAAAAAGGCAGTGGCAACCATTTCTGAAAATCCTTACCAAAAGTAGTCTAGACAGTCACTAGGAGTCAATATTAACTCAAAGATATCCCCCCTCCTTAAAGAAAAGCAAACCATGATTATTCCAAGACACCTATATTCTGTAATGTCTGACTGGCTGCAACCTTTGTTTCATCTGTACTGCTGAGGCAGGTTAAAGTCATTTGTGGTTTCCTGTTTTAAAGTAGCATTTTCTCTCTTTCCCCACAGACTTGGTCTGGACTTTGCAGTTGATGATGCAGTCAGGAGCCGAGATCTTTCCAACTTTTATTGGCTGGCATGCCTGATTATCTCTTGGACATGGACATGCTGTGTAGACCTGGGCTGCAGAAGAGACAGTGATTTTGCATCTCCCCATGTAATACCTGACTGGGCCTTCAACTCACAGTGGCCAACTCACGCCGATCGACTTTGCTGCAGGGCAATTCACTACATGATAATTCAAGAGAGGGACAAGCGAATTGTAGCAGGCCTTGTCTTGCTTTATGTGTGAACCTTCTCAAGTTAGAAGTCCTTGAGGCTGTGGTGAGCTGCAATTCAACTTATCCCTCTCTGAGTTATCCTGCATGGTTTTGTCCTATGGCGAGTTGTCCCAAGGCGAGTTGGCCGGGGTGAGTTACCCCTCAGTGAGTTGGCTGGGGTGAGTCAGATGCAGTGAGATGCCAGGGCAAAATACACACACACACACACACACACACACACACAGAGAGAGAGAGAGAGAGAGAGAGAGAGAGAGAGAGAGAGAGAGAGAGAGAGAGAGAGAATGAATGAGAATGTTTCCTTTTTAATGCACTGTTTGCATAAAATAATCCTCTTTTTTCCATGAACATCATTTGAAAAGGACGACATTCATACAATCAGAACCTTTATTACAGCCCTTAGGTCAGAGAATACTACAAATACCTGTTGTGGCCCAGCAGGAGCTGTTGGAGCTGCCACCAGACTCCGACAGCGAGGGTCCCTATGAGTCGGCTCTGGAGGATGTGGAGGACCCTGGACAGGGTTCCGACTCTGAGCAGGGATCAGAGAGGCTGGTTTGCCACTAGGAGGCGCCTGAGGCATGGAGCAGTGGTGAAAGCCAAAGGGAGGGTGCTCCTGATGTCATGCCTTGGAGCAGTGGGGAGGAGACAAGGGACAGTGAGTCAGACGTCAGCAGTGAGTTGTTGTTGGATGCTCGCCACCGAAGGGCTAATAGGCGGCAGGAGCAATTGTGCAGTTACAGGAGGTAATTGCACTCAGCTGATGATAATTAGACTCCTCTCCAGACTATAAAAGGACTGCTTGTGCACACGCCTTTTGCAGAAGTCAACACATGAACTAATGTGGGAGAACAGTCTTGTGAGCATGGCAGGCTGGATTGCTGCCTATGCTTATCAGTGCCGAGTTGTTATGAAGGCTTATTTGTGTTGGATTGCTGCCAAGGACCTGTCTGTCTGTAAATAAATCCGGTAACTTATCTGTGGCTTGGAATGTGTGTTGGTGGGGGGGGTCAGAACAAATACCTAAGCCTATAATTAATAAAACTAAACAGTAGGCATAAAGTACACTAACATTACACAAATTAAACCATAGAGAACTTCTAAACTGCTGTTAAAAAGTTATTTTAATTCTAAACATGCAGTTGTTTTTGTTCTTGTTTTATTTCTAAGTATAGGAGGAAAATGCACACGGCATTATGCAACTGTATCCATAGCTTATTTATCTGATCTAAATCCATCCAATTTAAAAGGAGAGTTAAGAGGGGAAAGCAGATTCATGAATTCCGATTATAGGTAAGTTTGAAAATAAATGTAAGAGACATTCAATTCCACTTTGATCCTCCTGTAAAATCTGAACATGAAACAGACCAGCCATATCTTCCTCATGTCATTCCATAACATAATTTTCTATTTCTTTATGCGTTATTAAAAAAAATATCACAATTCTCTGCCACTAGAAGATGAAATCATAGCCGCTAGATCTAATCTACTTCTTAAAACTTCTATTAACAGCCTAATCTTTGCCAATGCAAGCTACTTTGAAATCCAGGCAGAGGAAGGGAAGTCCTCCACTGACAAAAAGGCTTTGAGGATTGGGCTGTGAAATAACAAGGGAATTGGGAAAATAGGACAAATTGTGCAAGAAGACACCTGCAAATGTTCTAAACTTATTTTCATGTTAGATCATCCTTAACAAGAAAACTAGAACTGGGAAAGTATATTCATATGGAGGCTGGTCAACTATTTCTTCAATAAGCATGTTGCAGATTTATAATCTAAGGTGGATGATTGATGCTTCCTTGGTGATATCTAATGTTTGGGACATTAGTGGCAACCTTCCTCTAGGGATGATTGAAAAAGTTTAGAGTTTAGAAGAGTTGATATCTCCAGCAGCTTTTCAAATGTCTGTTTTTCTCCTACAGGCACTGGAACTCAATGCACTGACATCATTTGAGTGATGGGGATTTATACCCAGAGGGTAGACTTCATTACATCAATGGCTAAGTGTGCCATGCTCTCCATTGCTGTTTGTAGTACAGAAAAAGAGGAATTGGTAATGTTTGAGTCTAGGCTCTGGACCAGTGGTAGTCAACCTGGTCCCTACCGCCCACTAGTGGGCGTTCCAGCTTTCATGGTGGGCAGTAGGGATTTGCTGTAACTCTGCTTTATACATTTTATAAAGGAAAGTTACTTCCCTACTGTATAAATCACCATTACTGTGGAACCGGTGGGCGGTTAGAAAATTTTACTACTAACAGAGATACAAAAGTGGGTGGTAGGTATAAAAGGGTTGACTATCCCTGCTCTAGACACATGGAGCTAAAAAATTCTTATGTCCTGTTTCAGTGTTTCTGAGCAGGAATCTGACCTGAGCAACAATTACTAAATCTAGTTTTATATCTATAACTGATAAAAGGAAATTTTATAAGGAAATACCTTATAAAAATAAGGAAAGCCTAGCACCAAGCTATCAGGAGGAAAGTCACATTCACCTTGGAAACCATAGTGGCCAACTCACCATGGCCAACTTGCCATGGTCAACTTGCCATGGGATAAGACTTACACTAATATCAAAAAATCTAGTGAAATAGAATAATTAAAGAAAGGATGCCAAAGGAAGGACAACATGAAATGTGAATGTTATAAATTAAAATAATTTTAATTATTTAAAATAGTAATTAAACTTGTCCCATGGCGAGTTATCCCATTCCATGGAATGAAGTAGTCTGAAATTAACAGACTTTTGGACAAACAGCAGGAAGAATAATAGCCAGAGGAGATCCAGGTAAATCCATAACTCTGTCCCATGTGATCAGTAGACTACAAAGTTTTGAAGTATCAGTGTCTTTGAAGTCACACTTCCAGCATAGGAAACTTTGTGTGATCACTTAGTATCAGTCGTAAGTCTCAGCTGTAGCCCACTTGATCTAATTTTTAGATAGCTTGTCCCAGGCAGAAAATCTGATGATGGAACAAATTCTGTTAAAATGGTGACTTTGGGTGACTTTTGCCATTTTTTTGCAACTTGGTTCCCTTCAGATGTTGGTGAATTTCAATTGCCCTACTCCTAGCCAGCATTTTAGCACAAATTTGCTTTACACATTAAAAATGTTTACAGAAAGGGACCACTTTTATTTTTATTTTATGTTTTATACATTGATTTCGTGGCAGGAATGATCAGAGATTTCATTGTTTGATATTTAAATGTAACAAAAGTAAACTTTATATTTGGACATTTCTTCAAAAGGATGTCTATTTATTTTTTAGCATTAAAAAGCCAGACAAAAGAAGTGCCTATTGATTTTTCCCTGGTTATCATGAAGAAAGCAGTTTCATTTTGTTTTCAGACCTATGTTATGCACCAAGTTATCAATGGAACTTGTTGGTAAGGTACCACATTTTATTTGGTGAGTATTAGAGTATTTCCTTTATAGACATTCAAATTTTAGATTCTATTAGAGGATAGCACCTGTCATGGCCCCGTTGGAGCTTGGGTCCGAAGAGGAGGATGAGACGGAGTTAGGGCTGATGGAGGGATGACTGGAGGAACAGGACGAAGCAGTCGCAGGTCCCTCAGGCCTGGAAGGGTCACCAGCAAAGGAGAGAGGGCGCAGGATGACCAAGCGAAGGGGGAGGAGAGGACAGGCAGTGGAGCAGAGGAGCGATGGAACTCCAGCGATGAGCAATTACCTCCCCCCTGATCCCTGAGCACGGAGAATGGAGAGGAAGCAGGATCAGCACAGGGTTACCCAATGCTCGGGAGGAGGGCACCCCACCCCTCTTCATAAGGCTCACCTGGGGAATGAGATTTAAAGAGACACTGTTGGGAGGGGCATTTGCCGGGAACAAGTGTTGTCTTTTTTCCAGTTTCACGTGCTGTTACCGATGTCTGGATACTTTGCTTGCCTTGCCCTGTTTGCCTTGCTTGCTGGGCCTGGCTATGTGCCAGTTCGCAGCGACCCAGTTCTGCTCGAAGTTGTGCTACAGTCCCAGTGAACTCTTCCCATGACGAGGACACCTTGGAACCAAATTCCCTGAACTGTGACTGATCTCAGAACTGTGTTGCTCCTCTGGACTAATAGCAGCCAGGAACTATTTAGAGCTTTGTTCCTGGACTTGCAGTGGATGCTGGGCCTTTTGGGGAAAAGTTGGAGCAATAAAGGGGAGTTAAGCCTTCCTTCCCAAGTTAAGCCTTCCTTCCCAGTCACCACAGCACCCAAGTAAATAGAGAGGTTTCAATTGCTTTCAAAGAACTGCAAAGGAAACCTGTTGTAACACAGATTCAAATAATTATTTCTTCATTATGTACACAAAAGGGTTTCCCCCCCCCCTGCAAGAAATCAGTGCTGATTTCAAGATAGGCTTCAGGTTTATTTGGATTTATATGCCGCCCTTCTCCAAAGGACTCAGGGTGGCATACAACATTAAAAACACATCACAAAGGTTAAAAAAAGATTAAACCCAATTCCAAAAAGACCAAACCGATTTTTTTTAAAAAAAGAAACAGTATAAATTAACATTAACATTAACAGGCCAGGCCGGCTTGCTGGAAAAGCCAACTTTTTATTTATTTATTTATTTATTTATTTTATTATTCACACTTATAGACCGCCCCCTCTCCCGCCCCCTTTTTAGGGCGCGTCAGAAGGACCGGAGGTCAGGGATTATGCGGAGCTCCAGGGGCAGCTCATTCCAGAACACTATCTCAGACAGCTATCTGTCTGAGATAGCTCACAGACAGAACACTTTTGAGAAACCCAAATCAGACCAAAGTAATTTTGAATTGCAGAATCATCTAACAGCACCACATTATTTTAATTGCATATTGTACATTGTTTAACGAGAGATGAAGTATGGCAACAGAAAAAGAATAAATTCACCGCCAGGAGCATCACATGCACTTTTAACAAATGAATAATTTACCTTGATTTATCTCTGATTGTTTAAGAGTTTAAGAGGTGCTTTTGGAGCCAAATTTTATGACAACAAAAGTATAATTTAATTTATTAGAAATCTGTTCAGAATCTAAAAGCCTTGTACCACGCAATGTACCTATTTTTCAAAGTTTTTTTGAACTATTTTAATTGGAACAAAAATAATGTAAATTGTCCTAACTCTTTTCCTTGTTATTTTTTCATTGGTACTGTATTTTTTGAAAAAAAAATGGAAGAAACTGATATTTTTAAGAGACACATTAATATTGACTCAACCTGCCTAACTTATTGCCTTCCTCATTTTAGTTGATAATATGCAATGTTTGACATTTATTGTCTGTTCTTTCCTTCTTTCTTTATGTAAAATATTTGTATGTATTATGGGTTCCACCTTGGAATAATATTGTAACATACATACATTACATTGAATTTTGAGTAAACGTTTTTATGGTAAATATGTGAATGCTGTTTTGAATTAGATTCCAAAATTGTAGCATTTGATAGTTCTTGATTATATTGAACGTTGGAATAGACAAGAGAATTATACTGAGAAACTAAACTTCTATTCCAGACATTAGGGATTGGATTCAAGAAAGGTATAACTTTAATTTTTAAAAAAGCCATTTTTTTCTACTAATTAAAAAAAAAGTCATAATGTGCTTTGAGGTAGTTTTTATAATATTTACAGAGTTATGTGAAATTTGATCTATTCTTATAAAATATACAAGCCATATATTCAGATGATTTATATCGATTTAATATTGTGACTAGGATAGGGATAGGATAAGACAAGATAGGACAGGACAGGATAGGACAGGATATTTTATTTGACCAATGTGATTAGACACACAAGGAATTTGTCTCTGATGCAGAAGCTTTCAGTTCCTTTCATGAAAGGAACAGAATAACCATCATCATCATCTTTATCTTTATCATCCTCTCATACCAATAATGGGAATAGTAAAGAAGATAATAAGAAGGATAAATAATACTACAGTGATACTACATGGGTAAATAGACATAGACATTAGATTCATGCATATGCATTAATTCTAAAGTTTCTAAAATTTGTTTTGGTAATAATAATAATAATAATAATAATAATAATAATAATAATAATAATAATAATAATAATAATAATAATACGGAATAAAGTGTTTAGTGAAGTTGAACTTGAGGAAATTCAAGCAAATTGCAAAACTAAGAAAACAACATCACAAGCAGAAATAACTGATACTCAAGACACACCTAAAGACATTGTAGTAGAACTCCCAGAAGAAGCTGTCGGGGAGGAAATAACAACACTATCACCAGAACCAGTTATTACTGAACCAACTGATGAACTAACTCAGAAACAAAAAGAATTGAAGGACAAGATCAGGGAGCATTTTCTGCTTAATAAGGAACGGCAACGTTTACCAACATTAAAAACTGTGCCTAAGAAAATTTTGGCCCCTATCATGAAAATGGTTAATGCAGTGCTTTCAACAATTGAATCGGGATCCATCTTGGAAACGAACCAGTTAATGTACAGCACAGCCACAATAGTCACTAATGAACTAGGCATTAAAATCAAAGCACCTAGTTACACAACAGAAAAAGCATCAAAGCCAAAGTGGAAAATTCGATTGGAACAAAAAGTCAAAAAATTAAGGGCAGATGCTAGCAATTTGAAGAACATGTGTGAGCAACGGCTTAGAAATAACAAAATTATAGATCAGCTAATCAGAAGGTATAGATTGGATACAAGAAACATCAATGAAGCTGTAGAGATTGTAAAACAGCAGATAACAGCAACAGCTAGGAAAATTGAAAGATATGAGGCACGAATCATCCAGTATAAACAAAATCAGCAATTTCGATCAGACCAATGGCGTTTTTATCAAAGTCTTAATGTGAATGATGACACCAAAAGTCAAAAACCAGAAAAGCAGGCCACAGTTGAATTCTGGAAAGAATTGTTGGAAAATGCAAAGGACTACAATAAGGAAGCAAAATGGATACATGACTTTGAGAAAAGCATTGGCAGCAAACAAATGCAATTATTAGAAATAACAACTGAGATGGTCAAAAATCGAGTAAAAAAAGTAAAGAATTGGACATCACCTGGAAAGGACCAATTACATGGTTTCTGGCTCAAATATCTGACCAGTTTACATGCAATATTGGCCAGGCAACTGAATGAGATGTTACAAAATGGCCAAATTGATGAATGGTTGACAACTGGAAAAACATACTTGATTCAGAAAGATGCAACTACAGGAACAATACCTGAAAACTACAGACCAATAACATGCTTGCCAACAACCTTTAAATTACTCACAGGCATTATTGCAGATAACATTATGGATTATTTGGAAACAAACAACATCTTGCCAGTAGAGCAAAAAGGCAACAAAAGAAGGAGTAGGGGCACAAAAGATCAGCTCCTAATTGATAAAATGATATTAGAAAATTGTAAGAAAAGAAAAACGAACTTGAATATGGTCTGGATTGATTATAAAAAAGCATTTGACTCATTGCCACATAGTTGGATCATAAAATGCTTAGAAACAACTGGCATTAGTAAAAATATTACATCCTTCACTGAAAAGGCGATGAAACAATGGAGAACTGAGTTGGCAGTAGGGAATGAGAACTACGGAATGGTCAATATCAAGTGAGGAATTTTCCAAGGTGATTCACTTTCACCTCTTCTCTTCATCATTGCGATGATCCCACTATCAGTAATCTTAAAAAAAACGAAATTAGGCTACCAAACAGCCAAAGAAGCTGAAAAAAATTCACATTTATTATATATGGATGATTTGAAACTCTATGGAAAGTCAGAAATAGAAATCCAATCACTGACAAACACAGTCCGAGTATTCAGCAACGATATTTCAATGCAGTTTGGCATGGAAAAATGTGCCACTGTATCCATAAAAAGGGGCAAAATCACTACGTGTGAGGGAATTGAAACGCCCAATGGCCAACTAATTAAATGCAATGAAAATGAAGCCTACAAATACTTAGGCATTTTGCAGCTGGATAACATCAAACATGGAGAAGTAAAAACTATTGTCAGGAGAGAGTACACCAACAGAGTTAGGAAAATTTTGAAATCTAAATTAAATGGTGGAAATACAATCAAGGCCATAAATACCTGGGCAATACCAGTTATAAGATACACAGCTGGTATAGTTAACTGGACACAAACTGATTTGGACATTTTGGACCGAAAAACCAGGAAACTAATGACAATGCACTACAGTTTACATCCACGTGGTGACACTGATAGACTATACCTGCCCCGAAAATCAGGTGGCAGAGGATTACTACAAGTGAAGCAAATAGTTGAAGAAGAAAAACATGCACTGGCTGATTATTTAAAAGAAAGTCAAGAACATCTATTAATCGAAGTAAAGAACAAAAATCTATTGAAGGCCCAACAGACGAAACAAGAATACAAAAAAGATGTGATAAAATTAAGAATGGAGAGTTGGCAGAACAAAGCATTGCATGGCCAATTTCTGGAAAAAATAAAAGATAAAGTGGACAGTGAAAAAACTTGGTTATGGTTAACAGCAGGGACATTAAAGAAAGAAACAGAGTCACTAATCCTGGCTGCGCAAGAACAAGCTATCCGAACAAATGCCATTAAGGCCAAAATCGAAAAATCCTCTGATGATGCCAAATGCAGACTCTGCAAAGAAGTTGATGAAACTGTTGACCACATACTCAGCTGCTGTAAAAAAAATCGCGCAGACTGACTATAAAATGCGGCACAATTCAGTGGCACAAATGATCCACTGGAATTTGTGCAAAAATTATAATATTAAAACAGCAACAAACTGGTGGGAACATAAGCCTGAAAAAGTCGTCGAGAGTCAGTTGGTCAAGATCTTGTGGGATTTTCGCATACAAACGGATAAAATATTGGCGCATAATACACCAGACATCACACTGGTTGAGAAAAATAAGGTTACAATCATAGACATCGCAATACCAGGTGATAGCAGGGTCGCCGAGAAGGAATATGAAAAAATCGCGAAATACCAGGACTTAAAAATCAAAATCCAACGATTATGGCACAAACCAGCAGTGGTAATTCCAGTGGTAATCGGCAAACTGGGTGCTATTCCAAAAGCACTGGAATTACATTTAAAACAGTTAAAAATTGACAAAATCACCATCAGTCAAATGCAAAAAGCTGCACTGCTTGGATCTGCACACATATTACGAAAATACGTTACGACGTCCTAGGCCCCTGGGTGGGGCCCGACTAGTAATTAATGCCAAATCCGGTGAAACAACTGGCCGCTGTGATACACTTCTGTTGATGCAATAATAATAATAATAATAATAATAATAATAATAATAATAATAATAATAATAATAATAATTTATTAAATTTCTAGACCGCCCCCTCTCCCTGGAGGGACGTTATATAGTTATATAGTTATATATAACTATATATAACTATATATATATATATATATAACTATATATATATATATATATATATATATATATATATATATATATATATATATATATATATATATATATAACTATTATATAAATAATTATAACTTAACTATTTAAAAAAAAAAAAACAGCAAACAAATAGGAAATTGCAGAATTTGCAGGTACTGTGGCCAAGACGTTGGTGGAGGCTATTCTAATTATATATCTGAAATAAACATGCATACAGATATACATGCAAGGACGCATACCTATCAATCAGAAACCTGGATTAGCTTCCACCTAACATATGAACTTTGTCTTTATATTGAGAGAATCAAAGAGAAATGTACATGAGCATTTCAGCAGTCTGAGGGGAGAGAAAGAAAATCCATATTCGTTTCATGCTCTCTTTCAGGCCGTGCATTTTAACATCTAAACTGGATTCTCTGCTGCCCACACATTTAAGCCTGTGCCCTGAGGCACGTGAGAATCCATTGTCTGAAATAGAACAAGTGTGGGAGAAGCAGTTTTTTTTTAACTTGTGTGGATACAGATTTTTTTTGTTGTTGTTCTTCATGCCGTTCCAAGCACACAGCCACTTTTTTTGTATCAAGGATGTTGTTGGTCTCTCGTGTGCCTGTATGTCTGTGCCAGGCCTAACAAGAATGCTGCAACAGCACATCGTGCAAGGTGTGCTATAATATTCCATTTTATCTTTCCTTTCTTGATGTTGATTTCTGGTTTCCTTGCTCATTTGCTAAGCAACCGCCTGCAGGATGAAGAAATCTGGCCGTTGGTTTTCTTTGGCAATTTCTTCACCTACATCTAACTGTGGGCCATCCCCCCCACCTTCCAATGTTTACTAATTGCTTATAAGATATTTTCCTTGTCTTAGAATTTGGAATGCAGAATGCAGCCAAAATGAGGCCAAAGCATACTGGTACTGATTTGAATGCACCTTGAAAAAAGAGGAATGGAATCCAAAGCATACTGGTACTGATTTGAATGCACCTTGAAAAAAGAGGAATGGAATCCTGATATTGGAAAACCCTGAGTGTGGGATGAATTTAACCTGCAGTTTTCCTACACAGACTGGGACTTGAAACATATTTTAGTTAGGTGTGGCACACAAGGAATTTGTCTCCAGTACAGAAGCATTCAGTATAAATACAAAATAACAGAATAACAAAAACAACAACAACAACAAAAGGAAGGAGTACAGAAGGTAGTAGAAGGTTAAATAATACTATAGCCACACTACATGAGTTGATACACGTAGACATTTTACAGCACTGAGAGAATTAGGTGTTCAGCAAAGTGATGGCACAAGGGGAAAAAAACCTATCCCTGTGTCCAGTTGTTTTGGCATACGATGCCCTATAATGCCATCCCAAGGGAAGGAGCTGAAACAATTTAGGTCCAGGATATGAGGGATCTGCAGAAGAACCAAATGGTGCCTTTTCCTTTTCAGTGTAGAAAAGAACAATTGGACCTTCAACTCCAATTGAGACTTGAAGTAGACCACAGGGCATATAGGTTTCTTCTTCATCTTTCATCATCTGTCACTCGAGGCAATTTACTCAGTTTGTGTAATGGTAAGGCTGGCATCGACTGTATCCCTAAACTATGGTAGAATAAAGTAAAGTAACCTCCAACGCTGTAGCCCTGGATAACTGCAACTTCTGTAGGGAAGCTAAGAGCCTAGGGTTCTTACTAAGCAAGTCTAGATCAGTGTCTTCATATTGTTGGTCAACAGCAGAGACCTATGTCTCAAAGGCCTATCTTCAGTGTTCAGAATGAGGATTTAATTTCCTAATGGATGTTCATATGGTCAAGCTTTAGCCCAAGGTCTTGAGATTCTACTGATTTCACTAGTTTTCACTTTCTAGAACAAGGGTGTCAAACTGGCGGTCCGCAGACCGGATGCATCACACCCACCCCAGGTCTGCGAAGGGTTAATACATCACAAATGTCATATGATGGCAATGTGATGCCACAAGTTTGTCACCCGTGTTCTAAAGCTTTACTCCTGTTTACCTTCTCCAACCTGGTGACTACTGTACCTGATATGGGGGGGAAGCCCCACAATTCCTAGCTAACAATATGGTTCTAAGTTCTATTCTTCACATGTAGGATCTTTTCTTCCTCCATTTCTCGTAAAATACCGCATTTTCATCTTGCACGGTTTTGCTGCTTCTGTGACTTTTGCCAAATGAATTTTAGTTGCTTTTTCATAAGTTGGTATTAGAGTTGAGGTTTAACATGCACAATGGTGCATATCTACTAGAGATTACTGTCTGCAGAAATACTAATGCTGTTAAGGGTTCTTATATAATCTGATTGCCCTGCAAAACCATGACAATGGATATAGTTAGGATGATGGGATCTAATAAATTCTAGCAGCAGTAATTTCTTTTTTTCTATTTTGTGAAATTCCATCTTTGCCGCTCAACCCAACTGGAGCAATAATTATTGCTTGAACTCTTCACTGCATCTGCCTTTTAACCCACATGAAGGTACCATCTATATTAAATTCAGATTCTCACAGCTAAATGCAAATGCTTTCCCCACAATGCTGTCATAGCTCATCAAAAAGGGAGACTCATGCAGGAATCTTTGATTTATGACCATGATTGAACCACAAGCTGTGCTGGTCATTAAGGGGGTCACTATATGTCTACACCTGATTTACAACTTTTTTGTGGCAGTCATTAAGTGAATCGCCACAGTTGTGAAGCGAATGATGCAGTCGTTAAGAATATCCATTGTCCATAATGGGCACTTTTTGACAGAAATAAATAAATAAATAGGATCACCCTACTGCAGGATGCTGCAAACAGTTGAATGTTGGGCCTATTGCCAAACACCCAAAATGTGATCAAGTGACCACAGGGGTGGGGCAGCCTTCAGAACTTGAGATCTAATTATAATTGACTCTGGTAGGTCTGCCATAACGTTGAACAGTCACGAACTCATTGGTCTTAAATCAGAGATGGGATTCACTTACTTTCCCTACCAGTTCGCAAATGCGAGCATGCTCGCTTCGTTTGCAAGTGCCTCATCTGCACATGCGCACCCCCTTATGTGCATGTGCAGTGCTCACACATTATGTCGGGGCGGGTGGGGAGGGGAGCCTCCCACAGCCACCGCTACCGGTTCATCCGAACTGGAGAGAACTGGCTGAATACCACCTCTGTCTTAAGTCAATGGCTATCTGAATAGTATTTACTTATACTCCCATCTCCCCTGGGACTACAGAATGGTATTGCACCTTGCAGACTTAACAGTAAGCAAGAATGCACGGGGGGCGGGGGCTGAGGGAGTGCCAAATCTTTCTCTTTTGTGTTGACTTTCTCTCACAACAGGCTTTTCTTTTTGAGCAAGCTTTTCTTTTGAAAAGCAGTACAGCCTTTAACCTAAGCTTTCACAACTGGAAATAGCTGGGGGGTTGTGAGGCCATTTTCCCCATGCTACTTTCAAACTGGCACCGTCTGCTTTCTTTCCCTAGTCTACCAATGCATTTGCAGAAACAAACCAACAACTCCCACCCCTTCACTCCCGAAAGCAATCTGAGCATAAGAGAAGTCTTTGAGCATATTTCTCTCTCTCTCGGTACCTTGCTTTCTACTCCAATTTAAAAAGTAAGCCCTTGGGTTAGGAACTCCGATCTCTCTTTTCTTAATATATGGCCGGGTCTTGCAAAATGTCACCAGATGGTTCTGCATAAGCAATAACGAATAGGTGCACTAGAAAAACAAACAAACGCATCTCCAATATTCTCTTCCAATCAAGAAAGCTGATTATCGAGTGCCTTTAAAGCTTCCTGTCACTTGGCAATGAGAAACCAGCACATCTTCTATACCTTAAAAAAAAAACGGCCATCATAATCCAGTATCCGTGTAAGAAAAAGAGATGGAATGCAATAATTAGCTGGAGTTCCAGAAGCAGCATGTAGCCTTATAGTATCATTTGCTTTACAGGTGCTGGCAGTTTGCATTTACAGTATCTTATCTGCATATTCATTTTCTGGAGGTGTAGAAAATAGCTCACGATTGCTTTGGGTGATTCTCTGAGCTATTTTGAAATGCGAGGTATAAAAAGCTTTTGGATGTGTGCTCTCACCTGTGTTGCTGGGGGGGGTATCGTTCTAAAGAAGGGATATATATGTAGCAGTGTTGTGCTTTAGCCTCTAGCAGAAGGTGAATTCAATGGATTGGAAAGGAAAGGAAAGGAAAGAAGGTGGGTGAGTTAGCAAAGGCAGATTTATTTAGCCTTCTTGGATATTTTGGCCAGTGTCGTTAGTGGAAGGAAAGCTGGTGCTACATTTTCCCCAAACAATTTAATTTTTTTTTAAAAAGCCAAGAATTCTTCAACAATGGATTCCATTTTACTAAATGTACTTTTGTGAATTCAGATGCGTTTGTCAGTAGATATAGTGCTAGCCATGAAAAGGCAGGACAGCATCATCGTCAATGGTAAATAGCAGCCTCAGAGCTAAGTAGGTAGGCAGGATAAACATGAATATAAAACAATACATTCTTTTTCTAAAAAAAAAAAAATGTTGGCCTAAATACACAATACGGTTATGTGCAATCATATGTATACATACAAATGTTAAGCCTGCAAAACAAAACATGGGAACGAAGGCGTGCCACAGCCCTGCTGCTAACATGCATTCATTATCAGTTCCCATTAGAAGAGCTGCAGACAAGACAGAATAATAAAGATCTCTGTTTTTCTCAGTCACAATTTTAATCCTAAACCTCCATTCTTTGTGCAGTTGGGCAGAAGTGTATACTAGTAACATGATGATAAAACAAATTAATGTTGATTAAAGCTAGGGACCTTTCATTTCTCTGTAGGAGAGAAGCAAGAAATTGCGAAAGAGATTAGCCCTTTCTCGGGGTGCATAAATTTCCACGTTATGAGATTTTATTCTCTCCTCTTATTCTCTTAAGAGCCCCCGGGCACAGTGGTTAGAATGCAGTACTGCAGACTACTTCCACTGACTGCTGGCTGCCTGCAATTTGGCAGTTCGATCCTGACCAACTCATGATTGACTCAAACTTCCGTCCTTCTGAGGTGGGTAAAATGAGGGCCCATGATTGTTGGGGGCAATAGGCTGACTCTGTAAATTGCTTAGAGAGGGCTGTAAAGCACTTTGAAGCGGTATATAAGTCTAAGTGCTATTGCTACTGCTATCTCTGAAGATAATTTCAGACATCTTTAAGAACATGCTGGAAATGAACAAGTAGTATAAATGATCTGATGCTTTGCAACTGAACCATCTGAATCTCTGTTCAGCACTGGACCTGGTCTGCTTTGAAGAGCCATCTATCTCTTCCAGCTGCCATGCAAGTTCCCAATCTCTGGGATTGGGGTCTATATGTGGTCATTTCCAGTGGCGAAATTTAATTTTTTTTACTACCGGTTCTATGGGCATGGCTTGGTGGGCCAGGCAGGGGAAGGATACTGCAAAATCCCCATTCCCTCCCCACTCTGGGGGCCAGACAGAGGTGGTATTTGCCAGTTCTCTGGACTACTCAAAATTTCCACTACCAGTTCTCCAGAACCTGTCAGAACCTGCTGAATTTCACCCTGGCATTTCTCTTCTCCTTCCTGGAGTATCAAAAAAATAATAATCCATTTATTGTTTCAGTTTGAACAGAAGAGAACAATGCTACTACTTGCTGTAGAAGAATAGCAGCCATACAGAGAGAGAGATACAATATCACAAAGGTAGCCAAATAACTTAACACAACCTGAGGTATTATACTCAGTGGGATGAGCCCTATAGAGAGAGCTAGGGGTTAATACACAATAGACTGAGCTGTCTCCTTAATGGTGAAGTATATTTCTAAGGCATGGTATATATTTAAACAAATCCATTCTTCCCCTTCCTGTACAAAATGCTCATAGCAACTATTGTCCCTGTGATATTTCTCCCTCGTACACTCTTTCCTCCTGGCTTGGATCTCATTTCGGGTTTTCAAACCACAGTCTTCTCCCAGCCAATTTATTCGTTCAAATCCTTGGTGAATGAAACTGCTTGTCTTTCTCTTTCCATATTATTCAGACTTGCTAACCTGTCTCCAAGTTCTTTTGCATTTCTTTAACAGTCCCCATCTCCTTGTTGGCTGCAAGGAATAGTGTCTCAGCTGCAAAAAAATACTTCATTGCCTTTTCCCTTATTTATGACTAGCCTTTCTCTCTTAACTTAAAAAAAAGGAGTTAAAAGACAGAGCTTCACAGTACAATTTCTTTTTTCCTTTGCCTTTTTCTAACCTAACTTTATTATTATTATTTTTCCTCTCTTCCCTAATGGGTATTGCTGGCTAAACATCATCCATTCCTAGCCCTTGTCTTGATGCTGTGTCTGCCTATCTGTATTTTATACTCACAGCTTCCCATATTTTGATAGTTTCCCCAACTTGTCTTGAGTTTCATTTGTTGTTTCTCTACTCTTTGGGACAGATGTCATCCATCCTTTGTTGACTCGAAATCAAGGGTGTCAAACTAGCAGCATCACAGCAGCATCACGTGACGTATTGGGACTTTCCCCCCTTTTCTAAATTTGGCAGGGGCGGGGCCAGCACATGATGCAATGGGACCAAAGCTTGATTCCCTTTGAGTTTCCATTTTTATTTACCTTAACTCCTCTGAGGATCTTATTTCCTCTAAGGAAATAAGTGATTTCCTCTTACCTTGTCCAGTTATAGTCCTTTGCAATGCCAGCAGTTTCTTAGCACCCAATTTCCTTATTTCTCCTCATACTCTCCCACCAGTTTATATTAAGCTTTAGTTCCTGCACTGACTTTGCAACTGTACTACTACCAACTGGGTTACACATCTTTTTAGCTTTCTGGAAGCATTGAAATTTAGTCAAAGTGATAAGTGCACTTGAGAAAATGGAGATCTATTTTATATTCTACACACCCACTCAGCTACCTACACAAAACAAAAATTATAGACAGGTTCAAGGAAAACACATAGAAGGGCACAGAGGCCCAAAGCTTACTTAAGCTTTGTGTATTAATAGATCTTAGTGGATGGGACAAATAAGATGAGGGAGAGGCAGAAACAATTTGATTGTGTGGATATGTAATTTATTTATAAGGCATTTGCTGTGGTAAGTGACCATTTGCTCAAGGCTTAAACTAAACTACCCAACAGGTTGTGGCATCTGGATACCTTCCTCTAGTTCAGAATGGAAGCAGGTTTGGGCTTAGTTAGAACTTGGATGGGGATCTCCAACAAATGCTATTGATTAGATTGGAAGCTTAAAAATATCTTGAAAGAAGGCATCGACATGGACATGAAGTTGGTAGGCATCAAGCTCCATACAAGATTTTAATTTACAGTAAATTAAACTGTAGTCTGGTGATGCACAAAAGAACATGTTGGATCTAAACATGCATGAGGCCAAAGGTTTGCCCACATGGACAAATTATACTCATTGCTTTGAGTTTCTATTAATGAAATAAGCAGATATAAATTTCATACTTGCTGTTTTGAAAGGAAGTTTTCAATACACAGAATTGAAGATCAAACTAAAGGCATGTCAGGAGAAGGCCTTGTTTTTGTTCTGACCCAGGCTTCCTTAAAAAGCAAGAAGTCTTGGGTCCCGGCAATACCCCTTTTATTTACACGACTGTGAATTCCTTTCATTCACAGTCTGCAAGGCTTAACAAACAGTCTTTCAGAGGAATGTTTTCATCACAAAACTTATCTCGTTTGGCAAGCTGCCAAATAACTAGTTTCCAAATGCAGGGCAAGGCAAAACTTGGCACACTGTCTCTTATAGTCACAAACAGAACTTTCCACTCTTGAAACAATCGAAAGAATGGTTTCCTGCAAAAGCCCACTCCCCATTTTCTGCTCTTTTATTTCCTATGGGAGGGGCCAAACACCTCCAAGGTTGGAGGCTTTACTCCTAAGTCAACCCTACTTTCTTAGTTGTTCTTGTCTTCTGGCAGCTCTGGGCATGCGCACACTGGGAACAGGCTCCAGCTGTTCCTCTGCCTCACTGCTATCTAGCTGTCTCACTGCTGTCTATCTCCCTCTCTGCCTCCAACACAGAGCCCTCCTCTGAGCTTTTCTCAGCCCCCAGGACTGGCCCATGTTCCTCCCCAACCCTCACTGTCTGACTCTGCTGCCACCTCTGCTGGTTGCTGGCGGGCCACAACAGTTTTCAAATAGTTCATAGCCATCCCAAGGGTCTTCAACTCTATTGGGACATGATGGTACATGAAGGGACATTTGTTTCTTTCTCTTCCTCCAAAGGGTATTTTTCTTATAAGAGAAAATATGTCATAATCATTTAATGCAGGTAGTATGGACAAATATACTATTTTACAGAAGGCAGACCTTTATTTGAAAGTCTGCACAATCCGAGTCTAGGTTTTGAATTAGGAAGCGATAAAACAGGGGCCTGGAAGGTTCTCCTTCATGGTGAATTATTAAATTATTATTGCTGCAATATACTTATCAATATTCAACTAGAGGGAGACAATATACTGTATGAATACATGTCTTTAATTTTTTACTTTTCAAATGCTCTTCTTAAATGTTTTGTTTAGCTTTGTTTTTGACACACACACACCGCTTTGGAGTTTGCATTTTAACTTTCTGGATAAAATAAAAAAATGAAACAAAAAAAGAAGGTTCTCCTTAATGGGCAACGTGCTTTGACAGCAGCCTCGTCACTGAATTCTCTGATTTATTCACACAAATTCTACATCAACTTAGAAGGCAAATCTTTGCCTTTGCTCTTTGGTTTACTTTAGTAAGCATCACAGAAATTCATCACAAATATTCATCTTATTTGTGAATAATTCTTTGAGGCAAACTCTTAAACTGGGAGATTCTAGTAGAATTCCAGCTCCTAGTCTTCCTTCAAAACATCTGTGTTCCAAAAGTTTCTTGGAAACTCTCTGGCCTCTTTTCAAGCGCACTTGAATTTCTTGCTAATAATAAATAAATAATAGTGGTTAAATAATAATAAATAATAACCACTATTATGTACAACCCTTCAGGAACTCCCCAGCACTCTACTACCAATCCGTGTTCCAATTAGCCAGGGTAACTTGGTATAGTGATATAGATAACTATACATATTTGCCTTCAAATTTATCTTCTTGTCCTATGACCAAAACCATAATGTCATCTTAATTATTATTCTTTTATTTCAAGAATGTTCCCACTTTCTATCACTCTATTTCGTATCCCCAGAAAAGTTTTGCTCTTCAGGATACCACCACCATCCAGCACTGACCTGAAGCTCTAAGCTCTAGGCTTGTATAGATTCACTCAAGTTCACCAGGTTAGGCAACTGCAATCTCTGTTCTTGATTTTCTGCTTGATTGTTTGTCTGATGTTAATCCCTGCTTATTAGAGTGTTAGCTCCTGGAGGGGATGTCTTCTGGTCTTTTAGTTTCCTTCTTACTTTTTAGTGTCTCTTTTGAATGGTATGCAACATCCAAAAGAATCAATTAAAAATGTAAGAAAGAAACAAAAAGAACCAGAACATATCCTCTACTGTAGTCAACAACCAGATAAGCAGGGATTAACCCCAGAGAAACAATGGAGCAGAAATCAATATGCTAATCAAGGAACTGACTGCCAGGACAAACTACTTCTATAGGAAAGGAGCAAACCCTACACTCACTAGTACTGATGATGTTACTTAATTGGGTAATGAAATGTCTGCAAGCAAATAACCAAGCTCAGAGGGCACCAAGGATTCCACACTTTTTTTTGTTTTCTAGCACACTTTACCACTGATAGCCAAACTCCTAGAGTTTGTAAAGCTGATGGATTTAATTTGATCTATATTTTAAGTGAATCAGTGAACCTGATTTACATTTCCTTGTTTAATGCACAGCATGAAAGACAGTTCTCCTTAGTTTTCATGCTTGCCCTAATGTTGCAAATGTAATTCTTCACTCAAAAGATGTTCAATTGTGCAGCCTATTTCCTCTGGGAATACTATTGTGCAGTTTTCCACCTATATCTTCTGTTGCTTACCTGAATTTTCTCTTGGTCCCAGAGGCTAATCCCCTATTTTTTATGTTGGAGTTTATAATAGATGAAATCCAGCATAAACATTGGGGGAAGAGCCCAATTTACTTTATTTCACTGGTGATTTTCGTACAACAGAAGATTTTATCCCAATTCTATCCACAGTTAGCTGTTATGGAAGAAAAATTTGACAAGCCATTACAGGGAAGGATATAGTAAGTTCAGAAGAATGAAAGTTACAAAAGCAATTCATTCTTTCTTTGAAGAAAAATGATGATTTTGAATCATATACCTTGTATTATTATTGTATGTAGTCAGAGAAAGCTTGTGGCTATTCTATTTGCAGGGAAGAGAATAGCATAAAGATGTAGACAAAGACTTACTGTCACACTCCATTATGAAAAGCTGCTTGTTATTTAAATTATTGCAAATTTCTGCAGTTTCTGAAGTCCTTTATGTTTAGTATTCACAGATTTCTCCTCCTTGGCCAATCATTGGAATCTCTTGAAGCTGGAAGGGAACTAAATTGTATAAGCAGGGGAGCAAAGTCAAATATGCATTATACCCAATGAATTTACTTCCAAAAAGTGTGTAGGAGTGAAACTCAAATGTTACCTCTTTAGGCATCAGGAGAGTAGGAAGCCATTCAGACATGCTTTAAAATAATATTTTAGCTTCTTATATGAAAAGCTTTTTATAGCCATTTGGCTTCATGGTCCAACTATGTCACAAAATATTATTTCCATTCTACTGAAAATGCTACATTTCTGTATACAAAGTGGCTCCAAACTAACAGGATCCTTCTATAACAGGGGTGTCAAACTCATGTTGTCACATTGTTGTCACGTGATGTATCACAACCTCCGCCCCAGTGTGTGACACATCTGGCTGGTGGGCTGTGAGTTTGACACCCCTGTTCTATGATAAGTTGAACATAAATAGCATGTTTCAGTGAATGAACCTCCTGATTGCTTCTCTGAATGTTTCTGTTGTACAAGACACTCTTAAGCACCATTTCAATGGATCGATTCACATAAGATTATTTTTTCATGCAACATGACACTAAAGGTGGTAAAGATCTTTGCTACAGCTGCAGTTATCATCATCATCATTATCATTTCTACTTAAATCTACATGAACAAATACAATCAACTTTTAACTCCAAAATCTAAGTTGTGTGTTATAGAATCAGGTGGTGACAATTTTGTAAGCAGTCTATCCTCACAGATACGTACATATACTTTATGTTAAAAGTGTATTTATGCATCTGTGAGATTAGACAGCTTACAAAATTGTCAGCACCTGATTTGCTGCTGTCCTGCCCCTTTAAGTCCTCTGCGTAGCCACCACAGCAATGTTTCCTCTTGCGGGTGTTGGTGTATGGGAGAAAAGGAAGGGTGTGTGTGTGTTTGTGAAGCAGACTAAAGCATCTGCAAAAAGATACTGTTCTACAGCAGTAGAATGCACAAGGAATAGTAGTTGGAGGAGTAGTAGGAGGATATGTGGTGGAAGTAGAAAGAATAGAGCAGGGAGTAATGCCAGTCTCTGAGCGCCTGTATGTGTGTTGGCACTCATGGGTTTTGGAGCTCCCCAACTTGGGTTTATGTAAAAGAATCTGTGACAGTATCAAAATTGCATAGTTTGTCCATTAAAAACACTCTCCTGGTCTGACACTGAACAGATCCAGATGTGTTGAACCGTTTTAAGATACTCTGGACCATACAGTTACAGATTAAGTAAGTCTAGGAAAGGAAAAAGACAAAAAGGAGAGATCACCTACATGTACAAATAATCAGATTTTTGAGCCATGGGGAGTGTTCTCCTTATTCTTTGGACTGCAACAATTCATAAATACTCCATTTGTAAATTGGAGTAAAGCTTAGGATCAACATTACATGCTGAATTCTTGGCACCTGCAGTGTGAACTTGTAGTCTGGAGAATATAGATGAGGCCAAGTGAGATGGATGGGAGATAGTTTTGGGTTATGAGCTTCTCTGGCAGGCAGACTCTTCCAAATAGCAATGCATTGGTTCAATTGGTGACTTTCTGACTTGGTTAACATGGCGAGCTCAGCCTTGACTTGCTGATTATGCCAGAATAGCCTGGGTTCACACAATATCTAAATACATTTATGTACTAGAAAGCATAGTTTACCAGCCACAACATCTGGATTCTTGCAGCACGCTAAGCCAGAAATACATGATGACATAGTTTTAGTCAACATGCTGTTAACCACGTCAAATGCCTAGTTTGAGGAGGAGGCCCGCCTTCTCTTTTGCCTAGCTTCCCCTCTTTTCTTTTAACCCAGAAAAGTGCTGATTAGTGTCAATTTAATTTATTTAAATTATTAGTGACAAATTAAGTCGATGGCTGTTAAGCCATTTACAGTAGTGCATTTTCCTACATGACAATTCCTTTTTTTGAAGTATGGAATTAGAAAATTGACATTAATATGAACATATGTGCCCTCTTGCCTCCTCATGAAGCAATTCCATTATTTAAACTCCTCTCACTAATTATCAGGGTTTGAGGAGGGAGGGTTTGAACTGGGCATCCAATATAATTACAACTTTCCACGAGATTCTGACTGTGATGGTTGTCACAAATTTGTGAAAGGTGGCCAGGTTGACTTGGGATGAAGACAGTTATAACCCAACTCATCTAGAGGAAATAATATGGGGAATATTGGGAACTAAGTATATCTAACAGATGGTAAAGTAACATATCAGTAAGTAAAAAGTTTATTCAGGACAGACATCTGGAAAAATATGTGGAAGTTTTTTTCACTAGGCAAAATCCTGAAAATGTTGTAGAAAATATTGTTCCTGTTTTAGAAAGCTGATGTAATGAATGAGTAGGCAAACTCCCACCCCATAAACTTTTTACTGTTTTCACTATGCTCCAGGCATTCTGTCCTTATCCCAGTCAATAGACATTGCCTCTAACCCACTGTAGGATAATCTCAAGTGTGTCATGGCCTTGCCCAGGTAGGCAAGAGAGAGAGATTCCCCTCTCAAACTCTCCATGTCAAGGGAAAATGTTTGAGGTTCTGGGGTGAAAAGGAAGGGGAAAAGGCCTGGATTTAACCTGAAATATTCCAGAAAACAAAACAAAAGACAAGTACAGATCAAACCAAATTATAATTTCTGATTCAATGCAATTCTCTCAAAGATGCTTTTTTTAAAAAAGGCAACTGGATTATGTTTTTTTTTCCTTAAGGAAGATGTTTTGCTTCTCATCAAAGAAGCTTCTTTAGTTCTGACTGAATGGTGAGTCATTCAGTCAGAACTGAAGAAGCTTCTTGGATGAGAAGCGAAATGTCTTTATGGGAAAAAGAAAGTCCAGTTGCTTTTTGAAAAAAGCACCTTTGAGACACCCTGAGATGACCTGGATGACTGAGAATCTCCATACACAATCAATAGAATTGTTACTTGTACAGACTTTAATTATTACAGACTGTATTCAGGATTCAGCTAAAGTTGTCTGTGTACTTATACGGTCTCTGATTTTATTTATTCCAGCTCTATTCATGTAAATTTGATGCAATTTAGGATATCTGCACAGCAAGATCTTTAGCATTATTAGCAAATCTATCCCATCTGGCCATTGGTCTCCTTTCTAGCTTGCTATAGGTAATAGTACATGCTATTTGCAATTGTAGCAGTGCCATATGTTTCCTTCCAACCTGTTTTTGCATGTAATTATTTAAAGGTGAAAAGAAGTTTTTACACCTGACCCATATTACAGGTGGTATAGTTTACTTCATTTTTAACTAAATTACTTTTTAGTAAGGCCAAATGCTATGAGACCCCTATAGGTCTCTCATACAAAATGTACGCAGGAGAGCACCAGGTAAAGGAAGTTAGTAGCAATAATAACTATAGGGAGCTTCATTAAGGCAGGAAAATGGAACCAGGGTGTGAGAATTCTAAAGGAATTTTCTGGGAGTATGTTTGACCATTAATCATATGGATTCTGCTGTTCAGCTACAGATACATATACTTAGGGGAAATAGATAATTTCATATGTATGTATGTATGTATGTATGTATGTATGTATGTATGTCTGTCTGTCTCCCTTTATTTATTTATCAGTACAAATACAACATTATATATATATATATATATATATATATATATATATATATATATATATATATATATATATATATATATATATATATATATATATATATATATATATATCAGTGGTGGGTTCCTGCCGGATCGCACCGGATCGCGCGCGCTCCCTTTCAGCGCTCCACCTGGCTAGCGCGCTCCCTTTCAGCGCTACACCTGGCTTGCGCGCTCCCTTCCGGCGCTAAAACCGGAAGTACGGTCTTGCCCCGCCCCTGGCGAAGCGACGACGCCTGCCTGCGCTCCACCAGCTCGGCTGGGAACGGAGATGTTTCCTCAGCGGAGCGGAGCGCCTGAAAAGACTTTTCAGGCGCTCCGCTCCGCTGAGGAAACATCTCCGTTCCCAGCCGAGCTGGTGGAGCGCAGGCAGGCGTCGTCGCTTCGCCAGGGGCGGGGCAAGACCGTACTTCCGGTTTTAGCGCTGGAAGGGAGCGCGCGAGCCAGGTGTAGCGCTGAAAGGGAGCGCGCGAGCCAGGTGGAGCGCTGAAAGGGAGCGCGCGAGCCAGGTGGAGCGCTGAAAGGGAGCGCGCGAGCCAGGTGGAGCGCTGAAAGGGAGCGCGCGCGATCCGGTGCGATCCGGCAGGAACCCACCACTGATATATATATATATATATATATATTGCAATCACACTAAGCCAAGAGGGGATAAGGATTCTCCTTAAAAGAAGGACTAGCAGTGTTCCATTATCTCAGGGGTTGCCACAAAGAAGAGAGAGTCAAGCTATTCTCCAAAGCACCTGAGGGCAGGACAAGAAGCAATGAATGGATATTAATCAAGGAGAGAAGCAACTTAGAACTAAGGAGAAATTTCCTAACAGAACAACTAATCAGTGGAATTAATTGCCTCCAGAAGTTGTGAATTCTCCAACACTAGAAGTTTTAAAGAAGAGATTGGACAACCATTTCTCTGAAATGTTATAGGGTTTCCAGCCTGAGCAGGGGGTTGGTCTAGAATAGGGGTGTCAAACTCAAGGCCTGGGGGGGGTCAGATCCAGCCTGCATGGTGCTTAGATCTGGCCCACGGGACCGTCCTGGGAACAGCAAAGGACCAGCCCACGTTGCCTCTGCCAGCGAAAACAGAGCTCGGGAGGGCCACCATGGCCCTTCTGAGCTACGTTTTCACTGGCAGAGGGTTGCATGAAGCCATCACGGCCAAAAACGGAGCTCAGGAGCCTATGTTCACAGAGCGCTTGGGCCACCACAGGCACCCCTGACACAAGTGGCATCAAGATGGTGATGCCCCCCCTGTCCACCCAAAGTCAAACACAACCCTGATGTGCCCGTTAATGAAATTGAATTTGACACCCCTGGACTCGAAGATCTCCAAGGTCCATTCCATCTCTGTTATTCCTGCATTGCATTCTCTCCCTCTTTTCTGGAAGTGGTTGATAGTTTCTCTTCCCCAGAACTAATTAATTGCACAGGGCTTTGATAATAAGATGGAGGTTTAATAGACTATCCCTCCCCACCTTTCCCTGTATAACAATGTTGGTTTCTAAAGGAAGTGACCAAGATGTCCTGTTTCCTTATTTAGAAGTAAGCCTGAAACCTAAGCTGGAGGGCTTAGTGGCATTTTACATCATCTCAGTTAAGTAACAAATATGGGAACTGCAGTCTGACTTTTCAGGACTAGTTTAAGCCATTTGGCAGGTGGCAAAATCCTTCTTAGGCAGAATTTCCAACATTAATTGGGAGAAACCTCAAGGGGCTGGCATACCCATACCCTTAATTCGACATTGCATAAGGTGAGAGGAATTTTATCCTACCTTTTGTGTTCCATATTTTAATTTTCCCTCTCTCTGACCTATATAAGCAAATAGACCAAATATGTTCCATTTCTTATACAATTGCAGAGTTGGAAGGGACCTTGGAGGTCTTGTAGTCCAACCCCCTGCCTAGGTAGGAAACCCTATACCGTTTCAGACAAATGGCTATCCAACATCTTCTTAAAGACTTCCAGTGTTGGGACATTCACAACTTCTGGAGGCAAGCTGTTCCACTGATTAATTGTTCTAACTGAACTGAAGTTTCTCCTTAGTTCTAAGTTGCTTCCCTCCTTGATTAGTTTCCACCCATTGCTTATTGTTCTACCCTCAGGTGCCTTGGAAAATAGTTTGACTCCCTCTTCTTTGTGGCAACCCCTGAGATATTGGAACACTGCTATCGTGTCTCCCCTAGTCCTTCTTTCTATTAAACTACACATACCCAGTTCCTGCAACTGTTCTTCATATGCTTTAGTCTCCAGTCCCCTAATCATCTTTGTTGCTCTTCTCTGCACTCTTTCTAGAGTCTCCACATCTTTTCTACATTGTGGCGACCAAAACTGAATGCAGTATTCCAAGTGTGGCCTTACTAAGGCATTATAAAGTGGTATTAAAACTTCACGTGATCTTGATTCTATCCCTCTGTTGATGCAGCCTGGAACTGTGTTGGCTTTTTTGGCAGCTGCTGCACACTGCTGGCTCATATTTAAATGGTTGTCCACTAGGACTCCAAGGTCCCTTTCACAGTTACTACTGTTGAGCAAGGTATCACCTATACTGTACGTGTGCGTTTTGTTTTTGTTGCCTAAATGTAGAACCTTACTCTTTTCACCATTGAATATCATTTTATTAGATAGTGCCCAATGTTCAAGTTTGTCAAGATCCTTCTGTATCTTTAGCCTTTCTTCTGGAGTGTTGGCTATTCCTGCCATCTTGGTGTCATCTGCAAATTTGATGAGTTCCCCATTTATTCCCTCATCCAAATCATTGATGAAGATATTGAAGAGTACTGGACCTAAAACAGAGCCTTGGGGTACTCCACTGCATATTTCCCTCCATGTAGATGCAGTTCCATTTTATGCAGTATGGAATATTTGTGGGATCCTTGGTGTTTTCTGAACTTGTTTTTTTGCTTGCAAATATCTCATTGCTGAACTGGATAACATCTAGCCCAAAAGATGTTTCTTCATCAGGTAACAAAACATCTGCAAGCAAACAACTAACCTCAGAGAGCGCAAAGGGAGACCGTGGTTCAACTCTGAACTACATATATTGATAAAAGATAAAAGAAATGAAACTGGAAGACAATGACAAATGGATTTGGGAGTGAGTTATCATTTTGATCACATGATAATTTGGACAAGGTGGGCAGCACATACATTTAATGAATAATCTTTTTTTCCATGGTGGGTAATAGATTAGGAGGAGACAAATCTTCCCCCAGACAGAAAGTTGCTGTGTTAAACAAAGGCAAAGCCATAAAAAGTGTGCTAAGCGCCGTCTCCCAGATGGTTGAATCAATTCTAAGAAGAGATGCTGTCAAACCCATGATTTCATTCTATTCAGCTACTCAAATCCATATTTCTGGTGGGCAGTGCTTCTATTGCTTTTTTTTTTTTTGCCTTTACCTCAGAGTTATTTTTAAAAACACTTCATGTTATAAAAACAACAAATGGGTCTGAAATAGAGAGTTTTGGTGGGGGTTTTTGGATCAGTTGCATGTTACAGCAGATGGTAATCTTTCTCTTTCAGTTCATCCAAAGAAAAAGAACGTTAAAGTCATCATCTTTTTCAACAGTGGGGAGCCATTTGATAGCATGTTTGACGTATGGAGTGTGACCTCTGGACATATGGAGCCCTGCAAGCTTCTAGTGAGTTCCATCAGCCTTCTTTGTTCAGATGCTGCCAATAGAAATATGTTAAACTAAAACTCAGTATTTTTATGACTGGATAAGAGACGAGAGCCAGTTCAGTTGCAATGGTGAAGGCATCAGACTAGAAACTGGAAACCGTGACTTCTAGACCCACTTTAGGCTTACGATGGCTGGGTGACCTTGAGGCAGTCACTTTCTCTCAGCCTAGGAAGGAAGCAATGGCAAACCTCTTCTGGAAAACCTTGCCAAGAAAACTTCAGGGACTTGCCCAGGCAGACTCCAAGAATCAGCCAAACAAAAAAGAGACGAGATGGCTAATGGGAACAAACAAAACACTCAACCTGGGCAAATCTATTTCTCCCTTGCCCCGACACATTTCACAAATTCAGCTTTACAGTTCCAGGATTGGCCTGGCTCACCTAAAATAACAGTAGTGAGACTGTTAAAGCAATGCAGTTCCTTTAAGGCAGGGGATGGCTGGGGAATTCTGGGAGTTGAAGTCCACAAGTCTTAAAGTTCCCAAGTTTGGACACCCCTGCTTTAAGGCCATGCTACCATCAATTGTCTGTAGAGATTCTCAGTCATCCAGGTCATGGTTGTCCCAAAGGTGCTTTTTTTTCATGAGGTAAATGGACTTCCTTGTTTTTTCTTTGAAGACGTTTTGCTTCTCATCCAAGAAGCTTCTTTAGCTCTGACAGGATAATGGGATAGTGTGCAAGTGCTTCAACCAGACGTGGGTTTCTGCCAGTTTGTCCCAGATCAGGCGAACTGGTAGTGGTGGTGGTGGGAGACTCTACCACCCACCCGGATGCTTCTGCATGCGCAGAAGTGCCGCACGAGCGAACCAGTAGTAAAATAAATTGAAACCCACCACTGGCTTCAACGATCCTAAAAGGATGCAAAGGATCAGCTGTCTGCACAGAATATAAATCCTTCCATCCCCCACTATCCTGTCAGAGCTGAAGAAGCTTCTCGAATGAGAAGTGAAACATCTTCAAAGAAGAAACAAGAAAGTCCAGTTGCCTCCTGAAAAAAGCACTTTTGGGACAACCATGACCTGGATGGCTGAGAATCTCTATAGACCTTTAGCTATACAATTTGAGATAAACACCCTTTGAATGGTGTGGGAGTAAGAATGGATTTCCAGAGGAAAAACTGAAGACTATAGGAACCAGGAGCACTACTCAGGACCCTGAGGACACAGATAAATCTCCAAGTGCTTCAACAACCCTCTAAAACGGGGGGGTGTCAGGACTTCCGGTTCCGGCGGCTACGGCGACAGGCAAGCCTTTGCCTGCTCCCACTCTCCCGGTGGGCTTCCCCCGCTTCTGGGGGGGGGCACAGGACGCCCTGAAAGAGGCGTCCTGCCGAGGGAGCGGCTCGCGGAGGGCCCCTGCATCGGCGGCGGCTGGTGGGGGCTTCTCCGCCTCGCTCTAGGCACCGGGGAGCAGCTTTGGAGGGCGCTCACGTGTCTCGCTCCATGCCGAGCGGACAACGTACTTTTGAAGGAAGCAGCGGCGGTATGGTGAGAGGCTTCCTTTCTTCATTCCCTTCCTTTTGAAATAATGGACTTTTCAGCGCTTTTAAAAAGCTAAACTTTCGGATCCTTGCTAGAGGTGCGGCTAGAGGGAGGGGGATTTCCCCCCCCTTGGACAAGCGGCTTGAGAAGATTTTGCTTTCGCCCCCAGGGGAAGGAGGAGGGGGGAGAGCCAACTAATGATGCCTCACCCCTTTAAAAGTGTCTTTCATTGGACTTAGCCCCAGAACTTATGGGTGAACTGAGAACTTTTTGAACTTTTAAAATTTTATTATGCCTCTGAGCCCAAAGCTGGCAGGGCAAGATGGCACACTTCCGTTGTCTTCATGAACTGTGAAACCTGACTCCACCTTTAAAATTCAGGCTTCCGGTCTTTGTCTCCGAGTCACCCAGAGGAATCTCTTGTGGATTGTTATTTCCTGAACTCTTTGGAGAAAAAACTTTCATCTATTGCTAGAGTAACTAAAGAAACTCCCACCTGTTTGGATCCTCTGCCTTCTGGACTCGCCTGCCTGCTCTACTTCTCCAGCTGCCCATTTCCTACACTGACTGATCTCCTTGTTTTATAAACCATGTCTCCAAAAAGACTACCACCTGGAAAGCCTGGCTTTGCTACTTCTGCTCCAGCGTCTGCAACGTCCAGTCCAGCTACACAGTCAAAGATAACAGAACTGATGCAACCTAAGACTACAGAGACAGACTTTCAACAAATGCTTCAACAAATTTTACAGGGCCAGGAGGAAATTAAGAAACAATTAAGGGAAATGAAAGATGAAATTAAAGAGAATCAAGCTCAAATTTTTAAGAACTCACAGAGACTGGACCTTGTGGAG
Source organism: Natrix helvetica (assembly GCF_964273705.1). Taxonomy (NCBI): domain Eukaryota; kingdom Metazoa; phylum Chordata; class Lepidosauria; order Squamata; family Natricidae; genus Natrix; species Natrix helvetica. The sequence continues at coordinate 101,461,477 of NC_138552.1, read as the reverse complement.
GGTGGGGTGGCGGAGGTGAAAGGGGGGGTAGAGGCTTTACAGAAGGGGAACAAAGAACTTGATATCCAACAAATGAAAACAGAGTTTGAGAGAATGTCCTTTTATCTTAGATTTCAAAATGTAATAGAAACAGATGGGGAAAACATAAGGGACATTATGACTAATATTCTAGCTGAATACATACACAAAGATAAACAGCAGATGGAATGGGAGATAGACCTAGTTTATAGAGTGAATTCAGCATATGCCAGAACACACAATGTACCCAGGGAGGTTCATATTAAATTCCTTAGGAAAACCACAAGAGATGAAATTCTGGGTGTACAAAGGGGGCAAACACTGACATACCACAACAGGGAGATAACCATTCTGAAGCAGATTCCCAAAAAAATTAGGGAAAAAAGGAAAAGCTATTCGCAATTGGCGAATAAACTATACCAGAAGGGGGTGTGGTTTAGATGGTTGATGCCTGAAGGTATGCTGATATTCTGGGAGGAGACAAGAATCAGAATCAACACACCCATAGAGGCACAGGCCTTTATGGAAAAAAATAAAGTGAACCTAGAAAAAACAGAAGACACCACAACGGTCACACAGGACACGGGAGGGGCCGGAGCTCTGCCAGCGGGGGGTGAAGGGGCAACACCAAGAAAGCTCAGATCACAAAAATGAATAAGAAAACCACAATGTTATAAACAGACCGAAAGTAATAATGAATTTATATCTAGACTATATATCATAACGATATAAACTGATCGAAAATTATTTTTTCTAGAATTAATATGCTGATTTTTTATGATTATGTATCAAGGTTTGATATTTAGATGTAACCTATGAGTTTGGAGGGAGGGGGCGTCTGCCACACTTGCAACTGCCAAAATTTGTAACCATTCCACTTACCCTTTTCCGTATAAATGTTTTTAAAAAAAACAATAAAACTTTTTGTAAAAATAAAATAAAATGGGGGTGTCAAACCTGAAATGATAAGTCATCCCGTGACGTATCACAACTTTCCCCCCTTCGCTAAAATGGAGGTGGGCGTGGCCAGTGCATGATGCATCCAGCTGCAAGTTTGATACCCCTCCTCTTAAAAGGATGCAAATGACCAGCTGTCTGCAAGGAATATAAATCCTTCCATTCCCCATTATCCTGTCAGAGCTGAAGAAGCTTCTTGGATGAGAAGTGAAACGTCTTCAAAGAAAACACAAAAAGTTTTGTAGCCTCCTGAAAAAGCACCTCCTGACACCAATGTGTGTGCTAAATAAGTGTTGTTCTTCAAATCTGTTTCACTTTCCATTCCTTAAATATATCCATTAGCTGACAAGATTTGGCCAATGACGCGTACTATTTACCATCTCAGACTCATTTGTAGCTGACATACAATGGCATTTGCACTTTCCAGAATTCATTGATACATAATGGTATATCGTAGCTATAATTGGCAAAAGTGTTTAGTAGCTGGCCATATATACCATCTGACAGTAGGATTTAGTACCCAACAGTTTTTGATAGATGAGATGCTACGCTGTTGTGTCAGCGGATTTTTATTCAGTGCCTTTCAAAACTAGCCAGAAATGCTGGGAAGTGCAATCTTTAAACACAATTCTATGCACATCTACTCAATAATGAGTCTTATTGAGTTCACTAGGGCTTAACTCCAAGAAAATCAATTCAGAATTGTATCCTAAAGCACGTGATTTCAAATAAGCAATAACAGTTCCCATTTGTAATTTGACTGGTAAACCAGTAAAACTTTCTGAATGAGCAATGTCTGTTTTTTTTTTAAAAAAGCTACTTTTGTTATTCATGGGAATAAAAACTGCACAGCAAGGCAATCCATTAATCCTTTAATAGATCAACCTAAATGCCACAAGAACACCTAGACCAGACTTAATCAGACAACTTGATTCAAAAAATAGAGGATGGAGGAGTAAACACCGAAGGTTTTTTTTTTTTAATCCAGTTGCAGTGATCATAAAATCTATAGCTTAAAATAAGCTTTCGGCTGCTAAATATATTAATCCAGCTTTCTCATTCTTGATATGGGAATGGAAATTTTGAAAGTTACAGTTCCAAAAGCATCTAAAGACCATCAAGTTGGGGGAAATGGCAGTAATCACTAACAGATGTTGTAAACATTAGATTACATTGCACATTCTGGGATTTAAGAATAATGGGTAGCTCTTTTCTGCCAGTTCTAGAAAAAACAATGGTACATGGCACCCTGGATCGGGTCAAAGGCAATTGGCCTGGCCAGAGCAGTAGAGCATCATGCAATCATAACCTTGCTAAATCATAGCAAGTGTAATTTTAATGTTCATAGTGGTGATCCAGTAGGCGCAGTGGATGCCCAACCTTTCTGGCACCAGGGACCGGTTTCAGAAGAAAAATTGTCTTCCATGGCCTAAGTGGTGGGGAAAGATGATTTTGTATACAATGTAGATCTTGCACATGTGTGGATGAAGCTTCACTTGCTCGCCTGCTGCTTGTTCAGCTCGGTCTCTAACAGGCTGTAGATCAGCACCTGTCCATGACCTGAGGGGGTTGGAGACCCCTATATTAGGGTGGCCAAAAGCAGAAGACAGAGACATAACTCTCTCCTGACATTATTCTCTTACAACTGGTATTTGTGGGATCTGCTCCCGATTTGTAACATTGAGGCTTCAAGACCAATAGAGCTTGATAACACTATTTTCCATGATTTTATTAGATTCTTTTTAAAGCCATCCATGTTAGTGCCATTACCATATCTTAGTTATGAATTCCCCAGGTTAATTAAGTACTTAGTGAAAAAAGCACTTGTTTCTTCTAAATATTATTCTAATCAGCTTTGTTGGGTGATGTCTCAGTTCTGAGACAGGGTACCTGCCCCTTTTTTTTTTTGCCATGCCACACATGATTTTATGCCTCTTGATCATATTCTCTCTCGTTGTCTTTCTTCTGAGCTAAAATGTCTGAAATGTTTTAGCCTTTCCCTTTAAGGAAGGTGTTTGAACTGACTGGCCATTTGGTTGCGCTCTTCTGAATGTTTTTCAACCTTTCTTTCTTTCCAAATGTGGCAAGCAGAACTCTGTGCTGCAATCCAGATGATTACATTGTGTGATGTTAGTTGTTTTATTCTTAACCCTTTTCCTTAAATGAGAACCATCAGGACAATTACTGTTTACGCAGCCGCCCCAAACTGAGTTGATACCTTTATTGAGCTGTCCACTATGACTCCAAGATATTCTCATTGGTTAGTTATGGACAGTTTGTACCTCATCAGCGCATATGTGATGTTAGGGTTATTTGTTCCAGCACACATCATTTTATATTACTCAAATGGGCCTATTTTGACATTTATTTGACCATTCACTTAAAGACATCTTTCTGTAGGTCTTCACAAAAGTATTTGGTTGTAAGCATCCTGAATAATTTGGTGTCTTCCACAAACCTGGCCACCTATCTGCTTACACCATGTTAGATTAATATATGAACAAATTGGAAATCACTGATCCCAGGACATATCCTTAAAGGTTCTTATTTCTCTCCATTGAGAAAATGTCCTATTCATTTCCACTTGTTGTTTTTAGGTTTTTAATCAGATAGCAGTTTTTTTTAAAAAGGATATGCCCTTCAGTGGTGGGTTCTGGATCCCGTTCCAACCATACTGGCGGCATCCACATGGATGTGTGCAACATGTGTGCACATCGCGCAGGCGTTGTATGGTCCACGCGTGTGTGCGGAAGCGCCGAAGACTTAAAAGACCGATAAGGAGCTTGGGCAGGCGGTTGGGCCCTCCGGAGCACCATACCGGAATGGTATCCAGTGCTCCGGGCAGGTTCCGCTAAGCCTGTACTGAGGTGTACTGCCTGCAACCCACCACTGATGCCCTTGTAGTTGTGTGTTGTGGTGTTGCGTACACGCGAGTGGCTCCACTGGTGTTATGAGCCTTGCAGTGTCTGGCCACAAGAGGCCACAAGTGACTGCACAAGAAGTCGGGCAGTGGCGCAACAGGTATTGGGGTGTGGGAGACCAGGCTGCGGTGGTCCTAAGTTAAGTGGGTCCGGGTTGCAGGGGAAACCTCCAACCCCCACCCCAGTTTGATTTTTACACCTGCGTCTCACTTCACCTCATACAACCAGACAGTGGGCAGGGTTTAATAGGCTTATTTGGGGGAATAGGGCTTATATTAGGATGAAAATCAGGCTAGGGCTTGTTTTCAGGGTAGGTTATATTTTCAGGGAACAACTTAAATAAGATCCAGCAGAATTTTTCTTCTGCAGCACAGTTATTTTTTTTTATTGATTACTGTTTCTTACAAGTTGCCTGAAACAGACATCGACTACAATTTCCTGCCTCTCTCCAGATTCCTTTTTTTTTTAAAAAAAATGGTGTTAACAGACCTCTGGCAAGCATTCTAATTTAATACACAAATTATATATTTTTGCTAGGAAGTCAGCAAGCTCACATTTAAAAAAAATATTGGGGGAGGTATACAATTGGGATCTGGTGATTTGTTATTGTTGCTCTCTTAAGATGTTCAAATAAATTTCTCCTGTTATTTCAATTTGCTTTAGAAATAATTACTACTTAGAAAGTCAATAGAGTTAAAGATTCACTTTAAGTAAAAGCAGAAATCAAATTGTGTAATAGCTAGAATGACTAGAGCAGGGGCACAACATTGTTTATAGAAGGTTCTCTTATAAAGATTTATAAAATATCATTTCACTGGAGAATATTTAGTTGGGCAACAGGATGAGCCTCTCTTACGCACTATCAATATTTTTTGTTTTAAAAAATTGCTATATTATTTTAATGAGTTTAATCTGTGGGAGAGGAAGATATACCAATGGTGCTTTTTCTTTTGGGGACAATCATGACCTGGATGATTAAGAATCTCCATAGATGGGAAGAAGACCTGTTTTTTTAAGATGTGATGGATATTCTGCTGTGTACAGTAGAACCTCTGGCCATGAGTGCTTCTGATCACGACCAAATCAGGTTCCGACCAAAAAATTCACAATTTTTTTCCCCCACAGCCGATTTACCCTTCGGCACAAAAAACCTTCGGTGTTTTTGTAAGCACCAAATTTCCAAAATTAGGTTCGTGTCACGACCAAATCGGGTTTACGACCAAAGTTACGGAAAGAATTATGGTTGTGGCCAGAGGTTCTACTCTATGGACATTGTAAGAACTGTCTCCTGAAAGTAGAGTAATACCACAAAAGAATTACAAATGACATGGTTGTAAAAGAAATAAAAGGCATAAAAGCAAGACACCAATGCTGACTCCCATAGGAAACTAAAGTGCCTCTAATTCACACATGCTCGTTGTCCTGCTTGGGTCAGCCTGGATCACAGAAATAAATGTAGAAGCTTTTCATTATATTCCCCCCCCCTCGTTTGCAATAGACTTCATCTTAAAATGCAATGTGAGAACTACTATTGAACTCAACTGATAGAGGCTGTCTGTGGATTCAAGACTCTTCTCTGGCATGAGACAAGCTGTTAATTAATTGTGAAATCTTTAATAATAATGTGATTCTCAAATGTCAGGATTACACACAGAGTGAGTATTGACAATAGGGTTTGCATTAATATTCAAAACCCAGTTCATATTTGTGAAACTACACAGGGAGAATATGAATTAGAATTCCTTTTACTTTGAGCAATTCGAAAGGTTGTTTGGGGCTGTGGGGTTGCCAAATCGTTTCCATTCATGACTTCCCTACATTTCAATTTCATGATGATGGATTTTCCCATTATCTGGTATTACTTCCTATTGTTTGCTCTCTGAAATTCTTATGCAGAAATAAGAACTATGGTTGGCATAATTGAATGGGAGGCTACAGCTCTGGGTGAAGCAAAACTATTATTTCTTTGAGCTCTGTTTTGTTAATTTTGTTCCTCATTCTACAAATGCTTATAGTATGCCTCAACTTTCCTAGATTCAAAGGTCTGGAACTCAATTCCCCGAATTTCTCTCAAGCATGGACTTTATCAAATGGGTTGGGAATTTCGGGACTTGAACACATTTGGTAGGAATCAGCTTGGGCAGCAAACTGGTATATAGTATAACTTGAACTCCACTATCATAAGAGACATTAAAGGTAAAGGTTCCCCTCACACATATGTGCTAGTCGTTCCCAACTCTAGCGGGCAGTGCTCATCTCCTTTTCAAAGCCGAAGAGCCAGCGCTGTCCAAAAGCATCTCCTTGGTCATATAGCCGGCATGACTAAACACCGAAGGTGCACAGAACGCAGTTACCTTCCCACCAAAGGTGGTCCCTATTTTTCTACTTGCATTTTTACATGCTTTCAAACTGCTAAGTTGGCAGAAGCTGGGACAAATAACGGGAGCTCACTCCCGTTACGCGGCGCTAGGGATTCAAACCGCTAAACTGCCGACATTTCTGATTGATAAGCTCAGCGTCTTAGCCACTGAGCCATTGTGTCCCTTTCATAGAGACATTATGGCATTGCTAATTGAGGACAAGGCTGAGAACATTGTCAGTATGGAATTTAGATAAGGATCCTATCCGGTGCCTCGTGCCCCTGTCCTTTGCCCTTGAAGTATTCCTGCTGTAAAACTGTAACAGATTAACAGAGTTGGAAGGGACCTTATAGGTCATCTAGTCCAACCCCCTGCTCAAGCAGGAGATCCTATACTATTTCTGATAAATGGGAATTGTAAATTGCAGTCCATGCTAGCTCCAGCTTATTTAGGGATGGAGGGCAGAGCTCACTTGTCTGTTTTCATGGAACTAAAATGGTAGTACATTAGAGGAAAAATTAAGAAATCTCCCAGGAGTCCCAGTAGTGTTAAAGGAAGGGTTGCCTTTAATTTGTTTGAAGTTATTTTTGAATATGAGCCAGCATAGATTGTCTCTGGACAGCGTTTGTGTCAAAACTTTGCAGGAGCCAATTCAATACACTTTGTTGTCTCATATAAGGGCTCAACACGTTGTCTCTCTTTTTCCAAATCTGAAATAGAACAATCCAATAAACAGCATCCACCTGTCTAAAATAGGGGTGTCCAAACTTGGGAACTTTAAGACTTGTGGACTTCAACTCCCAGAATTCTGGCAGTTGAAGTCCACAAGTCTTAAAGTTCTCAAGTTTGGACACCCCTGTTCTAAAATGTTTTATCTCTTTTATCCAGAAAGGCAAATATAAGAATTCTCCTTTTCCTATATTCTGGTGTAATCTGAGTATTACTCCATACAAAGACAGCATTGCCCTCAAATCTGTCAGCTGTGAAGTAGGAGTTATATAAGCATACATCCAAATAATGAATCAACTGGATTGAACAGGAATTCTAAAGCAGGGTTTCATAACTATTGAGAAAAGAAGCCAAGTGGTTTTACAAGCTCAGTTAACACAATACCGGTGAGAAATGTATGAAATATAAACCCATGAACACAAAATAGGAATATTCATGCTCTGAAGGAGCAATTCTTCCACATAGACGAAGGAGTCCCATGAAAAAGTTCACCACAGTTTTCAGTCACACAGCACTGTCCCCACCATGCTTAAGAACTACTGACTTCTGTGGCTGAAGGGCAGAAAGCTTTGACTGTTTTCACACAGCCACTGGCTTGTCCCTCAGATCACAATGGTTTCATAAACACGCATTCCAGTGATTGGTTCCGGATCCCGTTCGAACCGGTACGATTGGAATGGGCCTGTTGTTGTCCACATGGATGCGTGCAACGCGTGCATGTGTCTTACTGTTCATTGATGCCTCCCCAGACTCTGTGATAGTACAACTGCTCAGCGGAGCATCACGCAGGCACTGTCCGCACCATACGCATGCGTGGAAGCACCGAAGACTTTAAAGACAGGTAAAGAGCAAGGATGGGCGGGTGGGCCCTCCAGAGCACCGTACCGGAACGGTACCCAGTGCTCCAGGAAGGCTCTGGTATGCCCATACCAGGGCGTACCGTCTGCAACCAACCACTGAAGCATTCTTATCCTTTCTTCCCATTAAGCAGTGACGGCTATCCTTAGTTCACCAACTAGAAGAAGCAGACAATCAGAACCAAGCAAGAACTCCACCCAGGGCTGTCTTAACAGCATTATGGGCCCCAGGCAGAGCAGTGTACTGCGGTCCCCACGACAACTACTCACAGGAATAAAAATGTAAATGGTCAATAAAATTAAACATATATTTGCATGTTAGTATGAATAAAAATGCAGTAAAATGTAATAAATATGTCGCTGCATTTATATGATACAAGGTGCATTGCATGGTTAACATACACAGATTAGTATGGGACCCCTATGCTCGTGGGACCCACGGGCAAATGCCCATCGGGCCCATGCGTTAAGACAGCCCTGGCTCCACCGTGGTCTTGTCCTTCTCTTGCTGATTTGCTTTTTTATTACAAGGAAATGTGAACAGGGGAAAAGTGAACCAGTTCATTTTTGGGGAGAAGGAGAGGGCAAGAGATGGCAGTAGGAGCACTGGTGTCTTGTCTATTTGAAGGACAGAGGACAAGGTGGGAGATCTTCTCAAACATAGATCTGGAAGATGAAGGGACCTTGGGGAATGAATGTTTTGGTCACTTTACTTCAGGAGTGTCAAATTGGATTTCTTCGAGGGCCAGATCATTATTGTAGTTCTCTTCTGCGGGCCGGTCGGAGGTGGGAGCAGATACCTCCTGCAGTACTTTACTGTCCAAAATGGGCTGTAGAGGGCTGTATGTGGCCTGTTTTGCCAGCAGAGGCACTGCGGGCCAGTCCTTTGATACTTCCAGGCCGGCCCCGCAGGCCAGATTTAAGCGCCCCATGAGTCGGATCCAGCCTGGGGGTCTTGAGTTTGACAGCGCTGCTTTACATCATTGGGCTTCCACTGTTGAATTTATATAAATATTATGTCCACATAGGAGAAATAATGTTTAAACTGCAAAACTGTAATGCACCAAAGGTAGATGGTTTTAAAGTTGGGTGATCATTTCTCAAAAAATTAAAAACCAAAAACAGATCTCACAAATGTTATTATCAGTTTTTTTTAAATGATGTAATAGGCTAAGATAATTGCAAAATCCCTGTTCATCTCAAGCATGTATATTCAATGTGGGCATTTTTATCAAAATATCAAGGGAGGTTGAGATGATCTTAGAGATTAGACAGAAAATCCAGCAGCTTCCACATTGCTGTTTCTTTTCTTCAACCCATTAAAAACAGCTTGAAATCAAATATAGTGCAGAGGTATCTGCAATGTGTATGTGTGTGTTAAATGACAAAAGTAGGATTGTCACACTGCTGCAATTCAATCTCTGCTTCCTTTGCATGTATATAGACTTTGCATGCATGCACGAAAGAGATCGTGTGTCACAAAGGCATAGTACTGCTTTTAGCATTTGGACAAAACTCTCTGATCCCATGGTACCCACTGTCCTGGGCGATCTCAGGAGAAGGGGAATGGTAGCAGGTGACAAAACATGATGGGTCCTTGGTGCTCTCTGAGCTTGGTTGTTTTCTTGCAGACATTTTGTTACCCACATTAAGTAACACCATCAGTGCTAGTAAGGAATGAGGTGTGCTCTCAGTGTAAATTCTATTTATTTATTTATTTATTTATTAAATTTATAAACCGCTCCCTCTCCCCGAAGGGACTCGGGGCGGTGTACAGACAAAGGTTAAAATACCATATACATAGAAAGACATCAGAACCCCGTAAAAACAAATTAAATAAAAATCTGTACAATAATAATAAAAATTAAAACAACTTAAAAATCTACCCCAGGAATTTAAAATACCGGCCAGGAGGATTGAAGATTAAAATTATGATTGGGCCAGGCCAGCTAATTGGAACAGGTGGGTCTTGAGTTTCTTGCGGAAGGAGCAGAGGTCAGTGGTGATTCTAATATCGGAGGGGAGGTCATTCCAGAGGGTTGGGCCCATCCCAGAGAAGGCCCTACTCCTGGGCACCACCCGCTGGCATTGCTTAGTGGACGGCACCCGGAGGAGTCCCTCTCTGTGAGAGCGAATTGGTCGTAGGGATGTATGGGGTAGGATGCGATCCCGCAGGTAACTAGGTCCTGTGCCATGGAGCACTTTAAAGATGATAGTCAACACCTTGAAACGCACCCGAAAAACCACAGGTAGCCAGTGCAGCTCACGCAGGAGAGGTGTTATATGGGAGTACCTAGTACTCCCCATGATTGCCCGCGCGGCCGCATTCTGGACCAGCTGCAGTCTTCGGGTGCATCTCAAGGGGAGCCCCATGTAGAGAGCATTACAGTAGTCCAAACGGGACGTCACCAGCGCATGAGTGACTGTGTGAAGGGCATCCCGGTCCAATAGGGGACGCAATTGGCGCACCAGGCGAACCTGGTGGAACGCCCCCCTCGCCACGGCTGCCACATGGTCATCCATCAACAGCCGGGCATCTAGGAGGATGCCCAAATTGCACGCCCGCTCCACGGGGGCCAGTTGCTCACCCCCAATGGCCAGCAATGGAGCCCACTGGTTGAACCGGGGCGCCGGTAACCACAGCCACTCCGTCTTGGAGGGGTTGAGTTTGAGTCTGTTGCTTCCCATCCAGACCCGTACAGCCTCCAAGCACTGGGACATCACTTCGACGGCCTCGTTGGGGTGGTTCGGGGTGGAGATGTACAGCTGAGTATCATCAGCGTACAGATGGTACTCGACCCCAAAGCCACGAATGATCTCACCAAGTGGCTTCATATAGGTGTTGAACAGGAGAGGCGAGAGGACCGACCCCTGTGGCACCCCACAGGTGAGTGGCCTCAGGGTCGACCTCTGCTCCCCTGCCAACACGCATTGCGTCCAGTCGGAGAGGTAGGAGGAGAACCACCGCAAAACGGTGCCCCTCACCCCCAGCCCCTCCAGACGGCGCAGTAGGATACCATGGTCGATGGTATCAAAAGCCGCTGAGAGGTCTAATAGGACCAGGATGGAGGAACAACCCCTATCCCTGGCCCTCCAGAGATCATCCACCAACGCGACCAAGGCCGTCTCCGTGCTGTGACCGGGCCAGAAACCGGACTTTACCTTTACCTTTACCTTTATTTTGATTTTTATACCGCCCCCTCTCCCCAAAGGGACTCGGGGCGGTGTACAGTCAAATGAAATAGATAAAATGGACTACAAACATGCAAACGTCAAAAACATAGAAGAGGAGGCAATACAACACTGTACAGGTAAAGCAGATAAAAACAGTATATCAACAAACCTAAAAAATACCCAATTAAAATTACCCAGTTAAAATATATCTGCCAAGAGGTATAATAGGGTTATGAATGGTCCAGGCCGGCTAAACGAAACAGGTGAGTCTTCAGTTTTCGTCGAAAGGAGAGAAAGTCGGTGGTGGTTCTAATATCGGGGGGGAGGTCATTCCAGAGGGTTGGGCCCATCACAGAGAAGGCTCTACTCCTAGGTGTCGCCCGTTGGCACTGCCTAGTGGACGGCACCCGGAGGAGCCCCTCCCTGTGAGAGCGAATCGGTCGCAGGGAAGTGTGTGGTAGGATGCGATCCCGCAAGTACCTAGGTCCTGAGCCATGGAGTGCTTTAAAGATGGTGATTAACACCGTGAAACGCACCCGAAAGACCACAGGCAGCCAGTGCAGCACGCGCAGGAGCGGTGTTACGTGGAAGTACCTAGTACTCCCCAAAATAGCCCGCGCGGCTGCGTTCTGGACTAGCTGCAGTCTTCGAGCGCGTCCCAAGGGAAGCCCCATGTAGAGGGCATTGCAGTAGTCCAGCCGAGACGTCACCAGTGCATGAGTGACCGTGCGTAGGGCATCCCGGTCCAGTAGGGGGCGCAATTGGCGCACCAGGCGAACCTGGTGGAACGCCCCCCTTGCCACGGCTGCCACATGGTCATCCATTGACAGCCGGGCATCTAGGAGGACGCCCAAATTGCGCGCCCGTTCCACAGGGGGCAATTGCTCGCCCCCTATGGTCAGCGATGGAATCAACTGACTGAACCGGGGTGCCGGTAGCCACAGCCACTCAGTCTTGGAGGGGTTGAGCTTGAGTCTGTTGTCCCCCATCCAGACCCCGACCGCTTCCAAACACCAGGTCATCACCTCGACAGCCTCGTTGGGGTGGTCTGGGGTGGAAATGTACAGCTGCGTATCGTCAGCGTACAGATGATACTCCACCCCAAAACCACGGATGATCTCCCCCAGCGGCTTCACATATGCGTTGAACAGAAGGGGCGAGAGGACCGACCCCTGAGGCACCCCACAAGTGAGTGGCCTCAGAGTCGACCTCTGCCCCCCTGCCAACACACATTGCATCCGGTCGGAGAGGTAGGAGCCGAACCACCGCAAAACGGTGCCTCCAACTCCCATCCCCCCCAGCCGGCGCAATAGGATACCATGGTCGATGGTATCAAAAGCCGCCGAGAGATCTAATAGGACCAGGATAGAGGAACAACCCCTATCTCTGGCCCTCCAGAGATCATCGACCAACGCGACCAAGGCCGTCTCCGTGCTGTGTCCGGGCCAGAAGCCAGACTGGCGTGGGTCTAGATATTCAGATTCCTCAAGGTGTCGTGGAAACTGCTGTGCCACCACATTCTCTACAACCTTCACTAAAAAGGGAAGGTTGGAGACTGGACGATAATTTGCTAGCTCCATCGGGTCAAGGGAAGGCCTCTTGAGTAAGGGCCTCACCACCGCCTCTTTCAAGGTGGCAGGAAAGGACCCCTCGCTCAAAGAGCCGTTCACCAGGCCCAGTAGCCAGCCTCGTGTCACTTCCCAGGATGCCAGTACCAACCAGGAGGGACACGGGACCATTAAACATGTGGTCGGTCGCAGCCGTCCACGCAACCTATCCAAATCCTTGGGGGCAACAGACGCAAACTCCTCCCAGAGTGGTCTCACAAGACTCACTGTTGGCGGCTCCTCTGGTCCACTGAAGGGGGCCCATCCGCTCCAGATCTGAGTGATTTTGTCCTGCAGATATTCCCCAAACTCCTCTGCTCTGCCCTGTAAAGGGGCTTCCCGTGTCCTCTGTAATAAGAGAGAGCGGGTCACCCAAAACAGGGCGGCAGGGCGGTTATCGGCGGACGCAATAAGAGTGGCACAATGTCTGCGTTTGGCCACTCTTAATGCCACAAGATAAGTCCGTAAATAGGCTCTTACTTGTGTTCGGTCAGATTCGGAGCGTGAAGACCTCCACCTGCCCTCTAGGCGTCTCCTATGGCGCTTCATCACCCTCAGGTCCTCGGTGAACCAAGGAGCCCGGGTGGGTCGTCGCCGCAGGAGAGGCCGCAAAGGCGCAACTCGGTCCAGGGCCCCAGCGGCCGCCCTATTCCAGGCGGCCACTAGGTTCTCGGAGCGAGAGCGGGTCAGGGCTACAGGGAATGGCCCAAGCTCCATCTGGAACCTATCCGGTTCCATTAGGCGCCTGGGGCAGTACCAACTTGGACAGTTTGGTTCTGCCTCCTCGTGGTGGGGGGTAGCGCCAGGGAAGTCCAGCCGGAGACATGAGTGATCTGACCATGACAGGGGGGTAATGGTTACATCCCCTCTTCCCAGATCACTCGCCCAGTGTTCAGATACAAAACAAGGTCCAGAGTGTGGCCACCTTCGTGTGTGGGGCCCTGAATTAATTGGGTCAGGTCCATGGCTGTCATGGAAGCCATGAACTCCCGAGCTACCTCGGATGCTTCCCCCGTCGACGGCAAGTTGAAATCCCCCATAACCACAAGCTTGGGGGTCTCAACTGCCGTCTCTGAGATCAGCTCGAGGAGCTCAGGCAGGGCTGCTGACGTATAGCGAGGAGCCAAGTATACAATCAGCAAGCCCCACTGCCTCCCTGGGCCCCATTTCACACCAAGGGACTCACATCCGGGTATCTGAGGTACAGTGAACTCCCTCGGCTCTAGACATTCCCGTATAACTACCGCCACCCCACCACCCTTACCCAGGGCTCGAGGCTGATGAAATGCACGGAAACCCGGAGGGCACATTTCCACAAGGGGTAGACCACCCTCGTGGCCCAACCAGGTCTCCGTTATCCCTGCAAGGTCCAGCTCCCCCTCTGAGATCAACTCATTAATGAGGGGGGCCTTGTTGGTCACGGACCTTGCATTGCAGAGCATCAGCCTCAGGCCCTGGCTCCGTAGTTCCTGACCACCTAGGTTGCGGGGGTTGGTACAAACGACCGGGTGTAACCAACAACCACGGTCTCCCAACCGACGCTGTGGTCTTCTCCTGTCCTCGCATCCCCTCCTCCCCGCGACCGATGTAATAAGACAACCCTCTATTGGGACGTTCTTTCCCCTCCCCCCCTCCACCACACTCACTTCCCTCCTGGACTCACCTGTTCGCCTGGCACTGGCCCTCCTCCTGGACAGATTTCCCTCCCCTCCTACCCTAAAACCCTCCCTGGAGCCCCCTAAAAAGGATAAAAAGCATTTAGTTAAAAACCCCCTAAGCCTCCGTTTCTTCCACCTCTCGGGGTCTATAAACCCGTCATCAAGGCAGGCCCTTGCAAGCGTCAAGGGCCATGCCTGCGAGAGGGGGGGTCTCCCGCAGGCAGAGCAGGTCAAGCCTCGTATAAATAATCTTCAGAATCTTAAAAACACGATGGGGTCAAAGGTGTTATAGATGGTAAATGGTCAGTCATAGAAAAAAAAGGGGGGGAAGAGTTCTTAGATGTCCAAATGGTGGTCTGGGTGGAGGAGAGGTGGTCCAAAGGGTAGATGATCCTAGATGGTCCTAGGTGGGTGGGAGTTCATAGAGAGAGTTTAAAGATGGTAATCTGGAGTTCTTAAGGAATGGAGTTCCCGATTGGGAGGGGGCCGATGTTCTTGGAGGGCAGATGATCTTGGCCTAAACATCCCTGTGGCCTACCCATAGCCCTAATATAGGGCTTCCGGTGACCTCCGGTGTTCCAGGCCGCCCCCAGCCACCCCCAACCTCCATTCCAGTCTTACTCTCTCATGACTCCCACCTCAAATCCAGATGTTGGTGGGACTCACCCAACTGGTGCGGGTCTAGATAGTCAGTTTCCTCCAGGTGACGTGGGAACTGTTGTGCCACCACACTCTCTACAACCTTCACTAGAAAGGGAAGGTTGGAGACGGGACGGTAATTAGCTAACTCGGCTGGGTCCAGAGAAGGCTTCTTGAGTAAGGGCCTCACCACCGCCTCTTTCAAGGCAGCCGGCAAGGACCCCTCACCCAATGAAGCGGTCGTGTGACCTCCCAGGATGCCAGTATAAGCCAGGAGGGACACGGGTCCAGTAAACATGTAGTGGCTCGCAGTCGCCCACGCAACCTGTCCATATCATCGGCAGCAACAGAGTCAAACTCCTCCCAGAGTGGTCCCTCAAGACTTGCCTCCGACATCCCCTCTAGACCACTGAGGGGGACCCATTCACTCTGGATTTGAGCGATTTTGTCCTGCAGATATTCCCCAAATTCCTCTGCTCTACCCTGCAGGGGGGCTTCCCGTGGCCTCTGTAACAGGAGGGAGCGGGTCATCCGAAACAGGGCGGCAGGGCGGTTGTCTGCGGACGCAATAAGAGCGGCACAGTGTCGACGCTTGGCCACTCTTAATGCCACAAGGTAGGTCCGTAAATAGGCTCTTACCTGTGTTCGGTCAGATTCGGAGCATGAAGATCTCCATCTGCTCTCTAGGCATCTCTTGCGGCGTTTCATCACCCTTAGCTCCTCGGTAAACCAAGGGGCCAGGGTGGTTCGTTGCCACAGGAGAGGCCGCAAAGGCGCAACCCAGTCCAAGGCCCTGGCAGCCGCACTATTCCATGCGGCCACCAGGTCCTCCATCCGGGAGCGGGTCAGGGCTACAGGAAGTGGCCCAAGCTCCGTCTGGAACCTATCCGGTTCCATCAGGCGCCTGGGGCGGAACCATCTAGGACATTCTGGTTCCGCCTCCCCGCGGTGGGGGGGTAGCGCCAGGGAAGTCGAGCCGGAGAGATGAGTGATCTGACCATGACAGGGGCGTAATAACTAATTCCCCTATTCCTAGATCACTCGTCCACTGGCCAGAGACAAAAACAAGGTCCAGCGTGTGGCCTCCCTCGTGTGTGGGGCCCTGAAATTCTAGTGACTTTCCCTGTCAATGTTGGGAGGGGGGTGATTTTAGAGATTCTTTTGTTGGGCTGTTTACTCTTGGCTTGTTTGTCAGTTCCTGGATTGGGATATTGGTCTGGTGTTAATCTCCAGTCCCCACTATCCTGTTCAGAGCTGAAGAAGCTTCTTGGATGAGAAGCAAAACATCTTCAAAAGAAAAAAACAAGAAAGCCCAGTTGTCTCCTGAAAAAGCACAACCATGATTTGGATGAGTGAGAATCTCTACAGACTGTTAATCTTAAAGTTAATCTATAGTCATCTGAGTGCTGATCGTTGGTGGGGAAGCGTTTTGGTCTTTTTGGTTCCCTTTCGGTTTGTTGATTGCATTTTTTGTGTAGTATATAGATATAGTTTATGTCTATGTTTCTGTTGATGGCTGATTTGTCGAAGTGCCAGGCTTCTAGAAATTCCCTAGCATTTTTGGATTTGGCTTGGTCTAGGATGGTCGCAGTTTCCCAACAAAAACTAGGGTTAAGTCTGTCCACATGTTGTGAAATTAAATAGTTTTCATTATGTCTTCTGCTTGCTTGTAGATGTTCAGGAATGTGCTCTACCAGTCTCTGCCTGTTTATCCTACATAGTGACTGTTGCAGTCATTACGGTGTATATTGTAGATGACTTCTGTGTTTTCTTCTGGGGAACAAAATGATGATGAAAACTTTAATTCAACCCTGTTTATACATGATTGAACCCATGGTTAACCATGGTTGAACTTAACATAGTTTTTTGTAATGTGTGAACCAGAATGCTATATTCCCATTACCCAAAAGTTTAAGCAGCTTTGATATGTAGAGAAGTGTCTAACATTTTACTGAATTGTACTGATGTTAACAGTGCTCTAAATAATCTTCCTAAATTTCATATTAGTGTAAGCCTTTTGATTTTTAGTAATCTTCTTATCATGAGTTACTGTCCTCTCCATCAGTGATCCGTATGGTAAAAGCATTCCTAATGCCACCCTGTAGTCACATAAAATAGCACTTAGTGTAGGTTATGGTTGCCACAAGATGCAGCAATTTTGCTGTGGGTGTTTCTGCCAAGTACAGGAAAGTGCTATAATATAATTCATAGTTGCCTCCAAACAGTGGGAAGTTTACTGTCAGCAGACTGGCCATAAACTGCAGTAAAATCCTCTTAGTTTTACTTTAATAATCTGTAGCAAGGCATTTGGATGGATCTACCTAGCTGGAATTCCTTGAAGTGCTTTACACCTCTTTAAATGGATGCCAGCAGAGATAAATAGGTGAACATTTAAAACATGAGCCTTTACAAACAGTAGCTACTCCATGGAGACTCAGTAGTATAACGTGTGATCACCTTGGGTACCTTTCCTTCCTTCCTTCCTTCCTTCCTTCCTTCCTTCCTTCCTTCCTTCCTTCCTTCCTTCCTTCCTTTTTTGTGCTGGCAGAACAAACAAAAATCTTTCTCATTCTTTCTTTCTTTTTCTTCCCTTCTTTTTCTCTCTTTCTTTTCTCTCTTTCTTCCTTTCTCTTTCTTTTTCTTCCTTCTCTCTTTCTTCTTTCTCTTTCTCTTTTTCTTTCTTTCTTTCTTTCTTTTCCTTCCTTCCTTTCTTGTGATGGCAGAACAAAAAATATCTCTCATTCTTTCTTTTTCTTTCTTTCCTTCTCTTTCTTTCCTTCTCTTTCTTTCTTTTTTCTCTTTCTTCTTTTCTCTTTCTCTTCCTTCCTTTTTTCTTCCTTCCTTTCTTATTTCTTTCTTCTCTCTTTCTCTCTTTCTCTCTTTCTCTCTTTCTCTCTTTCTTCCTTCTCTTTCTTTCTTTCTTTCTTTCTTTCTCTTTCTTTCTTTCTATCTATCTTTCTTTCCTGATTGTGGGTTGATGGAGAGGCTAAATCACTTCTCTGAATATCTCCATTTTTTCCCCTTTTAAAAAATATTTTGCACTGCCACCATGATTAGTTTGTTGAATACACCATAACATTATAAAACCATAAACCAATTTATAAAATATGAATGCTGTTTCATACTTGTAAAAAAGGGGGGGGATGGAGAAGACATTGAAGAGGGTATGTAACAGCTGTTGGATAAAGTTTAGCCTGGAGAAGGGAGTGAGAGAAAAAAGTCAATGTTGCCCTGTCATCATTCTCTTGGGTGTAAGATTTTGGGTTGCAGGAAACAGATGGGAATGTTGTTCTTGTGCTGTGTAACATCTTCCCTGCCTGACCTGCTGGATTCTGTTGCTGGATTGCTGGTTGAGGCCCCCAAAATACTTCAATTTACTTCCTGGAGTCATTCAGTCAGGGTGTCTCAGGAGTTCAAATCCTTTGGCAACCCTGGACTTTACTTGATAAGTAAAATAATAAGATAAACTTGAATATTTCAACTATTCATCAGAGATGCTAGTAATCTTGATTGATCCTTAAAATCAGATTAATAATGCTTAGTGTAAAGTAATCAAGCTCCCCGTTAGAAGAGCGAGTATGCAGAGAAGCGTAATGAGAGTGATATGGAATAACACGCACAAACAAGCATACAGAGACACTGAATAGTATAAAAATATAGTAGTTTACTATGTAGGAATATAGAGGTATTCAGAGTCCGGTTAACAGTCCAAGTCATACACGGTTCAGTAATTCAGTTATCAATATTCTAAGTTTAACCCACAAAGTAGCTAAACAGTAGCAAACCACAATACCTCAGTATACATCAACCAGCTTCTACCAAAACAGAGAGAGAGAGAGATCTAACAACCATTCTGGCTCCTTCTTATGGCTGCTTGAGGTAATTAACCAATTAATCTCTTAAGCATTTAAAGTAACAGTAACATAATCATAGCTTAATATACATTGCCAAGCCAAGCCTAGGGTTACATCCCTAACACTTACCACCTGATGATTTTCATAGAATGAATATGAACTGCCCATAAACTAACATAACCTATGGTCTATGCCCAACTGATTGGACAGAATATGGAACACACAAATCTATTACAAAACAGACAAATTTTAATTTCATTCTTTCGGGTACTGTTAAAAAAACAACTTCCAAATCATATTTAGCTGGGTTCATACGTCTATCCAAACAATAATGTAAGTTTGCTAACTTCTGGACCAGGCATAATGGTGCACACCCAAGCATTATGATTAATTAATGGTCGATATCATGTATCAACCCCAGCTAAAATTTAGGTAACTTGAAAATCTAACCCTTGGTTTAACACAATATGTATCCTTCATCAACTTGAATCTTTTAAAAATAGAACAATGAGATAAAATATTTTAAATAAAATAATTAAACATGCAGCTGAACTAGCTTATAGCCCCCTTGACTTCAGTTAAACTCTTCTTGCTTAACTGATCTGAGGTACAGCAAAATTATCTCGTCATGAAGCACAATAGGGATTGAAATGGCAAATCCACTATGGCAAGACAAATGCATTCGATATTTTTAGTTTCCTTAAACACAGCTATTCTTTGCTGAGAAATGCAATAAATCCTATTGATTAGCTCATTGGCTACTTCTCAAAGCACAGAAGATGAAGGCAGTTTTGTACTTCCTGAGCAGAAAAGAGCAATCAGCATTTAGGGTGTGGTTTCAATCAGTGTCTTCATTAAACATTGATGTTCATCTTTGTTTTTCCACTCAATCTAATAAATATACTATGCTGGTCATTAAGCTTCAAAAACTGCAGGTTGTTTAAGTGCTGGATGATGTGCATACCCAAAGTGTTGGCTCTTGAAATATTGGCTTTCTGTCTTGATATTTGGATTTGGACTTCTAAAGGATTGCAAAAATGCCAACCTTCTATGAAGGAAAGGAAGCAAGGGGATAAAAGGGCTAATTGAGATACCAGAAAGAGCTTTTTTTTTTCTACTTCCCTCTCCTGCCCTTGTGATCTTCTAGGATTAGATAAAAGATAAGATTGTGCTTGTTGTAGCAATCATTCTACAAAGAAGGCAGATTTTGGATTATAAAATCCTGCTTTAAGTCTTCAAATCAAATTCACTGCCAAACTTCCACTTTTTTCCAGTGGAGGGGTGGGGGTGAAGAACTAGTTATATTGTTAGAGGAGTTTTAAACTTTGCACCTGTGTTTAACATTCAATTAATCAGTGATGAGCTTGTTTTGCTTAAAAGCTTCTTTTCTATAATAGCAACAACAATATCACTTAGACTTATATCAGTGGTGGGATTTTTAAAAAAATTACTACTGGTTCTGTGAGCATGGCTTGGTGGGCATTGCTTGGTGGGCGTGGCAGGGGAAGGATACTGTAAAATCACCACTCCCACTCCACTCCAGGGGAAGGATATTGCAAAATCTCCATTCCGTTCCCACCCCAGGGGAAGGTTATTGCAAAATCTCCATTTCCTCCCGATCAGCTGGGACTCGGCAGGCAGAGAATAGATGGGGACGGGGCCAGTCATAGGTGGTATTTACTGGTTCTCTGAACTACTCAAAATTTCTGCTACAGGTTCTCCAGAACTAGTCAGAACCTGCTGAATACCACCTCTGACTTACATACAGTTCCATAGTGCTTTACAGCACTCTTTGGGCAGTTTACAATATCAGCATAGTGCTCCAAAAACCTGGGTCTGCAATTTACCAACCTCAAAAAGATGAAAGGCTGAGTCAACCTCTATCTCAGTAAGGATCTAACTCCAGGCTGTGGACAGAGTTTGATTGCAATACCGCATTCTAACAACTGTGCCCCCACAGCTCCAAGATTAGGCATACATGTTATTTGTCAACAAAATTGAAAATTAAACATGATGTAGCCACCATCAAGTGGTTCTGAATTGCATTGTTCATAATGGGAGAGCTCTTTGGTGAGGGACAGCCCCATTGTAGGTAGGCAGGAAAACAAAGCTTGCAGCGGGGAGTACAGATCCTGTTTAGAATGCAATTGTTGCAAGGATTAAGGCACTTTGCCATCTACAAGTAGCACCTATCTTTCTCTAATCCTAAATCTGTGGATTGACTTACTTGAGGAAGTTGTTGGATACCATCTAGAATTGCTGCCACCAATTGGAAAGTCCAGATGTTGCTTTGAACTCTCCAACTGAAGAGGTATAAAAGTCCACTGAATATTCCAGAGGCCTCACCTTAAAGTGCCTTCTGAATCTTGATGCACGTATCATAGGTGTTATATGAGGAGTAATAGGCTCTGCTACTTCTGCAACAGGGTTTCCATAATTTTCTTGGATGAGATGATAACGACACTCTTATCAAATTAGGAGGTAACACAGCATGTGGTACATAAGCTAATACCAAACGTTGAAGACAGAAACATTGTTGAAAATCATCCTGAGTGATTGAGGGAATGGGCTGAAGATTATAATATCACATTTTATAGACGGGAATTTACACTTTTTTTTAAAGAAAATGAAACTCAGGTACAGGGGGAGATTGGGACATACCAGGCTTGGCAGCAGTATTTATAGACAGGGTTTTGGAATTATGGTTGACCACAAGCTGAATATAAGTCTGAAGTGTGAGATAGCTATTATTTATGTAGAGATATTATATTTGTGCAGAGATATTATTATATATTTTGTATTTATATTACTACAAAAATAATTTAGGCTGTATTAATAAAACCAGGGATGGGCTGCTACAGGTTTGCCCGGGTTCAGGAGAACCCATAGCTAACGTTATGGCTGGTTTGGAGAACCTCCAAATCCCACCCCTGGCCCTGCCCACCCCACCCTGCCACTCCCAGGAATCTCCATGCAGCCTGTTTTGGATGCAAGGGAAGTGCAGGGCTCATGCACTTGGTTCAGGGAGAGGGGAAAACAGGCCTCCTGGAAGTTCCAGAAGGCCGAAAACGGGCCTGTTTCCAGCCACTGGAGGGCCTCCGGAGCCCGGGGAGGAAGTTTCCACCCTCCCAGAGGCTTCAGGAAAGCCTCTGGAGCCTGGGGAAGGGGAAAATGCCCCCCCCCCCCAATGGTACAGGAGGCTGACTAGGCCACGCCCACCCAGCAACCAGGCGGAGAACCTGTTGCAGAAATTTTTGAAGCCCACCCCTATATAAAACTATTCAAAAGACAGAAAATAATAATTCTGCTGTAGTCTGAGTTGATTCCATTCCCTGCTGCACAATATATTCAACACAGGACTCCATATTTTAAGAAAGATTGTTAAACAAATGTAGCAACAAGACTTTAAGAGCATTGGGAAGTTAAACCTTATAAACAGTTTCCAGAATGGCAGTCTTTTTATAGGTGTGAAAATTAGCCTCCACTCCACATTTTAAAAAAAATATGTCAAGTTGCATTTCTTTTGCTAGGTTTTTAATTCCTGATTCATTTTAGACTTGATTTTAACTGACGTTACTGAACTTTTTTCCTATTTTTCCTACTTTAGATATCTTAATGCTTGTTTCTGTAGAGAAGTGGGATGTAAATAAATACAGCAAAAACAACAAAGACTTTCTTGTTGGCACCTTAGATTTATTGCTCTCTATAGAGCCTCAAGAGTCTTTGATGTAAAACTGATGAGAGATTGAGAAAATGGTTGAAGACTTGAGAAGACCGAGAAATAATATAACATCACTCTTCAAACACACAAAGGATATTAAATAGAAAAAGGTCAGGACCCATTCTTTATTCTCTGGAGACTGAAAGATTTGAAATACTGATCTTAAGTTACAGGAAAACAAATTGTGTCTGTTATTAAGAAAAACTTCCTGACGTAAGAGCAATTTAAGAGTAGAAACAATTTCCTAGAGAGATGATGAAGGTTCTTGTCACTGGATTTGTTCAAGCAGAGATTGTACACTTGAAATTGGATTCCTACATTGAAAAAAAACATTGGACTTCATGACCTTTATGGTTCCTTCCAACTCTTAGATTCCATACTATGACCTAGACAGAATGAAAAGCTAGAAATGGTACATGAGAA
Organism: Natrix helvetica; assembly: GCF_964273705.1. Taxonomy (NCBI): domain Eukaryota; kingdom Metazoa; phylum Chordata; class Lepidosauria; order Squamata; family Natricidae; genus Natrix; species Natrix helvetica. Next base: position 101,438,559 of record NC_138552.1, on the reverse strand, counting down.
ACATTTCAGGAGTCTTCCCCAATTTCTAGCTTTTATAAGTTCTACCCAGAGATGTTGTGGGAGATCATCTTGCTATCATAAGTGCAAGAACATTCACTCTGACAGGTGATTTTTCAAGATATGGAATCTTTTAGTTTAAGTTAGCAAACTGGTGTCTATGGAGATTCTCAGTCATTCAGGTCATGGTTGTCCAAAAAGTGCTTTTTTCAAGAGGCAACTGGACTTTCTGGTTTTTCTTTGAAGACGGTTTGCTTCTCATTCAAGAAGCTTCTTGGATGAGAAACGAAACGTCTTCAAAGAAAAAACAGAAAGTCCAGTTGCCTCTTGAAAAAAGCACCTTTGGGATAAGCAAACTGGTGTTTTTAGCTTTCCGATTTTTAAAATAGTTTTCATTACATTTGCCATAGCCATCAATGGCTAGAGCTGTGTCTCTTTTTTTATTCCCAGTGTTTTGATCAAAGGCAAATTTCACTAGGTAAGCACATTTAAATGGATTTATTCTGGACCACTTCTAATTCTTTTAATTTACCAAAGCCTCAAATTGAGACCCCATATCAATTGTGATATTGTTTTCCCCAGAAATAGCTTAAGCACAGGCTGTACTAGCCATCCTACTTTTAAGTAGAAGAAGCAAATGGGTCTCTTTGATTTCATGGCTGTAGTTCTTGTTGATGCTTATGTGTGCTTTGCGTGATAATGTCTCAGAAAACATGAATACTTAAATGACCTCACTTGTTCTATCTCCTTACATCTGGGATTATCTATATCTCTTTGGTCTTTTAGAAAATACTACTACCTTGATTTTGGAATAATTAATCTATAACTATTCCTTCCTAGAGTAAGTTCTAAATTCTGCCAGGATTCTTCTGCTTCCAATTAACGTTGAGAATACTATGTTGACTTCTTACAGTAATTTAGGGGCCTTTCTACTTCCAACTGGCAGAGCATTAAAAGAAAAGGATTATTAAGCTCTTCCACAATGTTGTTTATATAAAAATTAAAAAGGAAGGGTAGCAATATACAACCCTGGCGGACACCTTTTGTAGTTTTAATCTGCTTTGTTAGGGAGCTGCTTTGGTTTATCCATAGTTGAATGTAAGTGTCTTCATGTAACTTACAGTATATATTAATCCTATGTCTATATTGGTAGTTAATGTTTGACTTCAGAAGTAAGGCATTTTTTTCTCATGACTTTTTAATATGAAAAAACAGATGTTCATGTATTAGACAAGCAGTTTTTAAAGTTATATATTTATCTATATATTTATTAATTTATTTGTTTGATTTATGTGCCAGCTATCTCTTCTAGAGGGACTCTCGGCAGCTTACAGACGTTAAAACCAGGAGACATTAAAAGGATAAAGCAATAAATAACAATAATAAAATAAGTGCAGTTAAAAAATGGGGAGGAGGGGAACACCAAATACATGGGGAGAGGTGGGGGCTAGTCACCCCCAGAAAGTTGGACCTCTGTTGGGGCCCGAGGTTAAGTGGCAGAGGAAGGGTTTCAGACAGGAGTGGTATTCACTTACCTTCCCTACCGCTTCGCAAATGTGAGCGTGCATGCACATGCTCTGCCTTCCGTGCATGTGTTTTGCTTTTAAAAAGGGCCAAATGGGATGCCATAGAGTTGGGGTGGGTGGACAGCACTACCCGTGATTTCCGCTACCAGCTCGGGTGAGCCAGTCAGTGTTATATTCCTTTCCTCCCCGACATACGACCGGGGATTCCCTCTGTTGACAGCTAGCAACAGCCATGCCGCGCCTTAGCCAATCAGGCGCGGCTTGGCTGAAGGCGGGCTGTTCTGCTATCCTGATTGGTTTCTCTGCCTGACAGCTCTTCGTATAAATAGCTGTCAGGCAGAGGAATGAGGAATTCTCTCCTGTATTAGTTGTTGCTGTTCTATTCAATAAAATTGTGTTGGACGTTCCTCAGCGTGTCAAGCCTTGTCTTTCCCCACTCTTCTTCACTGGCGACGAGGGTGGGATCTCTCTGAGGCGACGAACCTGAAGGAACCCGACCTCTTCGATATGCCGCTTGAGTTCCAGCTCCCCGAGCCTTACAACTCCAAGCTGCTATGGCATCACTTCCCCCGTTCGCTCCCTTCGGGACAGACGGAGAAGATGGACCGGCTTTTTAGAGCGCTTCGAGTGCTTCCTAAGGGCCAACGGAAAGCGGGGTATTCCGATGGAGGAGAAATGTAGTTTCTTCCTCAGTAGTTGCGGAACCCCAATGTTTAACGCCGCCCGGGCGTTGGCAGCCCCTCTGCCAGTCCACGAACTTGACTGGGACACTTTAATGGCCAAACTGAAGGGCCATTACGCCCCAACCCCGTCTAAGATAGCGCGGCGGTACGCGTTCCGCCAGTGTGTTCAGAAACCGCACGAAGATGTCAGCCAGTTCCTCCAGTCCCTGAGGACCACGGCCATTCCCTGCGAGTTCCTAGACCTGGAGGACAACCTGGTGGAGCAGTTCGTCAGTGGGGTCAAGGACCTCCGGCTGAAGAGGCGCCTCCTGGCTCGGCCAGAAATCACCTTGGCCAAGGCAGTTGCTGAGGCACGGGCGGTGGAGTTGTCCGAGCAATCCACCGCAGAAATGGACCGCCACCAGCTGCCGAACTATCCAGCCCACACTTGCCTCATTGATCAGCTGGCGCCCCTGCCTAGCCTGGCTGAAGAAGAGGAAGAGCTCGTGGCCCGTCTGACAGAGCTGCAGAGACGCCGCAATCCACGACCACCGCGCCAGACTATGGCAGCCTGCCTTGGCTGCGGGGGCAGCCACGACCGGTCAGCCTGCCCATTCCGGGCGTCCATCTGCCGCCGGTGCTCCAAAAAAGGGCACCTGGCCCAGGTCTGCCGGGCTGTGCTGCCTCCACCTCCACTCCAGGGAGCCTCCGGCGAGCAGACGACCGCAGGACCTCAGCAGCCCCGCCGCCAGCCGCGCACAAGAGCCAGCTGCTACGCCGTGGAACCAGGACCAGCAGCCGCCCCTGCTGAGGCAATCTACCAGGCCTCCGCAGGTGCGGACAGAATCAAGGCATCAGTCCTCATTGAGGGCGCCCCTTGTGTGATGGAGGTGAACTCCGGCTCGTCCCGCTCCATAATTTCGTGGGCTGACTTTAACGCACTCTGCCCTGGCGTTCTAAAACGCCAATTGACTGCCAGCCCCGTGGCGCTCAGGGACTATCAGGGGTCACTTATCCCAACCCTGGGTAGCTATACTGTCAGGGTTGAATATGGGGGGTTTTCAGGATGCCTGCCTGTTCTGGTGGTCGAAAAGCCCCTCCCCGCATTGCTGGGGCTGGACTGGTTCCCCGCCCTGGGTCTCTCCGTGCAGGGGGTGTATTCCCTCTCAGACACACCCCCTGACGTGGCTGCCGTCATCTCCGCCTACGCGGACGTGTTTGACGGACAGCTTGGGCTGTATAAGGGTACCCCCATCTCTCTCAACCTAGATCCCCAGGTTGTTCCCATTAGGCTGAAGTCCCGCAGGGTGCCTTTTGCCTTAAGGGCCAAAGTTGATGAGGAGATTGACCGCTTGCTGGCGCAGGGCGTGTTGGAGCCTGTTGACTACTCACGTTGGGAGACCCCAATAGTGGTCCCCGTGAAGGCCGACGGCTCCATACGTCTCTGCGCCGACTTTAAATCCACCATCAATTTGGCCCTTCAGGCAAACCCCTATCCAGTCCCTGTTGTACAGCACCTGCTCCACTCCCTGGGGCAGGGCTGTATTTTCGCGAAACTGGATATGGCGCAGGCCTACCAGCAGCTCCCGGTGGATGACGAAGCGGCGGCTGCGCAGACTATCGTCACCCACCGAGGGGCTTTCCGTTGCCGCCGCCTCCAATTCGGCATTTCCGTGGCCCCGGGGATCTTCCAGAGCCTCATGGAGCGATTGCTCCATGGGCTCCCTGGCGTTGTACCCTATTTTGACGATGTCCTGATCGCTGCTTCCAGCCGCTCAGGACTCCTCAAAATGTTGGGGAAGGTCCTCGACCGTTTTAGGGGCGGGGGTCTCAAATTAAAGCGCAGCAAATGTTCATTTGCTGTGCCTAAAGTGGACTTCCTCGGCTTCTCCATAGATGCCCATGGAATCCACCCCACCCCTGCTAAAGTCGCAGCCATTAAGAACGCCCCCACCCCTGCCTCTAAGACGGAGCTGCAGTCGTTCTTAGGGCTTTTAAACTTTTACGCGCCATTTTTGCCGCACAAGGCGTCACTAGCCGAGCCGCTGCATCGGTTGCTCGACGCATGCGTTCGCGGCTGTCAAAGACATGCTGACATCAGAGGCAGTCCTAGTCCAATACAGTGACAGGATGCCCCTGACTCTAGCGTGTGACGCCTCCCCCGTGGGTTTGGGGGCTGTCCTGAGCCATGTCCTCCCCAACGGCTCGGAAGCCCCCATAGCTTTTTATTCCCGGACACTCTCTCCAGCGGAGAGGAACTACAGCCAGATCGACAAGGAGGCTCTGGCTGCTGTGTCCGGGGTTAAAAAGTTCCACGAGTACCTGTACGGACGGCATTTCACACTCTTCACTGACCACAAGCCGCTCCTTGGGCTTCTGGCCGGTGACCGTCCGATCCCTCCCATCCTGTCTCCCCAAATGACCCGTTGGGTGGAGTTCCTAGCGGCATACTCATATGCCCTGGTCTACCGCCCTGGCAAGCAGCTGGGGCACGCTGATGCCCTCAGCCGCTGCCCGTTGCCCATCTCCAACCCACAGACAGTGCCTTGCCTGTCTGTTTTGGCCATTGCAGACCTGGCCTTGCTGCTCTCCGCGAGCGATGTGGCTGCAGCGTCTCTGGCCGACCCCACCCTCTCCCAGGTGATGGCTTGGGTTCTGCGGGGATGGCCTGGGGGGCAGGTGTCTGATGACCACCGCCCCTACAAGGCCAGGCAGCTAGAGCTGTCTCTCCACAGTGGGTGCCTCCTGTGGGGGGACAGGGTGGTCATTCCACCCACCCTGCGCGAACAGGTGCTGTCTCGCCTCCATGAGGGCCACCCAGCCATAGCGCGCATGAAGGCGCTTGCGCGCAGCTATGTTTGGTGGCCCCGTCTGGACGACGAGATAGCTACCTGGGTTGCCAGGTGCTCGACCTGCCAGATCTCCCGTCCAGCGCCTCCGGCGGCCCCGCCGCAGGAGTGGGAGATTCCTCGCAGCCCATGGTCATGCCTCCACCTGGATTTCGCTGGGCCTTTCCGAGGCCAGGTCTTCCTGGTCGTGGTGGACGCTTACTCGCGCTGGGTGGAGCTTGTCCTCATGACCTCCACCACAGCTGAGGCCACTGTCCGAGCATTAACGCGCCTGTTTGCCACCCATGGCTTGCCAGACGTCGTTGTGTCGGACAATGGGCCCCAGTTTGCGTCCACTGTCTTCCAGGAATTCCTGGCCTCCCAGGGCATCCGGCACGCCCCGGTAGCCCCCTATCATCCGGCCAGCAATGGCCAGGCGGAACGCGCTGTCCGCTCAGCCAAGGACGCCCTTGGACGGATGGACAAGGGCGACTGGCCCACGAGGGTGGCTGCTTACCTCCTGGTTCAGCATTCCACCCCGTGCCCACTGTCTGGGAAAACCCTTGCTGAGCTGCTGATGGGCCGGCGCCTGCGGACTACCTTAGATAGGTTGCACCCAACCTATTTAGAGGCACTGCCGAGCAACCTGGGGCCCCCTTCCCGTTCTTTCCTCGAGGGCGATCCGGTATGGGCGAGGGCCTTCTCGGGGGACTTGAAGTGGGTGCCTGCCACCGTCACCTCTGTAACCGGCCCCTGCTCTTACAGGGTCCGGACCGCCGACGGTGCAGACTGGCGCCACCACGTGGATCAGTTAAGGCGTCGCCTACCTCTGGATCCAACCAACAACCCTGCAGGGTCGGCCACTGCCATTCAACCACAGGCCCTCGGGTTGACGCCGCATCCGATCCCTCCGCCGTGGCCGTTGCCCGCTCCGCAAGACCTGCCAGCAGAGACGTGGCCCGGCGCCTTCCGCTGGCCACAGCCCTCCAGCAATCCAGCCCCCGTTGGGCAACCAGTTCCAGCATTGCACCCCGCCTTGGCCTTCCCTCCATCAGGCCAGCCCTACCCTGCAAGCAGTTCAAAATTCCCTGACTCAAGCCCGCCAGCGGCCGCGCCACCCCGGCCCTGCCTACCTGCTCCAGAGTCTCTGCCTCCTCCTGGGATAGGCCTTCAAGATGGCGCCCGGAGCTCCACTCCCTCCCGGGAGGAGCTCCCACGGGCACCACCTCCTCCTCCGATGGTCTGCCCAGTTCTGAGGCGTTCTGGGCGTGTCCGACGCCGCCCTGCATATCTTAGCGACTACGCATGCTCCGCTGTCACGCATGCGTCCTCGCTAGGGGGGAAGGAGTGTTATATTCCTTTCCTCCCCGACATACGACCGGGGATTCCCTCTGTTGACAGCTAGCAACAGCCATGCCGCGCCTTAGCCAATCAGGCGCGGCTTGGCTGAAGGCGGGCTGTTCTGCTATCCTGATTGGTTTCTCTGCCTGACAGCTCTTCGTATAAATAGCTGTCAGGCAGAGGAACAAGGAATTCTCTCCTGTATTAGTTGTTGCTGTTCTATTCAATAAAATTGTGTTGGACGTTCCTCAGCGTGTCAAGCCTCGTCTTTCCCCACTCTTCTTCAGTCAGAACCAGCAGAATACTACCTCTGGTTTCAGACCAGTGGTGGGTTTCAAAAAATTTAGAATCTCTTGTATAGGTGTGGCCTGCTTTGTGAAAGAGGCTTGCCGGCCATGTGACCGGGTGGGAGTGACTTGCTGGCCATGTGACTGGGTGGGAGTGGCTTGCTGGCCATGTGACTGGGTGGGAGTGACTTGCTGGCCATGTGACCGGGTGGGAGTGGCTTGCCGGCCATGTGACTGGGTGGGCGTGGCCAACTTGTAAAATGTGGTGAAACTCACTTAACAATGCTCTTGCTTAGCAACCAAAATGTTGGCTCAGAAACTCTAGCATTTGAAACACGCAAATCTTAAAGCTGTCAAGTTACAAGACCCTTGCACCCCTAACCCTTTAGAAAAAAAAGCCCCAGGGGTGTTCAAACTTGACATCTTTAAGACTTGTGGACTTCAACTCCCAGAATTCCTCCTCTCGCTCTTCATCTTGATGATGTGTGGATGGGCGGGGGGAGAGAGCTGGAACCGGTTCTAAACGGAACGGTAGCTTTGTGGAACCCCTTCTATAGAAGAGGTTAGAACTGGCAGGAACCCACCCCTGTTTCAGACCCTTGGAAAAGGTCAGGAGGGGTATTGTGTATCTCATCTTGGTAGATATGATGTTCCAAAGGGTAGGATTGTGATGAATATAATTTTTAAAAGCTTTAACAGTATCATCTTACATGCCTTACAAGAAACATTGAATTTAGTGGATTTGTTTTGAGGAATCCAGTAGAGGTTTACAGTACTATGCAATCAGATGTGGCATGGTGACCTAAATTATAAACACATTTTTTCAGCTAATTTTTTTCCCCATTCCCTTTTGTTTTAGGAGAGTCCTAATATATTAAGTTTTTAAAAATCTGATTTAAGCTTTTGAAACCAATTATATATTTCCTGCCCACATCTGAAAAACAAAACAAAAAATGCAATAGCAGATTTTGAGAGGAAGGTGAAAAATTATGAGGCTTGTTTTCGGAAGAGGTATAGTTTTAAAACAAATAGCTTCCCAGATAGGACATCATCTCCTACCATTTTTCAAATATATAAAGATGTAAGTTATTCTGTGAAAATTTAAAATAGATAAATATGGATAATATACCACTCACAATGGAAGTATTTCATAAGACTATGTGATATTGCTGATTCCTAGAAAGTTCTATATTAAAATATTTGATACACCCACTAAAGAAAAAGTGGTTCTATAATTTTTAACAGTATACATTAAGTGGATTTCGAATAAACAATGCTTAATCATTTATTTAAAGCTGCAGTGGGGGGAAATGGAACATACAATTTCTCATTCTTCATATCTAGCTGACCTTGGCTGATGTAAAAAAAAAGACAGAGTCATACTTGGTTAATATTGAATGAATGAGTAGCAAAAAAAAATCTCTTCCTGCCCTTATATATGAGAGTTGGGGAAGAGAAGCTAATACTACTGTCATATCTTTATTCCTAGAGTGACTTTCCATGAGAGAGCCAGTTTGGCATAGTGGATAAGGCACTGCACTAGAAATGACTGGCCATGAATTCTAGTTTTGTCTTAAAGGTGAAGGTAAAGATTCCTCTTGCACATATGTGCTAGTCATTCCCAACTCTGGGGAGCAGTGCTCATCTCCATTTCAAAACCAAAGAGCCAGCGCTGTCCAAAGATGTCTCCATGGTCATGTGGCCGGCATGACTAAATGCCGAAGGCTCACAGAACACTGTTTCCTTCCCACCAAAGTGGTTCCTATTTTTCTACTTGCATTTGTATGTGCTTTTGAACTGCTAGGCTGGCAGAAGCTGGGACAAGTAACGGGAGTTCACTCCGTTATGCAGCACTAAGGATTCGAACCACCGAACTGCCAATCTTTCTGATCGATAAACTCAGCATTTTAGCCACTGAGCCACCATGTCCCTATAGTCTTGTCTTACATGAAGCTAATTGGGTGACCCTGGACTGCTCAATCTCTCTTAGTCCTAAGAAAAAGACAGTGACACCCTTTGTCAAGTAAAGAAAACCCTGCAGGGAGTAATCCAGGCAGTTGCCAGGAGTCAACACTGACTTGAAGGTACCCACAGTTTGCCTTGAGAGATCTAGTTGGCCTTCTCCCTGAGGGGAGTTAGAAAACTGATGAAGACAAAATGTTTTTTTTTTAGAGCTTTTAATCTTTAATTTTAATTGTAGGATTAGTTGCTGGATAATGCACCTGAGTGTATTCATAGTTTTATGATTTACTGTGTAATATTAAGTACTGGTTTTATTAATGTTATATGATATTGCAAACTACTAGAAGTCTCTTGGGGATATGACGGGACCTTTAAAAAGGCTGGGAGTAAATAAATCAACAATCTCACCTTTTAACAAGGAACTATTCTTATCAAATGGAAAGTTATCCACACTCTGGTAATTTTCAACATCTTGCAATGTCTGTTGCATGTGAGGCTACTCCCAATGACAATTCCAAAATTGCAGCTAGTTCAATACTTAGGGATTTAGATTGGTCTCTGGAAATATGTCTTGTCTATGTTAAAAGAGCTGTCAGAATGCTCTGAACATGCTGGCAAATCTATGCAGAACATGAAATGAGCCTTTACCTATTAAATGATTCCCACCACTATGATTTATGCCATTGCATAATGGTGATATGTGGAAAGAATCCAAGTGATTTCTTAACTGTATGTAGAGGAGAAGTTGCGTTTGCTTCTTGGGCAGATATGAAACCTACCTAATAGTTTTAATAGTTCCTGATCCATTTTAGTGCACGATCAGCAGGGACGATGCTCTTTTTATCTGAAGTCTTGGCTCTCTCCAAATTACTGCCCAATTCTGAAAAATAAAAAAATAATCCTGTAAATCGGAAGTGAGTAACCTTGTTTGGTTTGTTTTTGTCCATCAAGTGCCGCATTCCCTCAGGGTTGCCTTAGAAAAAACAGAGCCACTTTTCTCACAAGCAGCTTTGAAATAAGGCTGGAAGACTTTAAGATGAGGCCTGGAAACCCCCTTGGATTGCACATTGTCCACACTGTTATAAATAAATTTCCCCCTTCATGCCACATAAATCTATAAAGCTCATAAGCTTCTAGATAAAGGTACAGACAATACCTTCAAGCTGGCAGTAAGCTGATTTGCTTTGTGATAGTTCCAAGTACATTGAAAGCTATACATTCTGCCTCACAATGGTCAGTTTTAGCATTGAAATATTTTACTGTGAGTAGATTTCTTCTTATCAATTGGTTTTAGAGGACTGCTGAGTTGAAATTACTTCAGATGTACCTACTTTATAGATATAAATTGGCTTAACAGCCCTTTTCCCTTGAGGATTTTAGGAAGTATAATTCACTGAGCAAGAGGGAGAGAAAGCAATGTTTGATGTGGAATTTTTAGCAACTTACATGTTACAAAACTCAATATCCTTTAGAGAAAGGTTGACAAAGAAAGAATAAGTCTACTTTTAATATAGGTCTAGTATGAATGATTTTTTGGGGGGAAATCTGTTGAAACTATCCTTTCAGCAGGTATAGAAGGAAGGGACAAGAAATTAGTTTTAGATCCTATAGGGAAATCTAAAGAGTTCAACTGAAATAAATATTTAAAAACTGTTCTTAATATCCTGCCAAAAATAAGCATATGTAAAATGACAGTTTCTGTAGGAAAAGAGGGAAGCCCGGCCTCCTTTAGAGAAAGCTGGGGAAGAAAGAATTTCCCTATCTTTGCACATCATAATAAGAAAATATATGAATTAGGTTAAATTATCTTTGCTTTTTTAAAAAATGAGTGTGGTTTTAAAAAAAATTGCATCCACAGGTTTTACTAGCCCATCATTACACTGATCCATACAATGATACAGATAAACATGCAGCTGATTTTTAGGAAATAGAACGAGAAACTGATGTGATACCCAAATGGAAGAGTTTTCTATGGTCTTCGTAGCACATCAGTGGTGGCTTGCAGGCAGTACGCCCCGGTATGGGCATATCGAAGCCTGCCCGGAGTACTGGGTACTGTTCCGGTATGGTGCTCCAGAGGGTCCACCCGCCCGCCCGAGCTTCTTACTGTGTTTTAAAGCTTTCGGCGCTTCCATGCACGCGCATGGCACATACAATGTCTGCACAATGCTCCGCCAAGCAGCTGGAACGTCGCGGAGGCTTGCGGAAGTGTCGTTTGCAGCTACAACGCATCCATGTGGGTGACGCCGGGGCCGTTCCAACCGTACTGGTTGGAACGGAATCCGGAACCCACCACTGTACCGCATATATATAAAATAATAGAATGATGGAAATAAGGAAATGAGGCAAAATCCTGATAGGACCACAAGAGAGGTGAAGGTTAAAGACCAAATTTAAGTAACAGTTTCAAGTTGATTTTCCCTTTTAAACTGGAACGGGGAAATATTTACCTTTCTTTATTAACATTTTGTGGGTGTGTAGGTGTTTGTGTGTATGTGTGCACATGTGGAGAGAGAGGGAGTGGGAGGTGGGAGAGAGGGAGGGAGAGGGAGAGAGATTTACATGTATATGTGATTTATTGACTGTGGGTCACCAAGTTGTATTCATTCTCAGTAGTTACATAGACTTTCTTTAGGATGATCTGTTCCCAACCCATCACTGTTATAATCAAGTCCACCCATTTTGATGCTAGTCACCTTGTTCTCTTTCCTTCCACTTTTCCCAGCATTATTCTTTATGTGTGCCCAATGTGTGATCATTCCAATTTAGAAATAAATCATTAGCCTGGTAATGCAGGGAAACCCAGACTATTATCCGGCAAACATAAGAATCCAAAAAACAAAGCAAAAAGCCCTGGTTTTAAATGCACATTCGAGGAAAATATTGACAAAAGTGGATTGGAATCATAGACAGGCTAAAGGCTAATGCTTGCCGATTCCTCCTCATTATAGCTTTTGTTGCTTTGAATTATTCATTTTATGGTTTCTCACATGAGGAAAAAAAAATTCTTACAATTGTTCTAGATTGGTAGGTATAATTGAAGGGTTGAGAAGTTTTGGGATAGAGTATTGCGGAGCTGGCAGCAGATTGGACAGTGAGGAGGTTGGGGAGGAACATGGGCCAGTCCTGGAGTCTGGGGAAGGTTCTGACGAGGGCTCTGTGTTGGAGGCAGAGATGGGGCCACGGTCATCTGACAGTTATCAGCTGCCTTTAGAGTCAGACATCAGTGAGGCAGACAAACAGCTGGAGCCTGTTCCCAGTGTGTGCGTGTGCAGAGTTGCCAGACGAAGGGAACAGGTAAGGAACAAGGGTCTACTTAGCAAAGTCACAGGTGGGCGGTGAATGGCCCCTCCCATAGGGAATAAAAGAGGAGTGAAAGGGGAGGGGTGATTGCAGGAGACAATTAGTTCATTCCTGCATTCTTGCAAGTATTGTGGCGTCTGAAAGATATTGGTCTGGCCACTCTCCAAGCCTGACAAAGGTTGGTAGTTGTGATCTATCTTGAAAGACTGTGAGCCAGGACTTTGCTGGAGAGGAATCCACTGTAAATTAAATAAAAGAGGTTTATCGGGATGAGGACTTGGCTTCGTACTGCTGGGGAAGCCTAGGTCAGAACAGAGGATGACTGGGAGAATTGGTTTGGTCTATTGGTTAAGGCACCAGACTAGAAACCAGGATTCTGTGAGTTCTAGTCATGCTTTAGTGTGAAAGGCAGGTGAGTGACTTTAAGTCAGTCATTGTTTCTCAGCCTAACTCCCCTCACTTGTTCTTGTGGGGAAAATAGGAAGAGGAAGAGGTATTAGGTGTGTTCACTAGCAGGTCATTTATACAGATAGTAAATGAATAAAAACAAAAAATATAAATAAGTTTAAAGTTTTATATGAATACTCACTTCGTAAAGAGCATAGAAAGGAATGTTAAGGATATGGGTAGACAGAGGGTGATTTTTCCAATCTGGCTTTTTTTTTATAGAATTAATTAGGTAATTATTTGTACAAATGGCCCTGTTAATTTTAAGTGTTATGGAAGCAAGGATGTAATCATGCTTTCCTCAGCATGACAAGAGGCAGCCTATTTAGGAAAGTATTTGAAGCTGCATCTACCAAACAAAATGTTTCTTTCGTTATATATTTATTATATTAGCTCTTTTCTCTAAAGAGATGTGAATAGTCTTGCCTTCACAGTAATGCTATGAAGTTTATCGGGAAAGCAAAAAGTTTGTTTCTGGAGCTTCACAATTAAACAGGGATTTGAATTCTTTGCTTTTTTTCCATATCAGATTCTCAATTTATAGATCTCTGGTCACACAAAATTATGGCAGGTTTTCTTGTGTGTTGCAGAAATGGCTGATCCTGGGCAATGAAAGGTTGTATCCTAGCACTCTGACTTTGAGAGAAATAGGTTTTCATAATCTCTATTGTCTTTTTGGCCATTAAAAAGTCCAAAAGTAAAATAGAAATCAGCCATGCTTTCTTCTTGTTGCATAGCATAAAGGCATTATAGGTGCCTTTGGGAGAAAATCCAGGGATAAACAAAATCAGTTTTTATTTTTAAAAAAGAAGCTAAGGTGTTTAAAAAAACTTCCTGCAAATTACAAAATAAGATAGCATTCTAAAAAAATAGTCCTGGGCTATTATAAATTTATCATTTTTTTTCCTTGAGAGAAGTTGCAAATTAAGATTACAGCCTAGCGGAAGAGTCTACATAAAATATATTCTTCCTCCGCTTAAAATCAAAGCTCTAAGGTCACCAGAAACATGAAAATTCCTAATTATGCTTAAAAGAAATAATATCAGATTTATACTTTTTTCAAAAATATGTAAACAAACACAAACAGAAAAATAATAAAAGAGTAAAGCATAAATGATTAAAAAACTAAAATGTTGAAGAGGTTATAGAAGAAAAATTCAATCCTCTGGACGGACGGACACACACACATACCAATTTGCTGGCAAACCTAAATTCTGATCAGAGGCTATATGTTATGATCTTGGCCCCATGGTTTTGGATGCTCAGTTGGCAGTCTTTTCCTCCAATTCTACCATTGTCTTTTTAAAGAAGTCAAATCTGCTCTTCCTAAAATAGAGAGTTGGGATGTGGCATCTCCCTGTATATGTGTCTAAGAGCCATTCCCCAAAAGGGAATGCTTTCTGTGTTTATCAGGAAACCTAAAAGAATTGAGAATGTTTCACTTGATGGCCTATATCCATAACTAGCTGAATACCTATGCTTCACAATGAAACTATGCAATCGGGCTATGCAGGAGAAATTCGGTTCACAATCCATTAGCTCAATGATGGTCAGTAATTGAAACACGTAAGGGAATATTGCTCCTGCTGCCTTGAACCTGGAAGCAATTTCATAGGTGGAAGGCATAGACATTTTGGTGAGGTACTGATGTTTAGTACTGTAAGGAGCCCCAGACTGCTCCTGAGTGGAACGTCTGCCAGTTTGAACTGAAGTAACAGAATGCGAGGCAACTGGCAGTTGGAACAGAGTTCTTTTCAGGGGGGAGGGGGAGTAGAATGTCTAACTTCTTAACATCAGAACATGTTAATATAAGGCAACTGGCAATTGGAACAGAGTTCTTTTCAGGTGGGAAGGGGGAGTAGAACTCTTTAGCATCAGAGTGTGTTAATTATTGTATAAGGAATACTAATGATCTGATGGTCATTTAAAAAAAAACATTTCTTAGCAAGTACCTAGAAGCCAAAAGGAACATACATGCCAAATTTCAAAGTTTGTAGGCTTTATGGTTCTGGAGATTTCCTGATGATTGAGTGATATTTGCCTTTTATATATATATAAATGAATAAATGAATATGTGTGTGTGTGTGTGTGTGTGTGTGTGTGTGTGTGTTTTCGTAGATTTTCACGGGTGTAGGTATGCTGGTTTTGTTATATATATATATATATATATATATATGTTTTCTGAGGTTTTCGTGGGTGTTTGTATGTACATCTTTGGTTGTTCGGTTTTCTCCCGCGTAGATTTGGAAGTATCTTCACGATGTTTCGATGAAGTCTCATTCATCATCTTCAGGCTGGTGCTTCCGGCTTGGTGCTTCCAGGAGCAATGTGAGATCTCAGCCGGTTCCTCTTTTTAACTGCCAGTGGGGGTTTGAGCTGATTGGGTGGGAGCTTGGCTGCATTCTGATTGGGTGGGGGTGTATTCTGATTGGTAGGGGGCTTGGCTGTGCTCTGATTGGATGGGAGTTTGGCTGTGCTCTGATTGGATGGGGGCGTGTTCTGTTTGGGTGGGGGCCTGGTTGTGCTTGTGTTAGTCTGAGTTGCAGAGGGATTTGAGCTGGTGAGCTGCGTTACTGTTGTTTGGCTTCCCGTTTGTGGTCTTGCCACATCTCCGTGGTGGGCATCAGTTTGCTTCATGTATGGGTTGGAGGGGTTTAAAGTGGATAATAATGCAGCTGTGGTCTGGCTTCTGGCTTGTGGTCATCATCGGTGTGGGTTTGGGCTTGCTTTTTGCGTGGATGTGTGATAGTGACATCCTGTGTGGTTTTCGTGAGTGTGGGTCTGGCATCATTCTTTGTGTTAGGGACTCGTTTGTCAGTGAGGGCGGGTTTCCAAATGGCTGGTAGGCGGGAGGTATCATCTCGTTTATTCATGCTGTGTGGTCGTTTTTCTATCTCAATAGCTTCTCTGATTATTCTGTTGTTAAAGTGTTCAATTTTGGCAATAGTTCTGGTGTTTTTAAAGTCTATATCATGTCCTGTGGCTTTGAGGTGTTGGACCAGGGAAGAAGTTGGTTCCTCCTTTCTGACTGAGTTTTTGTGTTCTTCAATGCATGGGATTTCATATACTCCTTGATTTTCTAACTCTATTTTGTCTTTGGGGTTTCTTAGGATGGTGGATATTTTTCGGTTTGTGTAGAATGCTGTCTTGATGTTGTGTTTGTGGAGGATCTTGCTGATTCTGTCTGTGGTGCCTTTTATGTATGGGAGGAGGGCTTTGCCGTTTTCTTGTTCACTGTCTTGGATTTTACACACACAAACCACTATTTGCACGCACTCTCACACCACCACCCAGCACAGATCAACTCTGTAGCCAAGACACTCATCTCCAGAACAAAACGCTTAGCTGACGAACAACACCTCAAAACTGAACTACACACTCTCACCAACGTACTAACATCCAACGGATTCCAAAGAAAAAATATCACTAACCTAATCCAAAAAGAAAACCCCACTAAAATCCATTTATATTTGTGTTATATTTGTACTGATAAATAAATAAAGGGAGACTAGTATAGATCTATTTCGAGCTAATTAACTCTCATCAGCTAGCCATACCCTTACTGGGATTCGAATCTGGGCTGTATTATATCTTAGGAACGGGTCTAATACAGCCCAGGTTCGAATCCCAGTAAGGGTATGGCTAGCTGATGAGAGTTAATTAGCTTGAAATAGATCTATACTAGTCTCCCTTTATTTATTTATCAGTACAAATACAACACAAATATAAAAAGGCAACATTAAAAATAAAAATATGGTTTTCTGCCTGCATGGTCTTCTGTGATAAGCCGAAGGACAGAAAGAGGGAGTAGTGACCTTCCTCCCATATTTAGGCATACCAGGGGTTGTGTATATGTATGTATGTATGTATATATATGTATATATATATTTATATATATATATATATATATTATTTATCAGTACAATTACAACATATGTGTATATATATATATATATATATATATATATATATATATATATATATATATATATATATATATATATATATATATATATATATATATATATATATATATATATATATATATATATATATATATATATATATATATATATATATATATATATATATATAGTAGATTAGGATGTCCTAATGGCTCCCTAGGACACACCATCTACCAGAAAAAAACACACACCAACCGCTACTTAAATGCACAATCCCATCACCACCCTGCACAGATCAACTCTGTAGCCAAGACCCTCATCTCCAGAACCAAACGCCTAGCTGACAAAGACCACCTGAAAACTGAATTACACAAACTCACAAATGTATTAATCTCCAATGGATTCCAAAGAAAAACAATCACCGACCTAATCCAAAAAGAGACTCCCCCAAAAAACCAAGACACAGAACAGGACAATGGCATCGCCCTCCTCCCTTATATCAAAGGCACCACAGATAAAATCAGCAAAATTCTCCACAAGCACAATATCAGGACAGCCTTCACCACTGACCAAAAAATAGCCAACATCTTAAGAAACCCCAACGACAAAATCCGGCTAGAAAACCAAGGAGTCTACAAAATACCATGCAAAATCTGCCCAGCAATATACATAGGACAAACAAACAGAAGGATAAATGCACGCATCACAGAACACAAGAACGCAGTAAGAAAAAAAGAAAAAACTTCCTCCCTTTTCCAGCACCTTAAAGCTACAGGACATGAAATCAACTTTGAAAGAGCCAGGTTAATCTCCAAAACAGAACACCTCCACAAGAGAATAATCATGGAAGCCATCGAAATAGAGAAACACCCCCACAACATGAACAAACGTGATGATACCTCCCGCCTACCAAACATCTGGAAACCAGCCCTAGCCAACAAACGAACACCACCCACCACCCAAGCCGTTAAAATACAAAACAACAATGCACACACAGCCTGCACCAATCAGCACCAATCTACCAATCATGATACAACCACACAACCAATCATTCCACTTACTGAAACAAACCCAGCACCCCATCCCCTCCCACCAAGACTTACAGAAAGACGGCAGCTCCGGTCACATTTTAAGCCCACAGCTTGAAGATGGGAGGTGAGATCCTGCCGAAACGTTGCAAAGACAATCTCAACCTTACACGGGAAAAGACCTTTCACAGGTGTAGGTATGCTGGTTTTGTTGTATTCGGGTCTTTTCCCGTGTAAGGTTGAGATTGTCTTTGCAACGTTTCGGCAGGATCTCACCTCCCATCTTCAAGCGTGGGCTTAAAAAAAAAAAAAAAGCCCATGCTTGAAGATGGCAGGTGAGATCCTGCCGAAACGTTGCAAAGACAATCTCAACCTTACACAGGAAAAGACCCGAATACAACAAAACCAGCATATATATATATATAATCGGAGCTTCCGTCTTTCTGTAAGTGGAATGATTGGTTGTGTGGTTGTATCATGATTGGTAGATTGGTGCTGATTGGTGCAGGCTGTGTGTGCATTGTTGTTTTGTATTTTAACGGCTTGGGTGGTGGGTGGTGTTCGTTTGTTGGCTAGGGCTGGTTTCCAGATGTTTGGTAGGCGGGAGGTATCATCACGTTTGTTCATGTTGTGGGGGTGTTTCTCTATTTCAATGGCTTCCATGATTATTCTCTTGTGGAGGTGTTCTGTTTTGGAGATTAACCTGGCTCCTTCAAAGTTGATTTCATGTCCTGTAGCTTTAAGGTGCTGGAAAAGGGAGGAAGTTTTTTCTTTTTTTCTTACTGCGTTCTTGTGTTCTGTGATGCGTGCATTTATCCTTCTGTTTGTTTGTCCTATGTATATTGTTGGGCAGATTTTGCATGGTATTTTGTAGACTCCTTGGTTTTCTAGCCGGATTTTGTCGTTGGGGTTTCTTAAGATGTTGGCTATTTTTTGGTCAGTGGTGAAGGCTGTCCTGATATTGTGCTTGTGGAGAATTTTGCTGATTTTATCTGTGTTGCCTTTGATATAAGGGAGGAGGGCGATGCCATTGTCCTGTTCTGTGTCTTGGTTTTTTGGGGGAGTCTCCTTTTGGATTAGGTTGGTGATTGTTTTTCTTTGGAATCCATTGGAGATTAATACATTTGTGAGTTTGTGTAATTCAGTTTTCAGGTGGTCTTTGTCAGCTAGGCAAAGCTACAAAATCTACAAAAAAACCTAATGGCTCCCTAGGACACACCATCTACCAGAAAAAAACACACACCAACCGCTACTTAAATGCACAATCCCATCACCACCCTGCACAGATCAATTCTGTAGCCAAGACCCTCATCTCCAGAACCAAATGCCTAGCCGACAAATGCCTAGCCGTTTCCAGATGTTTGGTAGGTGGGAGGTATCATCACGTTTGTTCATGCTGTGGGGGTGTTTCTCTATTTCGATGGCTTCCATGATTATTCTCCTACCAAACATCTGGAAACCAGCCCTAGCCAACAAACGAACACCACCCACCACCCAAGCCATTACAATACAAAACAACAATGCACACACAGCCTGCACCAATCCGCACCAATCTACCAATCATGATACAACCACACAACCAATCATTCCACTTACTGAAACAAAGCCAGCACCCCATCCCCTCCCACCAAGACTTACAGAAAGAAGGCAGCTCCGTTCCCATTTTAAGCCCACATTTTGAGCCCACGCTTGAAGATGGCAGGTGAGATCCTGCCGAAACGTTGCAAAGACAATCTCAACCTTACACGGGAAAAGACCCGAATACAACAAAACCAGCATACCTACACCCGTGAAAATGTATGAATATATATATATATATATATATATATATATATATATATATATGTGTGTGTGTGTGTGTGTGTGTGTGTGTGTGTGTGTGTGTGTGTGTGTGTGTGTGTGTGTGTGTGTATGAATGAATGAATGAATGAATGAATGAATGAATGAATGAATGAATGAATGAATGAATGAATGAATGAGATGGCTTAGGGTTTGGCAAAGGAATTATTTAAATGTTTGCATTTTTTCAACCCTGCATTAGTATTTAAGTTCTATAAGCTGAATACTCTACATATTTAAACAGGGTTGAATTTCACTAACATTTCTGGAGTACTGACTTTAGCCACAGTTTTTACAAATAAACTCTATTAAGGGGGAAAATCTTTAGAAATTTGCATTATAAAATTATGAATACAGTATGCAGAGAAAAAAATTATTGGATAATTGGATGTGGGACAAAACAGATCCTCCTGCAATTATGATGAGTGATGTATTGTGGTTCATTTATCAGAAAAAAAACACTTCTTGGTTGAGTGAGACTGAACCAAGAGCTTCAACAGAGAAGTTACAGAGAGTGCCTTTTTGAAAAAAGAAGAAAAACTCATGCAAATAATCCCATCAATCTACAGTATAAATAATCACTTTTTCCTTTTATCACTTTTGTCTTTCCATTATTGTACTCTCTGGAGACTACAGATAGCCAAACCTTTGATCTGTGCTATCTACTATCCTTCAGCTGTCCATAACTTTACAAATCCAACATTCACTATTTCCACTTAATTTCCATAAATGTTTTAAAAAAATAAGTAAAAGAGCAGAAAAAGTAACAGCTAGACTTTTTCTCAGCATATAAATGTATGCAAAGCAGACATTTCACTATTTAGACCAGAAAATAAAATGTGAGAAAAGCATTAAAGTCAGATTGATCAAACAGCATGATTAGTAGTGAATAAAAGTAAATAACTCTATTTTCCTCTACAGTTTCTTTTTATTCATTGAAAGTGTTCACCAAACAATGGATGCAGCAAAAGTGCCCATTGACTATTTTATTTAGAATTGCAAAGGCTCCTGATTTGAATCTTTGAAAAGGCTTATTAAGGACACAATGACTAAAATATAGTTAGAGGTTAAGTACAGTCAGAGATTTTAAATGGCTCAGAAATAAGGAAGCAATGAGATCAGGGGTGGCCTGCTACGGGTTTGGCCAGATTCAGGAGAACCCATAGCTAACATTATGGCCAGTTTGGAGAACCTCCAAATCCCACCTCTGGCTGGCCCCACTTATCCCACCCTTCCCTGCCCCTCCCAGGAGTTGCCATGTGGCCCATTTTGGATGTTAGGTAAGTGCAGGGCTCTGGAGGCTCAGGTAGGGGGTGGAATGGGCCTCCCAGAAGTTCCGGAAGGCCAGAAACGTTTCTGGTCTCCACAGCGCCTCCGGAGCCTAGGGGAAGCAGTTTTTTTCCCTCCCAGAGGCTCGAGAAAAGCCTCCGGAGCCTGGGGAAGGCGAAAATGCCCCCCCCCCCCATGGTGCAGGAGGTCGGCTATGCCACTCCCACCGTGGCCACACCCACTCAGCAACTGGGCAGAGAACCCGTTGCTGAAATTTTTGAAGCCCACCGCTGAATGAGATAGAGGTTGTCAACAGGGAGAAGGGTTCACAACAACAAGGGACCCCATCCATGTCACTGCTTGATCGTGGGCTTCCAAATAAAGAGGATTGGTAGGTGACAGCGCATGGATAAAATATGTGCCTAGCATTTGTTATGCTTTTCAAGATTGAATATGGAAAGTGTATGAAAGACTTAACATACACACACACACACACACACACACAGCCTGATTACCTCTCAACACAATAGTAGATGAAATTCAATTTAGATAAGTGCATGGTAAATTGGCAGACTACAATGAATGGAACAATCAGAACTACTTGAACATACTGATGTGTTGCGAATTCAAACTAATTCTAAAAGGAGAAGCGTATCTCTTGACAGCATTGGGGAATGCCCGAAGTGCCAAAATGGTGGATAAAAATCATTCTGTTTCAAAATTGGAAGGAAGGCGACTTTAAAATAGATTTCCCTAGCTTGGCCCTCTTCTACTGAAATGTTAGAACTATAACTCCCCAGAATTCTCAGCCAAACCTGTTCAGTTTGCAGTCTCACTATACCTGGAGGGCTTCTGTTCGGGAAAGATTGGTCTGAAGCAGGGGTGGGCTTCAAAAATTTCAACAATGGGTTCTCTGCCCGGCTGCTGGTGGGTGTGACCATGATGGGAGTGGCCTATTTGGCCTCCTGCACCATGGCGGGGGGGGGGCATTTTCACTCTCCCCAGCCTCCAGTGGCTTTCCTCGAGCCTCTAGGAGGGCAAAACTGCCTCCCCGAGCTCCAGAGGTCCTCCGGAGGCCGGAAACGGCTCCAGAACTCCCGGGAGGCCTGTTTTACCCCCTCCCTGAGCCTCCGCATGGGCACTGCATTTACCTCGCTTCCAAAATGGGCCGTGTGAAGACTCCTGGTAGGGGCGGGATGGGAGGGGGCTGGTGGGAAGGGCCAAACAGGAGTGGGATTTAGAGGTTCTCTGAACTGGCCATAACATTAGCTACGGGTTCTCCTAAACCCAGGCAAACCCGTAACAGCCCACCCCTTGTCTGAAGTATAGGTAGTCCTCTACTTACAATGGTTTATTTAGTGACTGTTATAACACCACTAAAAAGGGGACTTTTATGTCCATTTTTCACACTTACACTCCCATAGCCACATGATAAAAATTCAGACACTTGACAACTGATTCAGATATATGACCATTGCTGCATCCCAGGGTCATGTGATTATCTTCTGTGATCTTCTGCCAAGCAACGGCAATGGGGAAGCCTGATTTACTTAGCAACCATGTTAGCAAATTAACAAACGCAATGATTCACCACTGTGACAAGAAAGGTCGTAAAATGGGACAAAACTCACTTAGCAAATGTCTCATTTAGCAACATAAATGTTGGGCTCAATTATGGTCGTAAGTCGAGGACTACCTGCAGAGGAGAGGATAATTGTTGACAAAAATGAAACAATGCCATGGATACATGAAAGTCAGTCTAGTCCAGGGGTGTCCAAACTTGGGAACTTTAAGACTTGTGGACTTCAACTCCCAGAATTCCCCAGCCAGCTGGCTGGGGAATTCTGGGAGTTGAAGTCCACAAGTCTTAAAGTTCCCAAGTTTGGACACCCCTGGTCTAGTCAAATATGTGGGCAATATTACCAGGCTGTGACCGGGTTGCATAAGCTCCACTTGTGTGAACTGCGCACACAACATGTATGCCTGTTGCTTGTTCAAAACCATCCCTTCTCTCCCCCCCCCCCACCCATTGTTGCTGCCGTCGCCACCACCAGTCCGCAAAGCTGAAAAGGTTGACCGACCTACAAGAACAAATAACCAAGACAATCTTATTACTAAACCCAAGCCTGAAAGCCATATTGAAATGCAAATGGAGGCATTGAAAACAAAAAATATTAATGGTGAATAGAATTCATCTCATTCATTGAAGAGAGGGGAGAGGGAGAGGGAGGGAGGGAGAGAGAAAGAGAGAAAGAAAGAGATCAAATTCAAATGTCTGAGCCTAAGTTAGAGAGAATTGATTCAATACTGAAAGATGTACAGTAGTGAGCAGTTTTTCTGAAAAGGTAGGACAGCACTTTCTATTTTTAAATGGGTAATTTGTTTTAATTTTAAGAATAACAAAAAGCATGCAATCCTTTCTCTCTTCAGAATAGATTATATAGAGACAAAAGCAGTTGATATTTGAATGCAATATATAACCTGATATTTGGATGAAATACCACCTGTCTTCTGAACCTGTATTAGAACTTGCCCCTTTGCATGAGACTACCTGTAATCAGGGGGCATCAATGCAGTTTTTTAAAGTGTATTCCAAAGGAATATAACTATGGGCCAAATCTTAACATCAGGATTAGCCTGCTACAATGTTGAATGATACACCTATTTTAAGCAGTGGATCAGGAAGTGAATCTAGAAAACCATCAGCTAGTGCATTTATATTGAAAAAAGCCTGGGTATCATTGCCAGGCTTCATTGAAGAATTTAGAGAGCAAGAGAAATGAAGAATTCTGATAATATATACAAAGTATATATAATATGACTGGTTATAATATTAGTCAAGTGTATATCTCCTGCAGTTTTGCCCAACAGAGTAGCAAGCATCTCAATTTTTTGTTAGAGAACAGAGGGAAGTAGAATCTGTTGTGGCCCGCCAGTGGCCTGTGGAGCTAACAGCAGATTTGGACAGTGAGGCAGTTGGGAAGGAATATGGGCCAGTCCTGGAGTCTGATGAGGGCTCTGGTCAGAGACAGAGAGGGGGCCGGAGCCATATGCCAATTATCAGCTGCCTTCAGAGTCAGACATCAGTGAGGCAGACAAACAGCTGGGTCCTGTTCCCAGTGTGTGCATGCACAGAGTTACCAAACGAAGGGAACAGCTAAAGAACAGGGGTTGACTTGGGAGTAAGGCCACAGGTGGATGATGAATGGCCCCTCCCAGAGGAAATAAAAGAGGAGCGAAAGGGGAGTGGAGTTTGCAAGAGACAATTAGTTTGCTTAATTGTCAAGAATCTTTGACAAGTTTTGCAGTTTTGCAGACTACTGCAATGCTCTCTACATGGGGCTGCCCCTGAGCACCCGGAAGCTTCAGCTGGTCCAGAATGCAGCCGCACGGGTTGTCATGGGGGTACCTAGGTGCTCCCATGTTACACCCCTTTTAGGCGGCCTGCACTGGTTGCCGGTTGTTTTCCGGATGCGATTCAAGGTATTAATTATGACCTTTAAAGCGCTCCATGGCTTAGGCCCAGGGTACCTGCGAGACCACCTACTGCCATCTGTAGCCTCCCACCATCCAGTACGATCCCACAGAGTTGGCGTTCTCAGAGTGCCGTCGGCCAGACAGTGTTGGCTGGTGACCCCCAGGGGGAGAGCCTTCTCTGTGGGAGCGCCTTCCCTCTGGAATGAGCTGCCCCCGGAGCTTCGCATAATCCCTGACCTCCGGTCCTTCCGACGCGCCCTAAAAAGTTGGCTTTTCCAGCAAGCCAGCCTGGCCTGTTAATTTTAACTCATTTTAAATGTATTGTCTTATAAATTCAGTTTGTTTTTTGGATATGGATTTTTTTTTAAAAAATTTTTGGGATGTATGTTTTTTAATGTTGTACGCCGCCCTGAGTCCTTTTGGAGAAGGGCGGCATATAAATCCAAATAAACAAAACAAACAAAAACAAACAAACAAACAGATATCGGCCTGTCAGCTCTCCAAGCCAGATAAGGTCTGTGACTGTAAATCCTTCCTCAAAAGACTGCTGGATGTGAATGAGAAGAATTCACAGTAAATTAATAAAAGGGGTTTTTGTCGGGACAAGGAGTCTGCTTCATGCTCTTGGGAAGCCTCGATCAGAACAAAATCCTAGTACTGCATGCCACAGCCAGGTTGCATACTAGAGCCATCCAGAATAATTTGGGCACTGCCTAAATCCAAAATAAAATGTAAAAAATAAACAAGCTGAAGTAGCCATTCCAAGAACTCTACCTCAATTATACACATCACTATAAAATGTCAGTTTTTTGAGAATTAGCAATTTGCATTTTGGCATGGTGGAACTACCTACGGAGACGACTGCCAAAGTTTTGCGCTTCCCAATTCTCTCATCAGCCTTTTGCCACTCTTCTAAATTAATTAAATTCACGCAGCACTTCTGTCTGTGGCTACTGGAAATGCATATCAAACAAGACATTTCCCCAATGGCATCTAGATCAGTGCTCATTGTCTAATAAAAAGACCTTTTTAAAAAAAGTTTGAAAGTAAATATGTTTTAATTTAATAAGCTGGTTGCAGTTATGGTAGAGGACTAGCAAACTCTTATTATGAGCCAAAGTCTCTTCTTCCATGAAACAGTAGATGTCTCTTATCTGCAATATGGCCATTGATCTTAAAATTAAATAGGTCACCAGAGAATAGCAATAGCTCTCTAATGTTAAAGGTGAATGACTAAATTTACAAGCCCTGCCAACTCTGAAGTAGTGCAGCAGTTGGCCCTCCTTAGAGACTATCCCACAGGTGCTCAGAAAATGAATTTATAATGTTTAATATCTTGTGCTCAAGGAATTCATTACTGGCCAAGGCCACCATTACTAATAAGCTACACATCCAGAGTCTGCTGTTTAATTTGGCAGGCTAAGAACCTTGCAAATACCTGTGTGGCCTTCTGTGGGGAGAGTTAGATGTGAGTTTAAAAAAAGCTTCTACACTGATTGGATTTTTCCCCTTCCTTTGTTTCCTCTTGTGTAATTTTAAATCTGAAAGTTCAAAGATGAAAAATGGCAGTCTTTGGGGGTTTATGAATTGAATGCCTTCTGACCCGGCTGATACATAGTTTGTTTGTTTTTATTGTGCCATCTTTTCCAAAATTGCTAAGAGGGAAAGTTGGCATGGTCTGAATAAGTGTAGTTAATATTGAATAAGTGGTAATGTCTCTTTAGGTAGAAGTAGTTTGGCCCGTACTGAATAAAGTCTCATGTGAAAATATTCTCTAAGGTATCCAGCCAAAGTTTCTCTATTTCTCAAGCTGAGTTCAAGCATGCAGCTTGAACCCTGAAGGCATTTTTGGAAGGGTTTTTTTCCCTATATCAATGTGCCTTCAAACACAATTCTCACATGGCAACATGTGAGAAATTAGACTGCTTAATTTTATGTAGACAGTCTAATGGCCAGAATGAAATACTAATGTGTTCTGCACAGCTTGTTTTAGAGCTATATTGCTGGAGTTTATTGTGTTCCACTCTGTATTTCATTGGGAGAGGGGTGTTTTATAATGTACTTCACACAGAAAATATTTCTGATTAGGTGGAACAAACTTAAAATATACAACACAATAGCTAAATAAAATGCAATCCTTTTTTCTATGACTGTTCCACTGGAAGACTGTTCACAGTAAATGTATCAAGTGGAAGATTAGCTTCTGCCTAAATTCCTAATATAAGCAACATGTTATTCAAATAGCTGGTAAATGTTGTTTATTAGGGATAAATAAATATAGGCTATATATCACAGCTGTCAGTAGAATAGGCAGAGTATTTATCTCATTTATTTATAATTCACTTACTATGTCAATGGGACTACAAGCTAGTTTGCAATTGTAGCCTCTTCAAAATAAGTAAATATAACCTGGTTTTCTGACATGTTGAAGGATGTCTGTAAACCATTATCCAATCCAATCCAATTCTTATTACATCTTCTGCACCAAAAATCCAATAATGGTTAGTATCACTCAAGTCAAAGAGAATACCTAACATGAGAGCCTCTGGTATGGTATCAGTAGAAATAGGAAGCATTTAAGTCTATATTACTCATAGTGCTACAAGTATATCATCAGAGGCTCTATCACCCTAACCCTATTTATTTACTGTCAAGATTACTAAATTGAGTACATTTTTCACAGGTTCTATGATCAATGGCCTTAGGAAAGAAAAGCAAGCAGCAAGTAACCTCGACAGAGTGATTTCGTGAATCTGCTTTAACAGATTATTGTTGGAAAACAACAGTGATTAAATATTTTGTGGTGGAGTTTTATGAAAGGTGAACAGCCAGTGCCTTAGGGCAGAGGATGAAGGAATTATTTATAGTTTTTGGTGTTTCTTTTAGGTGTATACCCAAAAGGGCTGACATGTGAAAGGGACCTTAGATGTCAGGAAAAACTGGAAACATCTGTTAGAAGCAAATTAGGAAAAAGAAACTGCTCCCTGCCCACTGTTTGTATGTAGAAATACACTGTATTTACTATGTATAGCAAGATTTAAGCCCAAAGATAAATTAAAAAAAATATGCTTTTCCTGAAACCATTTTTGATGTGAAAATTTCTTTTTACAACTCTACTGTAAGTTATGTTCGCTTACAGCAGGGGTGTCCAAACTTGGGAACTTTAAGACTTGTGGACTTCAACTCCCAGAATTCCCCAGCCAGCATGGGGAATTCTGGGAGTTGAAGTCCACAAGTCTTAAAGTTCCCAAGTTTGGACACCCCTGGCTTACAGCAAGGAGACTCTTGATTGATGATGCAGAAAACCCAAGCAACCCAAAAGCTCTCATTTCTATGCAGTATTCAGAATCACACCAAATTGACAATTCAAATGATGCATAAGAACTGATTCTACTTTACACATACATGGCTGTAATTTGCTCTGCTTCACTGACAGCAAAATTGCAGGGTTTTTCTCATGAATATGTAATTTGCCACGTTGAATTATAAAGTGCGGAAAAATCAATTTCACGCAGTTGTGCAACAAGGTGGCAAAGACAAAGAGGTTGCAACTTTCAAGGTGAAGGGAGCCAACTGGCAAGCTGTTGAGGTTGATGCCTAATCTTAGAGAGGTAAGATGGCGGGAATCTAAAAAAGAAACTTGAATTTTACCAGGTTGAGATTCTGAAGTAGGTGACCTTCAAAGTTGCTTGAGTAGATTTAGCGACCTTTCTAAAGAAGGGTCATGACAAAACCTTTTCTTTTGTATTTACTTGTATTGGTTGCACACACACATATATATATTTAGAACAGTGTATGATTGCATTAACCTCTCAGATGTCTTGTTGGGAACCAGTTTAATGTTTAAACATTTTTCAGAGAATGACCTACAAAAAGTGCATGACTATAACAAAGTACGTATATTAAGGAAGTCATGGATGACGGTTATCAAAATGGGAATATATTGGAAGTGACATTGGAGGAAATCTGTCAGAAGACATTTGTCATGTAGACTTCACCTGCTAATAAGGCAAAAATCAGCAATTATTTCAAAAGGAATGTGGTCTCGGTTTGGATAAATCAGCTGGATTGCTTAGTATCAACATCACCATTTAATCTGGAGGAAAAGTAGAGTCCTAAGAGAGACGATATTAGAATGGCCATAGTCCATTGAGGGAAAGTTTCATCCTTCCACCGATGCTGAACAAGAAAAGATTCATTGTCTCTTCAGCGATCATGAGGGAAGGAAAGAATCCACCATGAAGGGCGGACTTGCAGGAAATGTTATGCAATCTTGGGGGGGGGCTCAATTTTTGCCTTGATTTTGTTAATATCAAAGTAGTTGAAGTTCACTGGATCAAAAAGATTTATAGGAATGCTCCCTTTATTGGTAACAGGCACTTGAAAGCCTAACCAGCTTTCTTCCTTGTCCATCTTTATTCTAAACAGTATCAAAGGGAATGTCAGGGGCAAATGACCAGGTCCACAGTCTAATTAAACTGATTTATTGATGCATAGTCTATCCACAGGAATCTCCTTAACTAATAATTAACATTTGATTGAAGTTAGATAAGGCCAATGGAAATCAAGAGGGGTTGGCCTTTATTTGTGGCTTTGTAGGGATTCTAGGCTGATCCCTCTTTTAACTCTGCCCTCAGGTTCCGCCACTCCTTCTATAGGTTTTGACCTTCTTTCTCACACTGTGTAATCTTTTCTGCAAGTAGCCCCTTAATGGTTTGTTCACACCCAGTCAAGTTGTCCCACTGTAGGAGTTTATAGCAGTAGGATGATTCTCCTGCATCAGTTACCTATCTGTAAAGAAATGTAAGGCTGACCTTAGGGATAGGAAAGATCCTAGTTTCCTATTTCTGGTTCTTAGTTTCTGGAATACATGGAATCAGAAGAACCCCTTAGAAGGACTATAGTGCACCTTATTCCAATTTATTCCAAGCAAATATCTCTACTTCCAGCAGGTTTGGGAGCAAAAGAGCCATACTGAATAATTCCTAGAGTCTTAATGCTTCCTATTTAGGAAGAAGGTTCAACCACTCAGCATCTATACAGGGGTGGGTTTCAGCCGGTACGGACTGGTACGGGCATACCAGTTGGTGAAATTTAGCATGCCGTTCTTCCAGAGGCCCCGTACCCATATCCTCATCTCCTGTTCCTTCTTCGGCTGTTGGACAAGCCCACATGGCATGCGCTGCTCTCTTCTCTTTGACAGCAGCCACGTTTCCAATGAAGGGGAATCCATGCAATTTCCTCCCTCTGCATGGATTTCCCACCTCCTTCATTGGAAATGAGGCGGCTGTCAAAGAGAAGAGAGCAGTGTGCGCCACGTGGGCTTGTCCCATGAATCCTCACCTCCTGTTCCTTCTTCGGCTGTTGGACAAGCCCATGTGGCATTCGCTTCCCTCTTCTCTTTGACAGCCGCCTCATTTCCAATGAAGAGGGTGGGGAATCTATGCGATGAAGGCTCCGGGATGAGGGACGGAATCTTTTCCGTGGGACAGTAAAGCCCCATCTGCCAGGGGGCGAGGGACCCAGCTGCCCTGCTGCCTCTGGCGGACAGGGCTTTACTGTCCCATGGCGAAGATTCCATCCCTCATCCTGGAGCCTTCATAATGGCGTGAACTTGTTCTGACTCTCCCAGGCTTGTCCAGAGGCTTCCCTCTGAGAGTCTGTAATTGTGTGGGGTGTGTGCGCGCCTATGTTTTCCATGGCATGGGGCCGCAGCCATCTTTTGGGCCACTAGCAACATAAAAAGAGGAACCAGGCAGGGAGAGAATGGGAACAAAGCCGCCGGCCTGAACTGCAGAACCAATGGCAGGGAGATGGCGAGGCTCTGTGCAGCCAGCAATGACTCCAGAGCCCATCCACAGGGGCAGGAAGACGAGGAACACAAGGGGGACCAGGGGGGCCTTGTCCTTCTGAAGAGGACCTGCCAAAGAGGGCCTGTCCCCGAAGAGGGCAGATGTGGTGGCATCGGTCTTGGGATGTTCCACGGAGCCCCCCCAGGGAAAAACGCCGCTGCCAGGTACTTTTAAGTGGGGATGACTTTTTAACCAGGCGGCTGTCAAAGAGAGAAGGGCAGCGCATGCCACGTGAGCTTCTCACAACCTTCTTCGGCTGTTGGACAAGCCCACGTGGCACGCACTGTTCCTTTCTCTTTGACAGCCACCTTGTTTCCAATGGGGGGGGGATGCATTTGTTTTTTTCTCCCTCTGCGTGGATTCCCCACCACCTTCATTGGAAACGAGGTGGCTCTCTCTCTCTCTCTCTCCCTCTCTCTCTCTCTCTCTCTCTCTCTCTCTCTCACACACACACACACACACACACACACACACGTGTAAGAGGGACTGGATCAGCTGGGAGGCTGGCAAAAAAGAAACCTCTGTTTCTCCCAGCCAGCCACCACCAGCCGGTGGGCGTCAGGGGTGAGCAGTAAATGAAGAGAGCTCTGGCCATCATCCCCACCTCCTTCCTCTGCGAGCCGCAGCAGTGTAGAAACAGAGGCTTCTTTTTTGCCAGCCTCCCAGCTGATCCAGTCACCCTTACACATGCACCTTGCATTGTAGCAAGTGGTGTATGTGTATGCGTGTGTGCGTGCCTTCTGTAGCGCACCCAACACCTTCGGACACCCACCAGGTCACCCGCCGAGCAGCAGAGAAATCTGGCTTTGGCAAAAGGAAAACAAGTCATTTGAAATTAGCCCTCTCTGCCGCTCTGCTAAAAAGGTGGGAACCAAGGCCAAGAGATAACAGGACGACTAACCATATTCGGTTAAACCCCAGAGCAGTAAGAGGCTGAATTAGGAGCTCTGTGAATTGGCTTGTAGGACACAGAATGTCTGATCATAGGATTTATTGGGCACAGGTTTTAGTTCATAGAATATATCTACAAATATAATTGGAAGGGATGTGTGTGTGAGAGAGAGAGGGAGAGAGAGAAAGAGAGAAAGGAAGGAAGAAAGGGAGGGAGGAAGGGAGATACAAGAAAAGAAGGAAGGAAGGAAGGAATGGTGGGAGAGTGAGAGAGAAAAAGAGAGACAAAGATAGAAAGAGAAGGAGAGAGAAAAAAGAGAAAGAAGGAAAGAGAAAGAAAGGAAGGAAGGAAGGAAGGAAGGAAGAAAAAAGAAAGAAATAAAAAGGTAGAGAGACAAAAGGAAGGAAGGAAAGAAGGAAGGAAGGAAGGAAAGAAGAAATAGAAAGAGAACTTATGACCACAATTGAGCCCAAAATTTTGGTTGCTAAGCAAGAGCGTTAAGTGAGTTTCACCACATTTTTCAAGTTGGCCATGCCCACCCGGTCACATGACCGCCGAGCCAATCCCACAAAACAGGCCACATTTACAGAATAGGTTCTAAAACATTTTGAAACCCATCACTGCATCTATGCCATAGAATTTGAATCAAGCTGAAATTCAATACAGTTTGTAAAGCTATACATCTGCAATATAATTCCAACTGGTTTGAAATATCCCAGTTTATTGAACTATTACAGTTTATTTCACTAAACAGAGCCATCATCGTTTGGAGCACAAATATATAGGAAGGATCAAAAATAAAAAAGAATTGTATAACGTCTATTTGTCTGTATGGTTTTAGCTTCCAACAAGAAATTGAAAAGGGGTTGTTGTTGTTTTGTCTTACTTGACATGAGCCTTTCTAAATCTGAGACAGTAAAAATCTTTAAGCCCAAATATATATAAAATTGGAAGACGGTTTTTTTGTTGTTAATTTGATCAAAGGAGAGAAATACTCCTCATTACATTTCCATTAGTTAAATTGCTGCATTATAATTTTACCTGCATGCTAATTGATCCAAAGGTTTAAACGTTCTGTATTAACTTACTATTTTTATACTTCCTATTAGCACTGTTAATGATCTAATCATTAATATTTGATTTTGTTTTGTCTGTGGATTGGTTCTGGATAGCTATAATTTGAAAAGATTGTTCTTCCATCCGAAGCTGCCTTGCCTTTTAGCTATTTTCTCATATGTTGGCCAAGGTCACAACCTCTATTCTTGGCCAGTGGATTATGGAGCAATTCCCACAGAGTTCAATTAAACTGTTCCTCTCCACTGCTCTACATGTACAGCCATTGGTGCTGTGCAATTCCATTCAATATACGAACGAACCGGTAGTAAAATAAATTGAAACCCACCACTGCTCCGAACTAAGTTGTTTCAGGCTCTGATGGAAGCAAGCAATGGAAATGCCTGCAGATACCATCCTTGTCCATTGTCCAATCTGACTTTCATTTTTAAGTTTACATTTACTGCATGAAATATCAAAATTAAATGGGAAGCTAATACACTGCCAAGCACCCATTTCTTTTGTCACCTTTCTTTACAGGAACATTTCTGGGCCTCACCTAGACATTTTTAGAAAAGAAATGAGACCAAGAACTGCATATAATCCAGGTTTGTTTATTTAACTGTGGCTCCCTGTTCAAAAGCTAAAAGCTATGTTCTAGTTTTAGTGATAATTCTGACAATGAGAAGAGGTGGTAAGGAGCAACCTTGCCAATTTGCATTCTGGAGTTTTGGGAGACTGCTCATTCCTTAGCAATAGTATTGCTTTTCAAGAAGACCTTTAACAGGTCCCCTTTATCCCCTTTAGATGTCCATATGGGACAATTGAATTCTGGCAAAGCCATGTTTGATGTAACTCAGTGCTATGTCATGTAGAGCAGGAGTGTCAAACTCAATGCCTGGGGGCTGGATCCAGAAATCTTCCACCAACCAGTGCAATTATTTTTTTTTTCTCTTTGATGAAGTACTGTTTGACTCAAATGAGTAGTTAGTTCTTAGCCCTGAGACAACCAACCAAATGAATCACCAGGCACAAGAAATCTTCTTGCAGCAGGTTCCTTTATTGTTGCAAAGGACTAAGGTGACCAACCGTCCTCCTTTAGGGAGGACAGTCCTTCTTTTGTAAGTTCTGTCCTCCCTCGAAAAGTGTCCTCCTATATGTCCTCCCTTTTGATATTTGAAGGCTAATCTGTTGCGCGTTATGTGACGTATTTTATTAAACAGTTTTTAATGGTGGTTTTTTTTACTTCATCGCAAGTATATTGAACAGATATTGAATCTTGTGTTGAATTTTTATCTAAAGAAATGCTAGACATTAAAATAGACAACAATTGTCTCTTTGAAGAAATTAGAAGACTGAATGTATATTTAAATTCTGAAAAATTAATACAATGGGAAAATCAACATGTTGAAATTGATAAAAGATGGGTGGATATCTTCAGCCATTTCAAAAATGAACATATTCCATTTGAACATTTATTTATACTTGTTCAATTTACGTTGTGCTGCCCTGGAACTAATGCAGCAGTTGAAAGAGTTTTTTTCAATTGCCAATGATTTTTCAACAAGTGAGAAATCGAGATTGAATGTTGATACTCTAGCTGCAGCATTTGCCGTAAAATTCAATATGAAGGATATTTCTTGTTCAGATATTTCCAATATATTGTTAGAAGATGATACATTGACAAAAAATATTAATTCAATGGAAAAGTACTCATTCAAATAATAATTAACAGGCATGTAAGCATAATTACAATATAAAATGTTGCAAATGTTTTTATTATGCATATATCATATTTTAGTGTATTATTGTTGCAATGAATAAAATATTTCTTTTATTTACGATATATTTTTTCCAATTTATTTGTCCTCCTTTTCATTGTAAAAAAGTTGGTCACCTTAGCATTTTGGACAATAGAACGTGTTTTGTCCTCCTTTTCATTGTAAAAAAGTTGGTCACCTTACAAAGGACTAAAGTGGGGGAGACCTCTAAACAATGTGAAACACACTCATTGGCACACTTACAGAAAAGTGAAGACACTGATTGGTTACATTTTGAGGTAGATAGGAGAGGCCTCTCTCTCAGCCACTTGTCACATTTTGATTGGTTCGTAAATGCTGTAATACCTTATTTGGCAACTTGCTGACTCATCTCCTCTCAGCAAAGATCAACAAGTGGTCCCTGCCTATGTCCTACCCCGCAGGTGGCTGCACTTCGTGTGCTATTATGCATATTTCATGGCACAGCCCTTTTCCATTTCTTGTATCTCAGTATGTTTTTCATACATTGCCATCACTGCGTGGGAACACATGGCAAAATATGTCATGGCATAAATATTGCAAATTACATGCCTTTCAGATATCAGGATGCAAATATATATGGGTGAGATATGCACCATGATACCATCATGTGTGTGTTTCCAGTTTTGAGTAATCATGGTTTGCTGGTTTCTTCGGATACCAGAATAAAAGAATGCTAATATTTCTGTTAATTTTACAATTGGAGATTACAAGATTCCATAGATGGTTAAATTCTTCCCCTATGTAGTTGTCCTGGACTCGCTAATCCACAACCCAATGGCTTTATGGAAATCTATCCAAGCAGTTAACCTTACTTGACATTTAACAAAGGACACAGTATTTCAATATCTAAATTTTATTAAATGCTGCAAGTTCCAGTAAAAGTATAAAAAATAAACAATAGTATATGATCACAGCATGAATAACAACTAGCAGCCATACTCCATTAAAAAAACACCATGTGTTCCTAGCTATAATGTAGCCTAATCACTGTCTAGAGTCTAGACTAAAAAATATAACTGCCCCTATACCCCACAAGGTCTAAACTCCCTAAAAGTGTGAAAGGAAACACACCTCATCTGTGACACCTGCAGA
Source organism: Natrix helvetica (assembly GCF_964273705.1). Lineage (NCBI taxonomy): Eukaryota > Metazoa > Chordata > Lepidosauria > Squamata > Natricidae > Natrix > Natrix helvetica. The sequence goes on along the minus strand of NC_138552.1, from coordinate 101,403,997 downwards.
TAGGTCAAGATTGCAGTCAAAGAACCATGAGTGACTTCTTTGAATGGAAATGTCAGCATTCCGAGTAACACATCTGCCAAAAGCAGAACTCCGAGGCAGGTAGATTCCTCAATGAACATGTTTATTGGATACATCATATCGGCACAGCTAGTGAAAACCAACTCAAAAATTTCCCACCGTTCTTTGCCTAATTAAAAGAGCAAATGTTTCCCTCATTCCCCACTGGTCACATTGTCTAATGAAAGTAGCTGGCAGGCTGCTTGGTCACTCCTCTCCTCCTTTAATTGCCACCTGTTGGATGACCTTGGTTCCCACAAGAAAACTATTTGTTTTGACTGTTAACCAGCCTACTTCCTTATCCCTTCTGCCCTTCAAGTTTGTGGCAACTATGAGGCAGCAAAAGGTGGCTTCAACCAGGTTCCTTTCAGAGTTGACAGGAAGTTAGAGGCTACAATGGGCTCACTTCCCTTCTCTTTCCCATCAATGTTTGTAAGAGGAAGTGATACAGTGGTGGGTTTCTGCCGGTTTGCACTGGATCGGGTGAACCGGTTGGTGAATTTCACCGATCCGGTGAGAGGAGGTTCGACCGGTGAACCCAGAAGTAACTTCTGGAACGCCTGCCCCAGGCCTGTTGCTCGCTTGCTCTTGCTGTCCCGTCACAGCTCGCTCCCTCCCTCGCCCGTCCACACTAAACTAGGCTAGCCCAGCCTGCCGCTCACTGATTGGCTGGAGTTCATATGTCCATCACGTATGCCATGTGGCCGAAAGCCCCCCGCCCCCCTCTCCAGCCTCACCTGGCTTGCTAAGCCTGCCAGGTGGCGTGCTTAGCGACAACCCTTGTCCCTCCAGTCCAGTCTTACCTGTCCTGCTGCCTCACTGCCTGCCTGCTCCCTGCTGCATCCATCCATTGCATCTGATCCATCGCATCAGAGAGTTGCTGATTCTGCCTGCTGGTAAGTGACCAGGTTTTTTTTTTCTTTTATTTTTTTAATGTATTTTAAAATATTATTTTATTTATTGTGCATAGAATTTTTTAAAATAGTTTTACTTAAAACTATTGAGTATAGAATATTTTAAATGGTTTACTTCAATTTATTTTGTGTTGATTCTTTTTTTAAATTGTCTTAGACTATTTAAAAAAAGATTCTATCCAAAATAAATTAAAATAAACCATTTTAAAAAATTCTATACTCAATACTTTAAAATGTATTGTGCTTGGAATTGTTTCAAATTGTTTTATTGTAATTTATTGTGTATGGAATATTTTTAATGGTTTCATTTTAAATTATTGTGTGTGGAATAGTTTGAAATGGTTACAGTATAAATTATTGCTGTACCCTTAAAATGATTACAGTATAAATTATTGCTGGTGGAATAATGGTTACAGTATACTATTGCTGGTACAATACCTTAAAATGGTTACAGTATAAATTATTGCTGGTGGAATACTTAACAATGGTTCTTAAGGATTTTTTTTATTTATAGAATATCTTTTTTTAAATTATTTTTAGGGATTTTTTATTTTTTAATTGTTTATAAAATATATTTACTACAAGAAATGTTATTCTTTTTTACAAATGTTTTCTTTGTGATGCAATATGTTGCTTTTAAGTGTTCAGACCAGTTTTATGTGTCTCAAAGTGGCTGCTTTTCTATGGGCAGGCCAGGTTGGTGCAAGGCAGCTTTGCCAGATTTAGTGTGTTTCACCCCCCTTGTTTAGGTAATTGTTTGGTGGTTGCTGGTTCTGTGAGCTTCCTGGCACTATCCTTTATAATTTCCCACAATGCCTTGATGGTTTTTATTCCAGTGGCTTTGTCTTTCGTGCCCTTAGGGTTAGGGGAAAAAAAACTGGTTTCATTTGCAGTCTTTTTTTGGGGGGGAGGAATCCTTATTTTTTGGTGTTTTCCTGGCACTGTCATAGTTTGTGTGGGTGTGGGTGTGTAATGTCCCGCAGTTATCTATGCATTAATAATGATCAAGTAATATTTCCTTTATACGTTTTAGTGACCTTTCCTTATATAATTGGTGTTTTCTTTCATACTTTTGGATTTCTAATTTCCATTTCTTTTAGTTAGCAATTGCTAAAATAAATCCCACGTGAAAAAGTATTCAAAGCCTTTATTTTAATTGTCCATTTATTTATTCCTACAGATTGTAATATTTATTCATTTTCATTTCTCTGTTTTTCCACTGTTGTGCAAACACAATTCCAGCAGCTGCTAACGTGTAAAATTAAATATATATTGTACTCCCTTTCAAATAGCCAATAAAATATTTCTGGTTTTAATTCCATATTTTGCTTTACCATTGCTTCTAACCGCTAACTTCTGAATAGCTACTTGGACTGACCTAACAACCAAGAAAGCAATAACACAAGTAAGTACTTGTGTATCTCTTTCATTGTGTTATTCTTATGTAAGGTGTAAGTGCAAGCGATTAAACTCTTGCTTTCTGTGTCTTTCCTTTGTGCAGGTTGTTGAAGCAAAGTGATAAGGTGGCGTGCAGAAGACCTGCAAGCCAGTGGTCCTTCCTCTGTAAGTAGCTGTCTTTATTGTTGGGTGTGCTCTGTTCTGGGTTCATCCTTGAGACAGTGAAGTGCAAGCGATCTTTCTGTGTCTCTCCTTTGTGCAGGTTATTGGAGCAAAGTGGTGAGGTGGTGGTGCAGAAGACCAGCAAGGCAGTAATCTTCATTCTGTAAGTAGCTGTCTTTATTGTTTTGTGTGCTAGTTTCATCCCAATGCAGTGCATGCAGTTAAAGTCTTGCTTTCTGTGTCTCTCCTTTGTGCAGGTTATTGGAGCAAGGTGGTGAGGTGGTGGTGCAGAAGACCAGCAAGGCAGTAATCTTCCCTCTGTAAGTAGCTGTCTTTATTGTTTTGTGTGCTGGTTTCATCCCAATGCAGTGCATGCAATGAAAGAGTTCATTTCTGTGTCTCTTCTTTGTGCAGCCCATTCATTGGAGTCAGTGATACTGAAGACTGGCAAGAACAGTCATCTTCTGTAAGTAGCTCTTTTATTGTTTTTGTACTTATTTTAATCTTATTGTAGTTCATCCATTAGGGCAAAGAATTCAGTGACATCGTCTTGGCCACTTTCACCCAGTCACATGGCCGGCAAACCACTCCCACCAAGTCACATGGCCGGCAAGCCACTCCCACCTGGTCACATGGCTGGCAAGCCACTCCCACGCGGTCACCTTGCCAGTAAGCCACTCCCACCCAGTCACATGGCTGGCAAACCACTCCCACCTGGTCACATGGCCGGCAAGCCACTCCCACAAAGCAGGCCACACCCACAGAGTAGGTTCCAAAAATTTGATGAGACAAGAAAGGGGAAACATGTAATAATCCCTGAACACTTCCTTGTAAAGGGAACATGCTGCACCTATTTTGGCCAGTATGGTCAGGGTTGCTAAACTTTATCTATAAGCTAGCTAAACAGAAGGAAATTAACCCTGTCCTGCTGGAGCAGCAAATGCTCTGGGAACAGAACAATAGTACTAAAGATTATTCTAGGTTTCCATTGAATTCAAGGCTTCTAAAAATAACCACAACCATGCTGTCTGATTTCAAACCTCATGCTAATCCTTGGTTTATTTATTAGGAGTTGTTTCAACTTCTACCCTCAGAATGATACTATAGAGCACTGCACACCAGAACAACTAGACACATGAACTGTTTTTTCCCGAATGCTATCACTTTGCTAAACAAATAATTCCCTCAACACTGTCAAACTATTTACTAAGTCTGCATTACTATTACTATTAATCTTCTCATCGTTCCTATCACCCATCTCCTCCCCAGTGACGTGCGGTCAGGGGAGGCAGGGGAGGCAGAGCCTCACCACTGTCAATCATGAGAAGGGAAAAAAATGTAAACGGGAAAAGGCGAGTGCTGAAGTGAGGTTAGCTAGCTGCTGCCTCACCGTGAATGACTGCCTGTTTAAAAAAGCCTCTAAAGCTCTGAGCTCTGCCGCGAGGGAAAGAAAGCGCTTTAGTCAGTGGGGTGTCGGGGGAGAGGAGAGAATGCTCAGGCATTCTCTCCTCCTCTCCCCCACACCCCGCTGACTAAAGCGCTTTCTTTCACCCACCTGAGGCTCTGCCGCTAGGGAAAGAAAGCGCTTTAGTCAGTGGGGTGTCGGGGGAGAGGAGAGAATGCTCAGGCATTCTCTCCTCCTCTCCCCCACACCCCGCTGACTAAAGCGCTTTCTTTCACCCACCTGAGCTCTTCTGCGGGCGAAAGAAAGCACTTTAGTCAGTGAGGTGTCGGGGGAGAGGAGGAGAGATTCGACACCTCACTGACTAAAGTGCTTTCTTTCGCCCACCTGAGCTTTTCCGTGGGCGAAAGAAAGCGCTTTAGTCAGTGGGGTGTCGGCGGAGAGGAGAGAAAGCTCAGGCATTCTCTCCTCCTCTCCCCCACACCCCGCTGACTAAAGCGCTTTCTTTCGCCCGCCTGAGCTCTTCCGCGGGCGAAAGAAAGCACTTTAGTCAGTGAGGTGTCGGGGGAGAGGATGAGAGATTCGACACCTCACTGGCTAAAGCACTTTCTTTCGCCCACGGCACAGCTCAGACAGGCGAAAGAAAGCGCTTTAGTCAGTGGGGTGTTGGGGGAGAGGAGAGATTCTATCCTCTCCCCTGACACCCCACTGACTAAAGCGCTTTCTTTCGCCCGCGGCAGAGTTCAGGCAGGTGGACGCTCAGAGCCCCTGGAGCCCGTGCTCCCTCACAGCTCCTGTCGTCCTGCATCCCGGGAAGTAGCTGTGCTGGGAAGTCCTGGCTGGCAGTTTGGCTTCCAGAGCAGGTGGTGCGGGCGCCGGTGGGCTCCTCTGGGCTCTTGCCTTCCCAAAGCGCGTCCTTGTTTTGCGAAAAGCAAAAGAATGGAGAAGAAATGGGGAAGCTTTGGGTGGGAAATGAGGCCATGGAAGAGAGTTTTGCCCTTTGCTGGTGAACATGGATCGGTCTTGCCCCCATCCTGGAGAGATCCCACTCTGGGCTGGCTTTCAGAGACGTGAAAGGCTCTTTCCTCAGGCAGGCATCTTTTCCAATGAAATAGATCGAGACAGGAAGATCATTTTATTACATTTGAACGTTTTGACTAAAACGGATTCTCTCATTCAAGGAGGGAACCCAAAGACCATCTTTCCGTCCCATATATCAAAGAAAATGCCATTGGACAGGGCAAAAATAACTCCTCCTTTGCCCTGGAAATCAGCTACATGGAATTAAACACTATAATCCAACTTCTGTGTGTGTGTGTGTGTTTGTGTATTTGAGAGGGGGGAGGGAGGAGAGAGGGAGGAAGGAGGGGAAGGTAAAAGAAAAAGAAAAAGAAGGAATAAAACTTATTTAAATAAGTTTAAAGCTGTTGCTTTAAATCGGAACTGAGCATGCCTGGCTGTGGAATTCTGGGAGTTGAAGTCCACAAGTCTAAAAAAATTGCTGCCTCACTAGCCATAAACTTCACCGCACGTCACTGCTCCTCCCACTTATGACTGTATGACTGTAACTTTGTTGATTGTATCCTTATGATTTATATTGATTGTTTCCTAGTATGATTTGATTGTTTATTTGTACCCTATGACTGTCATTAAGTGTTGTGTCTTATGATTTTTGACAATGTATCTTTTCTTTTATGTACACTGAGAGTACCAAAGACAAATTCCTTGTGTGTCCAATCACACTTGGCCAATAAAGAATTATTCTATTCCATTCTATTCTATTCTATTCTATTCCATTCCATTCCATTCTACCAGAATGTATTTGTATAAAAGCAAATAAATAATTATTATGATAAATTAATAATTTATGTTATTAATATTAATTACTATTATATTATTTAGAGAGTCAAGGAATTGAAATGGAAATGGGTTGGTCACATAGAAGAACTGATGGCGGGTGGACTAAGGCAGTTTTATAAAATGGATTCAAATTGATAAAAAGTGTCCACAAAAAAGTGTCAATCCTAAAACAAGATGGATTGACAACATCAATAAGTATTCCAGGCCTAATTGGCAAAAGAAAGCTCAAGACCATATGGGTTGAAATATGCAGAATAGGCCTTCATCCTACTGTAGATAAACAATGGCTAGAATCATCATCATCTTCTAACAACCCTATAATCCCTTGTGGGGTGGAGTCTGGGCAACTGAATGCAGCTAGCAGAGTGTTTTAATGGCTGGATGCCCTTCCTGTCACCAATGCGGAGTTTTGTTCAGCAGATATATTCTCAGTGTGCCCCAAGAGAGAAATATCTAGGATCGAACTCACAGCCTCCTGATTGTGAGGCAAGAACATTACCTCTAGGCCACCACACCACTCCATAAACAATGGCTAGAAGGATGATTATGATGAAATAATAATTCTCGAGAGGTTACTATGGGGCCAACTGAAGTTTGCACACAATAGAAAGGAGGTGATATTCTCCTTCATTCTTCTTTACTATTTTCATTTGCTGCTCTAAATAATGAAGAACCCCTTCGATTTTTCGGAGATATGCCACCTTCCTTTTGGTGTTGCTCAGCAGTATCATCCACACACCAACCTCCTTTATATTCCACGAATAAAACACATTTTTACCCACCTTCTAAATTTTAGACATTGTTTAGGGAAACAGTTGCATGAAGTTGAGTTTTGTAAGTCAGTGCCTTATATACCCTGGAGACCCTCTGTATGTTTTCAACACAGTGGCGTAGCGTGGGTTGTCAGCACCCGGGGCAAGTAATTTGCGCCCCCTAACCCGAGGGCGGCCCAACTGCAGCTGCCCCTGGGTCGGCATCAGTCAAGTGAGGCTCTCCATGCTGGCCTCCTGCCTTCCTCCCGAGGAGGAGCTCAACAGGGCAGCGGGAAAAGGCTCGACTGAAGGGAAGCAGGTGCCGCGGGGGTGGGAGGCGCACCGGGGGCTTTGGGAAGGCACTGGCTCCCCGGGGCACTCCAGGCGGAGCGGGAGGACACGGTGGCGTTGCAGCGGCGGGCAGACGGAGCGCAGTGCCGCTCTCCTTCGGCTCCCGCGGGGGTGGCGCGGCGGGTCTTGGCGGCTCCGCTGGGAGGTAGGCAGTGCGCAGGAGGGGCCTGGGCGGGCCGGGGCCAGGGAGCTTAGTTCGCGGGCCGAGCCGGGCGCGGAAAGAGGCGGCCACAGTCCGGCAAAGGGCGGCGCGGGGCGAGTCAGGGCGCCCCCCCAGATGTTGCGCCCGGTGCGGCCGGCCCCCCCTGCACCCCCCACGCTACGCCACTGTTTCAACATTAGAGCTTATAGTTTTTTTTAAAAAAAAAGTTCAATTTTGAATGTATTTTCTTTGTCAGCATGCATTCATTAGCTTCCTTCCTTTGATATACTGTTGTACATACATTCATATTAGTGATTGGAAAGAAAAGAAGGTCTTTGTCTTTATCCTTCAGGTTGCACAGCATTGGTTTTTTTTTTCCTCAGTTGCATTTTGAGGTTAGGTTTAGTTTAGCAGATGCATAATCGAACACCCTTGAGGATACTTCATGGAATCTGGGTGTTTTGTTCAGCTCCAAATGAATCCCTAATATGGGTCATACATTTTTTATAAGGAAGATAGACTTGCTTGGTAATTGCTTCTAAGTGTAAGATCTCAGGGTTTATCTGAGACACTCTATTGATTCAATCTCCTCTGTCTGTTGGACAATTGGAAACAGATCGGCCTGGCATTCTGCATTTGAGAAGGTTTTTTTTTTAAAAAAAAAGAAATCCATTATTATCAAAGGATTGTGTTTTGTCGTCTTGTGCTATTTTAAACAGAATCTTTGTGTATTGCAACTTCTGTTCTGTATCTTGCAGAAGCTGGCCAAGAAAAGACTCATTAGAACAGAGATTAGTCTGCTTTGAAGCAAACAGCTGGAATACTATGCACCGTCTCAATTTTATACTGCATGCAGTGGTTTTGGCTTGGAGGGATCTGGGCTACCATTTGGTTCCACTCTATCTCTGTCTGTTTACAATCAAGGTTTTTTTTTTTCCATGCACACACCACTGCACAGCAGGCTTGCTTTGGGCAACATGCCTCTTTGTTGCAGGACAGAAATTCAATAAAGAAAATACCTCGCTTCTTCCTGTGCTCCTCCTGCAACATCAGAATGGAGGAAACATGGAAAGATAGGATTACACCTTAAGGCAGATTGTGTGCTTTCTTCTCTGCTTCTACCCATCTCCCTCATTCTGAAGTTACTGCAGCTCTGTGGAATGGAAAGTGCAACAGGTTAAGAGAACTCTAAAGTCTCGACGAAGATTGGGTTTAAAAGTGGAAAATTATCTTTACTTATTCTTTTTTTCTTCTTGACCAGAAAACTTTCTGAAAGAAAACAATGAAGATATAAATCAGGGGTGTCAAACTTGCGTCGTCACATTGTTATCACATGACGTATTGAGACTCCCCCCCCCCTTTGCTAAAATGGGGGTGAGGATGGCCAACGCATGATGCATCTGAGTTGCGAGTGTGACACTCCTGATACAAATTGTTATGGTGGTCCATTAGATAATGGTCTCCTATCAGTTTTATGGAGAGCTGTTTTAAAGGAGGATGACAAGGCAGGAGACAGCTTCATTCTCCTAGTGCAATAATGATTTATTTTTTCTCCCCCTCCTAGTTTCTAGTTAGAATATGAAAAAGATCAATTGGTATTCATTAGAAAGGGATGTCCCTAAACCTAAGGCTTCCCATTGCTAATCTCTAATCCAGCAATTGTAATTCCGCAACCAATATCATAGTGGATTGGTTGCTTGTTTGCTAGACATTGCGTGACACAATTCCAACTTTTTGTCTACTACTTTTTGTCTATATTTCATGACTTTAATGATAGATTCTAACCCCGCTGTCATCTGTGTTTATTTTATGGTAATGTTTTTCATGGACTCAATTTAATACTGGTTTTTGACCTCGTTGTTAGCTGCTAGGAAACCTTGCTTGAAGAATATAGCAATATATAAAGTGTGAGAATATGATGCCACTATCTGTAAACTATCTGAGATGTAAAGATGCAATATATAAACTATGAGAACAAATAATAATGTCCCTCACTGTAAACTATCTGAGATGTAAGAGGAGGTTAGAGGATGCTGATCCCATGTAATGAGGAAGAAATCATTCAGTCCTAAGTTTGGATGATATCCATTCAAAGAGTTACAAATTAATATTTTTTTTCTTAGTCATGAGTCCTTGACATTCATGCTAAATAGTAATATAATCAATAGAACCTCTCATAAAATTAGACCTCTTTGTTAGACCTTGTTGATCTGTTTTTGCATTGCCAATATAATAAGGATTGTTATTATCTGACTAGCTACAGTCATATAGATCAAGGGTGTCAAACTCACGTTGTCATGTCATTGTCATGTGACGTATCGGGACTTTCCCCGCCTTGCTAAACCAGGGATGGCCGTGGCCAGAAGGTGACACATCCAGCCAGTGGGCCATGAGTTTGACACCCCTGATATAGGTAGTCCTTGACATACAATGGTTCATTTAGTGACTGAATGAAGTGACTTTTAAAAGTGACTTAGGATGATTTTTCACATTTATGACAATTGCAGCATCCCCATGGTCATGTGATTTACATTTGGATGCTTGACAACTGACTCACATTTATGATAGTTGCCATGTCCCAGAACTATGTGATCCCCTTTTGCCACCTTCGGACAAGCAAACTCAATGGGGAAACCAGATTCACTTAACAGTCGTGTTCCCAGTTTAAGAACTGCAGTGACTCACTTAATAAAGGTGGCAAGTAAAAAGTCATAAAATGGGACAAACGTAACAAACTTATCACTTAATAACATAAATGCTGGGTTCAATTGTGGCCATACGGTGAGGACTACCTGTATTACGATCTAGTAGATGGAAGAGAAGATAAAAAGTTCCTGCTAAAACTATGTGCGAACACAGTAAAACAATCAAGTTGGACAGCAATTGTGCAAAAACATCTTCAGGCGATCAAGCTGTCTAGGTTTGGAAGCTAAGCAGAGTTAGACCTGGTCCATATCCCAGAGAATCCAAGGCCTATATGATGTATTGTGAAATTTAAAAGAAGACAATGTTTTGAAAGTTAACATTGGCAAATCATTTCTTTATTACAGTTGAGGAAGCTACGTAAAATAGGTTCCATTCCAGTTTGAATTGGAAAGGTTTTTACACTATATTACATATTTTACATATTATTCACTATTTCATGTGAATAATATGAGCATATTGTATGAGCTAGCAAGTGAAAATCTCACAGAATTGATGATTTTGTGATATTTTACCCATCTCACTTATTTTTTAAATTATATCTAGCTAACTAGCTAGCTAGCTAGCTAGCTAGCTATCATCTATTTTTTTTAAAAAAAGACTTACCCCAATAGACAAACACTCTTGAATGGTTTACAGTAAAACCTCTCCACCTCAGAAATACAATTTTAGGGCAATGCACACTTTATTATCATATTATAGGGACCATATTACCTAATTCTTGCTTATGCTATGTTCCTGATACAAATCTTTCTCTCTCACCAGGACTGGGATAACTTTCTTTCTCAAATCGCTTTCCTTCCTCCACATGACTGATTTTTATACTACCCAAGTTTTCACAATTATGAAATCCTAGACTTTCTTTGGATTATAAAGATTTATTGGATTGTTACTAAAAAATGTAAATTATTCAGTTTGGATCCTTGAAATAGGCAGCAACAGTCTTCTATATAATACTATAATGTAGCTCCCCAACATTTCCACAACTGGTTTAGAAAATAGCTTGAGAACGACATGGTCCAAATTGGGAAAGCTGAATGGAGACATGTCTGATAAAAAGGAAGCACAGAATTAATGGAGTTAAAACAAGGTCCAAGCAAATATGTTGAGCTCTTACATAAGTTTGAGTTAAGATATAGGCAGCACCTTAGAGCAGGGGTCCCCAAGCCCTGGTCTGTGGACCAACACTGGTCCACCACATGCCAGAAACTGGGCCACACAAACAAGCAAAACCCCATTCATAAGATGCAGGCAGAACACAAAACAATGTGTCCTCCGGTCCATGGAAAAACTTGTCTCCACAGAACAGGTCCCTGATGCCCAAAAGGTTGGGGGCTGGTCAGTGGTGGGATTCAATTTTTTTTACTACCAGTGGACATGGTGTGGCTTGGGTGTGTGTGGCTTGGTGGGCGTGGAAGGGGAAGGTTACTGCAAAATCCCCATTCCCTCCTGATCAGCCAGGACTCAGGAGGCAGAGAATAGATGTGGTCAGGGCCAGTCAGATGTGGTATTTACCAATTCTCTGAATTACTCAAAATTTCTGCTGCCGGTTCTCCAGAACTGGTCAGAACCTGGTGAATACCACCTTTGGGGCTGCTGCCTTAGAGCCATGAAATGGGAACCAGGAGCTCCATGGGGAAAGCTTCTAATCCTGAAAAAGGACAGGTCTGGATAAAGAACAAAGCTGAAGAGAATGTGAAGTTTGTAACGTTCCAGAAAACCTTGTTGCTTGAACAAGAGATTCCCATTTTCTTTTCAAGATGTCCTAGCAACCATCTTGGGAGTGCAGAGACGTTATTACATTAGCCTAGCTAACCTGAGAAATTGATGCTTGTAGCTCTTAAGAGATTTAAAATTACGTTTTGTAATGTGCCAATAATTCTTCAAGGCCTTCAGTTTGAAAATAATTGCAGTGTAATCAGCAAATGTTCACAACTGTAAACACATAGAAGACTATTTTCTTTTCTTTTTTTGACATTGACACACTCCAGGAGATGACACTCAACAGTATTAAATAAGTGCAATTTACTGAACATGTTTCAACTCTAAAAGGCAACTTTTTCTTTCTTTGGCTTAATTAAAAAAAAAAAACTTTCAAGCACCTTGAAGAAAGCCAGGACCAGATTAGCACTCTCAGTCTGCCAAGAGTGTGCTGCTGAATACTGAATTGCTTCACTTCTAACTAGGAGGTTGGGAAAGCAGTGATTTTCAGTACTTTACTGTAAAGTAGAATAAAATATGGATTAAAATATAAGAATGAAGACGTGACATAAAAGGGACAGTTAGAAGCTTGCTTAAAGGGACAGGGAAATGTCATCAGCCTTCAACCACAACATGTTCCAGCATGTCAAAAGTCCAAAACCACAAGGTTCAAATAAAGTTCGTTAATAACACGTAGTCCATACCTGCAACAAAAGGAGAAGTAAGACCCCCCATTTCCTTATAAGGCTTTTTCCTCAAGGTAACCAATAAGAAATGAGTTAAGTGTTTCCGTGTTATGTTGCCTTTGAGAATGTATAAGAATGCGTGCTTCGATAATGAAGGTTGTTCAGAATTTGCAATGTTAGCCATGTGCTAGCTTTCTGAACCTGGCTGCCAAATAAGCTTTTCCTGTATCCTGAGAAGTCTAAAGCCTGTATTTTCTGCAACAACTGAATGACAAGGTTTTTTTTTTTAATGGCATTTTGAAACATATATTATCCTACCCCATTATAAATTTTACAATACATACAACCTTCAATAAATGTAACGGAAGAACATTGCAACTAGTTACACTAGCTATAAATACTCAAAATGTTCCATCCCTTATTTCAGCATTTATTCAATTTTTTTAGAAATTTGTGCTAAAAATTCATTATTTTCAAAATGAATTGCCAGTAGTGGACTCCCCTGAAATATGGATTTGGGATCCTTTGAATCCATGAAAACAACTTCTGTAGAGTTCTTAGTGCTCCTTGAACTGGGTTGTTTTCTTGCAGACATTTCCTTACCCAACCAGGTAACATCATCAGTGCTAGAAGGGGATAGGGTTTGTTCTCTCTTTATATACAAGTGATGAGCTTGGTCAGTTTTGGTGGGGGTGTTCCTTGTGGTTCCTTGATTTGGCTGTTGTTTGATTTATTTATTTTTTGCCTGAGTTAGTAGTTCCTTGGTTGGGATATTGTTTATTGCTTGATTGTTGGTCTGGTATTAATCCTGGTATCAACCTCTGCTTATGTGGGTGTTGATTGCTGGCAAAGAGGTGTTTTAGACTTTTTGTCTCACTTTTTTTTTAGCTTTTTGATTGTCTTGTTTTGAATGGCATGTAGATGTTGTTTATCTCTATGTGCTTGTTGATGGCTAATTGAACTGAATGCCAGGCTTCCACAAATTCTGTAGTGTTTTTTTGGCCTCAGCTTAATCATGGATGCTCATAGTTTGCCAGTTGAAGATAAGATATGTCTGTCCATGTGTTATGCAATTAAGGAGTTCTCACCATGTCTTTTAACTGCTAATTGATGGGTGTGCTCCACTAGTCTTTTGCCTGTCTTCTATATTTACATGTTGCAGTTCTTTCCTTTTTTAAAAAAAATCTCTGAAGACTCTAGCAAATATTATACTTTAAAATAATTTGAATGGTATTTGCATATATTTTTAAAAATGGACCTATTGTTGTTGTGTTGTCCATATGATTTGTGTTAGCCATCAGATGAACTGCTTATATTCATGAAATTTTCACAAATATTCACATAACTGCACTGTAAAATGTAAAGAAGTGAAAGCAGAACATCATTTGAAAGTATTCTGCTGAATGGGACCAACAATTTAATTAACACAAACAGAAAGTAATTTCTAAACTTAAATCAATATAGCTGGATTGTGATGATGAATTCAGGGTCTTGCTTTTTCTGCTTATATAACAGTGGATGTTTTTGTTCTGCTGGTGTTTGATCACCTGTTCATCTGTTATTAATATATGAGCTAAGTTTATCCTCCCAAAGGCCATCATGTTTGACAGTCACTGTTAGCCCAAGGGCAAGTTAGCACGGACTGAATATTCCTTTTAAATTCTGCATCACTTTAATAATCAAATTAATATGGATTTCAGATCAGTTTCTCAGCATGTGGAGCTTAGAAACAAAAAAAATTGAATTTGCTTTAACTTGGAATTTGTTTCATGGTTTTTCTTTTTCTGTCTGTTTTTTAAATTTATTTTGACAGCATGGTAGAAAACTGATGGATTTTCTTGAGCTTTGTCAAAGGCCAAGTAAATGTTGACTTCTGCAAATGTCAGATAACTTGCTGGCACCTGTTTTATCTGGACTGTGCTTGGAAGTCTGCTCTAGGACAACTTTACCTGGCTGACTTCCTCTTGACTTTTAAAGAGCTCTTATTTCAGCAGATTTATAAGAAAAGCTATTGGGAGAGAAGTAGAAAATCCTTTAGTAACCAGAACTGAATCTCCTTTTCTTGAGAGGTCCAGAGTTCCCAGTAGGCACGGCAACATTAGGAAATAGCTAATGCAAAGTTGTTTGGTCTGTATTGTGTATGGGTTTTTAAAATTTATTATTATTTAGGATGACTATTTTGTAGCTTTTGTGTGATTTTAGACATGCTAAAGTTACCTTCAGGCTTGAAACAAAATGATGATGATTTCTCTTCCTTCTCCACCCCCAAAAACCCAATACCACTGCCAATTTGAGGCATGGTGCCACCAAAATCTGGCAGTGTCACTTGAAAAGGGGGCTCAGCAGTTCACCAAAAGAGAGTTTAAAGTGCAAGTATGAAGAATGAAGTGGATTAGCTGGAACTACCAATTCTTGAGCCAGAAGAACCAATGCATCAAATCTGAAAACGTTCCTCCAATCTAAAAGCCATGAAGAGAACAACTATACTTACTCACTCAAAAAGGTGGAAGGAAAACAGCATAGATTATAGAATCAACCACACCACCAAATTTCAGCAGAGAAAATGTGTGATTTACAGACTATAGTGCTCACAATTTGAAGGATCTGGATTGAAATTGATTGCTGGAATTAAGAAATAAATTAAATGCATATATCTCTAGGCTGTTAACTCTGCATTCAATTCACAAGGACAGGATACATGGACATTTAAATAACTACCGGGGTGAAAACATCTCTCCCAATGAAAAACCCAAGACACTCAAAAAGTCAGACAATATTTGATTTTAAGACTATGCCTGCTGGATGGAGGATGAAAAGAATGCCTTGTCCTCCTTAAGCTTCGGCAGGAGGCCTCTGGAAGGTAAGTCACTTCCATTTCAACCATTAATTTCCTCCACTCTAAATAGTCTAAAATCATGAGCCCAAAATTTGGCCATTTTGCTAACAAATTTCAGCAATATAATATTGGATTACTAGGGCCACACAAAAAAAGCAAAGGGAAATCATCAAAGCCATTAAAAAGTGAAAGTTAGACTATTTTGAACATGTGATGCGACACCAGAAAAATATGGCATCCTTCACTTAATCCTCCAGGGAAAGATTGAAGGCAGATGAGGTCCAGGCAGAATAAGAACATTTATTTATTTATTTTCAACATTTATAGACCGCCCCCTCTCCCCGAAGGGACTCGGGGCGGTGTACAGGCATCTCATTAAAAACCAGATACAAAAGATAAATACCCTTAAATACCCTTAAAAGCGGATTAAACCTAAATTCAGCTGTACAGAATAATAAAAGTTAAAAATCAGCTAAAAAGCGTACCCCTAAATATTTAAAAATGTAGACTTGAGGGACTAAAATTGGGATTAGGCCAGGCCGGCTAAATTGAACAGGTGGGTTTTAAGCTTCTTACGGAAGGAGCGGAGGTCGGTGGTAGTTCTGATGTCAGGGGGGAGGTCATTCCAGAGGGTCGGGCCCATCACAGAGAAGGCCCTACTCCTGGGTGTCGCCCGCTGGCATTGCCTAGTGGACGGCACCCGGAGGAGTCCCTCTCTGTGAGAGCGAATCGGCCGAAGGGATGTATGGGGCAGGATACGATCCCGCAAATAGCTAGGTCCTGTGCCATGGCTTGGACAAAATTTAGCAGTGCTTTTTCATGCAGCTGTTGACAAAAATAGGATCTCCAACATGATCACCAATGTCCAATGATGGATATGGCACAACAACAAGAGGAAGAGCCACAAAGAAGCTACTGATAGTATGTGAGTTTCTAGGCATCCATCTCTCCTATAAAATGAGCCCCACACTTTTTAATGGTCATTGAATTTCAGAGGCATAATTTTAGACTAATGTGGTGGTTTCAAAGGCAAATGGGTTTACAGCTCCTATGCCTACTCAGTTCCATCCTTCCTTGGTCTTCCAGGTTCAAAATTGCTCACAGTTCTTCAGTGACATACAACCACACCATAAGGTATCCAATAGGTGTTAAGCTGTTCAGAACAGCAAATTCTGGGTTCATTCCTGGCCTCCAAGAACATGAGCATGTATTGACTTAAGGATCATAGACAGTATTGTATTTTTGGCTTTGTAGTGGTGGGTTCCCTCAACAAGAAGTACTGTATGTTTTTCATTGCCAAATTTTGGTGTTTTGAGTTCTAGGTATTGCACTATTTAATCAAGTGGATGAATACATTTCTATGTAAATTAACTGGATAGGCAATATGCTATCATTTAAAGCAAAATAATTCTCAAAAGTGTCTGTATTTGATGTATTTATTTTGCCTGGGCTGGGAGTATGGCTCAATTATAACGATGTATATACAATAGATGACAAAAGGCTCTTTAGAAATCAAGATCTCATCATCATGGTTAATAAGCAGTGGGAAAGATTTCATCGTCATACTTAATAAGCAGTAGGAAAGGAAAGAAATCTTCCTCAAATCTGGAATATGTGGGGAAAAAATGAAACAAACAACACCTACAATCCTGGAAGCAAAAAAGAAATGTCTTGAGATAATATAAGAACAAAGAAGGATTCTAAGGTAAAAAAATAACCACTCATAATATGCATATGAATAATGGAAATGCTTTTAAATACATGAACACAAGGAAACTGTTTTCTGGTAAAGGATTATTGAGATAGGCTTGAGGAAAAGATATGTTAGCCATTAGAAAGCAATCAGCTGATCTGGAAAGAAGAGATGAGGAAGAAATTCAAATTTGGCCCATTTTGACTCTCATAGGTATAAGAGGGAAGGCAAACAAGATTTTGCCAGGATTTAAAATTCTCTTGAAGGTAAAGGTTCCCCTCACACATATGTGCTATGTTTTCCTGACTCTAGGGGGCGGTGCTCATCTCTGTTTCAAAGCTGAAGAGCCAGTGCTGTCCGAAGACATCTCCATGGTCATGTGGCCAGCATGACTAAATGCTGAAGGCACACAAATTGCGGTTATCTTCCCACTAAAGGTGGTCCCTATTTTTGTACTTGCATTTTTACATGCTTTCGAACTGCTAGGTTGGCAGAAGCTGAGATGAGGAACGGAAAGTCACTCCATTACATGGCACTAGGGATTCTAACTGCCTAACTGCCGACCTTTCTGATCGACAAGCTCAGCGTCTTAGCCACTGAGCCACCGTGTCCCTATGAGCCACAATGTCCCTAAAATTCTCTTATTATAGTTTATATCAATATAAATTTCATATTTTTTGCAATGTCTGTTTCTTCAAAGAGTTGTACTGCAAAATCTTACGAAGCATTGGGCAAGGATTTTTTTTTTAAAGGAACCATTCCAGAAACGTTTAATGAATGCTTGGACTTTATCTTTCCTGCATAAAATGTAATTATGCTCCTTTCCCTGCAATGCTAATACAACAGAGATCTCTGGGGAACAGAAGCAAAATGCTTTAAAATCTCTTTCGCATGAATCCCTAATCCTTAAAATCTCCTTTGTACTATATTGTAGGAATCCCACTCCTAGGCATTGGTCTCTTTTGTTTCCAGACAGCTCTGCGTGTATTGGTGCGGGATTGTATGGCAGTGCCAAATTGGCAGAGACGTCTGACAGAAATCACAGCGACGGCGCAGACAAATGACAGTTTGGGGTCATTTGGACAATGAGAGAATGATGCATGTGATGTCACTTGCCTCCTTCCCTCTCCCTTGGACAACCATGGACCCAGCATGCCAATTTGGAAACCAAAAGATTTTCCATCTCTTTCTGTTATCGTCGGTGGAGCAATCAAGCTGGAGAATCTGTTGAAATGAAAACTGCTGCAGCATCTGCAACTCCTAGAGCGATAATGGGTTTGGGTGTCTTTTTCTCCGCCCCCTCCCCCCCCCCAAAAAAAAACAAAATTCCAGAAGCACCGCTTTCAAGCTGAAAGATCTGCATCTCAATTGCTTATGTAGGATTACATACCACCACATGCTCTAATGGAAAATATAACGTTGAAAAGTAGGGTAGGGCAGGAGAATAATTCTTCAAGGCCCTCTAAAGAGTTGGGGGGCTTCTGATCATTAACACCTAACAGTCAATTAAATTGGCACTTAAAGTTAATTCAGTAGAGCAGGTTACTGTTTTATTTTTTCCTGGAGGAGAATGCTCTGAGCACAGCATGGTTCTTCTAACATACTTTAATGTTTCTACTTCCTTTTCGGGTGGTGCCACACACAAACGTAAGGCAAGCTATTCTTATTGGTTTTTAAATTTTGATTGGCCAAGTCTCACATCATAGGCTAAGACAGGGCTATCAAACTCCTGGCCCACGGGCCGGATACGTGACGTGCTGGCCACGTCCAAACCCGGTTTAGCGAAGGGGGAGGGAGTCCCGATGCCACCATGACAATGTGAGTTTGACACCCCTGGGCTAAGAGAAAGCAACTGGCCCAAGTCACCCAGCTGCCTTTCATGTTCTAGTTCCACTTTATACCTAAGGTGGAACTAGAACTCCCAGTTCCTAGTTTCTAGCCTCATGACTTAACCACTAGACCAAAATGGCTCTCATTTAAGCTTTTGAAAGTACGTGTGTGTAAAGCCATTTAAGAAAAAGCAAAACAGTTCATATCCCAACATGGTTTAATAAAAAGAAAAGGAATAGGAATAGGAACTGGGAATTGCAAGAAAAACAACGGCATTTGGATTGGTTCAAAAATGTTTCAATTACTTTCAGTTTGCCTATGGTGTTTCCATGACTGTGTATAATGCTGTTAATACAAAAACTGACACCAACCTCCTTGAAAAGAGAAATAAAATGTTTAGTCTTTTTCTTCTGCAAAGGATTTGTTGAACTACATTTATCTCCTACCTAGAGAATTTTTGTTTCTCTGTCTGCTTCTTCCTGCTCTAAAGCCTAATAACCATTCCATACAAAAAAACCAAAGAATTAAATTCATTCATTTAAAAAAAATGGCATGGAAAGCATTTGAATGTCTCTGTGTCCCTGTGATTTTGGCAGGCTAGGATTAATTTGCCAGTAATCCAACCACACTGGTGTGAAAAAAGTAGATATACCTTTAGAAAGGCATTCCCAATAAAATGTGGGTTGTTTGATTTTGTTGTTGTTGTTGAAGTCTTCCCCAATTTTTCATCTTATTCTTACTAACCATATTAAGAAACAGCTTTATGAGGGATAATTCCGGATATATAATTTATTCTTTATTTATTAATCAAATTTATATTGCCATCCATATCTTAAAAAGTGACTCCAGATGGTGCACAATAATGAAATAGAAAGCAATATATTTATAAAAACAAACATTTAAAATATTTAAAAGTCCAATTTTAAGAAAATTAGAAGTTAATTAAAATTAGCAATATATAAGTCCCAAGCAGAGAGAGAATGCGTATATCCATTTCAATAGTGGAGCCATCATAATACGTCTCCCTGGGAACTCTAGACCTGGTGACCTAATCAAATCTTAAGGAACTTCCAGGACATCAAGAGGGATGGACCAAACCTAATTTTGGGAGGGGGGGTGTTTCATAAAGCAGGCATCATAGCATTGAAGGCTACCTGGGACCTACCAAATATAAGTCTCTGCCTGGCATCTACCAAATGTAGTTTATGCACATAATGTGTTTTAGGTAGGATTAGGTTAGGGCAGGGGTGGGTTCCTGCCAGTTCTAACCTCTTCTATAGAAGAGGTTCCACAAATCTACAGTGCTGTTTAGAACCGGTTCCAGTTCCCCCCCACCTGTCCGCACCACGCTTGCCCCACCCACCGCTCACTGATTGGCTGGCTTACCAATCACCCCGCCTGCCTCTAAGAGTCCTATCTAAACCTTAAAATCTTAAAGCTGTCAAGTTTGAACATCCCTGGAGTTTTTTTCCTAAAGGGTTAGGGGTGCAAAGGTCTTGAAACTTGACAGCTTTAAGACTTGCGTGCTTCAAATACCAGAGTTTCTGAGCCAACATTTTGGTTGCTAAGCAATAGCATTGTTAAGTGAGTTTCACCACA
Organism: Natrix helvetica; assembly: GCF_964273705.1. Taxonomy (NCBI): domain Eukaryota; kingdom Metazoa; phylum Chordata; class Lepidosauria; order Squamata; family Natricidae; genus Natrix; species Natrix helvetica. Next base: position 101,383,911 of record NC_138552.1, on the reverse strand, counting down.
TTTTACAAGTTGGCCATGCCCACCCAGTCACATGGCTGCCAAGCCACTCCCGCCCAGTCACATGGCTGCCAAGCCACTCCCACCTAGTCACATGGCCAGCAAGCCACTCCCACAAAGCAGGCCACACCTACAGAAGAGGTTCTAAAAAAATTTGAAACCCACCACTGGGTTAGGGTATGATAATATTCAGTCACACAATCACACACAAAACAAAATCTTTAATTCTGGGTTATATCTTTATCTAAGCACCAGCTGAGGAGCCTAATGTATTATTAAAAGAATGTTAGAGCCCTAAAACTGAATTCTGCTCAGTATTAACCTAGGAGACAATTAAATTAGTTTCACACTAGTGCCTTTTTACGGTCTTGGAATACCTGTCTTGATAGATTCATCCAATATAACAATTCTCAACTCATTTAGTGACTGTTCAAAATTACAACAGCATTGAAAAAAGTGACTTATGACTAACGGTGGAATTAACTTACCTATCGATTCCCAAATGTGCTTGTGCATTACATCGGGGCAGATGGGCGGAGCTTCCCAAAGCCACCGCTACTGGTTCACCTGAACCAGAGAGAACCAGCTGAATGCCACCTCTGCTTATGACCATTTTTCCCACTTACAACCAAATCAAAATTCTTGATGCTTGGCAACTGGCATGTATTTATCACTATTGCAATAACTCGGGGTCATTTTGTGACCTTCTGACAAGCAAAATCAATGGGGAAGCCAGATTCACTTAACAACCATGTTACTAACTTAACAACTGCAGTGATTCCATTAACAACTGTCGTAAGGTTGTAAAATGGGGCAAACTTCACTTAACAATTGCCTCACTTAGCAACAGAACATTAGACCTCAATTGTGGTCATGAGTTGAGGACTACCTGTGTTAAAAATATTCCTTCCTAGATTTGGCCACTTCCCACTTCAGTTGGGCAGTAAATACTTCCCATTCATGAGAAGTCGCCATGTCTAAGCAAAAAACTCTATCTATTGTTCCTACTGGGAGCTCTCAAATTCAGGGATTAGCTACAGATCTATTCTCGGGAGATCTGTCACTTTGTAGTGGCAAAGATTTTTAAAGAAGATAATCCTTTTCGATTCCCTTTGGCATCTTCCTGAAGTTCACATTGGCACTGGGGGAATTAAGAGAAGGAGACGCCTATGTTTCAGCTGCCACCATCGTGGGGAATCTGGCTTCCCCATTGACTTTGCTCATCAGAACATCACAAAACGTGATCACATGACTCCAGGACACTGCAACTGTCATAAATATGAGCCAGTTGCCAAGTGTCTGAATTTTGATTACATGATCAAAATGGCTTTTCCAAGAAGGATGAGAAGCGAAACATCATTCATGAGAAACAAAGAAAGTCCAGTTGCCATTTGACAAAGCACCTTTGAAACAACCATGACTGAGACTCTCCACTGATACTAACCATGGTGTCTATGGAGGGTGTAAGTGTGAAAAATGGGGATGTTGTAAGTGTGAAAAATGGTCATAAATCAGTGTTGTTGTAACTTCGAACAGTCACTAAATAAAGTTCAGGACAACCTGCATTTGACATGCTTTGAGACTGTCCTTGTATAGTGAGAAATGACAAAATGGCCACTTTGACAATGGTATAGCTAACTTACATCTGCCTCAGGCATAGATTGCGGTCAAGAGGAAATAACTATTGATATATTCTGTTGATATATCACTGGAGTTGGTGGCTAAGTTGCTGAGCTTGCCGATAAGAAAGATCAGCAGTTTGGTGGTTTGAATCCCTAGTGCCGCATAACGGAGTGAGCTCCTGTTACTTGTCCCAGCTTCTGGCAACCTAGCAGTTTGAAAGCATGTAAAAATGCAAGTAGAAAAATAGGAACCACCTTTGGTGGGAAGATAACAGCACTCTGTGAGCCTTTGACATTTAGTCATGCAGGCCACATGACCATGGAGACATCTTCGGACAGCGCTGGCTCTTCGGCTTTGAAACAGAGATGAGCACCCCCCCCTAGAGTCGGGAACGACTAGCACATACCTTTACCTATTCTGTTGATGTAACTCTGGTATGTTTATTACATGGCTAGGTGGAAGTAGGGAAATATACTTAGTTATGCCTTCTGTGAGAAAAGTTGGCTTCAAGCTCAAGCCACCAAGATCATATTCCCACCTTAGGGTCAGGATTGCATAATAACTGTCTCGTATATACAATAAATTGTGTTGTTTTTTTTTTCCCTGCAACTGATCGTCTATTTGGGCTACACCAAAAGTAGCTTGAGATTAATTTCAGAAGTAGGAATAAAGGATAAAGCGGGTGGGAGGTAATAAATTAACTTTTGCCAAATTAATTTCACAAAGCCTTCCTTTTTCTTTGTCGCCCTCCCACAAAAGCAGCCTTTTCATAATTATCCCAAGAAACCTGCTAATGTGAGTGTCTTTAATTGTTTTTAAATAAGGGAGACAATGCTGTATTTAATTAGAAGGAAGCCTTTGAAGACCTTTTAATTCCATGAGAATTACAGCATGCTGCTGCCACTAAATGTTTGTTTTTAGAACTGCTCGTTTTTCAAGAGGAACTTCCCAAAAATGGTGGGTGGGGGAGGAGAAAATTACAGTTTGTGAGCAGATTAGACCTGGTCAAGCAATGAGAACTTCCAAACTTGCTCTTGAAAAGCTGTAACACAAATAACCACATGAAATGAAATGGTTTGGAACAGTATGTTGTATAGATTGACTTAACTTGTGCAAACTCAGACCAGAGAAGGGCTGAGTTTGCACAAGTCATGAAAATGCTTCTGCGTATTTCGGAGAGTCTTTGGGGAGGGGAGTGTCTCTTAAGCAGGATCGTTTTTTTAAAAATAAAGGTAGATAATGGCCTGGAAAGGCAGAAAATTCACTACTGTAATAATAACGGCAAATAGAGAAAGGGGAGAAAATCCTTTATAGATCAAAATGTTCAAAAGAGAAAGAGTGCATCATATTAAAAATGAGAAGCTCCCATTCCTTTAAGGAGGCTCAGAGATGACTTTTGTTTCACTTGCACAAGGGCTCTTATCTGCCTCTCCTCCCCTTGCTACATCTATGGCTTTCACGGTCTCCCTTAAACCGCCCCCCCTCCAAAAAATATCCACTCCAGGAATGAGTCATGTTGTGAAAAATGGCTGGATGGGAAAATGAGTGGAAAGGGAGTCTTCCAGATGGATAGAATTCCTGTTATTGGTCCTGCCACAATTTCAGAGAAACTAGAATATTATCAGCTTTAAATATAATGGAAAGCACATGTGTACATGTTTTGTGCATTTGGAGAAAGCCCTGATGGAATAGGACCTCTATCAGAGGTGGTATTCTACTGGTTCGGGCTGGATTGCCTGAAGCAGTAACAGAAGTCCCTGGTGGCTCCGCCCACCTGCAACCGGCTCTATGGCATCCCATTTAGGCCATTTTCTTTTGCCAAAAGTGCATGCGCGGAAGGATCTGTGCATGCGCAGAGGTGGCATGTGCAAGCGAAGTGAGTGTGTGTGTGCGCGCATTTCCAAACCAGTAGGGAAGGTAAGTGTGTACCACCCTTGACCTCTATATGTTGTAGGATTAACCCTTTCTTTGCTTATCCTGTTCCCCAACAGGGCCAGCCTCAGAAGCTGCCATGAACACTGGACTTGGTGTGGGGAAAGGAAGATAGTCATTATAGTGAATTCCTGTGAGCCACGGTGATTTTGAAATATGAACATCCTTGCACAAATGATGCAGTTTTGTAGTAGGATCATGATCTCTGCAAGCATGAAAGTTTCATCTTTGGGATGACCATTTGCCCAATTTGACTCTTGGATGGATTTCATTAAGCCACGGATAAGAGAGATGAGGAAAGGACAATGGGGAGGGGGAAGAGGAGGAAAATTAAATTCACCGTCCCTGTTAGATCAGGTAATGGATAGACACACACAGGCTTAATGGTAACAACAGCTCTTTATTAAGTACAAGTGAGAACAATCCAGCGAAGGTTGAGTCTGACAGCAGCCCTTTTATAGCATTATATATAACATTCTTTGACCAATAGGATTAAACCTCTGCTCCCACTGGAACAGAGGACCTTGGTGAAAACCACTGTAGTTTGAACAAGTATCTAACACCCCTCCCCTCTTGGATGGAACAATCCTACTTGTTACGTAGTCAAGCAGGTAGGCGGGTTTTTGGGTAGCTCTGCTTGACCTGCGCAGTTCAGTAGAAGAGGTTTCCTTGGACAGGTTGGACGGACCTGTTTACTCCGCAGCTCCACTTGGTGGAAGCTCCTGGAACCTTTCACAGGCCACAGCTGGAGCTTCTAGAGCCGGTTCGCTCGGAGCTCGCTGCGGGCCTACAACATAACCAGATAAGTTTCCTGGTACTCTCGAGCTTGAGCTGGCCATGGAAGGAGTGTTTGCTCCATTTGGGTAGGGTTGGCTAACTCGTGCAGGGGATACCTCTGGTTGTCTAAGAGTGGAGTTGGAAAGCGGCCACGGAGTTGATCAATATGCCTTCTCGAATTCCTACCGTTCTCGAGCTCTAGGAGGTAAGAGCGAGGGCCAGTGATGCCTATCGCTGTGGCAGGAATCCACAGAGTTCCCCCGGTGTAGTTGTGGGTGTATACCAAATCCCCTATGCTAAATGTCCGAATCTTGCTTAGCAAATAGTGGTCAACGTGTGTTTGCCAATCTCCCAGGCCCATCCTAGAGAGGGCCTCTTTTGCAGATCTCACCATTCTCTCTGCCTGACCATTGGAGGCCGGATGGAAAGGTGCGACCAGGGCATGCCTGATTCCCTGAGCTGCTAGGAAGGCTTCAAATTGCATGGCCGTGAATTGGGGCCCGTTGTCAGAGACCAAGACTTAGGGCAGGCCATGCATGGAGAAGTGTCTCCATAGCACCTTGATGACCACTTCTGCCGTAGTGGAGGTCATCAGGACTACCTCTAACCATTTCGAGTAGGCATCCACAACTATGAGAAATGTCTAGCTGTGAACTGGGCCAGCAAAGTCAATGTGCACCCTAGATCATGGTGCTTGAGGTCGCTCCCACTCCTTAGCGGGCGCCTCTGGGGGAGCTGGTCTGGACTCCTGGCACGGTGTGCAGGTAGCCACCCATTCTTCGATCCCCCTATCCATGTTAGGCCACTACACGTAACTCCTAGCCAAAGACTTCATCCTGACAATTCCAGGATGCCCTACGTGTAAAGCCTCTAATACTGCAATGTACAGTTTGGGTGGAACAACGACCCGTTTCCCCCCCCCCCCCCAGCAAACAGCCATTAATAACCAATAACTCATCACATTTGGTAAAATACATTTTGAAATCAACCCCAACAGGCCCCTTGGGCCATCCCCTCCACACCAAGTTCATAATTTGCTTGATGGTGTACTCCTTTGCAGAGTGACGGGCAACATCACTGGATGAGACAGGCCCAGTCTCAAGGCAGTCAATGAGGAGGACTGGTGTCTCGGGGGTAGGGTCAGCGAGAAGTTCCGGCAGCGGGCAGCGGCTTAACATGTCAGCGTGCCCCAAAGTGGAACCTGGTCAGTGGATGAGACGGTAGGAGTAGGCAGCTAAGAAGATGGTCCACCTGGTCATGTGAGGTGATAATTACACTGGGGTAGGTCAGTCCCCAGCCAGTAAGCCCAACAATGGCTTGTGGTCCTTAACCAGTTCAAAGTCCCAGCCATATACATGGAGCCTCTTTACTCCAGCCACTGGAGCCAAAGCCTCATGGTCCAGCTGGCTGTAGTTCTGTGGCGGACAAGGTCCTGGAGTAAAATGCAATACAGACTTTGGTTCCATTGGGCATGCAGTGGCTGAGGATGCCACCGACGCCAAATGGGGAAGCGTCGCAGGTCAGCACCAATAGCAGGGTTTGGCTGCATTGTAATAGAAAGGAGTCCGCCAACAGGAGTCGTTTTACTGTGGCAAATGCGGCAGACTCGGCTCTGCCCCAGGACCACTTCGTGTTCTTAGTCAGGAGACGGTGTAAAGGCTCAGCAACAGTGGCTTTCTGTTTCAGAAAGATGCTGTAGAAATTAAGGAGCCCAAGGAACGCCTGCAGCTCGGTTTGATTGTGAGGTGTGGGGGCGTCCTGAATAGCTTCAATTTTTTGTGTGGTCAGGTGAATCCCAGACCCATCGATTAAGTACCCTAGGAATTCAACCCTTGGCACATTAATTTAGCATTTCTCTTTTTTGAGACGGAGGCCTTTGTCTCTAATTCGAGCCTAAACTGTTCATACACATTTCAAAAGTTGCGCCTCATTTGTAGCTGACACCAAGATGTTGTCGAAATAGGGGATGACTCTTGGAATCCCCTGCAAAAGCCATTCCATGACAATTTGGAACAGTCCAGGGGTGATACTAACGCCGAATTGCAGGCGATGACATTTGAATGCACCCCTGTGCATCACAATGGTTTGGGCCTCTGCCGTAGTGCTATCTACAGGCAATTGTTGGTATGCCTGCGCCATGTCCAATTTTGCGAAAAATTTTCCGGGGCCTAATGAATGAAGGAGGTGCTGTACAATGGGTACAGGGTAGGCGCTTTGTTGTTGCGCTTTATTTATTGTGCACTTGTAGTCCGCACAGATGCGGACAGACCTGTCAGATTTGACAGGTGTCACTATAGGGGTCTCCCAGCGTGCATGATTGACTGGCTCTAGGATTCCCTGGCCTACGAGCTTGTCAATTTCCCTGTCAATTTTGGGGCGGAGAGCAAAGGTACTCACCTGAGTTTTAGCCTTATTGGGGCTATGTTGGGTCCAAACTAAAGGAAATTGGAGTCCCCACATACTTACCCAGACCGGTGCCGAAGACGTCCTCATACTCCTTAAAGATGGCTTCAGTGCCATCGTCTTTCAAGGTGTTGATACCAGTCACTTCTAGGCCCAGGGCTTGGAACCAATCTAGCCCTAGGAGGCTCTGCAGGTTGCCGCTGACCACTATCACTGGGAGTTTCCCACTGAACTGCTTGAACTTCACCTGGAAGGTGCCTTGGCCCATGATGGGGACCCGGTTTCCCTGGTAATCGCATAGGCAGATGTCAGGAGTGCGAAGATGCTGCTTCTTTAGGCTAGGGATAGCCTGATTTAGGGTAGACCACAGCATGATGGTCAGTGATGACCCCATGTTGATCTCCATCTCACATGGAGAGTCCTCGATGAGGACTGTGACCTTCAGCTTTTTGGGCCGCCTGATAGAGTAGGTGACTCTATTGTCGTCCTTTGAGTGCCGTGGTGGCTTCTACCAGCCCCCTTGGTTGGGCCTCTGTTGGTGGTTTGGTGCGCTTCGAGGCTGCCGAGCAGTGGCAGGGAATTCGCTCCGGCACACCTTGGTGATGTGCCCCTTTCGCAGTGCTGGCAGGTTGCGTCATGGAAACGGCAAGCTGATCTGGCATGGTCTCCTCTGCAGCTAGCGCAAGATGGGAGATGTGGTTTGAATTTGCATGGCAGCTGGCCGCGGCTACTGTGCATGAGGCAGCTTTCATCTTCCTCGCCTTCTGAGCTCTCGGGTTCTGCAGCCTCGTGATGTAGCGTGTACTCTTTCGCGCGTCTTGTGGAACGCTTTGGCGCTGCAGAGTCTCGGTAGATTTGATGGCTGATTCGGATGCCTGGCCTCGTCCAAGGCAATCTGCAGAGTGAGGTTAGATTTAGCGAGTAACCTCCTCTGTAATGTAATGTCCCGCACACCACAAATTATGTGGTCCAGAATCAGCTCGTCCAGGTCTCGGAATTCACAGTACGCTGTGGCCTTGCGAAGTGCCGCAACATACTCATTAATCGACTCGCCCTCTTTGTGGTTCCTGATGTTAAACTCATGCCGGCGAACGTGCTTGGATGGCTTGAGGGCATAATGGGTCCTCAGCGTTTGCTGGAGCATGCACCAGGCGACTGATTGCAGCGGTGTTGGCTCAGAGATGTCTTTCGCCGTCTCAAACACTTCCCGGCCACAGTATCCGAGGAACATGTTCTTCTTGCGGCCTTCAGAAAGCCCCATGAGGTCCTTTGCCTCAAGGAAGCAGTCAAATCGTAACATGTACGAGTCCCAGTGCTCGGTGACTGGGTCATACAGAGTTGGTGGGGCATGCATGGACATTTTGTGTTCTGAGGGCATTTTGGAACATCCCGCTCAAAAATGGCTGCTCGAAGCCGCACTGAGCTCTGGGATGGATGTACTTGCTGGATTGTTATGCTCTTTTTGGTTCGCCTAGTTGCCTTCCAATCCCACCTTCGTCGCTAGTATTAGATTGGGTAATGGATAGGCACACACAGGCTTAACCGTAACAACAGCTCTTTATTAAGTACAACAAGTGAGAACTATCAGTCCCCCCAAAGCTATCCTTTTATCTCATTACTGTCTATCTTGTTAGCTCTAGTATTGGAGACCTTAATTATGGAAACATGAGTTACCTAATCAGTTTAAATGAATAAATATATGTTCAAAAAGGAGATCCCTTGCATAATGTAAATTATGCATAATATAATATCACCCCCAGCAAAGAAAAATGTCCAAAGCTCCTTGAGCTGCTTGATTTTAAATTTGACTACCATTATAGGGCAATTACTCCTCCAGGCACCTGAGAGAGAGATAAAGAAAAATAATTTGCCCAGTGTTGAGCAGGCCTGCAATTCATACCTCCCCAATTGTCTGCATGAATATGACGCTTCACTAATGAGTTTTCACTTTGCAGGCAATATACACTTCAAAGAACTCCGCCACTGAGTTGCTTTTCAAATGTGCCAACTCTATTTGCATTATACAGCCACACATGCTGCATTGAAAAAAAAAGAGGGAGGGAGAAATTAATGGTTATGAGTTCTGATAACTAAAGAATCAACCTGAGTAGAACTAGTATTGTGAATACCATTTTTGGAGCAGATGAGCCGAGGTGGCGCAGTAGTTAGAGTGCAGTACTGCAGGCTACTTCAGCTGACTGCTAGCTGCAGTTCAGCAGTTCAAATCTCACAGACTCAATCTTCCATCCTTCCGAGGTGGGTAAAATGAGGACCCAGATTGTTGGGGGCAATATACTGACTCTGTAAACTGCTTAGAGAGGGCTGTAAAAGCACCATGAAACAGTGTATAAGTCTAAGTGCTATTTCTATGACTGGCCAAGGATATTGGGTTGTCTGGATTAAAAACTAAAACTGTCCCCATCCACATATCCAAAAATGTATTACAGCTTCCGTCTTCTATTCTGATAGTGTGAGGGCTCGGAGAGGCAGGAGATTTTCTTGGCATTCTTTCATCTGTCAGTCAGACTACATTTGAAGTCACCAGACGTGCTTTAAGGGCTGATCTCAAGCTTTGAAAATCTTTCCCAAGCCAATTTGAGAGCAAACTGCAGCAATTTAATTCATTAATGGAGAGTATGATTTAGAAAAATGGAGTTTCATTGTCATGGAGGGCATCACCTCATTGGATATTTTTTTAAAAAATAAACCTCAGCCCAATGTTGCTATATATTTTTTCTTTTCATTAGTTGAGAATCAACCACTAATTGTAACATTCCCCGATATATAAGGTTGGAAAAGATAGTGGATTAGGTGTTTTTTTTAGAATCTTCTATGTTCAAGTCTTTTAGAAGTACTCTCTATAGAGTTTGTGCATTTTCCATGCAAATGCTAAAAACCTAGCTCTCGTGAGAGCTGATTTATCCTGACCATCCAAAGGGAAGGATGTGGTGTACTTCCTGAGAAACAATGGTGGACTGAAGAGAACTCCGCTTTCAGTGAAGCTGATGACCATGCCAAATTGGCAGAATGAGGAACCAGTGAACAGATAAGTACCTCAAAGTCCCTCTGTGGATAAATGGGAGGACCTGGGGTAATCCACAAGCACTCCATTCAAAAGCTCCGGTGAAGAGACCATAAAACAATGACTCTGGTGCACTTTAGGGCTCAAGCCCAAACAAACCTTTAAACAAACATTGGATTTGCACACTTCCTTTCTTTTGGAAATTACTTGTTAACTGCTTTTAACCCCCATAACTTTAACCTTAAGCCTTAAAGTTAAACCTTAAACTGTCTACTGTTGACCTCACCCCATTCCTAAGAGGTCTGTAAAGGGGCGTGCATAAGCGCACCAATGTGCCTACTGCCCCTGTCCTACTGTCCCCACTTATTCATATCCATTTTCTGAATTCATCATCATGTTTATGTACTTATATCTGTTATTTTATACATGCTTGACAAAATAAATAGATAAATATTAAGAATTTTCAGACCAACAAGTTTCATCACACTAAGAGATTCTCCCTCAACCCTCTCTGAAAGAAGTTTTAATTAAGAAATTTTTTTAAAATATGCCAAAGTAAATGGCAAAAAGTTGATTAGAACTTATTTTGAAAGCTATAAATATTATAAATGGCCAGATGGATTGAAAATAAGATATTGAAATTAATTATAAGAATCCCTCCTGTGGATTGTTTAAAATTCTATTAAAAATATATAAAGATTTTGAATCTTAAGTATAAGAAATCTACCCTTGGGAAAATATTGTGGATTACAGAAAAACATGAAAAGAGGAGACTTTGAAGGCTGGACACCAGAGGCAAACAGGGGAAAAAAACTGAGATTATAATTAAAGGAGAGCAGAGCCACCAATACAGAATGGAGAAAAGTAATCCAATTATTTGGAAATATTTGATTATATTTGGGAACAATGGGCTCAGAAATTTCTATTAAGATTATCTACTACCATAAAAAGTGGTTTAAAAGAAGTGATAGAAGTGGTTACAACTGTGAATCAGGCTATTTTGGATTTAGATTTAAAATGACAAGTTACAAGAATGATTGTGGAAGAAGGAGAGGCAGGGCCTGGGGTCAGAGTCAAAAGAGGAATCAGCCTAGTCATTATCTTACCACAAGCAGTTCAAGTCCAACACTTCCTGAATTCTGTTAATTCCTTTCTAGTGCCGATTTAGTGATGACCATTAGTTGACTAGATTATTGTGTTTAGGCATGAATAATAAACCAACTTAAGTGGAACTTATTGTGTGGTCTTGCTTCTTCTCTCCTGACAATGAAATGGAAAAAGATGTTATACTGGATTTACAAATGAAATGGACTGATGTATTAATAATTAAAAGGAACACACAAATTATAAATCAGAAGAGTGACTTGGGCAACATTCCTATCTTGGACTTACCAAAAAGATATATTAAACATCTTAATAAGTTCCTGAGAAGAGATAAAAGAAAAATGAAGACAAATCAGGTTTTGGGACACTATTCACAGATTTTTACAGACATTCACAGACATCAAGATTTTTAAAAGCAAAAGAAGTAATATACTGTAAAATTTGCTTATTTGATCATTAAAATATGTATGACTCAGTGGTGAAATTCAATTTTTTTTACTACCAGTTCTGTGGGTGTGGCTTGGTGGGTGTGGTGTGGCGGGTGGGCATGGCTCGGTGGGCGTGGCAGGGGAAGGATACTGCAAAATCTCCATTTCCACCCCACTCTGGGGCCAGCCAGAAGTGACATTTGCCAGTTCTCCAAATTACTCTAAATTTCCACCCGGTCTCCAAACTACTAAAAATTTTTGCTACCAGTTCTCCAGAACCTGTTAGACACCTGCTGGATTTCACCCCGGTATGACTTCTAGTTCACCCCGGTATGACTTCTAGTAGTTCTTAATGGGATTTTTTCTCAATGAGGCCGAATAATAAGGCTTTAAAGATTTGCTTATAGATAAGACATGGGAGGAATACATACTTTCAGAGAAACTGATAAGATACAGTGTAAAATAAAGCATTACCAAAAAAAAGGCTTATTTCATTAATATTTTCTTAAATTTTGTTATTTCTGGTATAATGTAGATTGTATTATTTTTGGTATGTGTAGGAGTTTCTGAGAGGAGACAAAGTGATAGGAAATAAATGTGCTGGATGCTATTTGAAGAGATTAAAGATCAAGATTGTTGATGTTGTTTCTGATAGGTCTTTATAGATAAGAGATGAGATATGGGAAGAAAAGGTCCTTTGGTGAAACGTTAAAGGGGATAAGTAACTGAAATTGCTTAGGCTTTTCTTGAGGAAGAGGAAAGTCATTTTTTCATTTCTTATTTTTCTTTTTCTTTGCACTTTTTTTGTATTTTTCTTACATTGTATTCTTCATATTTTTAAACTTTAATTTAAAAAAATATTTTAAAAAAGAGGAAGGGATATATCCTGACCCTATCATGGCCAGCAATCTCAAGTCTTGCCAAGCTGGACAGGATCTGCACCTAACATGACTTCTATTGTTGTTCTTTTCATCTACTGATCTTAGAAACCACACTCTTAGATTATTTCCAAAGGATCTCCAAAATTACCATTAATCTTTAGTCTTCACAGTGTAGGAAGTTAGCAACCACCCCTTTCTTAGAAAAATGAAATGTTTTCGAAAATATTAAAAGGGCAGAATATTTCCCCCTAAAAGAGAAGCAGAAATTCAGCTCCCCCCACCTTGTCAATGGGCCATTAAAACCTGAGCCAGTCTACCTCCTTCAAACAGAGCTTTAGTAGAATTACCCAAAGCCCTTTCAATACATCATCACCCAGCAAAGGCTCAACCAAGCTTGGGACTCAGGACAGCCTACAGAGTTGCCCCTGCATGGCCCCATGGGAGTCTGCCAGCCAATCAGAATACAAGCTCAAATTCAAAAGCCCAGAGAGGGCATAAATCCAGGGCAGTCTCAGCATCTCTTCCCCCCAGGACTTCAAACCATGTGGTCCTGCCCATCATCAATAAATCTTTCCAAGCAACTTCCATGAATCCAGTGTCTTTCCCCACTGGGAACTGAACCCAGAAGGATATTTCTTCCAACAACAGTTTGATTCAGGAGAGACTTCATCCTCGCCTTCCTTGCTTTCTTCAGTTGGCATTGTTTTTCATCAAGGTCTGTTGTGTGTATTCCTCTCTGCCCCCCACCCCACCACCTCATGATCTTGTCCTTCATCCTCAATGCTTTGAGTGACTGATCTTGCTCTGGTTGCAAAAGTTACTAAGAGTTGAAGAAACTTCACACAATCCAATCTTCTTCTTCCCCTCTACGACATAGCATTTAGCTCAGGAAAAGATCATCCTTACGAATGATGATGTGTGTGAAAATATACATATGAAAGGTGCTAATTAATTCAAAATAATTACGATTACTTTTACTTTAGCTGAGTTGGAACATTGCACAATTACCTTATTAGATTTCACTAACCAGTTAAAATGACTTATGATCAAAAATTTTCATGTAGAAGTAAATTATATCAAAATAACTTATTTAATCACATTCTAAAAGTCATCTTTTCACATTATATCCATACAGATGTAATCCCTACTTTCATCATAAAAAAAACCAAATCTTTTAAAATGAAGCTTCTCCTTGGAGAAGAAATGACAGCAGAATCTGATTAATAAGAAGAGGATCGATTGAAATTAAATTAGAAGCTTCATGGTTTCTGAAGATTCAGTGGAGAGAAAATAAGACTTTTTGTTTTATTTTGCTTTTTCCTTTCAGAATTTATAACTATTGTTAGAAAGCAACATCTAGGGTAATTTCTGGGATGCTGGAGTGCTTATTTTGATAAGTGACACAGGCATCACAATATATATTAATCTGGTATCACTTCAGACTGCTATAATATAAACAGATAGGAAGATTTAGGAGTCTAAATAATGGAGACAGCCTAAAAAAAGAAAATAGTTACATCAGCCAGTACTCAATATACTGAGTGCTCTACTGCTCTTGCATATGTATATTAACACCATCCCTGTATAACAAAAGATGCGTATTTCCTGCAGATGGTTGAGGAAATCCCAACTCATGCCAAAGGTGGCAAGCATACCTAATATTCCTTCTTTCTCCTATTTTCCCCGCAGCAACAACCCTGTGAGGTGAAAGAGTGACTGGCCCAAAGTCACCAGGGGCTGGCTTTCTTGCCAAAGGTGGGACTGGAACTCATACTCTCTTGGTTTCTAGGATGGCATCTTAACTCCTATAACAAATGGGTATGTTTATTAAATTTAATTAAAAAGTTTCCATCAGCGGTGGGATTCACTTATCTTCCCTACCAGTTCACAAATGTGAGCACGTGTGCACTTCGCTTGCACGCACTGCACCTGCGTGCTGCCTTCTGTGCATGCGCAGTGCTTGCGCATTATGTTGGAGCAGGTGGGTGGAGCCTTTCACAGCCACCGCTATCAGAACAAAACTGGTTGAATACCATTTCTGGTTTGCATGACTTCTTTCCAATCGCCCTCTTTCATGGCTGCCTGCAAGCAAAGTGAAAAACATTGAAGCAACTCTGCCATTGAATTGAATTAAAACAGCAATGTATTATCCATTAACACACAATCAAAACACATACAAGCATTTCACAGCTGTGCCTATGGCTGGTGCCAATTACATCTACTTTTAAAGGATGTGTTGGGACATTTATTGTTGACTTAACTTTTAAATGGTAGGGACACCGACTCCTGGATTGAGCAGATTCATATATTTTTTTTAATATATACATGTCCCATATCCACTTTTTTGCATTAATCTCTGCTAATGGACTTCTAGATTCTAGCAAAAGACACAGTAAATCTTGTTTTGTCTGCCTGCCCTGGGCTAAAACAACTTCCCTTTTTCCTTGAAATATTTTTTTTTAAATAACCAGATACCAAAATCTGATCTATCAACGTTCACAAGTGAATCTTGATAGATAGTCTTGGATGAATTTGGCCCTGTTTGCCCTCAAGTCTCAAAGCAAAGCAAACATATGCCAAATACAAATATTATTTATGAACTGACTTTAGCTGGTAGGTGTTGAACGTCCAGGGAAATTTCCTGCGGCAACTACTGAAGGCCCAAAGCAGTGAACTGAAATCCCCTGTCCAATGGCACCTCTGTGCCATCCAGCAATCTGTAAGTAAGCAGAGCTCTCACACCATAAGGATAAATCTCAGCAATGAGGATATTTATTTCATCATAATGCATAAACACATTATCATAAGGCATTACATTCTTAATTTTCCAGAAAATGCTGTTTAGCCCAGCACTATTGAACTCCTTTGTCCAGCAATTGTGGAAAAAATGGTTTAAACAGAGTTGCCTTTTGAAGATACAGTAAGAATTAAAGGATGAGGAAAGTTTGAAATTCTTGCTTTGTTATTGAAGTAGATGTTATCAGTCCTCCTTCCATTTTACCCTAAGTTGAATGATATCTGAAACACAGACATAGAAGTCTAAGAATATGACATTAGAAGTGCTGATTTCACATTTCTTGTATTGCATAAATACCAAATTTGGTCAAAACAATAAAACTTACCAAAAATCTAGCAGTAAATTACCTCATCATAGATCCCATAATCAGAACATTGGCAAAAATTGGCACAACACCCAAGATTCCAGAAATATGAGCTTCCATGAAATGTTGGAATATTTTAGGGGCCAGAGAAATTTCCCAAAGTAGACACTTAACTCAGAATGCCTTGAATTGGATGATAGTTTGGATATCTGTGGTACAGGGATGGTATTGACTTACCTTCCCTACCAGTTCACAAATGTGAGCGCGTGCACACACAGCCTTCTGCGCATGCACTTTTGACGAAAAAACCCGCAATTTCCACTACTGGTTCGGGCTAACCACTCCAAACTGGTAGAATACCACCTCTGCTGTGGTAGCATTATCAACAACCAGTTGTTATTACACTGTAGCGAGGTCAAGTTTTGCAAAGACTTTCCCCAAAGCAAGAACAGGCAAGGAATTGATTTGACCAGTGGCCCCTGACATGTATACTGCTTAATTTTCCATGCACTTATCACTACATATCAGTGGTGAAATTCAAATTTTTTTACTACCAGTTCTGGACATGTCTTCTATTGGCAAGAACCAGTTCCTTCCTTAAATATTTTTGACTTCCCTTGTTGTAAAAATGATTGGAAGCTTCTCTTGAAAACAGCCATTTCTGAATATACCCATTACAGCTTCCAGCCCACTTTTTTCTTTCTAACCACAGAGAAAACATCATGTCCTTGGAACGGGCACGCAATTTGGGCGTCCTCCTTGATGCCCGGCTGTCAATGGATGACCATGTGGCAGCCGTGGCAAGGGGGGCATTCCACCAGGTTCGCCTGGTGCGCCAATTGCGCCCCCTACTGGACCGGGATGCCCTACGCACGGTCACTCATGCGCTGGTGACGTCCCGCCTGGATTACTGCAACGCTCTCTACATGGGGCTGCCCTTGGGACGCCCCCGGAGACTGCAGTTAGTTCAGAACGCAGCCGCGTGGGCTGTGATGGGGAGTACGAGGTACTCCCACGTAACACCTCTCCTGCGCGAGCTGCACTGGCTACCTGTGGTTTTTCGGGTGCATTTCAGGGTGCTGATTACCATCTTTAAAGCGCTCCACGGCACGGGACCTAGTTACTTACGGGATCGCATCCTCCCACATACATCCCTGCGGCCAATTCGCTCACACAGGGAGGGGCTTCTCCTGGTGCCGTCCACTAGGCAATGCCAACGGGCGACACCAAGGAGTAGGGCCTTCTCTGTGATGGGCCCAACCCTCTGGAATGACCTCCCCCCCACCCCCCGACATCAGAACCACTACTGACCTCCGCTCCTTCCAGCAAAAATTGAAGACTCACCTGTTCCGATTAGCAGGCCTGGCATAATTACAACTGTTCCTCCTGGCAAATGCACTATTAACTGGTTTTAAAGGGGTATTGCTTTTAATTTAATTTGTGTGTGTTTTAGGGTTTAAAATTATATTTATATATACTGGCTCTGTACAGTTCTTTTAATTCTATTTTAACCTCCTCCATTCTAACTGTACATATTCAATTCTATTTATTGTATTTTGTATATTCTTTACATGGACTGTACACCGCCCCGAGTCCCTTTTGGGAGAGAGGGCAGTCTAGAAGCACGGTAAAATAAATAAATAAATAAATAATGTCCTTAGCAATCAGGGAAGTTGTTTCACAGGAGGCTCCTGTGAAAATGGGCAACACAAAATGTTATTCTGTCAGTCCACTGAGGTAAACCAAGTTACAAAATAGACACTAGGACTACTGTAACTCTATTGTGTAGGAAAACAAAATCTTGAAAACCTGAGAGCTTACCTCTACTCCTGTTATATGAAAAAGAATCATGGTGATGTTATCTCTAATTTCTTTCTTAGCCCTTCTTCCTTCTCAAGGTTAAGTTGATGTTTTGTTAACCCTTCTTGAATTTTTTGACAAGGTTTGTTCTATATTCTTCTTGTTGGGAGTCAACAAGAGTCAGAGTCCACAGCTCCTATTCCCACCTTCTGTTAACATTGTTAGAAACATTCCGAACACAGTAAAATTGCTAACCTTCATTATCATATGAACAATCACATTCATGTAAAACTAAGTGATTGGTATAGTCCTTGGTTTTCCACTAAAGGACCTTGAACGACATACTTTTTGGATGTCTCCCTTACACAATCTGTGTTCCACATCCTTGAATCTAAACACAGAGTGTTTATGTAGCTTGCCACATTCTGAATATGGATAGGTATAGCTGGCTTTATCTGAAGACATTGTGAAGGGTGCATTTTCTGTATCTGGCTGATCCTGTCCTATATTTTTAGTTTTCTAGATATCCACAATACAGGTCCTCAACTTGCAACAGTTCATTTAGTGACCGTTCAAAGTTACAATGGCACTGAAAAAAAGTGACTTATGACCATTTTTCATACTTTTGAGTGTTGCAGCATCCCCTGGTCATGTGATCAAAATTCAGATGCTTCAGATGCAGTTGACTCATATGTCAGCTTTGGAAGCTATATTACCACCAAAAGCTTCCAGGCTGCCACATTTTTGTGCTTGGGAAATTAGGAGGGGAGATTTAATAGAGGGAATGTAGTTAGACATAATAGCATTCTTCTTTTCAATCAAGGTCATGGTATTCCTGCACCTGGAAGAGGAGTGGTTGAGTTGGGACGGATTGTGATTGGACCATGTGATGGACTGAGTTGGGACGGATTGTGATTGGGCCATGTGATAGACTGAGTTGGGACGGATTGTGATTGGGCCATGTGATGGACTGAGTTGGGACGGATTGTGATTGGACCATGTGATGGACTGAGTTGGGACGGATTGTGATTGGGCCATGTGATAGACTGAGTTGGGACGGATTGTGATTGGGCCATGTGATGGACTGAGTTGAGACGGATTGTGATTGGGCCATGTGATGGACTGAGTTGGGACGGATTGTGATTGGGCCATGTGACGGACTGATGGGTGCAGGGGCTGGGTTTGGGCTTTTGATTTACTGAGGGAAAACCCAGAACTCTCAGATTCAGGTTTTCCCAGATGTGCCAGTATAACTACTCTAATAAAAGGGAACTTTGAGAAAATGCCTGTCTCAAAGTTTTTCATTGGAGTTGGGTTCTTCTGGAACACTGACATCATATTTATGACATTTGCAATGTCTGGGGGCCATGTGATCATCTTGTGCGACCTTCTGACAAGCAAAATCATTGGGAAAGCCAGATTCACATAACAATTTAATAACTGTGGTGATTCACTTAACAATGGCAAGAAAGGTTCTAAAATGGGGCAAAACCCACTTAACAAATGTCTCACTTAACAACAGAAATTTTCGGCTCCATTGTGGTCATAAGTCAAGGACTAGCTGTACTTACATCACCTGATTCCTGTGACATAAAGTAATTCAGTTTCCCTGGCTCAAGCCCTTTCTGGAACCACAACAAATGTCAGTTTTGGTTTAGACAACTTCTTCTGGAGTGGGGGGAGGGAGAATGCTTCATCATAAGAAATGTAAAAGCCCCCCCCCCCAAAAAAAAACCTCCACCCCAAAACAAAATGGCAATCTCGAGATAAATTAAATGGCTCTGGTGTCAATGCCTTGCTTGGCTTTTTGAACTTGTTTATGAAATTTAAATAGTCATACAATAACGAATAGTATTAGCAAGGAATTATCTTTCAGGAATTTCAAAAGGTCTTCAAATATTTGATGAAGAACACGAGTGCAAATATTACTGAAAACGTCTGGGATACTCAAACACTCAAAAGGATAGCTGGTTTTTTGTCAGAGCTATTTATTTAGTGAGGAAAAACTGAAGAGATTCCTGTATAAGAATCCCAGGAAACAGGGTAACTTTTCAACCAGGTTCTTTGTTGTGACCAAGACTGATAATTAAAAAAACAAATAAACCCAAAACCTCCCGTTGGAGATTATGTCTAGCTGTATATCAAAGTAATTGAACTGACTTCCATAAGTCATTGAAAGCTTGACTTTACTCCCAGTTTTTCAGAAAGCCCCTGTCCCTGCCCCACCCTCTACTCACCAGGTAGTACCCCCCCACACACACGCACACTTTTAAAACCACATTAGCTGAAGTTCACCAAAAATGTGTACAATGCTTGCTATTGTAGATGATACAATATATACAAGTGAATACCTACAGCCCCATCTAGGTGATTTCCTTCCTTCCTTCCTTCCTTCCTTCCCTCCCTCCTTCTTTCCTTCCTTTCTCTTTCTTGAAAAAAATGTTAACATATTGCTCAGATCCTAGACATAAAAATTTGCTTGGATTGAAGGTATTCACCTGTGATTATTTAAGTAATTGGAACAGTGACTTTATGTATTATATATACCTTAAAGAAACTGGATTTTAGAATAAGACTTGCTTAGGTCTGGATCACTTTCCATTGTCCTTATAGACCTCTCTCCCTTTGGGCAATATTCTTTAATTTCGCAAAGTTTTTCTCCTTAAAAAAACAGTGTCTTTTTGAGTAAGTGGGTTCCTCTGGTGCTTTGGTAGAGCCATGTCGCCATGGAAACTGAAGAGAGGTAACCATGGATGCCCCTCCCGAGCCCTTTATAAGGAATATGACTGCACACTAAATAGAGACAGCTGTCCATATCTCTGGGAGCAGTGGGATGGCAAAAAGGAGTACAATCCAGGACACCCATATTGTGTAGTGGCAAGGAAGCAATGTTAACAGAGAGCTACTAACATGTTTCCATGGAAACCAAAAGATTCCTTTATCTTTGAGCAACTCAGGATCTTTGATTCTCAGAGGGAGTTCTATAGGCTGTAAACTAATTTTTGGAATCAAAACACAGTAGAAGCCCTGTATAGTAGCCACTACATCCATTTTGCTTACATATACCAGCTTCCAGACCTCTCCCACAGAAGTAACCTTTCATCAGATTCATCTGAGCAATTCTGGAAACAAAATTATGGTCTTAAGACTTTAGTTGATTTCCCAGACACACATTAAGAACAATCTATGTGCTGTCACTTGTACATAAGTTACACCTGTTTCCCCAATTTGCTTGATCACCATCTCTTCCATCTGGAGTTTTTAAAGTGACCTGAGTAAATAACCTTTTTTAAAAAAATTCACACGTGTTCTGAGATGGGTTTTTATATCATATATTATCATCTGGAGGTTCTTTTTGCAACATCAGTTCTGCTGTAGCTGAAGATTCTGTTTTGTTGGAAGAAATATCCAACTTGTTCCATGCAGGGACAAAGACACTGGAAACATGGAGGCTGATTGGAAAGAGGGTTTAATGGAGCAGAACCATCAAGCATATGGTCCTAATGCAGCTGACCACATGGAGTGGAGAGTGAGGGTTATTTATACTCTTTCTTGGGCCTTGCCCTTGAGCTTCCTGTTCCTGTGCAAGAAATGTATTCTATTGGCTGTAGTCAGACTCCCACGGGGCCATGTTTTGCTGAATCAAGTTTTTGGTTGAAGCCTGGAGCGTGATGTAATTTCCCCAGGTGATTTTGTAATGCAGTGAGCCCTACTGCTAGATAACCCTATTATGTCCTGAAGGGTCATGTCTTAATCCCATCACCTTGGAGCTGAAGGTCTTTTGTTTGGAGATAGGCTGGCCCAGTCCTTCTCAATGGGCACCAAATATTTGCTGGGGGCAAGGAGCTGAAGCTCTGGGTTTCTGTCTTTAGAAACATGTTTCTCTTTTAGGGGAAATATAATATTCTGCCTTTTTAAATAGTTCTCAAAATATTTCATTCTTCTAAGAGGGGTGACTTCCCTCAGTTTATTAGCACCATATATGGTCGACTCTTCTGGCTCTCTTCAGCTTTCAATAACTGAGAATCCTGTCATGTTGACTTTTAAACCAACCTTGTGGTCTGGCCTCCTTGCACATTTCAGACAGAGCCTGCAAAGATGAAAACTTTCCAGCAGCGCTTGACCTGCTTAGGAGCCTAAATCAAAATAGGATTGGTGTTCTCCAGGCGATGAATTATATAACTTTTTCTTGGTGTCCTAATTTTGGATCCCACTGACAGGAATTGGATTCCCACAGCATATCAGGACAAGGTTTTCCCAAGTTATATACCATATTTTTTGGACTATAAGATGCACCAGAGTATAAGACGCACCAAGATTTTGAAGAGGTACATTTTTTTAAAAAGTTTTTGCCCTCCCTGGCCCCCAGGAGCACTCTGCAGGCCTCCCAAACCCTTTCCATGTCCTGTTTTTTTGTGAAGGCCTGTAGGGGCTGGGGAGGGCAAAGAATGAGCAAAAACCAGTCTATTTTTCATGAAAATGGGCCCGTTTTTGCAAAAAATGGGGCATGCAGAGAATTTGAAAGGCCTACAGAGTGCTCTTGGGGGCTTAGGAGAGCAAAAACAGCCCCATTTTCCCCCACTCATTTTTGCCCTCCCCAGCCCCCGGGAGCACTTTGCAGGCCTCTCAAACTCTCTGCGCCTTCATTTTTGCAAAAAAAACGGGATGTGTGGGGCTAGGAGGCCAAAAATGCTGTATTCAGTGAAAAAGATGTACCCAGATTTTCATCCTCTTTTTTTGGGGGGGGGGGTGTCTTATATTCTGAAAAATATGGTACTTCTTCCTTTTTTCAAGAAAAGCCTTTGTGAACTATTTAAAAATCTCAAACAGAAAAAAAAACTCATTTTGTCCATCTACTCTTTAAAGACAAAAGCTAAGGCAATAATCCTATCCATGTTTGCTTAAGAATGAGCCCAATTGAACTAAAGCATGGTTCAGAGTAAAACACACACACACACACACACATCGAACAAGTGAGAGAGGGAGGGAGGGAGGGAGGGAGAGAGGGAGAGAGAAAGAGAGAGAGAGAGAGAGAGAAATTGTCTAGGTAAGAATGTGGCAGAAAACAGCAGGATGGAGTCCAAACAGTGAGAACAAAATAATTACTTTTTTAAAAAAAAATCTCAAGAACAAAGAATTTAGGAAGCGGTGTGGTGAGCCTTTGTTTTCCCTTCAAGAAAGCTGGTTTTACTGTCAAAGGAGATACTGACAAAATTAATACACCGAGCAAACATAATGGAATATTTGCCACATTATGTCATTATAACTTAGAGAAAAGGACTTTATTATAAAAATTGAAATGCTGCCTTTCGAAAAGGGCACCTTTTGCCTACCTGTTCCCTCAAGAGGATTTTTTTTGTTTTTGTTTGACAGGAACTCTGATTATCTGTATCCTTGGGGAAAAAAATAGAAAAGCTGATTTTACATCAACAGCTTCTCTTTGTCCAAAATAGATGGAAATTTCAACTTGTCATATAATGGGTGAATCTGAACTTTGGGGATATGTCTGTAATGAGAATCAATGTCAGTACAGTCTAGAACTGAGAAGACTTTGGTTCAAGGGCATGGGGAGAGGGATAAAAAAAAAGTCAGATTTGTAGTGACAATGGTGTAATTAAAGCTCAATCCCTCTGTTTTGGCATGCACACAAAATGGATAGGCTTTTCAGTGACTGCCAGCTGGATTTTAAACTGTCCACCTATGGCTGTATCTGCTGTGGTTCAGAATTTCACTTAGAGTTATGAAACTTGGCTGTTTTATTTTTACTTGATAGATTTATATCTTATCTTTTCTCCAGGTGCTCAACAAGGCTTCCACAGGAATCTCTACTTTATCCCCATGTTGGCAATCCAATAAGGTCAATCCAATGAGACAGAAGGAGTGGCCCAAAGTCACCCAGTGAATTTCTATGGTTGAAGATGGCCTTTAGCTTAGGTATCTCCAGTTCTAGCCAAACATCTTAATCTCTGTTCCATCGTAGCCTGTTACTTCCACAGTTTAAATTTAACAAACTAAAATTAAATTCCACCGTTTAAACTAAAATACTAAAACTATTTTAGGGGTTTTTTTATATATATCTTATCTTTTCTTCAGGAGCAAAACAAGGCTTCCACAGGGATCTCTACTTTATCCCCATGTTGGCAATCCAATGAGATCAATTGGGCTGAGAGAGAAGGGCCAGCCCAAAATCACCCAGGACTTTTCAGATCATAATCCTGTGAGTTTGGTTCATAAAATAAGAGACTAAATGAAATATTGCCACAGAAAGAAGTAGTAGGACTGTAAAAAGAAATATAAAGAATTTTTTTTAAATAATGTAGGTTAAGACACTGATTTTAGAATGACTTGGGATGCAAGTAAAGCTTTTATTAGTTTTATACATTTTATACAGCATAACAGTGAACTTAAAAAGAAGAGTTATGGGAAAAATAGACTTTTTTGGATAAAATAAAGGAAAAACAAGAATTCCCAGAAAAGATAAGCATTTCTCCAAAAAATAAGCTTATAAAATGACAATTATCTATGCTAACAATAATTGAAATAAAAATGAACTATATAAAGCAAAAAAAATGAATTTTCAAATAAACTAAGGAAGTAGCTAGCACATAAATTATGAAAAGAAAAAATGATACTGAAATTATGAGTGGCAGATATTGTATTAATGGACAATGAGGCTATACAAAGATAATTTCATCAACATTATTCCAATCTGTATAAAGAAAGTGTTAGATCGGGTAATGGAAAGGCACACTCAGGCTTAGGCAACAACAGCTCTTTATTGTAACAGAACAAGTATGTACAATCCAGCGAAGGTTCAGTCTGACAGCAGCTCTTTTATAGGGAGCTGTCAGATCCTTCAACCAATGAGATTGAATCTCTGTTCCCGCCAGAACAGAGGACCTTGGTGGAAACCACTATAACAGTTGCTAATATCTAACAGAAAGTGACATCTCTATAGAGAATAGATAGACTATTTAAAGAAAGAAAATTTAGCAAAGACTACAGAGGAATAGAGCTAGATTATGAATGGATCTATAATAATAAATTTCTGTAGCTATAATAAAAGATTAAACTAAGAAAGGTGCCTGGACCAGATGAATTAACAGATTCTTATTAAAAAAAATGTTTTAAACATGAATTTTATAACTTCTGCAAAACACAATGAACTCTAATCCTACAGAGAGAAAGATTGCAGAGACTTAGAAAAGGCCAGTATACCTGAAAAGCGACAAGATTTAACTTTAACAAGAAACTATAGGCTAGACATGGGCATCTTATGGACCATGGGCTACTTCCATCTTTTTTATTGTACTGTCTGGCTTCCATCAGTGGCTGGGGCACTGGCAGCCAGTGGCAGGGGGATGGTAGCCGATGGGTAGTGGCAGCCAGAGCAGGGGGATGGTAGCCGGGCGGCAGCAGAGACCCTCCATAACAGTTCCAGCTTTTCATGTGGCCCTTTGGGAAAATTAATTGCCCACCTTTGTTCTAGGCCAATATCATTACCTGGGCAGGAAAAACCAAAGGCACAAGTAGAAAGTAGGTAAAACCTGGCTCAAAAACAGTAACTGTGAGAGGGATCTTGTAGTCCTAGTGGACGATCACTTAAACATGAGCCAGCAGTGTGTGACGGCAGCCAAAAAGCTAATACAATCCCTGGTTGTATAAACAGAGGTATAGAATCAAAATCATGTGAAGTATTATTACCACTTTACAAAGCCTTAATAAGGTCACACCTGGAATACTGCATCCAGTTTTGGTTACCACATTACAAAAAAGATGTTGAGACTTTGGCAAAAATTCAAAGAAGAGCAACTAAGATGATTAAAGGCCTGGAGACAAAAACATGAAGAATGGTTGCAGGAATTGGGTATGTCCAGTCTAGAGAAAAGATTAGGGTTGACATGATAGCAGCATTCCAGTACTTGAGGGGCTGCCACAAAGAAGAGGGGGCCAACTTATTTTCTAAAGCACCAAAGGGCAATATAAGAAACAATGGATGGAAACTAATCAAGGAGAGAAGCAATTTGGAATTAAGGAGAAATGTCCTAACAGTGAGGACAAGTAACCAGTGGAACAGCTTGCTTTCAAAAGTTGTGGGTGCTTCATCACTGGAGGTTTTAAAGAAGAGACTGGACAGTCAGCCACCTATCTGAAATGATAAAGGATCTCCTGCTTGAGCAGGGGGTTGGACTAGAAGACCTCCCAGGTCCCTTACAGCTCTATTCTGATTGAACAACAATTCTTGCCAAGAGACTCAAAATAATTTTGCTAGAATTTATTCATGAGGAGCAATGGTTTTTTTAAAAAAACCTAAAAAAGCAGTTAAAAGGCAGGGTTAGAATTGTGTTGGACGTACTGGAATATTTGGCGCAACATAACGAAAACCAAGCTACATTGATTTTCTTAGATGCAGAGAAGACCTTTGACAATTTGAACTGGGCTTTTTTAAAAAACAATTTTTATTTGTTTTTGAACAAGGACAAAGAAACATTAAAAAAAAAACATCTTCCATTACAAATTGTAGAAAGTGTGTCAGTTGGTTACAGTATTTCCATGCATCTCTTCCATAGTCACCACCTGCTTTTCATATCAAATCACATATTTTAAATTCACCTATATTCATGTATATCACAATTATTATATCTCAACCTTAATTTGACCAGAATTGTTATTACATCCTTTTATATATAATATTTGAAATCTAGAATAAGATTATATGATAACATTCCATTAAATCATCCTAAGATCATCCAATCACAATACATCTTTATAACATATTCTAGATAAAGCTTTTAAACCTCCTCTCATAATCTCCATGTGTAGTTTATATAAAATTTCATATTATCAGACTAATATATCTATATGTATTGTTATCATTATTAATCATTATTTAACTATAGCTATTGTTGCTTCGTTTTATACATACTACTAGTAAACTAAATTTAGCTTAATTTTTTATTATCCATTTTAATTGCATCAATCTGTATCTTTCCAGTAATAGTACGGTCTTATATCTATTGCCATTTGTAGCATTAATGTTCTAGTTACTTTCTTAATAAATCTTGTATAAACTTCTCTTGGCAACATGTTATTCCGTTTGTATCTCATAAAAGCTTGAATCCCAACATCTGTTCTTTCCATCAGCTTATCACTAGTTAATTATTGGTTATCACTAGTGCTTCTGTCAAGATTTCTCTCCTTATCTCTGTCAATTTTTCTCTCTTTTCTTCTGTGCTTTGAAGTCTGGGGTAGAGTTCCAATCCATCTATTTCCCCTTTCCATATTCCGCTCTTGCCATTACCAACCACATTCACTTGGTTACAGTGACGTGCGGTGACGTTTATGACTGGTGAGGCACTGACACAGTGCTGGGTTTCAAATATTTTTAGACTTGTGGGCTTCAACTCCCAGAATTCCACAGCCAGGCATGCTCAGTTCCAATGTAAAGCGACAGCATTTGTTTTTCTCCTTTGCTCCTTCTTTCTTTTTCTTTTTCTTCTCCTTCCCCTCCTTCCTCCCTCTCTCCCTTCCTCCCCCTCTCTCAAACACACACACACACACACACACACACACACACACACACAGAAGTTGGATTGGACTATCTCTCCTACCCCTTCCCTCTCTCACTCACTCTCAAACAAACCCCCCCCCACACAAAAGTTGGATTGGATATCTTTTCCAGTGGCTTGAAAGCAGCTCCTCTGCCATCCCCCCCCCCCCATTCCCCTGCTGCCTTTCCCAAACACCTCCACCATTGCAAATGCAGCCTGCTGTCTTGGTGGGAAATGCCTGGAACACAATAAAGCCCACCCACCACCTCCTGCTGGCAGGCTGGGGTGAGAGGAGAGGCAGAGAAGCTGGAGGGGAGCCGAGCTGAGCCTTCCAAAAGAAAGAGGCTGGGGGAGAAGTGTGTGTACTACAGCATGGCTCTTTGCCTGGCTTCCTGCCTCCTCCTGTGGTCTCCTCAGTGCTCCCTTGTGCTCTCCCTCCCCAAGTGTAGTTTGATTGCAGGTGGAGCCACGTTGCCTTTTCAAACTTGTAATCAGTGAAGCTGGGCTAGATTTTTATATAGTTTTATCCAGCTGTGTGTGTGAGAGAGAGAAATGAATGGGGGCCTGGGGAGGAAGTCACTACACTTGGGGAGGGAGAGCACCAGTGAGGTTAAGCAGAGTTGATTGCAGGTGGAGCCACGTTGCCTTTTCAAACTTGTAATCAGTGAAGCTGGGCTAGATTTTTATATAGTTTTATCCAGCTGTGTGTGTGTGAGAGAGAAATGAATGGGGGCCTGGGGAGGAAGTCACTACACTTGGGGAGGGAGAGCACCAGTGAGGTTAAGCAGAGTTGATTGCAGGTGGAGCCACGTTGCCTTTTCAAACTTGTAATCAGTGAAGCTGGGCTAGATTTTTATATAGTTTTATCCAGCTGTGTGTGTGAGAGAGAGAAATGAATGGGGGCCTGGGGAGGAAGTCACTACACTTGGGGAGGGAGAGCACCAGTGAGGTTAAGCAGAGTCATCCACGGTGAGGCAGCAACTAGCTCAGCTTTTTCCTTTTACTTTTTTTTTTCATGATGAGAGTGGTGAGGCTGTGCCTCACCTGCCTCACCTGACTGCACGTCACTGCTTGGTTATCAGTTTTCTTATCTCTTTGCTCATTTTTTTCTTCCATCTTTTGAACTATGTCCTCCACTTTCTTCATTTGGTAAACATCCTCAGTTTGTCCATCAAATTTTTCTGTTTTGTATTCCATATTCTCCAATCTCTTTTCAATTCTCTCTGTCACAACTAATAGATTTTGAATTTCAAACATAATCATTTGCAATGTTACAGTTTCTTTTCCCTGCTGAGCTATTCTTTCAATTTTGCAGACACTGCCAGTATAGGGTTCAAGGCAGTGGTGGGTTTCTGACGGTTTGCACCAGATTGGGCGAACCAGTTGGTGAATTTCACCGATCCAGTGAGAGGAGGTTCAACCAGTGGACCCGGAAGTAACTTCCAGAATGCCTGCCCTGGTCCTGTCACTCGCTCGCCCTTGCTGTCCCATCGTAGCTCGCTCACTCCCCTGCCCGTCTGCACTAAACTAAGCTAGCCCAGCCCACCACTCACTGATTGGCTGGAGTCCAGCCAATCAGTGAGGGGGCTGGAGGTGACCCATTTAAAAGCATGGTGCCAGAGTCTTTCTCATTCCCGAGCAGCTGTTGCATTGCATTTGCTGATCGGTCCTCCCTTCACTTCGCCTTCGAGCAGCTTGCTGCTTCCCTCAGGTAAGCAACTAAGCACGAGGGGGGGGCAGCGGGAGGCTAGCTTATGCCAGCTCGCAAAAGCCGTGGGCTGGCGTATGCCGCCATGCGGCCAAAAGCAGGTGGGTGGTGGGTGGCCTAGCATTTGTGAGGGAAGGCCCTCAGGCCTTCCCTAGTGAAAGCCGCGGGCTGGCGTACGGTGCCACGCAGCTGAAAGCGGGTGGGCAGCAGGCAGCCTAGCATTCATGAGGGAAGGCCTTCAGACCTTCCCTAGCGAAAGCCATGGGCTGGCGCATGGCACCACGCGGCTAAAAAACCCCTGACCCCCCTCTCCAGCCTTGCCTGGCTGGCTAGGCCTGCCAGGCAGCATGCGTAGCGACAACCCTTGTCCCTCCAGTCCAGTCTTACCTGTCCTGCTGCCTCGCTGCCTGCCTGCTCCCTGCTGCATCCATCCATCGCATTGGAATCAGATCCATCGCATCGGAGAGCTGCTGATTCTGCCTGCTGGTAAGTGACCAGGTTTTTTTTTCTTTTATTTTTTAAATGTATTTTAAAGTAATATTTTATTTATTGTGCATAGAATTTTTTAAAATAGTTTTACTTAAAAGTATTGAGTATAGAATATTTTAAAATGGTTTACTTCAATTTATTGTGTGTGGATCCTTTTTTTAAATTGTCTTAGACTATTTTTAAAAAAGATTCTATCCAAAATAAATTAAAATAAACCATTTTTAAAAATTCTATACTCAATACTTTAAAATGTATTGTGCTTGGAATTGTTTTAAATCATTTTATTGTAATTTATTGTGTATGGAATATTTTTAATGGTTTCGTTTTAAATTATTGTTTGTGGAATAGTTTGAAATGGTTACAGTATAAATTATTGCTGGTGGAATAATGGTTACAGTATACTATTGCTGATACAATACCTTAAAATGGTTACAGTATAAATTATTGCTGGTGGAATACTTAACAATGGTTTTTAAGGATTTTTTTATTTATAGAATATCTTTTTTAAAAATTATTTTTAGGGAATTTTTATTTTTTTAATTGTTTATAAAATATATTTACTACAAGAAATCTTATTCTTTTTTTGCAAATGTTTTCTTTGTGATGCAATATGTTGCTTTTAAGTGTTCAGACCAGGTTTATGTGTCTCAAAGTGGCTGCTTTTCTGTGGGCAGGCCAGGTTGGTGCAAGGCAGCTTTGCCAGATTTAGTGTGTTTCACCCTCCTTGTTTAGGTAATTGTGAGGTGGTTGCTGGTTCTGTGAGCTTCCTGGCACTGTCCTTTATAATTTCCCACAATGCCTTAATGGTTTTTATTCCAGTGGCTTTGTCTTTCCTGTCCTTAGGGTTAGGGGAAAAAAACTGGTTTCATTTGCAGTCTTTTGGGGGGGAGATTCTTATTTTTTGGTGTTTTCCTGGCACTGTCATAGTTTGTGTGGGTGTGGTGTGTAATGTCCCGCAGTTATCTACGCATTAATAATGATCTAGTAATATTTCCTTATATATTTTAGTGACCTTTCCTTATATAATTGGTGTTTTCTTTCATACTTTTGGATTTCTAATTTCCATTTCTTTTAGTTAGCAATTGCTAAAACAAATCCCACATGAAAAAGTATTCAAAGCCTTCTTGATTTTAATTGTCAATTTATTTATTCCTGCAGTTTGCAATATTTATTCATTTTCATATCTCTGTTTTTCCACTATTGTGCAAACACAATTCCAGCAGCTGCTAACGTGTGTAAAATTAAATATATATTGTACTCCCTTTCAAATAGCCAACAAAATATTTCTGGTTTTAATTCCATATCTTGCTTTACCATTGCTTCTAACCACTAACTTCTGAACAGCTACTTGGACCGACCTAACAACCAGGAAAGCAATAACACAAGTAAGTACTTGAGTGTATCTCTTTCATTGTGTTATTCTTATGTAAGGTGTAAGTGCAAGCGATTACAGTCTTGCTTTCTGTGTCTCTCCTTTGTGCAGGTTGTTGAAGCAAAGTGTAGTGTGCAGAAGACTGGCAAGCCAGTGATTCTTCCTCTGTAAGTAGCTGTCTTTATTGCTGGGTGTGCTCTGTGCTGGGTTCACCCTTGAGATAGTGAAGTGCAAGCGATTAAAGTCTTGCTTTCTGTCTCTCTCTTTTGTGCAGGTTATTGGAGCAAGGTGGTGAGGTGATGGTGCAGAAGACGCAAAAAAGGACAGTAATTTTCCTTTTCTATTATTTTGTGTGCTTGTTTCATCCTAATGCAGTGCTTGCAGTTAAAGTCTTGCTTTCTGTATCTCTCCTTTGTGCAGGTTATTGGAGCAAGGTGGTGAGGTGGTGGTGCAGAAGACAAGCAAGACAGTAATCTTCCCTCTGTAAGTAGCTGTCTTTATTGTTTTGTGTGCTGGTTTTGATGCAGTGCATGCAATGAAAGAGTTCATTTCTGTGTCTCTTCTTTGTGCAGCCCATTCATTGGAGTCAGTGATACTGAAGGCTGGCAAGAACAGTCACCTTCCTTCTGTAAGTAGCTCTTTTATTGTTTTTGTACAATATGTACAAAATGTACCTCTCCTGTTCAACACATATATGAAGCCGCTGGGTGAGATCATTTGTGGTTTCGGGGTCGAGTACCACCTGTACACTGATGACACTCAGCTGCACATCTCTACCCCGAACCACCCCAACGATGCCGTCGAAGTGATGTCCCGGTGCCTGGAGGCCGTACGGATCTGGATGGGAAGTAACAGACTCAAGCTCAACCTGTCCAAGACGGAGTGGCTGTGGCTACCGGCACCCCGGTTCAACCAGTTGGTTCCATCACTGGCCATTGGGGGCGAACAGCTGGCCCCCGTAGATCGGGCACGCAATCTAGGCGTCCTCCTGGATGCCCGGCTGTCAATGGATGACCATGTGACGGCCGTGGCAAGGGGGGCGTTTCACCAGGTTCGCCTGGTGCGCCAATTGCATCCCCTATTGGACCGGAACACCCTCCACACAGTCACCCATTCACTTGTGACGTCCCGACTGGACTACTGTAATGCTCTCTACATGGGGCTCCCCCTGAGATGCACCCGAAGGCTGCAGTTGGTTCAGAATGCGGCCGCGCGGGCATTTGTGGGAGTTACTAGGTACTCCCACGTAACACCTCTCCTGCGCGGGCTGCACTGGCTACCTGTAGCTTTTCGGGTGCGTTTCAAGATGCTGACTATCATCTTTAAAGCGCTCCATGGCACAGGACCTAGGTATTTGCAGGATTGCATCCTGCCCCATACATCCCTTCGGCCGATCCGCTCTCACAGAGAGGGACTCCTCCGGGTGCCGTCCACTAGGCAGTGCCAGCAGGCGACGCCCAGGAGCAGGGCCTTCTCTGTGATGAGCCCGACCCTCTGGAATGACCTCCCCCCTGATATCAGAAAAACCACCGATCTCTGCTCCTTCCGTAAGAAGCTTAAAACCCACCTGTTCAATTTAGCCGGCCTGGCCTAATCCCAGCTTAGTCCCTCAAGTCTGCATTTTAAATTTTTAGGGGTGGGCTTTAGGTTGTCTTTAATTTTTATCACTTTGTACAGCCTATTGTTTAATTCAATTTTATGGGAATTTAAGGGTATTTATTTTTGTATACAGTTTTTAATGAGATGTCTGTACACCGCCCCGAGTCCCTTCGGGGAGAGGGGGTGGTCTATAAATCAAATAAAACTTAAACTTAAACTGTACTTATTTTAATCTTATTGTAGTTCATCCATTGGGGCAAAGAATTTAGTGACATTGTCTTGGCCACTCCCACCCAGTCACATGGATGGCAAATCACTCCCACCCAGTCACATGGACAGCAAGCCACTCCCACCCGTCACATGGCAGCAACCAACTCCCACCCAGTCACATAGCTGGCAAACCACTCCCACCTGGTCACATGGCCAGCAAACCACTCCCACCTGGTCACATGGCCAGTAAGCCACTCCCACAAAGCAGGCCACACCCACAGAGTAGGTTCCAAAAAAATTTGAAACCCACCACTGGTTCAAGGCTATTTTAATAAACTTCAAACAGATTCATTTATTATCTTTCAAGTCAAAATGTTGTCTTCCCTCCAATAGCTAGTGATAGAACTTCCAAAAGGCACCTGTATAAACAACTTGTGCTCTTCCTACTATCACTATCAGTAAACAAACTGAAAGAACCTTGAATCTCAAGTGATGCAAGAGAAAGAAGAAAAAACAATGTATCCAGTCTCCAGCCTCTAAGTGGCCATGTAACTGCTTTTCCTCCTGTTGTTACAACCCTCTTTATAATCCTTCTTATTATCTTCTTTATATTCCAAGCTTAAGAAAGAAAAAAAACTTTAAATGGAGATCAAAAACAATCAAATCAATCAAATCAAGCATTATAAAAAGGAGAATTTTAATCCATAGGTATAAACAAAAGTGAAAAAAGAAAGAATTAATCCATTCAATATAAAAAATAGGGACCCCGCAAAAGTTCCATCCGTGAAGAAAAAAAATATTAGAAACTGGATAACACACTAAGTTCAATGCAGATCAATCTCGCCGCCTACCGTCTTCTGTCTTCAATCTTAACTTAACTTAATTTTTTTTCTTGGGTAGTCTCTTCCTCTAATAAAATTTCCTCACCAATTCGACACACTTTCTCTTTCTGCTTTCTTCCAGTTCTGGAGCTGTCCCAACCTCAGCAGCTTTTATTAGCTGCGTTTCTGTCACCGGAAAAAAGGGCTATTCCTGGATCTTTCAGGGACTTTGCGGTGTCCCTGAGATCAGCAGGAGGTGCCCTTCTCAATCACCATCTCTGCAGGACAGTTTAGGTCCAAATGGACCGTCCAGCAGCAGAAATTCGACTGCGATCCCAGAGCACCAAGATCACATGTCGTGCTGTTGCGACATCAGCTCTCCTTCTCTGAACTGGGCTTTTTTTGTTCAGTTTTGGAAGATATGAATTTTGGAGAGAACTTTATAAATAAGATCAATTTACACTGCACAGAAAATACAAATAATTGTTAACGGAGATCTAAGAAAGTCCTATGAGAGATACAAAAAAGAACAAGACAGAGATGAGAAAAGAAGGTCTCCTCTCTTGGTTATTTTGCTTCTTGAAATACTGAATACAGATATAAGCAAGAATTGTCAGAATAAGATTAAAAAAATAAACGTATAAATTAAGGGCTTTTGCAGATGACTGGAACTGGAAAATCTGGAAAGAGTTGAAACTGGAAAGAGTTGAAATATTAATGGAAAAATTAAAACAATTTGGTGCATTAGCAGATTTCAATGTTAATAAACAGGAGATGAAGATGTTAACACAAATATGAAAATATCAGATTAAATAGAATTAATGAATAAAATGGGTTTAAGATTGAGAAGAAGGTAAAATAGCTGGGTATCATTATGACAAATGCAGTCTGTATGTTATTTTGAAATAACTATGTTAAGACACGGAATGAAGTTGAAAAAGATATGTTAAGATGAGAGAAACTACAACTATCATTGCTAGGGATAATTTCTGTGATAAAAATGAATGTCTTGCCTAGAACAATGTTTTCACTTCAAACAATACCTGTTTTGACAACTGATGCATCATTTAAACAGTGGCAGAAGGATATATCTAAATTTGTGTGGTGGGGAAAAAACTTGAGTTAAATAGAAGTTACAAGATACAAAAGAAAAGGGAGGATTGGTTTACGTGATTTGAAATGCATGGGTATTGGATTGTGGATTTTAAAATCATGATGGTACATGTGCTATATTGAGAATATTGGATAGATACAAACACAAGGTGTGTCCAAAAGTATCTTTGTGGCTCTTAGCACAAGAAGCATTTTATAGATGAGGCAAACACAAAGGACTAATTTATTGTGAGATGTTAGAATTTTGTCAAGGGGATATAAAATAAAATCAATTATTGTCAGCAGGGAAGTATGGTAGCTGTCAATGGGTCTCTTACTAACAAATATTAAAAAAGATTTTTGTGATAAAAATGAATGCCAAAGAAAATTATGGTTTGAAGACTGAGTGTGAAATAGAATTGTATACAAATGATGAACATAATTTTTTTTTATTTGAAACAGATAAACAGAATTTATTTGAAACAAAAAGTTAAATAAACAAATTTATTTGAAATTTGAAACAGAAGAATAACAAGTGAAACAATGTATGATAAAATGGGCTTACAATTTTGATTATAATACAGGTAGTTATCAACTTACAACAGTCTGTTTAGTGATATTCAACAGCATTGAAAAAAGTGAGATGACCATTTTTCATAGTTATCACTGATAGACACAGGTTTGGAAATACAGTTCAAAATTCTATAGTATGAGACAGTTAATGTGCATTTTAGGTTTCTGTGAATGAATTAAATAACAATCTGATTTTTGGATACAGAGTTTCACATCAAGTTTTAATATCCAACTTTCAAATTTTGAAAATGCATTAATTTTTTCCCCCAATTCATTTTAGCATGCTCAACTTTGGGTTGGTATTCTACTTTTTGGGGGGGAATTTTTTTTATTGTTTTAATTAAACAAAAACACACACAAAAAAAAGAATCATTCTTCATTACATCTTGTAGAAAGCATGTCGATTGGTTACAAATAAATTTCGTGCGTTACTACCACAATCATTCTTTATACATCCTTCATATTTTTGATTTACATTTTAAATCAAAAATCTTTATGTATTTTGCCATCAATGTACCATCATTCTCATTTAGCTATAATTATTTAAACGTGCTTTTATTTGGAATCATTTTAAATAAAGACACAACCACCTACTGGCATTCATTAGCTATTCCTATAAACCTCCAATAATTACCCTTTTATAGCATATTCCCTTTTTCCCCCAACTCACTATTTAAGGCTTATATCTGATTGCTTTTATCAATGCCAACACATGTAAAAATCATTAAACATTATCCATTAACATTTCCTTATTATTATTGTAGTTATCTAAAGAAAAAAGAAAAAAAATTACCATTTATATCACATCTCCTCTCCTCCGACCCAAGAAAAATTACATCTTTATAATAAAATCTAAACAAAAGTTTGTTAGTAAAGTTTATAAGTACCCAAGAGAAATTACATCTTTATAACAAAATCTAAGCAAAAATGTATTAGTGAAATTGATAAATCTTTTTCCCAGGTCCCGATTTACAGTTTATATCCAAATTGTTTTTACTAATTAAGATTATTATTTCATTATTATTATCATAATGAGTTATTAATTAACGAATAAACATTTTAAAGAAAACATTCTAAAAGTGTTTACAAAATCCTACTTATTAATCACCAAAGGTTAACTACATTTTGGATTACCAACCTTCATTATCAGCCTGTGTCTTTCCAGTAACAAAACAATCTTATCTCTTTAGCCAGTTGTTGCATCAATTCTCTTATGAACTTCTTTATAAAGTTTTTAAAAAGTTCTCTCCACACTTTTTTGTTTGAAAGATCTCTCATATAGTCTCGTTGCCCTTGAACTGGTATTAAAATTAATATGTCTTTGATTATAAGATGTCTTTCTAAAGCTGTTTCTCTTCTTAATTCCATCATCAAATCCATACCTTGACAGGAGGGGTAGCGCTCCAGATCATCAAGTATATAATAATGATCAGGTTCACTTTTCCATGTTCCCTTCTTTCCACTTTGACTCATAGGTACTCCATTATTAGGTTCATCTGTTATCTTATCTTTATCTTCTATATCTTCACTCTCTTCTTCTTTAATTTTTGAGGTTCCAGTCTCTTTATCTTTTATTGTGCAAGACAATAGTCTATCCAACTTCTTATCAAATCTCTAAAATCCTTCCAATATATTTAGAATTCCATCCTAAAAATCCTGGTAACTTAGGGTTTCTTCATCTGTATATAAATACATATTTCCCAGAAGAGAAGAAAAAGTTTAAAATCCACTGCCACTCTCGCCTTCAATGTCTCTTTTATGTATAAAAATATTTTTGTTTTGAATTTGCTTAAACATAAGATTCCTTTAATTTATTAGGGTTCTATATTTTCTTTTCTTTCCCTTCCCTTGTCCAAAATATTCCACAAAGACACCTGTAAGGGAATAGTCCGTGTCCTTGAGTCGTTATCAGTCTCTACAGATAAGCTGCAAACCCTCTAGTTACAATGTCAACAGAATCAAAGAAAATAGAGCAAAAGATACATTGTTTCAAAAAAAGAAAAAGACCAAGTTCTGGCTTCCGAATAGCAGATTCAACTTTCTCTTATTCGTATCAGACTAAGGAAAGAAAAAATCTCTAAGTGTCTTTAATAAAATTTAATAAACAGTAAGAGGAAGGATTATTAAAGTAAAAAAAAGTTTTAGATCAACCAAAAAATAAAGTAGCAAAGAATAGGAGAAAAAATCAATTCATTCACTTAAGAGGAGAAATGGGAAGATTAGATTAGATTAGATTTATTGAATTTATAGACCGCCCCCACTCCCCGAAGGGACTCGGGGCGGTGTACAGACAGAGCTAAAAAAACGTATACACAATAAAAAATATATTAGATACCCCTTAAAAACGAATTAAACATGGAGTCTGTACAACAGTAGTAAAAATTAAAAACAGCTTAAAAGTCTACCCCTAAAAATTTAAAATACCGGCCAGGAGGATTGAAGATTAAAGCTACGATTGGGCCAGGCCAGCTAATTGGAACAGGTGGGTCTTGAGTTTCTTGCGGAAGGAGCGGAGATCGGTGGTAGTTCTGATGTCGGGGGGGAGGTCATTCCAGAGGGTCGGGCCCATCACAGAGAAGGCCCTACTCCTGGGCGCCGCCCGCTGGCATTGCTTAGTGGACGGCACCCGGAGGAGTCCCTCTCTGTGAGAGCGAATTGGTCGCAGGGATGTGTGGGGTAGGATGCGATCCCGCAGATAGCTAGGTCCTGTGCCATGGAGCGCTTTAAAGGTGATAATCAACACCTTGAAACACACCCGAAAAGCCACAGGTAGCCAGTGCAGCTCGCGCAGGAGAGGTGTTATATGGGAGTATCTGGTACTACCCATGATTGCCCGCGCAGCCGCATTCTGGACCAGCTGCAGCCTTCGGGTGCATCTCAAGGGGAGCCCCATGTAGAGAGCATTGCAATAGTCCAGGCGGGACGTCACAAGCACATGAGTGACTGTGTGAAGGGCATCCCGGTCCAATAAGGTACGCAATTGGCGCACCAGGCGAACCTGGTGGAACGCCCCCCTTGCCACGACTGTCACATGGTCATCCATCGACAGCCGGGCATCCAGGAGGACGCCCAAATTGCATGCCCGTTCCACGGGGGCCAGTTGTTCGCCCCTGATGGCCAGTGATGGAACCCACTGGTTGAACTGGGGCGCCGGTAACCACAGCCACTCCATCTTGGAGGGGTTGAGTTTGAGTCTGTTGCTTCCCATCCAGACCCGTACGGCCTCCAGGCACTGGGACATCACTTCGACGGCATCGTTGGGGTGGTTCGGGGTGGAGATGTACAGTTGAGTATCATCAGCGTACAGATGATACTCAACCCCAAAACCACGAATGATCTCACCCCGCAGCTTCATATACGTGTTGAACAGGAGAGGGGAGAGAACCGACCCCTGTGGCACCCCACAAGTGAGTGGCCTCAGGGTCGACCTCTGCTCCCCTGCCAGCACGCATTGCGTCCGGCCGGAGAGGTAGGAGGAGAACCACCGCAGAATGGTGCCCCTCACCCCCAGCCCCTCCAGACGACGCAATAGGATACCATGGTCGATGGTATCGAAAGCAGCTGAGAGATCTAATAGGACTAGGATGGAGGAACAACCCCCATCCCTGGCCCTCCAGAGATCATCCACCAACGCGACCAAGGCCGTCTCCGTGCTGTGGCTGGGCCGGAAACCGGACTGGCACGGGTCTAGATAATCAATTTCCTCCAAGTGGCGTGGGAACTGTGGCGCCACCACACTCTCTACAACCTTTGCCAAAAAGCAAAGGTTGGAGACAGGACGATAGTTGGTTAACATAGCTGGATCCAGGGAAGGCTTCTTGAGTAGGGGCCTCACCACCGCCTCTTTCAAGGCGGCCGGCAAGGACCCCTCACTCAAGGAAGCGTTGACTAACTCCTGGAGCCAGCCTCGTGTAACCTCCCAGGATGTCAGTATGAGCCAGGAGGGACACGGGTCCAGTAAATATGTAGTGGCTCGCAGTCGCCCACGCAACCTGCCCATATCCTCGGCAGCAACAGAGTCAAACTCCTCCCAGAATGGTCCCTCAAGATTCGCCTCCGATGTCCCCCCTGGACTACTGTAGGGGACCCACTCGCTATGGATTTGAGCAATTTTGTCCTGCAGATATTCCCCAAATTCCTCTGCTCTACCGTGCAAGGGGGCTTCCCGCAGCCTCTGCGAGAGAAGGGAGCGGGTCACCTGAAACAGGGCGGCAGGGCGGTTATCTGCGGACGCAATAAGAGTGGCACAATATTGACGCTTGGCCACTCTTAATGCCACAAGGTAGGTCCGTAAATAGGCTCTTACCTGTGTTCGGTCAAATTCGGAGCGTGAAGATCTCCATCTGCTCTCTAGGCGTCTCTTGTGGCGCTTCATCACCCTTAGCTCCTCGGTAAACCAAGGGGCCAGGGTGACTCACTGCTGCAAGAGAGGCCGCAAAGGCGCAACCCGGTCCAAGGCCCCGGTAGCCACATTGTTCCATGCGTCCACCAGGTCCTCCATCCGGGAGCAGGTCAGGGCTACAGGAAGTGGCCCAAGCTCCGTCTGGAACCTATCAGGTTCCATCAGTCGCCTGGGGCGGAACCATCTAGGACCTTCTGGTTCCGCCTCCCCACGATGGGGGGTAGCGCCTGGGAAGTCGAGCCGGAGAAGTGAGTGATCTGACCATGACAGGGGTGTAATAGCTAAATCCCCTATTCCCAGATCACTCTTCCACTGGCCAGAGACAAAAATAAGGTCCAGCGTGTGGCCTCCCTCGTGTGTGGGGCCCTGAACTATTTGGGTCAGGTCCATGGCTGTCATGGAAGCCATGAACTCCCGAGCCGCCTCGGATGACTCGCCCATCAACGGCAGGTTGAAATCCCCCATAACCAATAGCTTGGGGGTCTCAACCGCCATCTCTGCAATCATCTCGAGGAGCTCTGGCAGGGCCGCTGATGCATAGCGAGGAGCCAAGTATACAATCAGCAAGCCCAACTGTCTCCCTGGGCCCCACTTCACGCCAAGAGACTCACACCCGGATATCTGTGGCACAGTGAACTCTCTCGGCTCCAGACCCTCCCGTATAATCACCGCTGCCCCGCCACCCCTACCCAGGGCCCGCGGCTGATGAAATGCACGGTATCCTGGTGGGCACATTTCCACGAAGCATTCCAATCACTTCAATCCACAAAACGTTGTTACATAGAAAAAGGAAAAAAACTTTCTAAGGCAGTCCAATAAAGATAAATTTCGCCACTTTATTCTTTTGCTTAAAGGACTAATTTATCTTTTTTTAAAAATTCTTTGGGCAATCATTTTCAAATAAAAAAACTCACCAGCTGGACTCACTTTAACTTCTTTCCGGAGCCATCTCCGACTTTGTCAGCCTGGGGGCTGTCTGTTTACCGCCGGCTTGGAGAACTTCCCTTGGGTTGATCAAGGACTTTGTGGTGTCCCTGAGACCAGCAAGGATTTGTCTCCCTGTCACCGTCTCTTTGGGACGGTTTAGGTCCATATGGACCGTGCAGCAGGTAGAAGAATCAATGGTGGTCTCGGACTGTCGAGACCGCACGTTGTGTTGTCGCGACATCTGGCTCTCATCTCCCTGGTTGGTATTCTACTTTTGATTGATCTAGATCAATGGCCCCCCCAACCTTTTGGGCACAAGGGACTGGTTCCATGTGGAGAAGTTTTTCCATGGAACAGAGGGGGTGTGGTTTTGCATGCTGCCTGCATCCTGCAGATGGAGCTTCACTATTTTGCATGGCCTAGTTTTTGGCATGCTGTGGCCCAATGACAGTCCATGGACCAAAGGTTGGGCACCCCTCCTCTAGATTAACAGAAATCAAAGAGTTTTTTCATATCACCTGATAAATTGTCAAGATATTTTATGGTTGGTTGCATGATTAATTTAGAACATCTATTGTGGCCATGGTTGTACATGTTCCATCTGATTTCCATATATATTTTTTTAGCATTTTTCTAAATCACGCATAAATGTTGGGCTTGCTAAACTCTGCTGCCTGTCTGTGTACTTTTGAGCATCAAAGAGATTTGTGCATATAGATGCAAATAGGAAAATCAGATAATTTTACAAATGGAGTGGCTTATTTTACAGGTAATCAATTTAAGTTCATTGCTAATCATTCAATTCATGTTAAAATATTATTATTTTTTCTCATCTTGACAGGACGGCAGGGGCCAATGTTCTTAAATTCAAGGGAAACTTCACTGAGTAACCATTGCATTTTTAAAACTAAATCTGTTCTTTCATCTTGGGCTTATATTGCACAGAGGGACTTGGAAGTGAAATATATTTCCGACTAGCCTTTCAAAAAAGAAGTGAAGAGTTTAATATGTCATAGCAGTGAAGTTATCTGAGGAGTTGTAATGTTCTTATATGTCTGACTAGTTTCACAATATCATAATTAAAGTTGAGAAATGTAGCAAGTATTTTTTTATCTGAAGAAACACAATGGCATGTTTGACATGAAAGGCCCTTCAAACATGACCTGAGAGACTCTGCAATTGCTATTATTAAAAAAAAAACATTGTAAGGTGCCAGTTAGATTGGATAATTCACTCTCTATATATAATAGCTGTCAGGTGCTTGATTTTTTTTCCCCCCATAATGCTCAGTGGGAGCTCTGGAAGGTTACTGTTATCTGAATTCAGCATTGCCAAGGACTATGCATAAAAAACCAAGTGGACTGAGCAAAATCATATGAGTGGATGTGGTGCAAAGCTTCAAGACAGTAGAATATTACTTATGGTGTCGGGGCCTGAAAAATGAATCACACTTATGTTTCTGCAAATAAGGTCATTTGTCTGTTTAGGGAATAATCAGCGAATGGATGTGCCCATCCTCATTCTTGATAGCACATGCATGTATGTATAGGACCTATACATCTTTGGCAAAGATATGTTCACACAGATTGTCACCAAATTCCTAGCAATTCATGCAGCTGCTTTGTGGCAGTGCAAGGTGCAGGGTAGCCCACTTTTATATGTGACATTAATAATCACTAAATAGGAGTATTGCGCATGTAAATTGGTTATCAAACATAAAACTATAGGAAACTAGCAATCCTTTTCAGAGGGATCAATTCATATATACACATTTATATTTACTGCATCGTTACAGAATGATCAATATATCTAAATACATGGTACAGGTAGTCCTCGACTTATGACCACAAACTGAGCCCTAAATTGATGTTGCTAAGTAAAACATTTGCTAAGCGAGTTTTGCCCCATTTTATGACCTTTCTTGCCACAGTTGTTATATGAATTGCTGCAGTCGTTAAATTAGTAAGTCGTGATTGTTAAGTGAACCTGGATTCTCCATGGACTTTGCTAGTCAGAAGGTCGCAAAAGGAGATCACGTGACCCCGGGACACTGCAACCGTCATACTGTAGGCGTGAAAAATGGGTTATAGGTCACTTTGTTCAGTGCCGTTGTGATTTTGAATGGTCACTAAATGAACTGTTGTAAGTTGAAGACTACTTGTACTTAGCTGCAGTAGCTGAATTGTTCATATTATCCGATGCTGCCACAATTGTAATGAGCATTAGTTCAGACATTCTGTATCATTATCGAATCAATATGTTAGATACTTATACCAACTGTAATCACTGTATTCTAATTGTTTTTTATTCATCAGCCGACCTCCTCCTTGTGTATGTCTCGGTATATGTCTCTGTTATATGTTTGTTTTGTCCACATATTTATTTCATATGTTTCATTGTACGCCGCCCCGAGTCCTTCGGGAGAGGGTGCGGCTAAGAAATAAATATTTATTTATTTATTTATTTATTATAACTACAGTGGTTTCCACCAAGGTCCTCTGTTCCGGCGGGAACAGAGGTTTAATCCTATTGGTCGAAGGGTCTGACAGCTCCCTATAAAAGGGCTGCTGTCAGACTCAACCTTTGCTGGATTGTTCTTACTTGTTGTGTTATAATAAAGAGCTGTTGTTACCATTAAGCCTGTGTGTGCTTATCCATTACCCAATCTAACACAATAAGCTCAGAGTAAAGAGACAGTAACTTCCTCTAGGTTAAATCATAGTTCTATCATTGAAATTTTATCTCAATACTGTCTGAATTCCTTTATACCCCTGATCACAAACGTGTGTGTGTGTATGTAAAACCTCCATTCCCTCCCCACTCCAGGGAAGGTTACTGCAAAATCCCCATTTCCTCCGACCAGCTGGGACTCCGGAGGCAGAGAAGAGATGGGGGCGGGGCCAGTCAGAGGTGGTATTTGCTGGTTCTCTGAACTATCCAAAATTTCTGGTACCGGTTCTCCTGAACTGATCAGAACCTGCTGAACACCACCTCTGATATGGTTTGTAGACATGGTTGCCCATGTAATATATAGATGGAAGATGCAGTTACACTGTTGAAGCTCACTTTCTCTAACTTTCCTGACTTAACATGCTGTTTTGCTTGACTACATCAGAGAAATGCAGCTTAGTTCCATGATTCAGCATGGAATTAACAAATTCTAAATTGGGTCTCAGTAGAGATGGAGATGAACTCTGTCAAGAGACACCTAGAGAAAATTTAAAACACCGCAACCTTTTATTCTGTTCCACGTCTGCACCTCCCATCTCCTTTTGTGGTTGTTTATTTCAACATGACAGAACAATCATCAGAGGAAGAGAGAAATAAAATAAAGGTATTTAAATTTCTTTCCTTTAATTCCCTTGGCCAAGCCGCAGTGTTCATGAATGACTTTAAAGATTTGGCAATCGCTAAAGGAAGGAATAGACAATAGTTAGCAGTGAGTGATATTGCCTTGTGAGAGCACACAACAGAGGATGGAAACTTTCCTAAAATGTCTTATAAAATAGATTCAAAAGGGGCAGAGTAGCCAGGCATGGATGTAAGATGACTTCAGCGTAAGGTGTGAATGTGGAACTCCAAGGTCAGATAGATATCAAATAACTGCAGTATGGTTTACAGTCACATAATATGTGCATAATGGTGAATGCTGTACATTAAGTTACAGACTTATGACCACAATTGAGCCCAGAATTTTTGTTGCTAAGTGAGAAATTTGTTAACAGAGTTTTGCCCCATTTTACAACCTTCCTTGCCACATTCGTTAAGTGAATCTCTGCAATTGTTAAATTAATAATATGGTTGTTAAGTGAAGCTGGCTTCCCCAT
Source organism: Natrix helvetica (assembly GCF_964273705.1). NCBI lineage: Eukaryota > Metazoa > Chordata > Lepidosauria > Squamata > Natricidae > Natrix > Natrix helvetica. The sequence goes on along the minus strand of NC_138552.1, from coordinate 101,340,272 downwards.
TGACTTTGCTTGACAGAAGAGCACAAAATATGACCACATGTCAACAGGACACTGCAAACATCATAACTATGAACCAGTTGTCAAGCGTCTGAATGTAAATTATGTGAACATGAGGATGCTACAATGGTCATTAATTACAAAAAAATGATCACAACTCACTTTTTCCAGTGCCAGAGTAACTTTGAATGGTCACTAAACAAACTGTTGTAAGCCGAGGACTGCCTATAATTACATTTTTATCTGAGGGTAGGAATTATATTTGTTTGAATTGTTCATGTCTCAAAAATAATTTGAAAGAAGCATCAGGCCTTCTGTGAGAGCAACTTTCCTGCTATTAAATTAAAGCAGCCTCTCATTTTGTCAAAGTTAATACAGCTCTAAAAGCAGAAACGTCTTTTTTTCAAGCTTGTTCTGCAGCTTCCATAATTAGCATAGAGGAGCTGCACCATAGAAGCCCAAAGCGCCTCTTCCAAACCATTTCCAAAAGCTTGTGCTGTCTCACATCCGATTCTTCCAAGTTATGTTGCTTACTACAAGCTCATTTGGAAGTAGAATAGAAACATTGTAAAGCAATAAAAGCTATAAACCTCCCTTATTATATCGCTAAATGTCTATGGATATTCTCAGTCATCCAGGTCATAGTTGTCCCAAAGGTGCTTTTTCAAGAGGCAACTGGACTTTCTGGTTTTTCTTTGAAGACTTCTCATCCAAGAAGCTTCTTCTTCTGTCTTTGAAGATGTTTTATTTCTCACCCAGCTTCTTGGATGAGAAGTGAAACATCTTCAAAGAAAAAACGAAATGTCCAGTTGCCTCTTGAAAAAGCACCTTTGGGAAAACCATGATCTGGATGACTGAGAATCTCCATAGACTCCCTTATAACAGTACCAAGGATTATTATCAATAAATTTGTTCATCCTGCTTGAGAAAGTGATGTTCTGTAGATTTTATATATTTAATTGGAAATTGTCCATTACTGCCCATTAACAAAAATTGACAAATGCAGTATACAGTTTGAACATACAGACTGTATAAATACCCAAACAGATAGGCAAAGGGCAGTGTTGCATACACACCAGCTCTACGGAGAGACACTCAGCCCTCCAAAATGCTTGCGAAGCTCAAACTCATCTTTAAACATGAAAAGAGTCCTGCCGGATCCAACCACAATTGTTGATCTGTTTCAGTATCTCATTTCCCACAGTGCCCAAACAGATGAGCACAAAAGCCTTTTCCACCTTGTTTCCCCAATCACTGGTTCTGACAGCCATATATTGCCTGGATATTGGAAGTAATGTATCTATTAGAGTTGTGCAAATCCTTGCATTTCACTACTCAAAAGCATTTATTTGTCAGTTGCTAACGCATCCAGGCCCTTTTCCCAAGCTTGTTCTGCTCCCGAACAAGCGAAAAAATTAATGAATCCAATCCACAATTGACCATAACATTATAAATAGAATCTGGATTCATTGATATGCAAGGTTGGTACTTTTTGATTGAGTTCTGCCCCTGCCCCCTTTTCATAGCTAGGTAACATTTATTTTTAGAGGGTCAATGTTACAGGCAAAGAGATGGCAGTTTCAACCAAAATTATTCCTCTCGCCACAAGTCAACGCTCTAAGGCAATTAAATTGCTAGCAGACAGTCAGGCAAGAGTAGTCACCACCAGGCGTGTTATAAGTCATAAATGCTTTGGACAGTTCAGGAACAGCCAGCCTTGGTGCCATAGGTATACAGATTGTAGCTATTGAGAGAGCCAATTATAGTTAGCAGACAAAGGTCCATAATGTCCACAGCTCAAACCCAACATGCAGAGTCCACTACCTGATGGATCATATAGCACTCCCCAGTTAGAGTTGATAATGGGTAAGTGGTGCACTGGAGCCAAAGAGTTGGCCTAGCAAAGGAAATATTCAACATGATGATTGTGACCATATATTGTGAACTTGAAGTCCCAGGATTTTTCAGTCTGTAGTTGCAGACCATGGAGACATCAAGGACCCACTGTTGATGCATTGTCAATTGCAATGGGAGTCTTGAAGACTAATGACCAGTTCTTATTCATTTCTGGTAGAACAGGACATGGATCATGATAAGTGTTCTTCAAGTTCCTAGACAGCACAGAAGAAACACCATCTTTCCACTGGAGCTTATACATGGCGGCAAAATTCATTCTGTGGAAGGATATGTTGCTCCACTGTCAGGTGACAGCCTTGGGCCAAACAGTGGATGGCTTCCATTTGGGGGGAACCATAACTGGACATGTTCTTGCAGGAGGTCCACACATCAAAACAGGCTGAGCTCTCCAGATTGAATGGCCTGGGTGATCAAGCTCCAATTTTTGGTTTCTTGAAGATGTCACATGATAAAGTCTAATAAGGTGGATCTTCATGCAGCTGCAGGTCAGAAGTGGGATCCAGATCGGGAACCAAAGCTGCTGTAGATAGTGGATGAACAAAAGATGAAGGCGATGGAAAAGGAGAATCCAAAGATAGAGGGGATGAAAATGGAGAGACGCATTTGATGAATTGTAGATGTTTCTTCATGGCCTCCACCATGACAAACCACCAGGGAAATGGTGAGCCAGTATTATATAAAGCTCCTTCCTCACTATCCAGTCTTCCAAAGATGGTCAGCATGATGTCATCTTCAGGGGAACTAGTCGGACCTTTAGATGGAAGAACAACTACCAGCTCGGCCTTGAGTTCTATAGAGTGCCAGTAGAATCTGTACATACTGAGGCTCCACTGCAATGGAAACTGGAGCCCACGGGAACTGACTGGAACTGGATGAACTATCAGAGGGAACATGCAGGCCTTTTGCATTCTTATCTTTACTGCAGTGGTTTTGGGATCCAGAGGGACCAAGGTTCTTTTTCTTCTCTTTTGACATAATCAGAAATTTGCCCCCTACAAGGGGGTTGGCCTAACAAGGGGGTGGCCTGCATTACAGCTCAGGCATGTGGGGTGCAGCACCTCCTCTCATGATTTCTCTAGCAATTACAACAAGAAGGCAACTCAGGCCATGTTTCCTGACCCCCTTAAGAGATTGATAGTTATTCCCTAAAAATTAAAAATTAACTGAAAATTAGTGAATCCGGCTCCACAATTGACAACAACTCCATACATAAAATCTGGAATCTTTGATATGCAAAGTTGGTACTTTGAGTTCTGCCCCTGCCCCTCTTTTCGAGATTTTTACTTCCACTAGGGAGACTGTAAGATATAAATACATCAAAAGGGCAAGTTTAGCTAAAAAAGAAGACCTGAATCTGTGAACTATGCAATTAAGTAATAATAATGAATCCCTGAATGCCTCATATATTATTTGCAAAATGCACAAGGCTGAAATCTAATTACAGGCACAGATGATACAGGTGAAGAGCAGTGGTCCTCAGAGGTGTGTATACCTGTCTGCCCTTCCCACCCCCCTCTTTAATATCTTGCAGTAGTGATTGGGGTCTGGAACTGATATATAGGTGCCCAGAAATGATAAAATAGAACCAGCATGGTAGAACAACTGAAATGATGGTCTAGGACAGGGGTGTCCAACTCAAGGCCCACAGGCCAGATCCAGCCCATGGGGGGCTTAAATCGGGCCTGCAGGGCCACCCTGGAAACAGTGAAGCAATAGCCCGCAATGCCTCTGCCAGCGAAAATGGAGCTCAGGAGGGCCATGCATGGCCCTCCCAGGCTCCAATTTTGGTCGCAACAGCCTCCTACAGCCCTCTGCCAGAAAAAAACGGAGCTCAGGAAGACCACACATGGCCCCCTGAGCTCCGTTTTCACTGGCAGAGGGCTGCAGAAGGCTGTCACAGCCGAAAATGGAGCTCAGGAGCCCATGTATTGGCAGAGCACTCAGCCACCACAGGCACTTCCGACAAGAGTGACTTCAAGATGGTAATACCCACTCTGGAGACACCCTCCCCCAAGGTCAACAGAAGCCTGATGCGCCCTCAATGAATCAAGTTTGACACCCCTGGTCTAGGAGCAGGAAGACCCAACTTCTAGTTCAACTTCAATTCTGAAAACTTTCTGCAGGACTTTGGGCTTTATCCTCTCTCATGTGTATCATCTACCTCGTGTGATGGTTGGGGGTGGGAATAGAAGGGAATAGTAAGTATGCTTCTGGGGGCTTCTGAATTTTATCAAACAGGCAAAGAAAGAAAGAAAGACTGAATTCAAGATTCTCCCCCTTTTCCCAATTGTTCTTGATCAGATATTTGTCAAGGCTTGGCCAAGATGTTCTTGAGATTATTGGGTGGCAAACATTCTGCAGTGGGGAAGTAAAAGATGTTTTATTCCAGAGAAGAAACAGAAGAATCAAAGAAATAGTTTCCGCTAATTCTGAAGACGCTTTTAAATTTTTGCTGGCTGGCTCCCTCCCTCCCTCTTTCTACCTCAGAGAGATAGGAGTGCCATGTTTAACATTCATCCAGCTCAGTGGTGGGTTGCTAACCGGTTTACTACCGACTCGCTCTTGCTCACGTGCATGCATAACTCTTCTGTACATGCGCAGAAGCTTCTGTGGATGCACAGAAACGTCTGGGTGGGTGGGCGGAACCTCCCGCCACTGCCACTACCAGTTCGGCCAAACTGGGAGCAACCCACCTCTGACCCAGGTCTAAAAAGCAAAACAAGACTACCTGCAACTAGAAAATTCATAAAATGAAAGGTTGGCTAGAATGCTTTCTTATTTCTTATTATAGGTAGTGCTTGACTTAGGAGTGTTTGTATAAAGTTATGATAGTGCTGAATAAAGTGACTTATGGCCAGTCTTCATAAGAGGGGATGAGATAGCAGCAGCATCAGGAGGAGAGCAGTGATGGCAAGGTTTGGCAGTAGTGGCCCTCCACAACAGTCCCAGTTTTCTCATGGGGCCCCTTGGGAGAAAAAATTGTCCACCACTATGAGATTTAAATCATAAGTGATTGAGAGACCCCCCCAAGTGAATCCTAAGACAGGGACAACCCTCCCCTCAAAAATATTTACATAAGAAAACAGTGACAAATCACTTCTGCATTTTTGCAAAGAAAGTATCACTGTCAAAGATTTGGGGGGGGGGGGGGCTGGGATCAAAAGAAGCAACCCTCATGTTGTAATATATTATAACACTATGCCCCCTGTTGGTATGAAGGTCATGTTGGTGTTTTAAATCACCCTAGGAAGGCAAATGTTTAAAAGCAATTTTAAAATATAATGTCCCACTTTTATCGCGAAAATAGCATGCAGCTAATTTATTTATTCTCTGTTTCTATTCCACCCCAATTGAAATGCCTCATGGTGGCTTACATAGAATTTAAACAGAAATAAATTAAAACATCTATGGTAACACCATAATCCATACAAGAGCAATAAAAACAAAAAGAGAATAAAAAAATAGGGAGAACAGCCGATGTGCTGCCATCCTTCGTCACATAAAAACAGTTGGAAGGCTTCTTGAATTTCAACCTCAGTTTTCTTAAATTGTGTAAGACTTTTATTTCAACACTGGGGTTGCCAACTAAAAGCTATGGAAACTCATCCTCATCTTTAGGAGTCCCTCCCAATCATTTTCTCAAAGAAAAGGAAAGACAAGTGTCAATACAATACAATACAATAGCAGAGTTGGAAGGGACCTTGGAGGTCTTCTAGTCCAACCCCCTGCCTAGGCAGGAAACCCTATACCGTTTCAGACAAATAGCTATCCAACATCTTCTTAAAGACTTCCAGTGTTGGGGCATTCACAACTTCTGGAGGCAAGCTGTTCCACTGATTAATTGTTCTAACTGTCAGGAAATTTCTCCTCAGTTCTAAGTTGCGTCTCTCCTTGATTAGTTTCCACCCATTGCTTCTTGTTCTACCCTCAGGTGCCTTGGAGCATAGTTTGACTCCCTCTTCTTTGTGGCAACCCCTGAGATATTGGAACACTGCTATCATGTCTCCCCTAGTCCTTCTTTCTCTTAAGCTAAACATACCCAGTTCCTTCAACCGTTCTTCGTATGTTTTAGTCTCCAGTCCCCTAATCATCTTTGTTGCTCTTCTCTGCACTCTTTCTAGAGTCTCCACATCTTTTCTACATTGTGGTGACCAGAACTGAATGCAGCATCTATATGCTGTACTGCTTACACTCTCATTGTGATGATCTTTAACTGGGCAAAATGGTGCATCAATAGGGCAACAGTTTTTTTTTTTTGTAATAAAATTTTATTGGTTTTTCAAAATTTATAGGGAAAAGGGTAAATGGACAGGTATACAAATTTTGGCAGTTGCAAAATGTGAGAGGCACCCCTCCCTCCATACCCATAGTATACATTTATATATAATGCATTAGTATATAATTGATTACAATCAGCATATTAGTTCTATTATTAAATTCATTCAAATTAAACAATTCAATATAAAATCCTAATATAATTCCATTTTCACTTTCGGTCAATTTATAATAATATGATTTTCTTATTTATTTCTGTGATCTGAGTCTTCTTGCTATTGCCCCATCTCCCTCCACTGGCAGAGCTCTGGCCCCTCCCGTGTCCTGCGTGTCCGTTGTAGTGTCTGGTGGTTTCTCTAGGAGTGTTTTATTTTTTTCCATAAAGGCCTGCGCCTCTATGGGTGAATTAATTCTGATTCTTGTCTCCTCCCAGAATATCAGCATACCTTCAGGCATCAACCATCTAAACCACACCCCTTTCTGGTATAATTTATTCGCTAATTGCGAATAATTTTTTCTTTTTTCTCTAATCTTCTTAGGGATCTGCTTCAGAATGGTTATCTCCATATCATGATATGTCAATGCTTGCCCCCTTTGTACACCCAGAATTTCATCTCTTGTGCTTTTTCTAAGGAATTTAATGTGAACCTCCCTGGGTACATTGTGTGTTCTAGCGTAAGCTGAGTTCACTCTATAAACCAGGTCTATATCCCACCCCATCTGTTGTTTTTCTTTGTGTATGTAGTCAGCCAGAATGTTTGTCATGATGTCCCTTATATTTTCCCCATCTTCTTCTATAACATTTTGAAATCTAAGATAATAGGACATTCTCTCAAATTCTAATTTCATCTGTTGGATGTCAAGATCTTTGTTCCCTTTCTGCACAGCTTCCACCCCCCCCTCACCTCCTCCACCCCCCCTTCCACAAGATTCAGTCTTTGTGAGTTCTTATATATTTGGGCTTGATTTTCTTTAATTTCATCTTTCATTTCCCTTAGCTGTTTCTTGATTTCCTCCTGGCCCTGTAGAATTTGTTGAAGCATTTGTTGAAAGTCCATCTCTGTAGTCTTATGTTGCATCAATTCTGTTATCTTTGACTGTGTGGCTGGACTGGATGTTGCGGATGTTGGAGCAGAAGTGGCAAAGCCAGGTTTTCCAGGAGGGGGTCTTTTAGATGCCATCCTTTATAACGTTAGAAGTTCAGTCCAAATATGAAGTAAGCAGTTAGAAAAGAAGGGTAGCCAGGTGAATCCGGGAGCAGAAGAACCAGGCAGAAGAGAGTCTCTCCAATAAGTCTGGCAATAGATAGAAAATTTCCCCTAGAAGGTTGAAAAAATACCAATCCACAAGAGATTCCTCTGGGAGACACGGAGACAAAGACCGGAAGCCTGAGTTTTAAAGGTGGAGTCAGGTTTCAGAGTTCATAAAGACAGGGCAACGGTTTTTGAACCAAGGTAACTTAAATGGGCTAATTTTCAGAATGTATCCAAAATCCAGGGCCCAGGACTCCCATGGAACTGAAATTTGGGGAGGTTATGGCTGCTTCAGTGTTACTGGATGCTGTTGTGCTCAGGGGTGGGCTTCAAAAATTTCAGCAATGGTTCTCTGCCCAGTTGCTGGATGGGCATGGCTATAGTGGGCATGGCCTAGTCGGCCTCCTGCACCATGATGGGGAGGGGTGTTTTTGCCTTTTCTCAAACCTCTGTGAGGGCAAAAACTGTCTCCCTCAGGCTCCAGAGGCCCTCTGGAGGCCAGAAACTTCTGGAACGTCCAGGAGGCTCATTTTTCCCACTCCCTGAGCCTACGCACCGGTCCTGCACTTACCTCGCATCCAAAATGGGCCACGTGGAGAGTCCTGGGAGGAGAGAGGAGGGGCAGGATAGGAGGGGCAGTGTGGGGTGGGCAGGACCAGCCATGGGTGGGATTTGGAGGTTCACTGAAGCGGTCATAACGTTAGCTATGGGTTCTCCTGAACCCGGGCAAACCTGTAGCAGCCCAACCCTGGTTGTGCTGTGGGACTGTTGTTGCAGTCATGTGATCTTCATTTTCAATGGTACATGACAGTTTCCAGCCAGTCTCGCAATTCCTTGTTCCCTGCCATATCCAGCAGCCACCATGTACCTACCTGCCTGCTGGGAAGGGAAGGGAAGGGGGAACAGGGAGAAAGGAACCCCAGAGTACCTTTCCTGGTTTATGCTGCCACCCTGCATGGATTTGTGCTTCTCTTGTGTATGATTGGACACAGAAGGCGTTTGTCTCCAGTGCATAAGCTCTCAATGTACATACAAACAACAAAGTGATAAGTTATAGATCATAAAGCATAAGTTGCAATCATAATTACAAGGTACAAACAGCAAGTGATAAATCATAAGATAGGAGAAGGTAGTGGGAAAGATGAGAAGGTAAAAAAGATGAGAAGATGATAAGGATAATAACAATACAGCCTAATACATAGGTAAACATCTTTAGGCATAAGAGTGCTGTGGGAGTTAGGTATTTAGCAGAGTGATGGCATGGGGCAGAGGGAACTGTCTCTGTGTCTAGTTGTTTTGGCATGTAATGCCCTCTAGCGGCATCCTGAGGGGAGATGTTGAAACTGTTTATGTCCAGGATGTGAGAAATCTGTAGATATATTCACAGCCTTCTTTCTGGTTCGTGTGGATACATGTCTTCAATGTAAGGCAGGCTGGCTGTAATTGGGTTTTTTTCCTGCAGTCCTAACTATCCTTTGATGTCTGTACCTTTCCTGTTTGATTGCTGTGCCAAACCAGACAGTTATAGAGGCTAATGGCACCTCATGTGCAGCCTTACGCAGCCTACCTCTTCTGTGTCACCCACCCCCCATGTGCCTTCCCTGACCTGCAAATCACAAATTGCACACTATCCCCATGCACCCTTTCCTACATCCTGTCCAGGGGTGAAATCCAGCAGGTTCTGACAGGCTCTGGAGAACTGGTAATGGACATTTTGAGTAGTTCGGAGAACCAGCAAATACCACCTCTGGCTGGTCCCAGAGTGGGGTGGGAATGGAGATTTTGCAATATCCTTCCCCCAGAAGTCGGGTGGGAATGGAGACTTTGCAATATCCTTCCCCCAGGAGTAGAGAGGGAATGGAGATTTTGCAATATCCTTCCCCCAGGAGTAGAGAGGGAATGGAGACTTTGCAATATCCTTCCCCCAGGAGTAGAGAGGGAATGGAGATTTTGCAATATCCTTCCCCCAGGAGTAGAGAGGGAATGGAGACTTTGCAATATCCTTGCCCCAGAAGTCGGGTGGGAATGGAGACTTTGCAATATCCTTCCCCCAGGAGTAGAGAGGGAATGGAGATTTTGCAATATCCTTCCCCCAGGAGTAGAGAGGGAATGGAGACTTTGCAATATCCTTCCCCCAGGAGTAGAGAGGGAATGGAGATTTTGCAATATCCTTCCCCCAGGAGTAGAGAGGGAATGGAGACTTTGCAATATCCTTCCCCCAGGAGTCGGGTGGGAATGGAGACTTTGCAATATCCTTCCCCAGGAGTAGGGAGGGAATGGAGATTTTGCAGTATCCTTCCCCTGCCACGCCCACCAAGCCACGCCCACAAAACCAGTAGTAAAAAAAATTGAATTTCACCACTGATCCTGTCACCCACACACAATGTCCCTGCACTCATACACTCCCAAGCACTCCCAGGCACCCTTTGCTACCCATACACACTCCTTACACACTCTCTTTACTCCATGCAGAACCTTTCATGCTCACTCTATTTCTCTGTATTGTTAAGGCACCTGGGTTGTCTAGTCTAATCTGAATTCTTTATGGGCATTTGTTCCAATTATAGTTTTCCCTGACAGAGTAAATTAGATTTTAGCACCCTATGCTTTCTCCCTGTGGAGGTACTGCTTTACAAATCTTCATCAAGACTCTTTTTAGCTTTCTTTGCCATGTTCAATTCAAGTTAATTATGGCTTGCTTTTTCAGCTTTCAGGTCACTCTTTTATTGCCCAACATCTTTAGATACCTTGTTAAAACTGTGGAACAGGTCCCTTTCAGTTTCTTCTTGTTAAAAGTAGAAGAGGAAATGTCAAAAAAAAAAGAAAAGAAAACCAAGAGAAATGAACACAACAAGAGAAATGAACACAACAAACCACACAGAGTGGAAGGAAAACAGTACTAAAAGAAAAAATTGCCAGTTTAATCTATAGTCCTGTGTCCAAAAATCTCCTAAAACCACTCAGTCTTAGCTAAGACATTTCAAGTTGTTGAAGTACATTGTCAAGTTTCTCTAGGACAATGGTCTGTTTTAGAATCATGGTGTTTTATGTTTGAAAGATTCTCTGAGACAGCACCTCTTTTTTTTATTAAAACATCAGCTCAGCTAGTATCAATTTTATTGGTACTGTTTGCTTGGTGTGACGTACATTAGCATGTTATAGCCTAATCAGATCTCTAGTGCATTTTTAAATCAAGCCTCACAAAAATGTTTACCATATTTATATAGACCATACAAAAGGGAAATGAACCCATGTTTTTTGACAACTGAAATGTCTTCTGTATTCATGTAATGCTTGTTTTTATAAACTAGTGGTCCTAGAGTCCTAGTGGACAACCCTTTAAATATGAGCCAGCAGTGTGCAGCAGCTGCCAAAAAAGCTGACACAGTTCTAGACTGTATAAACAGAGGGATAGAATCAAGATCACATGAAGTGTTAATACCACTTTATAATGCCTTGGTAAGGCCACACTTGGAATACTGCATTTTTTGGTCGCCACGATGTAAAAAAGATGTGGAGACTCTAGAAAGAGTGCAGAGAAGAGCAACAAAGATGATTAGGGGAGTGGAGGCTAAAACATATAAAGAATGGTTGCAGGAATTGGGTATGTCTAGTTTAATAGAAAGAAGGACTAGGGGAGACATGATAGCAGTGTTCCAATATCTCAGGGGTTGCCACAAAGAAGAGGGAGTCAAGCTCTTCTCCAAAGCACCTGAGTGTAAAACAAGAAGCAATGGGTGGAAACTAATCAAGCAGAGAAGCAACTTAGAACTAAGGAGAAATTTCCTGACAGTTAGAACAATTAATCAGTGGAACAGCTTGCCTCCAGAAGTTGTGAAGGCTCCAACACTGGCAGTCTTTAAGATGCTGTTGGATAACCATTTGTCTGGAATGGTATAGGGTTTCCTGCCTAAGCAGGGGGTTGGACTAGAAGACCTCCAAGGTCTCTTCCAACTCTGTGATTCTATTCTATTCTCATTAGTTGCTTAATATTTCATGTCTCCTGCCTAATAGACAGTTGAATGTAGATAATCTGAAAAAATGCTATTTTTCCTTCCCAAACTTTACAATATAGTTTTGTCAACCATTTTTGTGAATCCATATATTGAGATAGATTAATGGTCAGATCATACCCTCAGACCTTGAGATCACTGTGCATTACTTTTTTTTCTTTACAATTCTCCAGATAATGCTATCTAAGAATCTTACAATGAATTAATATCTTTGATGTTCTACTTTTTATTATCATTCCTAGCTCTGGATTCATGGACTCTGTATCATAAGATGCCAGGGAAAGTAATCAAGTGAATTGTTAATCTCTCACCTGAAGCTTTCCCTGTATTATAAAATCATGGTTTATTTGACTTAATGCTATTTTCCTTGACTATTCGCATTTGAATCACAAATATTCTTATCCAATTTGGATGTTGTTTCCTCTGTCCGAGCAGGTTTAACTCATTATGAGTTCCCAGTTTTGTGATTTTCAAAGGAAGACTTATTTCAGTTTCTTTATTCATGGTGTAAGTAGGTAGCTCAGCCTTTAACCTAATAGCATCAAGAAGGGAAGGAAAAACAGGAAATTGTTTGTTAGAAAAGCCAGGAGAGAACATTAGATCCTGCATCTATTTTTCAGGCATCAGCGCTAAGAAAATGTTGTAGTTATATAAGGAAACAACAATAATCTTATAAAGGATTACAGCAGTGAAAACAAGAATTTAGTCAGCATGAAGACAGTATACGGATCCAATTGTGGCTGGCAAAGCAGATAATGAAGATAAATGTATTTTACTGTCTCTTATGAAGGAAAGGGGCCAGGTGTTCAGGATGGTATTAATGTCAGGGACCCTGACACAATATAGCAGCTAACATAAGTGTTTGTTATATGCTGTTAGCTCAGAAAAATACAGCAGAAAAATACCAGATTTTCAGATGATTTCAAGAGGAAGGGAAAGACGTATGGCAGCACTGTAGTATCTGTCTTCATTTGGTTCTTAAGACATAAAAGATTTCCCAATTAGGGACAAGGTTTGTATGACATATGGGACTTGGACTTGAGCAACAGACTAGGAAGAATAGTAGATCTTGCCCTGGAAAAACATCCATCAAATCATCATAGCAGCGGTATACTCTAATAAAGAATAAACATTACATGAAGAGTGATTTATAGGGAAAAGATTTATTGGCTCAGCAAAGAAAACTCTAAGTAGGAGTCAGATAAGCCATTTGCAAACAATGTGATTCAGAACATGTACCGGAGAAGGCTGCATACAGGGCAGAAGGAGAAAACCCAGTTTGTGAGCAGGAATGAAGCAGTGTGTAAGATGTAACAACACAGCCAACCAACCCACTTACAGCAACAAAGCCAACATTCCACACACACAGCTATATTTATAGAAAAACGGCATTTCATCCATCAAGGTTGCAGGAGGCCAGCATCTGACTTCTGGAACAACATTCCCTGACAGGCACACAGTTCCAGCCTTGCTGTCTTTCAAAATACTTGGTGACTTCCACAGACCTTGGGCCACAGTGTTATATGAGCTCATTATTGAGTTATTTTTTATTAACCATACTGGTGTTTCCCCCTGCCATTGCTATCTCTATTTTAAATGTTGTTGGTGGGTTAAATATATTCCCAAATGTGCTTTTTCAAGAGGCAACTGCTTTTTCTTTGAAGACATTTAACTTATCATCCAAGAAGCTTCTTCAGCTCTGACTGGATGGTGGGGAATGGAAGGATTTATACTCCTTGCAGACAGCTGGTCATTTGCATTCTTTTAGAGAGTTGTTCAGGTCACCCGGAGGTTTATCTGTGCCATCAGGATCACCTGAGTTGTGTAAATGGGTATTGGAACTGTTGAAAGGACTGTGTTGTAAACTGCAGATAAATGATGTCATACCCCCCCCCCCTGTTGAGAGAGGTCTGTTCAGTTTTGACATAGATTGCCTTTTTAACCCCTCTTTCAAACCAGCGGTCCTTTCTGTCCAAAATGTGTCCTTTTGTTGTCTTCAAAAGAGTGGCCTATGTTTTTAAATGCAGATGGACTGTTGAATCTAGTCCTGAAGTGTTTGTTCTCCTGTGTTGTGCCATGTGTTTATGAAGTGGTTGTTTTGTTTCCCCAATGTACAGATCTGCATATGGCTCACTACATTTACATTGTATAAACCACTTGCTGAGTTTATATCTGAGTGTTTTATCTTTGGGGTGGAGAAGCTTCTGCCTTAGCGTATTCATGGGTATGAAGTGTACATTTATGTTATGTTGGCTGAAGATCCTCTTGAGCTTTTCTGATATGGCTGCAACATACAGAATTACAATATTGCTTTGTTAAATAAATAAATTTAATTTAATTTAAATGTATTTATTTAAATTAAATTTAAATGTGTTTTATTAAATTTATTTAAACACCTTAATCCTTATAAAGTACCCAAAGTATGAGCACCTATAGAAATCAGATTGATTGGTTGGTTGGTTATTGATTAATTTGATATAATGAACACCATTCATTAGATTACCGGTGAAAGAAAGATCTTTGTAAATTTAGCAGATTTACAGCCTCACTGGATTATCCAGAGAACAAACTCTATTACAAAAGTTTATTTATTTATTAGCTTTGCACATTGCCAATCTCACCTAAATGATTGGAGCAAATAATTGTAAACTTTGATGTAGATTGTAGAGCCGCTTGTAATATTCTACCCATGACTCTATTGAGTAGCAGCATCAGAATGAAAAATGTCAAGAAATGCTGTTAATGCATTAAAAGCAACTCTGGGATCATTTGAACAGGGGGGGAAATCCATGGAACAAGACATTGCACTACTTGGAATTTATAGTAATTGACAGGGCAGACACAAATTTATTGCTGTGCAGCTGGGAGCCATCCTCCTGATTACAGAGGAGCAAGAATGATCATTAGATTCCCTGTCCAATATCTTGTCAAAATATGGAGATGTAATTAGGAGTTAGAAGTACACCAACAATTCCAACCAACATATTGCTAAGCATAAGAATTTGCTAGCTCTGCTGCCACACCTTCAAAGAGAAAAAGACACAATCACAAAATTGTGGAGGCAAGAACTGGTTAAAGCCCTGTTCAATAATTTGGGGGATCAGTTCATATGGAAGGTAGCCCATGCAGAAGACTCTTTGTTGAAAATACTTATGGTTGAATTTGTGGATGGCAATCTTTTCAGCAGTATCGTCAATATGACTTGTCATATTGTCAATATGAACTTGTCAATATGAACTGTCAATATGAACTTGTCAATATGAACTGTCCACTGTTCCTCCTAAGTGGCATTTAGCATAGGAACGTGCTAAATGCGTTGGATTCATCATAGGAACAGGGATTGAATCATCACTTAATAGTAGAAAAAAAGAGAATTTGCAATAATCCAAAATTAATCAAGGCATCTACTCATTGCAGCAATTGAAGATACACTTCCTTCTTTCCTTCCTTTCTGATTTGTTTGACGTTGAGTATGTATTTGGGTAGATGAAGGTGGATGACCGATTGCAGTATTGTTATAGGAAAGGGGATGATAAGGATAAAACATACAGATGTAAAGTACAGAAGTACCCGGTGTCAAATATTTTTTTAACCTTGAAAAGATTATGGCAAGGTCTATAACAGTTGACAGCTCTTGCAGAGGCCAAAGGATAACAGGAGTCCAACACTTTGAGATAATGAATTGGATGTTCAAATATTTATATATATAAACTGTCAAATGTTAGACAGCCACTTACAGATTACTAATGTATAATTGTGTAGCTTGAGAATGAGTACAAACCAAAAGGAAGACAAGGAGAACTATGTAAAAACTCATCTATTAGATCCCAACATGGAAGTGTTGCTGTTAGCAGAATAACTAATATTACAAAGGAATGCTTTTGGAGAAAAAAAATCTTGGAGGAATACTGAAGCAGAGCCAACAGCCAATAACTTTTTATCGTAGAGCAATAACTGAAAGCAAGAGGTGAAATGCACAGATGTAAAAGGAATTACTAGTGATTTGGAGTGGAACAAACTATTGGAGATTATAATGAAGAAAACCTTGCTCAGTGCACCTAAGAGATTTCAGTACATCAAAGTGCATGCTGAGACTTCAGTTTTGTGATGTGAATATAAAGTCCTGCACAGGTAAGTGGCAGATTATTAAAGAAACCTACCATCTGGATATCACTACAGTTTCGTCTGTAGAACAAGAGATAGATTCCATTGCTAAGATTCAAGAACTCCACACTTCCCAAGACAGAGACACAAAAAAGTCCAAGATATGGTACTGCCCTCTAGAAAAATTAAGCTATTTGAAAAAAAATTGGCTGAAGCACCAGACGTACTTTGTAGCAGAAATTGCTCCATGCTATCCAGAGTGGAATGAATTATTAAACAATATGAAATTCTGTTCAAGGGGGATAGAGTAAGAAACCCCCAAAACTCTAAGAGGAAACATTGTGATCTTCACATCTCAAGCCAGGAAATACAATCATGCCTAAAATGAGGGTGAAACTGCATCTTCTGATCAGGTATGAATGTCCACTCAAGAAATCACCTGAAGTTATGTACGGTGTTTAAGAATATAGTGCCAAATAGCAAAAGGAGACTTAATACTTTATCTCTCTTGACAGAGAAAGTACAAATAATTAGTTTACTTTGTTGGGGCAAGTAACCTTGATGATGTACAGATTAGTACTATGATCAGTAGATGTTAGAAATAATAGAAAAATATGGCCTCAGAGAATGACCACAATTTACTTTTGGAGAAGAATTAATATACTTTATTATTAATATACTGTACCTGTTGCCAGACAGGATCATATATACAGAGAAATATGATCTCCCTGTTCTGAAGGTACAAAAACTGGGTTCTTTTAAAAATAAGACAAGTTGATAGACCAAAGCTGCAAAAAAAAAAGAAAAAGAAAACCCATTAATTTCAGTTTTGATGTTTATTTCTTTATGCTTTGTAGACCTAATTTCCCTGTGCACATTTCATTCACTGCATTTCAGCCTTTTATACCTATTTCTGTTGGTGCATGAAGAGTTTCTTTATAGCCTCTTTTGTGATTTACAATAATACCTGTCAACAGTTTTGTTACATGGATTATAATGGGTGTTCTAAGCAGACTTTTTTCATACTGAATTAAAAAATGAATTCCGCTTCCCTATCAGGTTTAGTTTTCTTGTGACTCCATCTTCATTTTTCTGTTCAATTAATTACACGGTGGTACTATATTTTAACTACAGTGCCATCTTTGTAACAATCGTTAAGTAAAATCTGGCTGTTGTTATTATTGTTCTCTAACAAAAACAACCTCAAGAGAAAGGGAAAAGGACACATCAAAACATAAGATTAGTATCTGCCTGGAGAATAGTTCCTTGTCAGACTACAGTTAGAGCTCACAATGTAAACAATTTAAATATATATATATATATATATATATATATATATATATATATATATATATATATATATATATATATATATATATATATATATATATATATATATATATATCTTCTGTATTCAAGTTAAATATCAGCTTGATTGCGATAATGTTGCAGTCACACAGACACTATTATTATGACACAAACGTGTATAAATCATCCTGATATTTTCTGCTAAATGTTTGGCGGGTTGACTTTTAAATCTCAGAAAGAAAATGTCATCCTTCTTGTCAACATAGAATATGAGCTTTATTTTTATTGTAAGCAGGGGTGGTAATCACTTACTTTTCCTACCGGTTCACAAGTGTGAGTGCGCTCCGCCTTTCGCACATGTGCTTTACCTTAAAAAAGAGCCTAAATGGGATGCCGTAGAGCTGGGGCGGGTGAGTGGGGCCACCCATGATTTCCGCTACCAGTTTGGTCAAACTGGTCCAAACTGGTAGAATACCGCCACTGATTGTAATCTTGATGATCACAATATGAATAAAGCTCTTCATGTTTGGTATATGATATCTATTAGATTGGTAACAGGCTTGTTAAAGAGTTCACATCATACCATGTTTAGCATTTTTATGGTTTGGAGGGAGCTGAAAGCCCATTCATCCAACCAGTGACGTGCGGTGAGGTTTATGGCTGGTGAGGCTGGTGACATCATCAGCGCGAGCCGCGGTCCCCTTCATGTTGACTCAGGAAGGTGGGGAATGGGACCACGTGTGCAGGAGACTGAGGCAGCTTCAGCCTCCTGCACACGTGGTCCCATTCCCCGTCTTCCTGAGTCAACATGAAGGGGACCGCAGCTCGCGCTCCCCGCGGCTCGCACTCCGCGGTCCCCTTCATGTTGACTCAGGAAGGTGGGGAATGGGACCACATGTGCAGGAGGCTGAAGCTGCCTCAGCCTCCTGCACACGTGGTCCCATTCCCCTCCTTCCTGACTCCTGAGTCAATATGAAGGGGACCACGGAGCGCACTCTGCGGGAGCGCGAGCTGCGGTCCCCTTCATGTTGACTCAGGAAGGCGGGGAATGGGACGTGTGCAGGAGGGAGGCTGAGGCTAGAGGAGCCTCCTGCACACGTGGTCCCATTCCCGGACCACGTGTGCAGAAGGCTCCTCAGGCCTTTTCCCTTTTCCCTTTTTTTTATTTTCATGATGAGAGCGGTGAGGCTGTGCCTCCCCTGCCTCCCCTGACCGCACGTCCCTGCATCCAACTATTATTCTTGATTAATAAGCACAAAGATCTCCTCAAGAAGTAAGCATATCGAAATACCCTGATTTACTATCTGCAATGAGGCCAGTACCACATGGTGACGTATTGCCTGTACCAAAGTTTCCTTAAAATGTGATATTCAATGTCAATGAATCTGATGGTGAAAATAAACAACGAATTCCCACAACACTGTCGGAATTATTTACTAAGACTGTATTACTATTCTTCTTCTCATCCTTTCTAGTACCTATCTCTTCCCACTAATGACTGTACCCATGCTGCTTGTATCTTTTGCAACTTTACAATTTATATTGTTTTGTTTCGTACTATAAATTGATTGCTTATTAGTAACCTATCACTAAGTGTTGTATCTAATGATTCATGATGAATGTATTCTATTTTATTTTTCTTTATGTACACTGAGAGCATATGCACCAAAGAAAAATTTGGTATAATAAAACTGAATACAAATTAAACTCAGAAAAAGAAATAGAAAGAATAAAAAATGGAAACAAAGATAAAGAAGTAAGATAAAGAAAAAAAGAAATACATATAGATTTCCATTTTTATCGCAAATTTTATAACTCTTCTTCCTCCATAAGATTACACCCAACTATCTCTTTTTCCTGAAACCCAACTGTTATTGTTGCAAATGCATAAATCATCAATTTTTCAGGCCTAGTGTCAGCAGAAAATCCACAAAACATTATCAGAGCTTTATAAATATGTGCCCTATTTTAATCTTGACTAAACAAACCAAATCTAGATTCCTTCATTCTACTTCTAATAATCTTGTTCCTTAATTTATTTAGATGATGTTGCAGAACTTGGTTCTTCTTCAATTTTTCCTTTTCCCATTGCAGAGGCTTCTTCAAGGCTGTAACAAAACTCTTTTGCAAATACAGTAAAAAGTAATAATCCAGGTCACTGTCTTGGTTTGTCATTTGCATTTCCATTTTGACTTTCAACGTTTTAACCAGCTTCTTTTGTATATCCAGTAAAAAGTATCTGTCAACATTATTCTCTTGGCTTCCTTTTAAAATTCCTTCCACAGCCTTCTCTATCTTGTAATCCAAACTTTTTTTTTATTATCCAGCATTTCTACTTCTAGTATTTCTGTATCAGATTGTGTATCTTTTGGATACAGTCTACATAGAAAAAGACATCATTTCTAATATTGTAGCTACTAATATCTGACCCCCTTTTTTTTAATCTCCTGAAGTATTTCTAATGTTATAGCATTTTGTGTCATTTTTAAAATCCCCACTAATCATAATCCAAAGACAATTATACTTTTTTCCCCCTGCCTGGAAACTTTTCCTCCACTATGCTCTGACATTATAAATCTCCAATTTCTATTTTGACTCAAGAAACAAAACATTCTGATTTTCACAAAATGCTGTTTAATTGATTGGATTATTTCCAAAACCTTAAAGTAAAAATGTTAATGTTCCAAAGTTGTCTGGATACTTAATTTGTTTTTAACTTTCTTAGATCAGAAACTTATTTAGCTTTTTTGCCATTTATTTTCAATTGTTTAAATTCTTTTTTTATTATTGTAAAATTTTATTGGTTTTTTACAAATGTTTTAGGGGAAAAGGTAAAATAGGTGTAGAAAAATTTTGACAATCATGCGGGAGGTAGAAACCCCCCCCCCCGAATCTCACAACTTTAACAAAAAAGAAAAGAAAAAACATCAAAATTTGAATAAACATTGGCAGCTTTTTGTTTTTATATTCAATCATCAATATATTCAATCATCTTTTATATCACTTCCAAGAGTTACATTATAACAACAATTGCAAAAATGTTTCAACTCATTTTCAATTGTTTAAATTCTTGAAGTTAATGTTTCTTTTGTTCAACAACAATGGTAAACTCACTGGGTTTTTGAGCTTTCCAAAGGGGTCGTTCTATAGATCTTCTATAGTTTTAAAAAGGTTAAAAAAGCAATCTGTAAAAGTAACTTGAAAGTGAAGTTAGCAATGAAGTTGATCTCTTCATCTCCTTGCTTTCAGATCCACAGGAGACTGCTGTCCTGTAGTTTCCTTGTGAGGAGCAACCTTAGCACATATGGGTGATTTCCCATCCTCTCTTTATCCATACAGATTCTGAAGAATTGGTCTACTTAAGTATAAGTATAATCTTTATTATCATTGTACTTAAATACAACAAAATTGGTTGTATTTACTTACTTACTTACTTACTTACTTACTTACTTACTTACTTAGTAATTCCATTACTTAATGGAAATAAATTACCATTGTATCATTGACCCCTGCTGCTGACATGAAAGAGTTGTATGAGAACATGAAATTATTTTTGGAAAAGATCCAGTATGGAGAAAATATAAATGGACTATTTGCGAAGAACTGAGGTTTGCCATTCACTTTAGCCTGCAACTTGTATGTACTTAATAATATACTTTTATTTGTCTGTATGTGTTAGTGTAATTGTAAGACAAGGGAAAAACCATAACATTGAGAAAGAATGGCCAAAATCTACTTCACATGTTCCAGGGGAAAAAAAGAAGAATATAGTTTCCTTTCTCTTTTGCACATCAAATTTGAATTTATGAAAAAGTTAATTAATGCAATGGATGAAAGAGGACCTGGGCTCCAATGTCTGAGGAATAAATTTCCCAGAATTAGTGATGCCAAGAAAATATTTTTAAGTCCATCGATAGGAAAATTGATAAAAGATCAGAAATTTGATGATACATTCAGTGAAGTTGAAAAAAAATGTGTTGCAGGCATTCAAAAGCATGTGTAAATCCTTTTGGGGAAATTATAAAGCAAGAAATTATTGCAAAATAGTGTAGGAGAGGAGCATACAGAGCTGGGGGAGTGGAATTAAGTGCATCATCACCTTAGAATCTTTGCATTTCCACAAGCTCTCCAAATCCAAAATCTCCTGAATTCTGTTGATACTTATCTGGGACCAAATTTAAGGTTAAAATTTAGTTGACCAAATTATTGTGTACAGACTTGAATAAATCTGTGCTACAGCCTTATAAAAGGTCCTTATTCTTGGTGCCTGACATTAATGAGTGAAGCCATACCAAGCAATGGGATGTAACATACCGCTGAAAATTCATTTCTTGGATGCTCACTTGGACATATTCTCTGACAACATATTCTCTTGGTATAATCAGTGACAAAGAAGATGAATAATTTCACCAGGACCTTTCAAACATAGAAAAATAGTAGAAAGCCAAATGGAGTTTCAGAATGCTGCGTATTGCTGGATGCTTTGGAAAGATGTTCCAGATTAAATTAAGCATAAAAATCAAACACTGCTCATTTTTAGGTAACACTTTTGTGCTTTTAATTAACTTGTAAATATAGCCTATTATCAAAGTAAAATTGTGTGTCACACAAAAATTCTGCCTGTCAGCAAAAAACTGAAAACCAGCTGGCTTAAAAATATCATATAATTAACTAATTTTCGTTTGTGTGACACACACACATTTTTTTTTTTTTTGCTCCTCATTGTAATTTGGAATTCTGCTTCACCCTTTTTTACAGCAAATTCTCTCTTTTATTCTTTGTAGCTGATCAGTATCATCTTCTGGATTACCTGGAACATTAAATTGGAGAAGGAAGGTATAATTCTTCTGGAAAGTACTGTTTTCTTGTGATTTGTGCAACTCTGCATTTACTTCCTTCCACAAGGAATGTTTCCATTTAAATATTTAAAAAGGAAAAAATACTACAGTCTACACAGTATATTCTCCTTTAAAAAATAAAGTTTGTTTTTGTTCATCTCTTATGAGATTGGTTTGTCTAGCCAATGCCTCAACTTGGAAGTAAGCCTCAGACAGAATACAGATTTTAGTAAGATTTCTTGAATGCTACTCTGGAGGTAAATAAAGAAGCTCAGAAAATAAAAGAGGAATTTCCCAAACTAACATTTACGGAGATTCCGTTAATCCATGTATGTTATGAAACACTCCTTCCTAGATTTCTTGTCACCTGGCTTGAGCTTCCATTTAGGAAATAAGTTGCCCACAGACTCACCCTCTGTCTACTATTTGCCTAATCTTCTTTCTATTCCTTTTCCAGACTCCCCACAATGTGTCATAGGGATTAAGTGATGAAACATGCACCATGAGGCAAAAATCACTTAACTATTTTCATCAGATGTTGGAATGCATGTGTGTAAGGATGGGTTTGTTTTGTGAGATCATCATACATGCCACCATTCAGACATAATCTGACTTTTGCTGCACTTGCCTATGATTGTCCATTCTTGCACCAATTCTCGTGTAAAAGAATAATGCCTGCAAGATGTGTTGGACTTCAATCCCATATTCCTGCATCCAATACTTCTGGAGGCATCTGCCAGCCCTTTAAGGTAATCCACATGAGAAACTAATACCATGAATACTGACACGATATTTATTGTAAGACTAGCTGATAGCCCGGCATTCGCCAGGTATTTATTTATGCTAATCCTGTATTAGACAGGAAAAGGAATGAATTATATCTATTGTGTCAAGTCAAAGTAATGCTGGAATATACACACAGAGAGAGACACAAACACACACACACACATGAACCTGAATCCAAAATGCACACTATCAATGTCAAAAGTACTGTGATTTGACACTATAGATATAGTTCATTCCTTTTGTTTTCAGCGGCCCAGGCATTCCAGAGTTATGCTGGAACACACAGACACACACAGGCACACCAAGGGATGTTAGGGGTGTCTTATCCCCACAGTATTTGTTTCCAGAGAGTACGTCATCTGGGTACCAAGTCATTTCAGCGGCCCAGGTACTCCAGAGTTATGTTGGAATACACACACACACACAGAGTCGTGTGTGTGTGTGTGTGTGTGTGTGTGTGTATTTAGCCTACCAGACATCTGGAAACCAGCCCTAGTCAACAAACGAACCCTACCCACCACCCAGGTCATTACAACACAAAAGAACAACGGACACACAGCCAGCACCTCAGCCACACAAGATGCTACGAAACAGCCTACCAATCTACAAACATCAACTCTATCTACCAATCAGGATGCATCTACCAATCAGCCAATCAACCCACTTACAGCAATAAAGCCAGCACTCCACACACACCCCACCAAGATTTATAGAAAGACAGCAGCTCCGACCACGCTTTACTCGCACAAGCACGAAGCCAAAAACACCAGCCTGAAGATGACCAGCTGGTCTTGTTGTATTCGGGCCTTTTCCCATGTAAGTTTGAGATTGTCTTGGCAACGTTTCGGCGAGGTCCCACTCTCCATCTTCAGATGATATATATACATATACTGTATATATGTTTTCGTTTCGGGTCTTTTCCTGTGTAAGATTGAAATTGTCTTGGCAACGTTTCAGTGAGGTCTCACTCACCATCTTCAGGCTCACTCGCCCAAAACCCAGCCTGAAGATGGCGAGTGAGACCTCGCTGAAACGTTGCCAAGACAATTTCAATCTTACACGGGAAAAGACCTGAATACAACAAGACCAGCATATATCTAGATATCTAGATAGATAGATAGATAGATAGATATATAGATATATAGATATATATCTAGATATCTAGATATCTAGATATCTAGATATCTAGATATCTAGATATATAGATATATAGATATATAGATATATAGATATATAGATATATAGATATATAGATATATAAATATATTACAGTAATATAATTTTATAGCATATATCTTTCTGAGATACTTTCCATACCCCCATTCCTTCCATGGACTGGAATGTCCCTTATTTGAATGTTGCCCTGACTCCTCAGACAGAATATTCAAGGGCATTCCCACGGACCATTAGAGACTCTCAATTAGTGAAGGCTGTTAATGATCAATCTATCATTGATTTTCTATGTGTCTAGTTCAACAGAGGAGAAATTTCTGAAGCCAGAGGCATTGTTCAAAAGCTATGATTTTTATTCTTTTGCCCACTTTCACCAGAGTTAATTCCAATGTTATTTGATGAGATTTGTTTCCAAGTAGCTATTCATAGGATTTAGCAGCGTGATAATAGCAGCATGACTTTTCACAGCTCCTTATCTGCAGTTAGTCCTGTTCTACAATTAGCAGGAAATGATATGAAACAATTATTTTCATTCTCTTTTCTGGACTTAGAATTTGAATGGTTTAAGTCTATGTCTTTAATGGTATTTATGTTTAAGCTTTAAGCCAAAGCCTGATATTTACACAGGCTTGGGCAATGCTTCAAATGAAAAGCTGACAATTATTTCACAATTTGGAATTGTTCCATTAGCATCAATTGAATTGTCACAAATCCTTTACCACAGATTACGCTACAATTTAAAATTTATATAGTATATGTAACACTGAATGCAAAGATTCAGTGACTTTTTCATCAAAATTTTTCCTTCTTTCGTACTATTACTCAGAATTTTTTTCTCCTTTTTCTCCTTCCATTAAAAACAATAGTAATATATGTCATCATGAAAACTTACAGGGTGACTTTGGGCCAATTGTTTTGAATTCAATCTATATCAAGGTTGCTATAATAAAATGAAGGGAGAACCTCCAGCTAATGTACTGTTGGAGAACAGGCAGGGCATAAACTTAACCTACCACATAAATGGGACACGGTGGCTCAGTGACTAAGATGCTGAACTTGTCGATCAGAAAGCAGTTTAGCTGTTCAAGTCCCTAGAGCCGCATAATGGAGTAAGCTCCCATTACTTGTCCCAGGTTCTGCCAACCTAGCAGTTCGAAAGCATGTAAAAAAATGCAAGTAGAAAAACCACATTTGGTAGGAAGGTAACAGCGTTCTGTGCGCCTTCAGCGTTTAGTCTTGCCGGCCACATGACCATGGAGACAGGCAAAGCTGGCTCTTCGGCTTTGAAATGGAGATGAGCATTGCCTACTAGAGTCAGGAACGACTAGCACATATGTGCGAGGGGAGCATTTACATTTACCACATAAATACTGCAACATTGAGGTCATACCTTACATTCTTGCTATGCTTTTGAATGGTAACTTGAATGCACAGAATTTAAGCTCTAGTATGGCTGCAGTAGTGCAAGATCAATGTTGCATTGCCATGTGTTTCTTTCAATTCATTTTTAAAAAGCCAGATTTACAGACTTGGGAAACAGATGTGGTGGGAATAAAAACATGCAAAGTTAATGACTAGACAAAGGAAGAGACATGAGCTGTTAGTCAAAAAAAATGCAGCCAAAGCACAATTGGATGCAAAGGTAAGACAGCGGGAATTCTAGGAAAAACAGAGCTTTACTCAGTTCTAAAAGTAACCCTGGTGAAAGCAGCATTGGATCTCCTGCTGCGTAGCAAGGTGTTGGAAACCTGTTTTCAAGTGACTTGGCCAATTTATTTCTAAAGTAACAGCAGATGGCACTAGACAGATGGCTTGGTTTTGCTAAAGCCTCCAGAGAAGGAAGGTGGCACATCACTTTAGTTTTACATTATCCTGACAGTAAATCTGGACTTTAGGAATGAAAGCCTGGGCACGTGTGATATTGAATCATCTGTGAGAGAGGTGGAGCTGAAGTATTCTACTCGATTTCTTTTATGTTTACAGTTTCTATGTGATGTGAGTTTCTGAGATGGATTGCATTGTAACACTGACCAAATCTGCCCGAATCTCATTAGAAACCAGTGTAGCAAAGGGAATTCAACCATGTACCCAGCCAAATCCTTTACCGAAGGCCAAAGGCGTTTCCATCTCCTTTGGGTTCTCCTGGCCTTTGTTGGCATGGGGTCTTTCCAGAAGGGCATAGCCTGAGGTTGAGCTTTCATATCTGGCAGACATTTCTCATCCTTGCCCTCAACTGAAGGCAATCCTCTCCCACAAAATAGTCAGACTGCTGGAATGAAGAACTCTGAATCATCCAGAAACTGGCTTTTTTTTTTACTTTGCCTTTTATGGAATGTGGATGGGTGCTGCCTATGACTTCCAATATACTGTAGCAATAGATGAGTTATATCAATTAATAAAGATGCAGTATGAATCCATAGAAAGAGGAAAAACATCAAAAGATTCAACATTAAGAATGAAAACATTAAAATTAACCAAGAACTTGATAAAACTGACCAATATGCAATGGGATGGGGGCGGAATCTTCAATTAATTCATTAAAAATGGGGGCTGACTTATAATATAGCAATTTACTATATATATATATATATATATATATATATATATATATATATACACACACACACAGTGTGTGTATGTATGTATGTATGTATTATTTATCAGTACAAATACAACATATATATATATATATATATATATATATATATATATATATATATATATATATATATATATATATGTTGTATTTGTACTGATAAATAAATAAAGGGAGACTAGTATAGATCTATTTCGAGCTAATTAGCTCTCATCAGCTAGCCATACCCTTACTGGGATTTGAACCTGTGCTGTTATATATCTCAGGCAGGAGTCTTAGCCACTAAGCCACAGGATCGCCTCCTTATCAGTTGAGCCAGGGAAATAAGTATATATTTGTGTTACAACCCCTGGTATGCCTAAATATGGGAGGAAGGTCACACTCCCTCTTTCTGTCCTTCGGCTTAGTGGCTAAGACTCCTGCCTGAGATATATAACAGCTTTCTGTCCTTCGGCTTAGTGGCTAAGACTCCTGCCTGAGATATATAACAGCACAGGTTCAAATCCCAGTAAGGGTATGGCTAGCTGATGAGAGCTAATTAGCTCGAAATAGATCTATACTAGTCTCCCTTTATTTATTTATCAGTACAAATACAACACAAATATAAAAGGCAACATTAAAAATAAAAATATGGTTTTCTGCCTGCATGGTCTTCTGTGATGAAGCCGAAGGACAGAAAGAGGGAGTGTGACCTTCCTCCCATATTTAGGCATACCAGGGGTTGTAACACAAATATATATATATATATATATATATATATATATATATATATATATATATATATATATATATATATATATATATATATATATATATATATATATATATATATATATATATATATATATATATATATATATATATATATATATATATATATATATATATATACACATACATATATATGTATGTATATATACACATACATACACACACACACACGTATGTATGTATGTATGTATGTATGTATGTACGTATCCCATATCACTGTCAAAGGTCTCTGGACAACTGCACTCAACTGCAGCCCATAAAATAAAACAACAGGAACAGTAAAAACAGTAAAAACGTCAAAAGAGTCAATATTAAGAATTATAATGTTAAAATTAACCAAGAACTGAATAAAAAGGACCAACGTGGAGATAGGGTTTAAAGCAGGGGTCACCAACCTTTCGGACCTCAGGGACCACTAAATTCATAATTTTAAATCCCAAGGTCCACTAATATGATCTGCCTAATGAGCGACTGGGTGGGCGCAGCAAAGTGGTCATGTGACTGGGTGGGTGTGGCCAACTCAATGTCACTCATGTCGAGGGGAGCCTCACCAGCTCTACTCACCATGCCTCGCTTGCCCGCCTAGGCTCCTTAAAGACCCAACAGGAAGCAGTTGTTGGAGCTAAGCAGCCACCACGAGAAAGAGTTGGCAAAACAGTTCAGTTCACATTGGATCAGCAGAAGCATCTCACTGAGGACTATGAGCAGAGGGAAGAACCTGCAAGAGTGCAAGACCAGGTACCGGGGTGCCTGGAGGCTCAGCGGGCTCAGATGGTCAGCCAGTTCCAGACCATGGTGCAGTCCCACTGGAATGAGGCCCTCTTTGCCACCAGCAGTGCTTCTCTCCAGCCTTCGTCACAAGCCCAGCGCCAGGAGGCTGAAGCAGAACCCAAGTTGGAATTCCTGCCTCCCTCTGACCCACATAAAAAGACCCAGAAGGGGGAGACTCTCTGCAGCAACACAAACATTCATTGCATGTATCCGACCCAGGGCCGTAGTTTGAGGACCCCTGATTTAGTGCAATATAAAAAATGCAAATAATTTTTCTGCAGACCACCAAAAAAATTTCATGGATCACCAGTGGTCTACAGACCACCAGTTGGTGACCACTGGTTTAGAGGGCCACTTAACTGAGGCCCTTCCTTCTAGCATTGGTTCCTCAGTCCACACACAATGGCAAAAGGCAGGAGAGGGAGCATCCTTTCCCTTCCTCTCTTACTCTCATGATGGCATCAACTCCTTTATCTCAGGGAAATGAACGTTTTGCAACATGGCTGTTGGGGGCGTCATGCCTCGAGTCTGAGTGGGGATGGGGAGGAAATCTTTCCTGGGAAGGCTGGCAACCTGATGAAGAAGAGCCCCTTGGATTCCTGGAAAGACCCTTATAGCTTGCAGTGGAAAGTGACAATATTTGCAGAGTCTTTCCAAGTAATACTCACCTCCATTGGTGTAATCGTCCATGGCACAATTAAGGGGTTGTACTGAACATGAATTTCGGTAAACCTAGGGAGACAATGGAGGACACAAGGTGGCTGGCTGTGCTATGGTCCATGGGGTCGTAAAGAATTAGACATGACTGAGTGACTGAAAAAAAACCATCTCTTTGAGACTTCATGATTTAAGAAATTGAACACAGGAGGGGACTAAAGATTCTATAGTGAAGGAGAAAAGAAGCTGAAGGTAGGACATGAAGCAGCAGGTGGAAGTTCATTGGAAAGAGATGGAAATGAGGAGGAATGTCCTGACAATGAGAACCGTTAAGCAGTGGAAGAGCTTGGCTGCGGAAGTTGTTTGTGTGGTCCATTGTGGAGATTTTTAGAGAAAAGATTGGGCAACCATTTCTCTGAGGAGCCCTGCCTCAGGCAAGAAGTTGGACAAATAGTTCTATCTACTCCAGGATTCTATGGTTCCCTCTGTGCTTTGTGCCCCAATGATTGTGCTTCTCTGCTGTTCATGAACAGTTTCCCTCATGAAAGATAGATAGCCAAAGGCCACCAACAGAGTCAGCTGTCAGCTTCATGCATTGAAATGCCAACACCTAACTTAGTTATAGCAGTGAGAAGGCTTTTCAGAGTAAATGTGGCCAGCTCAGATGTCAAGAACCTGGCCGTAGGGTAGAAAGCCATCGCTCCCCACTCTCTAGAAAACGTGTTCATTACTTTTCTGTTGTATGGACTCCAGTGTAGAAGAATTTCCTCTGCCTCCTGATGGGTTTTATGTCTTCTCCTTAAACCATGGGCATGGTAGGGCATCACTGATGGACTGCAGAGGGGGCTTGCAGGGGCAAAAAAATGGGCAGGTTGACTGGCCAATCTTAGAAAGGAGAAGCTGAGCTAGATGGATGTTCCTTGACATGTCACCTTTTCCCATTGATCAGGATGATCCAAACAGCAGGGCAGCTCTCATGATGGAGACACATCTTCAGCCCTAAGGGTAAGGACAGTTTTGCATCATTGTCAATGGGGTTTCATGCATCAAAACTGGGTGTGGGAAAGCGAGGAATTCTTATTTGGGGGAACCCAGCCAACCTAGCACACTCAAGAAGACCCCCTTGGATTCATAGAAAGATCTTGATGACTTGGAGGGGAAAATATTGGGAAAACCTTGGATGTTCTATTCACTAAGGCTACATTACTATTACTATTAGTCTTCTCATCATTCCTATCACCCATCTCCTCCCACCTATCACTGCATGACTGTAGCTTTGTTGCTTGTATCCTTACAATTTATATTGATATTGTTTCCTGATTGCTTATTTGAATCCTATGACTATCATTAAGTGTTGTAGCTTATGATTCTTGATGAATGTGTGTTATCTTTTATTGTACACTGAGAGGATATGTACCAAAGACAAATAACTTGGCCAATAAAGAATTCTAGTCTATTCTATTTTATTTTATTCTACTCTACTCTACTCTACTCCATTCTATTCATGTCTTCTAATCCAACCTCCTACATAACATACTAAACTAAAAGCAAAGCAATTGCATTAATGTATAGCCATATTGAAACACATACTTTCATTACAATAAACACTCAGGCTGATACTTCTGGAATCCATATGAGATTTAAGGGAATCTTATATATCTCTATGACAGAAGCATCTGGGATACTTTCCCCAGGCAACGGTGAAGCCACTACAAGATTATTTTATTTTGATTTAAAATGTTTTCCTTCCATTTAAGATACGTCTTTACAATTCATGCAGCTAAATCTCCCCTATCTTTCAAGTGTTTGGGAGAGATAAGCTGAGTCACATCAGGAGAGATAAAAGCCAGTGGCACCTTCTTTCCTCTCTGCGAAACTTCAGAAGGGAAGTTCCTTCAGCTTTACTAACAACTGTCTGGAGGGCACCTTCAGAGTCCCCAATCAAGATATATTTCTTTATATCAGCTGAATGAAACATTTTGTCTGGCTTTTGCAAGAGAGGACAAAGGAGGAGAAGGAAAAGGAGAAAGAGGACATAGCAATCATATACATAAATGCCTTAAAACCATATTAAAATGGAGAACTTCAATAAAATGATCAACCCGCTTGCTTGTCCTCATGTAGGATCTTAAAGGCTTAAAGAAGTGTTACTGTAGAAAGAAAAACCTCTATTACTTTACCAATGGTTCCTACATGTTCCTTTATCGTTTTGAAACTTGTCTCTGTTCTTTTTTTCTTATTTTGCTCAATGATCTTAAATATAACCTAGGCTTTCTGCACACCTCCATTCTGATACATCAGAAAGACTGTTAGATGATACAGTACAGGATAGTCATCCTGAGGCCTTCTGTATATTTTCGATAACTCCCCAAGCATTGACTGTGATAATTTGGACAGATAAGAAATGAAATCTCCAAAGCATATTGGACAGCCTATTTCTGATGCAGTGCTACTGGCATAAGATTAAAATGGTGCAGGTGGAAGGGGATATAAAGCAATCAAAATCCTACAGAATTCTGGGATTCATATGGATATTTTAATTTTTTCCCAGATCTGCAGTTACTGAAATGTAGAGTAAGACTATATCATCTGATATTTCTGAAAGCATGAGTTTCCTCCAGGTGTGGAAGAACAGCTTCCTAGTCCATTTGAAGGAATCATTGCGGAAATATAATTGTTTTTATTGGGGGCTCTTATTTCAAGCTGGTTTGGTTCTTCTCTGAGAGCCATGTGAAACAGGACTCTGTTAGAATGAAATCAAAACTTGTTCCCGTATCAAAAATCCATCATATATAGACTTTCATGTCATTCCATGCCACTTCAATCTAAATGTTCTTTATAGGACACATTAGAGCAGGGATACCCAACCTTGGCCATTTTAAGATTTGTGGACTTCAACTCCAAGAATGGAGTTGGTTGGCTGAGGAATTCTGGAAGTTGAAGTACACAAGCTTTAATGTTGCCAAGATTGAGCATCCTCTGCACTAGCGTGTACAAGAAATTTCTCAGGAGGACCACAAGGGATGAGGTGCTTGGGGCCCAAAGGGAAGGACCACTAAAATATAAAGATGAAGAAATCACCATTCTTAAGCAAATTCTGAAAAAGATAAGAGAAAGAAGGAGGAAGTATTCCTCCTTATCAAAGAAATTATACAATAAAGGAGTTTGGTTTAGATGGTTATTGCCAGAGGGAATGTTGATCTTTTGGGAGGGAAATAGGATTAGAATTAATACAGTGCAGGAGGCTGAAGCCTTCATTAAAAAACATTTCTCTCTCCTAGAGGACGAACACAGGGAAGGTAGTGAAAAGGATAGCAAGGTACAAGGTATTAAGGGGGGGGCTGTGGCCCCACTTGGGGACAGAGAGGAAGGAGCAATATCGAAAAGGCTCAGGTCACAAAAATAAAAGTATTTGAAATATTTGTAATTGTTGATATACTAGAAAGTGACAAAGGAAAAATGATTGAACACAAGGTTGATACAATGTAGAATAAAGATTCTGTTTTTTGCTTATCTTTTATATGTTGTTTTTAATATTGTAAAAATTGTGAGATTTGGAGGGATTTCTACCACTAGCTTGGGAGCTGCCAAAATTTTCTATGTACCCCTTTACCTTTTCTCATAAATGTTTAAAAACCAATAAAATTCTTTAAAAAAAAAGAAATGCTGGGGATGGGCTAAAGTGTTACATGCTTATTTGACTATTTGGGGGTAGAACAACTCTTTGAATGGGTTTGTAGCACACAACATCCCATTTCAGGACATTCCTGATTGAACTGCTAGTAGCATTAGAGGTATATCCAATTTATTTCTTATAATTACACCCTTAGATATTTTCCATCACTTTCCTTAATAGCCTCGTTTTGCCTCTGTCTAGTCTTGTACATTTACCCTTTGTAACTAAGTGGTCTTAATTAGCTTTTGAGGGAACATTTTTGTACTGAAATACATATTTTAAACAATATGGTAGTTGTTTAAAATGTGTGTTTCTTTTCCCTTGGCAAGGGCAAGGCGGTGCATATTATATTGGAAATTCAGCAAGCAATCTGATACAGATGATGTCACATGGGATATTGCTGCTGAAAAACACAAAAGGTGAGCATAAATCCAAATATTATAAGACTGGTAAGGTGCCACTTACAGATTCTAATGGAGAAATTTCTAAGGGCGAAATAAATAAATGATAGCATTCCTTTCGGAGAAAATGCTGCAATATGCTATATTTAATTCAGTGTTTTCAGTAGCAGTATGGGCATCAGATGTCAAAGAAACCAAGAATGATTACATTTGTGTATGACAGCAGTTGGTAATGCAGTATTAGTTTAGAGAAAGTGTGAGTTTATCCAGAATGAATGCAAAAATTTGGACCCCTAGGAAAAAAATAGTCTGCAGTATAATAAGTTGGTGCATAAGCTCGAATAGCTAGCACTTGCAGATTACCTGAAAACCCTGTGTCCCATTTCATAGATTCATATCGTTTCCAATCTTCAACATTGGATCAAAAGGCTGATTAGGCTACTGACCATAATGTATCAACTGAGATCAGCTGTTGTCTCCTTACAGCACTCTGATGACACCCAAACAGATCATTTGCTCAGGCAGCTCAGCTGCTGATGTCATTAAAATCAGAGTTAAGTATGCTCCATGCTCTGTAGACATGTCAAAAACAGTGAGGCTGCCAAGACCATATCAATGTACAAAGGTGGCAGTCAAAGAAAGGGACGAGAAAGAGAACAGCAAATGGATCTATAGGCAGTAACAATAGTGGTAAGTTAAAAGATGGGGAAAACTGAGAGAAAAGTATTGATTTCTGGTATGAAATGTTGCATCTGGGTGACTTTAAGAGGATGCTGGATACCTCAGACCAGAGAGCAATCTAACATAACATTTACCTGCATCAACCTTCTCTGATTCTGTGCTTTTCTTCTGGGTGGAATTTCAGCTTGCATAAGCTTTATCTAATTGAACATTGATCAGAAGTGGGTTCCTACTGGTTCGGATTGGTTGAACCGAACCAGTAGTGATTTGCCGGCCTGAGTGGTCAGAACTGGCAGCGAGCCACGCCTGCCACACCTCTGAACCGGTTCCCTGGTCGGTGCGGCATGGCTTTCCCCCTCCCCATTTTTTAATGTTCTGCGCATGCGCAGACCTATTTATGGGCAACTGTGCATGTGAGCAGAGCGGCAGTAATGCCAGCAGGAACCTACCCCTAACATTGATCCATTCCCAGGTGAGGAGAAAACAGGGTATATGACTGGCAGCAGCTCTCTAGTGTATTAGAACATACATTTTTGGAGGGGGGGGCAGTTTTTAAAGTGAACAAAAATAACATAGATTCCAAAGAGAAAGAAAAAGAATAACAAAGAGAACAACTAATTTAATTTAAAACAGTGCTTTTCAGCTTTAAGATGTTGCACGTTGTCTGGGGAATACTGGGAGCTGAAGCCCGTACATCTTAAATGCAATCGCAAATGGGACTGTGTTGTACACGAGCTGTTTGTGCCACTGAGCCAGGTTTCCTACTCAGTGCTGGAAGGACTTCAGCGTTTTTGCATCTTTGGATGATTTCCAAAGAGCTCGGCAAGGATTTCTGACTCCCAGTTGTTCAAGATTAACAGCTACAAAACGATTCCCTGTTTGCTCCACACATCCCATTGATATAACAAAGCTTAGAGGCTTCTTTTGTGAAAATATCCAAGAATTTGGGGAGTGAAATATATTTTAATTTGACGTGCATGTCTCAAGGATGAGACTGTAGTTAACAAATATATGTATGGGCTCATTAGGATATTGAGTTTAGTAGCTAGAACAGTAAAGTGTACAATAGGTTGGAACACACAGTTGTAGTTAATTAGTTAGAGAGTGCTGACTCATGCATCAGGCAATCTACACTATGATTGGTTGCCATAAGTATGAAGGGGCAGTTTCCCTTTTTTCACGCCTTTTTATTCTGTGTGTTCTCTATACTGTGTAATTTACCTCATGATATTGCATTGTTTTTTTCGATGATGACAAAACTGCTGTAAATTTTATTTATATATATACAATACAATACAATACAATACAATACAATACAATAGTAGAGTTGGAAGGGACCTTGGAGGTCTTCTAGTCCAACCCCCTGCCTAGGCAGGAAACCCTATACCGTTCCAGACAAATGGCTATCCAACATCTTCTTAAAGACTTCCAGTGTTGGGGCATTCACAACTTCTGGAGGCAAGCTGTTCCACTGATTAATTGTTCTAACTGTCAGGAAGTTTCTCCTCAGTTCTAAGTTGCTTCTCTCCTTGATTAGTTTCCACCCATTGCTTCTTGTTCTGTCCTCAGGTGCCTTGGAGAATAGCTTGACTCCCTCTTCTTTGTGGCAACCCCTGAGATATTGGAACACTGCTATCATGTCTCCCCTGGTCCTTCTTTCTCTTAAGCTAGACATACCTAGTTCCTGCAACCGTTCTTCATATGTTTTAGTCTCCAGTCCCCTAATCATCTTTGTTGCTCTTCTCTGCACTCTTTCTAGAGTCTCCACATCTTTTTTACATCGTGGCGACCAGAACTGAATGCAGTATTCCAAGTGTGGCCTTACCAAGGCATTATAAAGTGGTATTAACACTTCACGTGATCTTGATTCTATCCCTCTGTTGATGCAGCCTAGAACTGTGTTGGCTTTTTTGGCAGCTGCTGCACACTGCTGGCTCATATTTAAATGGTTGTCCACTAGAACTCCAACTCCATATATTAGCCAATAACTCAGCCGTGTCTGGGTATTTATTTATAGGGGGAAAATGTCAGGACCAAACATAATTTCCAATGTTGGATTTTCTCCCTTACCAGAGGGAGCCCCCTTATGAAATACTGTGAAGCCATTACCATGGCAACTCCATGGATCTGTACAGTAGAAACCATTTTACAGCAGTAGAGTAGAAGCCATTTTAAGGCACAATAGGCTGTATCTTAACAGAACACACACCCCAAGGGGCTTTAGGGGTGTCTTACCCCCACAGTATTTCCAGAGAGTAAGTCATCTGGTTGAAATTGCTCAATGGCTTTCAGCAAATAACTTTTTCTTGGGCAATTAACTTGCCTTCTTCAAGTTGCCTTATAAAGGACAGGTTCTCTGGGGAATGACAATTTGGTGGCCGTGATGTTTTAGGTTATGATTACTGATCTACAGAGTTTGACCCATAATAAGCTCTATAACATGTGATCAATTTTTAAAATAATACTTGTGCCAATAGAGATAAATACCGGTAGTCCTTGACTTAGGAGCACAATTGAGCCCAACATTTCTGTTGCTAAGCAAGACATTCATTAAGTGAATTTTGCCCCATTTTTACTCTTAACTCTTGCCACAGAGTTGTAGTGGTCAAGTATAGTAACATGTTAAGTGAATCTGGCTTTTCTATTGACTTTGCTTGTCAGAGGTTAAACTCAAAAGGTAATCTGCATGAACCCAGGACACTGCAAACGTCATAAATGTGAGTCAATTTTGAAGCATCTGAATTTTGTTCTTGTGGCAATGCTCGCAAGTGTGAAAAATGATGATGTCGCTTTTTTTCAGTGCCATTGTAGCTTTGAACAGTCACTAAATGAAATGTTTAACTATCTGTATTGGAAATCCTGTGCTGAGATTTACTGGTCTGCAAAAAAAAAAAAAAAACCTGAAAGTGTGAGTGTTAGCTCTCCTATCTTTCTTAGTAGAATTAGACCAGCCGACAGTTGGAAACTATAATCCAAACACATTAAATTGGGAAAAGCTGCTCTGGATTCCTGACAATGGAGGAGAACTCTACTAGGCAAACCTCTTCCAAAACTGTGGGTGAAATATGAATGACGTTAACTAAATAAAACAAAGTGTGCCATCTCCTGGAAAAACAGCGATGGTTCAAGATACATCTGGTACTGAATGCAGGCAACAGCTAACAGATACTCTGGACCACAGTAATAGAAAAGACAAAAACCCAATGAAATCTTTCCACCAAAAGGGATTTTTTGCACATACGTAAGAGAGCTAAATAAATAAATAAACCAGCAAGCAACCATTATAGTTTGGTGCTGGCTTAGTAACTACGGTATCGCTGAAGTCAGCCAGACATTGCTCCCGCATTCCAAGGATACTGACCCATAACATCCTATGTGGTTTATCTGGCTTGTTGCTAAGACAATCGCTAACATTTGATTGCTTTGTTATCCACATTTTTTAATCATCTGTTTTGTTGCACATATCCTCAGACTGTTTGTTCACCTTTAAGCTTGTGTAAAATTCGAAATGAGCTTTTGGCTATTTGCAGATGTTGGGGCTTTGGCGATCTTGGATTGACAGCACCCTCCAATCAGAGGTGGGTTGCTCCTGGTTCGGCCCGCTTCAGCTGAACCGGTAGTGAAATTCAGGCCTGGGTCGCAGAACTGGCAGCGGCCCAGGACTGCCACGCCCCCAAACAGGTTCCCTTGCCGCTGCCGGGCTGCTGCCATGTTGTTTTCTAGTGATGGCATGTCCACAGTTCACTGTAAATTGTTCTGCGCATGTGCAAAGAACAATTTACTTTGAACAGCGCACATGCATGCAGCACACATCTGGCGCTTACGTGGGTTGTGAACCGGTAGTAAAACTGGCAGCAACCCACCCTGCCTCCAATGTAATTGAGGGGAGGGGGGGCTTCCAAGAAATTTGGAAAACCAAACCCATTAACTATTGGCTTGACTCCAGTTCCAGAAGAAGAGCTGACTGGGAAGACATGTATGGACTGTTTTTACTGAAACAACAGAATAAGTGTCTTGTTAGGAACTGAATTTCCTGAATGGTTAGGATTGTTGTTAGGATTGCCTGAATTTCCTTGTACATGAAATGGATACAGAGGGGCAGTTTTGCAACTTTTCCAGAACAAGGAAGAGGCAGGGTTTTAATATATTTTTTTCTTTGCCATAAAAAAACAAAACCTGCTGTGTATCCTTTCAATGATCAATGTATCCATCCTACACAATTTGGGCTCTTGTAATTGATGTCTCCTCTCTACTCAGTTGAGTCTAAAAATAATTCTTGGCATTCACGAGGCAATCTTTAACATATATTAGTTTTCTAATCAAAGCAACCTTGTGAGAACTGTAAAATGATATTTCGCTAAGTCAGTCATGGGGCTTAATAATGCTATGCTAGAAGCTAAGAGTTAAGTCTTCCAGCTTTGATAGGTTTAATGTTTCTAGAATGAATTCAAATTACTGCTCTTAATATTATTAACATTTGCTAAAAAAAATAAATATAAGAAAGCGTTATTTTTTTAAAAAAAAACTGTGACCAAATAAAAAAGGCTGGTCATGTTAAAAACATCTTCATGTGAATCAAACAAGCTTGATTGCCTTTGCATTTGAATGCATAGGAAGGGAACAACAAAGGTTGTGGGTGCCCAGTGAAAACCGTTCCCTTACGTTCTGCCAAAAAGTTCCTTACATGTTGATGGGACCAAAAGAAGCATGTCTTAGAAGTTATCAAGCCATGGGTAGGAAAAATCAGGTCTTCTGATCAGTGGTGGGTTCCTAACCGGTTTACTACTGATTCACTGATAGGGCATTTTGCGTGTATGCTGCTCGCTTCACTTGTTGACTTGTTGGCTCCTGCGCAGAAACATGCCAGTGATAGCAGAAGAGACCGGGGAACCGATTCAGGGGTATAGCAGGCCTGGGTTGCTGCTGGTTCCAGCGACCCAGGCCACCATACCACTACCAAACCGGGCCGAACCGGTAGGAACCTACCACTGCTTCTGATATTTCAAAGCTGCAAGCTATTTTATGGTTTTTTAGATTACTAGGTGATAACCCGGCATAGCCTGTGTATGTATTTATCCTGTATTAAAGGGAGCCCCCTTGAGGAGTACTGCAAAGCTGTTACCATGGCAACTGCACTGCGCTGTACAGTAGAAGCCATTTTAAGGCACAACAGGCTGTATCTTAACAAAACTTGAATCCAAACTGCACACTATCACTGTCAAAAGTACTGCGACTTGACACTATAGATATAATTCAGTCCTTTTCATTTCAGGGGCCCAGGCATTCCAAAGTTATGCTGGAACACACACAGGTGGGGGGGATGACAACACACATACACACATACAGAGAGAGAGACAGAGACAGAGAGAGAGACAGAGACAGTCATAAACATTCAAAGTCATAAAACATCACACCCACAGTGTGGTCGTTGAGTTTGCGGTCGTTGAGTGGCTCAGTCTTTAAGCAGTCACATGGTCTTGCTTAATGACTGCTTCACTCAGTGACTGAGATTCTGGTCCCAGTTGTGGTCATTAAGTTAGGACTACCTGTTCATGCCTTTTGCTTCTCAGAACTCTTCCTGTGCTAGATTTTACTAAAATAAATGAGTGGGAAAAAAGCAAGACTGTATTGTACTTGGAGTTAAGCCAGGGAAGGGGGAACAAAGAATTAAAATGTGATATGTCCTTCATCTAGTACCTAGTGTTCACCTAGATTGTTGCAATCCATTCAATTTGTACAGGTAGTCCTCGACTTAAACCATTCATTTAGTGACCATTCAAAGTTGCAATGGGATTGAAAAAAGTGACATGACCATTTTTCTCACTTACAACCATTGCAGCATTCCCACGGTCCCATGACCAAAATTCAGACACTTGCAACTGGACTGAATTTATGATGGTTGCAGGGGACCTGGGGGGGTCATGAGATCACCTTTTGCAACCTTCGGATAAGCAAAGTCAGTGGGGAAGCCAGATTCCCTTAACAATCATTTTACTAACTTAACAACCGCAGTGATTCACTTAACATCTGTGGCAAGAAAGGTAGTAAAATGGGGCAAAACCCATTTAATATTTGTCTTGCTTAGTAATGGAAATGTTGGGCTCAATTGTGGCCATAAGGCTTACACTATGGAAACTGAACATCTGTGCACAGCAATGAATCATCAGTAGTAAGGTACCACATGTATTTATATTTCTGTTGTATACAAGAGGTGTTATTCAGCAGGTTCTAACCAGTTCTAGGGAACTGGTAGCGGAAATTTTGATTAGTTCAGATAACTGGTAAATACCACCTCTGACTGGCCCCGCCCCCATCTATTCTCTACCTCCTGAGTCCCCCTGATCAGGAGAAATGGGGATTTTGCAGTAACCTTCCCCTGGAGTGGGGAGGGAATGGAGATTTCACAGTATTCTTCCCCTGCCACACCACCAAGCCATGCCCACCAAGCCACACTCACAGAACCAGTAGTAAAAAAAATTGAATCCCACCACTGTTGTATACAAATATTTATATACCACACAGCTCCCAAGACTCTGACCAGTTTGCAGTAGAGGATTGAAATGGAACCAGTCAAACAATTCCAAGAAGTTCCATCCAATGTAACAATGGAAGGCTACTCTGTCACCATAAAATACTATGAATCATTAAAACCTCAATCACCAAACTCCTATACAGAGAGCACTGTCTTCCTGGCTTTGTCAGAAGGGTAACAGGCATATCATATCCCTTGAAGCAAGTTCTGTCACCCAAGATAGGTCATCACAAAAATATACTCCTTTGGGGTCCATGTCCCAGAGCTATTTGTGAGGAGGGAAACAGGCTTCAACAAGTCAAATAAAGACCTAGCATCTGAGTTTTTATATACACTAATTTTAAGTTCGTTTTAAACTTGCTTTGCATATGATCCCCATGCTTAGACAGGGAGAAAGAGCAGCTGGCCATCGACATAAACGGGCTAAATTGAGACCATATGTCTTTCTAAAAGCACCAAGGATAAGTTACTGGATTCAATAATACTTGTAGTAGAAAAGAATAATTTCTTCCTTTTTCAAAGATTATGACAAGAAAAATTGTCATATCTTATTGAAGAAGTGAGATGATAATGAGTCTGGGTCAAAACCCATCAGATAAATGTCAAAAAACGAACCGTACAGCTTCAGATTGCAGATGTGGAACTCTAATATTTTAGAACATATCTCTACATTAAAGATTGCTTATGATTAGAAAACCAGCTCTGAAGATGAAGAGCTACCATGAATCCCTCCCTCCTAATAGATTTGATTTTTTCATTTTTTGAAGTGAGTTTTTAATCGGTGAGGATGAGCATTTGAGAGTAAGTTCTTCAGCTATAGTTTGAAGCAGTTCAAAGCATTATCATATCAACATGATGTTATTTTGTTCCTGTCTTATTCTTTTGCATATGTACAGTTATAGCCCTACTGATATTTTTTCTGGATTAATTCATGAGACATGAATTCTCCAAATATACTTGGCTCATCTGCATTCAATTGCTGATAATATCTCAAAACATGGAAGGATAACTACACTGTAAAAGTGAATTAAAAAGAAATGGGTCATCTGATGATCAGGTGCATATTCATTCGGAATTGTTCATTAATTATGAACTAATTATCAGTTAAGAGCCATAGTGACATAGTGATTAGAATACAGTATTGCAGGCTAACTCTGCTCATTGCCAGGAGCTTGATCCTAACTGTCTCAAAGTTGACTTAGTCTTCCATCCCTCCAAGGTTGATAAAAAGATGACCCAGACTGCTGGGGGCAATATACTGACATTTGTAAACTGCTCAGAGTGCTATTAAGCACTATGGAGTATATACGTCTAAGTGCTGTTGCTATTAATACTATTTTTCAGAAGTTCACGCTCATGAATTCCATCATTAGTTTTACAGTAGTAAGCATCTTGATGTTCCACAGCTCTTGTCTGAAAGATTTGGACTTCCATCCTCAGATTCAACAAGGGTGACTGCTCTCCAGTACAGAGAAATGAGATCTTTTCAGCCTGACTCTGTTCTTGGAAGTTTGGCAACATATAAATGTAATAAATAATAATAATCCAATACAGATATATTTACCAGATTGTAAATGTGCCAAATAAGACTTCTTGGATGAGGTAATTCTGACTCAAGGTCAACTTTAACATACCTGATAAATTATCACCATCAGTGGTGGGATTCCCAAAATTTTATGACTGATTCTGTGGACGTGGCTTGGTGGGCGTGGCAGAGGAAGGATACCGTAAAATCCCCATTCTCTCCCCACTCCAGGTTAAAGGATACTGCAAAATCCCCATTCTCTCCTGATCAGCTGGGACTCTGGAGGCAGAGAATAGATGGGGGTGGGGCCAGTCAGAGGTGGTATTTACTGGTTCTCCAAACTACTCAAAATTTCTGCTACTGGTTCTCCAGAACTGGTCAGAACCTGCTGAATACCACCTCTGATCCCCATGCTGGGAAGTCTGAACAAATGACATTTAAGTATCCCGTCCCTCCACTCCACTCCACAAAGCAAAAACCTTTCCCATAGAATCCTATTTATACAATGACACAGCTGGTGAAAACTAGTTTGTGTTTTTATCATTCCACTCAGGTTTATTAGCTGGTGGGCGATTTTTGATTTACTGGCAAAAGCCTATTCCTCAAGGAGGAAGCATTTTCCAGACAAGCTAATGCAATTGTCACTCTTCTCAAATAGGTTGGCTTTCATTTATTCTCTATTTTTGAGAATAAAGACTTGTGCTCAAGAAGGAAGGAGGGCTTTCATATCAACGTTAAAACCTGAGGTTCCAGATCTTTCTGCAACCTTCATTCTGCACTGAACCCTGAACATATACTGATATCCAAAAGTTTATTTAAGGAGGGTTAGCTAGGCTGTCTGCATTGGTTTTCTGTGGAAGTATGGATTATCCACGTTCCTTGTTTTTCCTTTACCAATAAATCCTATTTGAATGCAAATAATTGGTTTCATAGGTTTAACAAGGAAATTTCTGAGTAAAACTTTCCCTACCACAAAACTGCTCAGTTACACCACTACTTATGTTTGCGGTATCCTGTTTTCTGAAATTTGAATTTTAGTTTTTCTAGGTTTTTTTTTTTTTGTGATGAGAAGGTCCAAAGAACTTCCCTTTCTATTTCCTAGGGCAAGCTCGAAGGAAGAATTCCTCAGCTAGACAAATGACAGCATGTTAGGAGGTACAGCCTGATTAGTGCCAATTTGTTTTTAAGTGTACTTTAATTAGGAATTATTTGAAGAAATGATAACGCCTGCAAAGTTTTCAACTTAACCATTTTCCCAATGAAAAGCTCATTAATACAGATACTCCTCAACTTACGATCACAATTGAGCCCAAAACTGATGTTGTTAAGCGAGACATTTGTTAAGTGAGTTTTGTCCCCATTTTATTACCTTTCTTGTCTCAGTTCTTAAGTGAATCACTGCAGTTGATAATTATGTTCCAGGTTGTTAAGTGAAGCTGGCTTCCCCATTGGCTTTGCTTGTCCGATAGTCGCAAAAGGGGATCACATGACCCTAGGACACTGCAACCGTCATAAATATGAATCAGTTGCCAAACACCTGAATTTTGATCACATGACCATGGGGATGCTGCAAAGGTTGTAACTGTGGAAAACAGCTATAAGTCACTTTTTTCAGTGCCATTGTAACTTTGGTCACTAAATGAACTGCCGTATGTTGAGGACTACCTGTACTTGTATATTTCTATGATTGTGCCAGCAAATCTGCAAGATGGAATCATGTGATTCCAGATGGTTCGTGGTGTGGCCCGCCTGCAGCCAGTGGAGCTGGCAGCAGATTCGGACACTGAGGAGGTTGGGGAGGAACATGGGCCAGTCCTGGGGTCTGGGGAAGGCTCTGATGAGGGCTCTGTGTCAGAGGCAGAGTTGGGCCAGAGCCTTATGCCAGTTATCAGCTGCCTTCGGAGTCAGACATCAGTGAGCCTGTTCCCAGTGTGCGCAACAGCTGGAGTCTGTTCCCAGTGTGCGCATGTGCCGAGTTGCCAGATGAAGCTAAAGAACCGGGATGGACTTGGGAGTAAGGCCAGAGGTGGCCGATGAATGGCCCTTCCCGGAGCAAATAAAAGAAGAGCAAAGGGGAATGGAGTTTGCAGGAGACAATTAGTTTGCTTAATTGGTTCGTGACTCTCCGAGACTCTTTGACAAGTTTTGCAGATATCGGCCTGTCAGCTGTCCAAGCCAGATAAGATCTGTGACTGTAAATCCTCCTTTGAAAGACTTTGCTGGATGTGAATGAGAGGAATTCACAGAAACTTAATAAAAAGGGTTTTTTTGTCAGGACAAGGAGTTTGCTTCATGCTCTCAGAAAGCCTCGGTCAGAACAGTTCAGATGCTTCCTTTTGAGGACATTACCTCTGGAGATGACCAGGGCTGTCCATGGAACTGATCCATACCAGTCAACCAAGTGCTCTTTGTGCTCATTTCCCAACAATCCTCAAGTTCTGCTTGACTGGGATTCAAGAGCAAATTGTTCTGCTGGCTGCCTTTAAGCCTTGGAGTTCCCTCCAAAAGATGTCTGTTCTCAGTTCCTTGCTAACCACTTGTGTAACCCTGGTAGGAAGGTCTTCAGCGTATCATTTTTACTAGCTGTGTGAGTTAATCCCTCTTTCATAAATTTTAAATAACTTTGGTTGTTATTATGGCTTTGACCTTCTTCTGAGGCTCTTTTGTTTATTTTTTTGTGCTTCAGAGAAATGCTAACATTTAATTCTTGTAATCCATCCAGCGTTCTTTAGAGAATAAGAAAGATATAAGAGTAGGAAGGATATAAAGGCTTTAAGTAAACAAAATACATACGTACAGTAATTAGGATGGATTTGCAAACTGTCCTTATCCTTTATTCACAGATAACACAACTGAGATTGTGAACTCTGAATTCTCCTCCAAAACTATTACAAAGCACCCAGATGAAAAGCACTTCGACACTATGACAGCTGGATTTAGTTCAGCTAAAGTACAATGGTTTTTACATGAAGTAGGAACAGGTTATTCAGCACAGATCAAAACATTAGCTTGATCAGGGCTGCTTGTTTGCAAAGAAAGCTCTCTCTGGCACTGACAGGTCCTTTAAGCAGGATCTATTGAGTGCCCTATTCACG
This sequence comes from Natrix helvetica, assembly GCF_964273705.1. Lineage (NCBI taxonomy): Eukaryota > Metazoa > Chordata > Lepidosauria > Squamata > Natricidae > Natrix > Natrix helvetica. Next base: position 101,295,903 of record NC_138552.1, on the reverse strand, counting down.
AATAATTCTTCTCAAGAGGCATTAGTAGTTATAGCATTATAAATCCTTATTAGGAGTAAAAGGTTAACTTGAAGCAGTTCACAATAGCAGTGATTGGGGTCTTCCATTAGTTGAGGGAAGATTGTTTCAGCAGCGGCAACCAAAAAAGTAAGGTTCTACATTTAGACAAGTAAAACAAAATGCATAGGTACAGTATATGGAGGGAAGTACGCAGTGGAGTACCCCAAGGCTCTGTTTTAGGCCCAGTACTCTTCAACATCTTCATCAATGACTTGGATGAGGGAATAAATGGGGAACTCATCAAATTTGCAGATGACACCAAGCTGGCAGGAATAGCCAACACTCCAGAAGATAGGCTTAAGATACAGAAGGATCTTGACAAACTTGAACATTGGGCACTATCTAATAAAATGAAATTCAATGGTGAAAAGAGTAAGGTTCTACATTTAGGCAAGAAAAATGGAATGCACAGGTACAGTATAGGTGGTACCTTGCCCAATAGTAGTAACTGTGGGAGGGATCTTGGAGTCCTAGTGGACAACCATTTAAATAGGAGACAGCAGTGTGCAGCAGCTGCCAAAAAAGCCAACACAGTTCTAGGCTTCGTCAACAGAGGGATAGAATCAAGATCACGTGAAGTGTTAATGCTACTTTATAATGCCTTAGTAAGGCCACACTTGGAATACTGCATTCAGTTTTGGTCACCACGATGTAAAAAAGATGTTGAGACTCTAGAAAGAGTGCAGAGAAGAACAACAAAGATGATTAGGGGTCTGGAGGATAAAACATATGGAGAACTGTTGCAGGAACTGGGTATGTGTAGTTTAATGAAAAGAAGGACTAGGGGAGACATGATAGCAGTGTTCCACTATCTCAGGGGCAGCCACAAAGAAGAGGGAGTCAAACTATTCTTCAAAGCACCTGAGGGTAGAACAAGAAGCAATGGGTGAAAACTAATCAAGGATAGAAGCAACCTAGAACTCAGGAGAAATTTCCTGACAGTTAGAACAATTAATCAGTGGAACAGCTTGCCTTCATAAGTTGTGAATGCTTCAACACTGGATGTTTTTAAGAAGATGTTAGATATCCATTTGTCTGAAGTGGTGTAGAGTTTCCTGCCTAAGCAGGGGGTTAGACTAGAAGAACTTCAAGGTCCCTCTGTTATTCTAAAATTTCTAAAACCAGTTGGAGAAAAGTGTATACATAAAATAATGGAAAAGCTGGAACCCAGGAAAGTCCCAAAAAAGAATTCAGAATCTCCCAAACTAATTCAAAATAATTCAACACTTTTACATATTGTATATTGATAGATTAGCTTGTATAACCAGAGATTGGAACTTAGCTATAATTATCCCCATTATTAAGAAGAGCAAGAAACACAGGTAGTCCTCAACATACATAGTTCATTTAGTGATGGTTCAAAGTTACAACATCCCTGAAAAAAAGTAAATTATGATCGTAAATTATGATTGTTCTTCACACTTATGACCGTTGCAGCATCCCATGGTCACGAAATTCAGACACTTGGCAACGGACTCGTATTTCTGATGGTTGCAGTGTTTCGGGGTCACGTGATCTCCTATTACGACCTTCTGACAAGCAAAGCAGAGGTGGGTTGCTCCCGGTTCGGCCTGGATCAGGCTTGTAGCGGCAGTGGCGGGAGGCTCCGCCCACCCACTGCTGTCACTCAAAATATGCGTCACAATTGCCAATGTGCAACATACGCGGCACACGATTTGTTGAGGTTTTTGAATGTTTTTGTTGCATGCAAAAATAAAAATTTGTTTTCTCTGTAGCAGTTCATTGATTTAATAAATGCAACACACTATCGCTTTTTTTTATACATAGCATGAAGGTAAAAAAAAACGTATATATGCAGTGCTATCTTCATTTTAAATGTCAAGAGTTTTGTGACTCCTGGTGATTTCCTTATTGTGGGAGATGTGTCCAAATGGCTCTTTTGAGTGTTTAAGGTTGCCGACCCCTGATGTGGGGAGATGCAGACTCCAGCCTATTTGTTGGTCTGTCGATTACTACTAGTAGAATGCACAAAAAATGATTTGTTTCTGGCCAACGATGCGGTAAAAAAAAAAGTGGGTTCATTTTGGCAGTGTAAGGTTTGATCTGGTCATGAAATAAATAAATAAACCATGGCTTCTGGCGTTCTAGAGTCAGCCCCTCATATCAACAGTTCTAGCAGGTCTACTACATCGGCCTTAAATTGCGGGCTGGATGTTTTGTGGTGACTTAGAAGGTGACTGGAGACCCCTGAAGAATTTTGCTGTTGTGATGAAAAAACAGCCATATCTCCTTTTTTCCTTCTTCCCATTTGATTAATTGCTGAAATCTAAGGATCGGGTTCAGTGCCTCAGCTTTCTTCTGTCTCTTACCACTGAGAGACTCATTATTTAAGGGTCCAAAGAGCTCTGATCTCCCCTTTAAGGAAGGTTGATCTTGGATTACCAGGAGACCATGGCAAGCATTAAGAAAAGAATTCTGGGCATGGAGTCATGAATTAAACTTGGAAGAATTTCAACAAGTGTTGAACTGTGAAATCATAAGGGCCGTTTAATCCAGCTAGGTTCCTCAAGCAATTCACAGTTATCATCATCAGTTCTTGAGAGCAGATTTGGAAAAGGCCTCTTGGCAGGGAAAAATTGCCCTTGCAGAGTGGAAGATGTTCAGTCAGTGGTTCACATCGTTCTCTGTTGCGAGTCTCATTATTCTTTAAGCCTCTGAATTTCAGGCTGGCTTGTGACATATGCAACTTCCTTTTTCCCCATTAACCCCCATACTAGAAGTAATATCCAACTGAAATATACAGTACATACAGATATCAAACAATTGCAAAATGCCACCGAGGTGTAAATCATTAAAGACATTGTCCTTTTATAAAAACAGACCACGTGATACAAAAATATGAAAATGTTGTATGGTGTTCAATGATTGTCAAGTATTGGCCAGGAACTTTGACCTCTTCAAATTCAAAATGCAAAGCTCGGTGCTCCCTAAATCTCTATCTAAGATGCTCACGGTTAATATTTCATTTGAATGATTAATCTGCTGGTCCCAAGATTTGAAGTGGCAAATAAGCAATTTGGAGAGGTGATGCCATCCCAGCTGGCAGCTTCTGGTTTGTTAATTTAGTACTGCAGTGGCAGCACTTGTAATAGATATATTAATGCATTCCTTTAGAGAACCAGGTTGGTGCTGCATTGGAAGCAGGGAGATCAAGATTCTAGTTTTCCATAGAAACCATCTGGGTCACTTTGGGACAGTCCCTCCTTCTCAGCCCTAAACTGCATCAGGCTATGCAAATAAGCCAGTTGATAAAAACCCTTGTCACATCATGCACTGTACTCACCTGTAAGAACAAGGTCAGCACAGTGCAAAACAAGAGAGTCCTGCTCATTTGTCCATCCATCCATCCAATTTAATGGCCACCCATCTTACCACGGGTAACTCTTTATGTAGGACAACAATACAATACAATAGTAGAGTTGGAAGGGACCTTGGAGGTCTTCTAGTCCAACCCCCTGCCTAGGCAGGAAACCCTATACCGTTTCAGACAAATAGCTATCCAACATCTTCTTAAAGACATCCAGTGTTCAATGACATTAATAAGGTAGTCATTTGGAACTGGATTACTAGATGTACAGCATCTCAAATCTCAAACTCAAAAGGATACTACAGAGCAGGCAAGGATACTAGTGCCATAGTTGTTGATCTCCTTTAAAGAAGTTGTATCTTTTCTTGGGCTTGTGATTTCACTTAAGGAGGCACCAATGGTATGTTTCTGAAAAACCTTCTTGCACTGCCTCACTAACTCAAGTGCATCTTTCCCCTGGGAATGCATAGCTACTATATGAATTCGGGGGGGGGGGGGGAATGGCTTCTTCAAGGAGGCACTGAACTTAGCCCAGTGTTTTTCAAACTTGGCAACTTTAAGACCTGTGGAGTTTAATTCCCCAGCTAGGGGGCAGGGCTGGGGGGGGGGGTCTGGGAATTAAAGTCTATACGTATCAAAGTTACTAAATTTGAAGGGGAAAAAAACATTGCTCTACCCTTTCTAACTCACCATTTTAGCTTCTGCTCCAAAGCGCTGGACGCTATGATGTAGATTTAAGCTTGCCCATAGCATTTCTTAATAATCTCTTGCCTCTATCCTTCCATGCTTCTTTTCTGCCATTAATTTCTACACAGAAATTACAGATTCCCTGCTCTAAAACTAAGCCTCTGACACCTACTATCTATATCAGAGGTGGAATGCTGCCGGTTGGCACCGGTTCACACGAACCAGTAGTGCTGTGGCGCAAGGCTCCACCCACCCACCCAGACATCAAGTTCTGCACATGCCCAGATGTGCCTGGATGTGCGCGCTCCCGCTACCAAACCAGTAGTGAAGATAATAGGATACCATTACTGATCTACATATTGTGAAAATATGGCTGATCGTTATCTATTACTCCACAAGATAAGCAGCATTGTCATGGGGAGCAAAATCGTTATCATAACTGTCCAAGCCCCTGCTTTTTCTTCCATCAAAAAGGTATGTTCTCGGATGCTCCCATATATTTTGGGAATTTTAGAAACTGAAACTAATTAATGTGGCATCAGAAAGTGTTCTTCATTTCCCCTTTATAGGTGGTCCTTGGCTTATGGGGAAGCATGGTGGCTCAGCTGCTAGGATGCTCAGCTTGGTGGCTGGAAAGCTGGCAGCCCAGGTTCGACGTCTGAGTGCCACGTACTGGGATGAGCTCCCATCCTCACTACAGCTTCTACCAACCTAGCAATTCAAAAGCATGCAAATGCGAGTAGATAAATAGGTAGCACTTTGGTGGGAAGGTAACAGTGCTCCGTGACATCATGCTGGCCACATGACCACAAAAATGTCTTCAGAAAGCACTGGCTAAATGGCCTTGAAACGGAGATGAGCACTGCCCCCTATGGTCGATAATGACTAGTGGAGTAAAATCTGCAGAGATTCCTTTACCTTTACCTCGACTTACAATTACAATTGAGCCCAAAATTTTCATTGGTAAACAGGATCATTATTAAATGAGTTTTGCTCCTTTTGTAACCTTTTTTAGTCACAGTTGTAAAACAAATCATTGCAGTTGTTAAGTGAATCATGAGGTTGTTAAGTGAATCTGCCTTTTTCCATTGACTTTGTCAGAATTTGAACTGGGAAGGCAACAAATGGCAATCACATAAACTCGGGACATTCTAAACACCTGCATTTTGATTATGTGACTGTTGGGATGCTACAACCATCCTAAGTGCGAGGACTGGTGATATGTCACTGTAACTTTGAACACTTGCTAAATGAATGGTTGTAAGACAAGGATTACCTGTATGATTGTTAAAAATACAACTCCACTCTGCTCCTCCTTATAGCACAAGAACAAAAATTATTTATTCTTATACATTTCTTGATGCATTTCCCTTTGAGGCAGACTTTCTTTAGTCTGTTACTATTGTTCCCTCATGAACAGTTTTAAAGAATTTAAAATTTTGGTTGATTTTAAATGCGACACATTGCTTTTCCTTTTTAAAAAACAGATTTTTATTTGAAATATACATATAGCGATCTCTAGTGGGGGACTTTCAAAAGGTTGGGGGAAAGTCTTTAACTGGAATCAAGAAACATAATATATTGCAGATGTCAGGATGACAGGTGTGGCATTCCATGAATTGCACCAGGGTGCAATCGTCAAAGGAGGGGGCTCATGTGTGTTCTTCAGCCATCTGTTTTTCTTTCTTAGCCTCGAGTCTATGGTAGAATTGCAAAACAAAGGAAGTAACCTGGAATTTGTTTGCCCCGTAATGTTGCCATAGATGTATGCAGGCCTAACAACTTTAATGGGCTACAATCAGGGGTGAGTTCCTGCCAGTTTTAACCTCTTCTATAGAAGAGGTTCCACAAATCTACAGTGCCGTTTAGAACCGGTTCCAGCTCCCTCCCCTCGCCCGTCCGGACATCATCAAGATGAAGAGCGAGAGGAGGAATTCTGGGAGTTGAAGTCCACAAGCCTTAAAGCTGTCAAGTTTGAACACCCCTGGGTTTTTTTTTCCCTAAAGGGTTAGGGGTGCAAGGGTCTTGTAACTTGACAGCTTTAAGACTTGCGTGCTTCAAATGACAGAGTTTCTAAGCCAACGTTGTGGTTTCTAAGCAAGAGCATTGTTAAGTGAGTTTCACCACATTTTACAAGTTTGGTCACGCCCACCCAGTCACATGGTTGGCAAGCCACTCCCACACAGTCACATGGCTGGCAAGCCACTACCACACAGTCACATCACTGACAAGCCACTCCCACAAAGCAGGCCACACCTACAGAAGAGGTTCTAAAAAAATTTGAAACCCACCACTGGGCACAATGTTGAGCAAACTACCCCATGTACAATGGGAAATCAAAGGATATGCAAAGAGGCAAAAGCTTCAAATCAGGGAAGCAATGGCCTACAGTGGTGGATAAGGTAGGAGTAGAAGGATTACCCAGGCAGAAAGAGCCAGTCCACAAAGACTTGTCTGCAGTTTTGGTTTTGCTGTTTCAAAGAAATGGGAAGCATCTGTCACATCTGAGGCTTTCCAAGTTTATGACCTTCTAACCTCCAGTTTATGTATCCTCACCCTCCATTTGCTAAAAGGGAAGGGAAGCGATTGCCATGCATCATTAATAGTCAGGCTATGCTTGTGTGTAACTCCGGGGGGATTTTAAAATGTTGAGCTTTCTTTGGAAAGCTGGTCTGGAAATGGGCCTCTTGGGAGATGGAAAATTTGCCAAAGGAGAGGAGTAAAATTAAAGGATGCTTCCTTCATGAATACGCAGACTTGTCTACAGATCAGCTAAGACCTGTAAGATTGGTCTGTGTCAATAATAATAATAATAATAATAATAATAATAATAATAATAATAATAATAATAGAAGAAGAAGAAGAAGAAGAAGAAGAAGAAGAAGAAGAAGAAGAAGAAGAAGAAGAAGAAATATCATGAACTTGATTCTTGGTTGATACCTAGGATGCTGGCAGCAACCCGTATCAACCATTAGCACCAGTCAATGGTATTTGTGATGCATCTTTGAATGTGACAAGTTGTTAATTGCCTCGCACTCACAAGAAGTTTTTCTTTACTGTTCAAGAGCTGGAAGTTGCTCCAAGGCTGCAAGCTCTGATGCTGCAGGCCCCCGGAGAGGAGGGGGAACACTGCCCGACTGCCCCCTCCTGAAGCAACCTCAGAAGTTTTCAAGCTCGTCGGGGGGGGGGGGAGGTTTTTTTTTTTTAAAGAAAACCCTGAAAAAGCCATAAGATCCAGAGCTACCAGTCTCCGGTAACATGCACATCTTGTGGCCTGCCCCACCCTATTTCCTGCCCCACCTGCCACCCCAAATTGCACCCCACTGTGAACGTCTCTCAGTTGTTGCGTGCAGGGAAAAACCTTGCACAGTAAAGAAAAACTTCACAATTTTTCCTACCTTTTCCTGTGGGCGTGGCTTGGTGTGTGTGGGTTGGTCATGTGACTGAGTGGCCGTGGGTGTGAGTGACATCAAGTTGGCCATGCTCACTCAGCCACATGACCCCCACCTAGCCACACCCACCAAACTGGTAGTGAACATTTTTGAAACCCACCACTGGCAAGCATGATCATAAGAGATAATCCATAGCTCTTCCTCAGAGTTCTGCAGCACTTGATTGATGGGAATGAGAGAAAGAAGACCGCCCACTCATCCCATAGACCAGGTTCTGATGGATGTCTAAACGGGCTGGTCAAACCTTCCCTCTCTTTTGCCCTACTTCATGTTAGAGATTATGACTTGGTGACAGGAAATACACCAATTGTTTTCCTTAACCTGCCTCTGGCTAGAGCCATCAAGATGCTATCACTTGCTAGTGTCTCATACCAAGGCAGAATAGAAATTGGCTGTTGAGAAAGTGCAAATGTTACTGGTAGACTTTTGTGCTACTTAAAAACTGCATGAGGAAAGCATATTGACTCAATGGCCTGGATGAGCTTTAAAGCATTACATTATATTGGGTCTTAAGGACCTATTGTTTTATATTTCCAGAATTGAGATCTGGCACTGAACAACTAAGCTTTGACTGTTCATCAATATCTTACTTTATTCCTCTAAACACTTATGAAAAATCATTCTCAGGATTGAGATTTGGCACTGAACAATTAAGCTTCAGCTTCGTCCAGCAACATACCACTTAAAAATCACGTATTGTTCCTGGTATATCATTGATTTCAGAATTAGTTGCTCTTTAATCTGTGTTTTATTTCTGGTATTCCTTGTAGCCCAGACACTACTGGAAGTTGCAGACTCAATGAAAAGATATCTCATTTTCTCTTTCCTCCCTTTTTCGATTCTTTGCTTCCAGCATCTAACTCAATCAAGGCAGTAGCAAAATTCTTCCTCCAAATCAGGAAGGAACCATCAAGCTTTTCATACAAATAACATTGTGAGGCTTATCAAGGCAGGAATAAATTTAGTCCAAGTGGAACGGGCCACTTCTTTTTCTTGACGGAACATCTGCAAATGATCAGCATCAAAATTCCATCTGATTGCTGGACAGCTAAAAAATGCAACTTGAAACATCTGCATGTCAGCTCTGCAACATTGCAGATCCATCTGTAAAACACATGATGTGCCAGTTGACTGACTTGGTTGAATAGGATGTCAAGGAGAAGAAACAGGGAAGGTTTAATCCTTTGTATACAATTTCTTTGTCTCTTTTTACCCTTTCCATTCTCCTTTGGTATTATAACCATGTTCTCAAACAGGGATACAAAAGTAATTAGCTACTTTCTCAAAAGACAGGAACGAAGAAAATAAAAATGTAGGGGTTTCTTATTCCAAAGCAGGAAATCATGAGAAAGACATCTTTGTATTTCTATAGCTGTATGTGCTATTCCTTGGCAACACTGTTTCTGACACACTCATTGGTTTTATGTTCTTGACTGATATCCGTGAGATTGAAACGGGGGCTGCCTTTTATAACACTTTTACCAATAGTGAAAGCTGTCTAGTTATGACTGGGGGGAACTGAAAGCATTCACCAGAATCACCAAAATATATAATCCATAATTACTAAATATTGCTGGGAAAATAACACCACTGGAGTGTGAGAGACTGCTGTGCTTTCAGCATTATGTTACCCACAATCCACTGATAACTTTTACACTTATTTATTTTATCACATGCTCTACTCTGATTCTGTAACATCCTTGGAATGCCAAATGAACTTGTTTGGTCCAAACAGTTAAACAGGAGAAAGCTATAATCTTATTTGCCATCTGTATTATTATTCACTGGTTTCTCCCAACCTAATATGTTTAAGTGGGATGCGGTGGCTCAATAGCTAAGACACTGAACTTGCCGATAAGAAAGGTCAGCAGTTCACTGGTTCGAATCCCTAGTGCCAGATAATGGAGTGAGCTCCTGTTACTTGTCCCTGCTTCTGCCAACCTAGCAGTTCAAAAGCATGTAAAAATACAAGTAGAAAAATAGGGACCACCTTTAGTGGGAAGGTAACAGCATTCCATGCACCTTCGGTGTTTAGTCATGCCGGCCACATGACCATGGAGATGTCTTCGGACAGTGCTGGCTCTTCGGCTTTGAAACGGAGAGGAGCACTGTCCCCTAGAGTAGGGAACAACTAGCACATATGTGCAAGGGGAACCTTTACCTTTACCTAGTATGTTTAAATGTCAGAATCCCAATTTCAGGATGTCTAGAATAAGCCACAATAATTTTAATTATTCTGCCAATTACATATCCAACCAGAATATTTTCTTTAATACTCCAATTCAGTTTCCACTGCCACCCCTTGGGGAATACAGGCATTTTGCTTTAGATGTATGTATGTATGTATGTATGTATGTATGTATGTATGTATGTATGTATGTATGTATATATATATATATATATATATATATATATATATATATATATATATATATATATATATATATATATATATATATATATATATATGCTGGTTTTGTTGTATTCGGGTCTTTTCCTGTGTAAGGTTGAGATTGTCTTTGCAACGTTTCGGCAGGATCTCACCTGCCATCTTCAAGCTGTGGGCTTTTAAGGTGAGATCCTGCCGAAACGTTGCAAAGACAATCTCAACCTTACACGGGGAAAGACCCGAATACAACAAAACCAGCATACCTACACCCGTGAAAATCTACGAAAACAAATATATATATATATATATATATATATATATATATATATATATATATATATATATATATATATATATATATATATATATATATATATATATATATATATATATATATATATATATATATATATATGTATGTATTTAAACTGGCTTTTCTCTTGAACCATAGTTCACAAGCAGTGCTATTTATGGCACTTTTTTTCTTAGCTGTTGAAATTACTCCTCTACACTATTTTTGATCCAGGTTAGAGTCAAATAACATAACTCTACACATGTCCAACAGGGAACAATTCTTTACTTCTGCTAATCCATTTTGTTCTGCTATGCAGAGAACAGATCTGTCATGTCTTTTCCGTTAAATAATCAGGCACCTACTTATTCATACTATTTCAGGATCAGAATTAAAATCTGCAGTTATCTTCCAAATGTATTGTCCACCTAAGCCACAAATTGTCTGAATTTTCTGAACCTTATATCTTTTGAAATTCAAATGGCAAAAAGGAAATGCTTCAAATGGAGAAAGTTACAAAGTGCTTATCCCCCTCCATTTCCTCTTTAACGTAAAAAGAATGGGGGGGGGGACTGTGGATTTTCTCATGCACTTAATATTGCATTTCCCATTTTTTCAAAGCTTTTAATGCTTTCTGTAAGGTGTGATTCTCAAGGACATTTACCATTGTAAAGGCATGAGAGGTGATTTGCAGTTTGTAATTTTGTAATTTTGAGCCTGATTATTTTCTCCTCTCCTGTATCTTTCTTTTCTGTATTCCGAGGGCTCAGTTTCTCCTTTTACATGACTTTGCTAACTTTACAACATCAAGCAGTTTTCTTTTATCTGAGAATTCACAAGTCACTGGGGAATCCATATGGGAAAGTCCCGATTCTAACAAAATTTCTTTCAACAATAGAACTCCATCCTTATTATTGAGCCATCAATAAAATAAAATAAAAATCAGCAACAACCCACCAACAAATTCAATTATATTTCCCTTTCTGACTGCATAACTGGTTGTAAATTGGAACTCAAATCTGGTTAGCATAGCTCCTCCTTCAAATGCAAAGCGTTCATCTCTTCATCACCATTCCTATTTTGTTAATGCCTTTCCAGCCCCTTGCAAGCTTATCTGCTTTCCATTTGACAATCCGAATTGTTCTTCTCAACGAAAATCAAGACTATCAACAATAAAACCCTTTACTCTTTAAACATTAGAATGGTTGTTTCACTGTCCAGATAATCTGAGTTCATATCACTAATTTTACCACTAGAATACAGGTAGTCCTCGACTTACGACCACAATTGAAGACCAAATTTCTGTTGCTAAGTGAGACATTTGTTAAGTGAGTTTTGCCCCATTTTATGGCCTTTCCACAATTGCTAAATGGATCACTGCAGTTGTTATGTTAGTAACACGGTCTGGCTTCCCAATTGACTTTGCTTATCAGAAGGTTACTGGGACACTGCAACCATCATAAGTATGAGTCAGTTGCCAAACATCTGAATTTTGAAGACATGACCAAGGGGATGCTGCAATGGTCATAAGTGTGAAAAACAGTCATAAGTCATGGTTTTTAGTGCTGTTGTAACTTTGAATGGTCACTAAACGAACTGTTGTAAGTCAAGGACTACTTGTATATCATCGCCTGCCCTTTGAGTTTAGCTTCAGCGTCTTTTCCATTTTTTATCACTTGTATCATTTATCCTCCCCTTGAAATGAAAACCAACAAGCAAATCCCTCTTCACCATCTGTATCTCTGACTTGGGACTTTTGTGGGCAAAATGATAAGGTATAGATTACTTTAACAAGTAAGGTAAAGGTTCCCCTCACATATATGTGCTAGTCATTCCCGACTCTAGGGGGCGGTGCTCATCTCCGTTTCAAAGCCAAAGAGCCAACGCTGTCCAAAGATGCCTCCGTGGTCATGTGGCCGGCATGACTAAACACCAAAGGCGTATGCAACGCTGTTACCTTCCCAATAAATGTGGTTCCTATTTTTCTACTTGCATTTTTACATGCTTTCGAACTGCTAGGATGGCAGAAGCCGGACAAGTAATGGGAGCTCACTCTGTTATGGGGCGCTAGGGATTCGAATTGCCAACCTTTCTGATTGACAAGCGCAGCGTCTTAGCCACTGAGCCACTGCGTCCTTTAGCAAGTAGAACAGGATTTTCTCTAACTTTGAAAATAGATGGTTTGAATTTCTGTTTCCATTAGGAATTCGTGTATTTTGGATAAGGTCTTCGTGAAGCATTATTGCTTGTTTCAACACATTAAAATATTGGGACGGAGACATTTAAGTTTTCCAAGTTTGCGATTCCCAGATTCTTTGCTTTTTATCTCCAGAGGGACTTGGTGTTTCTAGAACTTGCCATAATTCAAGGGTCTCTGAGATTATCTCCATACACAGGGGGACCATTCCTGGTGTTATGGATTAAAATTGGTGGCCTTGTACTGCCTATATCTTTGCTTCTTGCTTTGGTTTTTCCAAATAAAAAATAAGCCAAAAATTGAGCTGGCTGTCTTGCCTCCCCTGGCTTATTTTACCAGTCTTAGGATTTCTGCATTTACTAATTGTAATCTTTCATTTCTGGTTATTCAGCCGCTCACAGCTTGGGAGCTAGATGGTGATAACTTGGAGATTTGAAACTCAGCAAGAGTCTTGTTTAGAGTGCTGAAAGAATATCAGGTAATTAAATAGTAGTGCAACTCACTGAAACAGGAAAATGCTCCTTGTGTGAAGGAAATCAACCCTTTCTGCCATTCAGTCTTCCTCTCCCCATAGTCTTCCTGCTGTTTATCAGGGCAAAAGGTAAGAAATTGCAATGGGCTCAACACACAAAGATTAAAATGTGGCAGGAGGCACCAGCCTAGCCAGATAACCATTCCTTCCAGGACACCAGATATCTTCTTAATTACATTGCAAAAGATCCTTTCCATGAAGAGGTTGCAGCTTCCATCTGCAATGTTAAATAAGTGGTAAACCAATATACAGCAGGACACCTGACTTTAGAGCACCTTCTCTAGGAAACTTGGCCAAGTGATATTCCAGTTATTCAGGACTCTGCTTGTAGTGGAGGACAGTTGGCTAAACCAATGGAGAGACTGCTGGTATGTTGCATTGTAATAAAGGAGGAAACAAGGCTAATGCAAAAATGTATATACACTTTTATACTGAAATTACCTTTAGAGAGGATCAATCTTAGAGATGGGAAAACTGGTACAGTAGTTCCAACCCTGAGATACTTAAGAAACTTTTAGATCAGGGATATCCAACTGTGGTAACTTCAACTCCCAGAATTCCCTGGTCAGCATGAATTCTGGGAGTTAAAGTCTACTGTTAGATATTAACATATATCGGGATAAGTCTTCCCTCTGGTCCGCTCCTAAAGCGGGAAACAGGTATCCCTTTGATTGGTCGAGGGGCGTGCCCAATCCCTATAAAAGGGGAACCCTCCGACTACCAAACAAGCTGGATCACTACTACTACTAATAAAGAGCTGTTAAGTCACTTCGTGTCCGCAGTCTGTCTCTCGTTGCCCAGATCTAACATTGGCGACGAAGGTGGGATCGAGAGACAGATAGGACGAAGAACGCTACCTCCAGAATCTCCGGATTTGATCCAGCCCAGGAATTCGGCAGCAATTCCGACAGCCATCTCAGATCACCGCAGCGCGGCAAATTCAAACAGAGAGATGGCGATGCATGCTCCCCCCGCTCCTTTCGACCCAGCGAACGACGAATGGGAAGCCTTCATGATTCGTTTCGAGTGTTTCCTCGAAGCGAACGAATACACGGGGATCACCGATGCGAGGAAGAAAAACATCTTCCTCGGCTACTGCGGAAAAGAAGTCTTCAACACGGCCAGAGACCTCACCGCGCCTACTCCAATACAAGCAGTATCGTGGACAACGTTGCAACAGACTCTGCAAACTCACTACGCGCCAAAACCTTCCCGCCATGTCTGCCGCAAAGAATTCAACATGAGGACTCAGAAGGCGGGAGAATCCATTAATCAATATGTTGCAGCCCTACGAAAAGCAGCAGCTCACTGCGAATACAGGGATCTGGAAGAACACATCTTAGAGCAACTCATCTGTGGGTTAAGAGACATTTCGCTGCAAAAGAAGCTGTTGGCAAACCCGAATTTAACCCTACAGACAGCGTTAAACGAAGCAAGAGCGTCAGAATCAGCGGAGAAATCATCAGTAACCATACAACGAGGGGCCAACATAAACCAGCCAGCACCAAGGCAAACCAGAGTGCACTACGAGGACGCAAGCCCTGACTACGAGAATCCCGAGTTCGAGGACAGTCACCTGATGCAGAGCAGTCACTTGAGGCCTGGGGGGAGACCCGGACCCCGTTTGCCGCCCTGCGCAAGTTGCGGAGGGAATCACCCCAGGTCTACTTGTAGGTTCAGGAACGTTGTTTGTTCGCATTGCAACAAACTTGGGCACATCGCACGAGTGTGCCGGAGCGGAGTCCCTGCCTCACGGCAGCCACCCATGTACCGCCAACAGAAGCCCAACCCAGGGGCTTGGCGAAATCAAAAAGGGCGCCCAGAGAGAAATCCACAAGTGTTTACCCAGAGAGAACATTTCCAAAGAGCTGAACGAGCGTATCCCCAGAGAGATTACTCACAAGGAGTTGAGCGAGCGTATCCCCAGAGAGAATACACACAAAGAGCTGAACGAGCGTTCTATCAAGACGCTCAACGAGAGTATTTTCAGGATGTAGACGATGAGATAGAGTTGACCCAGAGAGAGGAGTTGCGAACGTATCTCACCACAATACATCAAGTCCGCCCTAAGCGGCCCAAAAGGCTGAGAGTCACAGTCCTCTTGGAGGGCTCACCCTGCGAGCTAGAAGTCGACACAGGATCGACCCTGATGATCATTTCATGGGCATCCATGAAACAGGCTATCCCTAGCCTCAGAAAGAGCCAACTACACGCTCCAGACGTCCTGCTACGAGACTACCAGGGGAACCAAGTCCCCATCGTGGGCCAAGGCACATTCCACATCCGTTTCAAGGACATCGAAGCCCAGCTGCCCGTGACCATCGCCAGCGCGCCATTGCAGAACCTTCTGGGGCTTGATTGGTTTGAAGCCCTGGGGTTAGAAGTCACCGGAATCAACGCCGTAAGAAACAGCAGCGCTGAACAGATTTTTAAGGAATTCGAGGATGTGTTCACCCCCGGTCTTGGTAAGTATGTGGGTAAACCAATATCATTCAATTTAGACCCTAAAGTGGCGCCAATCCGACTTAAACCGAGACGAGTGCCTTTTGCACTCCGCCCTAAAATAGACAAAGAGATAGATAAGTTAGTGGAGCAAGGAATCCTTGAGCCGGTAGATCACGCGCGCTGGGAAATGCCCATCGTGACCCCAGTCAAACCAGACGGATCAGTCCGCATCTGCGCGGACTATAAATGCACAATTAATGTCGCGCTACAACAGAGCGCATATCCTGTGCCTGTAGTACAACACTTATTGCACTCGTTGGGGCCAGGAAAGGTATTTGCAAAGTTAGACATGGCACAAGCTTACCAGCAACTGCCAGTTGATAGCGCCACAGCGGAGGCCCAAACTATAGTGACGCATAGAGGAGCATTCAAATGCAACCGGCTACAATTCGGTGTGAGTATTGCCCCAGGATTGTTCCAGAGCGTCATGGAACGACTTTTGCAAGGGATACCAGGAGTCGTCCCCTATTTTGACGACATCTTGGTGTCCGCTGCAAATGAGGAGCAATTAAACAAAAGAGTCAGATCTGTTTTGGCCAGAATCAGAGAAAAGGGTCTCCGCCTTAAAAAAGAAAAATGCCAAATTAACGTGCCTAGCGTAGAATTCCTGGGTTATAGGATCGATGGTCAGGGAATACACCCCACTTCAAAGAAAATTAAGGCGATCCAGGACGCCCCCACACCACGAAATCAGACCGAGTTGCAGGCCTTCCTCGGATTACTTAACTTCTACAGCGTTTTTCTGAGACAGAAGGCGACCGTTGCTGAGCCACTACACCGTCTACTCCAGAGGAACGCACCATGGAAATGGGGACGATCCGAAGCTGCAGCTTTCGCCGGGGTAAAGCGCCTGCTCACCACTGACTCATTGCTTGTTCAATACAGCCAGACCCTACCGCTGGTATTGACCTGCGACGCATCACCTTTCGGAGTTGGAGCAGTCCTCAGCCACAGGATGCCCGACGGAAAAGAAGCACCCATCGCCTTCTACTCCAGAACTCTTTCATCGGCTGAAAGAAATTACAGCCAAATGGACAGGGAAGCGCTGGCTGCCGTCGCGGGAGTAAAGCGTTTCCACGAATACCTCTACGGCCGCGATCTTGAACTGATCACAGATCACAAACCGCTGTTGGGACTTTTGGCGGGAAACCGCCCCACTCCGGTCTCCCTTTCTCCTCGCATGACCAGGTGGACTGTTTTCCTGGCTGCGTATTCATACAAATTGATACATCGACCGGGCTCCACTCTTGGACACGCAGATGCACTCAGCCGTTGCCCATTACCTGACATTCTGCCAGACCCCACTCCAGAAGTACCGGTATTGCTCATTGACTGTTTGGATTCGGGACCGGTTTCTTCCTACGATGTTGCAAGGTTCTCCTCTAAAGACAATGTAATAAAGCAAGTTCAAACTTGGGTTTGGAGGGGGTGGCCAAAGGGAAATGTGGGCCCGGAATTCAAAATGTTTTGGTCGAAACGAGACGAGCTCTCAGTACTACAAGGATGTTTGTTGTGGGGGGATCGAGTTGTTATTCCGTATGCTTTACGTAAAAATGTATTAGATGCTTTACATATGGGTCATCCGGGGATTGTTAGAATGAAGGCGTTAGCAAGAAGTTACGTGTGGTGGCCAAACATGGACAAAGAAATAGAGGAGTGGGTGGCCACTTGTGACCCATGCCAGGAATCGAGATCAGCACCCCCGGAAGCGCCCGCCACAGAATGGGAGAAACCCAAAGCACCCTGGTCGCGAATACACATCGACTTCGCAGGGCCAGTCCAAGGTCAGACTTTCCTTATAGTTGTGGATGCATACTCAAAATGGCTAGATGTAGTCCTAATGACTTCAACCACGGCAGAGGCAGTCATAAAGGTTCTACGGCGACTCTTCGCCACCCATGGCCTGCCTGATCTCCTCGTATCCGATAACGGCCCCCAATTCACGGCCATGCACTTTGAAACATTTTTAGCAGGGTTGGGAATCCGGCATGCCCTCATCGCGCCATTCCATCCAGCATCAAATGGACAGGCAGAGAGAATGGTGCGATTCGCAAAAGAGGCCCTCGCCAGGATGGGTCCAGGTGATTGGCAAACACGCATTGACCATTACCTCCTCATTCAACACATTACCCCGAGCGCAACAACGGGTAGGAGCCCCGCTGAACTACTCATGGGCCGTCGCCTACGGTCTCACCTAGACCGGCTCCACCCGAATTACTCTGCCACGGCTCCCCCAGACTCAACAAGTAAGATCCGGTCTTTCAGAGTAGGGGATTCAGTATACGCTCACAACTACACGGGGGGGACATTATGGATGCCGGCAAAGGTCATAGGCATCACAGGTCCACGATCATATTTGGTAGAGCTAGAAGATGGGCGGAATTGGAAAAGGCACATCGATCAACTGCGGGGTCGCCTAGCACACTCCAACCTTAGAAATGAAGACGAAAGTTTCCTGTCTACGGAAAGTCAGCCACAAGAAAACCCCAGCATAGGAAACAACGACGCCGGTGAGCCAAGCGGGGAACAAGACTACACGCACGTATCAGAGCAAACCCCAGACAGCGCAGCCGAACAAACTCCTGAATGCCCGAGCAACGAAGGCACAAGACCTCCAGAACGGGAAATAGAAAAAGCACCCGATCCTGCAACTACTTCGAACCAACCCGCACCCAGTCCTGCAACCACTTCAAGCCAACCCGAACTACGACGTTCCTCCCGAGCAAGACAAACACCCACCTACCTAAAAGATTATGTCACCTACCGCAACGTCCCATCTAGGAGGGGAGGGGTGTTAGATATTAACATATATCGGGATAAGTCTTCCCTCTGGTCCGCTCCTACAGCGGGAAACAGGTATCCCTTTGATTGGTCGAGGGGCGTGCCCAATCCCTATAAAAGGGGAACCCTCCGACTACCAAACAAGCTGGATCACTACTACTACTAATAAAGAGCTGTTAAGTCACTTTGTGTCCGCAGTCTGTCTCTCGTTGCCCAGATCTAACATCTACAAGTCTTAAAGTTGCCAAGGATGACATCCCTGTTTTAGATCATCACGATATACAACCTATGCCTATTGTGGAAATATTCAAACAGTTAATGACTGCCATTGCAGTCAGAACTGATGTAGCTTTTAGAGCTTTTCATCTGTTTAACTTTCAGTGAAACTGCAGCTCTTAGAATTCAGGTAATTGCCAAGACGTTATGAAATGGATAACATCCCATCATTTTGTGAAACCAGCTTAATGTTTGGTGCTGACATTTCATGGATTATGAAATCCAGATGTTAGTGAGAGCCTGCAGATGGCTGATGAAGAAGTGTATAACAGAACCAAGCCCTCTACTCCTGCTAGTAAAGTCTGTGTTATCACAAACAGGAGGAGGTTCGGTCTTAATAGTCCCTTTTAATGTTGGGTCTTTGAAGCACAGGTTCCCTCAGGAAATGCTGATGGTGATAATTTTATAACGAGCCTTTCAGTGGTTTTATGGGTAGAGGTTTGTATGGATCTTAAGTAGCTAAACTTTTAAGTCAAATAAAGTGAAGAAAAGTAGAATTCTATTTTATTTAATATTATTGTATTTTGCTCTGCCTCCCAATTAAATAAATCTTAGGTGGATAATTGATTAAAAGGATCCATAAACTTGCACATAATTTAAGAGATATAGGGGAAATTACTTCCTTTGCTGTTGTTATTGTTTTTAGATTACACCAGGGCAAATTGCCAATGGTTTAATGGATAAAAGACCAAATAAATTAATGCAGCTGGGTGATTACTTTAGAACCATAATTACTTTGCGTGAGCGCACACATAATAATTAGAACTTTAGTCAACTACTGGGGGTAGCAGAGAGTGAGTCTATGAGATCCTTATCTACAATGCCAAATCATTCAGTTTTGGGGTATAAAGTAGCATAGCATCTTCATTATAACAGTTTCTCCTAATTCAGGAAGACTGCAGTGGCACTGATTCATTTCTATGAGAATAAAATCCCTAAATAAACTCCCCTTAGACGAATCATCCTAACCATTGGGATTTCGGCCTGATTCTACATCTGCTTCATTAACTTTAGAATTGGTAGTCATCTACTATAACTATAGTCTATATAAGGGTCATCACTGAAGGCTTTCAAAAAGAGACTGGACAACCTTTTGTCTGAAATGGTGTAGTAGGGTCTCCTACTTAAGTAGGGTGTTGGACTAGAAGACCTCCGAGGTCCCTTCTAACTCTATTATTCTATGTTCTAAATGGGAAATGGAAGTTGGCTGTTGAATGTCTTAATTGTGAGGGATTGGATGGACCTTTCTGTATTTAGATATAAGACCACTAGGGGACACTGTTGTGTCAGCCATATTAGTAGTCAAGAGACTGGACTCTATTGCCATTCTAGCTATTCCCCCCCCCCCCGCCCCCCTCAGGATAGAAAAATTGTGGATAGATGCAAGTTTCATCATTTTAAGGGCAGTTTAATCAGAAAAGCTAAAAAAATAAGAGGGATATTTGTTGTTTTTTATTACTTTTTATATTTTAGCTTATATGTAACTATAAATCGAGTTACCTTACGGTAAGATGGAGGGTAAACAAACAAACAAACAAATCATTAAGAAATCTGTAGCATGGAGTTTGCTGTCCCAGAAGTATACTTTGCAAACCTCAGAAAAAGTGATAGGAAAAGGCATTGAATAAAATCCCTTCAACATGATGCAAATAATTTAAATTTTAAAGAAGAGCACCATAAAAAAAAGCAATTGTTGGAAGAAATGTCCTTCTGGGTTCGGCTCCAAGTGGGGAAAAAGACACTGGAGACATGGAGGCTGCTTGGAAAGATGGTTTTAATGGTGGACAGGACCACATGGCTTGAGTCCTGAACAG
Organism: Natrix helvetica; assembly: GCF_964273705.1. Taxonomy (NCBI): domain Eukaryota; kingdom Metazoa; phylum Chordata; class Lepidosauria; order Squamata; family Natricidae; genus Natrix; species Natrix helvetica. The sequence continues at coordinate 101,275,590 of NC_138552.1, read as the reverse complement.
AAAAGGTAATCACATGCTTCAATGTTGGTGGAGAAGAAGAGAAGGGAAGATGGAGGGGCTTGCTAGGCTTTTTATAACCTGTTCAGTCCCACCTCTCTGTTTCCTGTTCCTGTGTAAGAAATGTATTCTGATTGGTTGTCAGACTCACATGGGCCCATGCAGGGGCAACCCACTAGGTTGAGTTTTGAATCCAGGTTTGATTGAGTTCAGATGCCTTTAAAATGTGTTTCTCCCTTTTTTCACATCCAGGAAAATATAATATTCTGCCTTATCAATATTTCCTAGGATATTTCATTTTTCTGGGAGAGGGCTAGGTGATAACTTCCTACACAATGAAAAGACATTTTTGCAGTAATCCCTGAATGAAAATGTTGGTTTTAAAATGGAGACAGCCAGTCTACCAAGACTATTTAAAAGGTCTTCACCCTCAGCTGAAAAGAACACTGGTGGCGCCAGGCAATTCTGCATGAGAGGACTTCTCTCCTGGCAGCCATGGTCCAACCAAAATTAAACACTTTTAAGGCTCATTGACTTAAGTTTAGGCGTGTGCTTAACACACCCCTTATCTTTTGTGGTATTCAAATGTTCTTTGGTCAAATTGTCATGACAATAAAACTTTGCTAATGGCCGAGGATGGTTGAACTGCCACTGGTCTTCCATAACCTGAAACCTAGCTCTTCATATTGGAAGTCAAGGACCAAATGGAGAAGGAAAGTTGATATGCAAAGAGAAAAAAATATTTAAAATGGTATGGATGAGAATTTGTTATACACAGCTATAATCATGTCAAAGCTTAGTGCTACCAACAGAGGTGGTATTCAGCAGGTTCTGACCAATTCTGGAGAACCGGTAGTGGAAATTTTGAGTAGTTCGAAGAACCGGTAAATACCACCTGTGACTGGCCCCGCCCCCATCTATTCTCTGCCTCCCAAGTCCCAGCTGACCAGGAGAAAATGGGGATTTTGCAGTAACCTTCCCCTGGAGTGGGGTGAGAATGGAGATTTTACAGTATCCTTCCCCTGGAGTGGGGAGGAAATGAGGATTTTACAATATCCTTCCCCTGCCACACCCACAGGGGTGGGTTCCTGCCAGTTCTAACCTCTTCTATAGAAGAGGTTCCACAAATCTACAGTGCCGTTTAGAAACCGGTTCCAGCTCCCTCCCCCCGCCCATCCACACATCATCAAGATGAAGAGCGAGAGGAGGAATTCTGGGAGTTGAAGTCCACAAGTCTTAAAGATGTCAAGTTTGAACACCCCTGGAGTTTTTTTTCTAAAGGTTGAGGGGTGCAAGGGTCTTGTAACTTGACAGCTTTAAGACTTGCGTGCTTCAAATGCCAGAGTTTCTGAGCCAACATTTTGGTTGCTAAGCAAGAGCGTTGTTAAGTGAGTTTCACCACATTTTACGTTGGCCACACCCACCCAGTCACATGGCTAGCAAGCCACTCCCACCAAGTCACATGGCCAGTAAGCCACTCCCACAAAGCAGGCCACACCTACAGAAGAGGTTCTAAAAATTTCTGAAACCCAGCACTGCCTACCAATGCATCTTTAGTTTGTCACCTAACTGCATAAAATGAAGATTTTGTTCCAGGTGTGAATATGATTTATAGTGCTACCTCGGAAGACAGGTAAGGCTGTGGAATCTAGTCAAAATTTGGCTAAAGAAATAAATATTCATTTCCTGAGAATGCAAAAGCTTATACAATTGTCCTTTTCTCCATCAGGGCAGGGACTCTTACATTTCTTTTTATGATTCCAATGTTATACCATCTCAAAAATACCTTCGGCATTTCAGATCAATTAGCTAACTTTAAATCAGTCTCCTTGCAATCTCCTACTCCAGATACGTTGAAGGACAATTCCTATCAACTAGGTACTTTGGTACCTAGGCTGGGTTCGCACAGTGCATTAAGCCAAAAATCAATTAAGCCAGTAACATATATAAATCCACACCCCATGTAAAGAAGTAATTAGGGATGTCTGAGTAGTTCTCCTCTCAAATAATAATAATAATTTTAGTTTTCTTGTGTTTATGGTAGCCAAAGTGAATGCTATTATACAATAAGCCTATAAGCAATTTGACTCAAACTGTCCTCTCTTACTTTATGGTATCCCCATTTTTAGGGGTGGGGGAGTTAATTCAGTCTGAGTTTTTTTTTTTTTTAATATGAGAGCATATTATTTATTATTGGCAGAGGTCCTGCTGCAAGGAACTGAAACAGTCTCCCTGTTTAGGATTACAGTGGTTCTGCCTCCAGGCCATTTTTAGATATGTCTGGAAGTTTAGTTTGTGCCAGCACAGGAAGAATGTCTCAGCATTAAACTTGAGCTAGGTCATCCTGTTCAGCGCAGGCAATGAGGCTGGCTAGGATGAGGGCACTTAAGAGGATTTATCAGTATTCATACTGGAATCTGCTGCAGGAAAACATTAACCCTTCTTGTCTTCTACATAGAAACAGAACCAGTTTTTTTCCCCCACCTAGCAAATTCCTATCCATTCAAAGACAATGCTAGCTTATACAAGTAATCCTTGACTTGCAACAGTTCATTTAGTGTCCATTCAAACTTACAACGGCACTGGGAAAAGTAACTTATGACTGTTTTTCACACTTACAACCATTGTAGCATTCCCATGGTCACATGATCAAAATTCAGATGCTTGGCAAGCGGTTCATATTTACGGCGAATCCAGATTCACTTCACAACTATGTTACTAGCTTAACAAGTGCATTGATTCACTTAACTGTGGCAAGAAAAGTTGTAAAATGAAGCAAACGCTCTTAACAGATGTTTAATTTGGTAACATACATTTTTGGGCTCATCTCTGATCATAACTCGAGGATTACCTGTACAATATCTTTCTCTTCCCAAGGAAAGCCCAGATGAGTATCCTGTGTAAATTCAGTAGATTCCCAAATTTAATTTTTTCCCTAAAAGGATGCAGAAGGCATGCAACTCTGCCTTCATATCCATTAAAAATTACCTAGTCGGTCCTCCTATTTTCAAGACATTTTTGTAGGTGTATCCACCCATTTTTAAATGTGCCTTATCCAACATCCCATGTATTGTTTTGGAGCTGTACAAACGCATGATGTACACAAAACAGTGCTATGCACAGGCATCATTGAAAAGACGATAGCTTGAATTTCTTCCATGTTATGCAGGTAGACCGTCTTTGATTTACAGCCACAACTGGAACTATAATTTTTGTTGAGCAAGCCAGTTAAGTGAGTTTGTGTCCCGTTTTATGACCTTTTTTCCCCACAATTAAGTGAATTCCTGCAGTTATTAAGAGAACCAAGCTGTTAAGCTTCCCTCATTGATTTAACTTGCTTATTGTAAGCCAGTTGGGAAGTTCATAAATGGAAATCACATGACCCTTGGATGTAGTAATCCTCATAAATATGTGTGCCTGAATTTTAATCCCTTGACCATGGAAATGCTACGACGGTTGTAAGTGCGAGGTTGTAACTGATCATAAGTCACTTTTTTGTGTTATTGTAACTTTGAACATTCGCTAACCACAGCTGGGGACTAGGTTCCATGAATTATTAGAGCGGTGAACCCCTCTAAGAGCGCTAAATTGCTAATAGATGGTCACACTAGTGGAGTTGCGGCTTAATGGTGAGTCATTAATCACATGTCCACCAAGGTCCAGTATCACTCTTTCCCTGTTCCACGCATATAAACATCATAACATTTGAGCTGGTGATAGTAAGGATGCATAAGTCCATAATAAATCTGTTGCTTAATAATTAACCTGTTGGTTCTGATTGTGGTCATAAACCGAGAACTACCTGTATTCCTAACTCTTCCCACAGTTTTCAATCCACACCATTTGCTGCCTCTTGGTCCTCTTTTATCAAGCCAAGTTCATATTGCTCCCCAATCGCCATTCTGATGAAGCCCATTCTCCTTCTTACCAGAGGTGATATTCAGCCGGTTCAGACCAGTTCACCCGAACCAGTAGCGGAAATCACAGGTGAGCATCTGCCTCAGCTCTTCACCATCCTATTTAGGCATATTTTTGAGGTGGGGCGCGTGTGTGGAAGGCACATGGAAGCAAAGTGCATGCACGGCAGTGGTTGGTTCCAGATCCCGTTACAACCGGTACACTGCAACGGGGCCAGGCATCCACCACATGCAACCGCGCAGTGCTTACCGCCTGTGATGCTCCAGCTGCTCGGCAGAGCGTTGCACAGGGACCATACGCTGCCTGCGCGAAAGCCCCGATCAGCTCAAATACAGGTAAGGAGAATGGAGCACCGCACTGGAATAGTACTGGTGCTCCCAGCAGGCACCAGTACGCCCGTACCAGGGCGTACTGGTCGTATCCCACCTCTGATGTGCAGAAGGCCAGGCGCATGCGTGGAAGGGGCACATGCACCCGCAAAACAGTGGTAACGAAATGTGAGACCCACCGCTGCTTCTTACCCACCTGCTCAAAATAACCCTGTAGCTTTTTTTTTAATCTAGGAAGAGACAGATTATTCTTTTTTTTCTGTTCTCTCCAAAGACCCAGGCATAGTTTCTTTTTTCTTTTTAAGCGTCAAAGGAAGCTTGTGCTGAAAAAGAATTTCAGTGTCATGGTACGCCCACTCATTAACAAGAGGGGGGCAGGTTTTTAAACTAAAGCAGTTTAACAAAAATATGTTAAAATAATAATAATAAATAACATTGAAACTATCGAGATAATTTCACCCATTTTGGGAGATAGCCTTCAAAATGTCAAACAAGGCCCACTGCAGCACTCAGGTTTATAGCAGGGGTGGGAAACTTATGGCCTCTTTATGATCTATGGACTCCAACTCCCAGAATTCCTGGCTGGCTCAGGAATTCTGGGAGTTGAAGTCCCCAGGTCATTAAAAGGGCCATATTTGGCCACCTTTGGTTTATAGCTTGGTATCCTGTATTTTGTTCAATAAACCCTACTTAAACAAGCCATGGGATACTGAAACTAGACTGCATGTGATTTATATTTGGGAAGCAACGGTGAGAAGGAAGCTTACCCAGTCCCACCATTTAAAACTAGAGCTTCTCAGCAATCTAGTTGAGATTTCCTATTTTACATCTATTTTGGCCTTGGGTTTGTTTGAAATCAATGCTCTAAGCAGGCCTGATCTTGCATAGAAATTCATTGGTGCTACACCCCCACACACACATACAAAAAGACAGCCACATATCAGACTGCAGGCTAAAATGGAATTAGGAACCTAAACATTGGTTCCATTTCTCATCTCTGTTTCCATATATGAACTGCAGCCAAATTTTATGGAAATCTGTTTGTATCTGTAATTAGTCTGCCTGCATTTGGAGATAATGTCACTAGGTAAGACTGCAATTAAAGCGGTAGTTTGATTTTTTTTTCTGGGATAACGAAAGTGTTCTCAAACAAGTGTTTTAAACCTATTATTTCCTTGTTGCTTGGTATGTAAGGGACTTAAAGAAAATTACAATATTTTCTAAAACCTGGATAAGCTCATTTTCTTACTGGGAATCCCCTTGCATGAGACAATCTTGCCACAAATCTCTTAAAATTAGTTTGACTGCAATTAAAAAGAAAAAGTGTTAGTGTCTCCGTAAAGCAATTAACTTTTAAGTTGGAAGTACTTCATGGTAAAGTGATATTTGGTAAGAAAAATGAGATGTAACAGCTTGAGGTTAGATGATATAGAAAGTACTTGTGAACCCATCCAACTATTACCTTTCAAGTAAGCAATGTTATGCACAGCATGAGTAAGATACTATAGTAACGTGAACAGTCATAGAAACATTGCAAACATGAAAGCATGACATTATTGAAGTTAGATTTGAATCTACTGTATGCAAAGGATCACATAAGTCCTTATGCAACATTTTGCCAGCCACCTTCAAAAAATTACCGATTGTGTCCCCAAATGGGCATGTTTTCTTTTTCTTTTTTTAATTTATGTTTTATACTTTAAAGCAGAGGTCTTCAAACTTGGCAACTTTAAGACTTGTTGAGGTCCACAAGTCTTAAAGTTGCCAAGTTGGTTGGAGAATTCTGGGAGTTGAAGTCCACAAGTCTTAAAGTTGCCAAGTTTGGGGACCCCTGCTTTAGGGTTTAACTTTTGAATTTGTAATAGTCAAATTACCACTATTTCCTTTTCCCCACAGATTTTATCTCAGAAGGGGGTGCTACGGAACTGAGATTCTGCTTTTCAATGTCAAAACTCCCCCTGCTGATGGGGAAAAAAACTGCAGGGTTTTTTGAAAGTGGGAACAGGATAGGAAATGGGCACCTCTCACCATGTTTTAATATGTATTTGTTTATTATCACTTTCAAATCTTCACCATTTGCTATCCAGCATTCTGTGTTAGCCCTCCCAGGATCTTTTTTTAATGTCAGGGCTCCCTCTAGTAATGCATTTAAAAATGACATGGTTTTGTATTGTGTTTTAACAGACATAAACAACTTACTTCTCCTATAGATTGCAGGACAGAGAAAACCTGCAGCCTTAGCAAAACAAGAGAGTAGGCAGGGAAACAACTCAGAAAGAATTGGGTAGGATTTGGGAAGGAAACTGAGGGAGCTTAGAGAAGAATAGCCAGGGGGGTAGCAAGACCAGCTGTTGTGTGATTGCAAAAATAACAAAAATTAAGGTCCAGAATTTTGGAGAAAGCAGATGGAACCATCTGCCTTCCCAGAATTGAAGTTAGTTCAGGCCTAATATTAAACTGTGACCCTAGTCCTTCAATAAGATTAATGTGATTTCATCTAGGTTTGATTTCATGTCAGCCTTTCCGTTTCTGAATTCATGGTACATCTGCTTTGTCAAGATTTTGCCTCAATATCACTGTAGTTATTTCAAGATTTTTTAACAGGAAGTGGTATACAAATAAATAAGCGAACAAATTCACTTTCCTGCGTGTCAAACTGCCTCAGGACTCCTAAAGCTGTTCAGTCTTCTCTACAATATTAGAGATAGAAGACAAAAGGGCAAGTCATCTGTATATCAGTTACTACAGCGGTCCTCAACCTTTCCACCTTGGCAGCCTGGCCTGGCACAGGGGGGCGTTTGTGAGTGGCAGGTGCACCCATGCACAGCTCCATTGATGTGAGTGGCATGCATGCGTGCATGCTTTCACTCATATGAATGGAGCTTCACACATGAGCAGGGGGTACTTGGGCTAGCACGTGAAGCTCCACTCACATGAGTGGATAGTGCTCAGGGATGGGCTGCTACAGGTTTGTCCGGGTTTTGGAGAACCTGTAGCTAATGTTATGGCCAATTCAGAGAACCTTCATATCCCACCCCTGGCTGGCCTCACCTCTCCCACCCTCCCAAGAGTCTCCACACGGCCCGTTTTGGATATGAGGTAAGTGCAGGGCCCATGCAGACGCTCAGTGAGGGAGGGAAGTCCTCTGGACCTCGGAGGAGGCAGTTTTTGCCCTCCCAGAGGCTCAAGAAAAGCCTCCAGAGCCTGGGGAAGGAGAAAACAGCACCCCCACCATGGTGAAGGATGCTGACTAGGCCACTCCCACCATGGCCATGCCCACCCAGCAACCGGGAAGAGAACCTGTTGTTGAAATTTTTGAAGCCCACCCCCGAGAGTGCTTGCAGTTCCATTCCTTTCCTGGCCTATTAAAGCTATGTGGGATGAGGATGCACCATAGGGCCTACACATTAGTTAACTGCTCCTTGAAAGATGGAGTGGACCCATTAGGTGTACCTCCTCCTTAAAGGGTCATTGCTTGATTCAATTAAGCTGGACAGTTTTCCCCCATTTTCCAATCTTCCCTTCTTAAGGAAGATTTTGGACAGACTGGTCACCTGGCAGCTGCAGGGGACTTCGGATGAAGCAGATTATCTAGATCCTTTTCAGTCCAGGTTCAAGCCTGGGAGTGAGACAGCATTGATCACACTCGTGAATGATCTCTGGCAGGAGCAGGATGGAGGTAGTGCTTCCATCCTTGTTCTTCTTGACCTTTCGGCAGCATTTGATAGCATTGATCATGCTATTTTGGGGGGCTGGCTCTTGGGTTTGGGTGTGAGTGGCACTGTGTTGCACTGGTTCTCTTCCTTTCTCCAGGCTCAGTTCAATCAGTATTGATAGATGGGGACAGATGCAGTCTTTGGCCACTACTTTGTGGGGTGCCTTGATGCACGGTTCTCTCCTCCTATTTAACATCTACATGAGGCTCCCCTGGGTGAAGTGATCCATCAGTTTGGGGTGAGATTTCCTGATGCAGATGATACCCAGCTTTATATAACTGTACTCCAGCCTCTTGAGTGATGCCGTATCCTATCTTAGTGCTTGACGGATGTTTGGGTCTGGATGGAGCAAAATGAGCTCTAACTTAGCCCTAACAAGATGGAGTAGCTATGGGTATTTGGACCTTCTGGAGTCAAGATTGTGGATGGGGTGGTACTACCCCAGGCACACCTGGGACGCAGTCTAGGGGTCCTCCTAAACTCACAGCTTCTGCTTGAAGAGCAAAGGGCAGCTGTAGCTAGGAGAGCTTTGTGCACCACTTTGGGTAGTGCTCCAGTTGCACCTATCCTGGATAGGAGACCTGTTCAGTCACTCATCCCTTTTCAACTTCCTGCTTAGATTACTGTAATGTACGCTACATGGGGTTTCCCTTGAAGAGCTTTCGGAAACTTCACTGCGCAAAATGCAGCTGCATGGCTAATAAATGGTGCCAACTAAACGGCACATGTAGCACCACTACTCTGCCAGTGTGTTTCCAGGTGAAATTCAAGGTACTAGTTGTCACTTTTAAAGGTTAGCTACATGTCCTGGGACTGGGTTACCTGAAGAACTGGTGTTTTTTTCTAAGAATTTCTAAGCATTCAATCCGATTTGACAGATTGGGCAGGCCACAGATCCCATCAGCCAAAGGGCATCAATGGGCAGGATCTAAAAGAAGAGCCTTTTTCTGCTGTAGTCTCTGCCTTATGGAATATTCTTCCCTCGGAGATTAGAATAGCTCCAATCCTGTTGGCTTTTTGCATAGCTTTAAAAACTCATCTAGGCCTGGGGATGAGAATGTGTTAAGGATCCCATTACTTGGCTTTACAGTGAATTATAATCATTAGGGTTGCTGTTTATACTTCTTGTGGGTGATTTTTTTTTTTTTTGCTTTAATGTTTTTATATTGTTTTGTAATTTTAGAGCTATAAGCTGCTCATCAGAGTCACCTGGTTGTATTGGCTATACAAATGGAATAAATGAATAAATAGTAATTCCCATGCAATTACTAACCAATTAGTAATTTTTTGCAGGATCAGACAAGTTCAGCCTGAACCATCAGATGAATCCTGCCAGTGACTTCATATATATGGATGAGCTCAGTCAAACAGAGCACATTACTTGCTTTAACTCATGATGAATCATGTGCAGAAATACCTGCATCCATATATAGGATTTTTAATATATTTTAATATATTTAATATATTTAGGCCTGTATTGCCCCTTTGATGGAAGCATTTCTTTGCCTTCTGAACAAAACCAGAACAAAAAAATTCTACCCCTCCTTGGCTGACATATTACTTGTAACTATTCTGAATTATGATGATAAAGAGCCTCTTACATATATAAATGTCAGCCCTATGAAGCTGTGCAGATCAGGAAATGGATTCTGGGGGAGAAAAAACCAAATTAAAGTTTATTGAGAAAGGCTATAACAACAGAATTTTGTAAATCTGATAACATTTTCCCTTCCCTGTAACTTTTAATCTAGGGAATCAGGAAGGAGTCATACTCAGTCTCTTTCTAATATTTTCTATATCTAGACTGGGATCCTAGCTGAGATTATTTATTTTTGCAAATAGAATAGAATAGAATAGAATAGAATAGAATAGGATTCTTTATTGGCCAAGTGTGATTGGACACACAATTTGGTGTATATGCTCTCAATGTAGATAAAAAGTATATACAAAATAAATTGGAACCATTTTGAATAAAATTCAGATATTTGCCTCTCTATGAACACATTTCAATTCATCTATGAAGAAATACTAATCTGACTACACAGTTAAAGTTTTCTATTAAGCTCAAGTTCTGAAGAAGTGAATCATGAATTCAAGGTTAATGGCTCTTCAATAACAAAAGAATGACAGCAAAGATTCTATTAGAGAATGCACTAAATTGTTTTGTTTCCTTTTCAGGCACAGAGAGCAGACATGGACTATTACATTAAATATTGGTAGGAATGATAAACCCAAAGAAATGCAAATATATGTCATGATGACTCTTAAATCTATATTATTTCTCTTGCAAATTACAGTACCTGGGTTTTTAAAAAGTAATACTTTAAAATACAGAATAAACCATGTATCATATATTATGGAGTTCACATTTCAAGTTAAATCATAATGTAATCTAATTGATTTTAACTTAGCTGTGTGGAAAAATCCATTACAATTTGCAAATTGTGATTTAATCTTACCAAGATGTGTCAACCCTAAGTTCAAACCTTATACTAAGTCATGATTCACTGAACAAGCCAGAGTAGGCTGTTTCACATATAAGTTTAAACTGTAAACCATAATTTATAACTACCAGGTTCATAAGCTGTAAACCATAATTTATAAGTTACCAGGTTTATAAGTTACCAGGTTCATATTAAGTTAGGCAGCCAAACCAATCAAACCATGAGATGACTTAGCATGAAGTATGAACAGCTTGGAACACATTTTTGGTTGAAAGAAAATTTGTTTCATTACATGCCATAAAGTATCTAACCAAACCTTAAATTATATTTTGACTCACTTTTATATCTGTTATTTCCTCTTCCTTACCTCTGGAAATATTCATTACTTCATCTTTATTTTTTTAACTTAACTTAAATAAATCCAGTTATCATTAATTTAATTGAGCCCTGTATTTTCTACACTTGGAAGTACATTGCTTCTCTCTCTATCTTAGCATCTTCAATGACTAAGCCAGGGGTGTCCAAACTTGGGAACTTTAAGACTTGTGGACTTCAACTCCCAGAATTCCCCAGCCAGCCGCTGGCTGGGGAATTCTGGGAGTTGAAGTCCACAAGTCTTAAAGTTCCCAAGTTTGGACACCCCTGGACTAAGCAACTATCTTGGCATTTTTCCACAGGTATGAAGATCACCCATCAAATTATGTAATAGTTTATTTATGTAAAATGAGCAAAAATATCACTGATACTTATTGTTTTCTTGTTAACGAGGCATTTAAGATGGGAGAATATAATCTGGGTCTGCATTTTGTTTGAATCTGTAGAAGAATACAATTACATTTTAAAATAAAATGACATAGATTAATCACACACTGAAATGCCAGTGGTATTAATAACAGAATTAAATACATGGGTTTTTGTGTGGAATCCTGAGGGTAAAAATATGGAGACAAGACTCAATGAACGGAGCAAGAATCTGAGTCTACATACATTTATGTAAGACAATGCTGGAAGTGTCTCACATTGAAATTTAAGGAAGGTGACCTAGCTTGTGCTTATTATATCTTAGATAAAAGTTTTCCAAAATGTCATTTCTGAATTAGATTAATGGATTTAATACAGTTTTTGTATGGAGAGCATGAGAAGGGTGAAATGTTTCTTAAATTCTGGGACAGCAGCAAAATTCTGTTGCCTGAAATAGAAAATAGTGGGTGCTGCCAATTTTGTGAAGTTGTGGGTTTTGAGTGTCGTACTCTCTGTGCACTTAAGAGCGAAGAATAGGCAAATACTGTGCAACTCTCCTGCGGTTGTTATATGTCCTTTATGATAAGAGCAAACTAAATTAAATTCCAAAGGGTACATTAGGAGAGCAACACACACAAATATAACAATGCACCGAATGTACCAACAATGCACCAAAACTCTAGGATCTGAAAAGGCTGCTTAAAAATTGCAGTCCACTCTAGGTTTGGGACTGCAGTGGTTTTTTGTATAAATGAACATTAGACTAAGGAAGGAAGGGAGTAGAAATCTATGGGTTACATTTCCTTTCCACATGGCAATTGTCCTTTGTACCATATTAATTTTGTTTAATGTAGATTTTAATTATATCTTCATGATATACATTCTGTGATGACATTGGTTCCCCACACCACAGATGTGATTAGGTAGTCTTTAACAGACTCAACATTTATATTAATTTCTACTTCTTTTGAGTGAAAGATAGGCTGCTGTGGAACATATAACCTTTTTCTATGCCACAGTACATTACCTTGATGAATCAGTGAAGCACCTTATATTGATTAGTGGTTTAACGGTAAAGTTTGCCCTCGCACATATGTGCTAATCATTTCCTGATACTAGGGGGCAGTCCTCATCTCCGTTTCAAAGCCAAAGAGCCAGCGCTGTCCAAGGACATCTCTATGGTCATGTGGCCGGCATGACTAGATGCCGAAGGCACACAGAACGCTGTTACCTTCCCACCAAAAGTGGTTCCTATTTTTCTACTTGCATTTTTACGTGCTTTCGAACTGCTGGGTTGGCAGAAGCTGGGACAAATAAGGGGAGCTCACTCGGTTATGCAGTGCTAGGGATTGGAAATGCTGAACTTTTGAGCAACAAGCTCAGCGTCTTAGCCACTGGGCCATTGCATCCCATGATTAGTGGTTTAAGAAGTCCTAAATTACATGGGAAGAATTCTGTGCCATGATTAACCATTATAGGATCATTTGACAAACCACGGTTTATCTAGGAGTATTGGCCTGATCAGTATTTAAATGGGGGACTGCATATCCCAAATTAGTGGGTGAGAAGGGGAAGCCAAAAATATATTGCAGAAGAAAGCAGAGTTAAGCCACTTCAAAACATTACCTAGAAATCTGCAGGGACGCAGTTATCAGGAATTAAACTCAACTCAAGTGCATCTTTTTCTTTTTACTGGAGCAATTGGTTAGCCCAGACATACTCATTCTTCATTGGAATATACTCATTGCCTCCTTCCAATCACATGCCTTGGCTGCAAAACCCAAGATGACTACTAGATGGCAGCAAAGTGATACAATAAACTACTTTAATGCCATAGTGGTCACCTGGAAGTTTAATGCCCATGAATTGATAGATTGCATGCATAGATTTTCTCCATGATAATAATTATCTGTTTTTCCAGCTTTTTGAATGGTGCACTTAAATTGCTGCGTAACTGAATCTATTGGTCCTCTTTTACTTTCCTTCCACTTTTTCCAATATTAGAGCTTTCTCCAGAGATGTCAATTAATATGTCAATGAAAAATACATTTCCATAAAAGAGAGAAGCCCAAGGTACCAAAGGATTATATGGCAACTGTTTAACCCAATCCTTTTAGCACTTTCCTGTGGTAATGAATTCTTAAAGGTGAAACTGTGAACGTATTTTATCCTCTTTTAATTTTGCCCATACTTGTGCTGAAAACAACAGCAGCAGGGTATAAGGAAAGGTAGTTTTGGGAAGGTGGAGAGGAAATGAGTTGTTGAGACTTAGCTCAGTGGAGCATTTAAGCACACATTAACTTTAAGGGCGTGAGTAATTGTGTTGGCTTTAGTTAGATGTGCTTCATTGCATGGTGAGAGATATGGTTTGTGTCAATCTTATGCTAAGCACCCAACTGCTTGTCCTTGTCAATAGGAAGGAAGCACTTAATTGACAGAAGGAAAACAACCATCACTGAAGAAAAAGACATGATTTTGTAGTGACTCAAATACAGCTTAGTGCTAAAGAAGGAACCATAGGGCCAAAGCAAACCGTTGGACTGCTCTCAATTTAACAGGCACCAAAAATAAATATTTTGATTTAAAACGGAGATAAAGATCCATTTTTAAGCCATGGAAATTCATAAGCAGGCCCCAGTGGAGACACAATGTGTTCCAGAGACTTACTCATTGACAGTGTAGCTAGCAGAATCAATACTGAAAAGGGGAATGAGAACCTTACTAGGACAAAGTGCAGTTGACTGCACCAATAGACAAAGCATTATGGAACTTGGGAGTCACAAGGCAATATTGGTGCTTCATGCTAAATTTGTAGTGTGGGAGAGTAATTAACCAGCTGAGATCATTAAAACTCTTTTTAAAAACAGGGCTCACCTGATCAGGGCTGCAAACAAGGCAGGTGAGCATTTGATGGCAGCAGAGAAGCAAACGCTAATCCTTGATAACGTCTTGCAATCATCTGGATTTCTGCTGGCTCCAATTTGATGGCACTCTGGTTAATGTCTTTGGAAAGAAGCTTCCAAAAGAGAGAGACTATATTTGGGCAGTATAACTAAGAACTAACCCTGCAATATAGGGATTAATCCTTCCCCTTATAGATGCTCTTTCTTTGTTCCAGATTGAAATTTGAGATTTTCAATCTGTGGTAGTATAAAAGGAGTTATTTTGCTATGTGCCATTTTAAGAGGATCTCTATTTTACAAAATTCAAAATGCCTAAAAAAAAATCAAGATTCATTGTGGGTGGGGGACAGTGGATGGAGGAGGAAGACGACTTCTTTCAAAAGAAAATCGACAGCTAAGTATAGAACTGGCTCTGTCATTAAGTTGAATGAGGCAGCCACTTTAAGTGATATACACAGGAAGATGGGAGATGGTATTTCAAATATTAGTTGAACGTTTTCTTAACAGTTTCATATAACCTGCCAGTATTGCATTGGGCTTCCAGCTTCCATAACGATGTGCTGTTCAATGATAACTTTGTCCCAAAAATATTCTCATTTGTCCTTTCAGAGCTGGGCCAGAGTACCATTTACTGATCTGCTGGACAGTCAGGATTAAACAGCCCCTTTCATTTCACACATCTTTTCAATATTTACCTTCATCCCGTTTTCTATGTATTTGTTCCTATGTTAGTTTGATATCCATATCCACTGGCTAGATTTTAAGCATGGGTTTTTCCTTCTTTGTTGTTAAAAAAGGGAATATATTTTTCCTGCCCTGAGGATATTTCAACCTACAGAATGGTTAAGGCGAGGTGGGGGTTTTGTAGGGTGTGTATGATTCCTACAGAGCTCTGCAGGAGGGTGAATCCAATTCGGCAGTTCCTGTTCAGATCATGTACTGTCATATCTTTTCAGTGGCTGAGAAATTGTGTTTGTTTAGTTTGCTTTGAGTGGCAATTATTAAGATGTATTTAGAATATCCTTTTTCTTCCTTATTTTGAGCTTGTGCCTGACTCTGCTGAGTAATTACACGTAACCACTTCACTTTGTAATATATTCCCCATATTTCCCTTCCAGCTGACCTAATGCTGTCATACAGTAACATTCTACAAAGTTCGCTAACCCTTTTTATCTAAGGGCGTAAATAGGCCTCTGTTGCTTCTGCTTCTTTGAAATCCACATTACTCCTTCTAAGCAAACTTCTTTTCAAATGCAGATCATCTCCAGGACTTTCTCCCCCTCCCCTCTCACTTCCCTCTCAGCCTGAGGAAAAGGCTTATTCATTTCCTTAGGTTATCTTGCAAAGTATCCGTTGTATTTATTTTCAACAACAACAAAAAAAAAAAAAACCCTTGAAAACTGCATGTGGATATGAAGCTCAACCTAACTTGCTAATAAGGTGATGTGGAAAGACATTAGCTTATAGCCCATTTTAAAATCCAAAGTTGTGGTGTATTTGAAATCCAACAGTGACTAAAATTTGAGTATAGCAGTGATGGATGGACGCACCCTTGGGAACATTTTGAAGGATCAGGATGTGGCATATCATCCTGTAGAAAGTCCCCCTGTGTGGCTTCCAAGAGTTGACAGCAAGCTGATAGCAGATAATCAATAGAAAAGTGGTGAATAGCTACCATAAAATCTCTATTTCTACCCGTCTCCAGGGGAAGGGTACTATAAAATCCCCATTCCCTCCCAACCCCATTAACCAGCTTTCTGTGCAAGGCAATAGAAGAAGACCAAGCTGATCAGCCGAGACTCGGAAGACAGCAAATAGATGGGGGCCAGTCAGAGATTCTCCAAACTACTCAAAATTTCTGCTACCAGTTCGTGAGAACCAGTCAGAACTGGCTAAATACCATCTCTGTTCTATATTATTACAATGCAATAGACTTACATTCAGTAGCAATGGGGACCATGAGTGAATTTTGCTGACATATGTGTCAAAATGAAGCCCACTTTCCTAATATTTCCCATAGGATATATTTTGTGAGACACAGACATCCTGAGCCCCCACCCCCACTGAGTTTATTACATCAAGAAGCTACTATTGCTTTAATTAACAAACAAGGACTGAATGCTGTTCCCCCAAATCCTGCTAAGATAACAAACCAGCCTTGTCCTTGGGAGAAGCCTAGTTAGATAAGCAACCTCAGACAGAGAGAAGGGCAGATTGCAGCTGAACCACTGGTGGCAGAAATAATTGACACTTTTAGAACCTTGTCAGGTCAAGGACTTACTAAAGAACTTAGAAGAAGTTCCACAAACTTTAACTGCGGGGTACAAGACAGCCAAATGATCTGGTTTCTGTGCCCTATGCAGAAGGTTACAAAAGCAACATTAATACCAGTGTGAGTGAGTCTTCCATACAAATTGAAAACAGGCAGCTTGATAAACATCTAGCCTTTATCCCCAAAGAAACTCAAATGCTAGTGTGGTTGCAAACTTAGTCTTACAAATCACTGAGTTTGCAAGATCAGCACCCAGAGAATTCCATCCTAGCAGTGGTGGGATTCAATTTTTTTTTACTACCAGTTCTGTGGGCATGGCTTTGTGGGCATGGGGGTGGCTTTGTGGGCATGGCAGGGAAAGGATACTGCAAAATCCCCTTTCCCTTCCCACCACACTAACCTGCTTTCCACTCCGTTCTCCTGTTCAGGGCAACAAAAGAAGATCAGCTGGGAGGCAGCTGGGGCGGGGCCAGCCTATTTGCTGGTTCTCCAAACTACTCAAAATTTCCGCTACCGGTTCTCCAGAACTGGCTGAATACCACTTCTGCATCCTAGCCTTATTAAAGGAAACTTGGATATCTGACATAGGCTGTTCCAATGCACCAGTTGGAAGTGCGGGAGCTGTGGATATACTCCTACCAGCCCTCATTTTGACCTCAGTGGTCTACAAGTAGCAGAATAACAGAGTTGGAAGGGACCTTGGAGGACTTCTAGTCCAACTCCCTGCACAAGCAGGAGAACTTATACCACTTGGACAAATGGCTATCCAGGCTCTTCTTAAAAACCTCCATTGATGGGGCACTCACAACTTCTGAAGGCAACCCCTTTCCACTGGTTAGTTGTTATCGCTATCAGGAAATTTCTCCTTAGTTCTATAACCTAGGGAGAGGAAAACTGAATTGCATCATAATGAAACTGAACTTTGTGTAAATAAGGAGAGTATTGACATTATTGTCCCTGTCTCAAGACACAAAGTGACTGCCCAAACCTTCACCTCCTACCCAGACACATCACTCAGAACATTTTTTTTAAATCTCTGACAGACTTTTATAAATTGTAACCTGGAATATAGCCAGCTGGAGTGAATCTGTTGACAATGATTTAGTGAGATTCATGTGTGAATTTGAGATAATAGCTTTACAAGAAACCTGGTTAGCTGCTGAGGATGAACTGGTGAAACTCTTGGGTTTTAATAATTATTTTTTTAATAATGGTATATACAGTATCCCTGACCAGAAATAAAAAAAATAAAGAGGGAGCTTCTGGGAGCTTATGCATTTTTACTAGGGGAAAAATTGCAATGTCAAGGACACAACTATATTAGTGAGAATAAACTCCCACATATACTGACCATGAAATTTAGATACAAAATGTTTGAGCTGATACTGGTAAATATTTATATTCCCCCAAACACATTCTTTTATTATATTATATATTGGATATGTTTATAAATAATTTTGGAGGAAATAACCACCTTGCATACTTAAGCCATAATCATGTTACAGGTAGTCCTCAACTTATGACCACAACTGAGTTCAAAATTTATGTTGTTAAATGAGAAATTTGTTAAGCGAGTTTTGCCCATTTATCACTTCTTTGCTCTCTCTCGGTACCTGTGAAGAAACAGTGCCTAAATAGTGATCTATCTGTTATTGAAGCTTCAACCCTGTGGCCACCAGAATCAGAAAAGATCAAATGCATCATAAAAGATCTGGGAAGTAACAAAGCCACGTTGGGAGGACTGGCTGAACTATTTTTAAAAAACACCCCAAATGGTGGAAGCCATAGAAATTTGTATTGTATTTACACACAAATGACTCCTGCCATATCCCAGTTGGGTGGAAGATGGTAATAGTAGTGCCTATGTATTAAAAAGGGAATAAAAAGAACCCTTCCAATTATAGGCCTATTAGCTTCATAGATATTGCAGGTTCCTCTTGAGTAGAGTCCAGAGTTGTGTAGATGGAAAGTGCATTATTGAACCATCTAATTACAAAATATGTAAGGGAAAACAACTGTTTGCTGCCTTTATAGAGCTTAGTGCAGCATCTGACATAGCAAACAGAGAAATATTGTGGAGGAAATTGATTGCCCTGAAAATGGAACTTACTGTTTCTAGAATACGAAGGAGATGGATCGTATTGTTTCCTGTAGTGAAAATATATGGAGTAAACATGGATCACTGAGCAGATGGTGGGATGGAAAATAGGATACAGTGTAGGTTTTCATTCCAGTTTTCTGTAGGATGGAAAGTTGCTCCTAGTACTAAATAGTTTTGCTTTTCTCTCTGTATTTAGTTTTCAATTTGATCTGGGTTGTAGCAATATTTAAACTCCAAAACCTCAGAGAGCCAACACAACCCCAGAGGTCTCTAAGCAACACATACATAAGCGTTCAAAGGCTGATACTTACTGCTCACCATTCTGTTTTTCCAGTTCTACTACAGCTCTTACTACAGCTCCTCCACTACTATTCCTTGGGAGTCCTACTACTGGAGAACAGTATTTCTGTTTCCCTTAAGCTGCTTCAGGCTTTATTTCCATAAATGAACACAAACCACATTCCCTATTACCACCACTCCAACACCATTACTTCTAATTATCTCTAGTTACCTCTATTTACTATACCAGTTGCTATGCTGGCTAGGGAGAAGGCAGGGCAGGGCAGAACCCAGGTACTAGCTGCTTTACAAGCAGCCTGCCCTCTCACCTGTACTAAGTTATTTAGTTTTTTTGGGTTTTGGCTTACTCTCTTGGTGAACTTTCTGGTTTATAAACCATGTTTTAGGGCTATGTGTTATGCAAGCTGACCAGTTATGATTTATTCAGTAAGTCATGATTAAGCAAACTGATATGGCATGGTCTCTATCAGATTTTAGTTCGTAACAACGTCAAGGATTTATTTATTCATAAGAACAATACTAACCGTAGAACTTCAGTTTTTAGAAAGTCTTCCACAACAAGCCTAAGGAAGTTTACATGCTTGTATTTAGAGGGATACAACATTCCAGAAGGATTTTCATGTCAGAAATAGGCTCCTTTTGTGAAAATAAGAAAAGAATTCTATTTTTAAAGGATATAGTTTAAATTGATTCACACATCATAAATTGTGATTTGTTGAATAAGCCACCATAAACTGTTAAGCCATAATCTAAAAACTGCAGTATGCCAAGAAACCATTAAAAAATTATAGCTTCTTAGTATAATGGGTAAGTGCAGTGTAGCATACTATTGAGTTAATGTAGATTCATATAAAAGGACGGCTCAAATGTGACCTGTCTGGGCAAAAATTGATTGGAGATATTCAGTTTATGCATTTAATGATTGGTTATTTTTATGAAAAGATAGATATTGCCCTAATACAGCAATACAATATTTCTTTCTGTTTCTACATTATAATGTAAAAATATGCTGAGTACAAGCCTCTTTTCCCTGTAAAGTTTAGTTGTTGTTCTATTCTAATTATTAAAGCTTTTTTTTTATTCTAGCTGGGTTTTTTTTAATATCACATATTCACTAGATTGGAAGGACTGTGATGCAGCACTTTCCTTATTGTGCCATGTCCTTTTTCTCAGGATTATATCCCTACAGTATACCTAATTTTAAAGAGCTAGCATATAGTGGCTGTAGATGATTCTGAAGGAGGAACCACGAAGCCTCCATTTTAGAAACTACCCTCGATTGAAATGAGTTGTCCTCAGTCTAAACCAGGGGTGTCAAACTTGCGGCCCCCAAGCTGGCTGCATCACGCACTGTCCACGCCCACCCCGGGTTTAGCAAAGGAGAAAAAATAGCAATAGCAATAGCGCTTAGACTTATATACCGCTTCATAGTACTTTTACAACCCTCTCTAAGCGGTTTACAGAGTCAGCATATTTCTCCAACAATCTGAGTCCTATTTTACCCACTTCGGAAGGATGGAATGTCAGGGGAAAAACGCCCTGGGGAAATCTGAGATCAATGGACCGTGGCTGATTCCCTTCCGCATATCTTTTTAACATCGTGACATGGAAGGCCATGTCAACCTTGAGCCTGGTGAGATTTGAACTGCCGAACTGCAGCTAGCAGTCAGCGGAAGTAGCCTGCAGTACTGCCCTCTAACCATTGCGCCACCTCAGTTCCTCACGATACATCATATATGACGCCGCGACTTTGACACCCCTGGCCTAAACCATTCTGACTCTATGACTATCTGTAATATAAGAGTAGTACAAACCAAAGCATGTTTAACATTATGTCCAATAGGGCATATCTGGACAAGAATTGAACTTTAAGGATATATAGTATTTTTTGAAAGTAATTCCCACTAAGGAAGCTAGTTGAAGTATTTAAAGGTGTTAGATTGGGAGCCGGGAGGCTACGTGATCCAGTCCTGCCTTAGATACAAAAGCCGTCTGAGTGATTTTGGGCCTGTCCTCACTCAGCCTTAGGAAGACAGTACTGGCCAACCACTTTTGCAAATATTGTAGTCATCTGGAGTCAGACATGACTTGATGGACTGTAACAACAAATCCCACTACAGTCAGTGTTTCTTAAAAGTATTGTTCTAGGCTCCCTAGCATCTCATAGGACCTATTGAACCAAAATTAACGTTGTGAATTGTAATTGCATCAAACACTTAAAATGTGACTGGCTACTTTGGAGTTGTAACACAATGTGTAGCATAAACGTAGCCACCTAGAGTCGTTTGATGATATGGGTGATCTACACATTTAATTAAATAAATAAAATAAAACACAGTTACTCCTGATTATTTCTAATAGAAACAAAAATTCAAGCAATCTCACAGAGAAACTTCAATATGAAGGACGGGTTGAGGCAGAGTTATTTGAATATAAATTCTATGAAGGTCCAGCTCTCCGGCACCCTGTACCTTTAAGAGGTGAACTGTTATTTTTTAAAGCAATTTTTTGGGTCCAAGACTTGGACCCAAGTACAATGCTCATAAAGGTAAAGACGCAGTGGCTCAGTGGCTAAGACGTTGAGCTTGTCAATCAGAAAGGTCAGCAGTTCGGTGGTTCAAATCCCTAGCACCGTGTAACGGCGTGAGCTCCCGTTACTTGTCCCAGCTTCTGCCAACCTAGCAGTTCAAACACATGTAAAAATGTAAGTAGAAAAATAGAGACCGCCTTTGGTGGGAAGGTAACAGTGTTCCATGTGCCTTCGGCATTTAGTCATGCCGGCCACATGACCACGGAGATGTCTTCAGACAGCGCTGGCTCTTCAGCTTTGAAGCGGAGATGAGCACCTCTCCCTAGAGTCAGGAACGACTAGCATACATGTGCGAGGGGAACCTCTACCTTTAACGCTCATATCATATCATATTATGTTCAACTCAGAAGGAAATTGACAAGCCTTTCAAATTTTCAAATCCTCATGAATAATCTGAGGCATTTAAAAGTATGAACCCTTTTCCTTTTTTGATTTATCCCAATACACATTTTGCCCTGTGGATTTGAGATTTCTCAGCTTTGTTTCCTGAATGTTTACATAGCTTATTTTGAAACTTCCACTATCTTATTGCCTTGCTCTCTTGTTATTCCACTAGCATTGTTGTCTGGGGATTATTGGAGTTAGAAGCAAACATATGAAGAAGGCAACAGATTGGGGGAAAATAGCTTTCAGCAAATTGCAGGATGGAGGAGCTATCTCCACAGAAGTTCCTCGTTCTTTGAGGAGACCCGTAAATCAGAGTAAGCTTGTGATTCATTTGGTTCTGGTTTACCATGTTGGGTGAACCCAATTGTTAATCTTTATTAAGCATGACATACAGACAAGGCTAGCCAACAGCAGTTTATTCAGGAAATGTACAGTATTTATTTATTTGTCATACAGATAGTCCTTGACTTAGAGCTATTCATTTAGTGATCATTCACAGTTACAACAGCACTGAAAAAAAGTAAATTATGACAATTTTTCACACTTACAACTATTGCAAGATCCACATGGTCACATCATCAAAACTTGGGCGATTGGCAATTGGCATGCATTTACAAAAGTTGCAAATACATGTAAGCGTCCGACAAGCAAAATCAATGTGGAAAGCCAGATTTGCTTAATGACCACATGATTCACTTAACAACTGCAGTGATTCCCTTAACAACTGTGGCCAAAAGGTATCAAATGGGGAAAAACTCACTTAACAATTGCCTTGCTTAGCAATACAAATATTGGGTTCAACTGTGGTAGTAAGTCATTTCCCTCACAAAGGAAGTCTGGGTGATATACAATAAAATATGAGGGTACACGTCATTTTTTAAATAGTTTAAATTAAAAGGATTGACTGATTTACTGTGACTTCTTTATAACCCAGTGATGGCCATAGAAATTGGTACTTCTGATTATATATATACACGTATACATACATGCTCTACTATAAATCATGATTTACAAACCAGTGTTTAGGTTTAACCACCGTAGATCAGAAAACAAGGCACATTAGGAATAACCATATTTATTTATTTAATTTCTATTCCCACCCATCTCAAGCCAATCCACTCTGGATTGAGTCATATGGCGTGAATACAGCTAATGACAGTCTGATCTTGTTTTCCTGGATTTTTTTTTGTCTGAAGGCTGGCTACTGTTGAAAGAGAGGGAAATCAGTGCAGTGAGTGGATTTATCACAAGGGTTTGACTTACGTAAAATGAAAGACGGGGATTTCAAAGTAAGCTTGTTGAGGGGGAAGTAGGAGCCCTCTTTCTTGAGCAACCTATTTGTCTTGTGGCTTCATCAGCTTTTCTGTGAAAGGGGGATTTGGTCACTGACTTGAAGCCATCACAAGACTCATTCCCCAATGAGCAGGCCACACACCCCTTCCCCAAACCTATCAGTTAATTACCCCCTTATTTTACAGAGTCTTTCTTCCTAGGATGTGATTCACATTGATTCATAGGTCAGAATCGGTTTAATAATTCTGTATGGCATAAACCACATTCAGAAAAAGCATAAACCCAAAACCATGCCGTCTTAAAAACCTTCTTGTACTCTCATTAAAAACCAAACTGGAGTCTATGACAACTCGCCACAGCCATCTCAATGCAGGACAAGAGTTACACCAATATCAAAGAAATGGTGGAATAGAATCATTAAAGAAAGGATGCAAAAGGAGGGACAGAATGAAATGTGAATGGCAAAAATTAAAATAATTACTTTAAATAATTAAATAGAATTGTTAAATTGTCCCGCGAAAAGTTGTCTTGCAGTGAGTGGGCTGTGGCAAGCTGTCCTGTGCCAAGGTGCCAGTGGTGAATTGGCTCCAGCGTGTTGGCCATAGTGAATTTGTCACAACCAGTTGGCTGAGGCAAGTTGTCCCATTCCCACGAAACTGGTGCCCTAAACTGCGGGGCTTTAGTGGCGACCCGTTGGCTGTAAGGGGGTTGCGTCCAACAGGGAGAAGGGTTGACTTATCCGGACGGCGTTCCTTAGTATGAACCCGCAACTATTCTGGGTTTTCCCTAACGTGGGTGCTCAGAGCGTTATGCCTGCCACCGCCCCAAGGACTCTGCGCTGGCTTGTCGCCGCGTGGGATGCCTTGCAACAACTACGCGGAAAATCCAGCAGGAGGCCAACTGGGCCCGGGGCGGAGGTCAGAGCGGGGAAAGGAGGAGGGCTTCTCCGGCCGGCGGCGGGAGAGTTTAGGGTTAGGCACCTCCTGCGGCCAATCCCGCCTTGCTGCCTCCATCCAGGGGCTGCTCCAAAAAAACTCTGCCGTTCGGCTCCTGGAGCAACTTTGAACCGGGAAGGCGAGAGATTGACGGAGGGATCGGGCGGGGGACGGAGCCTCCTCCTCCCCCCCCGCGGCATGGCGAATCCTCCTCCTCCTCGCAACCTGGGACAGAAACCCTTTAAGAGGTGGGGGCAGCGCCTGGAAGGCTTGGCTAGGGGGTGATTTAGGGAGCGGGCCGCTAGGACAGCCGCCTTAAAAACGCCCTGAGAAGAGAAACACTTTGGTCCGGGGGAGGGAAAGAAAGCCGAACCGCCACCAAAGCTCCCCTCCAAACTTTTCGTATTTTGGCCCAGTGAATGAGACTTCCACCCCCGTCTCCCTTCTCCTCCGCGTCTCTACCCACCCCTCCACCCACCCATCCGTGCCCCGGGCGTGGAGTAAAATAGGATGGTGGTGCACAACGCCGAGCTTCGTTTGGCGCTGATTTGCCTCCTCTTGCTACTGGCTGGAGCGAAGCCGAGCCGGGATCCTGCTGCAGCCAGCTGCGAATTCCGCGGAAAAGTAAGTTCTTGCCCCGGGAGAACGAAGCGCGGGCGGAATTCCCACCCAACGCGGGATGGGAAAGGAAACCCCACTCCCCCCCCACCTCCCGAGTTTGTCCGGCAAAAGTGGGGAAGGCGGCTTGAAAGGGGAGTTTGCCTCTGGGGAAATCCAAAGGGGGCGAGGGAGTGAGGGGGGGCGCACACCTCCAGCTGTTTCTGCCTCTTAAGGTTAGGGGAGCCTCCCAAGCTGTAGTCGTCCGTGCAAGTTTTTTTTTCAGGCAGAGCGTTTAGGCTTTCCACCAAAAAAGCTGGACTTTTGGGTTTGAGCGGGGCTTGCGGGGTGAAGATGGCAAGTTAGTCTGGAGGTGTGTTAAAGCCGGACCTACCTAGTCTTCAAACCGCAGTGGAGGGCAAATGGTGAGCGCC
Source organism: Natrix helvetica (assembly GCF_964273705.1). Classification (NCBI taxonomy): domain Eukaryota; kingdom Metazoa; phylum Chordata; class Lepidosauria; order Squamata; family Natricidae; genus Natrix; species Natrix helvetica. The sequence continues at coordinate 101,250,633 of NC_138552.1, read as the reverse complement.
ACCTTATTGTGCTTTATAAACCAATGTCAATAATTTAAGCTACCTGTTATAGAGATGTCACCTTGGGACCTGGGTGGGTGGGTACCTGTCGGAAACGTTTTAGGAGTACAGTGTAGTACTTTGGCTCAGGAAAGTGTACTAGGCAGTCCGCGTTTAAGCAAATATGTGCTTACTCAGGGAGTAAGTCCTCCCCTCCCTCCCCCCCACCCCCACCATTGCAGGACTTTTGTTTAAATCAGTGGTTCCTAACGTGGGGCCCACGCCCCACAGGGGGGCAATTTGATTTTTAATGGGGGCAATTTGAACCTTGTTTAAACCAAGTTAATGACTTTTTAGGCTTCCTCCACGTGAGTAGTGTTCACTTTTTGAGTAAAGTAAGAATTATATGGGGGGGGGGTGGAATCAAGATTTTAAAGATGCTTAGGTGAGGCGTGGCCAAAAAAAGGTTGGGAACCACTGGTCTAAACGAAAGGGTATTAGCATCCTTTTGCTCCCACTTCAACTCCAGGTGCGTTGAAAGCGTCCGTCGGGTCCCTGAGGTGTTGTCCCCCGCAACTCCTCGGGATGCGTGTGAACTAATTTAACTAAGCTGTAAACCGCAGATCCGGGTTCCCCCTGTGTAGGAGCGGAGTGTGGAAGGAAGGGAAAATCGCTTTTCCAGGCTCTGAGAAATTGGAGAGATAGCATGGGTGGTGTTTTCTTCATAAGAGAGAAGAGAATGGGGGCGGGGTGTAAATTAGCCCTTGATGGGATTTAGAGTGCCTTTAATGAGATCCAGCCGGGAGAGGAGATAAGGTTCAGCGGAGGTGCCTGCCTGCTGTTTGTTTGGTCCGGCCTCTTTGAGTTTTGTTTACTTTTGACACTCCTTCGCCAAGCTGTGGATCCCCATCCCTCCTTCGCACTGTCCGCATCTTACCAAGATTGGGGGGGCGGGGAGGGGGGAACAAAATCAGACAGGAGATTCCTATATTACAAATGAACCTCAGCAGCTGCAGCTTCCTTCCTTCCGTTTTTTTTAAATCTCTTCTAGAAGAAATGTGTTAAATGGCTAAGTTTAAATCTGTTGAAGACTGCTTTTCTTTCAAAAGTCTATCTGCTGATTTGGTGGTGGTGGGGAGGTATCTGAACTAGCTAAATAAAATTGTCACATTTTTCGTAGACCCCCGCCCCCAATGAAAGTTCTACAGAAGATTGCAAAGAGGATGGCCTCTATAATCTTGTTCCCCGGAAATACTAATTCGCCCAAAAATATAACATGGGAGTGAAATTATTTTTTTTAAACAGCCTGCATCCTAATTCTGGCTTGTCCATGTGCTGTTGTACACTGGGAAGTATGATGATGTACACCCAAGGACTTACCCCCAAAGAGGTGTGCATAAGCTGGCAGCTTTAGTTAGGAAGTAAAAACTGTTGAAGTGGCCTTTTCTTCTGAACAAGTCTTCACAGGAGGTAGTTTGTCTAATATTAAGTCATGAGCAGTTTTACTCAAACTTTGCAATGTCTTTTTTTCTTGTCACACTAATGGTCAAAAACTCTACTTTAGAACTCCAGGGCAGATTTGAACTAGAGTTGCAGGAAAAAAAGTAAATCTATGTGTATTTTTTGTATCTGGAATGTTTATGGGTCCAAAAAAACACCTACCGGGTCAGGCTATACACTAATATCAGGGGAGTCACACTTGTTTCTTAAAATAATTCTAAAAAGAATGGCTTTAAAATGTGTAGTGACCTTATTCACTTATGTTCCATCCAGTTTAAGAAACAATTTATGTACAGAATTGTGGGCCTTGGTAATAGCAATAAAGAATGACATTGAAGAAATAGGCTGCTAAAGAAATGCAAGCATTTGGTTAGAATGGGGCAAAAGTCCAGAAAGCAACTTTTCAAAATGGTTTTAATCCTGAGTACATTCCTTGAAAGCAAGTCAGTTTTAATTTAGTGTCATGCAGTGCACTGGGGAATCAGTCTGGTGGAGTGACAGAGAGGTATGTGGCGATGGCTGAGCAAGAATTAAAATATGCAGTTTATCTGCAGACTAAAACAATGTTTAAAAAACCCCAGCAATAGTTAAGTCAGAAATTAGTGTTATCTCTCATAACTTTATTTAGAAGTAAATCCTGCTAAATTGAATAGGCTTTACTCTCTGGCAAGCATGCACAGTGTCAACCCTTGACACGCAGCATTTTAGCTATGCTTCTACCAAAATCAGCCAGTTTTATGCTAGTCCTAAATTATCCCTTTGCTTTTAATGGCATTTAGCTACTGTTAAATCTGACTTGATTTTAGTTCAGTTCCAAGCAATGCTGAAAATTGGGTGAGAAAACTATGGTGCTATCCAAAATAATGAATGGTTCAGGGTGAGATTCACACAGGTTTTTTCCCCCCTGATCTAATTGTGCAAGTTGGTATGTATGAGTAATTGAATTTCAGCTAATCTGATTCTAGTCTAGTGGGATTTTGGAAAACAGTGAATTGGCCCTAGAAACTAATTGACAGGCAGGGCATTCAATGAAGCACTATCATAATATGATCATTGACATGGGCCTACTCACAATCTGTTGCTGTGCTCTTTATCTCTTGGAATTGCTGCCTATATAGAATGTTACAACAATCTGACCTGATGATAACTAAACTATAAATGACCGTAGCAAGATCAGAAAACACATAGTTGTTGCATCTAAGAATAACACAGGGAAAAAGGGGACCCCTTATAGGACTTCAAAGGCTGGTGGCTTTGAGTCACCCATATCTTTAGAGTTACATCTATTGAAACTTTTTGCCTCTCAGAAACAATTGGATCTACCAGAAAAGTTGCCTTCAAGTTACTTAGAAGGAAACCATGGCTGATAATATCAATACCAGCAGAGAAGTACTCCCCCTCTTTATCTCCCAATGTACCTAACCCCATCAGAATGATCAAAGCTCTGTGTATCTCTAAACCAGACTGAACATCTGATTTTAAAGGATCCAGATCCCAGGTGGGTAACACCTGGGCTGTTAATCATCTTTTTGTAGCCACTGATTAATTGCTGGTCCACATTCTCTGGGTGGTATGCTGTCTGAGAAACTGGGTGATAAATAGGTAAGCCTTGGTTTGAATCTTACATCTTCTGTCATATTCCTAGCTGGCCTTAGGCAAGCCACATGGCAGCAACAGTAAAGAGACAGATGCTACTTCTGGATTTATTACATACAGCAGTAAAAGATTAGCTGGCACTTGTGACAAAATATAGGGTGGGGGAGGGATTTAGTTACTCTCTACATCCAAGGTATTGGCATATTTGGGCATGCCACATGCATCTCTAATGTTATGGTCCCCAGCGAGCCCAAAGGCTTATAATAAATTTCCAGGCATGGTGTATTGGTCAGACTCAAAGCAGATGCTGGCTAATATCAATTGACAGGTCTTTGCGATGCCAGTCTTTCAAATATAGACATTTTTTTTTTAAAAAAAGATGTATTGCTCCATCTGTCACTTACTTGGCTTCCAAAGTACCCCCACTAGCTCTGGTGATGGTTTTGTACTCTAGGGCACATCTGAGGGAGAACATTGCATCCATCTCTTCAAAAGATGGAAGCTGCTGGAAGCTAAATGGACAGAAGATATTGCAATGACAGAGGTGACATGTTATGGGAGAGATTTGGACCTCTGGATCCCGAAGAAGTAGACAAAAGTTCCCTGCAATTTTAGCTCTACTACTTGTGATTTGCACCCCTGCTCCATCTGGGTAATCAAAGTGGTGAAGGGGAGCACCAATAGTTTGATGCAGGCTGCACTCAATGCCTCTTTGAAGGAAGAGGAAATGTCAGAAACTCTTAGAGATGGATTGGTTTGGCCAGGCCTGGATCTAACAAAATTGGGGGAAGGTTATTGAGAAAGTGATGGGGCTAAAGCTACAGAAGCTATGAAGGGTATCATAGTCCACATCTGGACTTTCAGCAGTTTAAGTTCATATCTGGACATAAAACAGAAACCAGTCACTATCGTAGACGAAGGGGTCTAAATGGAGGTGGCATGGCCATCCTTGTCCTTCTAGAACAGGGCTGTCAAACATCATCATGGCAGTGTCACGTGATGTATCGGGACTTTTTCCCCCTTTGCTAAACTGGGTGTGGCCAGCATGTGACACATCCAGCCCACGGGCCAGGAATTCAAGAACTTTCATCCCCATTTCAGGTTCTTGATGGGATTGGGTTTTTCTAAAAAGAGCTGACTTGTAGTCTGTGGTCCTGCTGAGGAGTAGATGAGATTGTGGCCAGAAGGGTTTTTACAGGACTTTGAGTGGTGCACTATTGAGTGGTGCACCTGGAACAGGATGAAGATGGTCGTTCATGCCTTTATTGTTTCTTTATTAGCTTATTGTAATTATTATTTATTAGCTTATTGTAATTCACTCTGTGTGGTGCTGTCCTTGAAGACCACCCAGAACACAGCAGCATAGGTGCTCAGTTAATAATCACAGTACTGCCACATTATACTGCTATGTGAGTGCAACTGAAGGTGCTGTTTGCATCTATAAGGCCCTGTATATTTCAGGGCCATCTTTTTTAAATAGTTTCTATTCAGACAACTACGAAGTGCCTACTATGAGTTCCCACCTACTAGAACTAATGGCATGAGTAGGCTAATGTTTACTGTTCCTGTAGTATCTCCCCTGCTCTGGAAATAGTTTGTCCCCTTAAGAATGGCTCCCTCTGTCATCCAGAAGCAGATATTCTTGGATGGCTTTTGGGGGTTAATTGTTACGCAACAGAAACATTTTCCATTAAACCAAAGTTTAGCCTTTTATCTTTAGATTCCCCCCCCCCCAATTATTTTTATTCTGACATGTCTTCTATTTACTGTTCAGATTCTGTAAGATGCCTAAAATCTGGTTGGTTTTAGATGGTTAGATAAATGTCATAAATAAAAGATACATATTTCTTGCTCATGGTGTCTGGCTGTGCAGTTGTCTGAATCCTTAAGCAAGAGAAATATCTGATTCTGTTTTGGGTTAGCATCTTGATTCTGTCTTGTTTATTTCCAAGAAGTTCAAAGCTGAGCCTAGATTTGCTTTGGACATATCTCAGCCAGGGGTGGGTTCCTGCCAGTTCTAATCTCTTCTATAGAAAAGGTTCCACAAATCTACAGTGCCGTTTAGAACCGGTTCCAGCTCCCTCCCCCCGCCCATCTGCACATCATCAAAATGAAGAGCGAGAGGAGGAATTCTGGGAGTTGAAGTCCACAAGTCATAAAGCTGTCAAGTTTGAACACCCCTGGGGTTTTTTTTCTAAAGGGTTAGGGGTGCAAGGGTCTTGTAACTTGACAGCTTTAAGACTTGCGTGCTTCAAATGCCAGAGTTCCTGAGCCAACATTTTGGTTGCTAAGCAAGAGCGTTATTAAGTGAGTTTCACCACATTTTACAAGTTGGCCATGCCCACCCAGTCACATGACTGCCAACCACTCCCACTTGGTCACATAGATGGAAAGCCACTCCCACCCGGTCACATGGCCAGCAAGCCACTCCCACAAAGCAGGTCACACCTACAGAAGAGGTTCTAAAATTTTTTGAAACTCACCACTGATCTCAGCCCAACTATGTTGGTAACTTAATTTCATGGAAGACTTGAATGTTGCTATAGAACAAGGGTGTCAAACCTAAGGTCCGGGGCAACCCTGGAAACAGCAAGGACTAGCCCACGGTGTCTCTGCCAATAAAAATAGGCTCCTGAGCTCCATTTCCGGCTGCAACGGCCTCCTGCAAACCTCTGCCAGTGAAAACGGAGCTTGGGAGGGTCGCTGGCAGAGTGCTCGGGCTGCCATAGGCTCCCACGACATGAGTGACATTGAGCAGGTCATGCCCACTCTGGCCACACTTATCCCTCCTCTCTGAGGCCAAACACAACCCTGATGCGGCCCTCAATGAAGTCGAGTTTGACACCCCTACTATAGACCAACCTTTTTCTAGATCTCTGAACAAGCTTGTTAAGTCACTGAGTAGTATAGGTTTTTTTCTATAGCTATAACCGGAAGGTAGGTTAAACCATGTCCTTTTGTATGCCTGTTACTTGAGACTGTATAATATCCAGAAAATAAGCATAACCTTCAGAAAAATTATCCAGACAGTTTGGTGTTTGGTTTTTTTTGCCCTAGATTCGGTTATGCTATGGTAGAACTATGAAATGGGAAAACCTAGTCAATGTGTATTCAGATGGCAAATGAAAAGCCCATGTCAACATCCTTAACTAGTAAATTTTATGTTCTCTTGTGCCACCCTTGTAGGATCTGATTGCTACCTCCAAAGGTATTTAGTTCCATTTCCCCCATTATGAATGCACCTATCAGTGTTGATCTGGAAGGGGTAAAGGGAAGTCTAGTAATCTGATCAAGACCACTGTTCTTCTAAAAATCTACTATTGATATTGGGTCAAAGGTAGTTTGCTCCCACAAAAGAACAGAGTAGGCAGGTAGCCAAGAATGATTGACTATGTACTGTATTCTATTAAAGTGACCAATTTTGGACCATTTGAGCTTTTCATACTTGATCTGACTTGCACCATCTGGAATTAATAATTATGGGACCATGTTCCCAGGTTTGTTTGTTCGTTTATTTATTAAATTTCTATACCACCGATTTCAACTAAGTGATTATCAGTAGTTTATAACAACATGATAAATTGTACCCTTTTTGGTGATTGCCCTTCATGCTGATGCCTACATTAAATTTTTATATGATTTTCACATTCTTTTAAATTGAAAGTAGGTGAGAAGGAAAGCTATTTGGCAGAAATGTTCATTTTCCATTATGGCAAAGATGGGGAAAGAGGCAACTTTAGCTATATAACCTCTTTATCTTACGCATTATCCCTAAGTTCTAGCTGAGCTTCTAAAATACCATGGCTATTAAAAAAAACAAGTTGGAGGAGCTAGACATAAAATGTCTCATTTTTAAATCACTCTTAGCAGTTTCTGTTCCTGTTCCTTCGTTTTTACCATTGGGATGAATGTTTGAGAACAGCAAAAGTTGTAGCTTGTAGAAAGTTGAAGCTTGTATCTTCTTTATGCATTTACATGCTAATTTATTTATTGATCTATCCCAGTGATGGTGAACCCTTTTTGCCTCGGGTGCCAAAAGCACGCGTGTGTGCCCACCACTATAATTAATGCCCCACTGCGCCGTGCCCCCTGGACATGCACACGTGACCCCCCGCTATGTTGCGTATGCACGCACGGCTTTCTTGGAGCCTGGGGAGGGCAAAAGCGGTCTCCCCTGCCCCCAGAGACCCTCCAGAGGCCCGAAATGGCCTGTTTTCCAACTTCAAGTTGGCCCTGTAGATCTGTTTTTCGCCTTCCCCAGGCTTCAGAGGCTTTCTAGGAGTCTGGGGAGGGTGAAAAATGGCCCAACATGCAAACTAGAAGTTCAGGACTTCAGGGTTGCCCATTGGGCCATTTTTCTCCCTCCAGAGGCTTCAAGAGGCTTCCCTAAAGCCTCCGGAGGGCGAAAAACAGCCCAACGCACAAACCGGAACATCGGGAAAAGAATTCTGGGTTGCCCATTGGGCCATTTTTCTTTTGGGCGAAAGGGCGAAAAATGGCAGAAATCAAGAATGAAAATCAGCTGGTGCTAGAGCTGACAGGGAAACGCCTCACGTGCCCTCAGAAATGGCTCCGCATGCCACCTGTGGGACATGTGCCATAGGTTCGCCAATCACGGATCTATCCTATTTCCAAACATACAGCGATATATTTTATGCCATAGCTGTTATTTAAAATGACTAACCTAGAACATATTTCATAATCCTATTTTCTCACAAATATTCAAAAAAGGCCCATTTTTCAGACTTTCACATGTGTAACCTTATCCAAGTTCTGTTACACATGTGATGTTCACGTGTTAGCTTCCTATTTTCAGTATGGTAATATCTGAAAACTTTAAAGGTTATTGTTACAATAATCTTAAAGAACTGAACACACTTGTGGCACATTATATACCTGGTAACTCATGAAAATTAAAACTTGTATTCAGTGTTTTGAGCCTAGGTCCTTGAATTGTGCGCATACTCATCATTCATTCATTCACATTCATTCATTCATTCATGTAGCTTCCATAAATTGAGTGTGTGATTCTTGCTTTGCTTCTTAGCTGTCTCACCTTTGCCTTGCCAGATGGAGTCATATTTTATTACAGAAGCCAGACTGTCAAAAGAATATTAATTGTCAGCAGGAAGAAGCAAGTTCCGTGATGGCTTCAATCTCTCTTTTCTGTGCCAATGAATGAGACTCGAGATTGCTTAACTTTGGTTTCAAAGTTCCCCTACTTTTGAGTGTTTGTGCAGTGAAGGAACAGCTTCATTGTGTTGGGTTTGTATTCTAAAACCCAATTTTTCCTATAACTAATCACATTTGTTTCAGTTTTAATGTTAGTATTTTTTCCCAGCCAGAAAAATAGATACACCTGCTTAGCTTTGCACTGTAAAGAGTAGATCTGAGAAATGCTTAATTTTTTTCCAGGACTGTCTCCAAGTCTTAAAGAACTGTTTGTAGCTAGATTTTGGTTTGAAACCATGTTATGCTATGTTTCCTCCTATGGCAAACGCAGTCATACTCTTGAGTGATAACCAGAAAACTAACCATGTCAATACAAACATTACATTTTTATTACTTAGCTATTATAATGCATAGCCACGTGTGGCTTTTCTTCAGCTTAATTTTCTTTAGTTCTCATAATAACAGGAAGAAGATTACTGAGTGGCCAAGTCGATTCATCCTGCTTAATAATACGAGGAGCTTAGTTGCAAGTACAGTTTATAGTTGCTTGATTATTTATGATAACTTTTGCTTGTCCTTCCTGATAGTGCTGTATATGACTCCTCTTCCATTCTTATGCTTATTAAAACATAGAGCTTGCTGGGTTTTGTATTTGCGGTTTTACTTCTGTAAGCCAACCAGAGTCAGTTAGGCGGCCATGCAAAATTTCTTAATAAACAAACAAACAAACAAATAAAACCTTGTGAAACATGGGCTACAAAATTGAGAGCATAGCGGCCATATTTCCACAAGGTATATACCCATACCTGGATCTTTTTTCTAACATTTACTTAATATGGTATCATGTATACCAGTGGTGGTTTGCGGTTTCCGTTCCAACCATACCTGTTGGAACGGCCTCGGCGTCACCTACATGCATGCGCATGCACTGTAGCATCAAATGATGCTTCCGCAAGCCTCCGCAATGCTCCAGCTGCTGAGCGGAATGTCACGCAGGCGCTGTATGCGCCATGCGTGTGTGCCGAAGCACTGACAGCTTTAAAACATGGTAAGTAGCTGGGTGGGCGGGTGTGCCCTCCGGAGCACCATACCGGAACGGTACCCAGTGCTCTGGGCAGGATCCGGTACACCCGTACCAGGGCATACCGCCTGCAACCCACCACTGAGGTATACCAACCATAGTTTAGGTTTGAATGTAACCCATTGTGGTTTATATACAAACCATGTTTTTCAAACCTAATTTTTATCTGACATCAATGAGCAAAGCATTATTTCAACAGTTAAACTAAGATTTCAGAAGACGTCACCAACTTGGTGCCATCCTAATGTATTTGTCTACAATTCCTATCATCCTATAATCATCACCTCCCATGTTGGAAAAGACTTAGCCAACCTTAGATCGGCTCCCCACTTTTACACCTATTCTTTCTTTTCTACTGTCAAAATATAGGCTCTTGGAACAAGCACATAGCTATGTATTTCACTGTTTAATGGTCTTTCTATCTAGTGTGTGACATATTAGCCTTGCCACTTACTTGCAATAATCTCCAAAAGCTATATGCTATATTTCCGGTGCAAAGATTTTGTTTTTATAGGTGCTGTAAATTGTAAATTGAAACTATGGTCAAAATGAATTTTAAAGAAAGATCTTTCTTCAAAATAGGATAATGTATCAACTGTACTTCCTAAAAAGACAGCCGATCTCAAATGATTTAAGTTGATGGAAGAGGTCTTGAAATAAAAATAAATAAATTTAATTTGTATGAAGTATTTCTTTCTCTCCAGAAAATCACCCTTGACTAATCAACTTCTTAGAAATATGAACGTAGAAAGGGTAATTGAGACCTCAAAATTCAATGTCCTGCTCAAACAGTAACCAAGATTAATGTATCCCTGATGGTTTAGCCTCTGCTTAAATATATTCAGTGGAGGGTATCCCACTGTGAATTGACTGTAATGTTTCTAGAGACTTGATGTTTCCAGAAGTCTTACATCTGAGTTGGACATTCAACAGACTTAAGACAAACGCCCAGGGCAAGATTGAAGGAAAATGAAATGTGGCATTCTGAAGGCAACTTATGTATTTGCTTCCTGTTTTCTCTACCTTTTAGTTTGGAATGCTTATTGTTTCAGTTCACAAACAGTAAGCGAACTCTAGGTCACCAAAAGAAATCTTCCAGAATGTGTGGAGGAGTATAGCAGGTCAGTTTATGGAGGAGTACTGCAAGGCTAGTAATTTTAGATCCAACACATAATGACCGGAGGTGGGAGGCCTTAGATAGCCATATGCATTACTTAATTGGGACATACAGCTTTATTAGAAGTATATAATTAAGACTGAATTCCCCCTCCAAGTCAGTTAGGTATCCTTGATTATGATTAAAACTCTAATAGCTTTGTATTTTAAACACAAAGTGTAGAACCACCACTGTTACAGGAATAACACGGCATCTGCTTCTTTGGCAATAGAGTTTCTTCTTCTTGAAGATGAGAAATGCCACTTCATTTTAGAAAGTGTTATAGGATAAAAATAACAGCATGCACATTTTTTTAGCATTCATGGCTAGCAATATAACAATATAAGCAATATAACAACTGTTTAAAATAATAAAAAGATGCTGCAACACTTAATTCAATGCACTCAAATTTGGTACACCCACTTAATTTGGTAGACTCAGATATACCCATGTATGTTCTGAATGCTGATGTTTGGTCTCCTGGATATGTCCATCATTTTCCACTCTCCAGATTATACAGTCCTAATTTTTAATCATGAAGTTGAGGTGCAGTTGCACTTTTTCTTCTTCTCCCCCCCCCCTCCTCCTCCTCCTCCTCCTCCTCCTCCTCCTCCTCCTCCTCCTCCTCCTTTCTCGCCTCCTCCTCCCTCTTCTTCCTCTCCTCCTTTTCCTTCTCCTCCTCCTCCCCCCTCCTCCCTCTCCTCCTCCTTCTCCTCCTCCTTCTCCCCTACTCTCTCTCCTCCTCCTTTTCCACCTCCTCCTCCTTGCATATTCCCACAAGTGCAGAGTCCACTTTTCAGATCACAGAGTGCCACTGTGCACAGTCAGCTGCGTATTTTTGTTGACGTTGTCTTGCCATCTCTGTTTTGGCGCCACGTGGTCACTGGCCATTGACTTCTAGTTGGTAGGCAGTCCTGGTAATGGTGGAAGGTGGTACTCTCAAGACATGTCCATACCAGCGGAGCTGTCCTTCTTTCATCTTCTCTATAATTGGTGCCACACCAAAATATTGTCGAATGGTGACATTTGTGATGTGGTCAAGAAGGGAGATACCCAATACCCAATGGGGCATTCGCATTTCCATGGCATGGACATAGTTTTCTGTCCCTGTTGTTTCTGCCCAGCATTCAGTGCCATATAGTGCAACCGAGCAGATGGTTGTCTTGTAAATCTTATATTTAGGATGAGTTGGCATTCATCTGTCACATAACACACCAATGAGTTCTCACTAACACATCAAGGCTGCATTCACCCTTGCTCGCATGTTGCCATTGCCTTGTAGGTGGAATCCCAGATATCGAAATACAGTGGGGCAAAAAAGTATTTAGTCAGCCACCAATTGTGCAAGTTCTCCCACTTAAAAAGATGAGAGAGGCCTGTAATTGGCATCATAGGTAGACCTCAACTATGAGAGACAAAATGTAAAAAAAACAACCCCAAACAATCACATTGGCTGATTTGGAAAGAATTTATTTGCACATTATGGTGGAAAATAAGTATTTGGTCACCTACAAACAAGCAAGATTTTTGGCTCTCACAGACCTGTACCTTCTTCTTTAAGAGGCTCCTCTGTCCTGCACTCATTACCTGTATCAATGGCACCTATTTGAACTTGTTATCAGTATAAAAGACACCTGTCCACAACCTCAAATAGGCACACTCCAACCTGCACTATGGTGAAGACCAAAAAGCTGTCAAAGGACACCAGAAACAAAATTGTAGACCTGCACCAGGCTGGGAAGACTGAATCTGCAATAGGCAAGCAGCGTGGTGTGAACAAATCAACTGTGGGAGCAATAATTAGAAAATAGAAGACATACAAGACCACTGATAATCTCCCTTGATCTGGGGGATCTCACCCCATGGGGTCAAAATGATCACAAGAACGGTGAGCAAAAATCCCAGGACCACACGGGGGGACCTAGTGAATGACCTGCAGAGAGCTGGGACCAACGTAACAAAGGCTACCATCAGTAACACACTACGTCGCCAGGGACTCAGATCCTGCAGTGCCAGACGTGTCCCCCTGCTTAAGCCAGTACATATCCAGGCCCATCTGAAGTTTGCTAGAGAGCATTTGGATGATCCAGAAGAGGATTGGAGAATGTCATATGGTCAGATGAAACCAAAATAGAACTGTTTGGTAGAAACACAACTCGTCGTGTTTGGAGGAGAAAGAATGCTGAGTTGCATCCAAAGAACACCATACCTACTGTGAAGCATGGGGGTGGCAACATCATGCTTTGTGGCTGTTTCTCTGCAAAGGGACCAGGACGACTGATCCGTGTACAGGACAGAATGAATGGGGCCATGTATCATGAGATTTTGAGTGCAAACCTCCTTCAATCAGCAAGGGCATTGAAGATGAAACATGGCTGGGTCTTTCAACATGACAATGATCCCAAACATACCGCCCAGGCAACGAAGGAGTGGCTTTGTAAGAAGCATTTCAAGGTCCTGGAGTGGCCTAGGCAGTCTCCAGATCTTAACCCCATAGAAAACCTTTGGAGGGAGTTGAAAGTCCGTGTTGCCCAGCGACAGCCCCAAAACATCCCTGCTCTAGAGGAGATCTACATGGAGGAATGGGCCAACATATCAGCAACAGTGTGTGCCAACCTTGTGAAGACTTACAGGAAATGTTTGACCTCTGTCATTGCCAACAAAGGATATATAACGAAGTATTGAGATGAACTTTTGATATTGACCAAATACTTATTTTCCACCATAATTTGAAAATAAATTATTTCCAAATCAGCCAAAGTGATTGTTTGGTGTTTTTTTTACATTTTGTCTCTCATAGTTGAGGTCTACCTATGATGCCAATTGCAGGCCTCTCTCATCTTTTTAAGTGGGATAACTTGCACAATTGGTGGCTGACTAAATACTTTTTTGCCTCACTGTATGTCCACCTTCTTTAGGTTTTCTCCATTGATTTGAAGCGTTCCAGGGGTGGTGACAGTCTCTAAGTACTCAGTTTTCTTGATGTTGAGGTGGAGTCCAAAATGGTTGAGGCGATCATTCCATATTTGAACTTGCTGCTGTAGTTCGCCTCTGGTGGTGGAAGTAAGCATAACACCAACAGCATAGAGCACAATCCAGGGTGCGTTCTGCTGCAGGTCATGGCATCCATGACCAGTATAAACAAAGGTGGTGACAGTGCAGAGCCTTTGTGTACCCAACCATCACTGGGAATCTGTTGGAGAGACCAGCTGGGGATCATACTTGGTGATTGCACTGTTACTGCCTATTTCAACATGAAAAATGTATGCATGGAACTGTCTATGTAGATTCTCAGTCATCCAGGTCAAGGTGGTTTTTCAAGAGGCAACTGGACTTCCTGGTTTTTCTTGAGGATGTTTCCCTTCTCATCCATGAAGCTTCTTCAGCTTCTTGGATAGGAAGCAAAACGTCCTCAGAGAAAAACCAGAAAGTCCAGTTGCCTCTTGAAAAACCACTTTTGGGATATGCATGGATCTGTATGAACCAGGGGGCAGGGGAAAGGGACCCTCCACTTTTCCCTCTCCTCTCTCCCCTCTTCCTTTGCAAGAGACTCAGTGCATTCTGAGGGCTCGGCAAAGTACCTCTACATCTTCTGCTTGAAATGTGAAAATATCAGGACCTCTCAAAGGGACCTTGTATCAGTGGTGGGTTCCGGATTCCGTTCCAACCGGTACAGTCACCCACATGCATGCGTGCGGCATGCGCACACATATGTGCAGCATGTGCATGCATTGTAGCTGGAAACAATGCTTCCACAAGCCTCCGTGATGCTCCAGCTGCTCAGCAGAGCATTGCGCAGGCGCTGTATGTGCCATGCCCGTGCGCGGAAGCGCCGGCAGCTTTAAAACACGTTAAGGAACGCAGGCGGGGCCCTCCAGAGCACCGTACCAGAATAGTATCTGGTGCTCCGGGTTGGCTCCGGTACGTCCGTACCGGGGCATACCGCCTGTAACCCACCACTGCCTTGCATGGTCAGTTGTACATCTCCATCTCACCTGCTTCTGTAGAATCAGTATCCTGGTGACTGCACCTGTGCTTCCTAGGCATGCCTGGAGAATCTGTGGAACCTCTAAAAAGTGCACTCAAGTCTTGGAAATTTGCAGCACTTCAGTGCTTTAGGCAAAGTGCTTGAGAAGCGTTTAATGACTTTTGCACATGGCTTTGCATAATACTTTATAATGCGTCACTTAGTATTGTGACATTATTCCATATGGCTTTATGGGATATTTAATTGCAGGCAAATAGTAAGCATTGTCTGGGACAACATTTGAAAGTAGTATTGACACAGTTTGCCCTTGTTGCTTTCAGGACTCCCCATCCCCCATCCCTCATTTTTTCCAGTTAGTCTACTGTTCTGATTTTCTTGTAAGTCTTGCAGAAATTAGCAATTTTATATATCTGTAGCAAATTGTATGTTTTAACTCGTTGTGTTATTTATTACAAATGTTTTTGCTATTTAAGTCTTTTTGAAACAGGAATGTTCTGGAACAGGGGTGTCAAACTCAAGGCCCATGGGCTGGACCTGACCCACGGGGTGCTTAGACCTGGCCTGCAGGTCTGTCCTTGAAACAGCGAAGGACTGGCCCGTGGTGCCTCTGCCAGTGAAAACGTAGCTCGGGATGGATGCACCGGGGGGGAGGGGGCTACCTCTGTTTTCGGCTGCGACAGCCTCCTGCAACCCTCTGCCAGCGAAAATGGAGTTGCACCTTTTTGCTGGCAGAGCGCTTGGGCCACCACAGGCGCTCCTGACACAAGCGATGTTGAGCTGGTCACGCCCTCCCCAACCTTGATGCAGCTCTCAATGAAATTGAGTTTGACACCCTGTTCTGGAGCTTTTTTTTAACCTTTAGTTCTTGTTTAAATTATTAATAATAGTAAACTGACTTGGAGTCAGTGTTAATTCCTGGTAACAACCTGAGCTAGTCTCTGCAGTTTTCTTGGTAAGATTTTTCGCAGTGGTTTTCCATTGCCTCCTTCCTTGGGCTGATAGTGAGGGACTGGCCCAAGGCCATCCAGCTGGCTTCATAACTAAGGCAGGACTAGAACTCATAGTCTACTCGTCTCGTGCTTCACCCCTACAGAAAACTTTCCTTGAACAAAGTAGAAGCATAATAAATTCATAGCAGAAATAATCTAAGGTAATATAATTTTCTACATTAAACCACTCTTATTGACATTGTTGTGGGAAATGACAGCAGTGTAATGTTTTTACTGTATCTGAAGTTAATCTGGATAAATGGAATCTAAATGTTTTAATAAGAGAGACAATACTGATGGATGTTTCTTTTTATTGTTGCCCCGGTGGCCCCTATTCAATACTTGTCAAATAGCTTTTGAAGATGAATACAATGTCAGATTTTGGTGTGTAATGTTAAAAATGGCATTTTCAAATACAGACCATCTGGAAGAAACACATTGCTGCTGCTTTGGAAATATTTCTGCTAAACTGCAGTACAACATTAAGGAAAGTAATAAATAAGTGTTACTAGTGTGAATGGCATGCTATTTCCTGTTTTGGACCTATAAATACAACCTTTTTCTTCCTGGAAAATATGGCAGTGGCCATAGCTTGAATGAACTTAGCATCTATTTTAAATGTTTTAAAAATAAAAGTTACTGGATAACTGGCCTATGTATGCCTTTCCAGCCTTCCTAAATTTAAGACAATCTCCCACCAAAATGAAGACTTTTGGGGGAAGGAAAACTCAGTAAAGACAAAAATCCTCTCTACCACTGATCTTCCTTATCTTGCCAATCCTAGTTTTGTTTACAGTTGAAACCAATCCTTGAAATCTTCCTTCCCTCCCAAAATGTGTATATCCATGAAATCTTTGAATACATTTGGGTGTGTATGTGTGAGTCTGTATACTTACCTGGCACACTATCTAAAGGCATGGGCATGATAATTAGAAAGTATTAATTGAATTAAAAAATAATTAATGTTCATTGACAATAAAAAATTATTCATTTATAAAAGTAAATACTTTTCTTCTACATATATAATAATAATAATAATAATAATAATAATAATAATAATAATAATAATAATAATAATAAAAAATATTTATTTCTTAGCCGCACCCTCTCCCGAAGGACTCGGGGCGGCGTACAACGAAACATATGAAATAAATATGTGGACAAAACAAACATATAACAAAGACATATACCGAGACATACACAAAGAGGAGGTCGGCAAATAAAACAATTAAAATACAGTATTTAAAAACCCCTAGATAATTAAATATAATTAAAATACCCAATAAAAACCCGTCAGGAGCGATATGGTTAAATCAAAGTTAAGCCAGGCCAGCTGCTTGGAATATTAATGATTCTTATAGACACAGGAACCTGTCACGTGTAAAAATGTGTGAAAATGTACAATACAAATAAATATGACTCAAAAAGTTGAGATAGGTTGTAGTTTCTGTCACGTGTGCCCAGTGTGACCAGTGGGCTTCCTGCTTGTAATATATGAGTATTAACTGTAAACACATAGTGATATGTTTTATATTCATTGTAGGTGGCTTCATATTACTGGTATTTTTTGTTTGAAGAGACTGTGTTTTGGGAATAATCATACTGAGCTGGAGTTACTTTGTGTAACCCCACAAAAGAGATGAGACATGTAGTCTAATGAAGGGTCAGTCTCTAGATTAGATTAGATTAGATTAGATTTATTAGATTTGTTAGCCGCTCCCTCTCCACGAAGGGACTCGGGGCGGCGTACAATAAATAAAAAAGCACATATTATACAATTAAACATTACACGGAGGAGGTATAAAAATCACACAACAATCATTACAGTACATAGAAATAGTAATAATAAGATTAAGAATTAAAATACCCCAATATAAAATTACAAGTTTAAAAGATTGCCAGGAGGATTAAAATGGAACTATGGTTGAGCCAGGCCGGCTAGTTGAAAAAGGTGGGTCTTGAGTTTTGAACGGAAGGAGCGGAGGTCGGTAGTAATCCTAATGTCGGGGGGGAGGTCATTCCAGAGGGCTGGGCCCATCACAGAGAAGGCCCTGCTCCTGGGCGCCGCCCTTTGGCACTGCTTAGTGGACGGCACCCATTTGCCAAGAAGAAAAGTCAAATTTAACTCCACTTTTGTTGAACTTCCATTTGCAAGGAGAGGCATTTTTGTTCAGATGGATGTGTGGCTTTTAGGCACTGGACAAAACCAATGGAAAAGGAGCTTTTGCTGTCAGCTTGGAAAGTATGTGTGTGGGGGGGGGGAGGGGGTACCTCTAGCCCTGAAGCTACTCATAATTCAGGAGGCTGATTGAAATTAGGAAGGTGGAAGTTTAGGCATAGAATTTGATGTAGAAAATGATAGCTGAGTTCTCATTGCCTGCCAGTCCTTTAAAGCAGGAGACCCTAACCCCTGGGCCACGGAGAAGTACCAGTCTGTGGCTTGTTAGGAAGTGGGGTGCACTGCTGGAGGTGAGCGGCGTGTGAGTGAGCAAAATGAAAACCATACTTCCCCTCCTCCATGGAAAAATTGGTTTCCATGAAACCAGCCCTGGTGCCAAAAATGTTGGGTATTGTTGCTTTAAAGCAGTTGTGTCTGACTTTTTGGCTTGCCTGTGCTGCATTGAGTGAAGAGAATTGTCTTGGGCTGCAGACGCAATATATAATTAATGTGTGTGCATGTATACATAATGTTTAAAGTTTATGATCTTGTGGGGCCTCATTACTAGTAAGTGGCCCATGGGCTGCATGTTTGACACACCTGCTTTAAACGGTCAGCTCTGTAAAAGTCTATTTTCTGTAAGTTTCTACCTAGGTTTCCTTGGTTTCCAGTTCTACAACCTCTCTTTTGCCACGGGTTTCAGACAAATTTATTATGTGAGAAACCACTTTTTAAGGGCTCAAGCTGCTTGTTTCTTGTGCAATCTGATTTTAAAGTTGCAGGAATGAGTCTCGAAGCAAGTAGGATCACCCTTCATAGGACAGTCTAAAAAAAATGCAGGCTTTTGTTTCATCCTGGGACCTTTCTTACATTAGATCCGAGAACAAGAGGTGGAGAGTGGGTGGGCGGGCGGGCGTTAATCAAATTCTAAGTGGGCCCAGGCGATGCCTTTTCATTGTAAAATACCTTTTCGAAAGACTTGGATCTGCCTGTGTGCTCTTTGTCACATACAGATCAGGCTTATTTAAAACAAAGGCCTATTGACCTTCCTAACCCCTTCTATGCCTGTGGCAGCTTTCAGGATTCATTGTTTGCTTTTAAGTGCGTAGGTGACACTTCTCACCTCTTTGGACTTTCAGTTATCTTCATTCATCTTATCAACAAATAAGAGAGGCTTCCTTTTTTCACTCCCATATCCCGCCCCAAATCGCTTTGCCTTTATCTATAGGCTGCTAGTATCAATCTCCTATTAGATTTTAAAAGTTATAAAATACTTGTTAAGGACATTTGAAGGCTGTTTTGCAGCATTCTGTTTCTTTTTGCTTATTGGGAGATGCTGTGGTCTTGGCTTTTTTTAACAGGAGCAGGAGGGTTTATTATTGATGTATAATATGAAAGTTTTTCTTTTTTCTTTTCTTTTACATACATACTGTGCTATTAGGAGTGTTTGGTTTCTTTTTGGGATAAATAACATTGTGCAAAGCACAGAATAAGGAGTAGCAAACAAAAGAAATTAGAAGTACCAGATTAGAGAAGGAAAAAAGCCTTCTAAATATATGAATTTAAACAGCACTTTAAAAATGCTCTGTAACAGTCCATTTTCTTGTAGGTGAAATCAGTAATTGTGTTGTTCTGTTCATTTCTCAGTGATTGTTCACTTCTCCATTTCAGTTGAACCAATGCTTATGTAGCTTGCTGCTATGAGAACTTTACCTAATATCTAATGAAGTGAATTTTTTGTTTTATTTTTTTGGATGTTTCCCAGCCTTCCTAAAATTTTGCAATAGAAACTAAGCCTCAGTCAAGATTTGTACCTAATATACTGTTTCTCAGTAACTTTAATGACAGGCTACACAACTTACCGATCTCACTTAATGATTAGTTATTCTCCATGTTGTTTCCACACATTTAGGCTTGTTTATTTTCACTGCTGTGTTTCCTTTCCTTCAGCAAAGTGAGCTGAACTCCTTCCTGTGGACTATAAAGAGAGACCCGCCATCTTACTTTTTTGGTACCATTCACGTCCCTTATACTCGAGTCTGGGATTTTATCCCTGAGAATTCTAAGAAAGCCTTCCAGAACAGTCATATTGTCTACTTCGAGCTGGACCTCACAGATCCCTACACAATCTCTGCTTTGACCAGTTGCCAGCTCCTACCACAGGGCAAGAGCCTTCAGGATGTGCTCCCCAGGGACCTCTACCGCCGACTCAAGCGCCATTTGGAGTATGTCAAGCTGATGATACCTTCCTGGATGACTCCAGATCAACAAGGCAAAGGCTTATATGCAGACTACCTCTTCAATGCTATTGCAGGCAACTGGGAGAGGAAAAGGCCTGTTTGGGTCATGCTAATGATGAATTCTCTGACTGAGGTGGACATCAAGTCACGGGGTGTACCTGTTTTAGATCTCTATCTGGCTCAGGAAGCAGAACGCCTCAAGAAGCAGACGGGTGCAGTCGAAAAAGTAGAGGAACAATGCCATCCATTGAACGGTCTCAATTTTTCTCAGGTAAGGATGTTCAAACTGTTCTTTGATAAACACATGAAATACTCAATCTGTGCTCTCACAATTCTTCGCTGGTAACCTTTTCTTAGAGAAACTGAAGAAGCTAGAACATTAGGTCAGCTTTTTACCACTGAATACCTTAGTCTAACATTATAAAAGAAGGAAGCAGATCAACAGAATAAATACTATAAAAGTAGAACAGAAAGTGCAGTCCATATGATTGTGCTTTTATTGAAGTCCCAGCAAAATAAACCGTACCTCCTGTTTGAATAATAATATATTTGTTCTAGGAATACAGTGTTGTTGTTTTTTATTTTTTAATTTAAAAACACTTTTTACACATGTATTTGAAGTTACTTTTTCTGTTCAGGCTTGAACTGTTTCACGTTTCCCCTGCTGTGACTCTGCAAACGTGTACAGATCTGTCAAGTATTTGTTCTAAGCCAAATGTGTAAATTGAGATCCCTAACACCTATCTGTTTAACGAATTGGAGTTGCAAGCAAGTTTTTTTTTCTTTTTAATGCATGATTTGAGTTTCTTAAGAGAATCACCGAAGCAGTAGGCGTTAACTTAAATGGACTCCAGAGGATGGTAGAGGACAGGAAGGCCTGGAGAAACATTGTCCATGGGGTCACAATGGGTCAGGCATGACTTCACAACTAACAACAAACCCAAATCGATCTTTAGCTGGAATTGCACTGTTGCCATGGTTAGAATCTGTGCAATTTTGGGAGAAGATATCGGCCCGCTCTAAAGGATTGTAGACAGGTGCTATATTTTGTCTTTTAAAGTGCTGCACAGCCCTCAGAGTGACTATTCATCAAATAACAATACATTTGTCAAGTCATGCTAATTGGCTATGATTACATATCAAGTATGCTCATGTATGCTTCACCAGCCTTCCAATTTCTCCACTTGGCTGGCTAACCAAGAGAAATCTTTTTTATGTTTAGGTTTTTTTCCTACCCAAGATGATATTGAACTCCAATACTCATCAACTCTAGCCCAAATGGCCTGTGATCAAGGACTTGCAGTCAATATACTATATTAATCATCCTGGCGTTGACGGAAAGCTGTAAAACAAGGCTCCATCCAGCCACCTCATTCTCTGTCGTCCCCTTCTTTTGCCCTCAAACTTTCCCAGCGTTAGGCTTTTCTCCAGTGAGTCCTTCCTTCTCATTTGGTGGCCAAAGTATTTGAGTTTCATCTTCAGGATTTGGCCTTCTAAAGAGCAGTCAGGGTTGATCTCCTAGGACTGACTGTTTTGATCACCTTGCAGTCCAAGGGACTCGCAGGAGTCTTCTCCAGCACCACAGTCCAAAGGCCTCAATTCTTTGGCACTCAGCCTTTCTTATGCTCCAACTTTCACAGCCATACATTGCAACTGGGAAAACCATAGCCTTGACTATACGCACTTTTGTTGGCAGGGTGATATATCTGCTTTTTAGTCTGCTGTCTAGATTTAGGTTAGAGAGTTGCAGACAAGTGCTATGTATGCACTTCTATGTTCTCCAAAGCACCTTTTTGCTTTCAAATCCAAATTACTGCCCTATTGTTGGTACTGGGTGCCTTACCACTAGGGACTTTATGGGAATGTTTGAAAAGATACCTGTAATTCCAACAAAAATTTAAGAAAGGATTCAGGTTACGGAAAATGTCTTAGAATGCAACTTATGGGAATGTATATCTTCACCCCTCATTTAGCCCCGTTAAACAAGTATAGCTGTAATGCTGTTGCATGAAGACCTGGTTAACATTGTATATCTGCTAAATGATGCCTGAAATCATTGCCATTCCTTCTATGGAAGCAACATGTTTGGAGTAAGTTGAAATGTTTAATGTAGGCCCATCTTCTGTTGCTTTGAAATTAAGTACACTAAAAGTGCCTTACCATGATAACAAAATGGCATACAGTAGAGTCTGGAAACAGCCCCTGATGATATGTTTATCACAGAATCCCAGGCTTTCACATAAATACTTTTGTTTCTAGTGGTTTTGAAAAACCCTTTCAAATTGCCTAAAATGTTGGACATCCTCTCCCAGGTCCTTGTTGTGCAAGAGGTTGATATAGCATGAAAATCTGCATTCATGGACATCTGGATAGTTCTAGGACATAGGTCAAGGCTCTTGATATTTTTTCTGACCCAGTTTGTAATAAACCAAAAAGAGAAAAAATGTGTAATTTTGAAGATTTTTTTTTTTAAAAAAGGAATATGCCTGATCTCCATTTTCCCCAAAGCTGAGGAAAAGAGTATTAGAGTTTCTTAGACTGTCTTCGTATATATGCTTTTCAAAGGAACTTTAAGCCCAAGCCTATAATAGTTTTACATTATGGTGAAAATTCATCCAGGGTAAGAAAACATTGACAATGGTATTTAGGACCTAGAGTATTCTCCAGGGGTGGGTTCCTACACAAACTTGTACCGCTTCATTCGCGTGTGCGACAGCCATGTGTTGCTTGCGCATGCACAGTTCACTGTAAATGGTTGTGTGCATGTGCGGAGCTAATTAAAAGCTAATAAATAAGATGCCAGCAATGCCAACGGAGACCAGGGAACTGGTTCGGGGCCTACCCAGCCTGGGTTGCTGCCGGTTCTGTGACCCAGGCCAGATTATCACTACCGGTTCGGCTGAATCGGGCCGAATCAGGAGCAACCCACCTCTGGTATTCTGTACAAAATTTAATCTAGTATTCTATATACTTACTGTAGCATCCTCCAGTTCCCATGGGTGAGGTAAGGAAAGACCTTAGGCCTGAAATCTGAAGGTTTCTCATGGAAATTTGCTAATGGGTTATTGAAGAGCATATAATTTCATTTTGTTGTAAAAAAGAGTTTTGTTAATAATCAAAGTCTGATGAGGCTGTGGTATCAAATTAATCACATTTTGGATGGGTGGAAGGCACACTTTCATTTTCATAATACAGGTAGTCCTTGACTTATGACTATAGTTGAGCCCAAAATTTCTATTGCTACCTGAGACATTTATTAAGTGAGTTTTGTCCCATTTTATGATCTTTCTTCCCACAGTTGTTGTGAAACTCAGTTTAACATTTTTTTAATTGAATTATAAAGTATTATAATATACAAAATACAAAAGTAAATAGGAAAACAGTGGGGAGGAAGAGGGGAAAGAGAAGTGAAGAAGGATTAGAAGAAAAAGAAAGAAAAAGAAGCATTGACTTCTGACTCTCTCTGTTGCAGTAAAATCAGGCATTAACATCAAATCACAACTTTTTGCTTTATTACAATAATTTGAAACAAGCCATTTCTATAAAGATCTATCAATCTACTCCGTAAAAATCCACTCTATTTACCACAGTGGTTAAATGAATCACTGCAGCTGTGAGTAACATGGTTGTTAAGTGAATCTGGCTTCCTCATTGACTTTGCTTGTCAGAAGGTCGCAAAAGGTGGCCACATAACCCAAGGAGGCTGCGATCATCATAAACACAAGCCAGTTGCCAGGAGCTCCAAATTTGATCATGTGACTATGGGGAATGCTGCAAAGGTCGTAAGTGTGAAAAACAGTTATAAGTCACTTTTTTCAATGTTGTTGTAACTTTGAACAGTCACCAAACAAATGGTTTTAAGGACTACCTGTAGTGTTATCATCTTGGTACTATACATAGCTTGCAATGCTGCTTTCAATTGAAGATATTCCCACAGATCAGTGATGTGTGGTGAGGTTTATGGCTGGTGAGGCTGGTGACGCCATCAAACCGTGTGGTTGCTCCGATCGTACGGGCACAACCCGACCGGAGAAGTTTCTCTTCTCAGAAATGTCAGAAAGGGACAGGCAGGCTGCCACAGCTCCACTGAGAAGTCATTTCTGAGAAGAGAAACTTCTCCTTTCTCCTCCCCCCCCCACTCCCTTCTAGCACTGATGATATCACGTTACCTAGGCATTTTTTGCATCAGGCGAGCCTGGGCTCCTTGCAAGGGGAATGGGACCACATGTGCAGGAGGCTCCTCAGTGCCAGCCTCAGATCAGCGCAGCCGTGGTCCCCTTCATGTTGGCTCAGGAAGGAGGGGAATGGGACCACGTGTGCAGGGGAAGGGGACCGCGGCTGCGCTGATCTGAGGCTGGCGCTGAGGAGCCTCCTGCACATGTGATCCCATTCCTCTTGCAAGGATCCCGGGCTCGCCCGATGCAAAAAATGCCTAGGTAACATGATATCATCAATGCTAGAAGGGAGTGGGGGGGGGGAGGAGAAAGGAGAAGTTTCTCTTCTCAGAAATGTCTTCTCAGTGGAGCTGTGGCAGCCTGCCTGTCCCTTTCTGACATTTCTGAGAAGAGAAACTTCTCCTTTCTCCTCCCCCCCCCCACTCCCTTCTAGCACTGATGATGTTACCTAGGCATTTTTTGCATCGGGCGAGCGCGGAATCCTTGCAAGGGGAATGGGACCACGTGTGTAGGAGGCTCGGAAGCACCAGCCTCAGATCAGCGCGAGCCACGGTCCCCTTCCCCTGCACACGTGGTCCCATTCCCCTTGCAAGGATCCCGGGCTCGCCCGGTGCAAAAAATGGCGAGATCGGCGCACTTGGGACTGCTGCTGCTGCGATGTCCAGGGAGGCTAAACCAAGCCTCGCACCTCTCCCAGCCACTTTCGCGGCTTCCCGGAGTAATTTTTTATTTTATTTTCATGATGAGAGCCGTGAGGGTCTGCCTTCGCTGACTGCACATCACTGCCACAGATAGCGGCATTTACTTAATTATAGATCTGAATAGACATGAAAGTGTTGAGCTCTTATGTCAAACAGGGTTGGTCTGCCTTTGGCAGGGTATCTGAACCTTGGCAAACTTAAGATGTGTGGACTTCATTTCCAGAATTTCCCAGGCAGCATGGTTTCTGGTTTCCATTACAATTCTCTTTTGACAGTTTTATCTGCTGAAGATCTATTGTACTTCTGGAGGATCACAATGTATTCCAAGATGCTTTCCCACTTAATGTGGCCTACCAGTCCAGTCCAGTTATTTCAACTTACCATTGCTTCAAATTACCTAAAAGGGCTTCAGGGATTGTATGTACCATTTTCCTTTGGTTATGCACAGCAAGGGAAAAACTGATTTGCCACTACTGTACAGTATTTATATTTTATTCTGTATTAATACAGCCAATATTTCCCGGGATATAATTTGAAAGTGCTGATCCTTGATCTCATGTAACCTGAAGTGGTACAATGCCACCCCTGTTTCAGTAGATCACAGAGAATGATTTGATATTTTTTGAGCATTCAGAAAGCATACTTGCTGCCTACATTTCAAAGCACAACTGAAGATTACATAACTGATTTTTACCAGGCTTATTCACATTAAAGGAAAACTATTTTTCTCCTCAGAAGGGGAGAATCATCTTAGATTTACTGAGAACATAATACTGAAGGTAGATAGTGCCACCTTTTCTAATGGATCTTTCCAGACAGTGAATCTATGTTTTTTGAACACCAGAGGGCACATTGAAAATAGAATGTACAAGCTCTTGAAAGCAGCCACCCATTCTCCACATCTTACCATTATTGTTCATCGGAGTATATTCAGTCTGTTGCTATCTTTTAACACGGGAAATTATGGGTGCAACAATCTTAATGGGGCAAAGCGGAAAAAAAAAAAAAACACCATCCAAGGCTTATTGCTGTCAAGTATAACAAGATACCTGGTTTCAGCATTCTAATTTCATGAGAATGATAGTCTCTTATTATCCAACACATCTATTTTATCCAACACATCACAGTATGACAGACCAAATTACAGCATTTTGTGAAATTTGTTCATAAAACAAATTACATACATGATTTGATCTTATTTAAACTTTCACTTGCTTTCTGCCATATTTCTTGCCTCACAAATGTGTCTAAAAACAATAACCAAATTCATATTGGGTCTAATTTTTATCTTAACAAAAAATGCGAGTAAACTCTGATCATAATATGTTTTAATAGCTTCTTGCCCCCATGTTCATTTTATATTATTAGAAATCATGACAGAAGATGACACTGAGCTTTATAGGATGAATGTTCTGAGCACTGTTTTAAAAACAATATATGAAATTAATATCAATATCATAATTTCAAGAAAAATGTGCACACATTGTATAAGAAGAAAGAAGCAGAAAAACCAGTTCAGTATTTATTTTAAATTCCCTGCCAATGCACTCCAATTGAAAGGCACCATTTTTGTTTCAAGTATCTGATATCTGAAGAGGAGAGAATGCTTTGGCCAAAATAAATTAGATACAGCACTTTGTACTTATGTCTAAATTTATCCAGGAGGATGAAATGTTTAAGTCTTGAACAGCCGTTGGACTGTGGCGGAGAAATGAAAGGCCAATGAAATTCTAAGAGTCAATGAACTTTTAAACCTAAAACTGTATCACCAATCAGCTGTGAGTGGAGGGAAAATAAAATTTAAGGGAATAGTAAGAACTGGAAGGAAGAGACCACATGGGTCAATAATTGGAAGGACCTTGAGATGAAAAGCAAGGAGAAAAATTGTTGTCAGTGTGAGGAGATCAATAGAAAACTGAAAGGCAAAATCTCAACCCAAAAAAAACGAATTGATACAGAAAAACCCAAATATTTCTTCCTCAGTTAATGTTATAAAAGAGGAGAGAACATTAATTTAGAGCAGGGGTGGGTTCCTGCCGGCATTACTACTGGTTTGGCGCCTGAAAACTTTTGCCTAGGATTGAACTCTCAACTTTCTCAGTGGGAGGCAGTTGTCTTCACGACTCAGTGACGTGCGGTGAGGTTTATAGCTGGTGAGGCACTGACGTCATCAAATGATAATCATGAAGGGAGGACTGTGACAACTTTGATCTTTGCAAGCGTGCAAGCAAAATACCCCAGGATCACGGTGGCAGGGACAGCAACTCCTTCCGCTGCACTGCGGAAAAGAACCACGCTGTGCAGGAGGCTCCTCAGCGCTAGCCTCAGATCAGCGTGAGCCGTGGTTCCCTTCATGTTGGCTCAGGAAGAAGGAGAGTGGGACCGCATGTGCAGGAGGCTCCTCGGTGCTAGCCTCAGATCAGCGCTAGCCGCAGTCCCCTTCATGTTGGCTCAGGAAGGAGGGGAATGGGACCGCGGTTCGCACTGATCTGAGGCTAGCGCTGAGGAGCCTCCTGCACTCACAGTCCCATTCCCCTCCTTCCTAAGCCAACATGAAGGGGACCGCGTTTCCCTCTGATCTGAGGCTAGCGCTGAGGAGTCTCCTGCACAGCGTGGCTCTTCTCCGCAACGCAGCAGAAGGAGTTGCTGTCCCTGCCACCGTGATCCTGGGGTATTTTGCTTGCATGCTTGCAAAGATCAAAGTTGTCACAGTCCTCCCTTTTTTAGAGGCTTTTTTAAGCCTTACCTCAGCACTCGCCTTTTCCCTTTTACATTTTTTTTTATTTTCATGAGAGCGGTGAGGCTCTGCCTCCCCTGCCTCCCCTGACTGCACGTCACTGTCACGACTAGATCACCATGCTGCTCCTACTTCCTTACTGTTTATTTAAGTGTATACTCTTATATCATTATTAAATATAAATCTTTCAAATAATATGTTTCAGCATGAATTTGTGTGTGCATTCATTATGTGGTTTTGTGATAGAAGAGCAAATTTCCATCTGTTGTCACTATGGTGTTACTGTGCTGAAGAGAAACTTTCCTTTAGGTGTGTCCTAATATCCTTGAAAACAAATACAAACCTTGAATTGTCTCATTTTGATAGCAAGTTGCATAATTATGCCCGGAAAGTATGAACCATTTTTCACTCTTGCATCTCAGTCTTCAGTGACAAATCCTGGCTTATCATGATGGAGTGGTACAGAATACTTTTACTTTGCTCCTTTGCCCTTGAAACCATGGGTGGCAGAAATAAAAGGTTTGGTAAAATATCCAAAACCTGGTCTAGTGTTTGTTATAGTACTGCTGAGTCAATGGTTTAACTACCTCAACTTTTAAGTATACTTAGTTTTTGAAGAGAGTTGTGGGATCATCCTGCCAGGCATTATGGGATTTTCGAAGTGAACATTATGGATTGGATTGAATTCAGCCCAGTGGTGGTATTCAACAGGTTCTGACCAGTTCTGGAGAAACAGTAACGGAAATTTTGAATAGTTCAGAGAACCAGTAAATAACAACTCTGATTGGCCCCGCCCCCATCTATTCTCTGCCTTCTGATCAGGAGGGAATGGGGATTTTGCAGTAATCTTTCCCTGGAGTGGGGAGGGAATGGAGATTTTACAGTATCCTTCCTCTGCCATGCCCACCAAGGCACACCCACAGAACTGGTAGTAAATTATTTTGAATCCCACCATGATTCAGTCTATTCAATTTAAATTGCCTTCCACCATAGAAATCAATTGAAATGTGTAATACAAGTTCCTGCAGTTGGCAGGCAATATAATATCTCTACAGCAGACTGATTATGAAACACAAATGCTGTGTTTTCTCATAGGAGATCAATTTTGTCTGGCTGGAGCCAAAAGTATAATTCTGCTAGGGTATCATTATTTGCAAGACAGAGTAGTTTATATTCTATAATGCATGATGCTTTTGCACCTTTGGAAGCATAAAAATTATGTCCAAATGATGATCATCTAAATTTTCTAACCTATTCAATGAAATATCAAATGCATTTGATGGTATATAAATAAGCATGATGATGTATAACACTTTTTCTGCATTTGGGAGTTTTCAGTTTGGTTATGAAAGGCTCTGATTTAACTCATTTTAACAACCTGGGAAAAAATACTTAGAAATTCTTCAGTAGCAGGAGAGAAGATTAGCCCTAGAAAACACTTTTCTTAAAAGAGCAACAATTCTTCAGGTTTTGCATTAGGGTTTTAAATTAAATAGCCTGTATCTAGCATAACCGTTGACCAATTAAGTATTTGATGGAAGTATTTTTTTTCTATATTTGGTAATGAATTTTACAGGCATTGAAGGAAGGAATGTGCAAGACGATCCACACCTACTTAACTCTAATTGGCTGGATTGGATCTGAGTGTGAAAAATGTTTAAACTAAGGATTTGTTATAATCTCAGCCCTGGCATACACTGGTGTTAAGGAAGATTTATATATTCAGCCTTGTAAATTTCTTAAGAGTTTTGTTGCTTTGCTATAACAGGATTAACTGATTGCGACATGTGGCTAGATTATCTCTTAATAAAAGGTGAACTCATTCAGACTTTAGCTCTTGCACAGTGGTCTTTAGCTGGTCTTGAGAAGAACACGTCTTTCAAAATATCCTTTTGTGTACTTGTGTTCTGTTTGCTTTAGAACAGACAGTTCTTTGTAGGCTATGTTCATATACTGAAAAATAAGACTTAAAATATTGATTCGTCAAATATGCACCGAATCTCAATCAACTATGTTCTGGACATCCTAATGAGACCTAACTTGTTCCAGTCTTTTTCTTCACCAAGAGAAACCATGGAGAGATAAATCTTGATTCTAATAATAGCTAAAACACCTACATTCATTATGTCAACCAATCACCCTTCCTAGAAAATTATTCCATCAAGTTTAGAATTCTTTCGGGGAGGGGGGGGCACAAACTTCAAAACCTGAAAGAATTTTGTGTTGTTCTTTTTCAAATAATCCCAATACACTAGGAAGACTTTGCCACACTGGAAGATCTTAACCGCTTATTATTTGAGATTAAATTTGACATCTTCTACATGCCAAAGCATAACTCTGTGTGTAGAATTTAAAACTTTTATTTCTGTATCCAGAAAACCAGACTTAGGAAATGTCTCACTATTTCAGAAAATCTCTGAAATGAAATCTTTTTTTGTCTCCTCATTAAGAAATACTTAGACTTGATTTGCCTCTGCCTAAAAGTTTATCCTTTTGATATGATTGTTAAGTTACAGAGTTTCCTAACAGAATTCTTAAAGGTTAAATTACAGGTAGTGCTGTCTTAGCAACTGTTTTGGACAGTGACTGCAATTATGACAGTGATGAAAAAGTAACTCTGCAACAAGTGTCTATATAACTTCTCAGATCTGTAAAGCAAAGGAAAGCTGAAGTACAATCATAAGCACAGTTGTGATTTCACTTACAGACTGCTTTGCTTAATGACTGAGTTGTTGGTCTCATTTGTGGTTGCTAAATGAGGACTACCTGTAATGGATTCAGTTGAGGGCTGCTTTGGGATTGCAAACATTGCCAAAAGATTAAAACCCAAAGTGAATTCTGGACAGTATTAATTTGAGGTCACTTTCTGACATATATCCAGCAGCAAATCAGAAGAGAGAAAAAATGTGAATTAGAACTTTCCTATGTTATTTAGTGAGGTTTTTTCCAAGCTCTTTACATTTCTGCAACATCCACACTCAAAATAATAATTGCAAAAATGTAACCTATTTTTGTTCTAGTGACAGTATTTTCCCCATTTGTCAAACCTGTTGTGTAAAGTAAAATGAAATATATATTTTTAGAAATTCTTCTAAATTGTCTTGTTATCACAGAAAAGATCATTTTTTTCCAGTTGTCAATTTGGGTGTCAAATGCAGAAGCTAAAATTGGCTTATTTAGTTCAAAGCTGTCAAGAGTTAGACACGGATACTCAAAATCCAAAATTTGTGATGACTATAAAACTGAAGCTGTCTAATACTTTTAACTTCTAACTCAGTCTTACTAGTTAGTATAAGTGGTATGAAATACATTTACAAATGCACTCACGAATTCCTATTTCTCAATTTTGTATCTGTGTGCAGATTTGGCTGTTCAACAGCTGGCCAATTCTGTCTCTGTAGACAATTTCTGCTGCTGCCGAGATTTCAGAATCATTAGGATCCTTTAAAGAGCTGTTTTGAGCATGTCAGGGAAGCTGTCAGTTTGCATTAGTAAAGACATGCCATCGGCACAGTGGCTCATAGTTCCTGCTACTTGGAGTGTGATGTTTTCATAACTTCCAATAATTATGAGCTTGCTCAGGACTGCTTGATAAAGACTCTCTTGTCTTCCTCAACCTGCCATTGGTCATGGCGTGTGATCACAAGCCACTGCTTGTCAAATTTAAGTTTCTTTTTCTGTCTCTTCCTCTCCCTGGCACTCCTGCCTTAAGTTCCTAGAGATTACTTGTCATGAGATCTGGTGTTGGCTCAAAAGGACATAGTTTGCCATCATTCTGGAGCAAAGAAATAGTTAGATGACTTTTTCTCCTAAAATGTCTGGGAAGAGTAGAAAAGTTCCTTTCCAGATGACATTCTCCCCAGCAGGAGAGAAGGAGTCCGATTCTGAATTTAGGGGACTTAGATTAAAAACTTAGTTTCAGTCCCATCTCGGTGACACTTTCAGAACAATCTGTAAGACGGGCTAGAAATAATTCTACAGTTTGATTCTCTCTAAAGTGTGTGCAGCCTTACTGTAACCTGTAAAAGGAGAACCCTGTAGAATGTGATGTGAAGCGATTTCTAGGCCGCCTTATGCCTTGAGGAATGTCTATTGAGATTCTCAGTCACCCAGGTCATGGTTGTTCCAAAGGTGCTTTTTCAAGAGGCAACTGGACTTTCTTTTTTTTTTCTTTGAAGATGGTTTGCTTCCCATCCAAGAAACTTCTTCAGCTCTGAAAAAGCCCTTTTGGGACGCCTTGAGGAATATTGTAAATTAAACTATTGCTTTTATGGTTCTTGAGTTGTATATGGTTTTCATGTTTTTTGTCTAGCAACTACTTTTGCCTTGCCACTGAGCCGAGGTGGTGCAGTGGTTAGAGTGCAGTATTGCAGGCTACTTCAGCTGGCTGCTACTGCAGTTCAGCAGTTCGAATGTCACCAGCTCAAGGTTGACTCAGCCTTCCATCCTTCTGAGATGGGTAAAATGAGGACCCCGATTGTTGGGGGCAATAGGCTGACTCTGTACACCACTTAGAGAGGGTTATAAAAGCACTATGAAGTGGTATATAAGTCTAAGTGCTATTGCTATTTACTGACTGATTAAAAGAAATCAACAGGATGGATAAAATTTAACAAATGCATGCCAGCAACTTGGGTTTCCAGTGCTACATAAAAATGTCATTCACCATTATCTTTCCTGTCATAAAAACTCTACAGCCTGACATAAATCGATATCAGCTTCAGGCTCATGGGTTTTTCCACTTCCAAGATGCCTTCAGATGCTTATGTTAGTGAGTTAGGTGTTTAGGATTTCCAGACAAAGCCGGAGGCCTCCAGATGGCAGTTGAAACAAGTAGCAACTCTACAGACTAAGTCTCGTGTCATATCTACTGATTGGGTAAACTGAGATAATGTAAATGAGTGAACAGGTCATTTCCTAGCTGCATTTCAGGTTTTAGTGGATTAGTCAATAATAAATATATCTGTTGGCTGCAAGGAGGTTGACAAGAAATTCTGATTGGATCACTTTGATAGAATGAATTTGAAACAATAATTTAAAAAAATAGGCTGGGATTCTCTTACTGATTTTAGCCTTTATTTGGATTCAGTTTATATTTATAAAAGGATGTCATAGTCATTGGTGGCACGGTAGCTCGGCGGTTAAGTTGCTGGGTTTGCCAGCTGAAAACCTAAAACCCAAGTGCCACATGACAGGGTAAGCTCCTGTCCTTGCCCCAGCTCCTGCCACCTTAGCAGTTTGAAAGCATGCAAATGTTAGTAGATGAATAGGTACCACTTTGGTAGGAAGGTAACAGTGCTCTGTGGTCTCAGGTTGGCCACATGACCACAGAAATGTCTCTGGACAGCACTGGTTCAATGCCCTTGAAACGATGAGCACCACCCCGTATAGTCGGCAGTGAGTAAAATTTGAAGGCACTTCATATGTTTGGGTTTTTTTTTTTTTTTTGTAGCCATTATATAGAATTTTCTAGTAGAATTAGATCAAACGATAGGAATATAGTTGCACTTGCTATTGGGAGACCATATATTTAGAAAGGATTTGTGATTTGGATTGATAGTGAACATTTCAACGTAAGCCAAGTAGCAAGAGTCCTTGATGGCAGTACAAAAATGACTTCTACAAATAACCATATCTTTTTGCCCCTTCAGAAACTTATAGCTCTTGTATAAAACTTAGAACAATGACAAAATAATAATAATAACTGGCCATCACTAAGAAAGACAAAGAAACATCCCTAAAAGTAGCAGAATGGCTGAGAACATCTGAACTGCACTCCTATCGTTCTTGATATTAGTTATTGATTGTCGCGTTGCAAAGATTGTTTCTCTAAAAGAAAAAAAATTGAAAGAGTTTCTGGGTCTAAATGCCCTGGGATGATCATAACCTCACTGCTAAATTTCATTTTGTGCTAAAGTCTTTGCTCTGTTTTTTTTTATACTGTAAATGTTTTTATTACTGTTTTGTAGCGGTATTGATCAGATAAATATGTTTCTATAATTTGAGGAAAAATGAGAAATTATCGCTGGATTGATCATAAAGGAAACAGCCATTTTAATTATTTAATTGCCATGAGATGCTGATATTTTCATTCTGTCTGGTGGCCCAGTGATGTCCTAAATCCTAATTTGAGAATTTACTTGTAAGTGTTTAATTTGCTTCATATCACAGGGATGTTTATCTATGAGCCTTTCGGCATTTAAAGGAGTTCAACTGTTCTAAAAGAGTGGTTTCATGACTGCAAAGATAGAACGTAACATTCATTTCAAAGACTTGAAGTATATGATAATTATAGAAAGCTCTGCTTTTCAAGAAACAATGCCTTGTAATGATCATATAAGACTTACATTCTTATTAGAAGATTATAAAAATTGAGACTAGATGAACTCATATAAACTCCAACAATAACTTAACATAAAGTTTACCATGGGGATCATTCAGTTTAGCTGTAATTTCTGACACTTAACCACGTAGTTGTAGTTTTTATGGATTGCTTCCTTAAACATTTATGAGAGAGCTCTGTTCCCAAGTAAGACTTGGTCTGCTGATCATGCCAAGTTAGAAAACTTGACATCAACAAGCTGTCAGTTCCCTGACAACCTGGCAACACCTACTTTCTGGAAGCCACAGTTTTTTTATTTATTTAATGATGGCATGGAATAATTAATATCTGTCTCTTCAAGGTGAAACCCTCCAAAATGTCATTAATTTGCTATTGTAAGAAATTGCCCATGATGTAGTCTTTGCCTGTAATGCTCTTCCCTCCCTTACAAGCACTGAACTGGATATTGTGTATTTTATTGTGTATTCAGTTTTTAACAGCAATGCTTCTTGGATGTAATAGAACTATAGTAACCATGACTCATTAGCCAATTTTAAAATACCATAGTGGGATTTTTGCTTCAATTGAAGCCTGGAAGGCTTGTGATTGTTTCCAAAAGGCTATAAATAGTGAGTACTAACTTTAAAGAAAAATAATTAAATGTAAATTTTTAAATTAAAATTATTTTTTTAAATCAAAGACAAAAAGAACTAGGTAGCAAATAGGTAGTGCAGTAGTTAGAATGCAGTACTGCAGGCTACTTCTGCTGACTGCCAGCTGACTGCAATTGGCAGTTCAAATCTCACCAGGCTCAAAGTTGACTCAGCCTTCCATCCTTCCAAGGTGGATCAAATGAGGACCCAGATTGATGGGGGCAATAGGCTGACTTTATAAACCGCTTAGAGAGGGCTGTAAAACACTGTGAAGTGGTATATAAGTCTAAATGCTATTGCTAATGCTAATTGGTTGGGCTGTTTGGTAGGTTTCCAGTTTTTGCAATACAGCCAGCCCTATGGCAAGCATGTTTGTTAGTTGCAGATATAGCTTTTGGTGGGGTTTCTGCTGTAGTTGAAATCGTTTTATCCTTCCATCTGAAAATCAGCTGCTCTAAGTAGATGTATAAGCAATGGAAATCCTTTTGAAACATCTGTTGTGGATACCTGCAGTGAGTAGAAAAGCCATGTTTACTGTCATGTCCCTCATGCTTGAGACCTTTAAGTATTCAATACGAAAGTTGTAAAAGAATCTACATGCAGTCACCTGAGTATATTTAGAAGCATATCTATGAATAGAAAACCTATGAATAGAAATAGTAGTATAACTTGGAGAACCTTTGTTCAGTGTTTAAAGAATATCCTTTAGGACATTCAAACTAACTGAACATAGGAAGACCAGGAGAGCTAGAGATGGGGAAAATAATCCAAGAAAGGACTTCGAGTATCCAGCTCCTTATAACCCATCCAATGGTTTCTCAAACATTTGGCAGAATAACTGTATAAATGTCTGCATGGGATAAAAAAAATAGTTTTCTGGATTGCTAATTTGGTCAAATATAGTCAACGGAGTACTTTCTTGTAGGGGAAAAGAGATAAAAGTGATGGGGATGTTAGACAGAAAAAAAGTAGCTGACAGAGTAAAAATGGAACAGAGACCATCAGTGTATCTAAAAGATTCTGCTGTCTCTTGTGAAAAATAATCACCTTTCATTCTCTGCATTAGCATGGACTATTGGTGTAAAACGAAACATCTCATACCCTACATTAATTTTTCTTATGTTATGATTAAGTAAACTTTAATTGTTTGCAATTATCTGGTCCTCTGAGCAAATGCAGAATAGAAGAAGCTTCCTCCCACGTGTCTACCAGACGACAAGAGTCCGAAAAGGAACTTATTTGGAGATGAGATGCTTCCACTTTACACTTTAGGGTATCACTGCCAAGATTTTAAGATTTGTTTAGCTCTCAGTGTAGGAGGTGACAAGGCTGAGCCCAAGGGAGGGGTCAAATGCTTCACCAATCTCAAGTTCCTTCTCACTCACAAGAGATCTAAGTCCGGCCAACCTTGAATTCCATTGACTCTTATCTACCACCAATTTGCTTTGACTATTACTAGTTCAGATTCAGAGCTAAAGCTTCCAATAAATCTTTATGCCCATTTGAACTGCCTGGTCCTTCTGATTTCTCCAGCACTTAACAATTAGATGAACCAGGTTTTGATTTTGGTTATTACATAGATAGGTCTTCCGCTCTAAAATTTGCACTCAATTGTAGATTTGGAATTATACCTACTCAGGCTACTTATTTGGACAAACCCTCCCTCTGTTCTAAAATCTTACTACTTTTACAAATTCTGGAAAAGAAAGCTAGAAAAGCCTCTTCCTTCTCATGGATCTGCTCAGTGGTGGGATTCAACCAGTGTAACAATGAGTTCGCTCTGTGTGTGCACAGTGCATTTGAAAACAGCTCAAAAACTTGCCTTCCACTGCAGCCCCGGTGAGTAAAACAGCTGAGGCGTGGCAATCCACTCTGCTGGGCCTATCAGCTGGGCTTCAAACAAAGAAGGAGGAGGAGCTTCCGGCGATGGCGGTCGCCTGTTTGAGCTCCTAGTTCACCGTGGAGCGCCCGATAGGGGTAGGAGGTTGCCGCCAGCCCCCATGGCAACGGGGAGCTGAGACTTGGATAGCCCGACCAGCCTGGCATGTTTGGGGCTTATTTTAGTCCACCAGGGGTGGTCGGAGAAGCTTGGAGGCAAACAAGAGCGGAGCGGAGCGGAGCGGAGCTGAGCAGCCGAGAAAGGAAGCCGTGAGGCAATGGCGGCGGCGGCGGCAGCGCGGCGGCGACGGCGGCAGCGCGGCGCGAAATTTGAAAGTGGAAAGGGGAAAAGGCAAGACAGCACCAGGAAAGGCAAGCCAGCGGCACCAGAGAGGATGGGGAGACAATGGAACCTCTGGAGCCGCCCTACAACGCTAAAAAACACCAGAGGACATCGAGTGGTGAGCAGAATGGGGAGGCAACAGGGAGCGGCACTGGGAGATGGCTGCGGTATTGGGTGTGTGGAAAGAACCGCAGCCAGGGACTCCCAGGGACTCCCCCATAACAGCTGGCCATATCCTGGCTGCCCCCATGCTCCTAGGAACTTGCTCTGGTGTCTTGAGAATCCTGATAATTTTGGAAGCTTTTCCCAAATTGCTGCAAATGTTAAGAGAACTGAGAACTGAGACGCCGGATGGGGGGGTCAAGGTGAGGATGTTGGGGAACCAGTAGAAAGAAGAAGACCTAAATAATGGTTGGGGATGACCTGGAACCTTAGAGGTCACTGAAGACCCGTGTTAGGGCCATGGATGAGCCCAACTGACTGCCCAGACTAAGACCAAAAACAGCTGGGCTTAGAAGGCCACCCCTCATTTACTAAGGAACCCACATCTGTACTACATTTATTTTCAATCCACCTTGGACTGTCACCTCATTTTATGATATCTCCACCTGCTTCACCTTCACGTCCCGGAAATATTTGGAACATTTTCCCCTCCAGCTCCCCAGTAACATCTCAGCCTCCGGCTATTAACTATTAATTTTTACCATCTGCACCCTTACCCAATTGGGTTTTAATACTTCATCAATTTACTCAAGGCTAGACCTGCTCCGCCTGCGGGAGGCCCCGCTCTCGCAGGTATGGCCCTTGGCTCTCTCAAGGGCCTGCCTTGATGACGGGTTTGTGAACCCCGAGAGGTGGAAGAAACGGAGGCTGAGGGGCTTTTTATCCAAAAGTTTTTTATTGTTATTAAGGGGTTCCAGGGAGGGGGGGTGTGATAACCAGGCCGGGAGAGGCGCCAGTGCCAGTGCTGGACGGACAGGTGAGTCCGGGAAGGAAGTGAGCGGAGCGGGGGGGGAGAGGGAACAAGAGATTCCAATAGAGGGTTGTTTGATTACAACGGTCGCGGGGAGGGGGGGATGCGAGGACAAGAGAAGATCACAAGGTCGGTTGGGAGACCGTGGTTGTTGGCTATGCCCGGTCGTCTGCACCAACCCCCGCAACCTAGGTGGCCAGGAACTACAGAGCCCGGGCCTACGGCTGATGCTTTGCAATGCAAGGTCCGTAACCAACAAGGCCCCCCTCATTAATGAGTTGATCTCTGAGGGGGAGCTAGACCTTGCAGGGATAACGGAAACCTGGTTGGGCCACGAGGGTGGTTTACCCCTCGTGGAAATGTGCCCACCAGGTTTCCGTGCATTCCATCAGCCTCGGGCCCTGGGTAAGGGTGGTGGGGTGGCGGTAGTTATACGGGAAGGTCTAGAGCCGAGGGAGTTCACTGTTCCTCAGATATCCGGGTGTGAGTCCCTTGGTGTGAAATGGGGCCCACGGAGGCAGTTGGGTTTGCTGATTGTATACTTGGCTCCTCGCTATACATCAGCAGCCCTGCCCGAGCTCCTCGAGCTGATCTCGGAGACGGCGGTTGAGATCCCCAGGCTCATGGTCATGGGAGATTTCAACCTGCCGTCGACGGGAGCAGCATCTGAGGTAGCTCGGGAGTTCATGGCTTCCATGACAGCCATGGGCCTGACCCAGTTAATTCAGGGCCCCACACACGAAGGAGGCCACACATTGGACCTTGTCTTTGTATCTGAGCAGTGGACGAGTGATCTGGGTAGAGGGGATTTCACTGTTACACCCCTGTCATGGTCAGATCACTCATGTCTCCGGCTTAACTTCCCTGGCGCTACCCCCCACCGCGAGGAGGCGGGACCAGACGGTCCACGCTGGTACCGCCCCAAGCGCCTGATGGAGCCGGATAGGTTCCAGACGGAGCTTGGGCCATTACCTGTAGCCCTGACCCGCGCTCGGTCGGAGGACCTAGCGGCCGCCTGGAATAGGGCGGCGGCTGGGGCCTTGGACCGGATTGCGCCTTTGCGACCTCTCCTGCGGCAGCGACCCACCCGGGCTCCTTGGTATACCGAGGAGCTGAGGGTGATGAAGCGTCACAGGAGACGTCTAGAGAGCAGGTGGAGGTCCTCACGCTCCGAATCTGATCGAACACAGGTAAGATCCTACTTGCGGACCTACCTGGTGGCATTAAGGGCGGCCAAACGTAGATATTGTGCCACCCTTATTGCGTCCGCGGATAACCGCCCTGCTGCCCTGTTTAGGGTGACCCGCTCCCTCTTGTCACAGGGGACGCGGGGGGCACCTTTACAGGGCAGAGCAGAGGAATTTGGGGAATATCTGCAGGACAAAGTCGCTCAGATCCGGAGCGGATGGGCCCCACTCAGTGGACCAGACGAGCCGCCAACAGCGAGTCTTGTGAGACCATCCTGGGAGGAGTTTGATTCTGTTGCCCCCGAGGATTTAGATAGGTTGCGTGGACGGCTGCGACCCACCACATGTTTAATGGACCCGTGTCCCTCCTGGTTGGTACTGGCATCTTGGGAGGTGACACGAGGCTGGCTTCTGGGCCTGGTGAATGCCTCATTGGGTGAGGGATCCTTACCAACCGCCTTGAAAGAGGCGGTGGTGAGGCCCTTACTTAAGAGGCCCTCACTCGACCCAATGGAGCTAGCTAACTATCGTCCAGTCTCCAACCTTCCGTTTCTAGCGAAGGTTGTTGAGAATGTGGTGGCCCAGCAGTTTCCACGACACCTTGACGAATCCGTGTATCTAGACTCACGCCAGTCCGGCTTCCGACCTGGGCACAGCACAGAGACAGCCTTGGTCGCGTTGGTTGATGATCTCTGGAGGGCCAGAGATAGAGGTTGCTCCTCTATCCTGGTCCTATTAGACCTCTCGGCGGCTTTTGATACCATCGACCATGGTATCCTATTGCGCCGGTTGGAGGGGATGGGAGTCGGAGGTACCGTTTTGCGGTGGTTCGGCTCCTACCTCTCCGACCGGAGGCAATGTGTGTTGACAGGGGGACAGAGGTCGACCCCGAGGCCACTCACTTGTGGGGTGCCACAGGGGTCGGTCCTCTCGCCTCTCCTGTTCAACACATATGTAAAGCCGCTGGGTGAGATCATCCGTGGTTTTGGGGTTGAGTATCACCTCTACGCTGATGATACTCAGCTGTATATTTCAACTCCAAACCACCCCAACGAGGCTGTCGAAGTAATGTCCCGGTGTTTGGAGGCCGTCGGGGTCTGGATGGAGGACAACAGACTTAAACTCAACCCCTCCAAGACTGAGTGGCTGTGGCTACCGGCACCTCGATTCAGCCAGCTGATTCCATCGCTGGCCATAGGGGGCGAGCAGTTGCCCCCTGTGGAACGGGCGTGCAATTTGGGCGTCCTCCTTGATGCCCGGCTGTCAATGGATGACCATGTGGCGGCCGTGGCAAGGGGGGCGTTCCACCAGGTTCGCCTGGTGCGCCAATTGCGCCCCCTACTGGACCGGGATGCCCTACGCACGGTCACTCATGCGCTGGTGACGTCCCGCCTGGATTACTGCAACGCTCTCTACATGGGGCTGCCCTTGGGACGCGCCCGGAGACTGCAGTTAGTTCAGAATGCAGCCGCGCGGGCTGTGATGGGGAGTACGAGGTACTCCCACGTAACACCTCTCCTGCGCGAGCTGCATTGGCTACCTGTGGTTTTCCGGGTGCGTTTCAAGGTGCTGATTACCATCTTTAAAGCGCTCCATGGCACGGGACCTAGTTACTTGCGGGATCGCATCCTCCCACATACATCCCTGCGGCCAATACGCTCACACAGGGAGGGACTTCTCCTGGTGCCATCCACTGGACAATGCCGGCGGGCGACACCGAGGAGTAGGGCCTTCTCTGTGATGGGCCCAACCCTCTGGAATGACCTCCCCCCCGACATTAGAACCACTTCTGACCTCCGCTCCTTCCGGCAAAAACTGAAGACCCACCTGTTCCGATTAGCAGGCCTGGCATAATTCAACTGTCCCTCCTGGCAAACGCACTATATCTGGTTATTTTAGGGGTTTTTTAATTCACTGTATTTGTTTTTAGGGGTTTGAACTTATTTTAATCTGCTTTGTACAGTTCTTTTAATGTCATTCTTACCTCCTCCATGTCAACTGTTAATTGTACATACTTAATTTTATTGTATCTGATATATTTTGTATGAACTGTACACCGCCCCGAGTCCCTTTCGGGAGAGGGGGCGGTCTAGAAGCATTAAATTAAAATTAAAATTAAAAAAAATTAAAGGAAATATAGGTCAGTATAGCGCAGGGGGGCGGGCCCACCTGATCGTCGGAGAGAACCGGTTCGCTCTCAGCTGATCGTAGGAGCTACCGATTCACCTGAAGAGATCCGAACTGGCTGAATCCCACCCCTGTATCTGCTCCTCTTGATTCATCAGCAATGCACCATCTGTTGATTTTTACAAAGTTTAGTTCCCATAAAGCTTCTCAGGTAAATTAACCTGAGAAAACTACAACTACTAAAACAACTTAGTTCAATTGTGTATGCATGACGGAGTAGAAAAAAAGGGATA
Source organism: Natrix helvetica (assembly GCF_964273705.1). Classification (NCBI taxonomy): domain Eukaryota; kingdom Metazoa; phylum Chordata; class Lepidosauria; order Squamata; family Natricidae; genus Natrix; species Natrix helvetica. The sequence continues at coordinate 101,209,385 of NC_138552.1, read as the reverse complement.
TTAATGGGAAATTATAGTTCTTCCTGAATATGATAATTAAAAAGCATATGTGAAAGTGAAATATCATAGTTTGAATGGAATGATTAAAAAATGACAAGCCATTAAGAGATTTTAGCCTTAATTCCTACCTGTAAATCTTTATAGTCTAATAGTTTCTTGGACAATATTTTTAATAAAATGAGCAAGGTTGTTTAGATTGTCAGGTGAGAGAGAAATGACTCTCTGCAGTTCCTTACTTGTATTGGCCTAGTTTGGATTATAAATGGGAAAAAGGCCTGAGCGTACACATTTTACTAGTATTATTAATTTATTAATAATAAATAATATATTGTTATTTTGTTAATAGCATTAATATTTAAAAGATTGCATTCTAATCTGTTTATACTCCAAAGAGGAAATAAATGTCTTGTAAACATCTCTTGATCAAACCATTGCAAGATTCACTCAGGATTGATAAGACCGGCTTTTTCATGCTTACAGTGACACCTACAGTATATCATAAAAGCTTCCTCAGTTGGAAGTTGGAATGGATTTACCTCATGACTCTTTTTTTGTGTGTGGTCATGTCTCAGATTGAGAATATTCATTACTCACTTAAAACATGCTGGACAATTGAGCATTGATGAAAGTATTTTATAGACTGCTCAGAGTTATTTCACAGATTTGTATTTGGAATTGTCACTGCAATTGCACAATGCACTTTCTTTCTTTTTAATATATATTTTTATTTATTTACAAACATACAAAATACACACGCACAAAACTTAGATGTACACTTCATTTACACAATACAGTACGAACAGGAACTTCCTGTTCTTTCTAATAGCAGTTACAAATCGATACAATTCTCCTTATGTTATTTCCCCTTCTAGTATATTTCATTTGCATTTCACCATTTTTTTTTATTAAAAGAGTTTTGTACAAACAAATTTTCCCCCTTTTCACCCCCCCTCCACACAATATAAATCTCATACAAATGCTATACCCCCCCAACCCCCCCGCAAAAATTCACATTCAAATATTATACCAAACACTTTACCCCCTCCCCTCCCCCCATCTTAAAATAGATTACTCATAACCCCTCTCCTCCCAACAAACACTATATAAATTTCTCTTAAATTAATAATAACACATTGATCATTTTCTAAGCTAATTTAACATCTATAACTCTTAATATAAATTTCTCCTAGCCTAACAATGTTTCATTAGTCCCATCTTCTAATTTATTCATACATATATATTGCCCCACCCTCCACCCTAACCCTCCCCCACCTCCCACACAAACCCACCCCCCTGACTTCCGCTGTATACCACTCTAACAATTCCAAACATCCCATATACTATTTACTCTGATCATCTATCGGTCTAAACATTCTTACCTAAAGGCTAGATAATAACTCCTAGTCTGGTATTTATTCTGTATATAATCAATCCATTTTGCCCATTCCTGTGTGTAATCCTGTTTCTGAGCTTTTAAGAAAGCTGAAATTTTTGCCATTTCGGCGAACCCCGCCACCTTCTGAATCCATTGATCAATTGTCGGCAAAAAATCTTTTTTCCAATGTTGCGCAATCAACAACCTAGCTGCTGTAACCATATACAAGGCCAATTTTGTTTCCCCTTTGGTAAAATCCTTAACTATACCCAATAAAAACATTTGTGGAGTGAATTGTATTCTTTTCTTAAATACATTCTGCATAACCCACCATATTTTTATCCAAAAAGCTTTAACCTTGTTACAAGTCCACCATACATGAAAAAAGGTAGCATCTAGACACCCGCATCTCCAACATTTTGGTTGAACATTTGGGTACATGCATGATAATTTTTTAGGATCTAAATACCATCTGTAAAACATTTTATAGAAATTCTCCCTTAAATTCTGTGACTGTGTAAATTTAACATTCTGAACCCATATTTTTTCCCACATTTCCAACATAACCACTTCACCAAAATTCTGAGCCCATTTAATCATACAATCCTTAACCAATTCACTTTCTGAGTCTCTTTCTAACAGTACATTATATATTCTTTTAACTTGTTTTGGACCAGTCTCTTTTATCTGCTTAATCAGTTCCACTTCTTTATCCATAAAGCCGACCCTGCGATCTTCTTCCCATCTCTTCTGAAGCTGTATGTAATGTAACCAATTTAAAGTAATTCCTTCTTCCAACAGCTGTTCCAAAGTTTTTAACTTCCATTCGCCCCCATCAGCAATAAGCACATCTTTATATAAACAACCCCCGAGTGACTTAATATTCATAATCCCCATGGTGTCTGCAAGATCCAACCAAAGCGGTATTTTATAATCCCAATTGGGCCGGTGCTTCTTCCATATTCTCATCAAGGCACTACGGAGAACATGGTTGTTGAACACTTTATCCACCCTGTCTTCATAAAAAAGATATGCATGCCATCCCAGAACAAGATCATGGCCTTCTATATTGAGCAATTCCATTTTTGTTTTCCCAAACCAATCTGCTACATGCGTTAATACCGCAGCTTCATAATACAGTCGAAGGTTTGGGAGTCTGAGGCCGCCTCTTTCACATGTATCTTGCATAATCTTCATCTTTACTCTCGGTTTTTTCTCCTTCCAAACAAATTTATTTAATGTTGTTTGCCAATTTAACAAGGTTTTATCTGACTTAAGCACCGGAATCATCTGGAATAGAAAGATAAATCTAGGTAGAATGTTCATTTTAATTGCTGAGATCCTTCCAAGCAAAGACAATTGTAACTTTTTCCACGCTTCAAGATCTTTCTGTATCTTTTGCCACAACACTTCATAGTTATTTGAGAAAAGTTTTGTGTTTGATTCTGAAATTTGTATTCCTAAATATTTAACTTTAGAAACTATTTCAAAACCTGCTAAACTTACAAGTCTCTTTCTTTGAGTCTCTGTCATGTTTTTAACCATCATTTTCGTTTTGTTTTGATTTAGTCTAAACCCAGACACCATGCCAAATTCTATTATGATATTTTTCATCTGGATTATTGATTTCAAAGGATGTGAAAGGGTAACAACCAGATCATCGGCGAATGCTCTAGTTCTGTATTCCTTTTGCCTGATAGCTATGCCATCTAAGGATTTTGAGTCCCAAATTGCGTTCAACAAGACTTCCAAAGTTAAAATAAATAACAATGGGGATAATGGGCAACCTTGTCTTGTGCCTTTTTGTATCTCGAAAGTTGTTGACAAATTTCCATTAATAATAAGTTGTGCATTTTGTTGCTGATAAATTGCTCCAATCGCCTGCCGCAATCGTGGTCCAATATCCATCTTTTCCAAAGTCTTGGTTAGAAAGTTCCAATTCACTCGATCGAAGGCCTTCTCTGCATCCAAGAAAACCAGCACTGCAGAGATCTGCTTATTCTTATCAAGATAGTCAATTAAATCTATGAGTTGCCTTACATTCTCCTTCATATGTCTGCCTTCAATAAATCCTGCTTGATCATGATGAATAATCTCTTGAATAACCGGCATCAATCTGTTGGCTAGTACCTTAGCAAATATTTTATAATCTGTGTTCAGAAGAGATATCGGCCTGTAATCCTCTGGTTTCTTAGGGCCCTCTTTATCTTTAGGTATCAATGAGATAAAAGCCGCTTTCCATGAGGGAGGTATTTTACCTCCTTGTTGTATATTACAAAATAGTTGTGTAAGATATTCAATCATTTCCAGTTGTAAAGTTTTATAATACATTGCAGTCAAACCATCAGTCCCTGGAGCCTTAGCTAATTTAAGTTGATTTATAACTAAAGTGATCTCATCAGCGGTTATAAGACGTTCCAAATTTGCCTTTTGAAGCACAGAAATTTTTGCAACCCTTTTTCCTTCCAAAAAATCATCTATTAACTTGTTCTGTATATTATCCTGTACATATAGCTTAGTATAATAGTCCACAAATGATTTTTTAATCAACTCTTGTTGATATACCATCTTCCCTCGAAACTCAATTTTATCAATAATTCTGTCATTCATATTCCTTCTCAAAGTATATGCTAACCATCTACCAGGTTTATTAGCGTTGGCAAAGGTGTTATGTTTAGCAAATTGCAAATTGGTTGCTGTTTGTTCTGCTATAAGCATCTGAAATTGATCTTTCAACAGCTTTAGCGCCATCTGGAGCGCCTGGTCATTCGGGCTTATTATAAGCAGCTGTTCTTTGCGTTTTATTTCATCTTCCAATTCCATTCTCCTTTTCTGTCTAATTTGTTTGTGTTTAAAGTTCATATGTATCAAGACCCCACGCATATAAGCTTTACTTGCATCCCAAACTATTTCAATGGGAGTGCCCTTATTCATATTAAAACTGAAAAATTCCTTCATGTGTTTTTTAAGTTCATCAACATTTTTTTCATATCTAAATAAATTTTCATTTACTCTCCAAGACCTTCTTGGCCTCATCCCTAATTCAATTTGTAACCACACCGGACTATGATCGCTAAGTGTCCTGGCGAAAATCTTGGATTTCTTGGCTTTAGGAAGTAGATCCGGTGTTAACAAAAAGAAATCAATCCTTGAAAAGGATTTATGTCTATCTGAATAGAAAGAAAAATCCATCTCATTTAGATGTTGCGTCCTCCAAACATCTTTTAATTTCAAATCGTCTTGTAAATCAAAAAAAGCCTTTGGTAATTTGGTAGTGAATTTCGTCTTTGTACTCTTGTCTATCTTTGGAGAAATCACTCCATTCCAATCTCCCATTATTAGAATACTTTTAAAGTTCCAGTCTAAAAATTTTAAATGGAGCATCTTATAAAAACTTTCTTGGCATTGGTTAGGAGCATATATTCCTAGCACCAAAATGGAACCGAAGTCTGTATCAAATTGAATTGCTATATATCTACCAGCGTCATCTGCCTCTATAACTTTAGTTGAAAATCTTTTATTTATATATATCACCACACCATTTTTCTTTACCAAATCAGAGGCAGCATAAAATGTTCCCAGTTTTGAATTCACTAAGTACTTCTGGTCTTGCAACCTAATATGAGTCTCTTGAAGGCAAACAACATCATTATTAAATTGCTTCAAATAATAAAATATTTTTTTCCTTTTTTGTGGGGAGTTCATTCCATTCA